>NC_066618.1:224531613-225781613 GCF_025201925.1 Gopherus flavomarginatus
GAAGTTCTGCTCAACCCAGCCTACTGAGTCCAGGGATATATAAGGGGTCAGCTTGGGAGTGCTGATTAACCCAGTCCTCTCAGATACTCTGTGTGGGGGAGGGGGGCCCTGGGGAACCTTGGTCCTGCAGGATAGCTCCATTGGGAGGGAACTTGAAGAAGGGAGAAGTAAATCTCCATATGAGAACACAAGTAACAAAGCAGTATATTGACAGAACTACAGAACACCCCCAGAAGAGTAACCCTAATAAATGAGCGTACCAACAGGCAAATCTGGTAACAAAATCTTTACAGTTAGCTGTATTGAAAACACATAGTTTGCTTACCAAGCAATAGAGATTACTCTGTATTGGTAACATACCTTCTTCATTATTTACCATGCTCCCAATTCTTGTGTCATCTGTAAACTGTTTCAGTGATCGTTTTGTTTTCTTCCAGGTCACTGATAAAGATGTTAAATAGTGTAGGGCCATGAACCAAGTCACACACAGAACCCCACTAGAAACACATCTGCTTGACAATGATTCCTTGTTTACTGTTACACTTCAAAAATTATCAGTAAGCCAGCTTTTAGTCCATGTAATATGTGCCATGTTAATTTTATTTCTTTCTAGTTTTTTTCATTAAATTATCATATGTGATTAAGTCAAATGCCTTATAGGAGTCTACGTATATTATATTAACTATTACCTTTATCAACCAAATTTGTAATCTCATAAAAAAATATCAATTTAGTTTGACAGGATCTACTTTCTATACACCCATGTTGACTAGCATTAATTATATTACCCTCCTTTTTAATTCTTTATTAATTGAATCCCATATCAGCTGCTCCATTATCATGTTGGGGATTAATATCAGACTAACAGCCCTATAATTATAATAATATATAATAAGGTATCCTATTTACCCTTTTCAACTATTGGCACAACATTAGATCTCTTCCAGTCTTCTGGAACTTCCCTGGTGTTCTAAGACTTATTGAAAATCAACATTAATGGTCCAGCGAGCTCTCATCCAGATTGTTGAAAACTTTAGGATGCAAGTTATCTGGACCTGAGGATTTAAAAATGTCTGATTCTAGTAACTGCTGTTTAAAATCCTCCTGAGATACTAGTGGAATGGAAAGAGCGTTATTTGTTTTGGCCCCAGATACAGAACAGAATTATTTATTGAACACTTCTGCCTTTTCTGCATTGTTATTTATAATTCTACTATTTGCATTTAGTAATGGACCAACAGCATTGTTAGGATTTTTTTCATTTCTAATATACTTAAAAAACTCCTTTTATTGTTCTTAACTCTGCTGGCCATAGATTTCCCTTTACTTCTCTTATCAATTTTTGACCATTCCTACTTTCTGATTTATCCTAATTATTATCAACTTCCCTCTTCTTCCATTTGTTATATATTATTTTTATAGCTGCCTTTATTTCCCCTTTAAAACATGTCATTTTTTTAAACCAATCAGAATTCTTCCTTGATTGTGACTTTTGGAGCATCTAATAAAGTGTTCTTAAATAATTCTGAATTATCATTCATATTTTTCTGATTAAACTTTTCCTCCCAGCTGATTTGGCTTAATTGTTTTCAGCGTTGTGAAAATGGACCTTTTAAAGCACCAAGTATATATATCACTGATCCGGACTTTATGATGTTTGCACATTACAAATGTGATCACTTCTACCTAAGTTACAATTAATTTTTAGTTCTGCGATCAGTTTCTCTTCATCTGCCAAGATGAGGTCTAATATAGAATTGCCCCATGTTGGATGCAATAGTTTTTGAGTTAAGAAATTGTCATCTATAATATTTAGAAATTCCAATGATGGTTTAGTACTGGCAGCATGAGACCTATAGCTTACGTCACTTAAATTGAAATTCCTCCATGATTATGTAGCTTATAGATAAGTGCGTAAGGTTATAGATAGGTGCGTAAGGAGCCGGCCATCCTGTTCCCTAGTATGATTTGGTGGTCTATATAAAACTAATATCCCATCTTGTTCTTTATCTTTTTGGGACATTGATCTGTAAGCATTCAAGCTCACTTTCTTCTGAGTTATCTGTGATAGAAGCAGGTAATGCCATTTCTGACATAGAGTGCTCTCCCGTTCCCATTTTGCCCACTCAATCCTCCTAAGTAGGTTATAACCATTAATTAGAACATTTCAATCGTGCAAATTATCCCACCAGGTTTCAGTAATATGAGCAAGATCAAATATATGCTCATAAATAAGTAATTCCAGGTCCTCTTGCTTGTTACCCAGGCTCCTAGCATTGGTGTGTAGGTAATTAAAGAATTTATTCCCTACATGTCCTTTGATTCCTTGATTCATTTTGTTTTCAGCATTTCGACTTTGTGCTCATTGAGTGCTCATATCCTTCCTTTTTTACCCTCCCTTTTGTTATTAGTTTAATGTCCCCTTGACTACTCTAGACAGCCTGTCCCTGAGGAGATTGGTTCCCCTTCTACTGATGTGGAAGCCCTCCAAAATTTTACAGCTCCCTCTCCCCATAAAAAGTGGACCATTGTTCCACAAAACTAAAACCATTCATCTTACATTATTTATCTAGTCACTTCCAGAATCTTCTGCCTGCTGTCTTTGCTCATGGGACAGGAAGGATCTCAGAGAAGATTACATGAACATTCTTCTTCAGCATGCTTCCAAATTCCCTGAAGTCATCTGCTATATGTGAGACATCCCACAAGACATTGTCATTAGTGCCTATATGAACCATCACCAATGGATCCTCCCCTGTTAACTTCAAAAGTCTATCCAAACTGAGAATGACATCTCATATCTTGGCTCTGAGAAGGTAGCATACCATCATGTTCTCCTTCTGTCCCTTACAGAACGTTCTTTTGATCCTTTCGAGTATCGAACTCCCAACAAGGATTGGACGGTTCCTGGGATATACAGAGAACTCTTTGTGGACAAGTTTTATTTTCTTACAACATGGGCTGAGCTGCCATCCACAAGCGTGTCTCAAACATCCCTCTAGTTCCTTAGATCCCTGGTTCTTGAGAGTTATCTTCCACAGTTTATACTTTGAGGACCTGGTATCAATTGGAAATGTCTAGCTGTGTGGAACTCCTCCTGGTCCTCTTCTCTCAGGTGACCACAGCCTGCCCATTCTCATCTATCTTCAGCAATGTAGATTGCTGCTGTGACCAGTGTTCCATCTCATTTTTCCCACGCATGTGTACAATGAATTTTGTTATATTCACCAATATGGAGGTGATGTGTGACACATCACCTCCATATTGGTGCACATAACAAAATTAATATGGTGGGTATGGGGCTGAGGGGATTGGAGTGTGGGAGATGGCTCAGGGCTAGGGCAGAGGGTTGGGGTGTAGGGGGTGAGGGCTCCGGCTGTGGGTGCAGGGTCAGGGATAAGGGGCTCAGGGCTGGGGCAGAGGGTTGGCCTGGGGCGGGGGGAATGCAGGCTCCGGCTGGGGGTGCAGGTTCTGGTGGAGGTGAGGGGTTTGGGGTACAGGCTGCCCTGAGGCTAAGGCGGGTAGAGAGGACTCTCCCCAGCTCTCTTTCCCCACAGCAGCACTTGGGCTGGATGGGGGAGAGGCATCTCTCCCTGCTGTGGAAACTCTGGGGCTGGGTTGGGCTGGACTGGGGCCAGGGGAAGAGTGCCTCTTCCTGGGCCAGGCTGGAACCAGGGGAGAAACAACTCTCCCCCAGCTGTGGCAGATCTGGGACTGGGCTGGGCTGGGGTCAGAGAGGAGCACCTCTCCCCACTGCAGCAGGCCCGGGGCTGTGGGAGAGGCATCTGTCCCCGCCACAGCCCTGAGCTGGTGCTTAATAGGCTGCTGCGCGGCCACGCAACTTAGAGGGAACTTAGGCTGTAACCTCTGACCTCTGCTGGTTATGAACTGCCAGGCCTTCTCTCTGACATCCTCTATCCCCCCAACTTCTGATGGCAAGCTGCTTCCTTACTCAAACTTGGGATACTGATGTTTTTTAATCTGGCTGTCTAGGAACAAATCAGCTTCTCTGATTCTCAGTAGCATCTCTACCAGCCCCTCCAATCCAGGAATCTTCAGCACAGCCACCAACTGGCACTTTGTGCCCAGGAAGGCCCTTCTGGCTTCAGGCAGGAAAGAAAATATCACACATCCATTGCAGGTCACCACTACTGCTCCATTACTGGCCACCTTGAAATCATATATAGACCTGAACCGGGAAGAAAATCACTCCCTCTCTAAACTCCTTCCAAAACTCTCCAGTTAGCTGCCTCGGTGAGAGGTTTTCCTTCCAGGTTCAGCTTTACCTTTCATTTCAAGATGGCTCGTGATTGAAAAAGTGACTCATTATACCAAGTCTCCCTGCTTAGCTCAACTCAGCTCAACCCCTCAGCAGCAGAGAGGAGAGTAACCATGCTGAGACTTCAAACAGCAGATCTGATCAAAGGCAAGCTCCAAGGGTTAAAGCCTTGCAGCCTTTACCAAGGCACTGATCAAAGCACAAGGGTTTCTGCTGGTGTCTGTAGGAAAAGGAAATAAATGAATACAAAAATAACTAAATCAGTCTGACAGATGTGGATGTTTGTGTCTTCCTTGCAAAACACAAAATCTCAATCCTCTCAAATATTTGCTTATGACTATGGTAGCATCAGAGGGTTTTCATAATCCTTGGGGGGTTTTTTTGTTAAATAAACCAGAAATATTTCCCATAAGGTTTTAAATCTCCCCACTCTGGACTCCCCCTTGTATATCATACTGTTGACTGTTTTTGCTGGTGGAAGCCAGGGTGGATTAGGGTTTTGTGGAGCTCCTTGGCCACTGCAAGTGGGAGCCTCACACCACCTTTTCCCCCTGCAACCGCCCCTGCCCTTTTCCCACCACACTCCTGCCAGGAAAATGGGGTCTGGGATCAGGGACTTGCCCCGCTCGTTCAGCGCTCCAGCTGGGGAGCAGAGTCGGGGCACGGGGGCTTGCCCTGCTCCACCTGCCCACCCAGTGCTCCAGCCAGGGAGCGAGGTTGGGGTGCAGGGGCTTCCCCCTCTTCCCAGCTGCAGCGCTGGGCAGGCAGAGCAAATCAGGCCACAAGGTCACCCATTTTTCCATGACCCCTCAATTGGCTGGGTCCCCTGGGCACGGTCCTGTTGGCCCAGTGGCTAATCTGCCACTGATGGAAACACAAGTATACAGTAATCCATGCTGCAGAGCAATCCCCCTGCAGAGATTTCCTAGTTCCAAAGGGCTACTCAGGCTGAGGAAAGCACTGACCTGTTCCGTTTGTTCTACAGAGTTGTTATTGGTGGACCAAAAAGGGAGTTTTTAAAAAAAATTGGGGACTGCTGTAGGAAGATACAAAACCCAACAAAAGCTAACGTGCTGACAACTTTATTTTGATCTGTCTGATTGATTACTATGTATTAGATCCAATTAAGTTACTACAATATACTCAGTGAATGTTGGGGAGGAGGGCTTGTTCAGGAATCCATCACAAATAATGTTTTTATTTATCTGACTAGCTCGCTAGATGATCACATAGTATTTGGTGAGTAATTTAGTCAAACGTCCTTCCAGAGTCAAATACACTATACATGAGTTTTCATTTCCACCATCCCTACTTTTGTACGCTAACTTGCAATATATTTTGTTTTCTGTCAGGTATCCTTCATTTCTTTTACATCCCTATTTTGATTGCACAGATCATCCAGGAAACACAGTGCAACAACCTGCCGATTAACAGGTCTCTTTCTGAAACTGCATTCCTCCCCACCCTATTTTTACACACCTATTCATCTCGCCTTCAGTAGAAATCTCTCTTCACTTTTCTCATAACTCCCTGTCAATAAACTATCTGTAAATCCACTAAGATTAAATAGAAGGTCCTGAATCCTCTAGAGAAGTTGAATTCCAAGTCATTATTGGTAAGGGAAGTTACTTACACACACGCATGCATGCGTTTCTCTATAAATTCAACAGCTGGTATCTTAGGTTCAATCTATACACAAGATTCTTTAATATAAATACTGTTTGTGATGGGTTGGATCATAGAAACCACCCTGGAAGCTTCCAGCTGATGTGCCAAGACTATTTCCCTGCCAGCTCAGGACTCCAGCACCCAGTCTTGCTCAGCCAGACACTCCTGTCTGCTCTAACACAGATCCAGGGTCAGAGTTACTTGCCCCAAAGCTGCAGGTTTACCTGAAAGCAGCTCACAGAAGTGTGCTTGTCTTTAACACTCAGATGCCCAACTCCCAATGGGGTCTAAACCCAAATAAATCCATTTTAACCTGTATAAAGCTTATGCAGGGTAAACTCATAAATTGTTTTTCCTCTCTAACACTGATAGATAGATATGCACAGTTGTTTGCTCCCCCAGGTATTAATACATGCTCTGAGTTAATTAATAAGTAAAAAGTGATTTTATTAAATACAGAAAGTAGGATCTAAGTGGTTTCAAGTAGTAACAGACAGAACAAAGTAAGTCACCAAGCAAAATAAAATAAAATGCACAAATCTATGTCTAATCAAACTGAACACAGATAATCTCACCCTCAGAGATGCTTCAGTAAGTTTTTTCCTCAGACTGGACACCTTCCAGGCCTGGGCACAATTCTTTCCTCTGGTACAGCTCTTGTCCCAGCATAGGTGGTAGCTAGGGGATTCTTCATAATGGCTTCTCCCTTTGTTCTGTTCCACCCCTTTATATATCTTTTGCATGCGGCAGGAATCCTTTGTCTCTCTCTGGGTTTCCACCCCTCCCCCTCACTGGAAAAGCACAAGTTTAAAGATGGATTCCAGTTCATATGACATGATCACATGTCACTGTAAGACCCCAAGCCTTCATTCCTCCCAGCCTGACTCACCAGGAAGGCCTGCTTGCAAACAGAGCCCAGTCAATTGTCCTGGTTGATGGGAGCTATTAAGATTCCAAACCACCATTAATGGCCCACACTTTTCATAATTACAATAGGCCCTCAGACTTATATTTCATGTTTCTAGTCCCAGATACAAGAGTGGTACATTTATACAAATAAGATGATCACACTCAGTAGATTATAAGGCTTTGTAATGATACCTTACAAGAGACCTTTTGCATGAAACATATTTCAGTTACATTATATTCACTTACTACCATATTTTTCTAAATCCATATAGACTGCACAACGTCACACTGTCTGGTAAAACTTTATCTGTTTTAAGTTCTACATTATATTAGCTCTCTGCTATGGTAATGTGAGGTTCAATTTTAGCCAAGTTATTTGGCTTCTGTTTGTGCAATATCTCAAGACACTTCTGAAGCAAAAATACCTTTCAGCTTTTTTTTTTTTTTTGCGATGTTAATGCTGCACTTGTGACAATGTTTTTGGATCATTCTTTCAACATCTTTAAAAAAATAAGCATCTAGGCCCTGAAATAGCATAGGTATGAACTATGAAACGCATTCTACCATCTTCTATTTTAGAATAAAAGATATGCTCTAGCTCACCAAGAGTTGTGAGCTTGATGCAGGAATTACTGGGTGAGAGGCCTGTGTTGTACAGATCAAACTTCTTTAGATCAGACTCCTTTGGGGGCCAGTGAGCCATGCTAGTCGGACACTTAGGGCATTCACTTGAGAAGCTCAGGTTATTGTCCCTGTTCCAATTAATAATTGGTTATACAAAGGAGATAATCTTCAACAAGAGAAATTGGGAGAACCCCACTCCAGAATGCTCTATAATTCCATTTAAGTTTCTGACCTGTAATGTAAGAGACTCAAATTCAAATCCCCTACTCTGAATAAGGCAGAACACAGGTCTTCTATGTTTTATGTGACTACTTTAGCCACAAGACTATACAGGACACTACCACCACCTCCTTCACGCCCTCTGTGAATTTAGTGCGCCTCCTTCCCAGGTTTTTTTTGGGGGGAGGGGCAGGGGGCTGAAACTAGTCAGCAAATTCATTTAGAATTCACAAATAGTTTTGGTCGACCCAAAACTACATTTTTTGGCAAATAAACTATTTCTTAAAAAAAATTCACACAGCTCTTACAGGAAGCAGGCCATAGAAGCTCCTCTCTTACAGAAGTAGCAGGAAAGGCTCTCTCCATAATGATCATTGAGGCAGTAGGAAAGAAGATTCACTAAAGAAGATTAACTCCATAAAGCTATGACAACCTACACATGTTATGGTTATGACCCAAAGTGTCTTATCTAGTAGTTAGGAATCCTCTCCTAGCCAGCAGGACAAACTGGGGAAAAAATGCTAGTGATGGTTGTCTTTCAAACTTAGCCCACAATTGCAGCTCCACCCACTTAGGCTACAAAAAAGATGGTGCAACTCATTGAACGAAGATCATCCCGTGTCTGTCTTACATGGTTTGATCAGAGTGAAATAGTTAGTGACGTTGACCTTTATATTATCATCACTAGAACTGATACCCCATTGAGATGAATGAGGCAGTTCACACTGCTCTGAGCTATTGTTTCAAGCTATTGACTTACATTCAGTTCACATTGGAGGTTTTTTTTCATACACATAAAGGACAGAGGCTTAATTTAATTTAAAAAATAAATAAATTCCAGACCACAGCCCGAAAGTCCCAGGGAAAAGCACCAGCTTGATGAATTGCTCTAAGCCATCCCATTTTGATGTCTGCTGACAGCATGTCATAATAAACTCTTCCCTGTAATATACTCTCTAAAATAAAGTTGGAAATCCTACAGAACGTATTGTATGCAATGCCAAAATGGAATTTGTGCCAGCCAAAGCCTTTGATATCTCCCCATTATTAAATCACACAAAATATAAAGCAGTTTATTTATAAAAATACAAGGCATAATTCTTAGATAACTGTTCTGTTACATGTACTCTGGTTTCTGATTGACTAAAGCACATAGTAAATCTGTTTTTGCTAAATCAATCAGACTATAACAGCCAGGTAAGTAATGAGCGTAACAAGCAACTGTCAATCTATTGTATGCAACATCCATCAGATAAAATTATTATATCAGTTTAAACCAGGGGCTTTAAAAAAGTATGAATCTGGTTGGTTGATAAGGAATCTAAGTGTGGGTATTGGTATGACAGCATCTGTCACGAAAAGTTAGATAGTTTTTCCTCTGAGAAATCATTACCCACTCAAGGGGAAAAAATTAGTTAAGGGAAACCTCCCTTCCATCACCCAGATATAAACTTGTAAAATCTGTGCTTGTTTTTTGTGAATGGATGCTTTCAGTGCTCAGCAAACATTGGGAAGAGTGGCACAATCCTATACTCATATACACAATCTAGTACTCAGGCAGGGTGGGAAATGCTTTTCCCATTCTACCTGGGGACAAACCTGAGACCATTCAGCATTAAAACAAGAAAAAACAGCAGCTCACCCCTAGCTTGCTGGTTAGGGCACACAGCACAGCTGCAAGAAACCCAGGTTCTAGTGCCTGCTCCACATAACTAGAAGCAGGGCTTTGAACCACTGTCTCCTACATCCAACTGTTTGTTTTCAGTAGGAGCTGTTCCTCTCTGTAAAGAAGTAAAGCTGTAAAAGACTCAAAAAACCTTCACGGTTTTTAAAGCCAATATCATGATTGAGGGGAGGGCTGACTCATGATTGTTTGTACCTGTGGGCCTGGCAGTCCTGCATCCCCCTTGAGCAAAGCACATCCTACCCAACTCCTTCCAGCTATCATAGTCCCCGTCAGCTCCTCCTGATTCCCACGATTCCTTTGAAGAGAGGACCCAAGTGACCTCTTGCACTTGCTAAAGCCCTCGGGGGAGAGAGCCTCTTTCCCAGCATTTCCAGTGCACTGCTCCAACCTCCCCTCCTGAACTACCAGCCACCTAAAAACAGATGAATGCCAAGTGTTACTGTTCTCCAGTATTTCACACCACCCCATCTCCTAACCCATCAATGCAGAGAGAACACTGTGCTACTGCAATTGAGAGGGGAGTTGGTGAGCACCTAGTCTCTGCCTCACACCTGTATGGTTTTCTGCAGCACAGGAGAGAAATCCCTGACTTGTTTTCTATCACAGCTGCTTCCCATGCACAGCAACTCAGGCTGATTCCACACACTTGGGCATACCTACTGCAACCAGGAGTGATATAAGACCTACAGCAAGAGGTATGTAACCAATGCTATAAGGAGTGAGTTAATAGCCATGGTTACTGCTATCAATGATGTGCATTTCAGAAATCAATATGAGCTGCATGTACGTAACTAATGGCCAATTTGGTATAGCGGTTACAACTCACAAAGACTGTTAAACTGCTAGTTCTGTGTTATAGTTTTGCTGTAAAGTCAATAGCTTAATGTTCTGGGCTGATTCTTGTTGAACATCACAGTAGATGAATATACAAGATGTTTCTAATTATCTGTATTGTTCTCCTGAGGGGGTGGGGAAATGGCAGCAACCATTTTTTTTCCTCACTACTCTCATTTTACTACTTTATGCTATTGTCGTGTTTACATATTTGGACACTGACTTGGAAAGTTTGTTAGTATTGTTATCCTAATCCCTCCTTTGCTGAAACCCACAAACAGGAGATAATGTGCAAATCAGGCCCCATGTGTCAACTTGATGGCCCAAATTGCTTTAAAAATGTTGAGGCCAAATCCTGTTCTAGCTGAGCAGTGATGCTGCCTGCAGTATTCCCTGCAGGACTCTGTGGGGGAGGCACCGCTCTGTGGTGTTCACTGTGCTGTTCCTTTGAGTCCTCCTCTGTGAGTCCGTTTCTGTTAGCTAAATGCTGACTGCAGCAGTGTTTGCCAGAAGCTGGGAATGGGTGACAGGGGATGGATCACTTGATGATTACCTGTTCTGTGCTTTCTTTCTGAAGCATCTGGCATTAGCCATTGCCCAGTATGGCTGCTCTTATGCCTTGGGGTCTAGGCATGTCCTCTAAGCTATGCAGACGTCATGGTCCTGTAGGAATGTGGTGAGTAGGTTGGTGCATTAGCCAGGCCCACCTCCTGCCCTATTTGTGCTTTCAGGGGAAGAAGATGAGAAAAGCTGCCTGTGCTGTCTTTGCCCATAGCACTCTAGCCCAATATAGGGCAGAATGTTTGCTTGTGTGCAAGTATCTGCCTGACATCTCGTGTCATCTTGGTTTATTTTATGAATAAAATATAACATAAAACATGAAATGTTACTTTCAGATGCTGTGGTGCTCATTTTACCCATGTGGCCTTGTCCTTACAGGGAAATCCACTTGCATGTGTTTGTAACATAATGACTAGGATGGGCAGGAGCAGAAGGGAGAATAGGCAGAAGAGCCTGTGCCCACGAGAGCACATTCCCCTCCAAAGTCTGGAATGGAACCGAAGATTCCTGAGCCTCACCATTCCCTGACAACAGCACAGATCTGTGAAACCCAATGACCCACACAGAAAGTGTTAACTACTATTGCTACCAGTTACTCTGTTAGCTCAAGCACAGTCCAAGTGGTAGATCTAAAGATTCTAACCCTGCTGTTGACCCATGTAGGTGTTAATACGATGCCATGTTTTAAAACTATGTTAAAAGAACAATAGGGGCAAAAAGTCAAGCACTTTAAAATTAGGAAATGGCAGAATTACAATGGCCAGTGCAACCATCATTTAGCCCCTTTGTGCAGGTACATTATGACAGTCTCTAATTACATGATGGCATTCTATTTTTCACAGGACCCCTGCGTCATTCAGTGTAGAGAATGAACCTGCTCTGAGGATGAGCAAGGGTTCTGTAGCATAGGAGACTCTTGCCTTAAATTTGAAGGTATGCAGGGGTTGCAGGAAGAGAAAGGATAGTCTCATGGTTAAGGCAGTTGAATGTCACTATGGAGAATTGCATTCTAGCTGTATCTCTGCCACGGAGTTCATATGTCACTTAAATAATTTTTTTTGCCAGTAGTCAGCCACTGTGTGTTCCTCATTTTCTGTGTGTCTGACTATTAAAGCCTGGGTCTGATTAGCAGAAGTGCTGGGCACTCTCAGTTGCAACTGAAGTCAGTGGGAGCTGTGCTTTGAACATGTAAAGTGCTATATAATGGTAAGAACTCTAAAAAATCACGTTCCAGGTGTCTGAAATTGGGCACCCAAAATTAGTGGATACTTTTAACTTTAATCTCTCTGTGCTTCAGTTCCCTCTCTGTAAAATTAGAATAATAATGGCCCTTCACCTCACTGGAGTGTTGTGAAGATAAATTTATTCATATTTGTGGAACAATCAGATACTCTAGTGATGAGTAGAGCTGGGTGGGAATTTTCTGGTGAGCCAAGTTTTCATTGGAAAATGCTGATTTGTTGAATCCACCATGAGGAATGCCCTAGGACCAGGCATGTCAGGGCTTCTGGGTCCACAGCTCCTTGGAAGCCCTGCTAACTATGTGATAGGAAGGAAGTGGCTGGATCTACACTAGAAGTGCGATATTGGCACCTCTGTAGTGCCTCTGGTGAAAACGCTCTATGCCAATGGGAGGCAGCTCTCCTGTCAGCATAATAAATCCACCTCCACAACAGGTGGTAGCTATGGCAGTGGGAAAAGCTCTCTCACAGACATAGCGATGGCCACACTTGTGCTTAGGTCGATGTAACTTACATTGGTCAGGTGGGTGGCTTATTCACATCCCTGAGCGACATAAGTTATATCGAAGTAAGTAATAGTGTAGGTCTGGCCTTCATTGTTCATTTCCAGACTTTTTTACCTTTGGAGTTTTTAAGAAGTGTAAAGATTTTGGACAATAGGTGTAATTCATTGGGAATGTTAACAGCATTCAGTCGAAACACCTCTTCAACCTTAACTTTTAGCTAAAATTAACTGAAACTTCAAAATTCAAATCCTGTGTGTAAAGCATCAGGGTGCTGGTACTGCAGTTAGAAGGAGCAAATACTGATCGTGTAAAGCTCCCAGAAATAGTCAGACGCTTTTAGCTAAACATTCTGGGTGAGATCCTGGCCCCACCAAATAAGAATTTTCTACTGATTTCAATAGGACCAGGATTTCACCCTCTGATTTCTGTATGGGATAATGGCCATTGTAATGTTTTTAAAGCAGGAGTCAGGTTAATCAGGAGAGAAAGCTCAGTATTTATTTGATTGCATAAGCACTTATTTCAGTGTGAGTCTGTTCAGAATTCTACAAACACACTAGGCATGCTTAGAGGCTCAACATGGGTATTAGCATAGTCACTCCTATATTAACATTACTTCATTTTCGTAGTATCACCCTTACTAGCAACATAATACCTGTCTGACCAGCCATGGCATGACCAGTCACATGGCTCTTCCATTGTCACCACTAGGAGTTTGGGGAATAATAGTAATTATATTAATTTTAAAAAGTTAAATAAAATGTAAAATCATCATGATGCTTTGCGGTTCAGGTACTGGACTGGGACTCGGAAGACCTATTTCAGTTCCTAGATCTTCCATGGACTTTCTGTCTGACCTTGGGCAAATCACTTAATCTCTCTTTGTCACCCCCTGCAAAATGAGGCAATAATACTTTCTTCCATCCTTTGCCTGTCTTGTCTATTTAGAAGGTGGGTCAAATATTTAATAAATAATATGCACTCTATAAGGCGTCTCTGCCACTATGTTTCCCCTTCCCTTGCTCCTTTCCCTTTTAAATTTCCCTGTCCCTGCCCTTACTCCAGTTCTCCTCTGCTTCAATCTTGACTTGCCCCAACAACCTTAAAACTACAAAGCTCTAAAGTTAAACATGGAATTGGCACAGTGTCTAGTTTTTACCCTGTAAAGGGAGAAGTGCCAGAGACTCCATGAAGTCCACTAGGGATTCTGCTGTTACTATTGATTTTAGGTGGAAGGTGTTCATATACTATGGCAATGGGCAGCAATTTAAAACTCTAAGCTAATTAGGTATATGTTTGTCCTGCACCTAGCACAATGGGATGCCAAACTTGACTGAGGTCTGCAGTAGTATCACAATATGCATGTCTTTGCACTTGCTCTAAGCACTGTAGATGGGGAGGGGAGGGAAGAACCACTTTTAAGCAGTAGTCCTATACTAAATCAGTATGGCTGCTGCCAGAGCAGTCTGGAGTGTTGCTCCAGCAGCGTGGTTACAATACCACTGAAATTTGACCCTTCAGCCTTCCATCCAGATAGAGGGGAGCTGGGCCAAATTTCAGTGAGTGGCTTTGCAACCTAGCGCACAGAGTAACAACACTACTCAAATTTGGCCTGGCATTGCCTCCATCCAGATTGAGGGGCAGCCAGGACAAGTGGTGCCATAAGCTGGTGTACGGCAGTCTGTTCCTGAACAGGGGAGCCGGCTGAGAACTTGACTCCTGGACGCACCTGCTCATGCTCTGTGTGGGTAAGAGAGAGTGGAGACTCCCTGGCCGGGGAAGGAAGTCCAGGGTCCCTGCAGGAGGATGAGGGATTGAGCATGGCCTGGAACTGGCCCTCCCAAGAACTATCTGAATTGATGCCACTGCACTATCCCTCCTCTTCCACAGTGAGTGAGTACTGGAAGTAGCACCTTACCTCTGTCACCGGGAAACTGTTGCCTCTGAAAAAGCAGGGCTGTATCTTAATCTCAGACACATAACAAATCATGAGTAAATGCAGCAGTGACCCTAGGTACAGTGAGAACCTGCAGGGAGGCTTCCAAGTAGAAAAAACTGTTTCAGTACATGGTGTCCCAGTATCTGAAGATTTGCCTTGGCCCAGCTTGTAAGTCTGTAAACAATATACTATATTAACATGTTGGCATGTATTCAGCCAATCCAACACACAGCTTTATTTCAGCAGGGAGAGCTCTTTTACAACTTACCGTATGTCAGGGACTTTCCAAGGCTAAGGTACTGTGGAATGCATTTTCAGTCCCGGCTGTCTGTTTTGGCCTGATCCATTGCAGTGAATAGAAGGATTCCTATTGACTGCAATGGGCATTGGATCAGGACCTATGATCATCTGCAAAACTATATAAACACTTGCTTGACCCTTTCAATTGTTTCAGTGGGTTTTAAGGATACAGATTTTATCAGCTGTGTATATTAGCTGGATGGTTTCAAGTGTATGTTCAGATGTTAGAAATTTTGAATCCTGTGTGCTAGTGTTTGCACCTGTAAAATTTGGGGTCTGTGTATGTGTGCACAATTTTGTGCGTCCAAATATGAAGGCCTTTTAATAAAACATAGCCCAGTGAGTACATACTTGCCTGCTGGTGAATCGCCTGCATTGTGGTATTTTAGCCCTTTACTTTCTCCCACTACATTCTGCAAAGTATCAGAAGAAGGAATTATCAGCTCTTTGCCAAAAATGGAAACAAATTGTTTTACATGTAAAATCAGCTTGTTTTAGCTGGCAAAATAGCTCTGAGACCATACAATGGCCTACTCCAGCTGAAATGAAGAGGCACACTAGCACTGTTAAAAATGTATTATTGGCAGAGCCTCCTGCTGTTCATAGATTTGAAAACAAACTAGAAAATGGAGGAGGTTGGGTCATCCCCATTAATCCTTTGGTTGCTAGCTGGATTCCATTTTGACAGGTACATCAATGTGAAAGAAAGGAACAGCCCAAGGATTATATCTCTGTCATAAACAGGGGAAGTTCCCATGGGGAGTTTCACTTGCTTACACATAATCTAAATTCATTCCTCCACACCTAGATGTATTAGTTATCTGTTCTTTGGTGTATTCTGATGAACCAGGCAATAGCTAGGCCTCTGATCTCTATTGTGTAAGGGAGCAAATGATCATTAATCCAGCCATATATAGCTGTAAATCACAGAAGGGAGTGGAGACAGTGTGGCATGCATACCTTCTTCTCCTGAGGCCTAACAGCCCCTTGAAGCCATATTTCTAACATTAGAATACTTCTGGTATGATCAGTAGTTTGCTGCAGGGCACAGCACCAAGGAATAGCCCCACGACACAAAATGTTGGACTCCCCATACTGGTAGAAGTGGAAGGATCACACAGTGGTGATGCTAAGCATGCCAAGGTTGTACCTATTAAAGACACTTGCATATCACATGTATAATTCTTACTCATTGCAGTATTAATTTCTGATGCACAGCTTCTATGCCATCAGTTGGAAGTAGTGCATAGTTATAGATCAATGCTAGCATAGTCACAGAGACATCTGTGCTAACATGCGGATGGCAGGGCAGGATATGGTATAAAGATAGACTGGCTCTCTGCAGGGATGTGATCAGATTGGTGGGGTTAGGGCCTGGATTTCCCATGGATCACTATGCTGCGTGTGATTAGGAGGCCTTGTGAAATATAGGATCATAGAAGCCAAGAGTCCGATATTTATGTGTGAGAGTCTGTTGACATCACTGTAAAGTATGGTAAACCATCTCTAGATGCTTAGAGTCAATGGGGCAGGAATTGTCTCTATCACCAAATCTAACATTTTTCAACTTAATTTTTTTTAAATGATGTTGGAGTTGAGCACACAGTAGAGTGGAATTAAAGTAAATGGAGCTGGATAAACTATTTGCAGTGAATATTTATTCTGCAAATTTAACCCTTTTTCTGTTTGAATTATCTGTGAACAGACATCAGTGGTTATGGTTTGCTATTCTAAATTCTTTAACGAATGCTTTATATGAACACATTTCAGCCGATGAACTGCTCTCAAACTATGTGACAATTGCTGTGATTTGCTGTTTGTGCTATGATTGCTCACCTACATCAAAAGATACTGTTTTTGCTTCCCTATTGGAAGACCAGAGGTGAAAGTAAGCCAGTCCAGTCCGGCATACGGGCAAGAGTCAGTACGCCGGACCGGACCAGACCAGCTTCCCCAGGCCGGTGATTTAAAGGGCCTGGGGCCCCGGCCGGTGTGGGCAGCCCCCGGCCCTTTAAATCGCTGCTGGAGCCACGCTGCTGGGAAGCAGTGATTTAAAAGAGCTCAGGGCAGTAGCGGTGGTTGGAGCCCCAGGCCCTTTAAATCACCACTGTAGTCCTGTTGCCAGAGCTCCTTGGGTAGCGGTGGCAGCCGGGGCTCTGGCAGCGATTTAAAAGGCCCAGAGCTCCAGTCGCCACTATTGCTCCGGGCCCTTTAAATCACTGCCCAAGCCCGGCTGCCGGAGCCCGAGGATAGCGGTAGCCGGCCTCCGGCAGTGATTTAAAGGGCCAGGGGCTCCAGGTGCCGCTACCGCAACAGAGCCCTGGGCCCTTTAAATCTTGATTTAAATGGCCCGGGGATTTAAAGGCCTCACCTCTTCCAGTTGAGGCACGCCCTTTCTGGTTGAGGCTCTGCACCCCTGCTCAGGACTCCAGCGTATCGGTAAGTCCTTTAAGTTACTTTCACCCTGTGGAAGACTGAGGCTTTATAAACAGGGGGAGGGTTGAAATAAGTCTGTTGAGATGAGAACATTTTCACGAACACATAAGAGGCCTGTGTCTGAGATGAGAGGGAATTAACTTATTTAAAAATAATAACTGTATTTCACATTGTTATAGCACCTGCTACCCAAGGAACTCAAAGAATTCATTACACATGAATTAATTACCACACATGCTCTCCAAGATAGGTGCTATTATCCCCATTTTAGAGAAGAGGAAGCTGAGGCATAGAGAAATTAAGGGACTTGCCCTTTGTCAAGAAAAAGTCTGTGATAGAGCTAGAGAACTGAACTCAAGTCTCACTTCCTAGGCTTGTTCCTTAACCACAGAACCATTCTTCATTTTCCAAAGTAGTGTCATCTGACAAGCAACAAGAGCATGTAAGAGTAGTAAAGTGATTTCATGTTGTTTTTTTCATTTTGAGTTTTTTTTATGACTCTTCACCTAAAAATTTAAGATTCAAATGTAGGTGTCCCATGGAACTCTCAACCCAGTGATGGTCTGTCCTGCACCTACCCAGTCACTGTTATTAAAAAAAAATGTATAGATAGACCCTGTTAATTTTCATCTTCTTCAGAAGTGATGTCTTCGCTCATAGTTTTGTAATTAAGTAAGTTCTATTGATCTATTTTCATTATGCTGCATTTCCACCTCGCTGACTAAGAGGAACAAGCCATGAACTGCTGATCATAGCTCATCCTGGCCAAGGGAGATAATCAAAGAGATGCTTAGGTCTGTTTTCCATACAGTCTGTTAATTTTGAACAATATATTTTTTTCCTCCTGGGAATATGACTTATTAATCAGAACTTCAAAAGACAGATGGGGGCAGGGAGAAATAAGCTATGTACAATACAATGTTGTAGGCCACATCCACAAATTGATTCTGTTTTACTTCACTGTTATTCTGTTGATATCAATGAAGTTGCCACTGTGTAAATGAGATTCTCTGTCTTTTTCTCAGAACATTTTGGTTTTGATTCATATAAGGCAACATTAAAAACATGTTTTAGTTCTTGTAAAATACATATGTGAAAGTTAGCAGAGGAAACCCCAAGCCTATTTAAAATATAAAATAAACCACTAAGGGGCTTCAAGCACTTTTAGCATTTTGAGAGGGAAAATAGGTAGAAAAAATATATTGTTTTGTAATGCTGCAAAAGACGTTTCCAAAAATCTGGGCTATTTTTTACCCAAGTTAAACAAAGCAACAGTCCAGTCTTCTGTGCTTCCAGCATCTCAAAAAATGTTAACAGAAGTAACTTGCTTATTTCACCATTTCCTCTGTTCCTCTACATATCAGATGTGTGTTTCATTAGCGAATATTGTCAACCTCAATCACTAGTCAGGACACAAAAAACTAGATTTCTAGCCCTCATGGTTGTACAACCATGAGGGCTAGAAAGGTAGTTTTCCTTTCTTTTGTTGTTTTTTAAGGAAAGCTGAGATTCTTTTGTAAGCATTGTAAGCATTTTACTCCAGGAGATGGGACTTTAAGAAAGACACCAAATATTATGAAACTCACTATAACATCATGGGACTTGGCAGCACCAATACATAGGGAGCAACATATATATATTAATATTATTCACATACAATTTGCCTGGCTTTGCAGCCCCTTCAAACAGATTAATGGTTCTTGTGTAAGGATTTCTATGCATGGAGCCCTAGAATGAGTGTGAGATTACATTACTGACAGACAAATGTAGCTACAACATTCCTTTTCCTTAACTCTAGCTAGACAGTTACATTTTGACTTTAAATTAGGCAAGTGAGACAATCTTCATGGCATGATTTACCTGCCAAACATTCTCAACCACAACATCACCTGATAAATCTTTACTTGCTTGGCATTTTAGTTTTCATCCTGCATTCGCTAGTTTGAAAACCACTCCATTATTTCTGTTTTATGCTGGCTCTTTTCCTGCCCATTCAGGGCTGTTAAACAGAAGAGAGCTTTATTGAGTAAGCCCAAACCAAATCACCCTCCCCCATGGGCTGCGGGTATCAAAGGCAGGGGAAGGCTCAGCCTACCCAAACTGCCAGTGTGGCCCCACCCACATGCTACCCCCAGACTCCTTCCTGCCATACTCTGCTGCAGCTCTTGGCAGGGCCCAGGCCAGTGGCGCCAGAACCAGAGGAGCCAGGGGGATGCTGTGGCAGACCTTCCACCTGCCAGTGGTGTGGGAGGCCCGAGAGCAGCCCCCAGCTTGTGTCTCTGCCCCTGGTCCCCTGCACAGGGCATGTGGAGGGTCTGCACTGCGGCTTCCCACAGCTTCCCATGCGGCTCTTACCATGGCCAGACTGCGGTTCTGAGGCCCCACCCCCCGGCCAGAGCCAGATTGGGGTAAGAGTCATGCAGGCAGTTGCGGGGAGCTTGGGACCCTCTACCTGTCTGTGGCTAGGGACCTGGGAGGTGGGGACACAGGCTGGGGACTGCTTTTGGCCCTCCCCTCCCTGATCTGGCTTCTGGTTTGGCTGGGGGTGGGGCCTCTGGGGGAAGAAGAGGGGCCTCAGGGAAAGAGGAGGGGCAGGCGCGGAGCCTCTGGAAGGTGGGGGCCCCTGACCCCCACTTTTGGGTAGGCCCTTCCGCCCCTGTTTAGAAGCCACCCTGCAGTTCATTATTTTATTCAGGTGCATGTTATTTCCCTTTTATTGCCCTAGAAAGTATTCCTTGCACATGACCTTTAGCCTAAAAAATTTCTGAGGGATCCTCACATCAGAATATCCCATAGCTCTATAGTTAGCATGCTCTCCTGAGGGGTGGGAAACACCTGCTCAGATCCTTTCTCCCCTCTAGTAGAGAAGGGGGAAGTGAACCTGGGACTTGCAAATCCCAGGTGAGTACTCTAACCCCTAGGCCAGTGGTTCCCAAACTGGGGTTTGCAAAATGTTACAGGGGGTTCTCGGGGAAAAAAATCCCTAATGGCAGACAGAGCTGTCCCTAGGAACCCTGGGCAGCACAGGGCCAGCAGCCCGGAGACCCTGGACTTTCAAGAGCTAGGCAGATCAAAGCGAGCATATCTATCACACTGACGAGATTTAAACTTCAAGATTCCTTATAAGAAATGGAAAGGGAGGTGGATATTTTTTTTTCTGTTTTTAAAATTAAATAGGCAGCTAGTATTGTTTTTAAAATTATTATGAAGAACAAGTTTAAGCTTTGTTGTCACGTGCGTTGTTTTCCTGGACTGCTCACGACCTGAATGCTTGTGTAGGAGGAACTCTTTGAGTTGGCTTCTTAAATATCTTCATGCTGTTTCACATCTGATACTCCTTGATGAAACATTGGAGCCTTGTCTTATAACAGGCTTATTCAAAGTGATACAAGCTACAAAAGTGAGATCTTGAAAGAGTGTTGCCGTTTTCATAATGTAATAAAAATACTGTAATGATTTATAATTAATAATAAATACTATGTAATCAGCATGTCATAAAAACAAATTTTATATTTCCAAGATCACTGCTTTTATAATTTATACCTAGGTAAAGGAGAAAATCCCTGGAAACAGGGACAGCTCCAGGCACCAGCCCAGCAAGCAGCTGCTTGGGGCGGCCAACAGTGAGGGGCTGCACGTCCGGGTTTTCGGCGGTAATTTGGCAGCGGGTCCCTCACCGTCTCTCGGAGTAAAGGACCAGCTGCCAAATTGCTGCCAAAGACTGAAGTGGTGGTGGTAGAGCTGCAGACCTCTATCGTGGCTTTTTTTTTTCTTTTTGCTGCTTGAGGTGGCAAAAACCCTGGAGCCGGCCCTGTCTGGAAATATTCATATTTAGGAGGGGGTTCGCAAGACTTGACATTTATTGAAAGGGGTTCACAGGTTGTTAAAGTTTGGAAACCACTGCCCTAGGCTAAAAGTTGTAAGCCCTCCTCCTCCTTGTTCTTTTGTGCAGCATGAGGCCTAACTCATTCCCCCAAGAAGCAGCTTAGGTGCATAAGCTGACTGACTTTCCAGGTAGCAGGTTCCCATTCATGGATCACAAGCAGAGATAGGTGCTGTCATAAACAGATAAGAAAAGTTAATAGCACAGAAGTACTTTATATCTCCTTGATTGTAAAGGGTTAACAAGTTCAGTAAGCCTGGCTGTCACCTGACCAGAGGACCAATCAGAGGACAGGATACTTTCAAATCTTGAGGGAGGGAAGTTTTTTGTGCTGTGCTGTTAGATTTGGTTGCTGTTCACACTGGGGGCTCAGAGGGATCAGATGTGCAACCAGGTTTCTCTCCAATCTCCCTGATACAGTTTCTTATAGATCCAGAATAGTGAGTACTAGGTAGATAAGGCGAGTTAGGCTTATGTTTGTTGTCTTTATTTGCAAATGTGTATTTGGTTGGAAGAAGTTCAAATGTGTATTTGGCTGAAAGGAGTTCAAATTGGTATTTTGCCTAAAAGATTTTAATTTGTACTTGTATACTTAGGCTGGGAGGGGGTTCCCAGTGTCTATAGCTGAAAGACCCTGTACCTATTCCATTTTTTTTTTAAATTTACAAAGATAATTTTTACTGTTTTTTTTCTTTCTTTAATTAAAAGCTTTTCTTGTTTAAGAACCTGATTGTTTTTTTTATTCTGGTGAGACCCCAGGGGACTGGGTCTGGATTCACCAGGGAATTGGTGGGGAGAAAGGAGGGAAGGGGGAGAGAGAGGCTAAATTCTCTCTGTGTTAGGATTACTGTCTCTCTCAGGGAGAATCTGGGAGGGGAAGAGAGAAGGAGAGGGGAAGGTGTATTTTCCTGTTTCAGGATTCAAGGGGTTTGAATCACAGTGATCTTCCAGGGTAACCCAGGGAGGGGAAGTCTGGGAGAGGCAACGGTGAAGGAAAGGGTTTACTTTCCTTGTGTTAAGATCCAGAGGGTCTGGGTCTTGGGGGTCCCCGGGCCCAGTTTTGGGGGGACCAGAGTGTACCAGGCACTGTAATTCCTGGTTGGTGGCAGCGCTACAGGTTCTAAGCTGGTAATTAAGCTTAGAGGAATTCATGCTGGTACCCCATCTTTTTGGACGCTAAGGTTCAGAGTGAGGATTACACCATGACATGGTGTGCAGCGTGTGGGATAGATAGATAAGATAGACTCCAAAAGCCAGTGAGGTTTTTATTTCTCTCTCTGCTAGCTATCTGCAGGCAGACTGAGAGGTTTGGGTTTAGGAGCAAAAGCCAGTAGGATTTTTTCTTTCTCTTTCCCTGCTAGCTGTGTGTATAGCAGGCTAGAGGAGATTGTTTTTAAAAGCAAAGGTCTGCAAGCTTTTTTGGTCTCTCCCTTCTGAGTACTCTGAAGGCAAAGGCATTAGGGATTAACAAGGATCTTTGTTAAACAAAGGGACTCCAGTTGTGAGTCACCAGACACCAGCAAAACACATTTGCAAATGAATGGTTTTTTTTCTTTCTAACTCTGTCAGGAATAGCTAGGTAGAAAGAGTTAAAAGAAAGACTCTGTTGCTAAGCAACCCGAAGAAGGCAACAGAAAAGCAGCATTTCAGACGGTAAACAGCAGAGGGCGCCCCAACACAAGAAAGCAGAAACCATGACTACCAAGGACACCCTGAAACAGGAACGAACGAGACTGGAGGCAGAGGAACAAATCAAAGACGCAGACCACAGGCGAGACATGGAAAAGAAACTACAAGAACTAGAAAAAAAACAAAAAGAGATGGAGCTGAGAGAAAGAGAGGCTGCCCACAGGAGAGAGCTGGAGATAAAAGAAAGAGAAAGGGAAGAGAGGGAAAAAGAGAGAAAGCATGAATTGGAATTAGCACAGGCTAAGCAGAATAACACAGCCAACCCTAACAATCCTTCGCCAGTTGTTGTTCCACATCCCAGGAAATTTCCCACCTACAAGGCAGGTGATGACACTGAGGCCTTCCTAGAAAATTTTGAAAGGACCTGCCGTGGGTACAGCATCTCTGAAGACCAGTACATGATAGAGCTGAGGCCACTGCTCAGTGGACCCCTAGCAGAGGTGGCGGCTGAAATGCCTAAGGAGAACATGAACGATTATAAACTTTTTCAAACCAAGGCCAGAATCAGAATGGGGCTAACACCTGAGCATGCCCGTCGGAGGTTCAGAGCCCTAAGGTGGAAACCAGATGTGTCATTCACCCGACACGCCTACCACATTGGAAAGAATTATAATGCCTGGATATCAGGAGCCAATGTTCAATCTCTGGACGACATGCACCTCCTAATACAATTGGAGCAGTTCTTAGAGGGTGTTCCTGAGGAAATAGAAAGGTACATCCTAGATGGAAAGCCCAAAACTGTAGCTGAGGCGGGGGAGATTGGAGCCAGATGGGTGGAAGTGGCAGAAAAGAAAAGAGCTACTATCAAGGGGAGCGAATACCACAGGGGGCACACCGACAATAAACCCTATCACCGAGGGCAACCCAAGACCCCACCCTGCAACCCCAGGAAAGCCGCCGACTCCCTATTCTCTCACCTCACCAATCTCCAGTAACCCACCTCGGCCCAGTGACCAGTCAGCTGGGCGATGCTTCAAGTGTAATGAACTGGGACATATAAAGGCCAACTGCCCCAAGAACCCCAACCGAGTGCAGTTCATTATATCTCCATCACTCCAAAGATCCCCAGGCCCAGATGCCTCCCAAATACCCTCGGAGCGAAGGGAAATTTTGAGAGTGGGCAGAAAGAAGGTTATCGCGTGGAGAGACACGGGGGCACAAGTGTCAGCTATCCACCAATCCTTGGTGGACCCCAAATTCATCAACCCAAAGGCTCAAGTGACAATTTTCCCCTTCATGTCACAAGCGGTAAACTTGCATACAGCTAAACTGCCTGTCCAGTACAAAGGCTGGTCAGGAATGTGGACATTTGCAGTCTACGACAATTATCACATCCCCATGCTACTGGGGGAAGAGTTGGCCAACCAGGTAAAGTGGGCCAAGAGGGTGGGAATGGTTACACACAGCCAAACCAGGCAAGCTTCCAGACCCATCCCTGTTCCTGAGCCATCCACAGGGGCCCTGTCTGTGTTGGCAGAGACCCAGACAAAGGTAGTGAACCCAGATTCCCTGCCAACGACTGCAACAGCCACAGTACTTCCAGTCCCAGACCCGGACCTGGAAACGCAACCAGCACCAGAACTATTGCCAGCACTGACGCAAGCGCTTGCAAACACATCTTCAACCCCAATGCCAGAGGGCGCCAGTGAGCCTGAACTGGCAGAAGCAGCAAACAACCAGACCCAAGAGGCTCAGCCAGAGCCTGAAATACCACCTGGTGCACCAGCGGAGAGCGGTTCACCAGCCACGAAAACAACCCCATCACCTACATCGCTTCCCGAAGGACCAAGCTGAAGTCCACAGTCTGAGGAGGAACTGGTGTCTCCAACCTTCAGGAAACAGTTCCAGACTGAGCAGGAAGCAGATGACAGCCTTCAGAAAGCTTGGGCAGCGGCACGGAGCACCTCGCCGCCTCTCAGTTCTTCTAACAGATCTCGGTTTGTTATAGAACAAGGACTTTTATATAGGGAGACTCTTTCTGGTGGACACCGGGAAGACTGGCATCCACAAAAACAGTTGGTGGTTCCAACTAGGTACCGGGGGAAGCTCTTAAGCTTAGCCCATGATCATCCAGTGGTCATGCTGGGGTGAACAGAACCAAAGACAGGTTGGGGAAGTCCTTCCACTGGGAGGGGATGGGCAAGGATGTTGCCAAGTATGTCCGGTCTTATGAGGTGTGCCAAAAAGTGGGAAAGCCCCAAGACCAGGTCAAGGCCCCTCTCCAGCCAGTCCCCATAATAGAGGTCCCATTTCAGCGAGTAGCTGTGGATATTCTGGGTCCTTTCCCAAAAAAGACACCCAGAGGAAAGCAGTACATACTGACTTTCATGGACTTTGCAACCCGATGGCCAGAAGCAATAGCTCTAGGCAACACTAGGGCTAAAACTGTGTGCCAGGCTCTAATAGACATTTTTGCCAGGGTAGGTTGGCCCTCCGATATCCTTATGGATTCAGGGACAAATTTCCTGGCAGGGACCATGAAAGAACTGTGGGAAACTCATAGGGTGAATCACTTGGCTGCTGCCCCGTACCACCATCAAACCAATGGCCTGGTGGAAAGGTTTAATGGAACTTTGGGGGTCATGATACGTAAATTCGTGAATGAACACTCCAATGACTGGGATCTAGTGTTGCAGCAGTTGCTCTTTGCTTACAGGGCTGTACCACATCCCAGTTTAGGGTTCTCAACATTTGAGCTTGTGTATGGCCACGAGGTTAAAGGGCCATTACAGTTGGTGAAGCAGCAATGGGAGGGGTTTACACCCTCTTCAGGAACTAACATTCTGGATTTTGTAAGCAACCTACAAAACACCCTCCGACACTCTTTAGCCCTTGCTAAAGAAAACCTAAAGGATGCTCAAAAAGAGCAAAAGGCCTGGTATGATAGACATACCAGAGAGCGTTCCTCCAAGGTAGGAGACCAGGTTATGATCTTAAAGGCGCAACAGGCCCATAAAATGGAAGCATCATGGGATGGCCATTCACAGTCCAAGAGTGCCTAGGAGCTGTTAACTACCTCATAGCATTTCCCAATTCCTCCCTAAAGCCCCGAGTGTACCACGTTAATTCTCTCAAGCCCTTTTATTACAGAGACTTACAGGTTTGTCAGTTCACAGCCCAGGGAGGAGATGACGCTGAGTGGCCTGACGGCGTCTACGATAAAGGGAAAAGTAACGGTGGCGTGGGAGAGGTGACCCTCTCCACAACCGGGAAAGGTCTGCAGTGGCAACAGATCAAGAGGTTGATGCACTCTCCTGTGAAAGTTCTCTAAAATCAACTGCTTAAAAATTGTCCTTACAATGTGAAAAATCTTGTAGTTTTACTTAATTAGTGGCATATGTAAGGATGCACGTGTTTATTGATCTGTTTATTTTAAAGTTCTAGGGAGAAATCACTGCCAGTGTACTTCCACACTGTCAGCGATTTGGGGGGCGTGTCATAAACAGATAAGAAAAGTTAATAGCACCGAAGTACTTTATATCTCTTTGACTGTAAAGGGTTAACAAGTTCGGTAAGCCTGGCTGTCACCTGACCAGAGGACCAATCAGAGGACAGGATACTTTCAAATCTTGAGGGAGGGAAGTTTTTTGTGCTGTGCTGTTAGTTTTGGTTGTTGTTCACTCTGGGGGCTCAGAGGGATCAGATGCGCAACCAGGTTTCTCTCCAATCTCCGTGATACAGTTTCTTATAGATCCAGAATAGTGAGTACTAGGTAGATAAGGCGAGTTAGGCTTATGTTTGTTGTCTTTATTTGCAAATGTGTATTTGGTTGGAAGAAGTTCAAATGTGTATTTGGCTGAAAGGAGTTCAAATTGGTATTTTGCCTAAAAGATTTTAATTTGTACTTGTATACTTAGGCTGGGAGGGTGTTCCCAGTGTCTATAGCTGAAAGACCCTGTACCTATTCCATTTTTTTTTTAATTTACAAAGATAATTTTTACTGTTTTTTTTCTTTCTTTAATTAAAAGCTTTTCTTGTTTAAGAACCTGATTGTTTTTTTTATTCTGGTGAGACCCCAGGGGACTGGGTCTGGATTCACCCGGGAATTGGTGGGGAGAAAGGAGGGAAGGGGGAGAGAGAGGCTAAATTCTCTCTGTGTTAGGATTACTGTCTCTCTCAGGGAAAATCTGGGAGGGGAAGAGTTGTATTTTCCTCTCTGTTTCAGGATTCAAGGGGTTTGAATCACAGTGATCTTCCAGGGTAACCCAGGGAGGGGAAGCCTGGGAGAGGCAACGGTGGGGGAAAGGGTTTACTTTCCTTGTGTTAAGATCCAGAGGTGTTAAGATCCAGAGGGTCTGGGTCTTGGGGGTCCCCGGGCCCGGTTTTGGGGGGACCAGAGTGTACCAGGCACTGTAATTCCTGGTTGGTGGCAGCGCTACAGGTTCTAAGCTGGTAATTAAGCTTAGAGGAATTCATGCTGGTACCCCATCTTTTTGGACGCTAAGGTTCAGAGTGGGGATTATACCATGAAAGGTGCCCAGATTATACCCCTATATCTGAGAGAGAGGCTTAATTTAGCACACATCCCTGTTGTCACCATCTCCTATCAGGTAGTTTAGCCAGTTCTGTGGATTGCTTTCTAAGGTTTTTGTGGATTTCATTCTAAGACACCTGTCTCTCTCTCTCCCCATTCATTGTATGGGGAGCCTAGGGGCCTAACCCAGCTTTGTGGATCACAGTGTTGCCCTGGTGATGTTGTAGACACCCAAAAGTGAGGCATTTTGATGCTCAGTGTTGCAACAGCTATGTCCAACAGCGTTGGATCCCGCCCCAAGTTCCCACTGGACAAGAACTGGATGTCTGTGTTTTTAGTCAGACAACACACCTGAGGCTGAGGCTGAGGCTATAGTCAATTAGCCCTGTCCAATGTTTGATTTACTTCTTGTGTTACTGGGAAGATATTCACATTTATGTTTACTTCAAATAGGAGCCCCAGCTTTTTAGGTTCAAAGGTCACTGTCTGTATTCAGGTGCATGTTACTTCCCTTTTATTGCTTTAGAAAGTGTTCCTTGCTCATCACATTTAGCCTAAAAATACTCTAATTGAAGGATGGAAAGTCCTGTGTGAAGTTGGGTATTGCTGATGTAAATTGTATTGTTCTATGAGAGAGGATTTAGTCATTTATTATTAGTTTCCATATTGCTCATTGTAATGAGTGAATAGTTATTGGCTTGAATGTATTTTCAAATATAAAATTTAATAAAACAAACTTTAGTATAAAAAGACTGGTAGTGATGTGAACTGCTTACATAAAATCTGCAACCTAATTGGAAAATGTTATTTTTTATTCTCTTATTGTTACTCCCTCTGTTATGAGATGAAGCCAAATGTGCGTTCATGGGTGGTGTATAGAATTAATTCTCTGAGAGAACAAAGAAACACATGGTAGCATGACAAACAATGTTAGGGGGTTTTTTTGTTTTTTTTCCCAAAGCTCTATTGACTGGTGATATTCAGTCCCCAAGACTCTTCCACCATTGTTAGTTTTATTCCTTGTAGATTCATTTACACAAGTCCTGATCCAGCTTCCTAAACAGAGTTCATCTGCTTTTCAGGGTGGCTGGCTTTCTTCTGAGATATTAAAGCAGGGGTTCTTTCATTACCTGTACTTGCTAATTCACGGATTTTTATGTCAGATGCCATAGACTGAACTCATTAGCCTGTGGTGTTAATCATGTGAATTAATTTATGTCTGAGGATGGAAGTGATCCCAGCTGGTATTAAAATCTGAAATGACTTCTGTGTCACAATAGAGGAAAAATGTCATTGTTTTTCAGATTAGGCAATTCCATTTGCCTTATCCTGTTATTTCATTTCTTCTATTACTGAGGGTCGTGGAGAAAAGAATACAGCTCTTTCCAACATTAGTGACAGTGAGAAGCACAAATAATCTTAAAGAAAATGTATTCTTTAAAGAATTTTAACTTCTGAGCCAGACTGTCCTATATTAGGGGAAAAACTGTAAAGAGCAGGTATCTCCATGAGTTTCAACTCAGTTTTCTTCAAATCATTTCATCACGGGAAGGATCTGTCCCAATTATAATACAGGCAAGGCCTGACTCCTTGCACCAGCAGATGTCCATGTTCTGCATGGCTCTTGGGACAATTGTTAAGCATTTGCAAGGCTGCCCAGGCCACTACCTCTCTAATGAGAACGTTTCCAGTAACAGCCATTTAATCTATCCTTTGCTGCTTTCCCTGTGGCTGTTCAGCAGTGGCGGTTCTGAGTCAGAGTTAATTATGCTGGGACAGTATCCACGCCTAATCAGATAGGCATGGATAGTGTCTGTGCCTGCCCCACCTCTGGCTCTCACATACCTCAGTTCCATGCACCCCAAGTTTCCACAGGTTACAGGGAAAGGAACATGTCACTGAGTCAGTATTTCCCTCTTTCCATATGCGCTCCCTATCATTATCACCTGACAGGTATATTCATGGAGATGGCTATATGGCCCTAAAAAGAAGACTGTTACTTTTCTTTAATTGTAACCACCATTAAAGTTTAAAAATGCAATTCGTTCCCTGTTTCACCTATTTCTGTTTGACAAATATTTTTCTTCTGTTGCTAATGAAGCTGAAATTAATCTGAGTGTTTTTGTTTCTTTCCTTGGTTACACCATCTGCATCATGATTATCTGATCCAGAAATCTCATGGCTTGTGAGGCAGCAGCCAGAAGCCTGACAAAGAGCCACTGAGGCTGACAAACGCTAATAGGTTAAGCCATGATAACAGTGTCAATGGGAAGGCAAACTCAGCTAACAGACGCTTGCCCCTGATAACCTGCACTAACTCCATAGTAAGAGTCTGCCCAAACCCTTCAGCTGACTGCATCACTTTGGGAATAAGATTAGTTGGGCCCTGATTCAAGAAAGCATCCCTAGTCAAGAAAGCACCAATACATGTTCTTAATTTGGACTTTGGTTAGCTGCTGCCTGCAGAGTGAGCAGGAAGAGCTCACCCATAGTGTGCATTATTTTAAAATGGTACCGTGTGTGTGTGTGGTTGCGGGTTTTTTTGTTTTTTTGGGGGGGGGGTTGGTGGGGTAAGGGACTAAATATTATTTCTTGTCACCAAAATGGTGAATATTTGAATCAGGAAAAGATTTTTCTCTAGAAAATCATTTTTAAGTAGGTCATATTTCACCATGGGTCATATTTGACCCTACTGATAGTATCCCTTTAACTTAATGTATTCTTAAAAGTAATTGGTTCATTCAGATTGAGTGAGCAGAAATAATATTCCCAGTGAATTTAGGATAGCAACAAAAACAAGTGACTATATCCTAAAGAATATTCCTTCAGAATTGTTGTAGTTCAGCCTAGCTTGCTGCAGTGGAACATTTCCAATGATTAATTACATTGCCTTTGCCTACGGGTGTCTCAGGATGTATCTCTGACAATTTATACTTCAGTGCACAACAGTAAGAGGTAAACTGGACAGGCTGTACTACTTCAACTGTAGAGACACCATTCAGGACAGGCTGTGTGCATTCCTCCAAACAATTCTACTCTCCCATCTAGCACTTGTGAGTTTCTTTCTGAAGACATTGCGGAAAAATGAAGAACTTACTTAAATATATTTTACAAAGTTGTCATAAACAGATAAGTAAGAGTTAATAGAACAGAAGTACTTCATATCTCTTTTGCCTGTAAAAGATCAGTGAGCCTGGCTGTCACCTGACCAGGACCAATCAGGGGACAGGATACTTTCAAATCTTGAGGGAGGGAAGTTTTTGTGTGTGCTGTTAGTTTTTGGTTGTTCTCTCTGGATTCTGAGAGTGACCAGACGTGCAACCGGGTTTCTCTCCAATCTTTCTGATACAGGCTCTTATATGTCCAGAATAGTAAGTACTAGGTAGATAAGGCGAGTTAGGCTTATGTTTGTTTTCTTTATTTGCAAATGTGTATTTGGCTGGAAGGAGTTCAAATTTGTATTTTGCTGAAAGGATTTTAATTTGTACTTGTATACTTAGGCTGGGAGGGTGTTCCCAGTGTCTATAGCTGAAAGGCCCTGTAACATAGTCCATCTTAAATTTACAAAGATAATTTTTACTGTTTTTTCTTTCTTTAATTAAAAGCTTTTCTTGTTTAAGAACCTGATTGTAGTTTTTTTTTCTGGTGTGAGACCCCAGGGGACAGGGTCTGGATTCACCAGGGAATTGGTGGGGAGAAAGGAGGGAAGGGGGAGAGAGAGGTTAATTTTCTCTCTGTGTTAGGATACTTTCTCTCTCAGGGAGAGTCTGGGGAGGGAGAGAGAGAAGGAGGGGGAAAGGTGAATTTTCCTCTCTGTTTGAAGATTCAAAGAGTTTGAATCACAGTGATCTTCCAGGGTGACCCAGGGAGGGGAAGCCTGGGAGAGGCAACGGTGAGAGAAAGGGTTTACTTTCCTTGTGCTAAGATCCAGAGGGTCTGGGTCTTGGGGGTCCCCAGGGAAGGTTTTGGGGGGGACCAGAGTGTACCAGGCACTGGAATTCCTGGTTGGTGGCAGTGCTACAAGTACTAAGCTGGTAATTGAGCTTAGAGGAATTCATGCTGCTACCCTATCTTTTGGACGCTAAGGTTCAGAGTAGGGAATTATATCATGACAAAAGTCTGTCTCCAAACAAAGTGTTATGAACATATCTAAGCTACTTTCTCTCTTCAAGCTATACTATTGCCATTTTCATTCTATATCTCACATAAGGAATGAGAAGACAGGAGGAGTTGCACCTCCACTAAAGGTGTTTATTCTTTAATATATTATTTAATCTTTCATGTTTCATACCCATTTGAACATAAAAATATTTAAAATTTTGCAACAACAAAAAAAGCATAATAGGGATTGCAATTACATGACCTTCTCTTGACTGGAAGCTTCTTACACTGGAATTCCATACTCGATTCGATAAGTACCGAGTTAGTGCTTAATCTTTCTAGGAGCTGAGCACTCAACTCCTATTGACTTCAAATTTCCTATATTGCACAATGGAGCATAAAAGCAGTGGGGTCCTGGGATCCAAAAAGAAACAAAATTTCAAAGCTAATAATGTGCTGAATGCTAGAGCTGGTTGAAAGTTTTCTGTCAAAACTGTTTTTGATGGAAAAATAGGGATTTGGACTAAATGAATTTTTGTGAAAACTGCTTTTTGTGGAATGTGACTTTTTTGTCAAAATATGTTTTGTTTTGTTTTGCTTTTATTTTAGGCTAAAAACATTTTGGTTTGAGTTTTCAATGAACAATCAAATCAAAATTTTCCATGGACAAAAATAACATTTTCCAACTAGCTGTACTGAATGCTGCTTTTAATCAGACTATTGGTGGCATTCAGCTAAAGTTGAGGGAAATTTAATAATTCCTTGTGCTGTTCACCTTTAATTAGGCACTATATTTTTTCTAGGAAGCTTAGTTTTGTCACTATGGGCCCAGTTCAATACCTATTAAAGTCAATTGAAGGACTCTTAATGACTTTAATGGGAATTAGATCAGATCTTATGAACATAGCACATTTTGGGGCACTGTAAAGATAAAAGAATAATAATACTGCATCCAACTCTTACAATTAATGAAGGAGTTCATGAAGGAGTAGAGAAACAACTGAAGCCATAAATGCTGGCTTTAAATTCAGATGGCTTTGCAAGGTGTAAGTAATATGACAAACTGTGCACTATATTTATGGGTTTGGTACTTTGGGTACTTCCTCATATACTCACAGAGTACTGTGCTGTTATGCACTACACAGGATAACTTACCCTTTGCTTCTCACTTTCCCAATGGAGAACCCACAAGATATTTTAAACTCAGTAACAAAGTAGGTTTAGAGAATTTAAATACAGTAATGAATTAAAGTGAATCAGAGGGCCACATTTTGCCCTTAGCAGGAGCAGCGTCAGAGTTTCTGGCTCCCTAGGCAGGATTCAGGAGGCAGCATTTTGTGCGCTCCCCATGGGGCGCACAGGACCTTCCGTTTCCACTCTCGTCGTGCTGCCGAAGAAGGACCCTCCGCCAAAATGCCACAGGTGACAGCTGCAGTCACTGAGCTGCTCAATTGCCTGCCGCTGTTTTCCGCGGCACGTTGGCAGAAGGTCCTTCTTCGGTGGCGTGACGGGAGTGGAACCGGAAGCTCCCGTGCGCCCCGTGGGGAGTGCACAAAATGCCACCCCCCGAATCCTGGCACCCTAGGCAACCGCCTAGGGTCGCCTAATGGAAGCGCCGGCCCTGGCCCTTAGTTACACTCCTGCAAATGCATTGACATCAGTGAGGCTTCATGCATGTAAAAGATGGCAGGATTTGGCACAAAGTGTTCAGTAATAAATTAGGCTGAGCATCTTCCATTGCTTAATTGCTGCTATTCCATTTGTGGCTGTATAGCAAGTGTAAAGAGCTCTTTAAAAATATCTATAATGGTTTCTCACCACAAGGGTGAGTGCCCAAAGATAAGCAAGCACACCTAATGATATACAATGACTGATCATATGGAGGACCTTCTATAATGCAATGGTCCTTTGTGTTTCAAGTTCAGTCCTGAACCAACTGCTGCTGTGTCCCTAGGTGTATAAAATGTCCTTCTTTAGGTACTCATTCTATGTTTAGAAAAACTAAGTTTCAAATTCTGATCCTTGTTTTTCCTTTTTCTTTGCAGATTTGCTGCAGTTTTCTGTGTTTTTAAATGCTAAATGGGCACCTGAATTTAGGAGGTAGTGTCCTGATGTACGAACTCATGTGAACACTCGTGCATATGGCAGTAGTGGGCAACCTGTGGCCCGTGGGCCAGAAGCAGCCCATCAGGGTAATCCACTGGCGGGCCACCAGATTGGTTTGTTTGTTTACATTTGCATGGCCGCCCACAGCTCCCAGTGGTTGGGAACAGCGAACCGCGGCCATTAGGAGCTGTGGGCGGCCGTGCAAATGTAAACAAACAATCTGGCGGACGGCCAGTGGATTATCCTGATGAGTCATGTGCAGCTGCGGGCTGCAGGTTGGCCACCACTGGTCTAATCTGTTCCTAAAAACCTCCAGTTACATGGATTCCTCAGCCTCCGTTAGCAGCCTATTCCAGTACTTAACTATCCTTATAGTTAGAAAGTTTTTCTTAATCTTCATCTCATCTCAAAGCTATTTACAGACACAGGGAGCAGTACAGCATCACCCCCATTCATTCATGTCCAGAGTTTGTTTCTCAATTAAGCACAGCCTGGTCATGCCCTTGCATATAATGTCTCACCATCTAGTCATTGGTCTGTCTCTAGGTCCAACTGACCCTGTCTCTTTTTGCATCATTTTCTTTGGCATCCTATTATCTGTTTGTCTTCAGCAGCGTTCCCACCATCGTAAGCTTTTTGATTGCAGCCTGCAAAGGATTCACTCACTTCAGGTGTACCTCATTATGGTTGGGTCTAATAATTAGCTTTAATCATGTCTGGCATCCCCTTCTGGTGGTTGCCCATGCTGTGGCCCCTCTCTCTCTCTCCCCATGACTCAGGGTACTCCCTCTTCGTGTCTCAGCTCTCCAGACAGGTCACCATATAGTCCCCCTACTCCGGGGCAACAAAGTCCCATCAGACAAGCTGTCCAGAAGACTGCCTGAGATAGCAGATGTTCTGACTCCTGGTCCTGTGCCAGTTACTGTTAGGGGAACCCAGGCCTGCCCACTACTTTGGGTTCTAGCCAAGGGACCCTATGATTAGCAGCCTAGGTTTGCTCAGTCTCAGATACTGTTGCTGCTAACTTGGGCTCCCTCCATCTCTACTTCCCTATCTCTTTGCCTGTTTGTGGGTTTACCCCTGGAGCTTCTTCCACTCCCTGTGGCTACTTCACCCCTCTCAGGCTCTTGTCAAATTCCCTAGTCTGGGGCAGGACGTCAGTGCTTACTCTCCCCCTGGATCACCTCCTTGAAAGGGAATTGACCAGGGACAATGTGGGGTGGACAGCCAATCCCGTACCCTGACTTCACATCCTAACTGACTTCTAATTTCTTCATTTGTCTTAAAATCATTCCACTTTACACCTGCTACCTTCTGAAAAAAACTCTCATCACTACTACTTCCAGCCTTCTGATGATTGGTCTGGAAGCAGCCGCCTTAAACAGAACATAGAGTAATACTCATAATACAGTGGTATGAAAAATTCTCTTTGGCACCAAACAATGTTTTCCTCAGTCCATAATTTCATCAACTTCTGTGCAACACTTATCGCTAAAGCACATCTCCTTTTAGCCTTATCTTTAATGCAACCGTTGGAATTTATCAAGCTTCCAAGAAACACAAGATTTTATTTCTTCTACAACTTCACTGCTGCTGTATTTAAATACTTTATTTATTGTCCCTTTTCCAAGATGCAACCACTTTGTCTTCTTGGCAATTATTTGTTAAGTCCAAGTTGACTACACCAAACATTGACTTGAACTAGTTGCTTAATTTTCCACCAACTCTTACAGGAGTCTTCCTACATAACTGTTATAATTGTAGTTATCTTATCTGCAACTCCTTAAGATTTTACTACTTTCCATAATGTTTCCCTCCAAACCAAATCAAATGCCTTCATGAGTCGATGACAACAGCAAGCATCTTTAATTCCTGTTCTCGCTTCCCCCCCCCCCCCAATCAACTGTTGGAGTATAAATATATGATCAGTGCAACTTCAGTCTGGTCTGAAGCTGCACTGTTCCTTGCCTACTACTTCCTTTAAAACTGCCTTTAATCTGTTGACAGTTACTTTCCTCATTATTTTTCCCAGTACTGATAATAAGCTTATTCCCCTATAATTATATGTATTGGCAGGCTTTCCTTTCTTCAGGATTGGTACAACTGTTGCCTTTATCTAACCATCTAGTACCTCCTGTTGCTCCCATGCCTTCTTATATACTCTTCCTAATGCTTTGACAGCACTTGTCCTTCCAGGTTTTTAAAAATCAGTGTATAAATTGTCTATTCCTGCAGCTTTCCCAATTTTTAACTCCTTTGCTGCTCTTTTTATTTCTTCTTATGGTGGTTCAGTGCTGGTAACCTTTCTACCTTGCAAGGGGACCTGTTCATCTAGCATTTCTAAAATCCTTGTATCTGGATGAACTGCAGGTTCAGCATTTTGTTAAAATGCTCCCTCCATACTCCAGCACCTCTTCTGCATTTGTTGTCAGTTCGCAGGTAGCCTTTCTTATTGCTTGAATTGTTGGCCTGATTGTGTTCCATACAACTTAACTTTTTTGCATATAATTTTCATATCTTGTTTTCTTGACTCCTCCTTTATTTGTTGAGCTTTTTCTTTCCAGAACTTTTGCTAGTCCAATCCTTGTTATTTCTTCACAGTGCTTTTTAATTCTAATTCTTTCACTTTCCCAGCAGTCTTAGCCTGTTTACACTTTATCATAATGTTTTTGTTTCATTGCTTGTCCAGCTTTTCCTTGTTTGCTTATGCTTTCCAATAACTTCTCCATTGCATTTTTTATCCCTTCCTTGAATTTTCCCCATTCAGTCTTGAGTGAGATTTCTTTATTGTTGCATTTTAATGGCCTGAAATGCCTTGAAAGTGTCATCTTGTATATTCCCTCACAGAGCTATCCTTCAGCTTATCAAGATCAAATCTGGCTCCAGTTGCACCCATCTTCTTTTTGGACTTTAACTTAATCTTTCCTATTAGTAGTTCATGCCACACTTGGCACTTCTATAGACTCCAACATCCAACAGTGACCATTTATGCCTTTTACTGATAATAATGTGGTCAATCTGGTTTATGGTTTGACCATCTGGTCAGTTCCATATAATCTTTGGCATATTTTTGTGAGGAAACCAAATATCACTTTGTGCATCTCACAGTAAGTTCATAACCGTTCCACATTATTGTTTGCTGTCCCAATGCTGTGTGGTCCAACACTATTCATTAGCTCACCATGCCCACTACCAGCTTTGTATCTGTATCTCCCTCATGAAAATCATATCATGACCAGGAATCTTGTCTACAGTGCTATCCAGCTGTCCTCTTCCTCTTCTGCGTCTTCTGTTGGTGCATCACAGCCAATCACAGTTGTGCATAGTTTACTGTAGGCAGTAGTAAAACCTTGCTATGACAATCTGCTCAGACACCAGTTTCCAGCTCTTCACTGAAGTATCTGTTCTCTTGTCCACTGCTAAAGCAACGGCATCCTTATACTTTGCTTGTCCACTTGAATTTCCAGAATAAAGGAAAGAATAATTTTAAGCTGTGAACTCTCTTGTACACAGCTAGTTTGTGTCTTGTGTGGCAGAAACAGAAATATGTAACTTTCTTACCCCCTCCTGCTACTAGCTCAGTCTGGCCTGGAGTAAATAGGGATCTAACATTCCAGCTCATAATATATGTAATATGTTTGGTTGCTATCCAAAATATTCTAATATCTAACCTAAAACTCCCTTGCTGAAGATTAAGCTGATTACTTTTTGTCCTACTTATAGTGGACATGGAGAACAACTGATCACCAGCCTCTTTATGGTAAGTCTTCAAATATGTAAGGACTATCAGCTCCCCCCTCAGTCTTCTTTTCTCAAGACTAAACAGGATCAGTTTTTTAACCTTTCCTCCTAGGGTCAGTTTTTCTATACCTTTTATCATTTTTATTGCTCTCCTATGGACTTTTTCCAGTTTGTCCACATCTTTCTTAAACTGGATACAGTACTCCAGCTGAGCCTCATCAGTGCTGAGTAGCATGGAACAATTACCTCCCATGTTTTACATACATTCCTGTTAATATACCCCAGATTAATAATAATAGTTTCTTTTGCAGCTGCATCATATTGTCGATTCACATTCAATTTGTGATCCACTATAACCCCCCAGATCCTTTTCTGTAATACTACAATCTAGCCAGTTATTCCTTATTTTGTAGCTGTGCTTTTGATTTTTTTCCCTTCGTAAGTGTGTACTTTGCACTTGTCTTTATTGAATTTAATCTTGTGGATTTCAGACCAGTTCTCCAATTTGTCAAGGTTGCACTTGATACCTCCCTATCTCATAGGCAAGGTGTGAGGATAAACTCACTGATGTATCTGAGGAACTAAAATACTACCATAGAATATTAGGGTTGGAAGAGACCTCAGGATGTCATCTAGTCCAATCCCCTGCTCAAAGCAGGACCAACACCAACACCAACTAAATCATCCCAGCCAAGGCTTTGTCAAGCCAGGCCTTAAAAACCTCTATGGATGGTGTGACAAAGTTCCTCCTCTACCTTGGTGGGTCCTGCGCTTATTGGCGGATTTGCTCACCTCAGTGATCTTCCCCTCTTGTGGAACCCACAGCCTGGGTCAGCTCCTCCTGTGTCTGATCAAGAGTTGGGAGGTTTAGGGGAGGAACCCAGGCCCACCCTCTGCTCCGGGTTCCAGCCCAGGGCCCTGTGGATCGCAGCTGTCTATAGTGCCTCCTGTAACAGCTGCATGACAGCTACAACTCCCTGGGCTACTTCCCCATGGCCTCCTCCAAACACCTTCCTCCTGATGTCTGATAATGCTTGTCCTCCTCAATCCTCCAGCAGTTCACTCTCAGCTTCTTGCTCCTTCTCCTCCGGCTCCTCCCTGCCAGACTGGAGTGAGCTCCTTTTTAAACCCTGGTGCCCTGATTAGCCTGCCTTGATTGGCTGCAGGTATTCTAATTAAAGTAGCTATCTCCACTGCCTTCTAGAAAGATCTTAAATGGCCCCAGGTGCCTTGATTAACCTGGAGCAACTGCCATTTGGTTACCAGGGTCCTATTGGCATCCAGCGGGGGTGGGCGGGCGAAGCCCGCCCACTTCTAAAGGGCCTCCCCCCAGCCTAAGGGGAGGACCCACAGGTCTGGGACACCAAATAATTACGGGGGACAACTAATGAAAAAAAACAGGATCGGGAGTGAGGTCATAGGGCTAAACGAAGGGAACCCGATGGGGACACCGAGCAGAGAACCCCGGACAACGCCCACTGCTCCTCGAAGGTGTCAAGGGAGCCAGTGGACGCCGCCCAGAGGAACTCTGCCCGGATGCAAGAGCAGACGGAGGAACGGAAATAGGCCCCACAGTCGCAGGAAATCCCGTCGGCCAACCTCCTCTCCCTGGTGTTGTAGATGGTCAGTTTGGCCAGGGCCAAGAGGAGGTTGAGAAGGAGATCCCGCGACTTCGTGGGGCCACGGATGGGGAGCGTGTAGATAAAAAGGTGAGGGGAAAAGTGCAACCAAAAACGCAGGAAAATATTCAGGAGGAGCCGGAACAGGGGCTGCAACCTGGCGCACTCCAAAGAAACGTGCGCCAAGGTCTCCTTCTCACCACAGAAAGGGCAGGTGCTAGGGACAGATGTGAACCGCGCCAAGTACACGCCTGTGCTCACGGCTCCGTGAAGGAGCCGCCAACTGATATCCCCGGCGGGCCTCGGGACCAGGGCAGAGTACAAGCTGGCCCACCGGGGCTCCTCACCCTCGAGAGGTGGCAGGAGGTCCCGCCATTTGGTATCGGGGCGGGACGCGAGGGTGAGGTAGTGAAGGGTATGGAGCACGAGCGAGTACAGATGTTTCCGTGGCGCGGTCTGGAACAAAACCGGCTGCAGATCATGCAGCCGGCTGGCAGTGAAAGGGTGAGGGGGCCGATTGGGTCCACGGGGCAGGGGCCCGATAAAAATGTCCACGGGGCCTGGGGTGGAGGGTGGGCGGGGCGTGCCCTCTCGCAGGACCCGGTCGAGGTAAGCCCGAGCAGTGGGCAGTAAAGCGGCCTTCACCTCCTGAAGTACGCGCTGGGGAGTACGAGGTCTGGAGAGCCCCATGCGCTGAGCGAGCGTCAGGGGATCCAGCCAGTCTCCCCGGTCATAGTCCAGGAGGTCTCCGACCCTGGTGACTCCTGCCGAGACCAACCTCTGGCACACCGTGGGGGACTCCGCCACCTGCACACGAAGCTGGGGATTGTGTAGCAGGGGCTCCGCGAGGAGGTCAACCCCCACGGTGGCCGCCACGGACCTGGTAATTGAAAAGAGCTTCCAGGTCCGGAGGAGGTCTTGGTAGAAGACCGGCAGCCCGGAGAGGTCTCGCGGAAGACCTCTCGGATGGAGGTAAAAGAGCTGCCAGTCGTATCGGAGCCCTCGGAAGCGGCGGAGGAAGGCGTGCGCCAATACGCTCCACGCCGGACTACCCGCACCAAACAGGAGCCTCTGCAGGGCCTGGAGGCGGAAGACATGGACCTGAGCGCGTAAGCACTTCAGGCCCTGCCCCCCCTCCTCCAGGGGCAGGTGGAGGACCCCTGCAGAGACCCAGTGCGTCCCCGGCCAAAAGAACTCCAGAATCACCGTCCGGAGGTTGGCCAGGAAACCCGGGGCCGGGTACCAGGGTCCTAGGGATTTGTTTAGCCTGGGGCTAACATACCTGTTTCTTGGTACTTTACTGTAGCCATCTGGCCTTGCCCCATCACAATGGAAATTCCACCACCTCCCTAGGTAACCCAGTCCAGTGCTTCACCACCCTGCTAGTGAAATAGTTTTTGCTAATATCCAACCTAGACATCCCCCACTGCAACTTGAGACCGTTGCTTCTTGTTCTATCATCTGCCACCACTGAGAATAGCCGAGCTCCATCCTCTTTGGAACCTCCCTTTCGGTAGTTGAAGGATGCTGTCAAATCCCCCCTCACTCTTCTCTTCTGCAGACTAAATAACCTCAGTTCCCTCAGCCTCTCCTCATAAGTTATATGCCCCAGTCCTCTAATCATTTTCGTTGCCCTCCGCTGGACACTCTCCAATTTGTCCACATCCCTTCTGTAGTGGGGGGACCAAAACAGGACACAATACTCCAGGTAGGGTGACCAGAAAGCAAGTGTTTAAAAATCGGGATGGGGGTGGAGGGTAATAGGAGCCTATATAAGAAAAAGACCCAAAAATTGGGACTGTTCCTATAAAATCGGGACATCTGGTCACCCTAACTCCAGGTGTGGCCTCACCAGTGTGAAATAGAGGGGAATAATCACTTCCCTCAATCCGCTGGCAATGCTCTTACTAATGCAGCCCAATATGCCATTAACCTTCTCGGCAACAAGGGCACACTGCTGACTCATATCCAGCTTCTCGTCCACTGTAATCCCCAGGTCCTTTTCCGCAGAACTGCTGCTTAGCCCGGTCTATTAAATGAGGCTCGCAGAGGTGATAAGACTCTTTTTTAAGGGAGGAAGTTATTGCCACTAGCATGTGAGGTGACAAAGTAGAAATAAATCTGGCAGTTTTTCATGGATTTTTAAAAATGAGAACATGTGATCCTAAATATCAGTTTTGTTAAGGATTTATTTGGCTGCTCCCTTTTTTAACTGTTGTACCTGGAATCTTGGTTATGTGTCTCTTTAGCTTTGTTTTATTTGTTTTTCCTCTTTGAAAAGAGTATGTTAACCGTTGAGAAAGGGAAAAAAAAATCCATCAAGAGTAACAAGTAGTACCAATCCCCCAAAGACAGCATACACTTCTTATCCTCAATTGGGATTTGCTATTATTGCCATCCCCCACACCTCCATTTACAAATTTAGATGTTGCTTTCTGCAAAGTTTCCATGAACGTTCTTACCAGTAAACTCATTTGCTAGTGTATTCTTGGAAAGAATACAAACGGAGAATGAGCACAGTTAATATAAATTCACTAAAAAATTCAAACTAATGTTCACTGGAGAACGATTTTGTGCAGTATTTTCCCAACTCTAGTTATAGTCTGTTCAGTTCCCAAAACCAGGACTAACATATAACTATAAATTATCTGTTGAGATGTTTGAGCAGTTACAGACTTTTTCCTACTGCTGTATTGTTTGTTTTTGCAAGGATAATGTCATAAGCAAAATCAAATCAAACTAACATAGCTAATTAGCCATGTTCCTGCTCAGCAAGTTAGAGATTTGTACATCAGAGAGGTGGAAGCTTCTCTAACTTGCTGAACAGAAACATAATTAATTGACAATGTTAATTAGCCATAGAATTACATGGTTATTTACACTCATTATAATATCCAAATGAAAACTGGAACAAAGTCATACTCTCAAAATAATACAAGTGTTGGACACCTGAGTAGTGTGTGCCGTGTGATCATCAGCACAGAATAGCCTTGTGGAACAACTCATCTGAGGAAAGATATGGATGGAAGGCTGTTTCAAGAATATGAGTGATGTGACAGACATTGAAATCCAATGCATTATCTTTGGTGACTATATTGTATCAAGTCTATGTATCATTTTGGGCAAGGGATTGCATGGAACTCAGGGGGGACAGGGGAAAGGTTATAACAGTTCCTCCAGGAACCAAAACCAGTGTGTGTATGTGTGGGGAGGGACGGAGGATTAAGGCAAATCACTTTGGTTGTAAACACCTCCTGAGACTTATTCATTGGGAAGGCTTGCATATACTGGGTCAATCTTGGCTTTCCAGAGATCAACAGACAAAAAATGGTTTTGATATAAAAAGGCTGGGTTTATACTCACTTAGGGCCTTCTCTCTGATCCAGAAAATGAACAGGACCTTCTGTCCAATGGGGCCCCTGCCTTTGCAGAAGGAATTAGAGCTAGTGTGGGTATATCTCCTCAGGTGGGAATTACATGCCCAGCTCCAAGTGTAGACATACCCTAAATCTGCAGTCAAACAAGCTAAAACCGTAACTCTGAGAAGTGTGAACTTCCCTAATTCATCTCAATAGGGTATTAACTCTGATACCTAAGTATAACAATTTGAATGTCAACACTTAATTATTTCACTGTTGATCATTTTAGCAGGAAAAGGCAGCTAACATGCTTACTCAGTGTGATGGGATATTACAGATGATAGATATTGACTGATTATTATATAAGACTAATGTGGTCATACAGTCCATCCCCCTGTCAATACATGACAGTTCTACAGCTTACTGTATTATTCTCTATAATATTTCTAGTGCTTTATCCAGTCTAGTTTTAAATGAGTCAAGCAATGGGGCTACCATAACTTCAGAATAGGAAGGGATTTTTTTCTTACATTTTATTTTTTCTTAATTTCATCTAGTTATAACCCATGCACAAAGTGAACTTTCAGGGAAAGGGAAAGGAGGAAAAAAGACAACAGCAGTTATGAAAGGGGAGAAGGCACAGAGTGGGGATCACCAGGTAATGGGACATAACTAATTCCCTCACTATTTTTTCCTACTTCAAACTCTTACTTATAGTGTTATGTGTTGCTTTTACAAAGACAAGAAACCAGAGGGGAAATGTACAGAAGACCTATCCTCAATGTTTAATTTACAAGTATATGGACATGAGAGCTTAAAACCAAAAGACACAAAATGTAGATCCTATGTGGGCAGAACATCACTAATGGTCCATCTGTGAAGCAATGTATTAAAGACATAGTGTTGACAGCTTCATAAGGGAATCTCATTTCTTGGGAACAAGCTAGATGATTTTGGAAAAAAACCAACACGTGTGATTTCTAAGATTTTTATAGAAAAAACCAAGTCCTTCCCTTATTTGGGTATTAAGAGCCCATTGCAGAACACAAGCTAAAGGGTTATGGGTTATTGTGCAGTGTGCAACTTCAGGGAGAAAACAAGGGAAATATAATAGGGCCTCATCCTACAAACAGCCAGGCCTAGAAGTATAGCCTAGTAGTTACCACAGCACTTGGATACCATGGAGATAGGCCTCTGCTATAAAAATCATAGCAGGAGAGAATGGCCCCCCTGGCGGAATGCTAATAGTGGGACTCTGTGCAGGAGTAACTTGATGTTTGAGCGTCACTCTTTGCACGCTCCTGTCCTTAGATTGTAGGGTCTTACCTAGATTGTGAGATCCCGAGGTCAGGAACCTTGTTGTCTCACGGTAAAGCGCTTAAGCTTAAGCATGCTGCTACAGCTCGATACTAGAGAAGGAAGGGAAATACGGCCGCTCTGTTTGGAACCGTGGCAAATTGTTCATTTGGGGATGTTTTTCCTGTAAATGAAGATGTCCCAATCCCCTGGCACGATATTCTGTTGGCGGGAGGGGGGGTTGGGAGCTAGGTGCATATTTTTCCTGGCTTTCTCGAGCTGCCACCGCTGAGACGTTTCCATTTAGCTGCCCTTCCATCCAAGCCTTGTAACACAGCAACCCAGGGCCAGCGTTACGGAGAAAAAAGAAAACATCAGGCTCCCCCGTCGCCGAGAATGTGCCCGGAGATAAGGCAGGGAGCGCGGGTGGCTGCTCACAGCTGTGACAAAGCCATTCCTCCGCCACTCGCCGGCACGCACACTCCTCCCTCCTCCCCACTTCCTCTGCCCCCGCGCTCCGCTCTCCTCCCATCCCCGGAGCGATCCGGAGCCCAGCGGCAGCCAGGGGCTTGCCCGGTTGGTTCACGTGGCTCTCGGGGTGGAGCAGCTGGCGAAGCGCAGGGGGTGGGTGGAGACAACAAAGCCCAGCTGTCAGCGGCCAGGGAGAGGGAAAGCTGCGGCGGCGGCCCAGGAGGAGGCAGGTGAGGTGAGTCAAGTGCATTTAAAGCCGTCCAGGCGCCTGGGCGGGGTGCATGACCAGGTGCAGTGGCTGGAGGGTGCAAGAAGTTGCTTTTGCCCAGAGTCGCTGTGCGGACTGCCGCCCCGATTTAACCCCTTGCCATCCGGCAGCAAGGGACCAGCTCGCAGTCCCCTCCGCCCCAGGGTGAAGGTGCTGTGGGCTGTGGGGGGAAGAGGCGCTGCCACGCTGGCAGAGCGCGAGGTGGAGGGAGTCACAGGACAGCTCCCCAGCGCTCGCCCCCCGGGAAGGAGGGGCGGTTGGCAGAACGATCCCTTCTGCAGAAAGTGCCTCGCCCAGCGGGGTGTTTGCGGCTGGGCAAGCCGCGCGGGCGGGGCGGGCTGTGCCCAGCAGCACTGCTAGGGACCGGAGTGGGAGACACGTGAGTTGCGCTGGGCTGAGCTGTCAAGAGGCGGCGAAGGTACAAAGCGCGCTTGGCAGGAAGTGGCTTGTTCCCCCTTTTTTGCAGCGCCCATCGCTTTGCTTTTTTTACAGGCGTTCAGGGAGCGGGGGTCCGTGGAGGAGGCGAAGTGTTTGGAGTCTTCGCCTCAGACGCACCCCCTGTACCTCTGCCAAGCAGCTCCTTAACCTGCCCTGAGCGCTGTGCGGGGCACACGGGTTTGTTTGCCATAGTTTATCTGTTTTAAGATGAGCGCTCCGTTTGGAGAGCAAGTCTAGCAAGTACATTCATCGCCCATGTGTGGAGGTTTCCGCTTGATTTGGAGAAGGGTATGGAAGGGAGGGAGGTTTTCGGCTAACGTCAAGCGTACAGGAAAAGATCACTTCTTCAAACCGGTTTGGTTTTGGGGAAGTCCCCTTAACAGCTAAAGCCGGGTAGGAAGTAGACCCCGCGTGTCAGCTAAATGAGTGTAGGCGGCTGCAGCACCGAAATCGTTTTCTGCTGTGTATTCCAGTACTCTAGGCTGCTAGAGCTACGCTTAGTGTATCAAGGGCTCTGCTGGAGAGGGAAACGAATCTATTCCTATATTGAGCTAAGGTGCATCCCAGGAGTAGTTGGGATTATTTGAGTTTGAAGTCAGTTTCCTGCAATGGCTTTTATTTGTGGCCAGATTTTATAATTCAGAGAGAGAGTGTAATAAAAGATTCAGTGGATAAAGCGCACAGCTGTTTGAACATTAACTGGTATGACCTCTCCAGCTAGTTAACATCCATAATTCCCTTGTGTGCTGAAACAGCTGATGTCTTCTTCCCCTGCTGGTCTCTCTGCCTGTGTCTATCTAGACTAGACTTCTTCAGGAAATACTCCACCGTTCAACTGCTGCTACTGCACCCCACCAATGATAGCAATGATGACAGTACTAGGGCTGTCTAGTGTAAGCAGGGTACTGTTGCTGGAACATTTCTTTAGAGTAAGTGTGAGTCCAAAAATAACCCAGCTACAGCACATGTTGCAGAGTATACTAGACTTAAAAAGAAGGCTTACAATATGTTCATTGGCATGGGGTATGCATACAAGAGTAACTTCTACTGATATGGGTAGCAGAAAGACTCAGCTTTGATTTTAGTTTTTACCATCACTACGGGGTTGCTTGAGATCCCTTATGCTCCTATTTTGGCCTTTCTAAAAAAGGTGTGTAGTCTTGTAAACAAACAAGCAGATTAATATAACTGCTATGGTTATTTAAAGAGCCCTGATATTGCTTTCATGTCCTTAAAAATAAAACATCTGATTTGAGACCTTGAACTTCTTGTCACAAGGTAATTGTACATATAACAACCTAATCAGAGCTCTTCCGTAGTAGTTTTCTGCCTTATCTACATTATAATATTTTGGGAAACCTCTGACTCTTCCATGTCGACGGGTGTTCGTCCACTGATGCTAGCAATGGTGGGAGTGCTACTGTAGACAGGGCTCAGATGGTCACTTAGTTTTTACCACTGTGGTAGCTAGATCTGCTCCAAGCAGGGTTAAATAGTACTGTGGTAAAAATGCTGCTAGTGCAGTGGTGGGAGATCTTTTAAAAAAGCTAGTACAGACACAGCCTTTATCTGTAGGTCTGAAAGGACTCTACAAAGGATGTGTAAGTATTATTTTATAGTTGAGGAAACTGAGGCACAGAGGCTAAATGATCCTGTGACACGTGATAGATCATTACGAGAGCCAGAATTACCCACTCCTGGACTTGACTCCAAGTCCAACGCTCTATCCAGTAACCTGTGCGGTTTATTTAAGCTAGCAATTTGGCAAACATTGTAATGTATAGTGAATGTTACATAGGTATTGAGTTTCAGGGTGCATGGAAATTCAAATAAGAGTTTTGTCATTTAAGAGAAGGTTGCCATCATTGATATGATACAGGAAACATTTTGGGTGAGTCTATGATTAGTTCCTTACTGTGGCTCAAAGGGTTTCACATTGCTGTGCCATTAAAGAGTTCCTTCTGCATTAATTTAAGTTACTGCAGTATATATCCATTTTAGCATTGCTGCTAACTCTATAATTACTGTCCAAGACAGGTTTCTGCACTTCAGGTAAGAGAAGTGTAAAAGGAACCCTTCAGAATGCTGATTAATAGAAAAGATCAGTGACAGGTAAACCTTATTACAGGGAATACACCTAAGAGAGCCTGATGAATCAGCATGTTGCATTTAGTGATGAGGCATTTAGCCATCACAGCATAGAAAGTTACAGTAATAACAGTAGGGGTATTAACACCTATGGAAGCTGCAAAGTATACATGCAATTAGATTATCTGATGTTAGCAAATGGGAGAACTATTTTACAAACTATATTTTGCCACTGCTCATCTGTTTGTTTCATTCACAGATCTCTCTTAATAATGCAGAGAAGACCTCATTGTTTGTGGTGAATGGCGAAAATATGAAAATTTGTTCTCTGGACAGATATTTCCTTTTTGCCTGCCTCTTTTCAAATTGTGGGGTGTAAAAACAGAAGACACATGGGCTTAAATAACAGTATAAATGGCCTGGGGGACACATGGAGTGGGGAAGGGGAACACCCAGGGGCAGAAGGTGGGGCCAAGGGAGAGACCCAACCTCAAACATTGCTGGAGTTGGGCTCCAGGCCAGGAATATTCCTGGTGGCCAGGCACCATGGGCCCATATAACTCACTGCCTATGCCTTGTAGCATTGGATTCAACATGACTAGGTGCCTGTTTATGACTTACCTACGTACCTCTAAGTTGAAAGACACCTGGAATGTGCGGGTATCTTTCTATGACCTCACTTTATGGGGTGTGCCATGACTTAATTTGACATAGTTTGGCAAACAGCTCTAACTGGCTGGACTGGAACTTTCTGATGCTGAATATGGATAAAACTGCAGTTCTGTGTTGTGGTTTTTTTTTTTGTTTTTTTTTTGTTAAGATTTTGGCAACTGACCATCTATCTGGTGATTTGTTCTTTCAAGGTTAATTCTTGCTGCATTATGTCTATTTCAGTGATAAGGAACAGGAGTCTTCTGTAATGCCTTTGCTTCTCATTAGTGCTCTTGCCAGATAGTGTTTAGTTGCCAGATTTGTTTAATAGTTCAAACTTTAAATCTGACTCTACCTGTAGCTAAAACTCTGAGTCATGCTTTCATTTCTCATCTTGACTGTTACAATTCCAAACAATCTCCACTGCTTATCTCTGTCCCTTCTGGCCAATGCTTCCAGTCCCTGAGTTCAACTGCAACTTAAATTGACCTTCCCCAATCACTAGTTAAGTTTCTGGGCAGGAAACAGAATTCACTACCAGTTTTAACCTTGATCAGTCACTTTTAAAAGGTCTTCAAACTCAATGTAATTTTAGCTACAAAATATCATTCATACTGTATTTGTCTTTAAAGTAACCAGTGCTCCAGACTTCCCCCTCTTCTTAAATGGATGCAATTACATGTTTGAAACTTCCTCCCTTGTGACTCCCATACAGTCAAATCTCTCAAAATTGTTTCTATTTCTTTTAAAGAACTTCAAGTAACTTGTCAAGCTGTTCAGTGGGAAATGATGCTATATCATATTAAGCTTCCAGTTGTCTCAAAAGAATTAGGCTGGGTCAGTTTTTGTAGGAGATGGCTAAGAAAAACGCAAATGTTGTTGCTCAAAGTAGTGTTGATGACTCTGTAGGTAGCACTGTTCCCTCAGAGTCATTTAATGAATCAGTGCCCCACTGTGGCATGGTGGCACATGTTTTGTCTCTGGGTGAGGCTTACCTGAGATCTTGACTACTAGCTTATTAAAAGTTTCATAATACTTTCCATGAGGACAGCCATTCATATCTATGCCCTGGCCCAATTATTCTGAGTGCATGGATTCTTATGACTTCAGTTGGAGTTGATTTTTTTTTTTTCCTTAAGCAATGGGGATAATGTGCATTTGTCCATTTTCATGTGGCGTGGGGGAATAAGTGCCTTCTGATTTAGGCTTCTACAATTTTAGAATTTAGATACAGATTTTATCAGAGTCAGTATTTCATGGGAAGTCAGCTTCTTCAGCTACTGCTGATATGATGGGCAGACTATCTCAAGTTTCTGCAGCTTAAGCAGAAGCTAATTTTTTTTAAATAGTTTCTGGGTAAGTGTTATAAATTTTAGAGGGTCCAAAAGCCTGTAATAACCAATGATCCCTTACAGTCTGAATGGAAAAAAATGTAGGCATGAAAAATGTTTTAGTCCTCAATAGGACAGAACATATGAAAATTACAAGCATTCAGTTTGTACCGAATTCAGTTATACTGGTTATCACCATACCATTACCATGGAAAACACCACATAACACTGGTAAACTGCTGTGAAAGAGGATTCCCTACACAGAGCTGAGGGGTAAGAAGAATGTGTTACACTTAAGGTGATCAGAGATGAGCCTTAGACAGCTGAACTGTTCTACCTAAGTAAATCCATTTATGGATTTAGCCGTGAAACCCTTTTTTAAAAAAAGAAAACCACCTGCCTTTGATCTCAGCACATATTTCTACAGTTGTGCAACACTTGGAAGGTATAATATGAAATGGCAGCGAAAGTGTACATAATGATTTGTAGACCTACTCTTTCTTCCACTGGAATATTATCCAGAACATGCCTTTGTGTAATAGCCATCTTTCACTTAAATTGCATTCCAATTTATTTATGAGAGGGAGGGTAGTTTCACAGATAGGACTGACTGGAAGTCAGAAACTGTGGGATCTGTTCCTGGTTGTGACAGACACCGTGACCCTTAGAAAGCAATGTCACATTTCACTGTACCTCAGTTTCCCTATCTGAGAGGTGGGGGTAACTCTACCCTTCCTCAGTCTTCAAGTCCAGGCAAATACTATGTTCCTACTTATACCTTTGCACCCGTTTCTTTCTATTCCCCCATCTTGCTTTATTTACTCTGCTGCTGTTGAGGGCATTCTGTGCCAAAAATTAGACATTCAGCACCCAATATTATACAATTCTGCAAATTTTGTCAAATGTGGAGGCTCCAGCATGGCATTGGAGGCACAGATGCCTGGCTGCACAGAGGTGGGAGATCACTGTACAGCTCCCCTCCCTCACCCCCAGGACACAGACTCTGCGGTGACTGGCTACACCCAAACCTGGCACCGCACAAGGACCAGCCCTGCCCCACCCCTCTGTGCCAGGTGCACCAGTGTGGGCAGGTCGGCTCAGCAAGGCAGGATCCAAGTGTGGATGGGTTAGGTGTGGGTTGAGAGGGTTCTGTCTGGGGAAAACTGTGTGCAGGTAACTCAGTGTGGGAGCCAGATGCAGGGGAGATCTGCCTGCACAGGGGCTTTTGGGGAAGGGGGTTCTGGGTGCAACCATAATGGGACTCTGCAGGTGGGTCCAGGTGAATGTGGTTGGGGCTCAGTGGGAGGATGAAGGGGGGTATGGGGAGCTTAGGGGGTCCAGATGCTGGGGGAGTGGGGCTCAGTGGGGTGGGGATCCAGGAACAGCTGGTGAAGGTCAGTAGGGTGGGTGTCCAGGTGTGGGTGGCTTGTTAGGGTAGTTAAGATGCAGGAGGAGTGGGGCTCATGGGGGGGCATGAGGCTCAGTGGGAGGGTCTGGGCATGAGAGAGACTGGATGCATGAGGGTTGGGCAGATGGAGGAGCAGTTCCCTGTACCGTGATCCCTCTCCCTGCAGCTAAGGAGCAATGGATTCAGGAAGCGCAGGGCGGGGAGGGAGTTTGCAGAGCTTCCTACAGCCAGTGAAGAAATCTGGAGGTGGGTCTGACACAGCCCCAGATGCCATGCAGTGGAAGAGGCAGTCCTGTCCTCCCCCACCCAGCCAGGACTAGCAGCTGAGCCTGGCACAGGGTAGGAGCCACCAGCTGGGTCTTCCCCTGTCCTATAGTGATTTACCTCTCTGCCAGCTGCCCTGGGCATGTGAAACATACTGCTGGAAAAGGCTGCATGACCGCTCTTGTTGCTTCCCTGTCAGAAAATCATTTTTCTGCAGAGAAGCAAAGAAATCTGCAGGAAACTAATTATGCACATGCACACAATTCCCCCAGAGTACTCTGCACAAGATCCCTTTCTAACTATTCTCTGTGCATGTTTCCATATTCTAGTCTCCTTGCCTTCCTTCTTACCACTCCTTAGGTTAGAAACTATCTCAGTCTTGTTTATTACCACCTTTGGATTCAAGTCCCAGCTTAAAACATACACCTGCAAAGCCTTTATCTAGCAGTTAAATATATACCATTAAAACAATGAGTTCTGTCATTGTGGAGAGCAGTGATTGGTTTATTAAGACTGACTTGCTTGCTCCTTGGCCTTCTGTGGTCTGTAGATTACTGTGTTCGGTGCTGATACTAAAAAATACTCAGGACAACTTAAAATCAGACTGAGAAGGAAAACAGCATCCATTTTGCTCAGCTCAGTAGCTTAAAAGTTTGGAATAAGTATTAATACAATGAGTCAATGAATCTAGCTTCATGATGGTAGATGTGAAATTTAGTCTTGGAAATCATGCTAAGGAACTAATATTTATTACAGCAGCAGTGCAACACCACTAGGAGAGATTTTAAACTGATTCTCAATGTGCTTCAACAACATTGACAATACTAGTAATAAATTATTCACATTTTAGGGGTGAAACAGGTATTAATTATTTAAAACTGCTTTAGTTTTCCATTGGATTCCTGAACTGTCAGTGTCAGAGATAACATCTGTTAACAGGATGGCAACTTTCAGTTATAGGCTCAAATACAAAATTGTTTATGGCAGCAAAAGTTTGTTGTGGTGTACTTTTGGGGGGAGGGAGGGGCAAATAAATACACTTCCCTACTATCACCATGACCATATGCACCTTTTCTTTCTAAATAAATTGGAAACATTGTGGGCATGTCTACAGCCACCATTAATGTTAATGGGAGCTAAATTAACCCATCAAAGAGATACCAAACCAGAGGCTCTGTAAATAGAGTAGGCATATAGGGGATATTTTTAATTCGGAGCGCCTACCTTATCAGGCTTACTGCTGAAACAGGAACTCAAGTTACCAGACTGCTCCAACAAGATAACTTCTCCTGGCACTCAATACTCTGAATAGCATCATAAGCATCGGAATCTTTCTAGCTGGTTTAATGGCCAAGGCATTACTGATCAATAGATTAAAGTGGTAGGACTATGTTAAAGCTAATTGATAGTTTAAATATTTTTAAAGATAGATATACAAGGCACCGATGAAGAGTTTAGGATTTGTTTGATGACCTGCTTTAGTTAAGGGTTTCACTTGTTTGAGAGGATTGTGTAACTTGAGCTTTTAACTCAGATATTGATTGTGGTGAGTCAGATCTTGATCAGTATGAATTTTGATAACTTTTTAAAGTCATCATAAGAAAGAGAATCAGATATTTTCCCCTTTGCGACTCAGCATTCTCCAGTTCCAAGGATCCCTTCACCCACATTCACACCTCACATTGCCAGTGCCCTACTTCAGCAACCATAATCTTTCTGGACTGCACTCATTGCAGAAAGCAGTAAGTTTGGAAGTACAGGAGCACTAGTCACAGTTTTCAAATAAGTGATTGTGATTAGGGCTGGCCAGAAAATTCCATTCTGTGAACCTTGTCAAGGTTTTGAAAATGGTTTTTGTTCCAGTGCAGAACAAAAATAAGACCTTTAAATATTTTGTGGGGAAAAAAATGGGACGTCCCCTTCCCCCATCCCAAATAGCTCCATATCCCCATGATGAGGACATTGGTCTGTGAGTGGGAAACCAAAGTTCATGTCCTTGCTTCAGAGCAGAGTTTATCAATCAGGGAGAACAAGGACTTGTACCCGGATCTCCTACAGTGCAAGCCTGTGCCTTAACCATCAGGCTGTAGAGTCTTTCCTTTCCTTTCTTCCAGCCCTCCCTCGCAAATATCCTCGGCCTGCAAAACCCAATGAAATGTTGAACAGGTATGTTTCCGCTAAATATTTAGATTTTGGCACAACAGCATTTTTTCCACTAGAAAAATGTTTTATCAGTTGTTTGTGGGGGAGGGGGGGTGAGCACTAGTCATGAGAATGATGCTTAGACCTCAGGGATCCGAGGACAAACCCCAGAAAGAGAGCTAGAGATCAGCATTTCTGAGCCAGAGACAATTTACTCCTCTGATCCCATCTCACCTGATGGATTGTTCCCTGTGGATCCCTCCAGCTTGCCCCCTCAATCTGTACCTTCCTTCTGTGATTTCCTGCTCATAATTCTGCCTTTGCCTGAACACTTCAAAAGTGACTTTTCCAGCACAGTTATTTGCATCCTCAATTTCTTTTAGTCAGCACATAGTCCTGCACATGCCATTAGTGCTCAGCTTGGTAATCAGCACTTGCTGCTTTGCCTGAACATGTTGCCAGATGAGGAAACAGACGCACAAACAAAGGAGCACTCATGTTACAGCATGGGTTTTCAACCTGGTCCCACTCTACCTCTGGGTATGGAACCTGTCAGTACTACTCCTTGGCCAAGGAGTTTACTCATGTGGATGCTCCGCTTTACCCAATTCAGGAGTTAATCACATTGCTGTCATATCACCCCAGGTCCTACTGGCCCATGGAGTGGGAGGTTGGAATTAGAAATTTAATATAGATCTTCCACATGGCATAGAGACTCTTGGTACTAGGTTGGTTGTACAGTTTAATTATTAAACACTGTCACAGTCCCTAATGGGGTCAAGGTTCTGATGGTATTTAAATCCTCTTACAATGTTAGTCTGCTCCTGGAAGTTTTGTACTTAATCCTATAGACTCTGAATGGGATAGCTAGCAGAAATCAAATTGATTTCAATAGAATTCCATGCTAAATTTTACTGTCATGCATTCTCAGACTTAGTCAACACTAAAAAAGTTTATGCCTATAACTGTTCCAATAAACGCTTCTAATACAGATGCAGCTTCTACTGACAAAAAATGCTTTACCAAGTCTTCAAAGGAAATAAGCTATACTGACAACATGACTCTCTTGCTCATATAACTGCATCTAAACTAGAGGTTTTGCCACTAGAAAAGTGACATTAAAATCATCCTAATAAACATTTATAGAAGTTTATAGTGAAGACTTGGCCTTAGCATCAAGATCAAGGTTATAAAAGTCTCCAAAGATGACTCTAAAAACATTAAATATGGAAGGTAAGTATGGCTTTTAGCAACAGAAATAGTTGATCCTTTACAAATTAAGGTCTAATTTGTTCTGGGATCTCCCCAGCTTAGTATTTCAAACAGCATGGACCTCAATTACATAGTGTAGTAGCAACAGAAGGTGACAGTGCACAATTTTATCCTCAAAAACAAAATTGATATTTACACCACATCTCACTTTTAACTTTGCCTTCCTCCCACAGCATGTCTCCCCCAATCCTATGAACACCCCCATTTGGTTCCCCTACTACCACTGGGAGAGAACAGCAACTAAAAATAAATGGGAATTCCACTGATTATACAGAATTTGACCCACATCAGCAGTACCTGGGGGGAATATTATTATTTGTACTGTCACAATCATGGATCAGTACCCCATTGTGCTAGGTCTGCATTAACACAGAACAGAAAAACAGCCTCTTCTCCAAAGAGAAATCTAGGGAAGAAGCTTGCCCCAGGACTACAACTCCACTGTCAGAAAACCTTAAAACCATGGCAAAGAAAAGAACTTGTATATTTCTCACAAGAAAATGAGTATATAAATTCAAAGGCAGCTTTGAAGGCCAAATTATGAGTGTTCGGTCACAAAGAGAGATGTGGATCATTTATGCTGAATGTGTTATAAGAAATTAGGTTTAAATTCAAAAAAGTATTTGACATCACTTTTTCATTGCTGTAGAAACCCTGCAGTAGAGAGAGTGAAAGTTAGTACCATAGCAGAGCTTCCTGTTGTCATGAAGATTTCTTCTTTTTTCAACTGACATTTCAAGTCAGAGCTCTTTCAGGGGAGGGAGGGCAGGGCACTAAGTTGAGTGCTCTGATCCTAAAAATGCATATTGGAATTTTCATTAACTTGTAAAGGCCAATTTAATATTTACAGAGAAATGATCAGTGTCCTTTTGCTGAGAAAGGCATTGAAAGAAAAATATATAGCCTAGCTTTATTTAAAAAAAATTCTAAAGAATTTGGAGAGAGCCGACTGAGTTACTAATTTCTTCACACAAAGAAGGAAAGATCAGAAATGTTGACTGTTGTAACAGCCATTACTTGTTCAGATCCTGTTAACAAGTGCATAATCACCTAATGGCTCCCTGGAAAGCATACCAGATGATAGTCAAAAACACTGGAAGCATGGCTGGAATCCTGCCAGGCAGCTCAAGGACTCAGATTTCACACCAGATCTCCTGCAGCAGTATCAGGATGACCTCATTTAATAGAAGCATAAACTAATAGTCAAAATAAAGGGCTATGAATACAGAAGATAATTTAAGACAACAGTGGTGGTGACTAGATGTCCTGAAAAGATAGATGATACTATTATTGATGAAATATGGTTACACTAGACTAGAAAGCCACTGAAAATAGCCATCTTGGTGAAGTTTCTCCCAAAGTAGCTCAGTGCAATGAATCAGCAGCATATATCAGTGATTCTGCTTATATCACAGGCTATAGAGATAAAAGCTTATTAATGAGGATCTTTTTCACACTGTGCTGAGGTTGACTGTGGAGCACCACAAAGCAAACAGATGCATTAAGTGATCCGTGTAGTGTGCTGCTTTAAAAGCGCATAAAAAGTTAGACAATAAAACAATAAAACCTGCTAGAGATAACCATAGCCACAACCACAGTTTAGCCCTAAACTTCTTGATTTTTGCAAAATAGTCAATCCTCAAAACTAGTATTACTTCCCAAATTGCCCCCATGAGCACACACAGTACAAGTAACTGTAAACTGTACATTCATTCACCCCACCCCCAGTAACTCAAATACTGTACCTAATAAGATCATAGAATTCTAAGTGGTTCCTTAAAAATCTTTTTATAGCTGCTCCCAAATTCTGGGTGGGATTAGGGGGTGGAGCTAGCCCTTTAGCTCTGCCCCATAGCCAGCTTCATAAAAGGGCGTGCTTTTCTGGGGAAATCTACTAGTGAATGGTAACTTGAGTGTTTGGTACTGAGGTTTTCTTTGCCCTACTTCCTCACTGCTGCTCTCATGCCAAAACACTGTAAATCATCCTCCAGTGGGGATGATTCTTTAAACAGCTCTCTAAATACAACTTATAGTCAGCAATGCAAGGTAAGTCATGGAGCTTGCTTTACTGCTTCTCATTCCCTTTTTATATAAAATAATTGCCCTGCCCTTAGGTCTTTTAAAAGTAAATACAACTTGGCTTTCCTTCTACAATATATATTTTCTCTGCCACCTGAATTTGAGTTTTGTTCTCCATAGCCCTTGCTCTCTATAAAGCTAACTCAGGGCAAAATTTAAGCTTTTAAAAAAAAAACAAAAAACCCCAAACCCTTAACATAATAAACTTGCAAGTGGCTTCTACTTTCCACAAGCCCTGCCTGAATATCTGGGATGAATGAAGGCTAATTCACAACACCCTCCCCATGTGATCAAGATAGATTAATGTGGCTTTGATGACTGTTACACTTAAAATACTCCAATCATAATTTCTCCATATGTCTTGTGTTTAATTACATAATTGTAGCTTAGTCAATGCTCTTTAATCCTTCCCTGGAGCTGTCTGATAACTTTTGGCCTGGAGTGTACCACGGTATTTTTGTGTACTTCTACATACAATAGTTTGTGACTTGGCCCCTTAGTCAAAGAAATAAATTGTTTATCAGAGATCAAGTGCTGTAAGGGGCTGCTAATGGAAATGGGAGTCTCTGTGGGTGGAAAAGGGGGTGCGTGTGAGCTCTTTGGTACTTTGCTCTACCTATCTTACAGTAATTTGGTGACTTAGCTGCTTCTGAATTGAGCTGTGGTACTATTCTATCCTCTCCTGATACAGCCACTTGTAAAACAAAACTATTCCTGTATATCATGGAATGTTCTTTTTGCCTTGTTTAGAGTGCCCCATAATGCAAAGTACCATTTTTGTTGTATATAAACTTGACTAGGATGTTACATGGTAGTGAGTAGCTGAGCCATCTAAATATTTTATCAGGCAGGGGTGCTGGAACAGCGGGAGCCTGGGGACCATGGTTTCCCCACTTTTTACTGGCTGCAAGGATGAGAAATGGGGGTTGGGGGTGGAGAGGAGTGAGAAGGAGGGTGGTCTTGAGGGAGAAGGGGCAGGGCCACAGTTTGGGCACCTGTGGACCCCCACTTTTAGGAGGCTTCCACTGCTACTGGCATAGGGTAGAATGCTGGCGATTGCTTGTGAGAGTAGGATGAATGGACAGGCACCCCCCTGTGACCACTGTTTCCCAGTTATACACTTAGTTGTCAGGGCATCCCATGTAACCCTTATGCTCACACCATTTCGTCCTACACACAGATCTTGGCAAACAACCCTTTCTTCAGCTTCTTGCAGCTGCTAAAACTTTCCACACATTGCAAGAGTTATGCGGTCTGCTCCTGTCCTTCTCCCAGTCCTGACTTCACCTGTATCTGCCAGTGAAAAATGCTCCTACCCAGCTCTGAACTGCAAAACCTTCCTGCAATCTCCACATAAATACTCTCAACTTGACCTCCTCTAGCTGATAAATCCTTCTACATCTACCCATCAGTGACAAGCACTACTAAACATTTCCCAGACACCCCACTGACTAGTACCCCAACCATTGCCCCAGCTTCCAAACCTTCCTGCAACTTCCAGTGACAAGCAACGTTTCCTCCTAAGATGATGGAACCTGGCCAAAAAGCATCTTTCCTCATTCTAGCTAGAAAACATTTTTGCCCACTCCCCGAACAAGTCTCTGGGCTTCAGTTGCAGAACCCCTTATGCTGCTCAGCTACCAGAAACAACTCTCTCCTAGATGCCAAAGCCTTCTGCTGTGCACCATGACAAAAGGGAAGGGGTGACTTGAATAGTCTATAAGTAGCAGTATGATAACGGGCTATTCAGTCCAGCAGATGAAGGTCTAATGAGCCAGTGGCTGAAAGCTGAAGCGAACCAAATTCAGGCTGGAAGTAAGATGCAACTTTTTAACAATGAGTATAATTTACCAAAGGTTGTGGTGTTATGCTATACAAAGCACACGGAATCTTTTCAGAGGGAAAAGGCAAATACGCCGCATTTATTGAAAAGATAACAGTTAGCATATGCTTTTCAGTCACACACACACAGAGTCCTGCCAGTTGATGTTTATAGTTACCAGTCTGTTGTAGCTTGAGTCAATCTAATGGCCAGTTAGATTGAGCACGAGCGTGGAGCTGGGCTCTGTCAGTTGCAATCCGATGCGCTGAGGCTTTGCAGGACTGAACCCAGAGTTCCATGGCAAAACACCTCAGCTTTATAGTTATAAATTCCCATTTGAGTCCATGCATTTTGCAATGTCATCCTATAATCATTAGTCCTTAAATGGTGTTAATCTTGGGGTTTTCTGCTGTTATCATGTGATGGTTATTGTCGGACTTCCCATCGTTATCTTCTATTTGTTGTCTCCTCTTCAGGGGTGCCTGCCTCGCCTCTGAGGTCAACAATGCTGCTAACATGTTTAGCATTGGATACAATGGATATTTTCTGATTGTCTCCTGGTTTTTCCAAGTCTCTCTCTTTTTCTTGACCATCTGGACATTTGTGATGGCTTTCACACCTTATCTTTTCCTGATGCATGCGTTCCTCATTCACAAAAACAATCTCTTACAGACACAATCTCTTACAGAAACCTTGAAAGGTATACAGACAGCAGTATTTTATATTCAGCAGAATACACTGTAAATCAAGCCTTGCTAAATCTTGTAACTAGAACAATTCACATTGGGGCTTCAGGCCCTCAATGTTCCTCTGATCTCCTTAACATAGACACAATACAAGATCCTGTCTCTTACTTTCTAAACCTTAAAACAAAGAAATGTGTATTTAACTAGAGTGCCTAATTTGTAATACATATAGGAAACCATAGCAGACATTATAACTTACCCTAAAACAAAAGGGCGACCATAATCAGTCATAAGGATTGTTCTGGTCTGTCATTCCGTTCTGTTATTAAAAAAGGGTGGCTGTCAGGATGAAATCAAATCATACGTTAATTCTCATAGTACAATTATAAAATCTTGCTCCTACAGCGGTGATTTCTTTATTACTGGTACTTACTGGGGGGAGGGATAACTCAGTGGTTTGAGCTTTGGCCTGCTAAACCCAGGATTGTGAGTTCAGTCCTTGAGGGGGCCATTTAGGGATCTGGGGCAAAAATCAGTACTTGGTCCTGCTAGAGAAGGCAGGGGGCTGGACTCAATAACCTTGCAAGGTCCCTTCCAGTTCTAGGAGATTGATATATCTCCAATTATTATAATTTTTAAATCAAGACTGGTTGCTTTTCCAAAATATATGTTCTAATTCAAACAGGATGTATTTTGGAGAAGCCCTGTGTCCTGTGCTTTACAGAAAGTCAGAATAGATGATCACATTGGTCCCTTCTGGTTTTATTATCTGGGGGTATCTCTACTCTTCAGGCTGGGGCTATAATTCTCAGCTCAAGGGAGACATACCCACATTCGTCAAGCTAGTGTGCTAAAAACAGTGTAGCTGTGGTGACACCAGCAGTGGAAGGGGACTTCCTGAGTATGTACCTTGAGTCTCAGACACACGCTTGGGACAGCTAACCCCTCCCCCTGCTCCCGTTGCTGTAACTACACTTGCTTTTAGCAAACTAGAATGGGTATGTCTCCTCAAGATGGGAATTGTGTCCCAGCCCAAAGTGTGAATCTATGAATATTTAGAAATGTCTTGGCTTTTTCTAGGAAAGTTTGGTCACCTCACTGGTATTCCATTGCCCATCATTACATAGAATATTTATACCACAGATACTTTTGGAAGAAAAGGTAACAAGCATATCTGAACATTTGCCTCACTAAGATTTGCAGTGGGTTTGCTTGTAGTGTGCTTTTTTTTTAATAGGTGACAGGCTCTGAGACTAATAAATTATTATATATTTTTTTCCATTTGTTAGTTGCCGCTTTGGAAGAAGTAGTAGTAGTTTTTGTATTTCTTTGTCAGTTATTACACTGGTTTGTATAATTCTGAAATCTATATTGTAAGCATTTTAGCAAATAGAACTGTCTTTTACTTGTTTTGCTATGTTCCTAGCATATTGTTGGGCATTAGAAAAATAAACAGAAGGGTTTTTTAAATATTTGGTGGTTATCCATGAAGATAGGATAGCCATTTTCAAAGTAGATAGACCTGTGAATTGGCGTAGTTAGTTCTAAAGATCATAATTCCTCTTTACAAACTCAGATGCTGTGGTTTGGTGGCATTGACTGACAGGTTTTTAGCTGGTGTGGATTTGAGAAAACAAGCACATTTCTTTACTGCAATAATTAAACTAACATATTTGTCTGGGTATGCTGGAAGGACAGGAGACACTGGATATGGTTTGATTAGGCCACAACTTTATTCCTAAATGCCTGGGAGTACCTGATGGACAGAATTGTACAGTGAAGATAATTTCATAATCATTTACATTTACCCTGGGGGTGGGGGGACTGGTGTCAGCCCACCCTCTTTACCCATCCTAGTCCTGCTGCTGGGACCTTCCCACCCCTCCCCCCAATGAGTGTTAAGGGGGAGCTATAAAGGAACAGGGTGTTGACTCCCTATTATACTAGTCATAGGAGCCCTGACTCCCCCGTTTCTGCCTGTGCCTTTAAAAAATACCTCCTTTAAATCTTCTAGTAATTCATTTTATCTGATCACCCTGTCCCTTTACTATGGAGCACATGCCCTGGAAAGCCACCCCGTGCTTACGTAATGAGTGGCAACATCATAGCCTACCCCCATTTCATGTCTGCCCCCACTAAGCCCCCAATTTTCTGTGGAGAAGGCAGGGAAAAAACCTCACCTTGGCCAATCTGTCAGTGAAGAGGAGATTCCTTCCTAGCTCCCCCCCACCCCCTTAAAGGACTGACTATTGTAATACCTTCAGCAGAGCGTGACAAACCTGGGAGGGAGGGTGCTGCCCTGCATGGGCCAGGTAAAAGGGATTTTCTTGCACCAACATGGACCTAAATAGTCTCCCCTGTTTTCTGATCACCCCTGGGGGGGATGGGTCAGCATCCCCATGCTGAGGGGTATGAAGCTGCTGCAGCATGTCACTCTCTGGCTCTCTAGCCCTTAAAGGGGAACACACCTTTTCCAACAAGCCAGACAACAGTTCTCACCTTGCAGTGAGATCATTATCCACCTTACTGGTGCTGCTTTTGTTTTCCCAACTATGCCATCATTAAACTTTTACTGTGTGTATCTTCAATTATGTGGCCAGTATTGTCCCCTACCATCAATATTAATATATGTGATTTATTCTGAGGGCTGATGCATAATGTTGTAGTAATAAAATGTCAATAACTGAGAAGGTAGAGTATCAGTCTAATAGCATAACAATCCCATGCAGATGAGCTCTGTTGGCTTGTTCTTATACCAGCTGTCTTGATACTCTTGGACAATGCAGTTAGGTTGTTTGTGGGCATTTTTAATTGCCTGGTATTTGATTTCAGTCAGTGCTTAGATGCCTTCCAATACATGCTCTATAAATTGATATAGCACTAAATTTTCAACAGTGACAAGTTAATTTGGGGTGCCTCTGTTTTTGGATGCTCAGCGTGATCTTCAAGCGGAGTGCCCCAGGGGTCAGTCGCAGGGCTGGTTTTGTTCAACATCTTAATTAATGATCTGGATGATGGGATGGCTTGCACCCTCAGTATGTTCACAGACGACATTAAGCTGGGGGAGAGGTACATATACTGAAGGGTAGGGATAGGGTCCAGAGTAGACAAATTGGAGGATTGGGCCAAAATAAATCTGATGAGGTTCAACAAGGACAAGTGCAGAATTCTGCACTTAGGACGGAAGAATCCCATGCACTGCTACAGGCTGGGGACCGACTGGCTAAGCGGCAATTCTGAAGGACCAGGAGATTACAGTGGACGAGAAGCTGGATATGAGTCAACACTGTGCCCTTGTTGCCAAGAAGGCTAACGGCATTTTGGGCTGTATTAGTAAGAGCATTGCCAGCAGATTGAGGGAAGTGATTATTCCCCTCTATTTGGCACCGGTGAGGCCACATCTGTAGTATTGTGTCCAGTTTTGGGTTCCCCACTACAGAAGGGATGTGGACAAATTGGAGAGAGTCTAGCAGAAGGCAACAAAAATTATTAGGGGGCTGGGGCACATGACTTACGAGGAGAGGCTGAGGGAACTGGGGTTATTTTGTCTGCAGAAGAGAAGACTGAGGAGGGATTCAACGAGCTGAAGAGGGTTTCCCAAGAGGTCTAACTATAAAAGCTTGTCTATCTTTTTCAAAACCTTGAATGCCTTGTTGACGCCTTTAGGGTGCATGTTTTGTGAAATTTTATTTATTTATATATATTTTTTCCCTAAATATTTTTTTGAAAATATATTTATATAATATGTACACAACTTTCATGTTTGAATGATTTATTCTCATGCAGGATGCTAAAAAGCCTCCAAAGTAATTATAGGAAAGCCCAAGAGAACTGTTCTGTTGGTTTGCCAAGTAATAAATGTGAAAAAAAGAGCCAGGACAACTTAGATTACAGTAACTTATTGCATGTGCACTATCAAAGGACAACAATTAAATTTGAAAGAATGACCTTGCAATCTGGACTATCCCCAATAAATCACATTGCATACTAATATTTACCTTGCTCTTCACATTAAAATGTTTTTAATAATAATATATATTAATAATAATATTTGCTATCAGAAGATCCAAGCAAGGAGAGCTGGCTTTAGTGTTTTTGGGTGGACCATCAAGCCAATTTTTCTTTCTTCCCTTCCCCACCCCCATTTAATTGAAGGAGACTTCTGTCCATCATGATCACACTGCTGTGTTCAGGGCCAATCTGTAGATTTTAGAAAAGGTTATTGAGAATTTCTGGGGCTGAACCCCAAATGTGTTTGATTCATGTTTATGAAGTGTGTGTTAATACTCCTCCTACCAAAGCCCCCAGCTGCATAAGTGGAGCCCAGCTGCTTTTGCTGGAGTCGATGCATGGTTGACAATGGTTAAAGCAATTCTGAGGGACAATTGCTCAAATAAATTGGAGCTCTGGAGTACACCAGGTCCTTAGCACAGGAGGGCTTTGTGTGCATTCTGGTGAACTTTATCTCTAAAGTGTCTCACATTGTCACAACCACCCCAGAGGTAGATATTATCCCCATTTTTTGAATTAAGGAAATGGAGACTCTCATTAAATGATTTGACTAAACTCACAGTGGAAGCCAGTGTTAGAAATGAGATTAGAACAGGAGTACCGTGCTCTCATTTCTGTATTTAGTCCACTAGATCACAGTGCCTTGCCAGCTATTTAGGAGCCTCTCCTTGTGGACAAAGTCACTAACATTAATATGTAGCATAGGAGCTGGCTCAGCTGCATGAAGCTTGGGGCGGAGGAGGGGAAGAGCTTGCATCACCCTAGTGCCTTTGGTGGAAACGGGTGGTTTTTCCATCTCTCTCATTGACTGATCTGCATTCCTCAAAGCAATCAAGAGACTTGTTGACATCTGCACAAGGGATTCTTCATATGCTGTGATCTTCTGGGGGGGAAAGTAGAGGTGAAATTCTGACCCTTGTGAATGTTTTACATTTGTTCTTACATTTTCAACCCTGTTTTCCTAAAGAAGAGGACTAGAAATTTAGCTTACTATTTTCCAATGAGAGCACAATCTAAATCCACATTTCCACACCTAAATATAGTAGCCTCATATTCAGAAGTGCTGAGCTGACTTCAATGGGAGCTGCAAGTATGCAGCACCTCTGAAAATTTGGCTGCTTAGTTGCATGCTTAAATATAGGCACCCACGCTGAAAAATACTGATGCTCCTTTTTAATGAAATCTAAGGTCCTTCAAATTTCTAGGTCCCGAAATCAGGGAAACTTCACAGATCCTACTGCCAGCTCTGGATTCAAGCTTGACAAAGCTTACTTCATATCACTGAACTCTCCTAAAATAATAGCTTTTTCCATGTGCTTCAAACCTGCTGTGTTTGAAGCATATAAGGGTCCTATCACTGTGCTACTATTTCACCCACAACTTGCATGAGAAGATGACTCTTGCATTTTCCCTGGTCACATCATTGGACCAGTCATTCTATTGGTGAGGCTTTTACTTTATGATGTGCTCTCACTTCAGAGTCCTGTGTATCTAGCCAAAGATATCTAAGAGTATTCCTCAGAGAACAGCAACAGAAAAACTAAGAAGACATTCTTATTCTCCCTGAAGAAGTGTTTGAGACAGTCATAGAAATTTATGGAGATTGGTGCCAGATTAACATGTCAGCCAATCTCCCCTGTCTCTTGTGGTGTTGCAGACTGGCACTAGAATTGGGATGTTTTTAAAACTTTAATTCTGGTGAAAGTATCTTTTTTTTCCCCCCATCTCCTAGCCATGCAAATAAGCCAATATTCCTATCACAAAGCAGAATCCTTAAGTTCAGTCTTGTAGCATCTTATGGAAAGCAGGCGTCAACACTGTTAAACAAGGCTATAAGAATATTTAGTATCACTCTGAATATCACTGGATAAAAATTTCTAAAAATGGATATGCCAGCCAGTCACCCAGCTCTCTGGTGAAATGTTGCTTAACCAGAGACACCTATGAAGAGTATTTGTCAAAAATTTGAAGGCCACATTAATGAAAGGTTGTGTTGTGACTAGTATCACATGCAAAACCTTAATATTTAGAATGATGTATCATCTCTGTTGCAGTAAAACTCTTCTTTGTGGTTCAGGGACTACAAGTGACACATGAACATGGTCAGACAGAGAAATACTATAATGCGGTTCTCCAGTGACAGGGAACTTATTATGTGGCTTATGGAACTGAGGATTTGCTGGACAACAAGAAATGTTTGTCTCACTGATGGTAGCTTTATCATTTGTCTTTATTTGAAAGGAACTAGGAGCTACTGGTACCACTTTTTGTCGGTCAAAACAATAAGTCACACAGAAGGGCTGGAAGGAGTGCTGATCTCTCACAGCATTCCCTATGAATGAGTTAGAAAAACTCTAACCACCTCCTTGTGTGTTTGCTTCTTGAATTGTAGACACACTATGTTCCACTGAATTCAATGGAGGAAATAAAAATGCAAAGATTAGTTCTTGTCCTTATGGTATAGCCTTGAGAAATATCTCTTATGTTAACTTTTCCTCCTCGTATCCTGTCTAGGAATTGAGTGCTCAGATAAGGAATTTTTTTATTATAAGTATTTTCCAACCTAAGATGTTAATGTCTATTTGCAACCTCTGTCACTTGTAGACTTGGTATGACTTGTTATGCCAGCTGGTTTACATGAGAAACAGACTGATCAGAGTATTTCATAAATGTAATGGTCATTTGAAACTGTTGCCTGGTGGAGTTTGATTTTTAATTACCCCATACTGCAGGGGTCCTTTAAGGGACTCTCTCAGGATATTTTAAACTCCTTTTAGCTTGGGGCTAGATTGTGATACCCTTGCTCACAGTGTTTAGGACCTTATTGCTCAGTTAGTATCATCGGAGCCTGTTACTCTTTCTGACAGACAGCATCAGAAACTGTCCCTTAATGTTTGATATCCCATTGAAGCTGGAATCTGTTATGAACATTTTTTTCGTCATGGCTCTCACATTGACTGGTTTGTTGATGGGTGGCTTCTGATCGTGACTGCTGGGCTTGCAGCCTTTGTTTCAGAGAAACAATTTTCTTCCACTGGCAGTGGGATAGACTAGATCTCCTAATAGTTCTAACTTTCAATGTAGTGGCTTATTTGAGGATTTTGGAAGAGCAGGGTGGAAGAAATTGCATGGATTGTACAAAAAGCTAGGAGAGTGTCAAATAATATACCTAGAAACCTTAATACTTTTCAAGTATCTCAGCAGTCCCTTATTTTTCATAGATATGGTTGTACTCTTCTAATTCCCTATAATTATATTACAGTCATATTTTTGTTCTGTGCATTCACCTTCTTCATATTCTAGTACGTAACATGATTCAATTATTGTGCTGTTTCTCATTGAAGAATGATGACATGATCACATTTAAACTACATCGACTGTTTGGTGGCAGGTCCTTGGAAGCATGAACGCAATAGGCTCTTCCAATATTTCAGTACTTCTGAGGAAAACACAACAGTTTCTGAAAGTTCTTTGCCAAGAGTCCTTTAGGTTCTCTTATTAACTGTGAATAAGAGGATAATTTGCCATAATTAAGTGCTTTGGAACTATGGTGATGAGCACCATATAAAAACTCTCAGAAATGTGAGCATTATATATTATGCAAGAAAACTTTATTTAAAGGAACACTTTACGTTTAGGTCTCACTTTTTTAATAAAGCAAACCTTAAAAAATTCTTTCAGACCTAGTTGCTATTGTCACTGTTTACCTCACTGTTTCACCCCATTTAGTGGATGGATAACCCCATGAGGCTTAAACATATATTCATTTACAGAATAACACCTTTGAAGAGAAATATATTATTCAGTGATTGTCTTTATCAGAGGTTTTACACAAATTAAAGAAAAATACTTCATGATAGTTTTGCAACCAAACTGGCAGAATTACAAAAAGGGTATCTTACCACATGCATGTAGACAATGAGATGGAGACCCCGATCCACTTGCTATATACATAGTAGATTTTATATCTACAAATCTTTTAGTCATATTGGCACATTAATAGTTAATAACTACATTATAAAAATTGAAGTCCTAGGAAAGATGTGCTCAAAGCAGGAGCCTGAAAAAGGGACTGAATCCTAGTCCCAGCCTTAAAGCTAACTTGCACATGGTGTTGAGCAAATCATGTAGGGACTTAACCCAATTTCCAGTGGAATCAATGTGAGATGAGAGCTCAGCCAAGTTGAGTGCTGGTGAAGTGTTTTGAAGATGAGAAGCAACATATCATGGCATGGAGAGCTATTAAAGACCAGCTGACACAGTTTTTATAGCATTTTATAATGCATATATTCCTGTGCTCTGAAAACTAACAAAACAAAATGGGTGAAAATATATGAACATAAATGTGGTTTCCAGAGATGGATCTTCTTTCTTTTGGTATCACCTGATATCTGTGCTTCATGCATGTTACCAGATAGACCGGGGTGGGCAAACTTTTTGTCCCGAGGGCCATATCTGAGTATGGAAATTGTATGACGGGCCATGAACGCTCATGAAATTGGGGGTTGGGGTGCGGGCTCTGGCTGGAGGTGTGGGCTGTGGACTAGGGCCAGAAATTAGGAGTTCAGGACGTGGGGGGGGGGGCAGGCTCCAGGATGGGGCAGGGGGTGTGGGCTCTGGGGTGGGGCTGAAGATGAGGGGTTGTGGGTACAGGAGGGTACTCCGGGCTGAGACCGAGGGGTTCGGAGGGCGGGAGGGGGATCTGGGCTGGAGCAGGGGGTTGGGGCACAGGAGGGGATCAGGGGTGCAGGCTCCTAGCGGCGCTTACCTCAAGTAGGTCCCAGAAGCAGCGGCATGTCCCTTCTTCGGCTCCTATGCAGCAGTGTGGCCAGGCAGCTCTGCGTGCTGCCCTGTCCGCAGGCGCTGCCCTGCAGCTCCCATTGGCCATGGTTCCTAGCCAATGGGAGCTGTGGGGGCAGTGTGTGGAGCCCCCTGGCTGCCCCTATGCATAGGAGCCAGAGAAGGGACATGCTGCTGCTTTCAGGAGCTGTGTGGAGGCACGGCATGCATGGAGCGAGGTAAGCTCCCACCTCCACTCCCCAGCTGGAGCGACGAAGTAGGGCAAGCCCTGGATCCCACTCCCTGGCGGGAGCTCAAGGACCAGATTAAAATGTCTGAAGGGCTGGATGCAGCCCCTGGGCTGTAGTTTGCCCACCCCTGAGATAGATGTTCATGTTCTGGAACAGACTCTCCACTCTAGTACTGAATATCTGTGGCTTGGGTTTCCAAATGTACAGAATCAGTTTTTAGAAGAAGCATCAACTTAACTTCCTAAATTTATTCGATTTTTTCCACTGCTATCAGAGAACTACTTTTATATCAATGTGTATTTCATATGTGCCACGTTCCTGGAGGGCAGCGGGGAAGAGGATCTAACTCTCTGCAAATAGTGACACTGTTAGAATGATCATATTAAAACCTGGGTCTCTATTTTACTGATGGAAGAGAAGGAATAGTAGCATTTATGTGAATTAAAACAACATTTTTTTAAGGTAAGTTATTGTGTATATATGCATATATCCTTTCCTATTCTGGGATAATTTAGGTATCTTATCATTCAACATTTTAACGTAGTGGATTTTTTGTATCCTGGAAATTCAAGTTCACGTGTTTTTTTTTTTTTTTTGTCATGTGAACCGGAGAGGTGAATGCTAACAAACCTTAAATGTTTTGGTAGTGAAATGTTGAAACTGACAGTTTCTGTTGAGGAGGAATAGACTGACATGTTGAGGCAAAATGATGGCACTGATATATGTATAAGGCATTTGCAGTTTGTTTGATAAGCATTACTAGTGAAGAAAAAAAATGGCTGCATGTTCTAGAGCAGTGGTTCCCAAACTGTGGTGCATGTATGTGATGGGGTTCCCAGGATGCAGCCTGGACTGCAGGACCACTGAGTGCTCCAAATCCACCAACCTGGGCTGGCTCTCTCATGGTGATGCTGATGTCAAGCTGCAAGCCTCTGGCAGGCACTGCACTCACACAGACATCCACAGGCAGGAACACACCCAACTGAGTTACGTGAGTGATCTCCCAGCCATTCATGAACCATCAATAGAGAGGCTTCAGCCAATTCTCCGCAACTCCAGCCCTGCACCCCAGAACTGTACCATCTTTGCAATGGGTCAGAAGCCTGGCCAGTGTAAGCTCATTACCTACTTGGCCTCTTGTTCAGAGGAAAGTAGACATGCATCAGCCATTGTAATCTGAGCTGAGATTGCCTTAGCAATTTAACCAAAGCACGCTGTTCTAAGTAAAATATAAAACCTACTTATTAACTACAGAAAGATAGATTTTCAGTTATTTTAAGTAGCAGGCATAGAGATAAAAGTTGGTTACCTAAGAAATAGAATTTAGACTGGTGTTTATATTTTAACTTTACAGACTAAGCAAAATTTGAATCAAGTAATCATAAAATCGAAGGACTGGAAGGGACCTTGAGAGGTTCTCTAGTCCAGTCCCCTGCACTCATGATAGGACTAAGTATTATCTAGACCAGGGGTTGGCAACCTACGGCACGTGTGCCAAACACGGCACGCAAGCCAATTTTGTGCGGCACGCTGCCGTGGTCCTGGCCCCAGCCCCACTCAGCCCCTTTGCCCACCGCTTTCCCCAGCGGGGGCAGGAGGCAGAAGCTTGGTCTTGCGGCAGCCAAGCTTTCTCCCTCCACCGCTTCTTCCCCTAGCATGGTGCTTTCCTGCCCCTCCCCCTCTCCTTCCCTGCGCCAATCAGCTGATGGCCCTAGTGAGGGGGAGGGGGAAGAGTGGCAGCATGCACGCAGCTCCGTAGAGGAGCAGAAAAGAGGTAGGGATGGGGCCTTGGGGAAGGTGGTGGAACAGGGCATATCCCTTCCAGCCCCCTGCCATGTGCCTCAGATGGGGAACTGAGGCACAGAGACTAAATGGCTTTCCCAAGGTCACACAGGAAGTTTGTGGCAAAGGCAGGTCACCCAGTCTCAGGTGAGCGTTCTAACTACTGGACCATTCTATGAGCTCAGTCACACCTGTGCAAACTTACAGCCTTCAAATTCAGTCCTCTGATATTTGTAGTGTCTGTCTTCAGTGGCTTTGTACATGTGTAATTGTTTGCAATTAAGTAACTAATTCTTCGTATCCTGCTCATACTCTGCTGTTTTCTCAGCAGTGCTACCAAGAGTAATACAAGTTTATTTTCTATAGCTCTTACCTGATATCTCAGCATCCCACAAACATTAATTTAATTATCTTCACAATATCCATGTGAGGTAGGGAAGTAGTCCCATTTTTGACTGGAGAAACTGAGGCACAGAGGTTACACAGGAAGACTGAGGCAGAGGTGGCAATAGAGTCCAGATGTGGTTAAGGCACTAGACTGATACTCAAGACAAGACCATCTACTGGGTAGGGAAGATGATTCCAGATGCAGATAGTGGGCAGCTCTCTGAAGTACAATGGCGGAATTTTTATATAGTCACTTTTTAGGACCACAAGTGCTTAACTATGCAACCCTAATATTTTGAAGAATTTTAAAAAATTAGTTAATGAAACAAGTCCCCAGTTCCATAACACACCAGACATCCAAAGCCAATTAGTGCTTTTCATTGTTACCAGTAAACTACATACCTGTAATCTTAATATGCAACCATTGGTGAAAAATTGGCCTAGTATCTTAAAATTACAAACTAAACCTATGCATGTTCCTAGTCTATGCATGTTATGATATATTTGGAAGTGTATGAGTTAAGGTGACTCAAGGAATTGCTTACATACTTAAATAACTGCCTTTAAGTCTACCAAACTGATTTGCTTCAATAAGGCTAGTAATTCTAAAGATAGGAACATTAAATCTATCAAAATTATTTTGAAAGTTGCATTGTAAATTAATTCACAGCAGATAGTGTGCATCTCCAAGAATACAGCACATCTTTGAACAAAATTTTCCATCATTCAATATTCAGTAACTGATTTCTGAAGGATATAACTTTGGTAACGTCAAAGCCATTAATTGCTAATTCTAATTGGTCTCTCCTCAAGTAGTTTTTGCAATAGTTGTGACTTAGAGTGTCAGTAGAATTTCTTAAATGGGAAAGACTGAGTTTTTTTTTTTACCTCTGCCAAACTAAAAACCTACAGAATTTTGCTTATACTCCCTTTTTAAAAAAAAAAAAAAAAGCTACTTATGGCACAGAGAGAGCTTGAGAAATTTCAGCAGCAAAGCTGTGCTGTAAAGCTGAGTATGTGCAAAGAGGTGTATAATGGAAATAGTATCCTTAGATATAGCAGTTACTGCCAGCCATCCTCTAATAAAAGTGCAGGTTATTTCCTAGTTACTGATGTGCCTCATGCCCTTAACCCACCTTGTCACTAATCTCCAGGTCCTGTCCTGTGCAATGGTCATGGTTACTTTTCCAAATTATAACACATCTAACAGTCTAATGGAATGATTAAATCTAGTAAATTTTGGTTTTGAGTTTAAAATATAACTTCAGTTCAGCCTCAAGGTAGTAGCTCAGTGCACTCCTCAATGAAAAATGTGGGTTCAGATCCCACTCTTTTTGCCTCATTGTTCAACTCATGGAACACCAGCATGGTGTGATGACAGGCGCTTGGGTTCTGAAGTAATACATGAAGTTGGTAAGCAGCACTAATGCATGACCCAGAAATCTGATCAACTTCATTCATACTCAGATTACTAGACCTGTGGTGGTGCAATGACTCTCCAGTGCAGCGCCTCCTGCTGGTCATCCAGGGAATTAACTCTTTCCAGCCCAGAGTGCCCTCTGCAGGCCAGTGTCTCGCCTGCCACTGGCCCTGTGTCCCTCCCGGACCCCAGGGCCCTTTGCCCAGGGGTTCTGCCCACCACAGTACCCCCTCAATGTGGGTCTCCCCTTCCAGGGGAACCCCCTATCCCCACCTTGCCTCAGTGGCTACTGCCAGTCATCATCTAACCCCTGCTCCCTGGGGCAGACTGCAGTTTGTAAACCACTCATCATCTGCCTGTTTCTGGGCTGCCCCTCTGCAGCTCTAGTACCCTTTTGTGAGCCCTTAACTCGGCCTGCAGCCTGGGGCTTAGCTAGGCTGGAGCTCCCCAGCTCCCTCTGCCCTTCCCCAGCACTGCTCCACCCTAGGTACCCTCCTCAGCTTCCCAGGCAGCCAGGTCCTTCTCTCTCACAAAGCTAGAGAGAGAGTCTGTCTTTCTTCTGGCCCACAGCCCTCTTATAAGGAACAGCTGGACCCTGATTAAGCTAACCACAGCTGTGGCTGCTTTTCCCCCTCAGCCTAGCTTTCCCTGCTGCAGCCCTCTCCAGGGCTACTTTATCCCCTTCAGGCAGGAGCGGGGTGACTACTCCGCTACAAGACCCAACTCTAAAAATAGCAGACAGCCTACTGGTAAAAACAGATCAAAACATGTTCCGTTGGTATAACCTCTGTGCAGGAGTACCAGACTAGCAGACTTACAGACAGATGCCTAACATACTCATCCAGCGATCACACGCAAGATGTAGAAGCCAGCAGATATCAGACACATTGAAAATGCAGGCAGGAAAGACTTTAATCACTGTGACAGGAGAAACTGAAACACGGACACTTTCTGCTTCTCTGTACCAAAGAAAAAGAAAGGAGAGACTTGTTCTCATGATCAAAAAGTAGCATTGCCTGCTAAAGTGGCAACGGGAAGAAACCTCTGGAAGAAATAACAGTTGCAGAAAGTGTAGCAGCCTGCGCTACCAAATTAGAAATTAACAATAATGCAAAATGGACACACTTTGTAAATCTCATTTACCCAATTACTATTAAGTCTACTATTTACATAGATACTTAGTGTATTGGCTGGCAATACTTGTCATACTAGTAGTAACAGAAATTACATTAACTGACTCTGAAGCCAGATCTATGGCACCCTCCCAGCTAGAAGATAGTTATGGTGTCATTAAGCCTTTACAGAAAGCGATAGGAAGCTTATAAGGCGTTGGAAGGGAATTAGGCCTTCATGAGAGTGCAGATAGGATCTTCATTCATAATTGCCAAGGTCTTGGATCCATGTATTATCTCTATATGCATCTCCATCTTGGAGGAGCTCAGCAAAAGGGAATTCTATTCCAAGGGTTAGAGCTGGATGGCTGCTCTGTGAGGATGAAATCTGATGCTTCTTAGAGGTAAGGGCTGTGAGCGTACCCTAGCCACTTGTGAGGAACAGTGCATGTTTGTCCTCCTTCTATGCCTATTAAGTCGTTCAGCAGGACAAGACTGAATTTAAGAGTGTAACACTTTTTTCTTTTTGATCACTCAGAAGATTTATTGGTGGCTTTGTAAACACGGAGAGGAAAACTTTTTCGCAGCCTATAGCCTTTATTCATGCCAATGCTCAATGTGAAATCAAGGCTTGGGAAAAGAATCAAAAGATTCAAATCAAAAATGTGTTTTAAATTACTAAGGCAGAAAGAGGCATGAAAAATCTGCCACATGGTTGTTGGAATATTCAGATGTGTACTCTCAGTGTCTCTCCTGTGAATTCATCTGAGTCAACAAGGATACCTTTGTGGGCTTTTTGGAATTGAAGGAAACACTGAATTCAGCTCCATTCCTACAATTGCTAGTGCTATTCTACCTGTGCAGAACCCTGCTCCCATAATATTTGTAGTTTTGAGATAGTCCAATTAATCTTCACCAGTTTATCTTGTAGCCAGCAAAAGGATCCCATGCAGCAGTATGTTTGCTAGTTCACACTTCATGGATATGACCCAGGGTATGTCCACACTACTGTCGAAAGTATGATTGCAGCACATATAGACATACTCATGCTAGCTTTCATCAAAGACACCTTCAGTAACAATAGCAGTGAAGGCACGTCAAGACAGGTGGTGGCGGCCCAAGTATGTAACCAGGGTACCATGGCAAGCAGGTGTAGCCAGTGCAGCTGCACATGCTGCTGCAGCTTCGCTGCTGTCGTTACTTTAGCTAGCTAATTACGTAGAACCTCAGAGTTATGAACACCTCAGGAATGGAGGTTATTCAGAACTCTGAAATGTTTGTAACTGAACAAAATGTTATGTTTGTTCTTTCAAAAGTTTACAACTGAACACTGACTAAATACAGCTTTGAAACTTTACTATGCAGAACAAAAATTCTGCTTTTAATCATCTTAATTTAAATGAAACAAGCACAGGAACAGTTTTCTGACCTTGTCAAATCTTTTTTTAAAACTTTCCCTTTATTTTTTTTTTAGTAGTTTCCATTTAACATAGTATTGTATTTGTATTTTTGGCTCTGCTGTTGCTGCTTGTATACTTCTGGTTCCAAATGAGGTGTGTAGTTTACCGGTCAGTTTGTAACCAGGGATGGCTCCAGGTACCAGCGCAGCAAGCACATGCCTGGGGTGGCAAGCCAGGGATGGGGGGGCGGCATGCTGGTCATCATGAGGGGGGCAGTCAGGCAGCCTTCGGTGGCATTTCTGTGAGAGGTCCGCCGGTCCCATGGCTTCGGCAGCAATTTGGTGGTGGGTATGCCGAAGGCGCGGGACCGGTAGATCACCCGCAGAAACGCCACCAAAGGCTGCTGACTTCTGTGCTTGGGGTGGCAAAAAACATGGAGCCACCTCTGTTTGTAACTCTGGTGTTTGTAACTCTGAGGTTCTACTGAAGATCACAACTTATTCAGGTATATCTACACATGCCACAATCACATCTCTTTGTTGAAGTGAGACATACCCTGAATTTATCCATTTCTGCAACCTGTTGTGGCTGGGGTAGTTATTCATTCATTGTGCAAAAAATGACTGGCCGACACTTTTGGCCCCTTTAAAATTCCCTTCCAATTTCTAAAAATTGTATTTATATCCTGTTTCTTTTTGCAAAAAGTGGTGAAGACATTCAAAGCCAGGAGAAGAAACTTTCTAGCATGCAGAGCTTCTGTCTTTTTCACATTACAATTTGTTGTAAGAATTGCATCATGTAGCATTAAATTCCCAGTGCTTGGGGGGAAAAACAATCTGCTTAATAGGATGGGAAGTGTCCAGTCCCTTGAGGCACAGACGCAGAACACAGGGATTGAAACTCAAAAGAAAATACCTATTCCTGAGTCATTAAATTCTTAAATACATGCCGAAATGTAAAAGATGCCTCCTGATTCAAATTGCATCAACAGTAGAGCTAGGGGAAATTTTTTGGCAAATAGCTTATTTTTCTGAAAAATGCAGTTTTGGTTGACTTTATGAATGGTAATGAATTCATTAATAATTTAGTCATTCATGATGACAATGAATAGTCATTGGGCCAGGAAAGCGTGAGACATGACTCTATAGCCTAGTGATAGGGCACTCATCTGGGAGACCCAAGTTTAAATCCCTGCTCCAATGAGTAACTATTGATGCAACGTGGAATTGCTTCACCAGAAGAGAGAGGCACCTTCCCTTCTGTTTTGTGAATCTAAGGCTTGTCTATATGAACAGTTAGGGTGTATATTTGCCTCACATTAGCCTGATGCACATGAACAGTCCACACTAAAAGTTCCCTAGTGCATTTTAATCTACTCTGCTTTGAAATGGGAATAGATCAAAGCACACTAGTGATCTTATAGCACATGGCAACAGGGTCCATATGGACAGTTAGTGCGCACCAGGCTAGTGTGAGGTAAACTTACATCCAGCTTCAGTGCACTAACCGTTCATATAGACAAGCTCTTGTGGTCCTTTGCTTTTATTAAAATGCCCAAAACTGAAACACAATTTTGAGTTTAGTAAAAAAAAGTATTCTGTTTGGCCCCTTTGTGTTTTCTGACTCTTCAATTGGCTGAAAATTTTGGAAAATGTTGGTTTTGGTTCAATGCAGCATTAAACATTATTTTTTTTTGAATGCTACCAAACCAAAAAGTCCATTATTCACCCAGCTTTGGTTAACAGCATTCTGCATAACCTCACCTCTCAGCCCCGTAATGAACAGCTGTGGAACACAGCAATGTAGTGAAATGTAGGGGATATAGAACCACGAGGTACAGTATATTGTGTTCTCTGCCTCTCTTCTGTTTCCTTTTCTTGACTTTCCTCCTTTTGTCTATCCTGCTTTCTTATCCCTTTGTTCTATTCCTTTTTTCACATTTTTTTGGAAAAATTATTGGATTTTTTTTCAGGAGTACTTTAAAAATGCAATAAGTTCTTATAGAACCCAATATGTGTATGCAGTACTTTACAAAATGTTAAATAAGACAGTTCCTGCCTTCAAGAGTTTCTAACCTGACCATTTTTCTTACATTCATTGCCAGGGCCGGCTTTAGGCCTTTTCCACCAATTCCCCCGAATCGGGCCCTGCACCTAAGAGGGCCCCGTGCCCAGTGAGAATCCCTTCCCTGGATAGAGGTGCCTTTTTAATTTTTACTCACCCGGCGGCGCTCCGGGTCTTCGGCGGCACTTCGATGGCGGGTACTTCGCTTGCTCTGGGTCTTCAGCAGCACCTTGGCAGCGGGGCAGCGGGTCCGTCAGTGCCACCGAAGACCTGGAGTGAGTGAAGGACCCGCTGCCGAAGTGCCGCCGAAGACTCGAGCACCGCCCAGTGAGTACAAGCCCCACATGTTTTTGGGTTTTTGGAGGGGGGGTTGGTTTTTTAAAGTCACCCCTGCCAGGGCCCCGTCAAAACTGTTTGAATTGGGCCCCACGCTTCCTAAAGCTGGCCCTTTTCATTGCAGATGCTTTTCTGAAATTCTTGAATTAACAAAATGAAACTTGAACTAGATAGAAAAGCATCCATCTCCTGTTGCGAGTTCTCTTGCTTTCCCTTCTTCTTGATTATGTCCCTGCTTCCTCTCCACCCTCTAATCATTTGTTAGTCTCCCCCACATGCTTACCAGAGTAGAAGGAGTTAATATAGGTAGGTGCCTTAATAGGCAAATGATTTACAAAACAGGTCCCCATCTCATAAAATACCTGCACTGGACTACTTAGTGAAAGTCTGCAGTCCAGAGAGCAGAAAATTTGGGATTGTTGATTTATACAATTACAAAAAAATCTTTATAGAATGCACTCTTCATTTATAATGGTTAGCATGCTGGTGGTGTTCAACAGCGCATGCCATTAAACGGGCAATGCTCATGCTTTTACTTTATGAAGAGAAAATGATATAATTTTTAAAGTCCACTTTGAGTCATAAGAGTGCAACTTAACTGTTTTTGTAAGGTGTTCTTGGATTACATGAAAAAATTTAATCATACAATGGTCCCCTTCAAAAGATGCTCAGTTGCCTTAGGTAATTAAATAATGTTATATCAGTATTTTCAATATAGCATAGATATTGCCTTCTTTGTGTATAGGGAAGCGTATTATAGTAAATATTTACATAAGCTGAGGTAATGATATGTAGCTGCATAAGGTAAAACTGGAAAGCTTTTAAGGGAAGCCACTGCATCGTAATGTAGTATTAGCAAGAATATAGCTTTACCTGTCTGCATTACACATGTTTTTCAACAGAGCCGACTCTACTGTTTTTGCCACCCCAAGCAGCGTGCCAAATTGCCATCACGGATGGTGGGGGCAGTCCATGTGCCATTAGGGTGGCATGTGCATTTCCGCGGCGGCAGCAATGCGGCGGCAGCTTCTATGTTCAGCTGTCCGCGGCGGCGCAGCTTCTGTCTTCCAGCTGAAGACAGAAGCTGCTGCTGAATTGCCACCGCTGCGGAAATGCGCATGCTGCCCTAACAGCACGCGGACTGTCTCCGCCGTCCGCGGCGGCAATTCGGCACGCTGCTTGGGGGCAAAAACACACAGACTGCCGCCCCTTGCAGATTGCTACCCCAAGCACCTGCTTGGAATGCTGGTGCCTGGAGCTGGCTCTGCTTCTCAATAGTAGATTTTTTATTTTTTTTTAAAGTGGGTCATAGCCAGGAAGATCAGTTTGGTGGACTGCTCATAAATTTACTGTGATTATGTTCTTGCTCAGAAAAGATTGGCAAAATCAAGGGGGCAGAAATATGACGTGCAACTCTGAATAAACTCTGAATGTGGCAGTGCAGGAGACCTAACAGATTTCCTATCATCTAAGAGGCACATATGACTGTTGTGCAGTTATACCAGACACTGTGCTATTGTGTGAACTCAGCTGAATTAGGGTATTGTGAGGAAGGGTTTCTCCTCTTGTTTCATTTTTAGAACAGACATGGTTGTTGCATTGCTGCACATCCCATATAGACAAAGACTATTCATTATTTTTTCCTATTTCCTTGCTGAGCTAATTGTTGTCATGTTTTCCTTCTAGTTCCAAATTGCTGCAAGGAATACTTTTTTCCGGCAACCAGGGAAAGTGCTTGGATGCTCAAAGTAAGTGTTTTATTTCTCTGTGTGGTGTGATAAAATGTACAGTATGTTGTGACTGATGTTAAAAGTAATGAGGTATTGATTTCAAGGTTGACTTGCTCTTTAAAAATATAAACAAAATCAAAGCAACAGTTGGGTGACATTCAGTATACAGTAGTTACTGAGATTCCTTTGCAGCAAGATCCAGCATGCAAGAATATATAGGTACAAGTCAGAATAAGTTGCCTTTTTTAAATGGTAGTATCCATGCAATACAAATTAATGGTAACATATTCACAGCTAGCAGCACCAATGAAAATTGCTTCCAGAAAAAATATTGCAAATGTGTAGGGAATAAGGGCGGGGGGTTAATAAAGAGGGAAGCCAAAGATGGGAGAGGAATCTTTTTCTCTCTCTCCTATTCCTTGTCTCTCCTTCTCTCCTGCTTCAGGAACTCTGGTGGAAAACTGTCTGATGCTCTCTCTTCGATGCTCCTTTTACTTCATTGAGTTATCAGCTCTACCAGTTAAATAAGGCAGCCTTCCCAATTTTAAATGGAGGAAAAGAGAGCTAGACCAAATGTTACTGTACATGGTTAATAATGCATATCCAATAAGGAACAACTCTTTGTAAATTTTCAGTTATTTATGTATTGGACACTAGGTTAATCTATCCAGCCCTCAATTTGTCATGTTTGCAATTTGCAGTCATTGTTTGACTCACCTGTAGGAACAGCAGAGAACAATGATACAATTAGAGGTAGGTCCACAAGATGGCAATGTTTTGAAAGTCTTTAAAATGATGAACACACAAGCTGCTGTTGATAAAAGAAACATTGTCACATATTAACTGTCTTTTTGTATCATGGTTGCCAAGTGTCTGTCTTGTTGCACATCCTGAATTCTAAACTTTCCCCAAAAGGAAGACTATTATATACCTACACTATTATAGTTTTTTTTTTTTAAGTAAAATAAAAATAAGAACACCTTCTAGCATGTGGTGTGGTGCTGTCAAAAGTATATGCACACATGCAGTCTCTCTTGGCAAGGTACAGAGAGTACAGTTCACTGTATGGCATATCTTGTAACACATTATATTTTATGTAGTTATGCACTTAATATATACATAAAATGACATATCCCTGATCAGAAACTTTTAGTTTAGAACCCACCTGCCAATGGTTGAAAGTCTGTCAATGTTACCATTTATAAAGTCTGACTTTGATGAGGGCATAGGGCATATTTCACTTGCTAGAATATTTTATTTATGTTGTGTATATTTTAGCAAAGATGAGCCATGTTTTTCCTGTACTCTCTAAACAATATTAAGGCTTGTTTCACAAGGGAACTAGGGAGATGGTTCAGCTGTTGACTAAGGGTTTTGAATATCTTGAAACAGCTCAGACATATTTGTTAAAAATAAAAAAAAAAGGTGCTACAAATGCACAGTCAATGGTTTTTTCGAATCAATAGGAGGGGAGACCTGAATGTTTGCAGAGAATTGGGATATGTTGATAGGTTAGGATTAGAACAGTTCCTAGTAAGTGAAGAATTGGCACTGAGCCTTGTTTAACAGGGGGCTGGGGAGAGGGATAGCTCAGTGGTTTGAGCATTGACCTGCTAAACCCAGGGTTGAGAGTTCAATCCTTGAGGGGGCCATTTAGAGAACTGGGGTAAAAATCTGTCTGGGGATTGGTCCTGCTTTGAGCAGGGGGTTGGACTAGATAACCCTTTGAGGTCCCTTCCAACCCTAATCTTCTATGATTCTTCTATAAAAAGAAGACTGAAACCATGATAGGGAGAGCTGCAAGGGGATAACTGCAGACTTTAAAAGCTATGAGAATGAAGTGGTGAGAGCTGAGAGAATTTGAGGAACCAGAAGAGATATGCAGTATATTTAAGCCTGGGAGTTTTCATATTAAGACCAGTGGATAATTGCTATAGCACAAAAGAAGCTGAAAGAGGCTTGGAATGAGTCAAAGATGAAACAAAGGATCTGGGCCCCATGAAGAAGCTGAGAAACTCAAAGCTGTAGAAATTCTAATGGATTTCCTCCACCTGCATCTTGTTTAACAGTGGCAGGGCTGCACCACTGGAAGTGCCTATGTAGAGTAACCATAGCATTTTAATCATGTATTTTCTAACCCTGCTCAAAACATGTCTGGATGACACTGTTAAAACACTCACAGCTGCAATCAATCTGATTATACTAGTATTCCCATAGGTGGTTGTGAAACAGTAGGAAATCTGAAGAAAACTACTAGTGTAGAGGCAACCAGGATATATAGTCTACTTTACAAAAGTCTGCTTGTGACTACACATTGCCTAATAAAACTTATCTTGGACATACAGATTTCCTGGAGTGAATAGTCCCACCCTCAACCAACCGGCAGCTTTCCAGGGTATTCCCTCTGGTCTCTGCCTACTCAGTAGTCTTTCCTCCCAAAATCCCTGGAACTTTGTAGCACACTGAATATCAAAATAAAGTCCCAGCTGCCAGCTTTTTAATACCAGAGGTTCATCATATTGCTATAAAGGTAGCTGCACTGTAGCTAAGCATGGACCAAATTCAGGTTTCACATATCAATATGCAATGGAATTTTGATGCACTTTCATGCTTTCTTTGACATCTCAATGATGGTTTGTGGGTTTTTTGTTTAATTGTTAAAGTTTTAGGGATAGCAATATAGGGAAGGAAGTTCAACTATCCAGGCAGTTTTACAGCTTTCATTTAGAATACTCCCCCAGGATATGTAGAAAAAGTTTTCATTTGGCAGTTAAACATACAATGCATTAAACAAGGAATTTTAAAAGAATAGATTTAGAATGCATCCTAACAACAAAAAACATTGCTGTTTCTATGGTGCTTTAGAGTACATGTTAACTTGAAGTTATTCAGTATTTTCTGGCTAGCAGTACAGGCAGCCAAAAGCATCTCAGTATGGATTAGAAAAAAGAATTTGTTCAGGAAAGGAACACAATGAAAGTTAAATCTCCTGGCAAGTTTTCTTTGCTTCACTAAAGCTAAAACTTTCTAAATTTATTTGATAAGAGGCTTTCATTATTTGCTCTGCTGCTTGCATGTAGAAAAGTTATGCATAGTTACTTGAAAGCAGGAAAAGTAGAGGAACACAGTCTTTCCTTCCAGGCAGGGGAAAAAAGTTCCTCTACTTCTTTTGCATCTTCATTATTAGCCAGAGGGTGTCACTAAAACAAGTCACTTTAATCCTTTGGCTGAATGCTTTGCTTTCACAGCATTTACATCCTCTGGAAACTGATTGATTAGGTCTCCCAAAAGTCAGTGCAGGGTAACATCCTATGACAGTCACAACTGCATGAAGACACAATTTATTTTATGGTCAATTTTGATTTAACATGAGAAGAGAGCTGTAGTTTGGATCTAAATTTTGATCCTAAATGACAAAGTTAACTTGAATGGAATGTTTGTTTATAGCTTCATGCTAACCAGTATCCTTTCCCTGCCTTACTTAGTAATTGAACAACCTAAATATCCTTTTATGGTCTTGTCTGAAAATGTTCTGGACCACAGGGTGACTTTTTTTCCCCACTGTCCTAATACCAGGAACTGTCCCACAGGAGTTTGTCGATGCAACTGACTCGTTTTAAAAAAAAAAACACCACCACCACAGTATTTTTTTTAAATGCAACATATGTATGTTTTTGTTCAAAGTTAATGACAGTCCATTCCGATGGCCAAGCTATCAATGTTAACTATAACTCATAACTATTAAATATATGGTTTTTAGTTACCTTGCATTAAATAAAATCAGCACATAATTTTCTAACACCATGAACAAAATATATTATTATAATATCATTGCTATATTTTTGTGTTTAAAATACTTAAACGGTGGGCTTTTTACAACAGAGCAACCTAAATTCATAGTAATAAGACCCATTTCAGGTTATTGAATTTCATTACTTTGTTGCTATTCAAAAATATGCATAAAATAAATGGACAATAAAGTAAGGATTATATCATTTTATGGGCTTTTGGTAGATGGATGCCAGATTCTGGTTGGTATATAGTGTATTGCATTTTGTCCATTTCAATAATGTATTCCTGTATTAAAGATACTTCAAGCAATGACTAAGTGCTCATGCAGTCTGAGTAGAGAAATCTTCAATTGCTCTGCTTCTGTGATTCAGCAGTTTAAGAAACCCAACCTGCTTGCTGGAGCTGGCTCACTGGAAATATTTGTGACTCAATATGGCACACTCAGATTTTGCAGAAACAAGTTTTCATTTTAGAAAAAGTTTCTACTTCTAAAAGAACCTTCCAAATGTGAGCAGAGTCTAATCCAATGCAGTGCTTTCTTCCTCAGTCTGCAGGTAGCTTGAAACAAGACTGGGGTAGTATTTTCCCCAAACTAACCCCATTAATCTTACTAGAGCAGTGGTGGGCAACCTGTGGCCCTCAGGCCGAACGCAGCCCATCAGAGTAATCCGCTGGTGGGCCACAGGACTGTTTGTTTACATTGACCATCTGCAGGCACAGCTGTCCGTAGCGCCCAGTGGCTATGGTTCACCATTCCTGGCCAATGGGAACTGCGGGAAATAGCGGCCAGCACAGCCCTGCGACCCACACTGCTTCCCGCAGCTTCCATTGGACAGGAATGGTGAATCGCAGCCACTAGGAGCTGCAGGAGGGTGTGCCTGCAGATGGTCAATGTAAACAAACTGTCTCACGGCCTGCCAGCGGATTACTCTGACGGGCCGTAGGTTGCCCAAAACTGTACGAGTGTACAAAACATACTGATGATACTTAAAATATCATCAACTATTTAATTGTTGATCATTTTAGCAGAGGGAAGGGGAGTGATGGGTGATTTTTGGGAGCTGCTGCAGGGAAGGATATGCAGAGGGAAGAAAGAAGAGACAAAGGGAATAGGAAGAGAAATGAAAGAAACATGGGGAAAGAAGAGAAACAAAGGGCTGAAATAGCAGTTGTCCTAAAGGTGAGCATATTTCCCCCCCAAGTGATATTGATGAGTGTGACAAAGACCTTGACATGTAACTAAAAATTTAGCTACTGTATATGGGCTATCTTCTGTTCCTCCCTTTTGTGCAAATTTGTCATTGACATCTGTGGGAGATCAGGTGTGGAATGAAGGAAGCACATAGTCCTAAATGTGTGCTCCTGCCACAGGACCATAATTAGAAATGGAGTTCAGTCCCCTCCACAGAATGTTTGACAGCCTGCTTTAGTCATCGTCTTTCTTACATGAATTCTTTAAGACATGTAGAGGGAACATCAGATGGAGAATCTTCTAAAGTATAGTAGTTGCCTTTAACATTTCCAATTTTGCCTTGCAAGAAGATAACATTACCGCAGTGCAACTGAAGCTTGCCTATACTAAGAATGGAGAATGACCAGGGAATAGCATGAATGTTGAGGGAGCAATATTTAATTGCATCAGGCAACTTGAATATTAAGCACTTCAGTGTTGCCAGTCCCCACATTCAGAAATCATGATTCAGGCTCCTCAAACCATGAGATTTGACTCATTTAAAAATCGAAATAAATATAAATGCATTTTGGGATCTTTTTATTTGACTTTTTCGTTTTGGAATCTTTAAAGGTCCACTTGGGTCCACACTGTTCTCTGCAGGCAGGAGGGTTAGCAGCTTGTTTTTATTAAATGAAAGGTTAGATTCTCATGTAATTACATCATTCCAGGAGCTGGGGGCTTGAGAAAATCACCAATATTATGAGACTCTCAATAAAATCTCAAGTGTTGGGATCACTGGGGTAAAGTGGATGTGACAAATTTCTCACCTAACGTTAACTCTAAATGTTGTCTTCATGCATAAAAAGTTAAATGCTGTGTATAATAATCACCTGCTCAGCCTACATAGAGTTGTTTTGTCATAACTAATAGTGTGACTAAGCCACTATCATGTGGGCTACAATTTTTATTACAATAGAAGATGGTATAAAGCAAAGCAAAGATAAAGGAGTAGATAGTCAAAGTGCCTTTTATGTTTCAATAGGAACAGGGTACCTAAAGTACTCTTTGACTTTAAAAATCCCTCTCCAAAAGATTATATAACTTTAAGTGGCATGGCTATAATTTGATTCCTAAACTACTCAGAAAAAATCATTTTACCCCCTATAAACTTTTTGCAGCAGGACCCTGATAGTGCCTACTAGTTAAGATTGCAAATTGGCTTCCATTGGAGTACCACCCATTTATATTATGCTCAAATTTGGCTCATTCTCTCTAATTGTCTAATCCAGGGGTCAGCAACCTTTCAGACATGGTGTGCTGAGTCTTCATTTATTCACTCTAATTTAAGGTTTTGCGTGCCGGTAATACATTTTAATGTTTTTAGAAGGTCTCTCTCTATAAGTCAATAAACTATTGTTGTATGTAAAGTAAACAAGTTTTGTAAAATGTTTAAGAAGTTTCATTTAAAATTAAATTAAAATGCAGATCTTACCAGTTTAGTGCAGTGGTTCTTAACCTGGGGTGCACGCAGCCCTGGGGCAGGGCCAGTGCAAGGATATTTTGCGCCCTAGGGGAAACTTCTACCTTGCGTCCCCCCTCTGCCCCCCACACATCGGTTCATTGAGGGGCAAATCCCAACAAGCCTCTATAGACCCCAGGGGCCAGCCATGCACAGGGGCTGCTCCCCAGACCAGGTTCCCTCCTCCCTGCCCCCTGAACTCCCCTGGAGTGTGCACAGTCCCCCCCCCCTCCGCGAGCCCTCCCCACCCTGCCCCGGTGGCCCCTGCTCCGAGTCCACTCACTGGCTTTGCTGGGCTTGGGCCGCTGCAGCAGCTGGGCAGGGAGGAGCTGCGTTCTGGAGGCACAGGAGAGCCAGAGCATCCCGCTTGCTGCAGCAGCGAGCCCCAGCCATGGAGCAGCCGGCGCGTTGCAGGGAGGCAGCAGCTCTGCAAAGGCGGCGGCACCGCTAGTAAGGAGCAGCGGCGGCCCGGCGCCCCCCCTGGGGGTTCCTGCAGGCTGCAGTGGATGTATGTGGGTGCCAGCCCCCATGCGCTCCCCAGCTCCCTCCTCACCTAGGGTTACCATATTCCAACAATCAAAAAAGAGGGGAGAGCCCTGCCCTTGCCCTGCCCCCATCCACTCCCTCCCAATTCCCACCCCAAATGCCCCCATCAGAACCTCCAACTCCCCCCCCCACTCCTTGTCCCCGGACTGCCCCCTCCTGGGACCCCTGCCCCTAACTGCCCCCCAGAACCCCACCCCCTACCTAAGCCTCCCTGCTCCTTCTCCCCTGACTGCCCTAACCCTTATCCACACCCCCGCCCCTAGACAGACCCCCGGGACTCCCACGTCCCATCCAACTGCTCCCTGACAGGACCCCCAGAACTCCAACCCATACAACCCTCCCCCCGCTCCCTGACTGACCCCCGGGACTCCCCTTTTAATGGAGTTCTATCTTTTTGGGGAGAGATGAGCTTTATATTGTAAGTGCCTCCATTTCGAGTAGACAGGAAGTAGACATACCGAAAGTACATACATCTTATTGGGAAGATAGCTGGATTTACTTCCTTTCATTAACCAATGACCCACTTTCCCTTTTCATTGTCTTGGTTTTGTTATCACAATGTGCTAACATAAATGTCTCACTACAGAGCAGAAGTTCTTCATCCATAATGTTGTTTTCTGTTCATTTGAAATTTTCTCGTTAATAACACTTAGCATTTATTCAGTATCTTAGTGTTGTTCAAACATTAATCCTCATCAATCATGTGAAAAGGGAAAGTACTACTTTCATCTTATACAGATGTTAGGAAAACTATGACACTGGTTGCATGACAACTGGTCAGTGGTAGAATTGTGGTTAGAACTCTAATTCCTGGCTCTCAGACCAGTCTTCAGTGTGCTAAGCTATGCAGTCTTGTTTCTGTGCTATTTTTGCAGCCTTCTTTAATCTTTCAAAGGGCAAACCTTATAGATATTTTAACAGCCAAAAGGTATTTTTGAGGCTTAATTCACTAGCTTGTGAAGTGCTTTTAGGTTCTTTGGTGGAAGGCTTTGTATAATGGAAGTGCTTGTGTACTCTAGGGCTTGCAAAATATTAATCAGCTAGCACTCTGAGCCATAACAGATTGGTAAACACTATAAGCAGCAAGGTAGGAAATTACAGATTTTAAAATTAACTGATATTAAAGAACTAGACATGCAATTCAGATTAGATGTAAGGAATAAGTAGCCTGAAATGCTTTTTTAAAAAGTACCTAACAGTAAGAGAATCCATGATAAAATCTAACCTCTAGATACAGCATGGTGAAGTGATGCAACCAAATAGATTAACAGTGTTTCATGGTTCCCAGTAGTCTAGTACTGTATTCTTCTTAAGTGCTTGCATATGACCAGTCCAATGTAGGTGTGTGCAAGGCTCATGCACAGTTGCTGGAATTTTTTCCCTTAGTGGTATCCATAGGGTGAGCTCCAGCACCCTCTGGCTCTGTGTGCTTATAGCACTGGTATAAAGGGCCCTGCCAACCCTGCATCCCTTCAGTTCCTTCTTATCACCAGGACAGTTGCTGGAACTACTGTTTGCTTCAGGCAAACCTCCCAGTAGACATTTTCTCTTCTTTTCCAGTGTATATACCCTGTTATAGTTGTGATCGTTTAGTTTTTGTAGTTGTTGGACTCATTCATGCTTAGTTATCAAGGTTCATCTGCTTCCTGCTGCCAGGGCATGCCTCAGTCACCAGGCTTCAAGTCCTGCGCTTCCTGCAGCAAGTCTATGCCATTGAGCAACCCTCACTCAAGCTGCCTCAAGTGCTTACGGCAGCGGTTCTCAAACTTCAGTAACTCGAGGACCCCCATTTTTTTATTTAAAATTTTGCCGTGGACCCCCAGGCTCCATGCTTAGCCCCAGGCCCTGCCCTTACTCCACCCCTGCCCCTCCTTTTCCCCACCTCTTTCCATCCCCAAGAGCCCCTGTCCACCTTCTCTCCCTCCCTTCCAGCACCTCTTCAGTGTTTAGGAGGTGCTGGGAAGAAGGAGGAGGAGTTGATCAGCGGGGCCAGATGGACCCCAGTTTGAGAAATGCTGGCTTAGGAGAGTCTCACAGAAAGGACCACTGCCAAATCTGCAAGGACTTCAAACCTCACACTATAAAGAACCAGGAAACGAGATTGAAGGTCCTTCGTACAGACACAGCCCTAAGACTCGCTTCTGAGCTGTGCTTGGACTTGGGACCAAGTACCTCTGCTTCGATGCAGAGCTTTCGCCCCGCTGGTCATGGCACTGGTCCCATCCCTGGTGCCCAAGAAGAAACATAGGAAACAGTCGGGAGAAGAGTTGATACCCAATGCCGAAGTCAAGCAGGCATGGGGACTAGGATAGAGCAATGTCCAGGCATGGGGACCAGGATAGAGCGATGTCCACATAGGGCTGCATTTTTGCCCTGGCACTGCAACAGCCAGTACGGATGGCTCCAGTACCTATGCTTGACCCCCTGACTCTGGCATCTGAGACACTGTCCTCAGGCAGACAGCATGCGAGTCAGTTCACAGTGCCGTCTACTCCGGAGGTACTAGTGGCAGCCAGGGATCTACTTTCATTTCTGGTTCCTGTGTCCCTGGTGGAACAAGACTTGGCACTGCTGTACCATTGAGTGGCAGGGAACCCTCCCCCACCCATCCTCCAGTACCACGACTGCCCTCTGGGGAAAACTCCCTATGGAAGCTTCATCACAGGCTAATCTGCAGCACTGATCACCGGCACCAAGGCACAACTCTGGTCCCATGAAGGGACTCTTCGTCTTCATCAGAGTCAGAAGTGGGATCCTACTCTTCCCGTCATTGCAGCCGCCCATGCTGCTCCCTGGCCACTCCTATTCCGTTGTGCTCCCAAGCACAAGAGTACCACCAAGTGCTTGACTACTGGGTCCATGGGGGCCGGTACCCATGCAATGGCTCTTCTGGAACCCTTGGGGGTTCGTCCAAGGTCAAGGCACTCTCTTGAGGTGCTCCTACTTGGTGACCTCAGAGCAGAGCACCTCTGGTACTTCACTATGTGACCCCCAATCCAGACTCCAGTACCAAGCGTGGTACCGAGCCCCAAGAAGACGCCCCGCGAGTCCTGATCATTACTCCGGAGGAGGAGTGGAGGCCCCTCAGCCGGTGCTAGACTCCTCTTCTTCTTACCCACTGCCACCACAGCCTCATCTGAGGATGTCCCCATCGCAAGATGATCACAATGCTTACCAAGACTTATTAAAGTGGGTGGCCTCGAATCTAGGCATCCAGGCAGAGGTGGTCAATGAGGCAACTCACAACCTATTGAACATTCTGTTGATGGCAGGCCCCCCGAGCATGGCTCTCCCACTCAATGAGGCTATCATGGACCCAGTTAAAGGGCTACGTCAGACCCCTGCTTCCATCCCTCGCATGGCAAAGCATACAGAATGGAAATATTTCGTACTATGTGAAGGCTACAAGTTTATATTCCTTATATTCCTCCCCTGAGATCCCTGGTGGTAGTGGCCACCAATGAGAGAGATTGCCAGTGACAATTGGGCACAACACCTAAGGCAAAGGAACAAAAAAGTTAGACCTGTTTTGGCCAGAAGGCCTATTTACACAGGAGGACTACAGCTTTCAAACCACTATCTCAAGAGCTTAAAGTTTCACATGGTATCCCTGGCTTCCATCATTCCCTCTCTGCATCTGGGGGACTGATATGACACCCTCAGTTTAAAGGACACTTATTTCCACATATCATTTCTCCCCCCCACCCCAGGCCACAGAAGGTTCCTAAGATTTGGTAATGTACTTGGTTCACAATGAGTTTGCGGTGCTTCCATTTGGCCTGTCAGCCACTCCACAGGTTTTCACCAAACATATGGCAGTGGTGGTGGCTTTTCTCAAGAAACGGAGTGCACATCTCTCAAGGACTAGCTAGTTAGTGGCCAGTCCAGAGCTTAAGTGGAATCCAACATCCATCTCATCCAATCAACCTTCCAGGCCCTTCGTCTACCAATTAACACCCAGAAATTCACCCTTGTCCTGATGCAGAGGATAGAGTACATCAATGCAGTTCTTGACTTCGTTCAGAAAGACACTTGCTTCCGGAAGACCATTTTTGAGCAGTCACGGTCTTGATAAATCCCATCCAGTCACGATTGCTTGAAAATGTCTGTTTTTCTGGGCCACATGGCATATGCATTTGCGTAGTGTAACATGTAAGGCTGTGTCTCAGACCTTTCCAAACATGGCTGGCCATGGTGTATTCACATTCACAGCATCTGGATTCAGTGCTTACTGTGCCTGCTCAAGTCCTCGATTTACTGACTCGGTGGCTGAACTAACACATGGTCTGTGTAGGAGTGATCTTTTCATGGTCCCAACCATCAATGTCTCTAGTCTCACACATCAGCACTGGGCTGGGGAGCCCACTTAGGGTCCCTCAAGACTCAAGGTCTGTTGTCCCCAGAAGAGTGCTCTCTCCATCTCGGTGTCAGAGCTCAGGCTGGTCCACCTAGCCTGCCAACTATTCCTGCCCCATATTACGAACAAAGTCGTTTGGGTTCTCAGACAGTGCAACTACCGTGTTCTACATCAACAGGCAGGGCGGAGCTCACTCCTCCCTGCCCCATGTCAGAAAGCAATCCAGCTGTGGGATTCTGCATAACCCATTCAATCCATCTCAAGGTGTTGGACCTCCTGGGAGCACAGAACCAGCTGGTGGCTCACCTCAGCAGGTCTTACTCTCACCATGGATGGTCCCTTTGGCCAGACATCAGAAGGGACATTTTCCAGCTGTGGGGGATTCCCCTTATAGACTTGTTTGCTACCTGCAACATCAGTAAATGCCTCCACTTCTCTTCCCTGTGAGGCCACAGCTCAGGATCTCTTATGGTCACCTTCCTGCTATCATGAGTAGATCACCTGTATTATGCTTTTCTTCCTACCCTGATGATACACAAGGTTCTGATGAAAATCAAGCGGGATCGGGCACAGATCATTCTCATAGGCCCAGGATGGTCCAAACAGCATTGGTTCACCACTCTGTTAGGCCTCTCAATGGAAACCCTGCTCCTGCTTCTGCTACACCCAGACTTCATCTCCCAAGACCATGGTCAGTTGCTCCATCTGAACCCCAGCTCTCTTCATCTGATGGCCTGGAAGCTCCATAGATGAATCCTCAGGAGCAAGCTTGCTTGGAGCAAGTCCATAGAGTTCTGGTAGGCAGTAGAAAACCCTCTACTAGGACCACTTACCTTTGAAACTGGAAGCCATTCTCCATCTGGTCCTCCCAACTCGGAGTTCCACCCACGCAATCCCCGTTGCAACTCATATTGGAGTACTTTTTGCATCAGAAACAACAGGGTTTGGCTATTTCTTCAGTCAAGGTCCACCTAGCAGCAATATCTGCCTTCCAACCCTGGGTCAACAACTGGTCTGTCTTTTCCCCCATTCGAGCCACTGGCAACATGTTCATTGGTGCACCTCTCCTGGACAGTGGCCTTCTTAGTGGCCATCCCCTCAGCCAGAAGGGTTTGAGATCTGTGCCCTCATATCAGAGCCCCCATATATGATCATCTTTAAAGATAAGGTGCTGCATCCGTAGCTGGCATTCCTCCCGAAAGTGGTTTCACAATTCCATTGCAGTCAAGCGATCTTTCTACCAGTTTTCTTCCTGAAGCCACATGCAAACAGGGAGGAGCAACGTCTACACTCCTTGGATGTTAGAATGCCAGGTCATGTCCATTTACAAAGAATCAAGCCATTTCACAGATCAACCCAGCTGTTCATAGCAATAGCAAACAGGATGAAAGGCCTTTCCACCTCCGCCTTGAGAATCTCGTCCTGGATTACACTGTGTACATTGCAAGCTGGTTGGCATTCTGCCTCCAGCTAACCTAACTGCTTATTCCACAAGATTGCTGGCCTCCTCCACTGTATTCCTAGCACAAGTTCCATAGAAAAAATAGCATGGAATATCAGGGTTGGAAGGGACCTCAGGAGGTCATCTAGTCTAACCCCCTGCTCAAAGCAGGACCAATCCCCAGACAGATTTTTGCCTCAAATTGCCCCCTCAAGGTTTGAACTCTTGGTTTAGCAGGCCAATGCTCAAACCACTGAGCTATTCCTCCCCCCTCCTTCCTATTCAAGACCTCTGTAGGGCAGCAACCTGGTCCTTTGGTGCACATGTTCTCAATGCCCTATGCCATCACTCAGCAGGCCAGATATAATACTGATTTTGGTCATGCAGTCAACTTGTTCTTGAACTTTGCCCACCTCCTATGCAGCTTCTTGAGAGTCACCTACACTGGAATAGACATCTGCAAGCACTCGAAGAAAAAACTGTTACTAACCTTTCTGTAACTGTTATTCTTTGAGATGTGTTATCAGAGTCAGCTGGTAAGAATAAACTGAGGGGGCACAGGGTCGGCAAGGCCCTTTATTTGGGTTCTGTGAGTGTGCAGCACCAGAGAATGCTGGAGCCGACCCGATGGACACCACTAAGGGAAAAAACTCCAGCAACTGTGCTCAGGGTGCGAACCCCTGCTTTGGAATGGACATGTACAACACCTCTTGAAGAACAGTTGCAGAAAGGTTAGTAATCATGATTTTTTTGGTTATATTAGCAGATTGAAGTGTATTATTGATACTTGCTTTTAATAAGCATGTTATATCCTTTTGTTGCTCATGTGGCTGTTCTGTGGTAGGAATGTTAGACTTGTAACACAGAGCTGGGAGTCAGGAGACCTGGGGTTTACCCCTGGCTATGGCACAAGTTTGCTTTGTGATTAAAGGAAGTCCTTGTGACCTGAGAGGCATAGGGCTTTAATAGGCGCCGTAGTTGCTCAGCCCCTCTGAGAACCAGGTCATTAACATCTATGTTTGTTTTCGCATCTGTAAAATGAAGATAACTGCCCAAGGGATGTTGAGGTGAAGTTCATTATTCTTTGTAAAGTACTAAAGATGAAAGCACTAAGAAAAAATTGCACAACAATGTTGTGTAATTTCTTGATAGTGTAATTTAGTGAGATCCAGGGAGTGGAACACTTGCTGTAAGTTCCTTTTTCTTCAGAGAGAATATGTAATACTGTGACATATGGAAGTGGAAATTGTCTGTAATATTTTTTTTAATCCTAGGCATGCCTCAGTTTCCCTCTGTATGTTGCATGGCTACCCAGGGGGTGCCAAAGGGTTAACACTGCTCCTGGAACAGTGCAGGAGACAGTGGCACCTCCCTGTCTGTGTAAAATGAATAGTAATTAAATAACTGGCTCAAACCAACCCAAATCAACAGAGGGTTCAGCAAGACAGACACCCCAATGACTGAACAATCAAAATCTAACAGGAAACCCCAGCAGATAGGTCTTGTGAACTGAGCTGGAGAACAAGGTGTCAGGTGACTAGAAGAAGGAGCTGATATTTTGGAGGGACTCAGGAACCCAGCCATGAGGGGACATGGGGAGAGAGCCAGAGATGGAGTCCACCATAGCTTGGCTGGCTCATCATGACATTGGCTTGGCCAGGATGGGCTGGCTTCAGCTCACCCCTCTGTGCTAACCTAAAGACTTTCAGATTGTGTGCCAGGTGACTAAAAAATGGTTAACTTGTTGTGAAAAAGACTGTCACTGTCAATACTCACTGAGAACAGTGTGCCCTGAAGGGGGAAAGTAACAGCCTCCCATGGGATTCTGGCTCTCTGAGAGACAGGGATTGCTGGTGCCGAAGGCCCAATCTCTGAGTCTTGGAGACTATGGGTTTGGGCCTGTGGAAGTGTGTGGGTTCTTGGGGCCCAGCACATTAAAGGAGTCACTCCCAGGAGACTGGGTACAGGCTGGGGCATAGACCAGACCTGGTGACTCTGACAAATGCTTGTTGTACTAACAACATAAGAAAACTGCTCATGGAATTCTTTGTTCACAGTAAGGAAGTAATCACTTAAAGTGCCAGCCTTCTATCTTCATTTTTCTTAAGCAGTGATGTTACAGATTCTTGACAGGGGTTGGCAAATGTAATGCTCATTGTGTTAGGTTACAATTCCTGTGCGGCTCTAACTCACAGGAGTCCTACCACTGACTCTAGACATGTTAGTATTGTATGCTGGGCCAGCTTCTAATGATCGAATTTTACTCAGAGATGCATGTAACAGTTTTATTGAACAATTCCAAAGTGTTTACATTTCCTCTGCTCCTTATGTAGACTTTGTACACATGCAACAGGTATTTGTGTGAGGGATTAAATTTATTTTACTGTGTGCATAAATGAAATGGCCATTAACTGCAAAACATTTCACAATCAGAATCTTGCAATGTACTAGGAACAGAGAATTACCAGTCCCAAGAGACAGCATTCACTTTTTTGGAATCCATTGTGTAACATAAGGGCCAACTCATTATTTCAATTCAACAAGTGAGTTACAGCATTAAGATGATTACTTGGTGTATGTTACCTTGTTGGCAGGCAAGTGCAGGGCCGCCCAGAGGATTCAAGAGGCCTGGGGCAAAGCAATTTCAGGGGCCCTTTCCCCTCAAAAAAAGTTGCAATACTATATAATACTATATTCTCGTGGGGGGGGGCCTTGTGGGGCCTGGGGCAAATTGCCCTACTTGTCCCTCCCCCCTCCCCCCCCGGGCAGCGCAGGGCAAGTGAGATGTAGGGATGCCAGACTCACATTTTGGAAAAGTTCTCCCTTCTTTGTCACACAAAGCTAACTAACTTTTTTTAAACCATTGCCTGGTGAAAGTGCCAGTTGGCTTAAAAGTCTCTCAGAGAACGTGTTTATCTCCCATTGAAGGACACAAGACATGACTTCATGCAGCTTCTTAAATCAGAAGACCAATGCCACTTATCTGTTCTGATTTTTTTCCTTTTGCACTTTTCCAGCTCCAACTTGGGCTACTTAAGGATAAAATTTAGTGTTTAGGAAGTGGAGAGCAGTTCTAAAATTCCTTAACAGTTTGAAATCCATCATGAGTCCTTTTTATACTTTACCTTCTCCCCCTGCCAGATATTCTCTGCTGTTCCCTCAGGCTTCCAGCCTGATGCCACGTTTATTTTATAGATTCGTTTTATTTTGTCAAATGTAGATTTTTGTAGAAATGAATAAAATCTGTACAACCTAAAAATTGGACCAAAGCTCAAAACAAGAACCTCTCTAGAACATCCCAGCTGCCTCCCACCCAATCAAGCTCTTCTCATCCCCAGAAAAAGCCTGAGAATCTAGATTACCTGAGTTACCCTCCCACCCCTAAAGATGGTCGTCAGGTATGTCTACACTGCAGTAAAACACCCATAGAGGGAAAGGTCCCAGAGCCTGGGCTTCAGCCTGATCCTTAACATCTATCCTCCAATTTTACAACCCAAACCCTGTGAGCCTGAGCCAGCTATAGGTGTTTTATTGCAGTGTAGATGTACCCTTCATGTTGAGTACCATCCTCAAATTTTGGACGCTGGTAAACCAAAGTGAGGAAGCTAGTTCCAGCGTAGAGGACTCCTCCCTGCAAACACACTGGGCTGGACTCCGCTATTATGCCAGCATAAATGTGGAGCAACTCTGCACTTTGCAGTGGAGTAAAACTGGTATAAATAAGATGGGAATCAGGGTCCTGTGTCCAGTCCTTTTCCATTTACAATGAGGGACAGAGGGAAAGTTACTGCCTCAGTTGATCTCAGCCCATTTATGACTTTATAGGTCAAAATCAGCACTTTTTAAAATTGTACCTCGAATTCAGCTGAAATCAAATGAATACCACTGAACACAGGTGTAATATGCCCCTATAAGAATTCCATTGATTGTTGCTATGTCTGGAGGTAATGCAAGTAAGAGAATCCTTTTTAATTTCTCATACTGAACTTTCCTTCACTGGGTGTGTTCTGCTGTACTGTATAGTGCTTTCAGCTGATGGCTTTATAATGTTCTTAAGTAGCTGGTGAAGTGTTTATTCAGAAGAACACACCGGATATTTGGTGCAGACTTCTTATAATTGGATAAGCAGGAGAGGTTTAGTGTACACTGAAGGTTGTATCTTTCTAGACCATATCTGAGGGTGGTTTTTAGCTAAAGGACTCTTTGGCTTTATGGCCCAGTGGTGCTCAAGTTGGCTTGGGGAATGTCTAATTAAACATAATCTTTTCCATAACTTGTTTTCTTCAGCCATGTTAATTGAAGCATAGTGTTTTATCTTGTGATTCATTGTATGGTGATGCATTTACCTTCTGCTGCTAATAATCTGAGTAAATATTTCTAGTTTGGGGGAGTATCTCCAGAATGTAATAACTTAGTGTAAAAATGCTTTTAATGTTGACAGTTTTCTGTAACTGTCTGTGTCCAAAATGTTTGGATCTGTTCATGTTTGGATCCACTGATTTTTGTGGTAACTAAAGGATGGCTGCTGCTAAAAAGCATAGGTTTCCACAGGCTACGGGGCAGAGCGTTAGCATGTGTATGAATTCCTTACTATGGGTCAGATCTTCAGCTGAGCTCATTTGAAAAGCAAGCTTTAAGTGGCAAGCAGCTGAGTCTTTCCTGTTACTTTTCCTTACAGACACAGAACATTTTTTTAAAATACGAAACCTGACCCCTGGAATTTCAGTATGCCCCATCTTTACAAAAAATAGAGATTGATTCCCTCATGGTAATATGGTCCATGCACATCGTGTCCTTGGCAGCCTGCTTTCTCCAGAGCAAACAAATAATTAAGGTCTATCCGGGGGCCTCCTTCCTTATCTACAAGGTAGCTGGAGGGATAAGGAACTGTTTAGTAAATCGCATGCTATATTTCTTTTTCTGCATAATGCCAGAAATAGAATTTACCATTTTGGTATGGTAGTGTTTTTAAACCTAATGTGACAAACATTAAGGAATAGAGCAAGTACCCAAGGGGATTTTATCGGTCCTATGCAAGCCAATAAAGTTCATAAAAGGTCTAGGATCTGAATTTTCACTCCAACCACTTTAACATCACCACTGGATTGTCCCTTTGAGTTAATCAGAGTGATGCTGGTCACACGTCATGGAAAAATGAGAGCTGAGTAGTTCTCTCTGCATAACCTAGTTTAGCATGAATTTAAGCCACACAGTATATCACATCTGATTTGGTGTGCTCAGTATGTTGGTAACACTATTGTCAACTGCTATTAATTCCTCTAAAGTAAGCATTTATGTAACTTATGCGCTTATGTGTAATGTATGTCATTAAATCAGTACAGTATTCTAATCTATTGTAATCTGGCATAAATCTATGCCCCATTATACAGATGTACAATCATATTTGTCTATTTCACACTTCAGTTAGGTGACATCTTATTGTGGGCTCCCTAACACAATAACAATTTTCTTTAACTATTTAGTAAATAGAAAACATCAACAGAAATTTTACATTCTAAATAGATATTTGGAAAGAAAATATACATCCTGATTCAGCCTAACTTTAAATATGTATTATAAGTGAATAGTTCTACTAAGGTTAGTGGAACTACTCATGTACTTAAAAATGAAATATATGCCTAAGTAGCTTATCAGGTGTAGCTGAACAGTTAAGATGTGTCCATGCCTTACTGAGTAACCATGATTTTATTCTTGTAATCTTGTCCTAAACCTTCTCTTCCCCATTTATCACATCTTTTTTACATGTATTTAGCGTGTAAGCTCTTTCAAGCAGGGGCATCTCTACAGGTTTGAAAAATACCCAACACGAGGGTGCTAAAAGATAATTTTAAAAATAATTTTCTGAACTTTCATTTTGCTTTAAAATGTCTCAGTTGGTTTTTCTTCAGATAACTGTTCATTCCCTTGTAGTGAATTCAAAGAAAACAAGAGTGACTGTTGAATGAACTAAGGAAATTGCATTGATCGGAAGTTCAGTGCATTGTTGCTTTACAAGTGACTGAGATGTTACCATCTAACACTTCATATGAAATTATCTTGATCTCACTCCACTTCCCAATGGGCAATTGTCCATATCACAACATTGGTCATAAAACCTAGCACTAACTGGCACCTTTGGTTGCCTTAGCAGAGAGGCCAAAGATTGAATGGGTATGTAGCTGGAGTTTGATCTCTAGTGATTAGTGGTGAGTTCTACAGGCTGGAGTTGAGGCACATTATGAAGATGGTGCAGGAAAGTTTATACTCTGATGTCCTTACCTTTTAAAGACACCATAATAGAGGCTCAACTTAAATGTATACCCCCAAATTAAAAAACATGGAGAACTAAAAAAACTGCCACCATGGCTAAACAACACAGTAAAATAAGCTGCGAGAGGCAAAAAGACATCCTTTAAAAAGTAGAAGTTAAATCTGAGTGAGGAAAATAGAAAGGAGCATAAACTCTGGCAAGTGAAGTGTAAAAATATAATTAGGAAGGCCAAAAAAGAATTTGAAGAACAGCTAGCTAAAGACTCAAAAAGTAATAGGAATTTTTTTTTAAGTACATCAGAAACAAGAAGCCTGATAAACAACCAGGGGGGCTACTGGAGAATCAAGAAGGTAAAAGAGCAATCAAGGCTGAGGATATGAGGGAGATCCCCAAGGCTGAGCCATTATTTGTAGGTGGCAAACCTGAGGAACTGTCCCAGATGGATGTGTCATTAGAGGAGGTTTTGGAACAAATTGATAAACTAAACAATAATAAGTCACCAGGACCAGATGGTATTCACCCAAGAGTTCTGAAGGAACTCAAATGTGAAGTTGCAGAACTACGAACTTTGGAAAGTAACCTGTCCTTTTAGAGCCTTCTCTACCAGATGACTGGAGGATAGCTAATGTGTTGCCAGTTTTTTTTAAAAGGCTCTTGAGGCGATTCCAGCAATTACAGGCTGGTAAGCCTAACTTCAGTACCAAGCAAATGGGTTGAAACTAGAGTAAAGAACAGAATTATCAGATTAACACAATTTGCTGGGGAACAGTCAACGTGGTTTTTGTAAAGGGAAATGTTGCCTCACCAATCTACTATAATTTTTTGATGGGATTAAGCATGTGGACAAGGTGGATCCAGTGGATACAGTGTACTTAGATTTTCAGAAAGCCTTTGACAAGGACCTCACCAAAGGCTCTTAAGCAAAGTAAGCTGTCATGGGATAAGCGGGAAGATTCTCTCATGGATTGGTAACAGGTTAAAAGATAAGAAACAAAGGGTAGGAATAATTGATCAGTTTTCACAGTGGAGAGCAGGGGCAGCTCTGTGTTTTTTGCCGCTATATGCACGGCAGTCAGGCAGCCTTTGGTGGCGTTTCTGTGGGGGGGTCCGCCGGTCACGCGGATTTGGTGGCAGTTCTGCGGTTGATCTGCCAGTCCCACGCCTTCAGCGTACTTGCCGCCAAATTACCGCTGAAACTGTGGGACCAGTGGACCTCCCACAGAAACGCCATCAAAGGCTGCCTGATTGCTGCCCTCAGAGCGACCAGCAGGCCGCCCCCCACAGCTTGCTGCCCAGGCACGTGCTTGTGCTGGTGCCTGAAGCCGCCCCTGGTGGAGAGAGGTATCCCTCAGGGGTCTGTACTAGGACAGTTCTATTCAACATTCATAAATCTAGAAAAAGGGGTAAACAGTGAGGTGGCAAAATTTGCAGATGATACAAAACTACTCAAAATAGTTAAAACTCAGGCAGACTGTGAGGAGCTACAAAGGGATCTTGCGAAACTGGGTGACTGGGCAACAGAATGGCAGATGAAATTCAGTGTTGATAAATGCACACTGGAAAACATAATCCCAACTATACATATATAATTATGGGGTCTAAATTAGCTGTTAACACTCAAGAAAGAGATCTTGGAGTCATTGTGGATAGTTCTCTGAAAACATCCAGTCAATGGGCAGCAGCAGTCAAAAAAGCAAACAGAATGTTGGGAATCATCAAGAAAGACATAATAAAACAGAAAATATCATAGTGCCTCTATATAAATCCATGGTATTCCCACATCTTGAATACTGCATGCAGATGTGCCCCATCTCATTAAAGATATATTGGAATTGGAAAAGGTTCAGAAGAGGACAACAGAAATGATTAGGGGTATGGAACAGCTTCCATGTCATGAGAGATTAATAAGATTGGGACTTTTCAGCTTGGAAAAGAGACGACTAAGGGAGGATATAGTAGAAGTCTATAAAATCATTACTGGTGTGCAGAACATAAATAAGGAAATGTTATTTACTCCGTTTCGTAACACAGGAACTAGGGGTCACAAAAAAATGAAATTAATAGGTAGCAGGTTTCAAACAAACAAAAGGAGGGATTTCTTCATACAATTCACAATCAACCTGTGAAACTCTTTGCCAGAGGGTGTTGTGAAGGCCAAGGCTATAATAGGATTAAAAAAAGAACTAGATAAATTCATGGAGGATAGGTCCATCAGTGGTTATCCAGGATGGGCAGGGATGGTGTCCCTAGCCTCTGTTTTGCCCGAAGCTGGGAATGCGTGATGGGATGGATCACTTGATGATTACCATGACAGTCGATTAATCATAGTTAACTCATCCAATTAACTCAAAAAAAATTAATTGTGATTAATCACAGTTTTAATCCCATTGTTAAACAATAGAATACCAATTGAAATGTATTAAATCTTTTGGATGTTTTTCTACATTTTCAAATATATTGATTTCAATTACAACACAGAATACAGAATGTATAGTGTTTGCACTGTAAAAATGATAAAAGAAATCGTATTTTTCAATTCACCTCATACAAGTACAGTACCATAGTGCAATCTCTTTATCATGAAAGCGCAGCTTACAAATGTAGATTTTTTTTGTTTTGTTTTTGTTACATAACTGCACTCAAAACAAAACAAAGTAAAACTTTACAGCCTACAAGTCCACTCAGTCCTATTTCTTGTGCAGCCAATTGTTAAGAGAAACAAGTTTGTTTACATTTACGGAAAATAATGCTGCCTGCTTCTTATTTACAGTGTCACCTGAAAGTGAGAACAGACATACCACATGGTACTTTTGTTGCTGGCATTGCAAGGTATATTTACTTGCCAGATATGCTAAAGATTCGTATGCCCTTTCATGCTTTGGCCTCCATTCCAGAGGACATGCGTCCATGCTGATGATGGATTCTGCTTGATAACTATCCAAGGCAGTTCAGATCAACGCATGTTCATTTTCATCATCTGAGTCAGATGTCACTAGCAGAAGGTTGATTTTCTTTTTTGGAGGTTCAGGTTTTGTAGTTTCCACATCGGAGTGTTGCTCTTCTAAGACTTCTGAAAGCGTGCGCCACACCTCATCCCTCTCAGATTTTGGAAGGCGCTTCAGATTCTTAAATCTTGGGTCCAGTGCTATAGCTATCTTTAGAAATCTCACTTTGGTACCTTTTGCATTTTGTCAGATTTGCAGTGAAAGTGTTCATTTTAAGACAAACATGCTGGGCCATCATCCGAGCCTGCTATAACTTGAAATATATGGCAGAATGCGGATAAAAGAGCAGGAGACATACAATTCTGTTCGAAGGAGTTCAGTCACAAATTTAATTAATGCATTACTTTTTTAACGAAGAAGTAAGATTGAGTGGACTTGTGGGCTCTGAAGTTTTACATTTTTATTTTTGAATGCAGTTATTTTGTACATAACTCTACATTTGTAAGTTCAACTTTCATGATAAAGAGATTGTACTATAGTACTTGTATTAAGTGAATTGAAATATACTATTTTTACAGTGCAAATATTTATAATAAAAATAATTATAAAGTGAGCACTGTACACTTTGTATTCTGTGTTGTAATTGAAATCAATATATTTGAAAATGTGGAAAACATCCAAAAATATTTATATAAATAGTATTCTATTATTAATCACAATTAATTTTTTTAATTGCTTGATAGCTCTAATAATTACCTGTTCGGTTCATTCCCTCTGGGGCACCTGGCATTGGCCACTGTTGGAAGACAAGATACTGGGCTAGATGGACCTTTGGTCTGACCCAGTATGGCTGTTCTTATGTATCAATCTGTAGATAAATAGATGATGTCAAGCCAGATCTACTTTAGGGAAGTTTTTTGCTGGTATAGCTATACTGGCAGTGGCAACCCCTCCTAGTACAGATGCAACAAAAAAAGTGCTGCTGCCTACATAGCTTATAGTTCTTCACTTAAGCTATATTCACAAAAGTACTTTTTTGCCAGTATAACTTCATCTATACCAAGGCTTAGCCAGTATAAAATGTTGCCAAAAAATCACCCTGTAACCAACGTTGCTGCACTGGCAAGTTTCTTGTGTAGGCCTGTCCTTGGTTTTCTCATAATAAAAGATGGTCTAAAGCAGGGGCGGGCAAATTTTTTGGCCTGAGGGCTGCATTGGGTTTCGTAAATTGTATGGAGGACCGGTTAGAGGAGGGGGTTGTGGCCCGGCCCCCACCTCCTATCTGCCCCCCCCCAGGACTCCTACTCCATCCAACCCCCACATGCCCTGATGGCCCCTCTGGGACCGCTGCCCCTGGAACTCCCACCCCTGACTACCCTCTGCTGCCCCATCCAACCCCCCTCCTTCCTGACTGCCCCCCCAGGACCCTTGCCCCTATTCAACCCTGTTTCCCACCCCGACCCCTATCCACACCCCTGCTCCCTGACCACCACCCTGAACTCCCCTGCCCTCTATCCAACCCCCATGCTCCCTGCCCCCTTACCGTGCTGCCTGGAGCACCAGTGGCTGGCGGCGCTACAGCCACGCTGCCCGGCTAGAGCTGGGTCATGCCACCACTGCCACCACCACCACTCAGCACAGAGCACTGGGTCAGGCTGGGCTCTGCAGCTGCGCTGCCCCAGGAGCTCACAGCCCCGCCGCCCAGAGCATTCCGCTGGTGGTGGAGTGAGCTGAGGCTGCAGCGGAGGGGCTAGGGTAGCCTCCCAGGCCAGGAGCTCAGGGGCTTGGCAGGATGGTCCTGCAGGTCGAATGTGACCCATGGGCCATAGTTTGCCCACCTCTGATCTAAAGCCTTGATTAAAGTATGTTTGAGGTATTTCTAAAACCAAAAGTGTTTGTTTCTTTAAGGGCTTAATATCTCATTTTTTTTGTTTTGGGGGATTTTTTGTTTGGTTTTGTTGTTTAGCCATCCACACTGTGGCTTTTGATAGTAGTAATGAGACAAAGAGCACTAACTAGAATGGAGCTGAGAGTTCTGAGCAGAAAGAAGCAAACAGTGTTTTGAAAAATATTATGTCTTGGTTGTTGTGCTCTTTGCTGCTAGGCAGGAGAGCTGGGTTTCAATTACCATTCACGCACTCCATCCCTATGCTGGTATTAGTAAGAATGTAGAATGCTGACAAGAGACTTGTATTGGCTTTAGTGACTTGCTGGCTGGTTAAAATGTAGTATGATTGGACTTGCATCCCAGTCTCTACTCAGAAGTAATGTAGTCCCTTGTGGCGGGAATTAAGAGGGACATGGAGTGGAATCTCCGAGGATGCAGTACATAGGGATGGTGGTAGAAGGAAAAGCTTGAGCATTAATCAGGCTTTCCAGGTTCTTTTGCTTTGCTTAATTAGTGGCAATAGTATCCATTTTTCGTTTTAATTAAAAAGTGCATTTGGATCTTCATTGGTGATCAGGGGTGCTGGAACAATTTTTATAGTTGGGGTGCTGAGAGCTATTGAACCAAACTGTAAACCCTGTATATAATGGAAACCACTTCAAGCCACTGAGTGCAGCAGCACCCCTAGTTCCAGCATCTGTGTTGGTGATGATAGAAATGTAGGATTTTTGACTTGACCTACATTCTTAAAGCTGCATTTCTGTTTGTGTGTTTACTAAATGTGAAAGCTATAAATAAAATCAGCAAGGAATGGTACAGCCATTTCATAACTCCTATGGCTTACTAGCTTTGTTCTCTGTCAGTCTAGATCTAAGGAATTCTTTGCAGAGAACTATGAATGTGGGAGGAGGAAACCTACAAGATGATTTACTGTACTTGTAGTGGTTAGCTTGCTGTACCTACAAAATGAGTTATATTTGTAGCACATGCGGTGTTTCCAAATGGAGACTTAGCCAGCCAGGCTGAAGGACTGTCATGCATATAGGACACAAATCACTCCCCCCAATGTTTCCCCGATTGCATTAGATAAGATGTAGAAACACTGTTCTGTAAACAAATGAAAAACTGTAGTCCTGTCCAGACCTGGCACAGCCTGCAAAGGGAAACTAGATCTCTGGCCAATTGAATTGAACTGGAATCCTAATGTGAACACACTTAAGAGAGAGAAATAATGCTGTAATGTTGTCTTCATCTGCTCTTCTCTGTGCTGTAGCTTTGTCAGTGCATGTTTTAAGCTATTTTGGTGACCTCAATAAAGCAGCCTCTGTTCTTTGCTGTTGGTGAAGAAATAAAAATGCTTTTACAAGTTAGAGGTGGCTGAATGTTTTACTGCTTTCTGGTTTGATGGATCAGATAGGAATGTCTGGCAGCCAAAGACCTGCTACAAATTATTTTTATATTGTCTATCACTATATAGCAGCTTTTGCATCTGCATTATCTCATGTACTTCTGAGGCACCTGTGAGCTGTTTGGCAGCATTTATTTGTTTAAAAAAAAGGCACAGAAAAATGTAACAATGCTAAATATGAATGTGTTGTCTTTCCCGTGTTATTTCACGTCCATTACCAATTTAACAATGGGAGTATTCTTCAATCAAGTGTGGGGACATAAGGTAACTGGGAATATCCTGGGACTGGTAATTGAAAAGTCTTCCACCTCTGTTTCCAGTTCAAATCCGTGTGAATCCATAGTGAAAGTTCCCATCTGTCAGTTCAGTGGCCTGTAAGGGGTCGGTGGTCTCAGTTGAGTTCCTCAGAGATAGATGCCTACATTACAAAATTCACCACCATAACTTGAGTAGGCTTCCCTTCAGCACAGTCGGTTGTTTTGTTCTGTGATTGAGCTTCTGCCAAATTAGCTATACTTGAACTTCTCTGGATTTTTTTAAAAAACATCACTTTATACAAAGGTGCAACTCTATAAACTAAGGTAATTTTTCCCCTAAGCATCAAATCCATCTGAAAGGTCACAAACCAACTATATTTAATCAGTGCATGAATTTTACTTTGAGGAAAGGGGAAATTGCTAACCCTGTCAGAAAATATAAATTTGGCCAGAGTCTGTGTTTATGATAGCTGAGAAAGCTGTGAGGTTTTTATTAAATCTTCTGTCACTGAGATCTAATCACTTACAGATATATCTCTTGATTTCCACTTGATCAAACACTTGATTTTTAAAGGGTAAATATAAGTGTTTTGTTTAATTTTGAAGCCAAAAATATCATGAGGTATCTGCCCAATTACTCATTACTCTTTTCCAACTCCCAGCCTTGAGTTTCCATAGACCTAATTAAAAGAGACTGTCCTCCCACACAGTTCAATGCACACTTGCTTATGTTCATTTTAGAGAAGAGCCAGAGAAACTCATTTAAATGGTTTGATTTTGGTTAACATATGTGTGAACCATCATGGTTTAACCTCTCATAATGGTGGGTGCCCAATTAAGCTTTTAATCTACTTGTATAGAAATGAATACTACTTGTTAAAATACATATTATTTAAAGTCAAAGCTCATTTTCCTTACTACCTTAGAAATGTGAAAATATGCAGGGAAGTTTTAACTATCTGTGAATATGCAGAGTAGTTTAAGGGGCAAAAGAGCCTGGGGGATAGGGAACTGTTTCTGAACTGTGGGGTAGAAGGGAAGGAAGAGGTACTTAACATGGCTATTTGCATAACTGCTAATTCTATTAGCAATGCTAGTTATTCAGTAGTCTCTCGCCATATGTTGGCACCATTTCCCCTTTTTTACCCTCCCCCAACAAGATTTTTAAAAAATGGAAGCCATCAAATTGTTTTAGTACATACTCTAAAATTGGGAGAAATTTGGAAACTTAAAAATTAAGCTTAAAATGTTCATTTAAGCATGGTCTCAGATGAAGCTATAGGACACAAAATAGTGGATAGGGTCTCAAACCTGTTACAGGTTTAGGGGGAAATCCAGACTGAGTAGCAGAGAGGAGAGGAAAGCAACTACAGGTCTGGGTACTGGGAAGGCATTAAACGTAGACCTTTATAATACTTTATAGAGTGGGGCTCAATTCTGATATGCAGTTACATAATAACGTATATTTAAATACAGCCCCTTTCCAATAAGGGTCAGATCTACTTTCTATTTAAATAAAAAAAAAAACCCTCAAAAGGGGCAACGTTTTAAATGAGGAGAAGAAAGAGGAAATATTCGCGTTACTGCACATCAAATATGGCATGCATATTAAAATAGAAAAATACTGGGGGGAAATAAGGTGGATGTGTGAGCGTGTGCGCACTGTTTTCACGTTTGGATTTTATCACTACCAGCTGGGCATCGTGTGCGACTATTGTGAGGCTTCCATGCTAATTCCGGAAGCCTGAGACCGAAAATAACTGCGTATTACTGGGGAGAGATGAGGGTGGATTATGATCTTTCAGAAACGCTTGTTTTGTTCCCTCATAAATGTAGGTCGAAACACTGGTGACTCCCCTAGTCACATGAAGCAGGGCTCAAAAGACGTGTTGCATCTCTGCGTCTCCAGAGCGCTCTGTGTCGTGAAAATGGCTTTTTGCCATGTCCCCCTTCTCCGCCAACCATCAGAAGAGAATTGGGCTTTCACAGGGGGCAAAGTTAAAGCTACTGTGGAAAAGACCGTGGGTCATCCCGGCTCGTCCCCTTCCTCTCCCAAGTCCCGGCGGCTCCCTGCAGTGTGTTCTCAAGGGCTGCGTGCAGCAGCCTGCTTGTAAAACCCCACCGCTGGCTACAGCTGGGGCTCGCTGCAGTTTCTGCCTCGCAGTGACTCTGCAAGCCGTGGGGTCGGCCCGCGTGCAGCCCGCCTGCTCCCGGGCCGGTTCTCTGGCTGGAGCTGCAATGGAAGCACCCGCTGGGTGGGGACGCGCCGGCCCTGAGGAGGTTCCAGGGCGGCCCCCCGCCCGGGCCGGGCTCTTTGTGTACACAGCTGCGCTCCGCGCAGGGGACCGAAAGGAAATGGTTAGAGGAAGGGCTGGCTTTGGAGGGGGGGGGGCGGCTGGCGCGCTGCAAGCCAGATGTAGGCCGCCCCCATCCCCGCCTCTTCGGCTGCGCTGGCGCGGCCACGCCGGAGCCCTTGTGCGAACCGAGCAGATCTGATGAGTTAGCTGGTTGCCATGGTGAGGGGGCCGTGTCACGTGGCCAGGGTGCTGCTCCAGGCGGTTTGACGTCAGCAGGCAGGCAGGCAAGGGGAGAGCGAGCGCGAGGAGCGAGCCGCTGTGGCAAAGCAGCAGAGCAGCCCCGGCGCAGCCTCTCCGCCGACCTTCCGCGCGCGAGCGAGCGAGCGAGCCAGGCAGCCAGCCGTGTGGGGGTGGGAGCGCGCGCCAATGCCGGGACCTACCCAGACGCTGTCCCCAAATGGCGAAAACAACAACGACATCCTGCAGGATAACGGCACCATCATCCCCTTCAGGAAGCACACGGTGCGCGGGGAGCGTTCCTACAGGTAACCCGCGCCGGCTTGCAGGGATCGCCCTGCTGCGTGCGCGCGTGACTGGGGTGGGGGCTGCTGCGGGCATTGCAGCGAAGGGACAGGCAGGGGGATTACATAACAAAACACCGTGCTCGCAGCGGCGTGTTAAAAATAAGCTGGGACCTATTAGCTGGGGGTCCTGCCTCGCCTGCATGGAAGCCTGGTTCTTGGAAATAGCGTTTGCATTGTCCAGCTGGAAAACATTTTGTGAGTAGACTTGCTGCCTGTAGGGGCTCTCCCCCCCACGCCCCACAGACCCCTCCTTCCTTGCGTATTGATAAAAAATGCAAGCGAGAGAGATCTGTGGGGTCTTCCAAAGGGAACCGGGTTGCAGCGCCGAATTTCTTGCTGTGCCGGGGTCACCGGGCATCTGTGCGTGAAAGCCAAGGCGAAGGGATGGAGTAAAAACGGCTTGTGCCTGCCCTGGTGTGTGCAGGAAAAATGGAATCCTCTAGATTAAACTGCAGTCTGTGATGATGATGTTAAAGCGCCAGATTGATGGAGCTTTGTAAGAATTCTGCTCTCTGATTGGTGGAAGGCTTGACAGCAGAGGTCACGGTGTCACGCATTCACTAAAATTTCCTCCTCGAAACCCAGGGTTTATTAGAGACACGGTGGACTGCAGCCGTTTCTACAAGACACTGCGTATCCCGTGCCTTTTCTTTGATTCTGGTGTGTTGCAGGGAACACAGCCCTTCTTTCCAGTAGGGAGGCAATTGCATTACATTTTTGAGTATATGGTTTGAGGATGGTGGCTGTGTTCTTTGTTGCGGTTGTAAGCATTTTTGATTAATGGTTTGGCATGTATTGTTGGCACCATTCATACATTAACATATCTGACAATATGGTCCAGTAGATAAGCTAATTAAATTGTTGGCATTTTTTGATAAGGATAACAATGTAGCCTTGAGTGCAACTAGTTTTATGTACTCTGAGCTGTAGACTTGAAGGGTGATAATATGGTCAGTTGTATCTTCTCTGAAGTTAAGATGCATTATTTTAAATGCTGCTTTGATGACAGCAAGCTGTGCCTTTTCAGAGAACACACATCTTTCTAAGCTCATATTCTCAAACCAGAAACAGGAAATGATGCTGTTCTTAAAATGTTAGCTAAATGTTTAGGTAATGTATATTATCTGATTGCACATAGAACTGGATCAAAATAAACGTGAGTGTTTTGCTCAGTTAGCCAAAGAAAATCAGAGTATTTCACTTTATTTTTTTATTAGGCATAACCTGGCCCTAATAACTCAGTTATGCCAATATTAACTTTGAAAGTAAATCTTGGCTGAATCCATACAGTTCCCCAAAATCTCATGGCTTATCACTCAGATTAATGTGGTGAGGTGACATACTTTTGGAATCCAAGTGCTTACTCTACCCTGAATGCCACACACAAATGTAGCCTGCACTTTCTTAGAATCTTATTGCTTCCCAGAGGCCTTCAGGTCTCTACAGGCATTTCCTTTATGTTCACTGGGCTTAGTTTTAAAGCAACATTATTAAACTTCCAATAGGTTTTTCACCTTTTGTAAAGTCATTCCTACTGGCAGGAAGACTGAAGCTCTCGTTTCTTAGATTTAAATTCCTGTCATATAGCATAGTTTTGTTTGAGATGACAGCTGCATTTTGACCACATGGCTAAATGGAAGCATTTTGCTGCATCTTTGCAGTTGGGCTGTACTCTGGTTACAATCTTTTGATAGAAGTAATTTTAATTTTAGGCACTCCAGTTTGACTTACAAAGAATAGCACTGTCTTCAGTGTTTGTTGAAACCCTTTGTTCAAAAAGATCCTCCCATAGCACTATTGCACCAGAGACGAATCACTGTTTACATTTAAAAGCAGCAAAGAATCCTGTGGCACCTTTATAGACTAACAGATGTTTTGGAGCATGAGCTTTCGTGGGTGAATACCCACTTCTTCAGATGCCCACGAAAGCTCATGCTCCAAAACGTCTGTTAGTCTATAAGGTGCCACAGGATTCTTTGCTGCTTTTACAGATCCAGACTAACACGGCTACCCCTCTGATACTGTTTACATTTAGTACTTCTGCACCTACCAACAAAATAATCAATTTTCTTGACTGACAATAATGCATGTTGGAATGATAGTCACATCAACAAGACTATACCTAAAAATTGAAATTTTGAAAAATTGCTGTATTAAGACTACTGGAAACTTTACGGTGGAAATGAATGTATCAATTGAATAATACTTCACATGAAAATTGCTTACATTTAGCCTTTTACCCAGAGACTATCCAGGCCTCAAGATGTTTTAAAGCCTCTTTATCATTCACCCACCTGTGAGAATGGAATATAGCACATTACCTGTCAACACTAACACTATACGTCATTTTAGGATACTTAAATGAATAATCCAATTAAATGCAAGCTAGAATGGCATCTTTATTTAGTGAATAAGCACTAGACTGGGATTCAGGAGAGCTGGAATGTGTTCTTGGGTCTGCTAACAACATCCTTGTGACCTGGGACAAGTCATTTTACCTGTCTCTGCCAGTTTCCCTATATATCAAATGGGGGTAATGATACTTTAATAAAGTATTGTGAGACCTACAGATGAAAAGTGCTCTATAAGTGAACATTACTTAACTGAAACTTACAGGAAATATTTAGTTAAATAGCTAAATTGGGATTTCATGATGTCACAAGATCACATTCTTAATTTTGCTGAAACTGCCATGAAATCTTTAAAGACTCAGTTGGTTTAGGCCTCTGATATACCCTGAGTTCTAGTAGGATGAACGTCCTTATACATGAGTAAATTTATGTTTAATCTGAAAGGCAGCATTACATCCACTAAGATCATGCTGGAGTATTAGTTCAATTGAATTTGAGGGGAGAAAATGCACCTTGTATAAAATTCTATCCAATTTCTTGTATAGCATTTTGCATTTTCCTTATAGCTTTCATATTCAAATAGTGACCAGAACAAACATCTCATAAAATCACACCCCAAGCTGGCATGACTCTGATGGTTAGTTGATTCCATCTATATTTAGAAATATGGATTAATTGTACTCTTAAAAAAATCCTAAAACAAGAAGTAGAAGTCAATTGTTGGGCAAATCTTGTGTTTAAAAAAAACAAACAAAAATATTCTGCTCACAATCAAGTTTGATCAAGTTAGACTGTGCCTACTATGTTTTCATGAAAAGCAAATAGTGTCTCTTTCTCCTACAATGTTAGACACCATCTCAAGTTATCCTCCATAATATACCTTAGATGCTTTTATGTAAACACATCTTAATTTAAACGAAATGGTTAAGTTAGTCATAATAAGCAAAAGTATATTTGTTAATCTAGTGAAAAATTAGTGCTTTTATAATATTTAATATTGTTAGGCCTTATTTAACTCTTGTACAGTGCTTTTCATGTGTAAATCTCAGTGCACTTTTCAAAGGAAGGGAGTATCCTCTTCATTTTGCAGATGGAGAAACTGAAACAAAGTGACTTGGCCAAAGTTATCCAGCATTCCAGGAGCAGACCAAATAATAGAACCTGAGTCCCAATACAGTGGTTTATTCACTAGGCCATGTAATAGTCTTCAACATCCTTGTAAGGTAGATATTATCCCCATTTTACAGATAGGGGAACACATATACAGAGTGGTTCGTGGCTTGCAGTAGGTTACCTAGAGAGTCAATAACAGAACTACTATTCAAACTCTGAAGCAATTCCTGGTTTCTAATTCTGTGCTCAATCCATAACATCATGTTGCATCTTACAGTAAATAATTGTAAATATTAAATCTATATTAGTTTATTAAAATGCTATTTCTGGAATGGAAAGGAAGGACAAGAGGGTGTTAGTTTGATACATCTCATTCAGGAGGCTTGGCTGTAAATTTGGTTTGGAACTAAGGTGTAATAAATTTTGATGGCCAAGAATAAATCTTGGCCCCCGCCAGAGAATAGCCCATATTTGCTCATAATTACAATTCTCCGCCCTAGGTAAATATGAGTAAATCAGTAAAGCAGCAAATCGGGAATGACAGAGGTGGGTGGGGACATTTTTAAACAGGTATCTGCCCACAGCACCCTATGCCACAATCTAGGCAATTCAATCAGTTCACTAGCCACACACAAATATTTAAAGTACTTGTCAAGTTTCATATTACAAATCTGAAGTAAAATTTTTAATTCACTAAAATAGTGGAGTCTTACACCCTCTTTCATGGGATACCACTCCTAATTTGTTTTATCCACATGCAGTTGGAAAATCAGATTTAATAATTGGCCCTTTGACCAGTAGCCATATCACTTACTTCCCTATCCTAAGCTTTTAAGAATGATCATTTAAAGTTTTCAGGACTCTTTCAAGGTTTTTGCTGGTACATACAGCTTGAGTACAGATTTTATATATATATATATATATATATAATAATTTTCTGACACAATATCTTTGTTTAGTTATAAATATTTACTTACTATAAGTGTCCTCTTCTCACTTTATAAAGAGAAACTGGTATTTACACTGCTCATATGTAGCTTTTCTGTGCATAATAACGAGTGTGGAACAGAAGTGGTGGTGTCCTCATCCACTGATTACAAATACTATAAAGTTTGACAGGATATGTCCAGAGTTTCAGTTGGTGTCAGGGTATAGGGATTTTCAGATGGTAGTTTATTTAGAGTTAAATTAATGGTAGAATGTTAACAGTTTTAGGACCCAGAAGTCTAGAATCATACTTCACATCATTTTAATTACCAGTATTTTCTTTTGTTTCTATTGTATTAAGTCCTGGACAGATTTTCTACTTGAGAATTTTGGACCATGAATCATTCATCCGTAAGAAAACCTGTAGTATGTCTCAAGAGGGTTTCTCTGTATTGTTAAAGTAGTTTTGTCCACTGATATTTTACTCTTTGAATAAGTCTATTCCTTCTGGATGTCTAGAGCAGTGGAATTTACCTTTTGATACAAAATAACTGTATTCTTTACTTAATGCAATAAGTCCTTCTTAAATTGGTTAGACAGAGCACAAACTCTTGTTGGCCACACTCCAGCAAATAGTTCAATTGACTTTAAATAAGGCTACTCGGATGAAATGAGTACAATAGGGCTCGAAGTCTTGTTGCAAGGAATGATGGGAGAAGATACTAAATTAACAAGTACTCTCATTTTATGGGGTTGGATAAGTAAGGCTGATGAACTGCAGTTCAGTACCACACCCTTCAGTCTGAATTTCAAATACTAATCATGACAAGTGCTGTTATAAATTAGATATAAAGGTTAGACTTTTGAAAGTGCTCAGTGTTGATCTGCTTGCTCCCATTGCAGTTTATGGGAGTCTTAGCTTTGACATCAGTGATAACCCTTCTTGCCTTTCAAGCATCTGAAGTAAAATACTACCACTGTGGTAAGGTAATACCCTTGGTAATGTCCTGTGTGTATTAAAAGGTAACTTAAAGGAAGCAATTCGTATCCAATGTAACTTGTATGAGTGATGCAAGAATCTTTCCTTACCTCTTGCCTATTGTCTGTCTGGACAACAGATGTTCTTCTGTGTTTATCTTTATTCCCATACAGGTTGGATTCCTTTCTCATCCCAATTCCCTTCCACAGAGTCTACTGTGTTTTGTGTGTGTGTGAAAGCTATTTTCTCCTCCTCAAAAGCTGGAGTGAGCAAATTCTGATTCAGGGATAAATTGAAGACACTGTTTCAATGGGTATAGCCCATTTGAGAGATCCTGTTTACAAAAATGAGCTAGAGTGGCACACCATGGAGCTTTACTTAAAGAAAACTTGTTTTGGCAAAGCAAGTGTTCTGAGTGTACTCAAACACTACAGCTGATCTGTAGGGCAAGGGGCTGATCTCATTTGCGCAATAGCATTGCACTGGCATTTCAAAATATAAATATTCCTCAGCCTGAAATTGTTGGTGATCCTATTCTGATTCTTGTTGGAGAGAACCTCTTTATGACTTACAAGAGAGTCTAGCATTAGGTCATGTAGCGAAGTGAAACTAAAACTTTTTCCAACATACCACCCTCTTCTCAGCCTGCAGGCCAGTTCTGTCTGACTAAAGTGCTTTGGGTATAATTGAAATATATGCTGTGTTTGTAAGTCTATGAAGCATCCTGTGGTTAGATGGGTTTTATTTTAAAGGTGCAGCTTGTTGAGCTGCTTATTAATACGATCACTAGCCCAGTATTGTGTGGCTGCTAGCAAAAGGAGAGTAGATTTAAGATATTGGAAAATTTTACCTGATGTATCCTTTTAGAAATAACCTTTTTGGCATTGCCCCAGCCATGTCCTCTTGTGGGGAGACCTTGTTGCTAGGTACTTTCCTGCTGGTGAGGTTAGCATTTCCTGCTGCCACTGCAGCTGGCAGTGAAAAATGTCTTAACAGAATTTATATGGAAAAAAGGTTGGGTAGTTTGGGGGACATAGGTGTGGGGAGCTGCATGGTTTTGGATCCAAGAAGAAAGGTAGTAAATAAATTGATAGGAGCAAAGTAGAAACCTTAATTGGCCTTTTTCCTTTGCTATGTGGGTAGAGAGAGTGAGGTCCAACTGCCTTGTCACATTTGGACTAGATTATGAGAATTGAACCCTCTGTGCAGGCCTAGGTTCTGTGAGATGTAATGGACCCATTGAGGCACTGGGGATTGGTGGATGTCAGCCTGGCCATTGCTTAAGCTCCCTCCCCCCTGCAGCATCAGGGGAGAGAGGAGCCACCAAACCCAGGCATCAGCTAAATTTGGGAAACAACAAATAAGGAAACAGATGGGAGTGAAGGTCAAAGGGCTAAAGTCAGGGATTCAGAGGAGTACACTGAGCAGAGGACCCCGGACAGTGCCTACTACTCCTCAGAGGTGTCCATGGAGACAGTGGACACCTCCCAGAGGAACTCCGCCTGGATATGTGGCTTAATGAGGGACCGAAAGTAGGCCCCACAGTCACAGAGCACCCACCATCCAGCTTTCTTCTCCTGGTATGATAGATAGCCATCTTGGCCAATGCCAGGAGCAGGCTGATGAGGTGGTCTTGTGACTTTGTAGGGCCATAGACAGAGTGTCCTTGGATCAGGAGGTGTGGGGGAAAAGGGCAGCCAATAACCTCAGGAGGAGATTCTGGAGGAACTGGAAGACAGGTTGCAGTATGATGCACCCTATATAAATGCACACCATAGTCTCCCTCTTGCTGGAGAAAGAGCAGGGATTGGGGGAGGTTGGGAACCATGCCAGATGCATGCTTGTACTCATGGTGAGATGTGAGGCAGTGAATGAAGTTAGATCAGGCAGTAACCTTTCCCATGTATACGAAGGGTTGGAGGATAGGGAATTAAAACTAAAATAGTGTAGAGCTATATTTGAAGCACTTATTCACTCCAAAATGCAAGTGAATTTTTGAAATGTGTAACAATTGTTGGAGAAAAATTCCTGCACTCATCCTCCTTTCTTCCTCCCACTCTAAGGCAGCCATAGCTCAGTCTTGGTAAAGAAGCAGATTAGCATGTGTCAGCTTTTTACTCCCTGCAGACTTTCCAACCAACCCTCTTGATGGTTTCATAATAGAAAATTAGCGGTTTCATCACATATGTTGTCAATCCTATTAACTGGTGATCTTGTTAATACTAAAATGAATACAGTGTAGTTCAAAATGAGGATCTACTATCTGCATGTAATAATCTGGCTGTGAAGCTTTATTACTGAAGCGTTGCTGAAGAGTAAGTTTTGTGGACCAACACTTATGTGCACAAACCATGGGAAGGCTAGGACCATCTGGTAAAATCATATATGTATTTTAAAGGTCTGGCTTGACCAATTTGATTTCATTCTCCTTTCATGTATAGCTGTAAACAAACTAACTGAATTATGATTCAGTTAAATCTGTTTCTCTGTCACACTGTCCAAAAAGGATTGGTTCATCAAGAGGAAATGTAAACATTAATCAGTGAAGGGAGGCTTAAGGATGTAGCTTTCATAGGAAATCCTACAACTGTGCCAAATTGAGCTGCTCAGGGAGGAATGTCCCATGCAGGCTGTGGGCCAGATCCTGCCCCTATTTATGCTAGTTTTACACCAGTTAACTTGTTTCAGATCAATGGGGTAATTCTCACCTACTGCCTTGTCAGATACGAATCATATGTTATGAATCTAGGACATATGTGGATAGCAAAGGAAGGGAAAGATTATTAGAATGATCTTGTGTAAATGTGGTTTTAAGAGTGCTGTATAATAATATTTTAAAAACCAGTGGATTTGACCAAGAAACTATTTCTCAAACGAAAAAACTTTAGCCAAGATTTTTGTCTGCATAACCAGGGTCCTGCACCAACAGTACTGCAATGTGCAGCTGAAGAAAGGAACAGCCCATCATTTTACTTCACAGAGATGCAGAAAATAAATTAAGAATGTATATGTGCTTTTGTGTGTGTGTGTTTTGTTTGTTTGTTTTGTAATGGTGTGGGAAGGTACGGTGAATGTAATTTCAGCTGCTTTTTAGATATGCATTTTTCAGTATTGCATTTCTTGGCAAAGCTCTAGGAGATGGTCAGTCCAAAGGGCTGTGGATAAGTGACATTTCAGAGAAGATATATTATTAGAAGTATGTAAAATGAGCATTCCTCGTACAGCAGGTCTGCTTTTTTGTACAGTGCAAGTTTGCTACCTAAAAAGCTACGTTTAGTCAGAGATGCACTTGAATGCAAATTATTGTTTGTCACTCTGGAATGCAGAGTGTGGATTCTCAGAAGGGCTGTTAGTACAGTACTGTGTTCTAAAAAATAAAAATATGCCTCAGGTAAGTTTATACATTATTTTGAAGAGGAAAACCTTTTAAGGTTAATCCCTGTGGAACCAGTGCGATAGCTTCCTGGTTGAGATGCATTAAAATAATATATATCCCATTAAAATATTTCAGTTACGGTATTCAGTAGCTTAAAAAGGGTAGCTTATCATTAAAACCATTATAAAAATCCTGAGTAATAGCTTGGTATGTGGAGGTGGAGTATATATCTCCGGTGAGAGAGAAGCCCCTTGGGGAGTTTCATTTACAGAAAGAATATCATTAGTGAGAGCTGGAAACATGGAGGCTGTGAAATTAAAATTGGTCAAATAAAAGGGATGTGTCATACTGAAACTACAGCATTAGCTCACAAATAACAGAACTCTGTTGGAATCTTGTACACAGAGAGGGCTATGAGATTAAGTCACTAAATTTTACTAAATTTGAATTATTTGTGTTAGGCACTGTTGTAACACTTTTTTGCCCAGTTGTCAATATTAAAAATTGTGAATGTCCTACAAAATATTACACAAGATGCATGCAGATTCTGATTCAGAATCTGAAAGCAGACTGTTCTCAGTTGCCATATTGCTCCATCCCAAAAATCAAAATGTCGCAGCCATTAGACATCTTTGTGCATTACTGCCTGGCACTACACACTGTCCAACACCTATCGTTAAATAAAGGGCCAAACGCTCCTTTGAAAGTAGTGTAGCTTCTTTATGTGCTCTTTCTGTCGTCTCTAGGTCACATGCCATGGATTAGGTTTATTAGCTAAAATTGGTACTTTCTGAAGGGCGGGTTCTGTCTTTCCAATACCACTTCCACCATTTCCTGACGAAGAATTACTAAATGTTAGAAAATGATAGAAATTAATTGGATTCAGAGCAAGGCATATAAGGGCTAGCCTACACTACAAAGGCTTTGCTGGTATAGCTATAGTCTGTTGGGGGGTGATTTTTCTTCTTCTTTTTTTTTTTTTTTTTCCCCTCTCTTCAGACTCCTGACAGACATACCTAGGCCAGCAAAGCTTTGTTGTGTCGATCTGGCCTAAGGTTCATGAAATGAGCAGAACATTTTAAAAGTTAAAAGAAGAGTCACAAACAACTCTTTACTGTTACCAAAGTGAAATCCACCCCTTCTTATTTAAGGTAACTAATTAGAAAATAGATGTAGGTTTTCGTACAATCTCACTTCCTGCTAGGAAAAAAATTATTTGCAGGAGGATGGTGTCATTAGAAATAACTTCTTGTAAATGTGCCATACGGTTTGTTTGTTTTTTGACAGCTTGTGCTGTGCCAGAGGGATGCTTCTGTTCCTGAAATGTATTGTCACCAAATTTCATCCAGCAGGACAGTGGTGTGTAAATTATAGGGAAATATTTCTTTTACAATATCACCATACAGAAATGACCACAAGTTCATAGGGCAGTGGAAAGGGGAGAGGAGTATAGGGTTTCTGCATAATAGGTAAGTAGTGGGTTTTGATGCCAACAGATGATCTGATGACATCAGATTTTACAATGCTTTTCTTTAGGGCTGTCAAAAGGTTTTTAAAAAATAATTGTAATTAATCACGAGATTTTAAAAAAGTCATGATTAATTGCAGTTTGAATCTCACTGTTAATAATAGAATACCAATTTAAATTTATTATAAATACTTTAGGATTTTTTCTACATTTTCAAATATATTAATTGCAATTACAACACAATATCAAGTGTACAGTGCTCATTTTATTTTTTGTTTTTTATTACAAATATTTGCATTTTAAAAAGGTAAAAAATAATTTTCAGTTAACCTCATACAAGTGCTGTAGTGCAGTCTCTTCAAAGTGAAAGGGCAACTTACAAATGCAGAATTACTTTTTGTTTTTGAGTGCAACTATGTAAAAAAAAAAAAAAAAAAAAAAAAAAAAAGGTAAAACTTTAGAGCCTACAAGTCGAAATATGAAGTGGCATACGAATATTTAGCATATCTGGCATGTAAATACCTTACATTGCCGGCTACATCAGTGCCATATGAATGACTGTTCTCACTTTTAGGTGTCATTTTAAATAAGAGGAGGCTGTCATTATCTCCCGTAAATTAAAACAAACTTGTTTGTCTTAGTGATTGGCTGAACAAGAAGTAGGACTCAGTGGATTTGTTTGAGGTGATTTAAAAAATTCAGTTTTTTATCTTTTTAAACTCTTACCTTAAAGAAATTCAATAAAGATCACAGCCGCATCTGTTAAATCTAAATGTCATGTGAAGTATGTCATCTTATTGCACATGGATTAATGTTAGGGGGAGGGGGAGGAGCCTAACTAGTTTACAGGCCTACAGAGCGAACCTGTTTTGTGACATGACCTTGTAAGCAGAATGTTTGACAGTCCCAGGATTTAATAAATGCATACTGTAAATATGTAACTTAATTTACATACCAAGTGCGCCTATAGGTTACTGCATGTTGAGGTTTGTTTGTTGCATGATGCATTTGTCTTCAACTAAATTGCTTGTTTGTTGTTTACAGTGTTTATGGTGGGGATTGAACTCACCAGGGTCAACATGTGTCACATGGGAGTGTACTTTAGGACTTAACCTTAAAATATTCCATGAAGGGAGGCCAAACTCTATTAAACAGTACATCTACCTTTCTTTTAGCTTAAGGTGAACTAGGGCACAGCTTTGCTAGCCCTTTCAAATAAAAGAGGTGTGTCTGAACGGCCACTGGTAATTCTGTTCTTGGGTATTCAGTTACATCAAGGCAACTAGCACAATCTAAAAGACGGATTGTCAGACAAACTGCAGCTGGTTCTTTTTAGTTTGTGTGTTCCCTTACATGGTCTAATAATTTTAAAACGGCAGGAGCTCCATCAGAGACCAATGTGGTAGGGGAAATGAGATTTGGGGAAAAATATTGTATCATAGTGATCAGTGGTGAGCAACCTGTGGCCCACGCAGCTTCCTGCAGGTCCCATTGGCCAGGAATGGCAATCCGTGACCCCTGGGAGCTGCTGCTGGTCGTGCCTGTAAACCGTCAATGTAAACAAACTGTCTTGTGGCCCACCAGCAGATTAGCTTGACAGGCCACAGGTTGCCCACCACTGATACTGATAGTTTCAACCGGGGGGGATTGATTAAATCAAGGCAATATAAAAAGTTATTTAAATCACCAAGTGGAAAGTCATGATTTAAATAACTGATTTTAATCAACTTTCCCACTTCTACTTCAGTTTTCTAAAGAAGGTTGCATTCTCATTGGTTGATGCAACCTTTAAAACATGTTGATTTACAAATAAATAGAGCCTTTATACTAGATTTGGTACATCTTTTTGCTACCTAGAATAGTACACTGTAATTATATACATTATTTAAGCAATTATGTACACCTCTACCCCGATATAACGTGACCTGATATAGAGTGAATTCGGATAGAACATGATAAAGCAGTGCTCTGGGGGGGTGGGGCTGCACACTCCAGCAGATCAAAGCAAGTTCAATATAACGCGGTTTCACCTATAATGCGATAAGATTTTTTTGGCTCCTGAGGACAGCGTTATGTCGGGGTAGAGGTGTAGCTTAGTATTTTCAGATTCTTAAATTGTACATTTTTAGTATGTTAGAAAATGATGAACAACATTGCTTGTTTACTAGATAATTTTTGGTCATGGTTTATGTCAAGCTGTGCTAGGATGTTAACTGGAATTTAAACACACAAAACAGCATATAACATTTATTTTTATTAAAGAAAACAAACCTTAGATGTTTTGGATATATAAACATTTCATATCAAAACATGTTTCACATTTTCCGACTAAATTTGATTTCTTAAATAAATGGGGATTATCTGTAGTCAGTGAATTAAACTGATTATTTCAAGTTAGCCTGGAAAATTTTTCAAATATGCTTAATTGAAAGTGACTGAAACTTAAGCTCCTACTTGCTTAAGTCTCTTGAAAATGTGAGAATCTCCTAAATTGCTTAAGTTGTCCTTCAAACTTTTAAAACTAGTTGATCTCATCCCCTCCTGTCTCGTTTTTATTCATAGACTGGAAGAGAGAAGTTTTTCCTGCTTTTTCAAATCCCAGTGAGTTTCCCAGTCAGTTTCTCAGGGTATGGCTACACTTACAGTTTTGCAGCGCTGGTAGTTACAGCTGTGTTCGTACAGCTGTGTAGGACCAGCGCTGCAGTGTGGCTACACTGACAGCTACCAGCGCTGCAGTGTGGCCACATTTACAGCACTTGCAGCGCTGTTGGGAGTGGTGCATTGTGGGCAGCTATCCCACAGAGCACCTCGTCCCATTTTGGCGCTGTGGCTTGTGGGAAGGGGAAGGAAGTGTGCGGGTCTTTCTGCTTCCTGTTCCAACGCCCCGTGGTGCTTTGCTACACATTCTGAGCAGTTTGGCAGCATTGTGAGTCTGCAGCGCGATTTCAGAGATTTCTGTTACAAATGGAGCCTGAGCTGCTGAGGACCTTGCTGATGAATGTTGCCAGCACATCACGCATGGCAGTGGAGCTATTCCTTCAGCTGCAAAGTGACAGTGAGGAGTCAGACGATGATATTGAAACGCCTGACGCTGAAGACACTCAATTGCTTGTGGCAGTAACAGACGTGCTCAGCACCGTGGAACGGCTCCTTTGGGCTCGGGAAACCAGCACTCAGTGGTGGGATCACATCGTCCTGCAAGCCTGGGATGACGAGCAGTGGCTGCAGAACTTTCAGATGAGAAAAGTCACTTTCATGTCACTGTGTGCTGAGCTCGCCCCTACCCTGCGGCGCAGGGACACGAGATTGAGAGTTGCCCTGCTAGTGGAGAAGCGGATGGCTATTGCAATCTGGAAGCTGGCAACTCCAGACAGCTACCGATCGGTGGCGAACCAGTTTGGAGTGGGAAAGTCCACCGTTGGAATGGTGCTGATGCAAATTTGCACAGCCATTAATCGTACTCTGTTAAGAAGAACTGTGGCTCTGGGGAACGTGCAGGACATTGTGGATGGCTTTGCAGAAATGGGTTTCCCTAACTGTGGAGGGGCAATAGATGGGACGCATATTCCTATTCTGTCACCACCTCACCTGGCATCAGAGTATGTTAATCGCAAGGGGTATTTCTCCATGGTTCTGCAAGCGCTTGTGGATCACCGTGGGCGTTTCACTGACATTTACTCAGGATGGCCTGGAAAGGTGTGCACGATGCACGCATCTTTCGGAACAGTTCCCTGTTCAGGAGGCTGAGGGCCGGGACTTTTTTCCCAGACCGCAAGATCACAGTAGGGCACTTCGAAATGCCCACTGTGATCCTTGGAGACCCCGCTTACCCCTTAATGCCATGGCTCATAAAACTGTATACAGGGAAGCTTGACAGGAGCAAGGACCGGTTCAACTACAGGCTGAGCCAGTGCAGAATGACTGTGGAGTGTGCTTTTGGCCGTTTGAAAGCCCGCTTGGAGGTGTCTTTATGGGAAGCTAGATTTGGGGGAAAGCAGCATCTCCGCTGTTATATCCGCGTGCTGTATCCTCCATAATATTTGTGAAGGGAAGGGTGAAAGATTCAGTGAGGAATGGACCTCCGAGGTTCGCCGCCTACAGAATGAATTTGCACAGCCAGAAAGCAGGGCTTCTAGGGAGGCCCAGGAAAGGGCTTCAAGGATTAGGGATGCTTTAAGGGAGCAATTTGATGCTGAGAGCCAACAGTAATGTTTGGTGCCTTTGCTGTGCTTTGTTCTACCTTGGGGTACAATATTTACCACTTCCTGCAATAATAAAATGTATTGTAAAAGCCATAAAATCCTTTATTCAAAGTACAGTACATAAAAGGCCAGGGGGGTTAGGGTGGTGGACTGTACATTCATAGGTTTGAATATGTCCTGTTTTGATTACTGTTCAATGTCTGCTGCACTTCAGGATTACTATGCTGAAGGGTAATGGGGGTGGAGTGCACAGAGTAAGAATTATAGTTATCAGGGCTGGTAGGTGATCGTACAGGTGGTGGGGACAGCTGGGGGTAATAAGAAACTGGCTGCTGGAGAAAGGTGTTTTGTGCAAATACTGGGGAACAAGAAAGAGACCTTTGGGAGGGCTGTGGGTTACCACGGTACATATCTGCCTGCATGGCTACGAGAGACTCGAAAGACTCAAGTTTGGCAAGCCAGGAGGCTTATCTGCTTTGAGGTTTTTTAATTGCCAATTCCTTTCTCCTGCTTTCTGTTTGCCTCCAGTCATACATTTTCTCTCTCCATTCATACATTTTCTCTCTCCATTCCTGTGTCTTCCTACTTTCTCTGTTGTAGTGATTCATAACTGCTTTGATCAATTCTTCTTTTGATTTCCTGGGATTTCTTCTCAAGTTCTGCAAGCGACGTGAGGCCGGTGATCCGGCTGCATTAGTCAAGGTCACTAGAAAAAACAAAGATAGAACCATGTAATACACAGAGGCTACATTGTTTATTATCACACAGTGAAGGAGTTTTTAGACTTTTTGTAGCATCCTTCCCACATACCTCACATAACACAGAGAGGCCAGGGAAGCTGAAAGTCATGGCGAGCAATGGGGTGAGTGTTTCTGCCCCGAGTGCACCTGGGACGGGGAATTGACCGATGGGTCACTGGGGTTTATCTGCACTGGGTACAGGAGGTAGCTGGTGTCCTACACAGGGGACAGTAGTGAACAGGAAGGTGGCGAGCTGCTGGTGGGGGGGGGGTCCACGTAACTGCCGGCCTGCTGGTGAGGGGGTGGAAACGCACAGCTGTGCTGGCTGCCTGCTGGGAAGGGTGGGGGAACACCGGAGCGCACTGCGGGGCTGGATGCCTGCTGGGAGGGGGGTGGTGGAAGACCGGAGCGCACCGCGGGGCTAGCTACGTGCTGGGAAGTGGGGGGGGAGACCGGAGCGCACCGCGGGGCTGGCTGCCTGCTGGGAAGGGGGTGGGGAGACCGGAACGCACTGCGGGGCTGAGGGGGGGGGACCGCGAACCTGGCGCCCTGCACTCAAGTATCCCTAAATTCTCAACAGGGTTTCCTACTGCCAGATATATCACTGCTGCGTGTTACCTGGGAAGAGAGGGAGGGTCTTCTACAGCAATGTGGATTCCGCCCTGGCCCCTATGCAGCTTGCCTGTGTGCAGCCATGGTCCCCCCACCCCTCGCTGCACAGTGGATTGGACGAGTTAGCCTGACCGGGACAAGGACCACGGTGGCTCTCCCGATAAACTTGAGAAAGCACATTGCGCACGCTCTGGCTGCAACTTTTCAAGAGGTTACCGAGGCAGATTACAGAGACGTGATAGAGCAAATCAATGGGCTATTCCACGTTTAGGCATGCATGCAGGCAGCCATAACCCAAACCCTCCTCTCCCAAAACATAAAAATCTGCTTACTCCGAACACGCTCCTCAGTTTCTTCCTCACCGGCAACTTCCTGCTGCTGCGACTGGCAAGCCTCCTCCTGGCTTGAGAAGAGCTCCTGGCTGCATGCCTCCTGGGACTCCGGGGTGTCTCCCTCCACGCCAGTAGCCTCACTGTCGGCTTCCTCTACACCCTCCCCCACTTCTCCCTGCTCTGAACTCTCCATCGTGCTCCTCGGATTGGCAGTGGGTTCACACCCAAGTATGGCATCCAGCTCCTTGTAAAAACGGCAGGTTGTGGGGGCAGCTCCTGAGCGGCGATTTCCCTCACGGGCTTTGCAGTAAGCACTCCTCAGCTCTTTTATTTTGACCCTGCACTGCAACGCGTCCCGTTCATGGCCCCTTTTCAGCAAGGACTGCGATATCTGCCCATAGGTATCATAATTTCTTCTTCTGGAGCGCAGCTGTGCTTGCACAGCCTCCTCACCCCAAACACTGATGAGGTCCTGCAGCTCGGAATTGTTCCATGCTGGGGCTCGTTTGGGGCGTGGAGGCATGGTCGCTGATTGATTGAATGATTGATTGCACTCCACACCTGGCTGAGCAAACAGGAAGGGGATTTTTAAAATTCCCGGGGCATTTAAAGGAGGGGTCAGCTGAGCCCAGGGCAGTGGAGTGTGCATGATTACCAGAGAGGCTTCTAAGGTATGCTGGGATACCTTCTTATACCACGGAGGTCAATAAAAGCGCTGGTGGGTGTCCACACTTGCTGACCAGCGCTGGAATCCCTACACCCGAGGCTCGACCGGGTGTACAGCCAGCGCTGCAACCAGGGAGTTGCAGCGCTGGCCGTGCTTTGCAAGTGTGGCCACATCCTAAGTTGCAGCGCTGTAACCCCCTCACCAGCGCTGCAACTCTGTAGTGTAGCCAAGCCCTCAGATTTGAATGAAGAGGTTACTGCTGTTAATAGTTGATTTTAGCATTTCAACAAACTGTAGTTCCAGGTGCTTATTTAGTGACTTCCACCAGTGGTGAAACATCAGCAAACGTGTAGTGCTTGAATGGTTCACTTCCAGTCATAAAATGTATTATGGTTGGCTTGACTGGTGGGTGATTATTAGATGCCCATGCTGTAGTAGTATCATCTTCTTTAGCAGTTAGGCATCTATCCTCGTGCTTTGGGTTGAGAATATTGGCAAGAAAATGAGGTGTAATAACTGCTTGATACATCCATTCTTTACTGTCTGGAATTTAGCTTGGTGAGTATTTCTTCAGTGTCTCTTCAATTCTTTCCAAAATTCAACAGCATCAATAATACAGCAGCAATCTTTCTGCATTTTTTTCAGTGCTATGGAAATAGGTTTCAGTATATTCAGCATATATTTCACATTAGTCCGATGCTGACTACTTTGGCTGCATTGATAGTTTCATCTGTTTTGTCATTTTTTTCTTTGCAAATTGTCATCAGGGTAGACCAGTTCTCAATAAATAGCACAAAACAGTCAACCAATGAATTCCATTGTACATCTTGGGAGAGAATTAGTTTCCTGCTCTCTTCAGTGAAGCTGAAGCAGCTGTAACAGAAGTATTTTGCAATTTAAACAACATTTTCCTTTATTCCTGGAGTTATGCTTGCGTCTTTGGCTAAAAGATGCATCAAGTGAGAACTACACCCATATATTGCAAGTTTCGGGTTCTCTTCATTATCTTCTTCTAGATTTCTTCTCATCTTTGCTACATTTTGAGCATTGTCTGTAACAAAGCTATTCACTGGATACTTTAGTATTTGTTGGCAATTTGTTACAGCGTTTACTGCTACTTCTCTTAAGCAGTCTGCTGTATGGGCATTTCCTGATGTATCAATTATTTCTGTAAAACAGAAACGCCATCTTCTGTTGTGACACAAGAATATATTACTGGATCAGTGTGTACATGCTCATCCATCACCACTCAGATTGATGGAAAATTCATTAATTTTTTTTTCAGTGTTCAAGTTTTCTTCTCATATGATGTATCCAGCAGCCTTCCAGCAATGTCTTCTCTGCCTGGAGGAGTGTATGCTGGTCGTAAGATTGAATTATATAAATGAAATGTTTTATTCTGAACTAGACGAAAGAGAGAATTTGTTGCATAAAGGAACCGAGCAGTCTTTTCATTTATGGAGTTTTGATGGAATTTACTGGTTCTGATTATAAATTCATCCATGGTTTTACTGGATTATGAAGAAAATCTTTTTTAATATAGGTAATCTTTTTGTCTGATGCAAAAAATTTTAGTTACAGCACTGTTGGTGGTACCAGCAGAAGTATCTGAAGTGGTAAACATTTCAGATGATGGACAATCATAACCCCTTATATCTAAGGTGGACTCTGAAAGAAAATGAGGAAAAATGTCAGTCTTTCTCAGTGCGTATTACCAAGTGCACTGCTTTAAAAAATGAGATTGTAAATGAAAGATTCCTTCTACTGCAGCTGCTTGTACCATTGTTTCAATGATATAACTTATTTTCTAAACTTAGTTTTATAGGGGAAATAATGAAGCAAAAGGATTATCTAAATCTAGTTAAACCTTTATTTCTAGCACCATACCAAACAGCTTGAAAAAGGAACATTTTTAAATGTTGAAATTAATAAATGCCTGTAAAACTTACTTTTAAACAGGAAATCTTCACCTGTATTTGATTATATTGAGCAATTAAGAAATCACTACAGAAGTCCAACAATAACAGTAAAACATTGACATACTTCTCCAACAAACTAACATACCATTTATATTTTGAACACAAACATTTTGAAATTCATAAGTAATCCACTCAAAACATAAATTTACGGTAATAATCTAAGTTAACATTTATTAGCATAATAAGACTTGGTAGGCAGTCCATACGAATGGTGCAAAAGTAAGTTTACTGATTAGTTGATCTAGATTGTTCAGACTTGTCCACAACATCATCTTCAAAGTCATTGCCTTCTGAGGAGCATTTTTCATAATGTTGTTTCATTTTGACAACCAGCCCTTGCAACTCTTTCTTGCAGTGTTTACATTTGGCACGTGTTCCTCTTTTACTCTGAGGTACAGGAACTTCTTGAAAATACTCCCAAATAGAGTTTATTTTACAACTTGCAGCCAGAGCAGGATTATTTTTTTTGCCATGTTCCCTGATGTTGAAATAAACGTTAGAGACTGCACTCTGAAGAATTTTGTACGTTCTTCCCACACTGTCCTGCTTAACACCAGTGTTACTCCTTGTTGCATACTCTGATCTTTCTCCCTCGTTACTTAACTCTCCCGCCCTACCCCTACCCTTACCACTAGAAAAACAAACTAACAACAATCCAGGACTTCAGCTCATGTAACCCATGTGCCTTTTGCACTGCAACATTTTATTTGTTTAGGGACGGGGGCAGTTGAGAAACTAATTCTGTTTGTATCTGGCTGTGTGTATGTGCAAGGACACAGAGCACGGCCATTTAGTTGAAGTGCCCAGATCCGAAAGCAAGGGCTGCTTGTTACTGGGCAGATCAGTGTTTTTCCATGAACCGGAAACTAAGTTTCCATAGTGGGTGGAGTCATAAATATTCATAATTTGAGAACTGAGCCAATCAGAGCTCAGGCAGGGAGAAGCTATAAAATAGGCGTATGAGACCATCCAGGTGGGCTCAATGGATGACCCTGATGAGATACATGATGGTGTCTCCTGGAGTCAGAGGGGAGGTCCCAATGCCTGTGATGACTTTGCTGGTCTCTTGCATCCAGTAACACAACCCCAAGTCCCCCAGAGGATCAAACCCTTAATACAATACATGATCTATTATGCCATATTTATAAAGCTTGAACTCAGAAATTAGGTCTTTTCCCCTTGAGTCTGTCTTTGTGTGCACAAGCATTTCAAAGTGCTTTAACAAAGAGATAAAGATTTTATCCCCATTTAACCGATGGAAAACCAGCCACTTTTCAAAATTGGCCTTTAATTATGAGTGCCTAAAACTTGAGATGCCTAAGACCACGTTTTCAGAGATGCTGAGCACCTGCCACTGTCTCTGGCTTTCACTGATGTTGAGGGTACACAGCCACTCTAAAAGGACTGGGACTTCACGGGCTTTCCCTCAGTTCTAACTTCAATTCTCACCTCTGCTATACCAGTTCAGAGACTGCCAATAGTGTTTAACTGCAAGGTAGTTTTCACATGGACAAGATTCAGCTAGGTAGTAGGATGAAATCACCAAACTAATTTAATTTTTGACCTATGCAGAATTTTCACCTGCATATTCAGAGCCCTGACCTACTTAACCACTTACTCAGTGTATGTGGGCTTCAAGATGAGGTATTGTAATACTGTGTACTCATCCTCACTGATGCCCTAAGCAGATTCCAAACTCCTCACATATTTGCCGACAGCTAACTATGTATAGCTCGTTCAAGGAATAACTAAGCAGGAGTGATGAACAGAACAATTTGTGAAGATTCAATGAGAGGGTAAGCATCAAGGAGGAAGGGAAACTACCTAGAGAGGTACACAAAGGGAATGACTAGAAGGAACAGGATGAAATTCACAAAAGTTGAGGTTAAATACTGGGAAGAACTTCCTGACAGTGCGATCTATCAGATTATGGAATAGCCTCTCCAGGGAAATTGCTTGGGACATCTGAAACTAGGATGGACACTAGAAAGTGTCCCCATAAGGAACAATCTTTCATTGGCAGAGAGATAATCCTAGTAAATATTTTCTATTCTTAGTTTCTACTTATAAAGAACCAGGAGATGGTTTGTGCCTGACGAGGATCAAGAGCACTCCAACACAAAGTATTTCATAGCCACTCTTGGGTTATACTTAGAGGAGGCAGGAGCATGATCAACAAAGACAAATCTAATTTTAATTAGATAATCTTTAATTAACCTGTAACTTTAGTTTCACATGGTCTTCTAATATATTTGTTTAAATACATGAATGCTATTTAATTCCAACTATCCATCATTCTCTAATATACACCTGTACCCTGCTATAAAGTGGTCGTGGGGAGCCAAAACTTCCTTCCGCGTTATAGCTGAAACCCCATTATATTGGGGTAGGGGCAGCAGAGCTCCAGCAGTGATTTAAAGAGCTCCAGGCTCCAGCTGCTGTGGGGAGCCTCAGGCCCTTTAAATCTCCAGTGGAGCCTGCTGTCACAGCCCCAGGGTAGGGGCAGCAGGGCTCCAGCAGTGATTTAAAGAGCTCCGGGCTCCCCTAGCAGCCAGAGTCCCAGACCCTTTAAAGCACTGCACGAGCCCCGCTGCCACAGCCCTGGGGTAGCGGCGGCAGGGCTCAGCGTTGATATAAAGGTCCCAGGGCTCCCCACAGCAGCTGGAGCCCTAGGCCCTTTAAATCGCTGGCAAGCCCTGCTGCTGCAGCCCTGGGGTAGCAGTGGCAGGGCTCCAGCTGTGATTTAAAGGGTCTGGGGCTCCCCACAGCAGCTGTGTTATATCAGGTCATGTTATAGCGGGGTAGAGGTGTACCTCTGGATTTTACTTACATGAATAATCTCTCTCAAATTATAGTCATGCCACTCAAAGCCAAATTAAAGCAATCCAGAGCCCCCACCTAAATGTTTTACCTCTGCACTATGGCCCTGACACTTGGGGAGCTGGTGGCAGGGGCTACTCGCAGAACAACCGTCTGCTTGGCAGGCTTCCAACACCACAGACACCTGAAAATGGGGGATTCCACAGAGTCCTCAGTTTCCCTCCCTGCCAACACCATCTCAGCAGAGCTATAATGAGATGGCAGCACAGAGCCCACACCATGTGTCTTCTGTTAGGTTTGTGTTTTCAAGCTTTCCCTCCCAAGAAATATATATAAATAAGAACTAGAAATATATATATGATTAAATGAAACCCTGGATTCTGACATAATATGACTGAGCGAAGGCCTTAATCTAGCTCTGATAACTCCTACTTTTGGTCTGTGCAACCTCAAATAGCTCAATATTGATAAAAAGTGTTATCTGGCTTTAATATTTCAGTCATCTCACCTTTAGTTGTTTCCTTGCAAGACTAAACAGTTGCATCACTCTCCTCGCATTTTTGTTGCCCTATGCCAGGGTTCCCCAATGTGGTGCCCGCGGGCGCATCTAAATGCACCCGCTTCCTGGCCAGCGGTCAAGCACCCACCGAAATTCGGCGGCGATGCCTCTGGATGACACCGCTTGTCAGCGGCAAGCAGCGTCATCGAGAAGCGTCGCCGCCGCCACGGTCCTTCGTCTGGCGCCCGCCGATGAAAAGGTTGGGGACCACTGCTCTATGCTATACTCTCTCCACCTGCAGTGGGTGCACTTGGAAAGCTGATTCTGGTTAGAGAACATACTAGTAATATCTATATCAACTTAAAAATTCATTTCTGTTGTAGAGATATTACTGGTTCTAACCGTATTCTTCATTTCAAATGCACAGACTGTACAACTTCCAAATTATCTTCAAATAGAGTGGCCAAAACTGGACTGTACACTCCCTTGTGGAATAAACTGCCCATTATAAAAATTGTTTGCTCAATATCATTTGATTTATGTAATAAATAAATTCTTCTTTATACAGGCCAATATTCTATTAGCCTACTTTGTTGCGGCTGCACAATGAATCAATTTTAATGTTAGGACCAGGATGGATAAAAACTGAAATTTAAAAACAGTGGTGGTGGTGTTTTTTTAATTTAAATCCTTGGATTTTAAAATGGGATTGTTTTTGATTATTTAAATTATAATAAATTCTTCTTTCTAAAAATAAACATGTTTAAAATTAGAATTTAATATAAAATATGTTAAGGCCTAAACTCATTACAATCTCTTAAAACATTTAGGTAAAAAAATAAATAGGCTGAATTCATGAGCCTCCATCAAAAACTGAGTCCCATACTGGTGAAAAGCATGATGTGCAACTGCTAATCATCCTCTGCTTAGAACCACAGATAATCTACTCATGGGTTGATCTGCTGTCTGCTGCATCTAACCCAGGAGTCTAATAAAGTGGCAGTGTATTTATATCATGATACCTTTTGCCTTTTGTAAATTGCTCCACGTATACAGTTGTATTGTCTTCATAAGTGTGCCTAGCAACTCTTTAATTTAAATAGCAGTTGAACCACTTTACCAAGACAATCTCAAATCCAAAGTCTCTCTTGGTGGGTTCAAGCTTATTTCATTGGGGATCAACCACAGATTAATAAATCTCTTTCAAAGCATTGCAGTGACAGATGATCAGAACTCATCCTCAGTGTCCTTATCTAAATATTATGTAGATTTTTAAAATTTTACAACTTAAATTTAATATAGAGAATGAGTAATGTACAGATGTATAATGTGAAAAGCCCTGGAACGAGGGGAATCAAGAACCATTGCCAATGCCTAGCTCATTGAAAATTTTATAGATTTAATCTCGTCCTCCTGGAGGACAACATCGAAGGAGCAATTCAAGCGTAACTTTTTGGAGCTGAAGAAGGCCTCAGCAGTAATATTTTAAATAAAGTCTGGCCAGTTTTGAAAGTGTTACCTCATTGACACTTAAAGCTTAAATTCCTCCCTTAAGGCCAGTTCAGAAATCCAACTGGGTATTGATCCAGCCACCATTGTAAGACCCTGTTTTTTATTGTATATTGTGAATTATTGGTTCCAAGCTGCTCAGATATATAAAAACATATACATCTCCTTAGACTTTTCTGTTCCTGTCTTAATGATGAGTCTCCTTGGTTCACTCTGCTGCTCTCCTCATAAAATGTGTGAGCTCTAGTACAAAAAGATGCTTGGGTTCTCCAAAGCCCAATCATGTTTGTGAGCACGAGCTCCATTGCAGGTTATATCACACAACTAATCAGAGTATGGACACTATGGGAGTGGGGATCAATTATCGTAAAGTTGATGCTTGTCTCTAAAGATTGGGACCCACATCCATTCAGGGCAAACTGCTGATAGCTGTCTTCCGGTACCGTTACACAAGCCAAACTTAGCTGAAACTACATTCGTGAAGGTTGATGTGCAAAGCTATCTACGCAGATCAAATGCAGACATGTTCAGTCCATGTTAGTTCCAGAGACATGACAACGTATTCATAGATTCCAAGGCCAGAAAGGACGACTGTAATCATTTAGTCTGACCTCCTGGATGACATAGGCCATAGAACTCCCCCAAAATATCTACTTGTGAACTAGACCTTTAAAAAAAAATCCAACTTTGATTTAAAAATTGCCAGTGATGGAGAATCCAGCACAAACCTTGGTAATTTGTTCCAGTGGTGAATACCAGTGTTAAAAATGTACACTTTATTTCCAGTCTGAATTTGTCTAGCTTCAACTTCTAACCATTGGATCTTGTTATACCGTTGTCTGTTAACTGTTTAACTACAAGCAGTGCATATGTAAAGATATGAACACTAAGAAACAGCACAGTTTGTAGTTATGCATAAGCTGGATCTGATACAGATTTGTCTGTACAGTTTACTGAATTGCAGTAAAATACTGTAGTGATAAAAAATGGCAGGAAAAGATATAGAGAAAGTAGCCAAAGAATGAAAAATTTTGTCAGTTATCTGTGGCAGAGGTGAGACTGGAAACGCAAAATATATAAAATTCAGTTAAGCCGTTGGACATGGCTTGTATTCTTTGAGGTGCCCTAAAGTGTTTTTAAGAACATCATCGCTTCAATGGAATTTGTAACTTAATTCTTTGCATTATTACAAATTAACTGTATTTTCACAATTGGCTCAGTGAATAAACTTAAAGTAAAAAAATATCTTACAAGCAATAGCAAAATAATATAATGGGGTACTATTTACTAGGTTACTCTAAAGATTTTGGCTCCAAAGCCCCAGTGGTGTGTATTGTCTGAACATTTTCGGGTGTGCTTTTGGGTTTTGGGACCTGGAAAACTTGTCTGAATAAAGTGGTATGGCATTTTTCTATCTAGCAAACAGTTTGCTGGTGTATAATGCTACACTTTGTGTAGTACAGTACAGTAACTCCCCTTTTAACATTGTCCCACTTAACATTGTTTCAATGTTACATCCCTGCTCAATTAGGGAACATGCTCGTTTAAAGTTGTGCAGTGCTTCTTTATAACATCGTTTGGCTGCCTGCTTGTAAGATTCTGTGGAAGAGCAGCGACTTTACAAGGGAGCATTGCACAAGTTCTGCTTCTCCGCCTCCTCCCCCTCCCTCCCAGCACTTCCCCCTCCCAGGGCTTCCTTGCTCCTGCCCCTCCCTTCCAGAAAGTCCTAAGCACGAAGTGCTGGGAGGGAGGGGGAGGAGCAGGGAAGCCCTGCATCTCCACTCCTCCCTCTCCCTCCCAGAAAATCCTAAGCACCACTAAACAGCTGTTTGGCAGCTCTTAGGACTTTCTGGGAGGGAGGGGCAGGAGCTGGGAAGCGCTGTCTCTGATCCATCCCCTCCCTCCCAGAAAATCCTAACAGCTGTTTGGCAGCGCTCCAGGACTTTCTGGGAGGGAGGGGCAGAAGTGGGGAAGTGCTACATCTCCACTCCTCCCACTCCCTCCCAGAAAGTCCTAAGCACCACCAAATATCTGTTTGGCAGTGCTTAGGGTGCAGGGCCAGGGAGGAAGGGATATGGGGTGCTCCGGAGAGGAGGTGGAGTGGGAGTGGAAAGAGGTGGGCCTGGAGTGGAGCGGGAACAGGAAGAGGTGGGCCTGGAGCATTCCTGGCAAAATCCGAGCCTGTTCTCCAGGGAAGCTGCTGCTGCAAAGCTAGCATCCTTGCCTGCAGCGGGCTGTGCCTGTGTGGGGTAAGCCAGGGGCAGTCCCAACCACAGTACAGTACAGTATATAATGTCTTCTGTCTGCCCCCCAAAAATTTCCTTGGAACCTAACCCCCCGCATTTACATTGCATTTTATGGGACAATTGGATTCGTTTAACATTGTTTCACTTAAAGTTGCATTTTTTCAGGAACATAACTACAACATAAAGTGAGGAGTTACTGTACTTAATTAAATATGGTCTCAACACAATCACTGAAATCCCAAACACCTTAATTTTTTTCAGGGTCAGAACATCATAGCTTTGATACAAAAATTAACATGTTATTTCAAATCTGTTTGGTAACACTTGAGAGTACAATGCACAGAGATTGACTATCACCATTTTTAAAGGTTTGATGTATTGGCTAGGATACGAAGAGAAATATACCAAGAAAGAAGGGTGTTTTTCATCTTTGCAGCTTTATGGGTGATTGACTAGACTAGATAATTTGTAATACCTGCAACATAATTCATTTCAGTTACTGGTTCTGTGACCTATGAGAAAATTCTGGATTTGGGGGTTTGGTTTGTGTTTTGTTTTGTTACAGTTGCTTTTGGTACAGGAATATGTTGTAGCTTGAAAATTGGAGGGTGTGCATCATATGTTGCCAGGATGTGCTGCAGCTTTTTTCACAAATTGTGTTCAGAAAGTGTGTTCAATACAGTGAGCCCCAGAGGAGTAATTGGCCTCTCTAATGATCAAAACTGAATATTGTATCTGTACATAATCTGTGTTAAGACAGCAACAAAGATCTAACCTTAAAACAACCTCTTCCCCCACCCCCACCCCAATTCGGGATGACATCAATAATTTTTCTCCCATAGAAAAATGGCCAGTGTGAATCATAAGCTTCCCCTTTTTTGTGCTGCTTTGGGGTTTTTATTCTTCAGCAGAAGCTATTCATTTTAAATGGACTTCTCACACAGACCTGGCAGCCTCGCTCATCTATATCTTGGCCTATTCATATCTTTTGCTTCAACAGCTTTGTTGTGAGAACTTTCCTTTTATTCAAAATGTGCATCTTGAGTACTGTCAGGGGAGAACTTCTGGAGAGATTTCCCTTGGCATTATCAGAACAAGGTTTTCCCATTTTAACAATTTTTTATCCAGTTAATCCACATATATCTCTTTCTTCTAGCATCTATGAAAATCCTCTGTTTTTCGAAAAATGATTTTCATAAATTGCGTAAAATGGGTAAACTAATTTGGAAGTACTCCTCACTTGTTTAATCATTTATCTGGCTTCTACTACTGCTTTTGGCAGAAATAACTTCTGCTGCCAGCAATTGTTTGCTTATTATAAAAATGTTGCTAAGTAAATGTTTCACATTCAAAAAGTTCTCCCCAAATATAACTGGATGATTTCTCTTATCAGTCATAATTATCTATAAGCATTTCTGGAGCACTTTTGTCATACCTTGTAATGTATGTTGTGCCACACACACACATCTAGCATTGTTTTGGATCAGAGTATGTATTATCAAGGGATACGCTAAACCAGTAAGACCCTGATCCATCAGATTATTGTAAGCATATGCATAACTTTAAGCACCTGATTAATCCTGGTATGTCTACTCTGGAATAAAAGATTTGTGACACAACTGTAGCTGGCGTGGGTCAGCTGACTTGGGATTGGGTTGTAGGGCTAAAAATTGCAGTGTAGACATTTGGGTTTGGGCTGGAGCCTGGGCTCAGGACCCCATCCTGCCTTTTTCCAACCCTGCGTAGACATACCTGAAGAAGTCAATGAGACTCTCAAGTGCTTAGTTACTCATATGCATAAGTGTCTTGCTGAAACAGGGCTTGAATGTATATAATGTGAAAACTGATAAATATTAATTTTCAATTCCATGGATTTCAATTTAAGGTTTTCATAATTGAAAAGTGACTTTTTTTTTCCTATCTACAACATTTGCTAACTCTTCACTGTTAGAGGTCTGTGAGCTGCAAATTTCTGCTCTGAACTTTTATGAAGTATGGGGTATAGAAGGCCCAAGATGGAGTTCCAGATCTAACTCCTGTCTCTAGTTGTTGCTGAACACTGATATCGGGGTTTTGCCTAAAGGCTACAGTTAGATTGGGTCCCACTGAGCTGGGTCCCAACACATAATGAATGACAGTCCCTGTCCCAAAGAGCATACAGTCAAAAAGACAAACATAACAGGTTGAAAATGCAAACAAGTGGGCGTGGGAAGGGTTGGTGAGTCAGGGTAACAAACGTAATAAAATCTGCAAGTTCTTAGTTGCTTGGTCAGTAGTTGTGAACACAGCTTTCTTCCTGCTTAGCCATTATGTTGCACTTTGCTGAATATATTTTAAATTTGGTTCAGACTCTCTAAAGAGCTTAGCATGTTGGATACTGTGCTCTTCAGAAAATTTGGCCCGTGCTACATATAGTGGATTGTTTTTTCCTGCATAGTTGTTGATTTATAAGAAGATAGTCTGTGTGAGCATCCATACAGGAAATGAGCACCAATTTAGAACAACACACTTACTTTAAATGTGGTCTTACAACTAAGCTTTTCCTTTGTTTATTTAAAAAACAAAAAATCTCCTCCACTGGAATAAACTCCAGGGTGGTGTACAAAGAATTTAGTGGCACATTGTAAACTATTTCAAAAGAAGATAATAAGGAAGATTCAGGAATGCACTATAATCCATTGCAAATAAAAGGCTTTATCCTTGTGTTTGATTGAGTGGTAGTCCCTCTCCCCCATTGACTTCATGGGAAATTTCTATTTTAAAATGGGTCATATTTAAAAACTAGCATGATATGGCCAAAAATATGCATCTAGATTTGTAAATATAAAATTGTCATCTCTTTAGCATTAACAATAAAAAAAAATTGTGTTTGACCCCTGATTGTAATAAAATATTTTCTTACTATTGTACCAAGATTATGCAAATAAGAATATTACAGAGCTACACCAGGGCATCCTTTTAAATTTCAGGTTGTTCATTTCCTTGCACATTTTCCTTATGTGGAGTTGTGCTTTCTGTGTAGTATAGCATGTAGCTCATGTTACCACTGTCACCGAAGATGAGCGTTGTGGGTTTTCTGCCGTATTAGCTTTTGGAAGAGTGCTAAGATGGGTTTATTACTTTCTTCCTTCTTGACATATCTATATTTGTCTAATTGTATTTCTCATGGGCTAAATTTGCTCTCCCCAAACTGCTGTTAATTGGAAAAACTAATCATATTTTTAAAAAAGAGTAGCTTAACGTATTAAATTATCACTGAAGATTTCTTTGGCTATTTGTTTTTAGAGTCAACAGGCCAACTGTATTCTTTAATACTAAAACCACAGCGATGAAAATCTTCTATTGATGTTTCTTAAGTTCAAAAAGGAGAAAAGGAATCCCACATGTCTCAGGGTTGGCAAAAATTAAGTTCAAATTTCAGTAACAGACACAGATTTATGCCTACCCAACCTCTCATCAGTTCTGGCCTTGGGAGCTAAGTTTCTAACAGGCCATAATAGACTCATAGAACATCAGGGTTGGAAGGGCCCTCAGGAGGGGACCAATCCTCAGATTTTTTGCCCCAGTTCCCCAAATGGCCCCCTCAAGGATTGAACTCACAACCCTGGGTTTAGCAGGCCAATGCTCAAACCACTGAGCTATCCCTCCCCGCTTTAAAAGTAAACAGGCACTCCTTGTTGCTAAATCCTTGTCAATGCTCCTCAACTCAGTCCAGATGTTGAAAAATTGTTCCTGCTTTAATGTTTAGCAAGTGAACAGCCCTCAGCACCAGTGCAGTCAACACAATAATGGGACTACACAGGTTTCATTGAGAGCATAATTTGGCAAATAGAACTTTTACTATTAGAGAGAGAACCCAGCTTGACTATCAGATCCAAGGCTGAATTTCAGGACTTGCCGTTAAACTAGCAATTTGAGCATTTTCTATAAGGAATCACTGTGGCCTAAACAGTAGGTCCCCCGCAAACCATGTTAAGTACAACTTCCGGTTCTGAAAATGCTTCAGGTTTCCAGTAGTGTAGCAATTAATATAGCCAGCTCTTTCAGAAATGCACAAATGATTGAAATGGACTTTAAAAATGGAAAATAAACTGGAATTTTACAAATTTTACCCATGTCATCTTGAGCTGATTCATTCTCTCTTGGTAAGGGATAACTTACAAGCCTTACTTTGAACAAGAATTCCTAGAACCACTCATTGGGATTAACAGGACAAACCATTTTACTCAGTAAACATCTTAAAGTATATTGAATATTAGACTTCAAATATAAGTACTTCCCAATTTACAAGATCCTTGTGACTTGTCACTTAAGTCAGGGTCCCTCCAACCCAGAATCTCTGTTATCTTTCCCAAACAGCATTCCCATTAGTACAATCTCCTCAAAGATATCTATTTAAATTGCCCTGACCATCTCTCACTATCCCCAGGAACTGTTAAAGATTATGCATTAGCTCCAGTCTAGTCCATCTTCTATTTCCTGGGCAACTCTGGCCTGGTCCCACTCTTCCCTAGACAGTTGTAGTTCATGGCTCAACTCATTATTGCTGTGGCTACTTTGGTAGCATTTTAGGCAAATCAAGCCAACATCAGTCCACTGATCTCTGGGTTCCCACTAGATGTTACTATGTTGGATAGACTCCTGGGCTCATTACAATACATTCACTCATTTGAACATGTCTTAAACCATGAATAATCTTTTAGGAAAGATGTGGAGCACTGCACAATTACAAATATGGGAAAATCTGTAGTAAAGTTCCAGAGTGTATGCATATATACCAAGCTTTTCCAGTCCTCTTGTAGTCTGTGAGGAAGCCTGTGCACCCCATTTACAGACAGCTTCTCAGTTTGGATATCCATGGAAATATATATATTTGTCTACACTATTACATGGATTTTTGCTGATGGCAGGTTACTGCTGCTTAGAGATTTTTTTAATTTACTATCAGTTTTCTGTGACAGATCATTTTGATTTTTGCAAGATAACATACCATACATTGTATTTAGGCTTGGCTGTGACTCCTCCCATATTTCTCCAAACCACACCCTCTTTCAGCAAATACTTTGAGTGACTATAGTGTAGGCATGTCAGCAGTATATCAAATAGAAAGCATAGAATTTGGAGGCAAACTTTATATTGAGTTGATATGTTTTTCAGCACGAAAGCAGCGATGGAAACATATTGCACTTAATTAAAAGAAATTTGATGCATGAATCAGAAAATAATTTGGCTCAGTCCCCTGTAGCTAACTGTATTGGGTCTGTAGAATTAACCAGAGTCAAAGTAGGAAAAGCTTATTTTTGTCAGTAAAGCAACCAGATTGAGCTCCAAATATGCTTGAGGAATATATATCATACTGAGTAAAAAGGTGTTAATTTTAGTCACCTTCATAAACAAAACCACACTTAAGCTTATAGCTTTTCTTTCTTTGCATGTTTTTTACAATTTTTTGTTTTCCATTACATTCCAGAGTATTCAGACTGTTTTATTTTACAATAATTGTCCTGAGCCGATGTCATGTTCATAACTATTATGATCTTTGTAGTTTAATATATTTATTAATGTGCAGCACTTGTAGAACATCATACATCTTCAAAGTGCTTTATGTATATTAACTAATCACAGCACCTAGATAAGGAAACTTCTAGCTGCAGAAACTGCTACAGAGATATTAAATGACTGCAGAATCACACAGCAGTAAGTGACAAACAGAACTAGAACCTCAGAGTCTCAGATCCTAGTCCCGTTCAAACTCCTTTAGACCATGCTTTATCTGAATTACACTTCAGCTTTGCTCCTAATAGATGTACACTAAAAAGAATTGCCACCATGCTAACTGAATGCCACAAACTTCTGTATGATATTCTCTTCCTTAAAGTTTGCCCTTTGCCTTTCTGCTGTAGTTGGCATAGGAGGAGACCTTTGGGAAATAACCCCTTGCCAAAGTGGGTTATAAAATTTATGTGGAGTTAGCCCCCTTTCTCCAGAACAGAGAAAAGGTATGTTTAATGCAGGCTCTTTCTTATAGACTGTGGAATTTTGTTTCCTTTTCTAGCACTGATTGAAATTACATGAAACTTGCTCTTTTTAAAATGTTTGTTTATCAAATAAATTCATTCAAATGTCAAGCAGACTTATTTATTTAACTTTTATTTTCTAGTTGGGGAATGGCGGTCAATGTGTATTCTACCTCTATAACCCAAGAGACTATGAGCAGACATGACATCATTGCATGGGTTAATGACATAGTAGCTTTAAACTACACAAAAGTCGAACAACTTTGTTCAGGTAAGATATTATTTTAACATACTGTATATTCATAAAAAAAACTGTTGAATCTAAAAATCTGATTTGATGAAAATGTATATCTCTAATGCCATCTGTGTCAGAGGATAGCTCTTTTGAGGGAAGAGAGTCTGAAGAGTATATCCAACCATGTGTTTTATGTAGCTGAGTTAAAAATAAGTTACGGAAGGATAAGGTTGTTTGAGGAAGCAAAATGAATGCAGAACACGAAGAGTCTAGATAAAGCTGCAGATAAATCATATTTATTACTAGATTTTAAGCAGCAAAGGAAAGGAATGCAATAGAGAATTTCTATATTAAAAGTATAGTACAGTTACTGAAGAAAGTACATAGGTACAAAACTGGGAATTATATTATCTGAAAAGTGGCAATCTTACTGAAAGCAACATTATACACTAATGGAATGGTGAGTACCCAGATGAATAAAATACTCTAAGAGTTATTCACTAGTGGTAAGTGTCCTGAAATCCTTGTTGGAGAGCACACAAAAAAATCACAGATAAGTGGTGATGTGAAATGAAGTGAGACATAGTGAGTTTGAAGAAATCGTCATTTAACTGCTGCAAGGTGTTCCTAAAGTGTGTCAGGCACATCTGCTTATTTCCTCTGCATATATGACAGGCCCTTGCTGTAGGCAATGCAGTCAATGAGATCTAGGAATAGAGAAGATGTTTTGAGGAACTCCATGATTTAATGAAAGTGGAGGTTGCAAGCTGTCTGTAAAACAGCAGGTTCTGTAACTAGATGGCAGCTAGGAAAGTGGAAGTTATGGGCAGTGAGCGGTGTCAGATTGCATCATGGCTTCTGTTTGTAGTTTTTCAAAATGAAAAGTGTTTCTGTGAAGGAGATCTACTAAGATCATTGCTCCAAACTCTTTACCTGGCATGCTGTGACTTCATATCTGCTAAGACAGTGCTTTGAGGGTGCAGGACAACTGAATCCATGTAACCATTTCATCAAAAGTAGATCCATTGACCAAGGTGAAATTTTATTGTAAGAATGATGATCCATCTTAGATATTTGATATTTGTAGATGTCCATTTCAGTCAGATTTTCATGAAAGATATGGTAAATCGTGTCCTCCAAAATGCTAGCTTACTGGGTACTGGAACAAATTATTGAACAATTATTTTGTAAGTACCTAGAGAATAATAGGATTATAAGTAATAGCCAGTATGGATTTATCAAGAACCTCTGACAGGGTTACTGGCCCAATGGACTGGGGCAGGGAGGAGAAGGTCTAGGCTTGATATAGCTTGATTTTAGTAAGGCTTTGACAGAGTCCCACGTGACATTGTCATAAGCAAAGTAAGGAAATGTGATGTAGATAAAATTACTATAAGATGCTGCATAATTGAGTGAAAGATCATACTTAAAGAATAATTATCAAGGGTTCACTCTCAAACCGGGAAGATGTTATCTAATGGGGTCCTGCAGAGGTCTATCTTGGGTCATGAACTAGTCAATATTTTCCTTAATGACTTGGATGATGGAGTGGAGAGTATAGTTTATAAAATTTGCCAGTGACACCAAGCTGAGTGACATTGCAAGCACTTGGTAGGATGGTATTAGTCCAGCAATCAACAAGATAAAATACAGTGAAAACAAGTGTGAAGAACTACACTTAAGGAAAAAAAATCAACCCCCCAACTACAAAATGGGGAATAACTGGGTATGCAGTGGTACCTTTGAAAAGAATCTTGATGTTACAGTGGATCACAAATTGAATTAATCAACAGTGTGATGCAGTTAAGAAAAAAGCTAATATAGTTCTGGAGTGTATTGATAGGAGGGTTGTGTGTAAGACATGGGAGGTAACTGTCCCACTCTTTTTTTGGCAGTGGTGAGGCCTTAGCTGGAGTACTATGTCCAGTTCTGGGACCACGCTTTAAGAAAGTTGTGGACAAACTGGAGAGAATCCAGAGGGGGGGGGGTGACAAAAATAAAAGGTTAGAAAATATGACCTATGAGGAAAGCCTTAAAAAACTAAACTTGTTTAGTCCTCAGAATAGAAGACTGAGGACGACCTGATAAGTCTACAGATATGTTAAGGGCTGCTACAAAGAGGATGGTGATCAGTTGCTCTTTGTGTATACTGAAGGTAGGACAAGAAGTAATTGGCTTGATTTGCAGCAAGGGAGATTTAGGGTAGATATTAAGGAAACTTTCTAACTATAAGGATAGTTAAGCTTCGTCACTGAAAGTTTTTAAGAACAAGTTATATAAATGCCTAACAAGGGTGGTCTAGATATACATGGTTCTGCCTCAGGGCTGGGGGGCGGGGGTAAGACAAGATGACCTCTTGAGATTACAGCCCTACATTTCTGTGATTCTAAATTATCTGAATATAAGCTCCACAGAGTAGTCAAATGATTAAAAACTGATATGAAGGAACAACCTTGCAGAAATCTGTCCACTTTCCATACATAAGCAAATTTCACTACAGGACTTGTGAAAGTTGTGTTGCTACAGTACAGGTCAATGTAACTAATATAGTTGCAAACATAAGATGAGTAGTTAAAAATATTGCGTCATAGCATGTTATTTTTGCTGAACCGAGATATTCTTGGGTTGGTTTTTTTGTGTCTAGTTGAAGCAAAAACACTACATCTAGCTGGTGTTTTAATTAAGTTTCATACATTTGTCTGAATATTGTTTTTGGCAAATTGTTTTAAAGTATTGGCATCTAAACATATAATTTGACACAATAAGGTACATGAGGATAGACACCTGATCCGAAAACTTCCAGCATTTATCACTGTTTAAGACAGGAGATGTAATGGACAGGATGAGCTATTGATTTGTTCCTGTATGACCATTCAGATGCTTCTGAAATGTCTGCAGTTAAGCTTCAGAGCTAACACCCCATCATCTTGAATGTTTGCAGATTTAAATACTTCCATGATATAATTCCATAACCAAAAAGGAAAACTAGTTGATAATTTAGAATGGAAGAAAATTTAAATGTGGAGAAAGCAGTGAAAGTTAGAGATCTTAAATCTCTAAATCTGGATTGTCCATAGTTGTCAGGAAAAATGTCATGAATTCATTATCCTCTTTTATTACCCATGTGAAGTTCTCATAGGAACTCTTTCTGTGTCTTCAAGGAAGGATTTTAGGGTGTACCACAGAGGAGGAACTGAAACAAGGCTACTTTATCAGAGTTCTCATCCCCACCTTTTCTGTACTTAGTATTAAATGAAATCTAGGATTGTATTAACTTTCAGATTCTGTCTTTGTATATTTTTTCCATTCTCCATGTTATTTTTATATTCAAATATTGATAGACCAAATTGCTTTACATTTATTTACCAATTCAGTTTGAGATTTTAGCTTTATATTTTTTTCCAGAGGCGTTCTTATTCTACTGCCTAAATGCTCATGTAAGAATCCAATCAAGGATTCAATCTTGCATTTTTTGGTGTGAGAGAGTTCCAAGTTTCTGCAGTCCAAAAAGATCTCAGTGTCTGAAATATTGACACCAATTCAGGTTCTCACAAACAATTCTCATAATGTGGACTACAGCAGTCTGATGGACCACTTCCCTGGCCATTTGTGATTGCACAGACCCGTCTCCCTCCCCCGTCCTCCGTCTGTGTTATTAAAGAAAACCCCTGTGGCAGCTACAGTGATTGTTTACATGGCAAAGTAATATTAAGGAAGCACTAGTATTTTTTAAGTTGTCTTTTAATGCAGTTTAGCAGATGAAAGGAAGGAGGCAAGCTAGCACCCTGTAACCAGTGAGCTGTCTCTGGACCACCAGCAAGGGCTGCACGGACCACAGTTTGAGAACAGCTGATCTAATTCATTCATTCTAACATTCTTTTGGCCATCATTCCTTAATGCATTTGCAACCTTCATGCAGCTTAGCGTTAGTTTCCATAAAATATGAGCATTTCTGGAAGACTTCAAAGGGAAGGAGGATTTGGGAAACTTTGTAACACTTGGAAGCATTTCACAGTATTATAGTGAGCTACAAAGCGACTAAGATAACTGGATTTTATCGCCTAATATAAAACTGTACGGGCATTTTGCTTTCTTTAAAATAAAATAAAAGCATTAAGATTTGTCATGCAGTCTTATGCATTTTCAATTTGTGCTCATTTTTGGCAACAAGAAGCAATTCAAATGCCAGAAAAAGCTGGGGTCAAATTTAAAAACAACGGAAAAATCATCTACTGTTTGAGTGGAAAACACTAAGGCCTCGTTTTGTAGAATGATGAACATCCTTGGCTCCCACTGATGCCAGCTGAAATAATGGCACTCAGGTTCTGCATACACTGGAGTAAAGCATATACTTCAGAAACAGTTTTAAACATTTTGAGTATAAAGGAAAAACAACAGAATGACACTGTGCCTTTAGGTAAGTTTTTGAGTTCTAAATAAATATTGCAGTGAAAAGCTTCAGGTGACAATTTTTAATGGAAGGAAGAACAGCTGAGGCCACTGGAGTCTGTCTTCATTTTTCATTGCTGATAAGTAGTTAAGGAGTGGTATTAATAGTGTATGTACTATAGAGAGACCAGCTTGTTTCCCAGTAGCTGCTTAGATTAATAGAGCTAGGATGAGAAGTAGCAAAGGAAGAGGCTGCTTTTACAGTTATAGTATTTGTATTCATCTTGAGTCTTGGATGTGTTTTTGTCCTTGCTAAGTAGGTCGAGTGCAGCATAGTGTCCCCTGTGCTTTCAGAATGCCTGCTGTAGTAGTGATGTGCCAAAAGGACTGGGTTATGGATGAATTCAGCCCTGGAGAATCTAAATTTAGCCTGCAGCCCTGATAATTTAGTTTTGACAACATAGACAAGGAACACTTTCCAAATATATAAAAGCCTTGGAATTATCTTAACTTTGGAGGCGGGGGCAGTATTTTGTCATTCTTGTTCTCTAGCCAAAAAGGTTGAATTGGTTTTGCATTTGATTGTTGAGTTGAATATGAAAATGTATATCTTCAAGTACATGTGTCAGTATAGCATGTCAATCTACTGTCATAATGTTCTCCTAAGGATCTAGAACATTGTAGACTGTCATTCCTGTATACCAAACCAAAAAAACAACTTGACAGGCTTTAATGAATTGGTATCCTTAGACATAGCAGCCTTATTTCTAAGTTAAGTTAGTTCAGACAGAAGGCAAACTCCATTGTCATACTTTTCCCAAGGGTCAAGTTATTTTTGTAATGAGTAAAAATAGGTTTTAAATAAGATGTATAACTAACCTGTCTTGACTAAAATTGTTTTTCCTCCATGGTGTATGCACAGTTGACTGAGTTTTTTGTTATAGGGTCGCTTGTGAATGTACTGCTGTGGTGTTGGAATGTTTATTCTAAACGAGTCATGCAAGGTTATATAAAAATAGAAAGGACATGTATATAAATGAGTTTTATATATGTTTGTATACGTGTGTGTATAAAATAGATAATTCTCTTCCTTGTCTTTAATGAATGCCAGTCCACATTGTAAAACAAACACACAGTTTGACTTTTGGAATTTTTGTACCATGCCGTTTGTCTTCACCCTGGTATCTGCAAAGTCTTGATCAGGAAACTTATTTCAAGTGATGAATAGCTTGGTTAATCTACTTTTTCTTTGCGTTACTGTTTATACAAGTCTCTTCCACTCTGAGGACATTTCTGGTCACATTACAGGTAAAATTGTTGGTACTCAAACTGTTTGCTTTGTCCATGGATGCAGAGTAACATCTGAATAGGACAAAAATTAGGTCATTACAGCTGGAGGTTTTGGATGTGTTGGGAGAATTTCATGCTGTATTCTGTGCTTTGGATCTTTTGTCTCTCTTGACTTGTGGAGTCCAGTGGGGAAGTACTGGATCCTTTGCTAGTGAAGATTGTCTCCATCTCCTTTGAGTAGGGCAGGATGCAGTTGTTTTAAAGGAAGTACATGTTGGTCCTCTGTTCAAAGAAAATCTCTTGCCACAGACAATCCATCCAACTATTACGAAGTGTTTTCAGCATAATACTCAGCTTCATATTTCTCATGCAGTCCACAGGGTGCTGCTGAATGTTATTCTCCTTGTGTCTGGACCCACACTGCTTGAGACAGGATTTCCCCTGGAGGTTATTTTGCCACAATGGAAAATCAGTGGAAGTGCTTAAGCTAAAGATCCTTCAGTGTTAACATAAAGGGAAGTGTCAGCCAGGCTCTTCTGTGGGGAAAGCAACTTTAGAATCTACTCCCCTAATACTTCCTTTGGTCTGATGCACACAAATTTGTTTACCTTCAGAGCATGCTTTAAAGACCATGTTTGAGTAGGGCCCTACCAAATTCATGGTCATGAAAAACGTGTCACGAACCGTTAAATCTGGTGTGGTTCCCCTCCCACCCCCAGTGAAATCTGGTCTTTTGTGTGCTTTTAGCCTATACTATACAGATTTCATGGGGGAGACCAGCATTTCTCAAATTGGGGGTCCTGACCCAAAAGAGAGTTGCAGGGGGGGTTGCCAGGTTATTTTAGGGGGGGTCACAGTATTACCACCCTTACTTCTGCACTGTCTTCAGAGCTGGGTGGCCAGAGAGAGGTGGCTGCTGATTGAGGGCCCAGCTCTGCAGACAGCAGCGCACAAGTAAGGGTGCCAGTACTATACCATGCCATCCTTACTTCTGCACTGCTGCTGCTGGCAGCAGCTCTGCCTTCAGTGCTGGGCTCTTGGCCAGCAGCCACCGCTCTCCAGCTACCCAGCTCTGAAGGCAGAGCTGACGCCAGCAGCAGAGCAGAAGTAAGGGTAGCAGTACCAAAACCACCCCTACAATAACCTTGGAAACCTCGCCCCCCCTCTCGCCCCGCCACACACACACATGCAACCCCTTTTTGGGTCAGTACGCCTACAATTACAACACCATGAAATTTCACATTTAAATAGCTGAAATCATGACATTTATGATGTTTAAAATCCTATGACCATGAAATTGACCGAAATGGACCGAGAATTTGGTAGGACCCTCCTTACGAGCAAGGCTGAGGGTGGCTGGGGTGAAGTTTATTCAAGGATTCTACAAGTGGGAAGAAGTGTGTTTTGCTGTCTTGTTATATACAAGAGGGAAATGTGCTTGTTTTGCTTTTAATTGATGGAAAAGGATACATAAATATTTGGTTACATATTGATTAATGTGTTTGTTTTAAGCCAAATAAATAAGATTCCTATGTACACGCTATGAAAGCCTGTGCTGTGGGACCCTTTTAGACCAGTTCTCCCCAAACATTTGGTTGGCAGTGCAGGCAGAACTGAAACATATTTCAGCATTGTTCTCTAATCACACTGCAAAATCAAGGCTGTAATGTGACTTGAAAACATGATTAAAACATAGGTTGATCCTGTCTGCGCTGTGTAACTGAACCATGTTTTAAGGCACTACCATGCTGTATTGAGGTCCTGCTACACAGTAGACTCTCAGTGTAAGTGACTCCTTAATGTCTTCCATATGATGTTTAGCATTAGAGTGCAGTGGATGTTGACAATCAGTTTTTAAGACCATGTGCAGAGCTTCATGAGGAAGCTTGCCAAGCAGCTACTCGTAAACTCTAAACGGACACCAGTTATTTTCTTTCATGGGCATTAATAGTAATTCAGCAAAAACTTACAAGGAATAATATTTTTAAAAGAAAACAACCACCTTGCATATTTCTGTTAAAATTACTTGTATTTCTTCTCAAACTGTCACTCTTAAAGGTAAATTGACTTTTATCCACATTCATTACTTGTCCTTTATTTATTAATTTTAGCTTAAAATTATCATGGAACATATTATGTCCAGAGCAAAATGCTTAAAATGAGTTTTTAGACAGGAGATGATTTAGAAAAACAAATTTAATGTAATGAATTCAGAATAAGTATTACTGATACTGAAGTACTTAATAAGCACAGCAGGTAGTGTTGCCAGGTGTCCAGTTTTTGGCTGGGGCGGGGCTGGCAGGCTCCATGCCGCTCCCCAGAAGTGGCGACATGTCCCTTGGCTCCTAGGTGAAGGGCCAGCTGAGGGGGGGGCTCCGCGCACTGCCCCCGCCCTGAGTGCTGGCTCTGCAGCTCCCATTGATCAGGAACCGTGGCCATTGGGAGCTGCGGGGGTGGCACCTGCAGGCAGAGGCAGTGCACATCGTTTAGAGCTGCCTGGTCGCCCCTACGCGTAGGAACCAAGGGACATGTCACTCTTCTGGGGAACCCCCTGAGGTACACGCCACCTGGAGCCCGCTCCTTACACCTTCTCTCTCGTCCCAACCCCTGCCCCAGCCCTGAGCCCCCTATCACATCTAAACTCCCTCCCAGAGCCCGCACCCCCAGCCATGAGCCCCTTCCTGCACCCAAACTTCCTTCCACAGCCTGCACCCCTCACCTCCTCCCACACCCCGTCCCAGTCCTGAGCCCTCTCCTACATCCAAACTCCTTCCCAGAGCTTGCATCCCCAACCCTGAGCCCCCTCCCACCCCTGCCTCAGCCCAGTGAAAATGAATGAGTGAGGTTGGGGGAGAGCAAGTGACAGAGAATGGAGGGATGGAGTGAGTGGGGATGGGACACGGGCAGGCTTCAGGGCAGGAGGCAGGGCAAGGGTGTTTGATTTTGTGGGATTAGAAAGTTGACAAGCCTAACAGCAGGATTTTTTTTAACTGACTGCCTGAGGCTAACACACATTATTCAAGGAAAGAAGATTTTGAGGTCTTACAATCCAGAATGCATTATTTCATTCAAGTGTTCAGTGAATACCTGGATTGCATCACACAAACTCTTAGACATACAGAGTTCGATTTTCAGAAGCACCTATGTGATTTAGAAGCACAAGTTTCATTAATTTGCAATGGGACTTGTGCTCCTAAGTCACTTAAGTGCTTTTGATGTGCATTTAATAACTTATATTACTCCATGGGGACTGCATGTAGTATAATAAATTCCTAAACACATGGATACATTTAGCATGACTTTTCCATGCTACTAGTGCCAAAGATATTTTTAAAAGCATCATAAGAGCGGCATGAAGGTGCATGGGAATAGATGAAATATTCCATTAAGCCTCTTCAAAACAAAACTAAACAAAAACCATTTGCTTGTTCTCAAAATTCTTAGTAACTAAATCTTATCTAAAGATGGAAAGTTAATGCCTAACGTGCCGTGTAGCCATTGAAAATAGGAACATAAAAATCATGTTCAGGGAAGCAATTCTAGGAAGTCTAAAAATATGAAACTTAAGCCTCAAGTGCTATGTACTGTGTAACAGTCATTGCTGTACTCTGCAGTTTTTTCTGTTCTCACCAACATGCTCATTGCAAGATGCTTCTTTTTGACCCATCAGTTAACAGACAAGGTGTGTCCCTTCCCATCAATGTTAACACCCATAATTCTTATGACTTGAAGTGTTTAATGACTAATATATAGAGAATTAATGCTGGGCTTTCATCTTTAATGTATTACTTTGTGTGTTCAGTGCCCATTTTCTTCTCCCAATAAAGCATGAGGATTGTCAATCTTAAATTTTGTATTTACATGGTCAGATTGTCACAACTTCATTGTTAATATAATTTGCAGGAGTTTGCATCTAATTTCATGTGTTTTTTTAATTTAAGGATTAGCTGAAAAATCTTTAAAGAAAAAAACCTCTTAAGTATCCAATTTATTAGTAGAATATGTAGAGATACTTAGGCACAGGTTTTTAAAGCCATGTAGGCATTGCTATGCTCAGTGTTGTAATACCTAACTGATTTAGAAGCCTCAGTCTCTTTTCAGAATGGATTAAGGCACATAGGAGCCTAAATCCTATCAACTGTCAACGGGTTTTAAGGCTCCTGAGTGCTTAAATCCGTTAAATAGATTTAGGATCTTAAATGAGTTAGGCACAGCAACACCTAAATACCTCTAAAAAATCTGGACCTTAAGGCAAAGTTTTCTGAAGTGCCTAATTCCCATTTTCAGACAAAGACACTTAGATGTGGTGACACTAACTTTTAGGTTCCAAAAAAATCTTTGGGATTCACAAAGCTCGAGTTAGGTACCTTGCTCCCTTTACAATAAATGGGGAGGGAAGGATGTCTTGGGGTATGGCTACATCTGGAATTTCAAAGCGCTGCCCCAGCAGCGCTTTGAAGTGTGAGTGTAGTCAGAGCGGCAGTGCTGGGAGAGAGCTCTCTCAGCGCTGCATGTAAACCACATCCCTTACGGGTGTAGCGTGCAGCGCTGGGAGCCGCGCTCCCAGCGCTGCTGCCCTGATTACACTGACGCTTTACAGCGCTGTATCTTGCAGCGCCCAGGGGGGTGTTTTTTCACACCCCAGTTGCAGCGCTGTAAAGTGTGAGTGTAGCCAAGGCCTCAGACTAGGACTCTCAAAAAGCCAGCACGCTGGGTGGCTTCTCGCTTAAGCTAGCCTGAGGGAGGCCACGCTGAAGGGTGTGTCCTAAGCCATGTCTCTCTCTCCGGTGATCTGTGCTTAAGTGCCTCCCTCTGCTTGGAATTCTCAGCTGCAAACCCTCTCTTGGAGTTTAACACCTACCTCTCTTTAGCAAGAAGCAAAGAGGGAGAAGAATTCCCTCATAATTTTCAGTTCAGGGTTTAGGGTATTCATCTGGTGTGTGGGAACCCTTAGTCCAGGTCCCCTCTGTCTGAGATGGCGAAGGGATTTGAACTGGGATCTAATGCTTCACAGGTAAGTGCCCCAACAAGTGGGCTATGGGCTATTCTGATATGTGCATCCCTCAATCTCTCCTGTTGAGGCTGTCCCACTGTGGATAAATAATTTTTAAAACTCATTGAAGCAGAGGGACTGGATCAAAGGTCGTCCAACTCCTAGGGGAGCAGGGTGGATTTGATTTAAATCAAATTGATTTAATTGAGGCAGACGAGTGGAGATGTTATGGATTTCAGTGGGATCTACTTCTGAGAATTAGGAGTCTAAAGTGGCTGTTAGGTTCTTAAGGGCTAGATTCACAAGAGGACTTAGAAACCTATCTCTCACTGCAAATCAGTGGGACTTAGGCTCTGAAGTCTCTTAAACACATTAAAAAATGTTGCCCCTAAACTAAATTTTAGAACAAATCAAATCAGTTCTTTCTTTATTTGTTTAGTTACCAGTTCAGGATCGAGTTTCTTTTGCCATAGTTTTGACATCAGTTAATAACTTTTTTGCATTCCCCTGCAGTGCTGTTTTAGTCTGAGAAGTGACGCTGTAAACAGACACTGGGGGGTGCTGCGATGTCCTCAGGATGAAACTTAAAAGATGTTTTCTCTGCCAATCCTGCACCTTAGAAAGTAAAGCAGGTTTCTTGCATATTGTACATCACCATTAGAGCCCTGCAATTATGCGGATATCAGTTTTATATCTGTGGACCTCCACATCTGTGGATGCAGATATATCCGCAGACCATATTTGTGGATCAGATGGGGATCCAAATTTTGTATCCATGCAGGGCTCTAATCATCATTAGTAATAGAGATTCTGCAGGCAAAAGCATACCCCGAGTAACATCTGTGGAAGCCTACTTCTTCAGTAGGTTTGCACTGGAGTGACTAATTTTTAACTTGGTGCTAAGGAGTTAATATATGAAAAGAGTTGCAAAACTGTCTTGTTTTCATTAACAACTGACTTCATCAACTCTTCTTTGTGTCACTACCCAAACTTACCTCTTTTTAAAACTATCCATCAAGCCCCAAGATCTCCAAACCATCACCAGCTATCTGACCCAATCATCAAAAATATCTAGGTCCATTAAAAAGAATTTTCTTCAGGTACACAGTCTCATTAATAAAATCAATATTATTTGCATAACTAACACGTGACACTCAAATTTATACTTATTCCTGTATTCCATTATCTTTTTGGGCCTGCTTTGTCTTTGAAATATCCTTTGCCTTTATTATAAACATAATCATTACAACCATATGTCATTTTCAGTTTCAGGAAATCCCACTTCCAAGGATTTTGTGAGAGTCTGTCAGTAGTGTTGTCAGGAGGAGGAATTTCTGGTTGTCATATCAGAACTCTGGGCAGCAGAGTCCCAGGCCCTGTTTAACTCCTGTAATCCTCTAAGGCTGGAAACGTGAAAAGAGAGATGGAACAGTATTGGGAGGCCAGAACCATTGGGATAGTCAAGTACTGGCAGGGGTTCCATGCGTGGAGGTGAGCTAGTATTATAAGAATATTGGGTCATTAGGAGGTGGGCAGAACCTGTTAATACGCATCGTGAGGTAAGGAGTGTCTCAGTAGGGAGAGGAGTTGACCTGGCTTCTGCTGCAGGGGATGAAAAATAACAGGACATGTTTGGCTTATATCAAGGACATTTTGTATAAAAATAACTAGGTTGTTTTTTATCAATAAAACTATCGTCTCCACATGTGCAAACCTGATAAAAAATACTATTGTATAATTGTGCAGGAGTCAGATGACCGATTTCCACTTCCAACTGGAATTATTTAGAGAAGCAAACTGAGAGCTGCATAAAGTTTTGAACAGTAAAGTTGCAAGGTGCCATTTCATTAGGAAACTAATGAGCAACTTTGTAAGTTCCTTCCTGGAGATGGTTCTCATTTTCAACCATTTCTCCACTGTTCTTGCTCCTTTAGCAATCGGTCTCTCAATGTTTCCATTGTGAACTCTGGATTTGTATTGACTATTTAATAATAATATAAATAATAATAATTGCACCAAGGCTCCCATTCAGTGCTTGGATATCATGGTGATAATGTTTCACTCTCTAATGCAGCTAAGCTGTATGTGAATTGTATTAAACAGCAGCAGCTCATGTCCAGTTGTGTTAGTGAAAGTGAGTGATGTATTCATTGTCCCTTTGAAATGCCACAAATCCCAGGACACAAGATTCTGGGCCATATTAAAGATCAAAAGGCTCCAGCCTCCAGGAGTTAAGCAGAAAGAGTGCAAATTGTTTCTCAGGAGAAGACAAAGGGCAAGAGGGGACCTGGAAGCACTGTGCTGAAGACAAAGAAAACTTGAGTTATGAAGAAAATGAATGTATGCAGCTTTGAAAACATTACTAAGAACTACCATTTACTACTATTTTAACTGTAGTTCTGGTTTTAAAGAAATGTGTCAGCAGCAAATGTCAGCCTTAACATTGCATATACTGAAACATTTGAATTAAAATTTAATCATTTGACACTTTTACAATCAGCAGTTTCTTCTTCCATGCCTTTTTTCTGCCATAAATGCCAGTTCCCTCCCCTACTACAGTTGTAGTCATCCTAGTTAGCATTGTGGGTGTAGTCTTGTCATTTACATTTGAGGCATGCTGTGTAGTAATCTCTATGCAGGAAACCAAGAAAAAGCCGTCAGTGTAAAGGGCTTGCTGGCAGAGCAACTCAGCGCACACTTCCACACCCGAGTTATGAAGACTTAGTGGTGTTCAGCTTTTAGATCTTAATCACAATGGAATCTTCTCTCTTGGAGGGAAGGAAAATATTATTCACAAGCCTCCCATGGGCCAGAAGCAGTAATACTTTGGCACGTTAGCCTGATTCATGACTATAGAAACCATCAATTGTAACTTCACTGTATGGAGAACTAGTTATTTTCTTCTAAATATAAATACTTAAAACAAATCAACTTCGTGTCTTTCTGCCAGCTGTATACAACAACAGAAGTAGGCAATACTGCTGTGTATAAAAAGTTAGTTGCTATGCCACTTAATTTTAAAATGGGTATAGAATTTCTACATACTGATTGGATCAAAAGTAGTGACCGTTCATGTGTAATCAGCACAACCACGCTTGCAAATACTTTCTGTGATCTAGCCTCAGAATATTAAAGAAGTCAATGACCAGATCAGTATGTCAGAAAAACAAATATAAGATTTACATAGAAATTCAGAATTGATTTTAATAATCGTTAAAACCCTTTCTTATTCTGTTCCAGCATTGCTGCATCTACAAAATCCAATAACCTCTCTATTAGTATACTGCTGATTATAATTTCATTTAAAAAAAAAAAAGTGGAGTCCCTGGTAATAATGTCAAAAAATAAGATGTAGAAGGAAATATAGTAGGGGGTAGTTGGAGGCAGATTAACCATGAGAGATGATAGGTCTGATGTGGTTGTGGCTGGACAGAGACAGACTAACCATGAGAGACAGTCGTAGTGTGGTTGTTGCTGTACTGTTTCCAACATCCAATTTTTTGCTTTGTAAACTAGAGCAGAGAAGGTAAACTTTTAAAATAAAGTAAATGACAAGTGGTAAATCTGCTGCAGAAACCTTGTTCGTGTAAATTACATAATAGCTATAATAGTTTTTTTTTAATACAGTTTCATTATTAGAATTTTCAGTTGCATTAAAGGGACACAGTTAACTTAAACTAGTCAATTAATATTTGACAACTTTTATCTGCCCCGTGTCCCTTGCCATGTTTCATGTTTTTTTTAATTTTATTTTGTTTTTTTAATTTCTCGCCCCTGGCTGTGCCAAAACTCTCCAACATTGTGGGAAAGTGACTAAACTAACTAGACACAAAAGACCAAATATTAATCTTTGGTACAACACTGCACTGGGAAGCAAGGGAACATAGGATGCATCCTTACTTCCTGTATTATCTGGCAAGATAGCAGCATTCACCGTGCTAGCTATGTATGAGATTTCTCCTTGACACTTGTCCTGACACACATTTGAGCTCTGACACCACTCTCCTTTCTAGAGTTCCTAAAATACGTCAGCTGGTGATTGTGACTTGATGTGAGTTAGTCTTTGATGTCAACTTTGGCCCATCCTATTCCACTTTTATATTTGTTACTGTAATGAAACTTACTGTAGAGGAAGTGTTCTGGCAGCAAACTGTGCTGTCATTGGAGATCACAGTTCAGGTCAGTACTGTAAAGTGGATGTACTCAGTGTTTCTGGCATTTGGGTATTGCACGGAACCAGAACCTCCTATTGGCTGATATGAAATACAAGAAAAACAACTACCAACATGAGAGGGAAAGGACAACAAGGGGAGTTCATCACCAGGGTTTCAAACCTAGTAAGCTACTGCCTAGAGGGATGCAAAAGGAATTTGTTACCAGCAAAAACAATAAAAGATGACTTTGCAAACACATTTATACTTATGAAATGACAGCTATAGATAAAATGGTGAGAACCTCAGCACTGTGAATATCTTTAACACAAGCGGTTGTGCAGTGAGTATTCAGGGACTCTTGGCAATTACCTAGGTATATTAGAGTATAAGCTTATATGTGGGGAAAAGGTAGGGAGAGAGAGTTTGGCGCAAACTCCCTTTATACCATGAATCAGTTACACAATTGACCCCGTAGATTGAACAAAGCGATCACTTTATATCTGACCTATCAGTCCACATCCTCAAAGGAAATCTGCACAACACTTTCAAAGGACGCACCTAAGAGCATAACTTTGCTAGACACTAAAAAGCATGGTGTTAATAAAGACACTGGACTTAGGTTTTATTTCAACAATCTGTAACCCACTAGACCCCTCCCCTTTTTTTTTGTCCTTATGACTGCAGGGGTTTTAGTGGGCTACTTCACCTTGAATGGCCCCTTAGAATACGTGCTAACTACTTATGCTGAACTATCTATTGAATCTAGTATTTAGCTGTGTTGCTCTCAGTACATTTCCCAGACCTGAAGAAGAGCTCTGTGTAGCTCAAAAGCATGTCTCTCTCACCAGTAAAAAATATTACCTCACCCACCTTGTCTCTCTACTATCCTGGGATTGACATGGCTAGGACAACACTGCATACTAAATAAATCCACATAATAATAAATAATATGGTATAATCAAGTCAAGCCATTCAATACTGTATCACTCTACTCATCTTCCTTTTTGGCAATAATATTTCACATACTTTCTATTGGTGGGCATTTATTTACTAGTTCCCATGTGATATAATTGTAGGCTCTGTGCAATTAGTTTGCTTTACAAAGCTTTCTGTATGAAACGTTAACTGAGGTTTTTAACTTGCCACAAGGCTCCTGTTCTAAAGGGATTCTTTATTTTACATCCTAAGCATACCAAAGCTATTGCAAGTAGCTAAATAAAAGATCTCTTTGGAAATTCAAATCTTTCTTATAAACTCCACCCACAAAGTCAGTAAGTGTAAATATACCTCCTAAGAAATGCTGTGCAAAAAAGGTATTAAAAATGGCAGCAGTTTCTAGCACTCAGTCTTGGCTGTTGTCACAGCCTTGACAATAAGTCACATGAAAGCCTCATTTGTAGCTTATGTAACTTGTTTTCCTGTGACTCTAGTTCAAACTATTTTATTTTTTCTTTTCTGGGAAGATACCCTCTGCCTCCCTTCATATGATGGTTGACTGAGTATAAAGAATAATGGGCCCTCCAGAACATGTTTGAGGCATATTGATAGAAAAGTGTGGTAGAGTTTCAACTGTTGCTATCTGTTCTGAATCTGTCCTGTGGATAAATAGAGGATAATTTAGGATCCAACACATCTGTCACCTTGTAAGAGTACTAACAATTTCTAAAACTTTGGTTAAAAAAGACTATTTGTGTGACACTGAGCCAAATTGTCAAAAGCAGGCACCCAAGTTGTGACTTTTGCCCCATACATCAGTTGATTGCACAAAACAGCCCTTTTTATAAATACTATTTGCACAAAAAGTTTAAAAACTTATTGTGCAAATAGTTTTTAATGTGCAATTATCTGACTTGCATATGCAGCTATATAGGTGGTTGAGCTTATGCACATCTGAAAATTGACCTTACATATGCTAATACAGTGGAATACTCTCCCAGGGTAAAGGACATCATTGTTCCACAAAGAATCTGAGTTGTTTTCTCTTCAAGCCCCCCCCCCGCCCTAATTTCCCCATCCCACATTTTTAGCACTTCACCAAAATGTCATGACATTTTCGTGTCTCGATAGTAAAGATTACCCCTTCCCCAATGATGGTGCTGGTGTGACATAAGGACCTTTTAAGAGAAAGGTCACTAGGTGTAACAAAGTGCTACTTATATATTCCTAGCTAGTTCACCTTTTTTTTAAATTTCCCTGCACATTTATGTAGTTGCACATTTTTATCCCCTGTGTCTGGTATCTAAATTTACTGAACCCTCATGCTAAATTTAGTAACCCTGTTTTGTGACAGAATTAAAACTGGCAGTAGTAAGAGAAGCCCAATATCTGGGTACGTCTACACTACGGGATTATTCCGATTTTACATAAACCGGTTTTATAAAACAGATTGTATAAAGTCGAGTGCACGCGGCCACACTAAGCACATTAATTCGGCGGTGTGCGTCCATGGTCCAAGGCTAGCGTCGAATTCCAGAGCGTTGCACTGTGGGTAGCTATCCCATAGTTCCCGCAGTCTCCCTCGCCCATTAGAATTCTGGGTTGAGAGCCCAGTGGCTGATGGGGCAAAAATCATTGTCGCGAGTGGTTCTGGATAAATGTCGTCAGTTTCCTTCCTCCGGGAAAACAATGGCAGACAATCATTTCGCGCCCTTTTTCCCTGGATTGCCCTGGCAGACGCCATAGCACGGCAACCATGGAGCCCGTTCAGCTTTTTTTTTACAGTCACCGTATGTGTACTGGATGCCGTGGACAGAGGCGATACTCCAGCGCTACACAGCAGCATTCATTTGCTTTTGCGTGATAGCAGAGACGGTTATCAGTTGTTCTGTACCGTCTGCTGCCAGTGTAAATTGGCAATGAGGATGACGGTTACCTGTCATTCTGTACTGTCTGCTGTTATCGTGGGTGCCCCTGGCTGAGGTCGGCTGGGGGTGCAAAGGCAAAAATGGGAATGACTCCCTGAGTCAATCCCTCCTTTATGGTTTCTAAAAGTAGAGTCAGTCCTGCCTGGAATATGGGGCAAGTGTACTAGAGAACCAGTGTATCAGAGAGCACAGCTGCTCCGTGCCAGATCCCGCAGAAAGGATAAGCTGCATGCCATTCACGAGGGGTGCCCCTGCAACAACCCCACCCGTTGCTTCCCTCCTCCCCCAACCTTCCTGAGCTACCGTGGCAGTGTCCCCCCCATTTGTGTCATGAAGTTATAAAGAATACAGGAATAAGAAACAGCGACTTGTTAGTGAGATAAAATGAGGGGGAGGCAGCCTCCCGCCGCTATGGCAGTTCAGCCAGGACATTAAGCGGTGCAGGGGAGAGGAGCCCAGCATGCCGCTGCTATGACAGTCCAGGCAGGACAGAATCTTTTCTTTACACAGGAAAGGGAGGGGGCTGATGGAGCTCAGCCCCCAGTTGCTATGATGAGGATGGTTACCAGCCGTTCTGTACCATCTACTGGAAATGACCGAGAATCATTCCTACTTTCACCCAGGTGCCTCCGGCCAGCCTCACCTGAAGCCACCCAGGAGCACTCACGGGTTGATAACAAGGACGGCTGCCAGTCCTACTGCACCGTCTGCCACCAGGGAGGGGAGAGGAGTGGATACTGCTCTTCACTGCTGCAGCATCGCGTCTACCAGCAGCATTCAGTAGACATAGGGTGACATTGAAAGAAGTCAAGAAACGATTTCTTTCCCTTTTCTTTCACGTGGGGGGAGGAGGCAGTAAATTGTCGAGCTATACCCTGAACCATGCCGGACAATATGTTTGAACCTACAGGCATTGGGAGCTCAGCCAAGAATGCAAATACTTTTCGGAGACTGCTGTGGACTGTGGGATAGCTGGAGTCCTCAGTACCTCCTCCCTCCCTCCATGAGCATCCATTTGAGTCTCTGGCTTCCCGTTACGCTTGTCACGCAGCACTATGTAGCCTGTAGATTTTTTTTTTCAAACGCTTTGGCATTTCATCTTCTGTAACGGAGCTTTGATAGAACAGATTTGTTTCCCCATACAGCGATCAGATCCAGTATCTCCCGTACGGTCCATGCTGGAGCTCTTTTTGGATTTGGGACTGCCTTGCCACCCGTGCTGATCAGAGCTCCACGCTGGGCAAACAGCAAATGAAAATCAAAATTTCGCGGGGCTTTTCCTGTTTACCTGGCCACTGCATCAGAGTTCAGATTGCTGTCCAGAGCGGTCACAGTGGTGCACTATGGGATACTGCCCGGAGGCCAATACCGTCGATTTGCGGCCACACTAACCCTAATCTGATATGGTAATACCGATTTTAGCGCTACTCCTCTCGTCGGGGAGGAGTACAGAAACCGATTTAAAGAGCCCTTGATATCGATATAAAGGGCCTCGTAGTGTGGATGGGTACAGTGTTAAATCGGTTTAACGCTGCTAAAATCGGTTTAAACGCGTAGTGTAGACCAAGCCTCTGAATGCTTTGGCAGTGAGGTGACTCTGGGTGTCTCCTTATACAGATATTTACGTTTTGAGCTTTAGAGATGAAAAATTGCAGGATTTTGTTTTGGGGAAGGGGGAGCCATAATTCTGAAACTCTTTTTTCCCCAGCCTGTATTCATGTCACGTTGGGTTTTTGCTCTCTCATTTTCAGCCTCTATTGCTGAGGGCACTGAATAGGATTGGCTGCCAACTGAGCAAGCTACCTTATATCAATGTCATTGATTTCTTTGGTTCCAGGAAACAAAAATCTTTTCCCTTGATTCAACTTCGGGAAGCTGTAGGGGTCTGAAGACACTTATTAGGTGGCTTCCATTTAAACTGACAGCTAGGGACTTTATTACTTACTGTACAGGCAGCCCTGCTGTGTATAGGGATTCCACTTCAGTACAACACCACTTGTAAATGGAAGAATGATTTACTTTGCCTCAGTCATGGTCATCTTTTAGATGTTACACGACAGTGCTTGGTGCATCCAGACTGAATGAAAATAATATAGATATTAATAGGCCACTTACACTATTCAAAATTGTAGTGGGCAGATAGGCATTGGGTACATGGCACTAGAAATGAATTACAGCAGTAGCTCTTAAGCATGGTTACTTTCTTTTCTGACTATAAATGCCACTTATTTATAGCTGGGCGCATCAAGATTAATGTCAATGCATTTTCTTGTTATAGGAGCAGCTTACTGCCAGTTCATGGACATGTTGTTCCCAGGGTGCATTAGCTTGAAGAAAGTAAAATTTCAGGCAAAGCTGGAGCACGAGTACATTCACAATTTCAAACTTCTGCAAGCATCATTTAAAAGAATGAATGTGGATAAGGTACGTTTTTAATATTTAAATAATTGTAATGTTTTACAAAACAATTTTCTATACTGGGTAGTGTATAATGGACATTGAGAACCAAAATGATGAATAACCAGACCCAGTTTTTCAAATTCTAAAGCCTGAAGTGGAGATCCCAGTTCTGTATTTAGATGCTCTCACTGGCATTTTGACATCTAAAATGGATATTTGGGTACAAAGGCAGAAAATGTGTAAACAGGTACACTTAGTGCTCAAGGTGAAAAACTGGGCCCAAAATAGTTAGTTGTCAGTAATTAAAAAATTACCACTCATTAGGTCCCCAAGTTCACGAGAGGGCCTCATGATAAAACGCTGTCCATTGGTAGATCCTTAAAATGAATAAATACTGGGATCCTCATAAGGTGAGGGGAAAACTCAAGATCATGTGTGGTGACACCCAGAATTCCCAATAGAAGTAAACAACAAGCATTCCGTATCTATCGTTGTACTGAATACTACTTACTCAAGGTAGGATATGAGGAGTTGTACATTTTTAACTATTGGAACAACTTTCCAAATGATGGAACCATATTGCTTGGTAAGTCATTAAATCAAGATTGGATGTCTTTCTTTAAATAAACAGACTACCTAAACCACAAGATATGGGCTTGATGCTTCTATGGCCTGTTATGAAGGAGTTCTAAAAAGATGATCCTACCAGTCCCTTCTGGCCTTAAAACATATGAAACCATGCAATCTATCCAGAATTTACCTTTGAACATTACCTGTGAACAAATCAAACCATGCCCTGCCTGTCTTAAATGTAGAAAACTTATAAAATATGTAATCAGCATTTTGTCCAAGCTGGTCGACTTTCCTAGCAAAATACACATTGACAAATGAAGCTTTTTTCAATGTTTGTTCTTTGTGGTGTTTAGTCTCTCACCTGTTGTGCATTATTTGTTCTGTAAAGCTAAATATGTCTTTACCTTTCCTTTCCCTGACTTTAATCAATCATGTTGACCCATCCTCTGTGTTCCCCAGGCTACTTCCCCTTGATACAATCAGGTGTATATTCTGTGTGCAGATAGGTTCCTATCACACATTTTACTCAGACTAAATTTGAAGTGGTATAAGATTAACTGTTTCTCAACATGAATTTGCCCAGTTTGTGTAAGCAGTAACAACATAAACTAAACTGAATAAAAGTGAAAAGGTTTAAAATGCTGTCATGTTTCAGTTTTGCACGTACAAAATATCTGTTTGTAAAGATTTAGCTTAAAAAATAGTTTTATGCCTGCTTTTAACCTCTGTATTCTGAATCTTAAACTGTTTTAGAAAGCACTATATTTTGAATGAATGTTATAGGACTTTTTAATACTAATTCATTATTACCATAATGCTGTAGGTGCTTCTATTTAAAATGGATTGTTTTGGCAAAGCATTGAAAAGCCTAATAAAGTTGACGGTCATGTCTTATTTTATAGGGAATAAACTCCTTGTTTGGCAGTGCATCATTAAAAATACAAGCACAATAGACTGAGGGGATATTGTACAAAATGTGACATGATCTGTGATGTACAGGCTAGCTCTTGGTTTTTTAAAACACTGTGTTGTCAGCTTAGCCTTGTCATTTCCATTCCCCCTGAGACTCTAGGCACCCCTTTTCCAGTTGAAGAAAATGTGAATTGTTGCTAAGCAAGCCAAGGTGGCACTTCCAGCATTCCTACAGTAGTCCTTATCTGCCCACTGAAACGGGGAATGGCAATTGAATCCTGATCTTCAGAGAGCAGTGCAGAACCCTATCATTATGCTGCAGTACTGGGATTTAATCAGTTTCATTAGAGTCTTCACATTGGTGAAGAATTCACAAGATATTGATACAGAAGGGACTTTCTCACAGTCTTCATTATAGCTCATTAAAACTCCATGGGCAGTTTCCCAAACTCTTGCATGTAAATAAACCATTCTGTATACTGCATATGGGGAAGGTGGGGTGGGAATGATCAGGTTAGTACCTCAGTATTAGAATGAGTGTGTATTTAAAAAATATATATGAGTTTGAACTCCATTGTGGCTTTTAAATCCATTGCTTCACTACAGAGGCAGGGTAGAGGGTGCCAGGGCCTAGCAGTATTGGTTGGTGACAATCTTCTTGAACAGGACACAGGTGAGGAGAATGCTTCTGAGGATTTTGTGGGAGTGCACCAGGGAACAGCTTCTTTCCCTTTTGGAGACGTACAGTATCATGGGCACCCCACTTTAAGAAAGATGAGGACAAATAAGAGAAAGTCCAGTGGGGAGCACCAAAAAAAAAAAAATTCAGAAAACATGAATGATGTAAAACAATGTAATACTTTAGAGCCTGTAAGTCCACTCAGTCCTATTTCTTATTTAGCCAATCACTCAGACAAACGAGTTTGTTTACATTTGCAGGAGATGATGATGAGGAAAAGTTGAAAGAATTGGGCGTGTTTAGAGAAGAGAGGGTGAAGGAGGACGATATAAGTCTTCAAATATGAAAAAGGTTATTATACAGAGAATGGTGACCAATTGTATTCCTGGCCACTGGGTGTAGAACAAGAAGTAATTGAATAAATGTCCAGCAAGGGAGATTTAGATTATGTATTAGGGAGAATTTTTAAGAACTGGAATAGGTTTTCAAGGGGCTGTGAAATCCTCATCACTGGAGGTTTTTAAGAACAAGTTAGAGAAACACCTGCCTGAGATGGTTTAAGTATACTTAATCCTGCCTCAGGACAGGGGAGCAATTAGATGATACCTTGAGGTCTCTTCCAGCCCTACACTTCTATGATTCTGTGAGCCTTTTGCAGACACAACCAGCACTGACAGTGCTTACATAGGTTTGTCTAATGAGAACGCTTGAGATTCTGTTTCCCCACCATGCGTACACAGGAAAATGTGAAAGAGGATTTCCTGTGTTCTGACAGCTCCTTGCACACCTACTGCATGCAGGCCAGAATCTGACCCTTTGCCTTTTGAAAAATTATTCTTTTTTAGGACATACATCTAATCTCATGAAATATGTTAACTAAAATCTCCAACAGACTCCCTGTTACTTGTTAAAGATGACAGTAGTTTCAGACTGGCTACATGCAACCACTCAAAGCTAAAATGAGCGTATCTGAAGAAGAACAGTTGTAAAGGCTTATGTACAATGGTAGAGGTCTGCACAGGCCTAATTTTAAAGCCCGTCCCAAACTTGACTAGCGTATGGCCAAATCCAACTTGAGTGTCAAGTTGTTTTCAGACCTGACCCGACCGAAACCTGACACTCCTCCCCACTTCCCCAACCTGTGTCAACACTGCTGCCATCTCATCCTTAAGGTTTGTTCTGGTGGGGGCTCCCCATGCCCTTTGCCCACAATCCATCTCCATTCACCTCCTGCTTGTGGTGTCGTCACAGCAGTGTCTACATGTACCAGTGCGGCTGGCTGCCCCACCTCATTGCACTGTACGTTCTACAGCATAATAGATGTTACAGTTCCTTAGCATGCTCGCTCTATGGTGCGCAAAGCTCAGCACAACCATGGCCAGCAGGAGCAGGACACTTAGCAGCCTCTGCCACGTTGCCTCACCAACCCCATGGGCAGGAGGAGATGATGAGAGACTACCCGAGTCACGCCCAAATGTGTTGAGTTGTTCTCAGACCTGAGCTGAACCCGACACTTGGAGATGGGGCATCATGGGGTTTGGGTCAGGTTGCAAGACTCCGTACTATGGTATCATAGTACTGGTACTTCTACCTTTTAGAAGAACATGCACTATTGAGAGGTTAGCTTAATGTTGTTCATGGAAAAATGGTGCTAGAAAATGAGTATTTAAAGGGGCTTTATATATAACTAAGCACAAACCATATCACTGTAAATCCAGAATGATGCAGGAGACACCACATTGGTAGTTATTTCTCAGATTATCTAACAATTTATGTATGTACTGGCAATGCAGTGTTACTGGAACCTTTTACCATTGTATTTTATAGGTGATTCCAGTGGAGAAATTGGTGAAAGGGCGCTTCCAAGACAACTTAGATTTTATCCAATGGTTTAAGAAGTTCTTTGATGCCAACTATGACGGTAAAGAGTATGATCCTGTCATGGCTCGACAAGGCCAAGATGCTCTTCCCCCACCAGATCCCGGTGAACAGATCTTTAACTTACCAAAAAAGTCCCATCATGCAAACTCTCCCACTGCAGGTATTGTAAATCTTGGAGATTTCCATTCCCATTTTACAGATAATGGTATAGTAATGTCTTAATCTGCTGTAAATAGCTTATATAAATATGAGGTCAAATTAGAAATGGAGTTTCAACATGCAGCCACCACGCTCTTTGTGTTCGTACTTCGCGCTATCTGGGGCTCACCATCTAGATTACATAAATGGACTTTTTGTGGGCATTCATTTTGTTGGTGTGTTTTGACCTGCCATATTATTACTGAAGATTTTACGGTCTGGGAGATAAATCCTATGACTCCAGTGTACCTAATGTTGGAGACAAAGCCAACTGACTGTTTTGCTGCAGAACCTGAGTAAAAATTTGAATGCTGAAATATGAACTCTTTAAAATCTCAAACATAATGTCATATTAATTTAGGTTTATATTTACTTTCATTAACCAAACATAAAAGAATTAAATGAAAAGTAAAATCAAGTGCCAGTACGTTTGTTTGAATGATCGATCATTTGATTGCTGGCGCATCTCAAATTTTGAAGTAATGAAACCTAGCATAGGTGGTGCGTAGTGGAGGCAGGGGGAGGCTAAGTCTTCGCAAACCTTGCACCATTCGGGTGAAGGGGAACAGTGGAAGATTTAAGACCCCCTGAAAAATTCCCCCCCATCACAGCCCCAGGGCTCTTGCTCCCCACTACAGCTCCAGAGCTGCGGTGGGGGCATAGGCCTTTTCTGATCTTGAGGTGGTGAGAGGGGAGCTCATGGAGGGCCTGGCCTCACAGGTGAAGAGGCAGAGTGAGGCTGGAATGGGGGCAGGCCCATGGATGGATGGAATAGGGTGGGGCTGCAGTTGAAGGGGGGAAGGGCTCCTGGCTCGGCTCTTCAGCTAGGGCAGAGAACACCACCACAGTCGAGCTCTCACCCTTCTTCCCACTCCCCTCTGGTCGGCCAGGGCCACGGTGCAGGAAGGGGACAGAGCAGTGAGTGGGGGCAGGCCCTCAGCTGGAAAAGGCTGGCAGGGGCTAAGCTCCCTAAGGGGAAGCTTCACCCACCGCCCATGAAACCTAGGATGAGAAACTTAAAATTGCAGATTCTAGGACCTGGCAAAGAAGCTACAGAGCTTCTTGGTCCCATTCTGATGCTTTCCTGGCATAGGTAGGCAGCGGAGTGATCTCTTGGATCATGTCAGTGCAGGGACTGTCCTGAGGATGTAGTTGTGTGAATGGATATTAATAGCTGCATTCTGTCCACTGCAATCAAATAATTTTGTGGGATATTCAGATGCAGTCAGCACTGGTCTAACTTTGTTCCTGTTGAAGTCAGTGGTAAAACTCCCATTTACTTAAGTGGGGGCAGAGTTGGGTCAGTGCTGAGTGCTTTTGAAAACTCTACCTTTAATGCTCTTTGTATGCATAGTGCATTGTATTAAGCTGCTTTTAAAAGCATTTAGAAATAAAGCAGATGCCTTTTTGACTGTTAACTTTAGTTTGCTAGCAATACAATGAGTATTCTCCCACTCTTCTACAGGACTAAAACTGCCCCAAATGTGTGTGAAAACTTCACTGGTCAGATTTTCAAAAATGCTCTCAAATTGTTCTGTAATATCTACACTTGTATGATTATCTGTTTGCAAATCAAGATAACCACTGTACATGCAGAAACATTGATTTTATAGTATCTCAAATTTTCAGCATTTCACTAAACTGAAGGTGACATCTGGTACAAAAATGCTGATTAGACTCTGCGAGGTATGAGTTTGCAGGTAAGCACATACAAAAACTTTTGTGGATACAGTGTAGAAGGTCCCTTCTGAAAGTTTGAATTATGTTGGTTCAGAGAGGGTCCTGAGGATGCAGATCTGTGTGTGAATGCCAATATATAGTGCTTAAGAGTGTCAAGAACAGGATAGATGTGTGGACACTAAAACTAAATTTTTAAAAATTTTAAAGTATGTTTCCTTTTAATTCTGGCTAACATTCTTTATAAATTAGTCAAATAATTCCAAGAAACGTGAGTAATATATATTTAGAGCTGTCAATTAATCACAGTTAACTAACTGTTTAGGAGGCGGGGCTTACCTGCTTAGGGGTCCTATAAAAGTAGCCAGCCAGTCAGGCAGCGGCACAGCAGCCAGCAAACAGAGCTGTGAACAGGTGAGTTTCAGAGGGAGTTCTCTTGGAGGAGCAGGTTTTTGTATTTTGTGTATTGTATTGTGTAGTTTGTATGTGTGGAGGCTGCCAGGGGCAGTGTGCTGGGAGAGAAGCTGAGCCCTGTTTAGGGGGCGGGGCTTACCTGCTTAGGGGTCCTATAAAAGTAGCCAGCCAGTCAGGCAGCGGCATAGACAGCTGCAGCGGCACAGCAGCCAGCAAACAGAGGAGTTCCAGAGGGAGTTTACAGGGGGAGGTTGTGGGGGAGACTAAGAGACCTAGACAGAGGAACTGACAGGCTAGTTAAGGGAGTGGGTAGTGGTCTGCCATTGTTCTGGTGCCTGTTGGGGGTTTGTGTTGTGTTGTGTTTCTTGGACTACCAGGTTTTAGATGGAAAGGCTATGACTGATACAGAGGCAGCAGTGAAAGACACAATGAGGATGACTGGATGTGGAAGCTGCGGCATGTACATGATCCTGGAGGGGGTACCTGTAAAGAGTTTTGTCTGCATGAATTGCCGCCTGATAGAGCTGATGGAAGAAAAGATCCGAGAACTGGAGATGCAGGTGGAAACTCTGGTCGAGTTTAGAAGGGGGTTCGAGCAGATGATGGAGCAAAGACATGAGGAGGCTGAAGGGATAAGCTCAGACTTGCAGATGGAAGCAGGACCAAAGAATTCTGAGGAGAGACTGCTGGGTGAGGAAAGTGGACAGTGGAAGCATGTGACTAAGAGAACCAGGCAGAAGAAAAGACGGGGCAGTGAAGGAGAAATAGAACTCAGGAACAGGTTTGTAGAGTTGGAAAATGAAGAAGGGGCACAGCAGGTGGTTGCTGAAGGAGAGAGGGCAAGGAAAAAGAGAAGAGCTGTTAGTCCTACAGGAAGAAGGGAGGAGTCAATGGAGGCAACACCAAATATGAGCCCCAGGAGGATTGCAAGGGTGCATAGGAATCGAGAGGACTTGCAGCCAGTGGGTGCAGGGGATAGACCAGAGAATCACACTGTCACCAGGAAAAGGCAGGTTTACGTGACTGAGGACTCCTTACTGAGAAGAATAGACAGGCTTGTAACTAGAGCTGATCCAGAGAACAGAAGGGTGTGCTGTCTGCTGGGTGCTAAGATACGGGATGTGGACCTGAGGCCGAAAAGGATCCTAACGGGAGCAGGGAAGAATCCGTTGATTGTCCTTCATGTGGGAACGAATGATACGGCTAGATTCTCGCTGGAAAGTATCAAGGGAGACTATGCCAGACTGGGGAAGACGCTTAAGGAAATCGAGGCTCAGGTGATCTTCAGTGGGATTCTGCCGGTTCCTAGAGAAGGGCAACAAAGGTGTGACAAGATTATGGCAATCAACAGATGGCTCAGACAGTGGTGCTATAAGGAGGGGCTTTGGGATTTACGGCCACTGGGAAGCATTTATGGACAGAAGACTGTTCTTTTGGGATGGACTTCACCTGAGTAAGGAGGGAAATAGAATTCTAGGATGGAGGCTTGCCCAACTGATTGAGAGCTTTAAACTAGGAATTTGGGGGATATGGTTGGGAGATGTCCAGGTGATCTCCACGCCACAATTTAACCTTGAGAGTGAAGAAAACAAAGTAAGACGGGATACAGCCGTGGACAGAAGAATTGACATAAGGAGGAAGGGTAGTGTAGATACCAGTCTAATAGGTGATGCTGGTGGTAGAATGTCTATGCCTATCAGGGTTAAGAATGTCAGCGAAGCCAAATGGCAAAAATTAGCGTCTGTACACTAATGCGAGGAGCCTAGGTAACAAAATGGAGGAACTAGAGCTACTGGTGCAGGAAGTGAAACCAGATATTATAGGGATAACAGAAACATGGTGGAATAGTAATCATAACTGGAGTACAGGTATTGAAGGCTATGTGCTGTTTAGGAAAGACTGAAATGAAGGCAAAGGTGGTGGAGTAGCATTGTATATCAATGATGAGGTTAACTGTAAAGAAATAAGAAGTGATGGAATGGATAAGACAGAGTCTGTCTGGGCAAAAATCACACTGGGAAAGAAAGCTACTAGAGTCTCCCCTGAGAGAGTGCTTGAGGTGTGCTACAGACCGCCAGGATCTGATTTGGATATGGATAGAGACCTCTTTAATGTTTTTAATGAAGTAAACACTAATGGGAATTGTGTGATCATGGGAGACTTTAACTTCCCAGATATAGACTGGAGGACAAGTGCTAGTAAGAATAATAGGGCTCAGATTTTTCTGGATGTGATAGCTGATGGATTTCTTCACGAAGTAGTTGAAGAACCAACAAGAGGGGATGCCATTTTAGATTTGGTTTTGGTGAGTAGTGAGGACCTCATAGAAGAAATAGTTGTAGGGGACAACCTTGTTTCGAGTGATCATGAGCTAATTCAGTTCAAACTAGATGGAAGGATAAACAAAAATAGATCTAGGACTAGGGTTTTTGACTTCCAAAGGGCTAACTTTAAAGAATTAAGGAAATTAGTTGGGGAAGGGGATTGAACTGAAGAACTTGTGGATCTAAATGCGGAGGAGGCCTGGAATTAGTTTCTGCAGCTTTGACTTAAAGTATCAGAAACCTGCATCCCAAGAAAGAGGGGAAAAAACCATAGGCAGGAGTTGCAGACCAAGCTGGATGAGCAAGCATCTCAGAGAGGTGATTAAGAAAAAGCAGAAAGCCTACAAGGAGTGGAAGAAGGGTGGGATTAGCAAGGAAAGCTACCTTAGTGAGGTCAGAACATGTAGGGTTAAAGTGAGAGAGGCTAAAAGCCATGTAGAGTTGGACCTTGCAAAGGGAATTAAAACCAATAGTAAAAGGTTCTATAGCCATATAAATAAGAAGAAAACAAAGAAAGAAGAAGTGGGACCGCTAAACACTGAGGATGGAATGGAGGTTAAGGATAACCTAGGCATGGCCCAATATCTAAATAAATACTTTGCCTCAGTCTTTAATAAGACTAATGAGGAGCTTAGGGATAATGGAAGGATGACAAATGGGAATGAGGATATGGAGGTGGATATTACCACATCTGAGGTAGAAGCCAAACTTGAACAGCTTAATGGGACAAAATCGGAGGGCCCAGATAATCTTCATCCAAGAATATTAAAGGAACTGGCACATGAAATTGCAATCCCATTAGCAAGAATTTTTAATGAATCGGTAAACTCAGGGGTTGTACCATATGACTGGAGAATTGTTAACATAGTTCCTATCTTTAAGAAAGGGAAAAAATGTGATCAGAGTAACTATAGGCCTGTTAGTTTGACGTCTGTAGTATGTAAGGTCTTGGAAAAAATGTTGAAGGAGAAAGTAGTTAAGGACATTGAGGTCAATGGTAATTGGGACAAATTACAATATGGTTTTACAAAAGGTAGATCGTGCCAAACCAACCTGATCTCCTTCTTTGAGAAGGTGACAGATTATTTAGACAAAGGAAATGCAGTAGATCTAATTTACCTCGATTTCAGTAAGGCATTTGACACGGTTCCACATGGGGAATTATTAGTTAAATTGGAAAAGACGGGGATCAATATGAAAATTGAAAGGTGGATAAGGAACTGGTTAAAGGGGAGACTCCAAAGGGTCGTACTGAAGGGTGAACTGTCAGGCTGGAAGGAAGTTACTAGTGGAGTTCCTCAAGGATCAGTTTTGGGACCAATCTTATTTAACCTTTTTATTACTGACCTTGGCACAAAAAGCAGGAATGTGCTAATAAAGTTTGCAGATGACACAAAGCTGGGAGGTATTGCTAACACAGAGAAGGACCAGGATATCATACAGAAAGATCTGGATGACCTTGTAAACTGGAGTAATAGTAATAGGATGAAATTTAATAGTGAAAAGTGCAAGGTCATGCATTTAGGGATTAATAAGAATTTTAGTTATAAATTGGGGACACATCAGTTGGAAGCAACAGAGGAGGAGAAGGACTTTGGAGTATTGGTTGATCGCAGGATGACTATGAGCCACCAATGTGATATGGCCGTTAAAAAAGCTAATGCAGTTTTAGGATGCATCAGGCGAGGTATTTCCAGCAAAGATAAGGAGGTGTTAGTACCGTTATATAAGGCACTGGTGAGACCTCATCTGGAATACTGTGTGCAGTTCTGGTCTGCCATGTTTAAGAAGGATGAATTCAGATTGGAACAGGTTCAGAGACGGGCTACTAGGATGATCCGAGGAATGGAAAACCTGTCTTATGAAAGGAGACTCAGAGCTTGGCTTGTTTAGCCTAACCAAAAGAAGGTTGAGGGGGAATATGCTTGCTCTTTATAAATATATCAGAGGGATTAATATTAGGGAGGGAGAGCAATCATTTAAGCTTAGTACCAATGTAGACACAAGAACAAATGGGTATAAACTGGACATTAGGAAGTTTAGACTTGAAATTAGACGAAGGTTTCTAACCATTAGAGGAGTGAAGTTCTGGAACAGCCTTCCAAGGGGAATAGTGGGGACAAAAGACAATATCTGGCTTTAAGACTAAGCTTGATAAGTTTATGGAAGGGATGGTATGATGGGATAGCTTAATTTTGGCAACTGATCTTTGATTATCAGCAGGTAGATATGCCCAGTGGTCTGTGATGGGATATTAGATGGGATGGGATGAGTTAGTGCAGAGAATTCTTTCCTGAGTGCTGGCTGGTGAGTCTTGCCCACATGCTCAGGATTTAGCTGATTGGCATATTTGGGGTTGGGAAGGAATTTTCCTCCGGGGCAGATTGGCAGAGGCCCTGGAGGTTTTTCACCTTCCTCTGCAGCATGGGGCATGGGTCACTTGCTGGTGGATTCTCTGCAGCTTGAGGTCTTCAAACCACAATTTGAAGACTTCAATAACTCAGACATAGGTTAGAGATTTGTTATAGAAGTGGATGGGTAGGGTTCTGTGGCCTGCTTTGTGCAGGAGATCAGACTAGATGATCATATTGGTCCCTTCTGACCCTGAAGTCTATGAGTCTGAGTCTATGAATTAAAAAAATAACCGCGATTAATCACAGTTTTAATTGCACTATTAAACAGTAGAATACCAATTGAAATATATTAAATATTTTGGATGTTTTTCTACGTTTTCATATAATAATCTGTGTTATAATTGAAATTAAAGTGTATATTTATTACAAATATTTGCACTGTAAAAATGATAAAATAAATATTTTTCAATTCACCTCATACAAGTACTGTAATGCAATATCTTTGTCGTGAAAGTGCCACTTACAAATGTCAATTTTTTTTTTGTTACATAACTTACAAAAACAAAACTATGTAAAACTTCAGAGACTAAAGTCCACTCCATCCTGCTTCTTGTTCAGCCAATGGCTAAGACAGACAAGTTTGTTTACATTTACAGGAGATAATGCTGCCCACTTCTTATTTACAATGTCACCAGAAAGTGAGAACAGGCATTTGCCTGGCACTTCTGTAGCGGGCATTGCAAGGTATTTACGTACCAGATATGCTAATCATTTGTATACCCTTTCATGTTTCGGCCACCATTCCAGAGGACATGCTTCCATGCTGATGACGCTTTTAAAAAAAAAAACATGTTAATTAAATTTGTGACGGAACTCCTTGGGGGAGAATTATATGTCCCCTGCTCTATTTTACCTGCATTCTGCCACATATATTTCATGTTATAACAGTCTCAAATGATGACCCAGCACATGTTGTTCGTTTTAAGAAGACTTTCGCTGCAGATTTGACAAAACGCAGAGAAGGTACCAATGTGAGATTTCTAAAGATAGCTACAGCACTTGAGCCAAGGTTTAAGAAGCTGAAGTGCCCTCCAAAATCTGAAGAGGAACGAGATGTGAGCATGCTTTCAGAAGTCTTAAAAGAGCAATGCTCTGATGCAGAAACTACAGAAACCAAACCACTCAAAAAGAAAATCAGCCTTCTGCTGGTGGCATCTGACTCAGATAATTAAAATGAACATGAGTCGGTCTGCACTGCTTTGGATCGTTATCAAGCAGAACCCATCATCAGCATGGATGCATGTCCTCTGGAACGGTGGTTGAAGCATGAAGAGACCTATGAATCTTTAGCGCATCTGGCATGTAAATATCTTGCAATGCTGGCTACAACAGTGCCATGAGAATGCCTGTTCTCACTTTTAGGTGACATTGTAAGCGGGCAGCATTATCTCCTGCAAATGTAAACAAACTTGTTTGAGTGATTGGCTGAACAAGAAGTAGGACTGAGTGGACTTGCAGGCTCTAAAATTTTAGATTGTTTTATTTTTGAATGCAGCTTTTTTGTACATAATTCTGCTTTTGTAAATTCAACTTTCATGATAGAGATTGCACTACGGTACTTCTATTAGGTGAATTGAAAAATATTATTTCTTTTGTTTTTATACAGTGCAAATACTTGTAATCAAAATAAATATAAAGTGAGCACTGTACACTTTGTATTCTGTGTTGTAATTGAAAACAATATATTTGAAAATGTAGAAAGCATCCAAAATATTTAAATAAGTGACATTCTGTTTAACAGTGCGATTAATCATGATTAATTTTTTAATCGCTTGACAGCCCTAATATTTAGCCACCAATAAATCTATACAGATATAGATAAATTGAAATATTATCTATATCTACCTAGTTGGCAGAGACACTAATATTGATTTGCTCCACAAAATAACATTTTGTGTTTCAATCAGACACTTATAATGTAAATCTTTTAATTATTATTCCTAACTAGTTAATGCTTTTCCTAACATTTTGTTCTGTTTTTTCAGAAGTACAAAAAGATTTAGCTGGGAATCTCCCACTAACAAAATTAAACTGCTAAATCCCTAAAGGCTGCTTTGAAAGTTTACCCCTAAAAGGTAGTTGTAACAAGCTAGAATTATTTTCAATCTGCCTTAATCTGATGCCAAACCCTCAGAGCCAGATGGAGTTTGGCATCTGTTTACCATTTCTGTAAATAGATGTTTATCCATATCTGTGCAAATGCTGTGTTTGCTCCCCAACTTGCATTTAGCAACCTAAGTTTGTTTTGTTTGTAAAAATTAAGAATAAGGAGAAATATTAACTTTGTTTCAAAAATGAGTGTTCCAAGGAGCTTTTACTGACATCTTCAAAGAGCAGTCACTCTTAAAAGTCAGGGCAGGTCAAGGATAATGCAGCTTGGAAATTGTAGCATAAATAGTTCCCTGGACTAATCTTCTGTGCCACTCTCATGTTGCCTTCATTCCTTGGTAAGGCAGAGCCAATTTGTAAAAAGAACTGATATATAGTATGATCTGTGTATGGAATTTGATAATGGTACCTTTCAGACTACATGAAGTGGCAGTTCTCTGGAATAAGGAGCCCCACTTCATCACATACTATTCCACTGTACAAGGGGAATACACATACCTGTTTTCATAAGGATTGGTACCAACAGTGTATACTCCATTACAGGCTTGCCGCCAGCACCACAGGTTCCTCATATATAGTGCCATCTGCCAGCTCAATATTGCTCAGGTCCTTTAAATATTCTCTTATACCCTGTTTTTCCTTATGATGTAGTAAACAGTCAACAGATGTAGGCTCAAAGTTGTTGTGCGGGATTAAAATACAACTTTTTTTTGTTGTTTGTGCCGATTTTAATTCTGCCTGTATGAAATAGTCTGATCAGGTTGTTGGGATTTCAGCTCAGAAAGCTTATGCAAGCATTCCCAAATGTAAATCACACCCCATATTTTTGGGGTGGGGAGCATCAAAAATTTGTGGACAAAAGACAACTTAGTATGGAAATAATTTTTTATTAGGTTAAAATTCCAGAAGATTCTTCAGTCTGAAGAATGTTTTGCCTTTTGCTTTGAAGTATCCTGTGAGAATCGGATGGCTAAAGCAGTGCCTGGAAAATACTGGAGAATCACATGATGGCTAAAAATAAGCACATCTATGACAGGGAAAATAACCAGGGCAGAATTAACTGTTTGTCCGTGAACGTTTACAGAGAATGAAACAGCCATCTGAAGCCTTTTGTGCAAGGAGAACAAGTGTTTTTTATAATGCTGTATGGAAAGAGAAATATGTGAGATCTGTTTGCATGGGTTATAGCATCATACAACGCGAGGTGTGCTGTAAATGATTTTTTGGATAAAATATTTTTTTTTTATTCTTAGTGTAATAAAACTTTTAAATGTAGGTGTTAGTGATATGCTGACAAGCATGGAGACTTGAGTTAGCAGGTATTACTCAAAGAATTAATTTCTGCCATCTTTTCTCTCTCCTCTTTCCTTCTCCACCAAACCCTGTTGCCACCCTTCCTGTAGGTCAGACACAACTATATAATCACATCTGTTTTCATTTCAATATGTAGTTCTTTAACCCTTTCTCATGTTGTATTGTTGCAGAAGATCTAGAATGCTTTGGGGGCATAGTCTGTACGGGTGATACATATGCTGAGAGGGCATATTCAAAAGTGTGTTGTTTTTTACTTTAAAAACCTGGTGTTTGGAGTTCAGGGAAGGAGTTGAAATACCATTGGAAACTGAAGTGGTCCTTTCACAGAATCGGTACAGCACTGACAGTGCAGGCTTTCCTGTTCCACCTCGATACGTAGGAACCAGCTGTAAGAGTGAGAAGGTAGTTCAGTTTCCATGCGTATTAAAAGTAATGGCCTCTCTGCTAGAGGGCCAGCAAGCTTGTTCCAAGGTGACATGGACTACTGTTCTAGACACTGGGCTGAAAACCTTGAAAAATATGGCACTATCAAGATGCTATAAATTATAAACTGTGCATTTAACATTAGTCTTTCTTGGGTCTCTTACTCTTTTTTCTAATCTCCAGTATGTCAATTTAGTTCTAATTGAGAAAATTTGTTAATAAACTGTCTTTCCCTCTGGGCAGTTTTTTTTCAGACTTCCCTTTATTGATGCACATTGCTAAATTCTGAATATATAAACAAAAACAAAACCCCACAGATATCGGTTTACAAGACATAATGACCAATTTAAAATGGCTCCTTCTGCTGCTAAAAAGTGGTTGAACCCATTTTACCTAAGCCATCGGGTGGTAATTAAGGCCAGGTGAAATTTTTCCATCAAAACTATTTTCTGGTGGAAAATTGGATTTTCAATTAAACAATTTTTTCATGACATTCAAAAATGTCAAGTTTTTCCTTGAAAAATCTAAACCAGAAAAGCTTATGGTTTATGATTGAATTTTTGGTTGTAGAATCAAAAGTCAAAATTTTCCACAGGGCAATAATCCATTTTCCAGCTAGCTCTAGTGGTAATATCTTCCTAAATGGCTTTCCCAATCATTTTCAAATTGTGGTCTACAGAGCCTCTTCCATCACAAGGAGGAAGTATGTATAATTGAACTCCATCAGTCACACCCCATCCCAGAAATCTTTTACTGTGCATATACTGGATTACAAGTAGAGATTCCAGTATGTAGTCCTGTTAGGTTGCTGGAGACTGTTAACAAAGATTTTCTTTGTCAGCTTTATGGCAAACACAGTCAGTGTGGGTTTATTAAGTTTGGAGGGCAGACTCAAACTGCAAAGAGGCCAAGGGCAGTGAGCGCTGAAGGCAAGGTGAAGAGATTTGTTACTAATGTGAAGTCCTACACCCATGGAGAGGAAATAAATAGCACAGCTAGTGTCAAGCAGCTGAATCTATTGCATTAAAGCAGGTTTATTTCAACTGGTCTCTATAATAGTGTCCTACTATTTAATGTAACTGAGTCATCCAGCCACCACATGGAATGGAAGGTGTGGATAAGGGATGGGAGAAAGTTCTCTGAAGCCTCCCTACGTTAAGTTCTGACCAATATGGAAGTTTGAGAACCACATCTATATCCCATTACTGATCTGACTTTCACATGATCCAGAGGAGAAAAGATCCTTAGTCTCTGCTAAGTTACTGGAGTGTACAACCATGGTAGTTCAGCATATTACTTACCGGTATGTTGTTAAGATTTACTACTTTGAACTGTAACATTTGTTTTAGACCAGCTGCCTCCATTCATGCCTTCTACTTTGAATGATCAGTTACAGGTTTTACTGGAAACAATATTTTTTTCCAACAAATCCCTCCATGATGCCTTGTAATTTACATTCCTGATGGATTCAACTGCTTCAACAACAGCAAAAAAAACTGCCTGGAGTGGCAAGCAGAGCATATGTACTCTTTGATTAATATCTAATGAAAGGAGTTGAAACTGCATTGCAAAAAATATATGGGGCTTAATGTTTTATTATGTTAAGTTCTAATTATACACATGCTGAAGTGGTTAATTATATATAGCTCTAGGCCTCTTACATAGTGTTCTATAATATAGAACAGAAATGAGTTATTCAGAGACATGGCCAACATTCAAGAGTGAAATGCGGAGCCTCATTTATGATACACTTTTAAGCAGAGTGGTCACACTTTGCCCAGCTAAAGCTGCTTTGGCAGCTTGCTGCGAGCCTAGGAGCATACCTAATTTGTCTAATATTAAGCAAATTGTGGCCACCCTTCTTTAATGCTAAGGTGGAAATCAGACTATCAATCCACATAGATAGTGCTCCAAATTGATCAAAGAGACCTCCAGTGGACTAGGTCTAGCACAAAGGCTGCACTTTCGCCAACCTGATATAAAGGTTTCCAGATCTGAGAATAGCAGTGTGCACTAAAATTCTGCTCTGTAACTTTCCCATGCAGACACTGTGGAAGTGAATGATTCTTGCCTACAGCACCCACATGGGAGAGATACAGCACATTTTGATGCATACTGCTATTCATACCCTTTTAGGTCAAACTGTGAGGCAGTGTAGACGGACCTTGAGTTACGCAAGCTCATTTCCTTTAGGTATGGGGCAGACTTAAGAAACAACATTTAAGTTTTTAGCAATAGCTAAGAAGTTTGGTCTGAGGATGTCAGTGGGTGAAAAAGGGGCCGTAAACAATGCAGTAGAGTTACAGTTCTTCTGAAGACCGAGGATTAGATTTTTGTCTTGGGTCACAAATGAAATGCGTTAAGTCTCTGATCCCATTCAGCGGGGAGGGTGTCATCCCCCCTACCCCACGCAAACCCGCCACACAATTGAGCAGGCTCCTGCATGTCCACTGAGCTGTGAGGGGAAGCATGCATGACCACTAATTCCCTTGTCTTTAAAACAAATGTGTGGGAAAGAGGGATTCTCTCAGTAATGATTTAGTTCATAGGGAAGCTGTTAATTCAAATGACCTTTTCTAAAGCTTAATCTTCCTAAAAGATTGTTTCTTCTCAGGAGCATGTCACCAGTGTAATTTCTTATTTCAGCCCCTTTTTTTTTAGTGAATTTGACAGAAGAAATACTGCAGTTAATGTGAGCGAGTCCCAGATTTCACTCAAGCAATGACCATGAATGATGAAGCAGAGTACAATGTTTTGGTGTGTCCCTTCTCACAGCATTCATGTCGTTGTCACATGAGCAGAAGTTCATGCCATTTTCCACAAATATTAAGCAAGTTACTAATTACTGACATAGCTTCAGAGATAATTTGCCCTTGAGGCAGTTAACAGTTGGGGTATTTTGTCTGTAGAACAACAAATAAAGCCTAGAAGTCATATTTAGACAGAATCTTGTACCCATTAATCTGAATACATCTACTCAGAGTATTAAGTGACCTGACATTCTGATCCCACATTTTTGTAATCAGCAATGAAAAGTTTGGGATTGTAGCAGTTTATACAAAATTTAAACATTTTAAATCTGGACATAAAAACTCCTGTTTAGCAAAAAGGAAAGAAAATAGAAGCTGTAGTGGGAAATTCTTTGGCATAATGAGACTGATAGTAATTATGTGTTTTAGGGCATCATTAATACACTGCTTGAGAATTGTAATGGTTTTAATATCTGCTCTATCCAATTTATATTACATTGTCAAGATCAAAATAATTGCTGTCTTTATAAACAGTATATTAAATGATCTTACACCGGTGGTGGTTGTATGGCCAGGTACAAACTAAAATGAACTGAGTGTTAATTCAGGCAGCTGTGATGCTGCTAACAAGCTCAGTGACATGGTACATATAAAATTGAGCTGTGAGCTAACATAAAATCATAACAAACTGTCAGTTTTGGACATTTAAAGTTAACCCTGTATGACTGGGAGTTGAGACTGCCTGTTAGCATCCCATCTGTTGATAATGAAATGCCTTATATGCCAGTGATGATTGAAAGGAACTATTACATGACATGATATGTAGGGGAGTCATTTGATTGTTTTCATGAATCTTTCTTTTGAAAATACAGTTGAAACTGTCATGGACTTCCGCCTAGACAGGAATGTATAATAGATATTGCTGTTTATTTCCATAGTACTAGCAAAGTGTCTGGTACTTTTGCAGGTAACAAGATATCCCTGTTACCCAAACGAATAAATGTATAATTAAAATGGACAACATGCTGACACAGAGCAGGCTGGAGATCAGACGCAATAAAAACTACGTTAATGAACAAAGACATACACAGAGCATGTATCTTGTTAAGCTGTTTGGGGCAGGGACTGTCCTCTTTGCTGCATATCTGTCCAGAGAATATGTAGTACAGTGTGGGCCTGATATCTGATTGGTGCCCTTGGATTCCATAATATACAAATAAATAATAATTAAATCACATTGGCTGGAGTAAGTGCACAGATAAAAATTAATAATGAAAGTAAAATACTCTTTTTCTCAATAAAGAAATAAGAAGAAAGTCTGCTGCTATTCAGCTCTGAGGTGATACTATCCTATTTTCTGTGTACTGCATCTTTAAATGTAAGGACTTTGCCAGTCTGCTGGGAGAATGAAGGGAGATGGGAAGAGTGTTGAGGGCAGGTCAAGATGGAGGATGTGAGAGACTCAGCACCATGGGATTCAGGCTTGGAATCCTCATGCTAAAATAAGTCATCTAGACTGGAAGAACATGTTGGCTATTTGTGTATGGAAAATATAGCGCCTCTCCACACAGAATTAATGGAGCCATTCCAGATTTACAATGGTGTCAATAAGTGCAGCATTTGCATTCCTAGTGTTCAATTGTGCAGCTATTAAGTCTATCAAGGTTTCCCATTGTGAGTCCCAAGTTACAGGTACTTAACTGATTAAAAATGGTCTGGGCTGAAATATTGCATTTAATCATCGTTCCGGATTGGAGCGGTTACACTTTTTTATAAAATTACGGTTCTGTTGGAAATTCATTTCCTCCCAGGGGCTTTCCCTGAGGCCAGACCAAAAGAGTAAACGTGGAGGTAAAACGTACTTTAATGCAAAAGATTTTCAGTTAGCAGCGGATGCCCAGCAAATTCTATTCGAATTTCATTTTCAGCTGTCTCTAGCTCATGCCATCTGAAGCACTCAGATTATTTAGTTTTTTTTAAACTACATTACTGATTATGGATATCAGAACATCCTGTTCATTTAGGGCCTGATCCTGAGCAGTAAGGCGCATATCTAACTCCAGCTGACTTTAGTGGGGTTGAAGTGCTTAATGTCACTCAGCATAAGGAATTAAAAAAGCCATAGACTTAATATTTTAAAGCATAGTCCTTTAATAGCATCTTTCACAAGCATAAGAGTTATATGAGCAGTGTCATCAAATAATCTCTAACCACAGGCAGGAAACAGTCTGAGCTTTCCCAGAATACCCCACTATGGTGCCTCAAATTGCAATTGAAAGAGAACATCTAGAGGTGAGAGAGTAGGTAGATGACTGTGCCTATCCAGTTCGTGCTCTCTGCTCATATTCAGTACATACGATTTTATGATTAGAAGTTTTATGAGGTGGACTCAGGCTGTATAACATCAGATTCTAAACATATTCTATGTCCAGTGATTTATATGTTTCACATCCCATACCTAGGGACCTACCAAATTCATGGCCATGAAAAATGCATCATGGACTGTGAAATGTGGTCCTCCGTGTCCAGTGAAATCTGGTCTTTTGCAGGCCCTTACCTTACTATACAGATTTCACAGGGGAGACCAGTGTTTCCCAAATTGGGAGTCCTGACCCAAAAGGGAATTGCAGAGCGATCACAAGGTAATTTTAGGGGGGTAGTGTTATTCCTATGCTTGCTTCTGTGCTGCCTTCAGAGCTGGGTGGTTGGAGAGTGGCAGCTGCTGACTAAGGGCCCAGCTCTGCAGTGCAGAGGTAAAGGTGGCAATACTATACCATGCCATCCTTACTTCTGCGTTGTTGCTGGCGGCGGCTCTGCCTTCACAGCTGGGCTCCCAGCCAGCAGCCACCGCTCTCCAGCTGCCCAGCTCTGAAGGCAGCAGCACCGCCAGAAGCAGCAGCACAGAAGTAAGAGTAGCAGTGCCGCAACCACTCCTATAATAACCTTGCGGAAATGCCCCCCACCCCGCTCTTTTTTTTTTAAGCCAGGACCCCTACAGTTACAACATCATCACATTTAAGATTTAAATTGCTGAAATCATGAAATTTTATTATTTTAAAAATCCTATGACTGTGAAATTAACCAAAATGGACCATGAATTTAATATGTCCCTAGCCAGACCCTATTACTAATTCCTAAAGTTATACCACCATTTTTTAAGTTGGTATTCTAATGGTATTAGTTTTTGCCATTGTAGGTTGCAGTTGGAGATGATAAGCCTCGATCCTTGGTCTTGATATGCATAAAAAGCCATATTCAGTTATTTTCTGGTAACAACTATCTAAGTATGTGTGCGCGTGTGTGTTTTTTCAATGAGTGGCTTCTTCCGTTCATTGTGTTCTGGTCTAGAATGTTGTAACCCAAGGCATTACTGGACAAAGTGTGTCCATACTGCACTGTCTTGTCACTTCTGCTGTCTCATGTTCATCTGTAAATGCAATTCAGAAATGCCCTCTTGGGTTAAACAGACATGAACTTACTGCTTCCTATACATCTGACCATGTATCCACCTAATTTCTACACTAGCGCTGCATATTAGTTATTCTGTACATTGTACCCTACTATAGAAGTGAAAAAGTGACTAGTTTCTGGAACTCCTTCTTTCCGAGCTATTCAAATCTTTTCAAAACCTTTGTTCGCTTTAACCTGTGACTCTAAATCATCCTCGCCTTGCCTGTCTTCTTCACATGCTGCCTTTCTGTCCTCTGATTGACTAGTCTGCAAAGATACACACTGGACTTGTTTTCGCAACTTAGAAACTTCATCTTTCTTTTCTGTTACTTTTTCTCTTTGTTTTTAAGTTTTATGAGTCACTGTACCAAGTTTGATGAAGCAGTGTTTGTTAATAAGGGGGTAAACTTCCCTGCAAAGGGTCTAATATCTTTCCAGGGACAATGAAAGGATTAGGCAAGGGAAAAAAAATCCTCTTCTGTAAGAAATATGCTCGGTACGTGCATTTGAAGACAGACACAGAGGTAGAGCTCCAGGTTCCATGAAGGCTGCCTTTACTAGCAGATTTTCAGAAATCTGGGCAATCTGAGCCAGGTGAATGCACTGTGACTGGTCCCACCTGGCTATGTTGCCTGCAGTCCCACTCAGAATGGCGTGACAGGAAGAATGAGATTGCACCTAGTTAAAGTCTGCTTACGGTGGCATTCTACCCTCTAGTTTGGAACGTCTCTCAAGTGATAGAATTGCACGGCTTGTTTCCTTTATATGGCCCTTCTTTATGTTTTAACACCTTGGTCTTCAAGAAGTTTTTGCTGAACTCTTAAGTGGAAACAAGCCAGGAAGGAAAAGAAACAGGCTGCCCTTGCCCTAGCTTTTAAAATATGCACCTTTGTTCCCACTTTACAAAACTTACCATGTATCTGAGGAGATTATTTATCTGGCTCTAGTGAAGAGTAAGATTTAGAAACGCTGATGAAAGCATTCCTATTCTACCTATGTGAAATATGTGGTGGCGATGTGTATATAAAAGGTATTGTATGAAAAATGAAGCTTATTGTCATATGAGATGCAGGGATCACTTAAATGTCAGAGAAGGCTGCTGGGATCCTAACAAAAGATTTGTTTTAATGAGTTGTGATTTCACTTGTTTTTAAAGTATTGTCCTGGCCCTTGGGGAAAATGTCAGTGACGATTATACACAAAGATCTGCTGGTCTCTGACAAAGGAAAAAATGGCAACTAAAGATCTTACTCTATTGTCAGAGTACTTTACCAAAAAGACTTACTGCTTTGTTTGTGTAAGAGCAATAGGGCACCATTGGTGTGTATTGATTCATGTTAGCCTCATGAACCAAATTTTATTGTTCAAGATACTAAGTGCTCTTTCAAAAGAATAAGTAATTTTAGGCATGCGAACAGTGTAAATTTCGTCTTTACGAACTCTGTATACTGTACTTGAAACTCTGTTATCAAGGGGTGATGTGGTCCATGTATGTAACTTGTAAGGACTTCAGGATGGAAGATGCTATATTTTGGCCAGAGTGGAGTTTTAACTTTCTGTTGGCATGTATCAATAATTTTATTTTGTAACAAATATGAAAAAATATGGTGGAATTTTAGCCAAAATGGTGTCCACTAAAAGCAGATGAACTGTATAATTGTTTATTCTCCAATGAATGCCCTGAGAGTATTTAAAGTGATGAGAAAAGATAACTCTTGGTACAGTAACCAATGCAGTCTGTGACTAAATCACAAGAACCTAACAAGCTGGACTGAATCACCAATCATTGCAATTCCTCCCAATCAGCTTTTGAGCTTCTTGACTGAGAAGCCTGAGGGCATCTTGCGGGGGGAGTGTGTGTGATGGGAGGGGGGAGTCTTGCTACATCAAAGCTTATTTGTGGATTATTTGAGTTTCTTAGGTTTTTACTCTTTATTCCGTTCCTTGAAGGAAAATAGGCAACCTAACAAGCCTAACTTTTCCTCCTCAAGCCTTAAGTATAATTCAGGTTGGCAGAGAGGTCTAGGGAGTTCATTTCTGTGCTTTTTAATTCTGCTCAGGCATTTTTGTTTTAAAAACTGGTAACCTTAGGCCACATTGATGTAATCACATCACAATGTATGTGCACGTAAAGAGAGGGGGGCAGGAATTAGGAGTATGTGGTATAAGTGACTGTTTAGGATGGCAGGCTAGGTAGAGACCATTAAGTGGGTGGCCTCTTCTGAAGAATAATTGGAGTGGAATGTCCTGTGCTTTGGGAGTTGGTGCTGCTCATTACAGTACATGAAGCTTGGGCATCTCCTTCCACAAATGGTAAACTCAGAGCCCAGTTGGGACTTTAGTAATCACTCAGACCGTACAGAAGAGAGGAGAGAAGGGAAGGGCACCATATCAGTTGTCAGCCCTAAGTGCATATAAAGATAGCACTAGCACAACATTTTCTTGTCTCTGTACTTAAGCGTTTGTGAGTGCTTGATGCTTGTGAAAGTAGAGTACCTATCTGTGTGTGCTTGGTATGGGTGCTGTTTTCTGTAGGCAAAAGTGTTGCTGTACATTGGGGTACATTATCAGCTTTGCTTTTCACATAATGTACCAAAAACCACCTAAGCTGATCAGAAACATGATCTTTTGGCCACTGCAGCAACCAAGTGCTCACTGATGGATTTAATTCTGTTTGCATCTGCTGAATTTCAGTGTGATTGTACAAGTAATGGTGTTAGTTTCTTCTCCATTTTAAATCATAGAAGCAGATAGATTTACAAATAAAATCACCACAAATTAAATTAACTTGCCTTTTTCTCCACTAAATTTTTTAAAATCAAGAAATCTTAAATATTAAGCTAAATGATTTAGTTGTTGCCGGTGTCATCTTTAAAACTGTAAAGTAATAGTAATTGAAGAAATTATGTTATTTATTCACCTTTCTTTGAGTATCTGTGAGCTATTTTGTCCTTTGAAATTGAAAGTAACGTTCTTGTTATGGTATTTACTTTCCTTTTCAATATTTTGCACTAAAGTGATCGTCTTTCTACTTACAACTGGGAAGTAACAGCACTAATGGTCATATTAGTGACCATTAATTAAACAGCTTTTTTTCTGTATCTGGAAGAGGTAAAAATTCAAAATTATTGGGAGTATAATACTTACACTGGACAGAAGTACTTAAATCTGATTTTTAAAAGTGTGTTCTCAAAACAGTTTTATTCTTGTGCTTTCAGGTGCTGCTAAATCCAGTCCAGTTTCTAAACCAGGGTCCACACCTTCTCGTCCATCATCAGCAAAAAAAGCCACACCGAGCAGCTCAGCATCCAAATCAGATAAAGATTTGGAAACACAAGTCATACAACTCAGTGAACAGGTAACTTTGCTTCAACCACAGAATTAGTTATCAGTAGGGACCTACCAAATTGATGGTCCATTTTGGTCAATTTCACAGGCATAGGATTTTAAAAATAAATTTCATTAGTTCAGTTATTTAAATCTGAAATGTCAAGATGCTGTAATTGTAAGGGTCCTGAACCAAAAAGAAGTTGTCGGGGGTGGGGGTGTGCAAGGTTATTGTAGGGGGATTGCAGTACTGCTACCCTTACTTCTGTGCTGCTGCTGACGGTGACTGCCTTCAGAGCTGGGCAGCTGGAGAGCAGCAGCTGCTGTCCAAGAGCCCTGCTCTGAAGCCAGAGCCCCTGCCAGCATCAGCGCAGAAGTAAGGGTGGCATGGTGTGGCATTGCCACCCTTACTTCTGCGCTGCTGCTGGTGGGGCGCTGCCTTTAGAGCTGGGAGCCCGGCCAACAGCCACTGCTCTCCAGCCGCCCAGCTCTGAAGGCAGCACAAGAGCAAGCATGGGAATACCACGATCCCCCTAAAATAATCTTGTGACTGCCCTGCAACTCCCTTTTGGGTCAGGAACCCCAATTTGAGAAATGCTGGTCTCCCCTGTGAAATCTGTATAGTATAGGGTAAAAGTACACAAAAGACCAGATTTCACAGGGAGAAACCCGATTTCATGATCAGTGATGCATTTTTCGTGGCTGTGAATTTGGTAGGGCCCTAGTAATCAGAAGCACTAGGAAAGATGAAAAGTCATGAAACTGAAGATTGTACTGAGACAGAGCAAAACATTGAACAACTGAAAAATGAACTTCCGATTTCAATCTGGATTATATTCACTTCACAATGGTAAAGGAGCTAACAAATGGAATAGCTCAGCTACAAACAAAAAAGTGATGTCATTAAAAAATCCTACTCTAGCAGATGGCTGCAGGATGGCCAGTGTTGTACCCATATTTTAAAAAGATGCTAAGGATGATTTTGGGTGAATCATACTGCAGTGTGAGAGCTGCCTTAAAGCTAATTGTACTTGAATATGCATATTACAGTTTTACTTGAATACATAGCTGCATGGTTTATAAGAAAAATTCTAGTCCCTCTAACATGTTGCATGAGAATTTAGAAAGAAAGAGGAATTGATGGATTTTATATATTTAGAGTTTAAAGGGTATCTTGGTAATTATTTTGCCCTGTTATGAAGAATCCAGTAACATTTTGTGAGTTAAGTCTATCCTTGTGGATTAAAACTTCTGATAGGAGGAATAATAAAAAAAAAAAAACTTTTTTCACCAGGGAAAGAGGTTTAATAGTAGGGTGCCAGGGATCTGTAGTAGAATTGGGAGTTTGGTGGTGGTCAATATACTTTGCTATCTGGAAGGAAGACAACACAGAGGCAAAATACCTTTTTCAACTGCGAAAAGGATATATCTTTACATAGTGATTGACTAACCTATAGCAATGGCTCTCAACCTTTCCAGACTACAGTGCCTCTTTCAGGAGTCTGATTGGTCTTGTGTACCCCCAAGTTTCACCTCACTTAAAAACTACTTGCTTACAAAATCAGACATAAAAATACAAGAGTGTCACGGAATAATTACTGAAAAATTGATTACTTCCTCATTTTTATCATATAATTATAAAATAAATCAATGGGAATATAAATGTTGTACTTACATTTCAGTGTATACTAATAGGCAGTGTAAACAAATAGTTTTCTGTATGAAATTTTAATTTGATCTGACTTTTTTATGCTTTTTATGTAGTCTGTTGTAAAACTAGACAAATATCTAGATAAATTGATGTACCATGAAAAACCTATGCATACACCCAGGGGTATGTGTACTCCGAATTGAGAACCAGTGACTTATAGAACTTTGTTACAGGATGTTATTGAAGATTAAACTAAGATTTTTAAAAATTAGACTTTTATATTAAGAATAGAGAGCTTGATTTTCATTTCCACTAAAGATTCTTTACACTTATTTGACCTTAAAGAGGCCTTAAATTAGGCATAAATTCCATTTACATCTGCTTTGAGGCCTCTTCACACTACTAAAATGGTGTACCTTAGTGGGTATGAGAATCAGGCCTGAATTATAATTTTACTAACTAGGACAGAATTACAAAGGCTGTTCCCCCTCGTGCTTCAGAGTAGAGACTGTGTACCTGTTTGAACAGGGCTAAACACAACAGAGGCTGGATCCTGATTGGATCCTCTGTAAATATTTTTTTAAAAGTCTATAATGAACCAAACTATAAACTAAATCATCTCTACTAGATTGCTGTATGTAGGAAAAATGTAGAACAGGGCTCAAACATTATGCACCATATCCATGCTTATAGATGCCTGAAGTTGGGCACTGAAGTCTGTGGTTAGGAGCCTAAATAAGTGGCCTGACTTTCAAAAGTGCCTGGTTTCCCTTCCACACTGAGAAGGGTTCAGGCATGAGGCCTGATATCTGAATGGAGTGCACATAGAAGCTAGAAAAGAGGTCAAAGGTGCAGCTAGCCATGTAACCATGATAACATGGAGAGAACAGAACTTGCTAGACTGTAGTCACTGCTTCAACTCTGTTATTTGGGGTACTAACTAGTGGAGGAAATAAACTGGTTTGTGTTCTAGTATGGTGAGTTATCGAAAGGGAACTTCTTGGTACACCATCACTAATTTTCTACTAGCTGACATGTTGTCAGGTTATTGAAAATGTTAATTTAGTCTATTTCTTTATAGAGATAACTTGAGTCTCAGGAACTGCTGACTTAGAGCAGTGGTTTTCAACCAGGGGTACGTGTACCCCTTGGGGTACACAGAGGTCTCCCAGGGAGTACAGCAGCTCATCTAGATATTTGCCTAGTTTTACAACAGGCTGCCTAGAAAGCACTAGCGAAGTCAGTACAAACTAAAATTTCATACAAACAAGTAATTGTTTATATTGCTCTATATACTATACACTGAACTATAAGTACAATATTTATATTCCAATCCATTTATTTTAATTATATGGTAAAAATGAGTAAGCAAGCAATTTTTCAGTAATAGTGTGCTGTGACATTTCTGTATTTATATCTGGTTTTGGTAAGCAAGTAGTTTTTAAGTGAGGTGAAACTTGGGGTATGTAAGACAAATCAGACTTCTGAAAGGGGAACAGTAGTCTGGAAAGGTTGAGAAACACTGACTTAGAGGTTTGATGTTCTCACCATCTTGAATTGAATATGATAAGGAAACCCGTGTATTTACCATTTGGCAATGCTACCCTTAATGGTCCTCACCTGTGCCTGTTCTACTGTTGTCTTCCCTTAATATCCCAATAAAACCAATGGAGTGGTAACATGTTATTGTAGAGTTAAGTATACAGCAGCTAAGATATTTGTAATTTGGCTTTCGTTCACATAAAGTTATTCTTTCAAAAAGTATTTGAGGGCTCTGTTCTAGTTTATGTGAACCCTGTTATTTTAATATAGTCAGGATAAACCATAAATGAGTGCTTAGCAAATGAGTGCAACAGGTATAGTGGTGAAACAAAGCTGCCAAAGTGTATATTGGAATTAGATTCTCATGTACAGGTGTCAGTTAAGAGAGTTACTTTGAAACTGAAGCAGTTTCAGTTTTTCTATCATGCGGCCATCATGGGCTTTTCTTGTGGCCACAGCCTCCTGGGCGGTGATTGGGGGGGGGGGGCAGAATAGTGCAGTGGCTCATCCCCCAAGGCTGCTAGCAGGGGTTCAGCCCTGCTCCACTCTGGAGTCACAAATGCCAGAGGATCAGCCAGCCGGTGCCACCTTCCTGGGGACACTCGGGCTCAGGCTTCCGGCTTCAGCTCTGGGGTGGCAGACCACAGGCTCCAGCTGTGGGGCTTCGGGTACCAGCTGCAACTCTGGCCCCAGCTGCATGGTGGTGGGTGCTGGCCCTGGGCCCACCACCCCTCCATTACCCCTGGCCCTCAATGCCTCCCTACCCATCTCTCTGTCCAGGGCTTAATTTGTCCCCCAGCTTTCCACAGCAGATTTACTCATCCTTGGCAAGTAATGTTTGTATGTCAATATCACTTTTCGCTGCGTCCCAGCTAGCTAGCAAGTCTGCTTCTATATATAAAACATACAAATATCACTTTTCACAGGAGCAGACTTATAAGCTAGCAAGTCTAATAAAAAAAGCAACCAAAAAAGCAAAAGAAACCACCACCAGCACAACAACAAAAGAAAAGAACATGAAAAGCACCTTGTGTTTCTATTCTGTGTAAGTCCAGTATAGAATAGAGACAATTGTATTTATTGTTGAGTTTGCCACAAAAAAAACCCTACCTAAATAAATTACAATGATTTGGACATGATTATGTGCATAGTTATTTGTTTTTCCTAAAGTTAAATAAGTATTTTAGGAAAAATTGTTAGAGTGGCCACCAGCAAGAGTTGATGGCCGCTCTCTAAGGCCATCAAAAAATTTGTTGTGAGAACCCCATCAAGGAGCACCTGGATCAACCGCCTGAAAGCTGGTATTTCAGAACTGCCACTACATTTTATGCCAGCATAAGAGAATTCTGAAACCCAGCACCAGACCAGCTAAACAAGTGAAGAAAGGCATAAGCAGCCACACAGTCCTTGCGCTCAAAAATTTAAAAAAAAAAATGTATTAGGTCATCTAATTATTATTCTGCCAAGGCAGGATTGACAGAACACTAAAAAAAAATATCAGGAAACAAAACTAAATGTTCTTAAGGAATAGATAAATTTTAGGATAAACAATACCTACAACAAATGTACATTAATTCAGTTGAAGTAGAAATGCAGCTATTATGAATATTGTGTTAATTGCCATCACAAATGGCACAGCATGGCACTTACAGCAGTCTCAACAGGAGCCAGGTTTTATTCATAGATCCAGAGCCACTCTGTCATTGTAGTTTGCTATTTCTATGTGTTACCACAGCACTGAAAAATTCTGTAAAAATGGTCCCTCTAGGGTCAGGGTTGAGGTGGATTGGTGGGTATTATGGGGAAGTTTACACTGCTTTGTCTATACTGCACGGTGAACAAGGATATCTTTATTCAGACAATCTGGCACCTTTAACAACTACTAAATACACCTTATATTTAAAGAGTTATAAAAAAGTATATGTATTAAGAGTATGCCTGTTGTGCACTGTCTTGTTCTGTAGGAAAAACCCACTCATCATCTATCTCACAGATGGCATATTCTGTGTCCCTGTTATTGGAACATGTATGTTTTATTCACAGGTACATACATTAAAACTTGCACTCGAAGGTGTGGAGAAGGAAAGGGATTTCTACTTTGGAAAATTAAGGGAGATTGAACTTCTCTGCCAAGAACATGGGCAAGAAAATAATGACCTTGTCCAAAGGCTAATGGAAGTCCTTTATGCTTCAGAAGAACATGTAAGTGCAAGATATTCTTTATTCTCGTGCATTTCCTTAATGAAAACAAACAGGCTTAATTTCATTTGAAGAATCACTGGCACTATATTGGGTCAGGTTCTCTAGGTAGATCAGCACAGCCTGTTGCTACCTAGTCTTTTTAACAAATGTCAATTTAAAAAAACACTTTGCATCTAGAAACCAATAGTGTTTTGCTATTGGTGAATGCACTGAAGGGGCTGATAGCTTTTTAGCGCAGTTGTGAAATTTTATGTGCTCTAATTTTGTTGAGATGTTAATCTCAAACAGACGGGGACGTCATAAGCATTTTGAAGTATTTTCATATATTCTTGTTCCTGCCTCTGCTTTGTAATCCTGTACCTTGACATGTTCTTGAAAATCAGATTGCATAAATATGATGAAATATAGAGGTTCTTAAATATCTCAGAATATTAAATTGAAGACCATATAGACACGTTCACAGGTTTGCACACCGTATAGACTGTGATTAATTCTGGTACAAGGAACATATTGCTTTTTTATTTATCATTTTTGTCCTGTTTCTGTAGGCAGAATCTTCAGTGCACAAAACCCAATAATCTTTTGTCCTTGTCAGTCTACCAGTATTTCAGAATTATTTTATCTGGACAATTAAGCAAGAATCTCACTAGTATTATAGACATAGCACTGTAAACATTTAATAGAGCAGGAAGACGAGGTCTGACAAAGGATACTGACTAAATTCCTTAGATATGTTCAGGGGTAATGACTCCATGAGAATTTAGTTGGAACTATTCCCATTCATGTTAGCTAAATCCCTGTGTACACTACTCAGAAGATTGATACCATGCACATGGACGCACCTCACCCCTCAGTCTCCAGTGGACTGTAGCTTTGGTTCCAGAATGTATTGGCATCAACATACTCTCACTGGTACTATGGATTTGTTGGCACTTCCTTATTTAGCAGCTATTCTTAGATGATGATTTCAGTAGTAGTTGGTTTAGTTGTCTTGAGATAAGATTATTGGATCATTAAAAGCAAGGCTGGAGTAATTTACCTTGTGTAGTTTTAAAAACACTATCAAGAACTTGAAAATTGTAGTTATGATCTTGATGGCCACACACAGCTAAAACTGACTGGAAGTGGGAGGGATACATGGAGGTTTCCTTACAAACCAGTATTTCAATAGTGATAGGAGCAAACATTTAAAAAAAAACTTGACCAGACATTTGAGCAAAGTCACAGGAACTGCACATATATAGTGGTTAAAGGAAATGTCTGGATGCAAGAACAGTAATTTATTTGTAAAGGGAAGCCGGAGAAATCCCTTCTCCCCATATCTATATTACATCTATTTGTTTGTTGGCTCGAATTGTTAAGCGACTACCTAGCTAAAGAATGTTTGTTGACTCCCTTTTCTTTAGCTTTCATTATTGGCAAAACACATCACAAAATTCATCTGACCTCAGATCATAGTTCTGAGCCCTTTGTCTGGTTCCTTCCATCCTCCCCACTAGGAATGTCATAAACTAATAGCTGCACAAAAACATCTAGCATATACAGTGCATCCTCACCTGAAGTCTGTGACCAAGCGGAGTCTGCGGGTTTCATCTTACTATTACAACCCTGTTCTCCCACATCTGGATACAGATAACTTCCACAGAATTATTCATATTCTGCAATGGGAAAATTGAGCCCTTTGCTTTATTAGGTGTCTTTTCTCCTTAGCTCTTTGGTGCTCAGTGCTGGTTTACTGAGGCAAGACATCAGCGCACTAGAACTTAAAATGAAGATCTAGGTGCTCTGATGCTAACAGTGGAGAGGGTACTTGCATAGCTTGCCTACTCTTTCTTTTGCAATTTCTTCTCTTTTCCTTGGCTTGCCTTGCATTCTTTGAGTTCCATTTTCTGCCTGTGCAGTGAATCTGTTCCTCATCTCCAAGTTAAATTTTCTCTCTATCGCTGAGCATTTTATAGGTAATTCCTTGGTAACAGCAGTTAGGATTTCCTGAGCCCCAACTCCCAAAGCTACAAGCAGCTCCAACATTTCTGGTTTCTTGCTGAGTTCTTGCTAAATCCAGCTTTGGTTTAACCTCTGGCCCAGAAAGTCCCAAACTGCTAATGAAAGAGCTGGAGTGTAGGGGCTGTCAGTGAAGCGAAAGGGTTAACTTAGTGTTCAGGGTGCATTTTAGATATCAAGGGTCATGAGGCTCTCCTCAGCAAAAAGTTATACTTAGAACAAACTGTACAAATCATTCCTGGCAAAGGCCTCATGCTTGAAATATCATTGTTGTCTTAAATTTGTTTTCAGTTCATATTTCCAGTAACCTTTTGGTAGCACTCACATGCCCTGGTTCATTTAAGCTGTAATTTTACAGGCATATATTGTATCTTTCTAGAGAGCATGCCCTATTCAGACATGCCAACTGTTTTTATTCAGGACTGACAAATCCCTATTTTTAATAGCTCTTTTTTTAAATAAACTTAATTCTTGTGAAAAATTCTGAATTGACGAGACTGGAGCTCACCTCTCAGATCAGCTACCCCCTAAGCAGGGCCATCCTGAGGATTTATGGGGCCCTATGCAGTATTATTAAACTGGTGCCCCTATGCTGATGCATTCAGCTCTGTGCATACTGGTGCCCCTATACCGGGGCAACTGGTGCCCCTAGGTTGGCTCTATGAATATGGCCCCTGCCTTCTGCCTAGTAAGGAGACTGCAGCACGTGCTGTGTGTGTGGGAGCCAACCCGCTCTTACCTGCCGTCCCAGTTGTAGCCGCGGACTCCATGGGTGGGTACTCCGGGGCTGAAGCACTCACAGGGAAAATTTAGTGGGTGCAGAGCACCCACTGGCACCAGGCTGTCCTCCCCTCCCCCAGCACCTCTCACCCAGGTGGCCCAGGGCTTACCAACTGCTTCCCCTTGCCCCCCAGCACTTCCTGAGTGCAGCAAACAGTTGATTTGCAGGGTTCAAGCTCCGGGAGGGAGGGGGAAGAGCGGGAATGGGGTGTGCTCAGGGAAGGAGACGAGGCTGGGGTGGAGCAGGGGTGGGAAGGGGTGGAGTAGGGGCAGGGCCTGGAGTGGAGGTGGGGGGGGTCGAACCCCCCCTGGCAAGATGAGAAGTTGGCGCCTGTGGTCCCAGTGGTGCCCCAAATTTTTGAGTGCCCGACACAGCCGCATATGCTGTGTATGCCGAAGGACGACCATGTCCCTAAGTAAATTCCTTCTCCGGGGGGGCAGAGGCAGCCCGGAGCCAGCAGCACCGGGGAAGAGGCCACCGAGCAGCTGCTGCTCCGGCCAGTCCCGGGGCTGGATCCCTGCTGCTGCTTCTGCTGCCTCCGGGCCTGATGCTCAGAACAGCCATACTGGGTCAGACCAAAGGTCCATCCAGCCCAGTATCCTGTCTACCGACAGTGGCCAATGCCAGGTGCCCCAGAGGGAGTGAACCTAACAGGTAATGATCAAGTGATCTCTCTCCTGCCAATCCATCTCCACCCTCTGACAAACAGAGACCAGGGACACCATTCCTTACCCATCCTGGCTAATAGCCATTAATGGACTTAACCTCCATGAATTTATCCAGTTCTCTTTTAAACCTTGTTATAGTGCTAGCCTTCACAACCTCCTCAGGCAAGGAGTTCCACAAGTTGACTGTGCGCTGTGTGAAGAACTTCCTTTTATTTGTTTTAAATGTGCTGCCCATTAATTTCATTTGGTGGCCCCTAGTTCTTATATTATGGGAACAAGTAAATAACTTCTCCTTATTCACTTTCTCCACACCACTCATGATTTTATATACCTCCATCATATCCCCCCTCAATGGCCTCTTTTCCAAGCTGAAAAGTCCTAGCCTCTTTAATCTCTCCTCATATGGGACCCAAGTCCGTTAATGGCTATTAGCCAGGATGGATAAGGAATGGTGTCCCTAGCCTCTGTTTGTCAGAGCGTGGTGATGGATGGCAGGAGAGAGATCACTTGATCATTACCTGTTAGGTTCATTCTGGGACACCTGGCTTTGGTCACTGTCGGTAGACAGGATACTGGGCTGGATGGACCTTTGGTCTGACCCAGTATGGCCGTTCTTATGTTCTCATGTGGTTCCAAACCTCTAATCATTTTAATTGCCCTTCTCGTAACCTTTTCTAAAGCTAGAATATCTTTTTTGAGATGAGGAGACCACATCTGTACACAGTATTCAAGATGTGGGCATACCATGGATTTATATAAGAGCAGTAAGATATTCTCCGTCTTATTCTCTGTCCCTTTTTTAATGATTCCTAACATCCTGTTTGCTTTTTTGACTGCCGCTGTGCACTCCATGGACATCTTCAGAGAACTATCCACGATGACTCCAAGATCTCTTTCCTGATTAGTTGTAGCTAAATTAGCCCCCATCATATTGTATGTGTAGTTGGGGTTATTTTTTCCAGTGTGCATTACTTTACGTTTATCCACATTAAATTTCATTTGCCATTTTGTTGCCCAGTCACTTAGTTTTGTGAGATCTTCTTGAAGTTCTTCAGAGTCTGCTGTGGTCTTAACTATCTTGAGCAGTTTAGTATCATCTGCAAACTTTGCCACCTCACTGTTTACCCCTTTCTCCAGATCATTTGTGAATAAGCTGAATAGGATTCGTCCTAGGACTGACCCTTGGGGAACACCACTAGTTACCCCTCGCCAATCTGAAAATTTACCATTTATTCCTACCTTTTGTTCCCTGTCTTTTTTAACCACTTCTCAATCCATGAAAGGACCTTCCTTCTTATCCCATGACAACTCAATTTAGGTGAGGGATCTTGTCAAAGGTTTTCTGGAAATAAGTACACTATGTCCACTGGGTCCTCCTTGACAACATGTTTGTTGACCCCTTCAAAGAATTCTAATAGATTAGTAAGACGTGATTTCCCTTTACAGAAACCATATTAACTTTTGCCTAGCAGTTTATGTTCTTTATACCTAACAATTGTGGACTTTTGCCTAACAATTTGTTTGTCTGGCTGGTGGGCTGCCCAAACTGCTGTCCCAGGTCCACCTGAGCAGCAGTCCCAGGGCCAGCTGCTTGGCTGCCCCTGGGGTCATCCACACTAGCTGCTGCAGAAGTCACGGAGGTTGCGGAAAGTCACTGAATCTGTGACTTCCGTGACCTCCATGACAGCCCTATAAATAATCCATAAGGCACAACATGGTCAGTGGCTTTATCAGCTTCTCTACATTGTCTCTGTACTGAATTGGAGATAATTTTAGGGTACGAATAAAGCAGCTTCCATTCAGTCAGTGGACTTTCTCTGCTGAGATTGACGAGACAGGCACCAACTTGGAAGTGTTGTTTTTTCTTTTTGGTTTGTTAAATCTTTGTTTATAAGAATTTTTACTCAGTAACAAAGACCTGAAGGGAATACTAACAGATCACCCAGAGAAAAGCTAAATAATATTAGCAAGTAAAAATCATTTATTTATGTCTTTAAGAACAAAGCTGGATATAAAGATAGCTTGAGAGGCACAGTGCTGAGGAGAGGAAAGACTTTAAAGACTTAAGCAAAGTCACAGGAGCATTTAAGAAAGACAGATACTGGGTCTTTTTTTTTTTTTAGTAAATGTATTGCTTATGACAGGGGTCAGCAACTTTTCAGAAGTGGTGTGCCAAGTCTTCATTTATTCACTTTAATTTAAGGTTTCCCGTGCCAGTAATACATTTTAACCTTTTTAGAAGGTCTCTTTCTAGAAGTCTGTAATATATAACTAAACTATTGTTGTATGTCAAGTAAATAAGGTTTCAAAATGTTTAGAAGTTTCATTTAAAATTAAATTAAAATGCAGAGCCCCTCAAACCAGTGGCCAGGACCCAGACAGTGTGAGTGCCACTGAAAATCGGCTCGCGTGCCGCCTTCAGCACACGTGCCATAGGTTGCCTACCCCTGGCTTATGACATGGATCTGCTGAGAACTAAACTGAGACTTCAGTTAGCAAGTAAAACATTTGATAATCTGTTTATCATAACAGCTTTCAGTCACTTTTGAACTGGGGTAATTCAGTCTTGCAATCCAGAGGTGAAAGGCTTCATATCCAATTATGAATCCCTGAGCCATGCAGTTCTGGCTTGTAGCGAAAAATTTGCTGCTTCTTTTCTCTCTCCTAAATAGTCTAGTCTCTTGCAATTCAATGGAAGCTAAAGGCTTGCTGTTGTTAAATGCTTTAGTACATATGTATCCCTGTCAGTCACTGAGCTCAAGGTTCTCTAGCAGTTTGTCTAAACTTCGTAAATTTTAGCACCCTACTGCTCCAGTCCCTCAGAAAGAAACTCCTATTGAAAGAGACACTTCTGAAGTAGTTGGACTTCATAATACCTGCCTTTGCCTGCAGTCACACCTGAGCAGTTAGATGGCTCACGGTATAAGTCAGATAGATTGAAGAGTCAGGTTATTCACAGCTGGAAAGCTAGCATCTCTGTTAAGGGAAGCTTGAGGTGACACAATCCTGCGATATAAGCTAGAAGTAAATGCTTTTTAGGGGTGTTGTTCAAATAGACTATACAGTCCTAAAGTGATTGTGCATAGTGAAAGTCTGACTTTCCTATCTCATTTGTATAGGTACAGACTGTCTAAACTGAGAAATTTAATGCCCATATTTCAGAACTTCTTCAGGAGTGGCCAGGGCACTGGGGGATTTTGCCATTTCCAGCCCAGGGAAACCATTCCTCAGGCGGACAGAAGCCCACCAGTCTGTTAAGAGTCAGAGTAGGTTCCCAAGTCAGTTCTTAGCTCATGATTAGCAGCTTTCCCTAGCACATGTACAAGATCAGTATGTACAAGTTTATAATAAAATGCTGTATTTTTTAACTGGTGCCTCTTATAAAAAATCTGCAAGTCAGGGTGGATTGATTTATATCAAATGTATTCAAATAACTGATTTTAATCATGATTTAAATCAGCAGCCATGAAACATGATTTAAATCATGTTTTACATTCATACTTTTTAGTTATTTTCCTGAAGAAAGGTTTCAGAGTAGCAACTGTGTTAGTCTGTATCTGTAAAAAGAACAGGAGTACTTGTGGCACCTTAGAGACTAGCAAATTTATTTGAGCATAAGCTTTCGTAGCCCATGAAAGCTTATGCTCAAATAAAGCTGTTAGTCTGTAAGGTGCCACAAGTACTACTTTTCTTTTTCCTGAAGAAAGTTGATTTTTGTTGCTTGGTAATCATTAACACATCTTGATTTGCAACTAAATATAGTCCTTACATTAAATCTGGTGTTTGTGTTATTCAGGGGGATATCTATACATTTTTATTTAAGCGATTATATTCATTAATTTTTTGCTTGTTGTTTGTGTTAAGCTCTATTTCAGTGGTGCCCAAACTTTTCCTGTCACGCCCCCATTACAAGTAATAGAATCTGTCCACACTCCCGCTCTGTTTCAGCACAGCCAAGGCTTCCTCAGCAGAAGAGCTTAGGCTGAAGGTGGAGCTGCGGGAGGAGCTGGAGCTAGAGGCAGAGCTGGACTGGGAACAAAGAGGGAATGAGGGCAGAGCTGGGCTGGGGGCAGAGTGAAGCTGCAGCTGGGGTCGAAGCTGGGCTGGGGCAGAGCAGGGGGCGGAGTGGAGCTGGGGGCAGAGCAGGGCTGGGTGGCACTCTCTCCGTCTCTCCCATGGGGCTGGCCAAGCCCTGTGATGCAATCCCCAAACATTCCTCCGTGCCCCTCCCCCCACCCCCCCGTGCTCCCTCCATAGTTTGGGACCACTGCTCTATTTGGATGGAAATTCAAATGCAATTAAAAATGCACAAAACCAGCATTTTTTTAATTAAATAAAACTGCTTTAAATATGCTGGATATGTAAAACAAAAAAGTTTATCAAAACATGTTTTGCATTTAAAACTAATTGATTTATAACCTGTATTGTCTGTAGTTAGTAAATTGAACTAATTGTTTCTGGTCATTATGTCCTTCAAGATTTTAGAATTTATAGATCTCATCCTCTTATGTTTAGCTTTTATACACAGATTGGTAAAGGAAAAACAAGCTTTCCTGCTTTTTTTAACTCCCATCTGCTTTCTTAACTTGAAATAAACTAGTCTTTGAACTGAACTAGTTAAATAAACTGAAGTGAAGAAGATATTCTGTCTCTACCGGCAAAAGAGGCTACCGCTGTCAAAAACTGGTTTAGCACTTCAACAAACTCAGGTGACGTCTACCAGTACAGTGGTTTTGACTGTCTTTAAAATTTGGCAGCAGACATGTACTGCTTAATATTTTAATGTTTAAATTAAATAATTTTAAGATTGTAATAAGTTTTGGCCTCAACATAGGTTGTCAATTTAAAAATTAATTTTAAATAGTATATTTAAAAAAAAAACAACCAACCCTGTATTTAGCTTAAATAAAATCCAATTTAAATAATGAAGAAAGCTGATTTAAAAAAAAAATCACTGATTTTAATTTACCCTCGCATCTTATCAGACAAACACAAAGGGAGGTCACTTTAACACTCAAGACTAGGAGCATCAGTGCTAATATTTTGACTTTTGTGTATCATTCTGTTTTTATTTTGTTTAACTTCCCATCGGAAAAGGACCATTCCTACATGAGATGTCTCATGTGTAACTGTAGATAGATGGGGAAAGTTGAGGCTGCTGTGTCTCCGTACTGTGGGAACTCATATGTACAGCTCCCAGCCCAGGTTTACTTAATGTAGTCCTAAAGTTTTATAAGTCTCGAACCCTTTAAATTCTATCTGTGACAATGGGCTATTTAATATTAATGTTAAAAGCCATTTTGGCCTGATGTACCAATAATATATGTATTAAGACCACTTCTCCCAAGGGGTCCCGAAGTGTTAAGTTATAATTCTCCGGATCGACACCTGGTATCTGCCTGAAAATTGCTTTTCCTTTAACTTCCTAAATGAAGGATGATTCGGTTTGTTCAATTTGGAATTTTCCTGCTCTTTGAAACCAACTCAGCATTGACACCAAATGTAAAAAGCCTTATTCTGCCTCCCCTATCCTCTAGAAACATATTGTTAACCTGCTAAAATGGAAACACTTTATTGCATAGCCTGCTTTGAATTAAATTGAGAAGCCTCAAATTCTCTCCATCAGACTCTTCCCTTCCCTCCTCCCCTCTTTTTCCCTCCCTAGCCTCTAAATTTGAAAATTAACAATATCCATTTTGGAGCGTTATTTACACCAATCACGTCTAATAAAAATTGTCTGGAGATAGCAGGTCCTGCAGAGGTACTGCATTATTGATGGTCCAGCTTGAATGGCAGCTAAGCAAAGTTGTCCCGTGTGTCGTCCCCCCCCCCCCTCCCCCCCCCCCCCCCCGCGTAGTCAGCTAGCTATCACTAATGTAGGGCAAGGATGAACTGTGTAGTATCTTTTCAGTAAAATCATTCTCCAGAATGATGAAATCTGCTGAGACAAAGCATAGCTTTTAATGGTGCTAGAGTCAATGGGAACATGGAAAAGGTCAGACAGTGTCACTAACAGGAGCCAGTGAAATCAATGAATGCCGAACTGAGATTTGTTCAAAGAAAATAAATACATTTTTCTATTTAATTATTCTTAAGGTGCATTTGGTGGATTAACTAAAACTCCCAACAAAGTTTAGGTATCCTTTTAAACTTTGATTTAGGTTAGCAGAATCGTGACTAAAACAACTAGGGAAAATAAAAATATCTGTTTCCTGAAGTGCATCCAGTTTTTGAACACGAGACTGTATTTCCTTCATTTGTAAAGCATTCTGGACCTTGTGCATTTTATAATGTAATTTAGCAGATCATGCTTATGTGATAACGCTTAGACTGCAGGAACTGTGGGATAGCTACCACAGTGCAACGCTCCAAAAGTCGCTGCTAGCCTCAGTACTGTGGACACACACCGCCGACTTAATGCGCTTAGTGGGGACGCACACAATCGACTGTATCAAATCCATTTCTAAAAAATTGACTTCTATTAAATCGACCTAATTTCGTAGTATATACATATCCTTAGTTTTGCTGGGCTGGAGAAGGGCAAGAAAATCTGCTCCCTAGTGCACCTCTGCAGGAGGCAGCGATACTGTATTGTAGGGGAAAGGAGGAAGAAAAACTAGATCTGCCATCTGCGCTAGCCAGCCCCAGAGGCCCTGCCCCTAAAGCATTCTCAGAGCTGCATTGGGGAAAATTCTTCCAAAAGGTAGCACATTGTTCTGGCCAGTGCTGCTCCCAGTGCCCAGAGAGTATTGCACCTGTGGGTATGGTGCTTCCTTTCTCTCCTCAGTTTGGATAATATTACTGCCAACCCTAAATGTTCAAAGGTGATGAGTCAGGCCCAAAAAATCATGAGAATTTGTTAAATGTTGGGTTCTTTTTAAATGCGCTTTCTGGCTTTTGAGCCTTTCAAGCTTCTGGCCATGAAGGCTAGACTTTTTTTTTTCTTCAGCCTAAGCCTAGGTACTCGTGTAATGATATAATTGAAGCTTTATGAAAAACAGCAAATATTGGGGTACTTGCAGTAAAATCATGACTTGGCAGCACTGCTCAGATTCTTATGAGCCACCATTGAATTTTAAGAGACTTGACCAGGGTAGGTGAATGACAAATCAGGGAATATGTATCAGGAGCTCTTCATTTAGCCACTTGGCCACATCCTTATCAAACTCTATCTTACAGATAAACCATCTATTCTTTAATGCCTATTCATAGGAACAATATGTCACTTAATGCTGTTCAAATCAACAGCATTTTGGGAGGAATAATCCCAGTTCCCGTCAAGCACAAACTGGTTAAAATAAAATCCATGTATTAACTAGTAAATGGGTTAATCTGTTATAATTAGGGCTGTCAATTTGTCACAATGCATGCAATTAACATAAAACAAATTAACTAGATTTTTAAAAGACACAATCGCAATTTTAATAGCACTGTTGAACAATAATAGAATACCAATGTTGGATGTTTTTCTACATTTTCAAATATTGATTTTTAGTTACAACACAGATTACAAAGTGTACAGTGCTCACTTTATATTACAAATATTTGCAGTGTAAAAAAAAGATAAAATAAATAGTATTTTTCAATTAATCTCATACAAGTCCCCTCAGTCCTACTTCTTGTTCAGTCAGTCGCTAAAACAAATAAGTTTGTTTACATTTATGGGTGATAATGCTGCCCGCTTCTTTCTTACAATGTCACCCAAAAGTGAGAACAGGCATTCACATGGCACTGTTGTAGTCTGCATTGCAAGGTATTTACGTGCCAGATATGCTAAACATTCATGTGCCCCTTCATGGTTTGTCTTGTTGGCGCTAAAGTTTTACGTTGTTTTGTTTTTGAGTGCAGTTATATAAAAAATAAGAATTTCTACATTTGTAAGTTGCATTTTCACGATAAAGAGATTGCACTACAGTACTTGTATGAGGTGAATTGAAAAACACTGTTTTTTGTTTATTTTTACAGTGCAAATATTTGTAATAAAAATAATAAAGTGAGCACTGTACACTTTGTATTCTCTGTCGTAATTGAAATCAATATATTTTAAAATGTAGAAAACCAAAAATATTTATAATAAATGTAAATTGGTATTCTATTGTTGATTAACAGTGCAATTAAAACTTCAATTAATTGCAACTATTTTTTAAATCTCATGATTAATTGCAATTTTTTAATTGTTTGACAGCCCTAATTATAATGTAATTCCATGATGAATCTGTGCTTTCCCAAGCTATTAGCTCCAGCCCATGTTCAAGTGGATTTGTCTGAATTGTTCTCTAAGACCAGTTGTGCAGTTTTAACTTGTTTACCACAATCATGTACCACAGGCCACTGCAGCAGACTGTATTAAAAATGGTCTTATCCCAGTTTTCAGAGTCTTTAAGTAAAAAAAGAAAAGCTCTCCCAAAGTGCTCTGAAACTTATTTTTCCATAAAACTGTTATGAGTCATGTTACCTAGTATGCAACATTTATTCCACTGAAAGAGTGTCTTTTGTACTGGAAATGAAATTCTTCAAATATTAACCCCTTAGTCCCAAAGGTTCATCCTGTTACATTAAACAGACATACTTGCAAAATATTTTGGATATTGAGAATAAAGGGGACGTGGGAGTGTCCAACAGAGATGTCTTGCCTTGGTAGGCTTGAAGTAATGGCTACCTGTTGTCCTCAGACTTGAATGAAAATTAGAAGCCAAAACATAGACTAGGTTAAGTGCTATGGTAATATATCAAATCAGGAGTGTGTTCTGTTGAAGTCTTTTATTTTTTTGTTTTTAAACATGCAGGAGAGCCACGCAGATGAGCATGAAGGTGAGGAGCAGGTTCATGAACAGCCCCAGCAGCAGGAAGAATACTGACCTGTCCAACGTCTTGGACAGTTTTCATTCTGTGTGGGAACTTTCTTCTGGAGAAAGGAACATGTGTGGCCTCAAACTCGAAACCAGTCACTCCCAGTCTGCCATTAACATTTATTGTACCATAGCGAGTGCCAGCAAACCACTGCATTCTGTACCCATATTTTGCCAAGATGCATTTGCAGAAGTCTTCTTTCAGTGTGTCTACCTGAGAGGTCGTAGGGCTACATCACCTACTGTACATCACTGCAACTTCACCACTTGGCTGCTTGAGATTTGTTCCGCTTTTTAAAAAATATATATATTTATTTTTTCTTTTTGTCTTAAGTATGATACATTTGTAATTTGTTCTAAAATGTTTATATTGGCATCTCTTGTGGCAAGAAGTATTGTACCACAGATGTGTTTGTCACTTGGTGGTGCTTTGGTATTTTCAAGTACATCTGCCTCGGGGCATAAATTTGGTCAAACAATTGGAACAAAGGGATACATTAGAAGTGATACTCAAGCTATAATGAGGAGGTGTGTGTTGTGGAGAGAAAAGGCTTATGTGACCCATATCGTTCCTATCCTGTATTCACAAAACAGAAAGCAAAGCAACAGTTTCCCTAATAAAGATTTAAAACCCCCTGAGTGTTTTACACCAAAGCATGTTAGAAAGCTGCACGATATGTTTTTATTTCTGGAAGATACATGTCTACTTAACTGTTGGAAAGTCCTCTCAATTTCCTGACTTTTCAACAGAAGCTTTCCCTGCTGCTTTCTTTTGAAGGACCTGTATTTATTAGAAATTCTGTCGCTGCCTCCAGCTCAGTGCTGATTCAGAAGACAACAATCTCCTCTCTCTTGCAGCTGCATCTGCAAAATACCATCTCTGACCTTGTGTTCTGCCTGCCACCCCTACAAATGAGGATCAAGTGGGTCAGCCATTCCTCTTTCCTATTGCTTCCTCTCCCCTTGGCCATACACATATGGAAGAGGAAGACTTCCTTACTGGGGCTAGGCATGTCCAAGGTTGATTTGCAGCAAGCCAGCTGCAGAACCAGTCCTGAAACTCTTAAGAGATTCTCCTTTTAAACATGAAATTATTTGAATACTGATTGAAGGATATTTTCTCCATTGGTGCTTAGGCCAGTTTTCATGCTTAGGGAACTAGCCAGAAGTCCTGTTAGAGGTAAAGAACACATTAGCAGGGGATCACCTGCAAGGGACAAAAACAGTTCTGCAGGCTGACTGACCTTACTACTGGATAGGTTGGCCCAGTGCAGAACCAGAATTTAGAGACTTCTGTGCCAAGGGTGTTTCTTCTTAATTAGGGTCCTTATTATCCTGTTCTAAATTATGGCATTTTATAGGCAGAAATATAGCATAAAATACATTTAAAAGCATTCCTTATTTTTAAAAAAATCGTAAATTTGCACGTTTTGGATCTATTTCTGAATCAGTATTGCCTTTCTTTTACACTTGGTGTTCCTGGCTTCCATCATGTTATTTCTTAATTCTAAATTTATGACTTCGGTTATTTTTTGGCAGGCACAAGGAAAAGTCTCATCCCAGGCTACCATCACTGAAAAGCTCAATAAAACCTTCTGAATGGTGTATCTTTTTAAATCTTTATGGAGTTGCTTTACTGATTAAGCTCCGGTACTAAATTTATACTGAAGCAGAAGGTTTTTTAATTTAAAAAAAAAATCTTCAATTCTCAAATCTTTTGCAGCAAAGTTAATCTACTTTAGTTAAATGTGAGCAATCACTCCTACTGAGTTTCATACCATTTCCTCAATTGCTCCCTCAGCTCAGCAGCATAGTATCCAGTCCCTGTGGGTTGAAAGAGCTTTCTGGCCCTGACCCCAGCATTGTCCTCACTTCCTACCCAGTAATAGGTAGTGAAAGAGCTGTACCCTGCAATGTAGCACTTTCATTGCTATTTTTAGCTTAATTGATTTGCTTGGTTTCAATTAAAATCCTATATATAAAGCAAATTAAAAAGTGAGGAGTTTTTTATAAGGATATACAATATATTCCCATGATCCACCATAGGTAGAAGATCCAGGATATTTTCTGCCTAAAATATCAGCATTTAGGGCCCAGTTCTTAATTTTGTCTCAAAAATTTCCATTAGCATCTGCAGAAGTTCTGGTGGTGCAAGGAATTCAGGATCAGACCCTACCCTGCTACTGGCATCAGCACCAGATTGTGATCCCTGATACAATTCCATCATCTTTCAATTTATCGGCAAGCAGACACTGGAGAGCGCTTCCTTAAAAAGTACTTTTGCGAGACTGCAAAATGGTTAGATTTTTCTGCTTGCGAGGTGGTTCTTGACAAGGCTACTCTGCCCTACCCCTTTCAGCTATAAGTATAAAAAAGCCAACCTGTCCTTTCCTCTCTTTCTTCTTACTCTGCCTTGTAATTGGTCCGTGGAGTATAACCCTTTCACTGCTTTGCATCAGGCAGGAAGTGATTGATGTAGGGCACAGGAATGGTAGTTACCTTCCCAAGCCAGAGAGCCTCAAATGTGCTGAGGAGTGATACTCTGGAAGGGGATAGAGTTGTCCTCCCGCCCGGGTGAGTAACACCATTATTCCGTTATGGTTTTAATATGCATTTGTAATTACTTTTACTAAATAGCACACCATAAAGCTTTGGTTATATATTAAATGTAAACTGAAAGGAATGTAAACATATGTATTGTTAATTATAAATAGATAAGTAATGACATCATAGATGCAAAAAGGCTTATTCAGATGTATCAGTCATTTTACATTACCCACAAATTGTTGCATGGTAGAGTAGATTTTTTTTTCTGTCTCTGAGTATGTGAATAACTTGACTTGCGTTTATCTTTTTACATATTTAATAAAAAAAGTATATGTTAAAATCTGTGTAGCTCTAGAGACTATTCAAAACAGTTTAAAGTGGTAGTTTTCTATTTATATATTTAACTGTTTCATTATTACTTGCAAATGCGAGCAAGGAAAAAAAGCCAAATGGTTTAAAAGAAAATGTGGTTCATAATGTATGTAGAAATTTCTTTTCAGGAGCCCAACAACTGTATCGCCCTTCCACAAATCTCAGGACGAGATGAATGAAAATATTAAAAAAATAAAATAAGATGCAGATTATTCTTTTGGCAAACTCTTTCCAGTTTCAGAGTACTAAATCTCTTGCAGCTGTAGTTTAGTTTGGATATAGGTACAGCAAAAGTAAACTCAGAGGTGAACAGGGAATATTATAGCGAAGATCTACAGGGAAATCCCAAATGGATCTTTGCCACAGAGGTCTAACTGTAGGGATGCCATCTTAAATGCAATTTCTAAAAGATTTAAATTGGGATCAGAAATACTTGCTCTGTGTGACGAAATAGCTGAAAGAATGCATTAAAGCCAACCCCATGGATCTGACTCAGTGTACTGTGGGAAAGTGTGCTTAGGTATTTGCTGCTAAGCCTTAGGGAACAGTAATGGGGGGCAGGGAATGATTCCCTTCCTAGAGGGAAGAAGGATCTAATCTAAATTGCTCTTGATCTCCACCTAGAGGTTTGCTGTAATGTTTCATCACAACTTCAGAGAAGGCTGCTTTGTCCATCCATTCAGCATGGGAGCAGTTCAGCATCTTTAGCATGTCCTGTAACAGTTCTTCTTCAAGTGATTGTTCATGTCCATTCAAAATAGGTGTGCGCGCGCCGCATGCACGCCAGCCGGAAGATTTTCCCCTAGCAGCGTCCGTAGGGTCGGCCCCGGCGCCCCCTGGAGTGGCGCCACTACGGCGCCCTATAAAGGGGCCTGCTGACCCTCCACCCCCTCAGTTCCTTCTTACCGCCGGTGACGGCTAGCTAGAACTTCTCTTGCGCATAGCAAGTTAGCAACGTCCTATCCTTGTGTATAGTCCATGTATATAGTTACGTTATAGTTAGTTTACTTAGGTCATTGTATATAGTTCTTGGTAGTTGGGGAGTACCTCCCCCAAGTTTTGTCACCCGCTGGGACATGCCCGGGTCCCCCAGGTTTAAACTCTGCAAGGACTGCGGGAAATTCATGCCCAAGAGTGACCTGCACTCTGCTTGTTTGAGGTGCCTCGGAGAGAGCCACCAAAAGGACCAGTGCTCTATCTGCAGGGGCTTCCGCCCAAGAACTCTCAAAGACAGAACTCAAAGACTTCGAGTCCTCCTCATGGAGGCTGCCCTGCAGCCACCCTCGGAACCGGCCGAGGCAGTGCCCAGCACGTCTTCCTTGGTGCGGAGCGCCTGGGCATGGGCATCAGGACTTAGGGCCCAGCCCAAGTCATCTAAATCCCGGCACCGGATGGAGTCAGGTCCTAGGAAGTCGGCCTCAGTGTGGCACCGCTCACCGTCGCCGGTGCCCACTAAGAAGAGAGAGCCAGTGAGAGAACGGTCACCCCACCAGGACTCGAGGCCGATGCCGTCCGCGGGTGCAAGCAGACAGGCTGGGCTACAGCCCTCAGCTGCTCCGTCGACTCCCGCACCTCAGAGAGGGCGGTCGAGTCCAGACCGGCCTAGATCCCCGGACCTCAGCGGAGACTTGCGCCTCCTTTCGACACCGGAGGCGTTTGAGGCAGCCTCAGACTTGATGGGACTCCCGGTGCCGGCCTCCCTGCACCGTAGGGAATTGCGTACTGCAGCCCGTCCCCCAGTACAATGGAGGGGCAAGCCAGCAATGCTGTCGCCTCCCTCCCCGCTCCGCGCCGCTAAGGTGGCACCAGACCAGATAAGAGGCTCCCCGCCGCCTCAGCATCGCTCTCCAACGGCACCAGGTGCTGCTTCCCCCAATTCCTTGTACTCAGAGACTTCAGACTCAGAGGCAGACACCTACCGTTCCAACCGGTCACGGAGCAGGAGATCAGTTTCGGAGGCGAGCCACCAGCATTACCCACAGTGGCAGCAGCAATGGCACCCGCCCTCGCAGTGGCCGTTTTGGACCCCCTGAGCCTACCACCAGTCCGTAGGCCAGGCGTTTGGTCCTCGATCAAAGTCAGCCTCGGTCTCTTCGGCGTCGGTGGCCCCGGCACAGCTGTCTTCTCCACCAGCACCGTCGCTGGGCAGGGGTGTGCCATATCCAAGTTCAGTACCCCCTATCCGAGCAGCGGCACCGACAGTGGCTACAGTTTGGGCTCAGCAGGCACCGCCTGATATGCCAAGCCACTCGCTTAGAATCGGAACCGGCCACGCAACTACAGTACCGTGTGCCACAGGACCCTAGAGGTCTGCAGGCACCAGAGGAGGGGCCGATCCATGTAATTTCCTTGTCTTCCTCCCCGGACGAAGCAGTCTCGGGCACGGCTGCGGCACCGGCCCTGGAGGAGACCCGAATCCCCCAACAACTGCTCCGGCAAGCAGCTCAGAGCCTCACAATCCAAGCTGAGGAAATTGAGGTGGATGCGGACCCTGTAGTAGACATCCTGGCTCCCTCAGGGCCATCCAGGGTGGTGCTCCCGCTGATAAAGACCATAGCGGATACGTCCCGCACCTTATGGCAAACGCCAGCCTCACTGGTCCCTACTGCCAAGAGAATGGAGCAGCTCTATTTCGTCCCCTCTAAAGGGCATGAACACTTGTACACACCCACCTCCCCTCGGACTCCCTGGTGGTGGATGCGGCCAACCAACAGGAGTGGCAGGGGTTTCAGGGGTCAACTCCAAAGAGCAGGGACGCTAAAAGACTCGATCTCTTTGGCAGAAAAGTGTATCCACAGCAGGCCTACAACTCCGCATTGCCAGCCAACAGGCAATTGTAAGCCGATATGGTCATAACATGTGTTCAGCCATGTCGAAGTTTACAGAGCTCCTTCCCCAGGACTCAAGGTCAGAGTTTTCGGCCCTGGTGGAGGAGGGGAAGCTGATCTCCCGAGCCTCTCTCCAGGCTGCCCTAGATGCAGTGGACTCAGCATCATGCACCCTGGCCATGGGCCTGGTCATGCGGCAGGGAGCCTGGCTCCAGGTCTCGGGCCTGCACTATGAGGTCCGGCAGACCATTCAAGACCTCCCCTTCGAGGGGCAGATGTTGTTTTCAGAAAAGACAGACAAGCGTCTGCATAGCCTAAAGGACTTGCAGGCCACGCTTCGCTCGCTGGGCTTCCGTACGCCTGCGACCCAGCGCAGGCAGTTTAGGCCGCAGACGGGCCCATGCCCCTACCAGCCTCAGACTCGCCAGGAGCTGGGGCGGAGGCAGGGCAGAAATGGCAGAAGGCGTCACCAACACCACCCCTCCGGCTAGGCGTAAAGCCAATTGAGACCACCATCGGGGTCTAAACCTCCTATTTGATGGTACAGTCAAGGGCGACCTACCTGTCGAGATTCTGGATCCTTCTACCCCTACCTTTGGGTCACGTCTGTCCCCATTCTACCGTGCCTGGTCCCGAATCACGTCAGACAGCTGGGTGCTCCGCACAGTGTAGAGGGGATGTTCTATCCAGTTCTCCTCCCTCCCACCCCACCAGCCTCCCTCCCCGTCCCTGTTCAGGGACCCATCTCACGAGCAACTTCTAAGTCAGGAAGTGAAGTCCCTCATGGAGGCGGGGCAGTGGAGGAAGTCCCTCGGGAGCTCAGGGGCAAAGGCTTCTACTCCCGGTATTTCCTAATACCAAAGGCGAAAGGGGGCCTGAGACCCATCCTACACTTGTGGCGGCTGAACAAGTTTGTACGGAAGCTCAAGTTCCGCATGGTCTCCCTGTCCTCGATCATCCCCTCCCTGGATCCAGGAGATTGGTACGCCACCCTCGACTTAAAGGACGCTTATTTCCACATCGCCATAATTCCCTGATACCGTCGGTACCTCAGCTTCGTCGTGGCCAACACCCATCTGCAGTTCATGGTGCTCTCGTTCGGCCTGTCAGCTGCTCCAAGGGTCTTCGCAAAGTGCATGGCAGTTGTGGCGGCCTTCCTGCGCAGGCAGGGCATCCAGGTATTCCCCTACCTGGACAACTGACTCATAAAGGGCCACTCCAAGGAGCAGGTGGAGACCCAGGTGTTGTTCATCAGGCAGACCTTTCTCAATCTCAGCCTCCTCTTGAACGAAGCCAAGTCCACCCTATCTCCGACGCAACAAATAGAGTTCATAGGAGCAGTTCTGGATTCCACCCATGCCAGAGCGTACCTGCCGGAATCCAGGTTCCGTGCAATTTCTGAGCTCATCCTCGGACTGCACCGCGTCCCGATTACCACGGCGCGAGTCTGCCTCTGGCTGTTGGGTCGCATGGCTGTGTGCACCTATGTGGTAAACCATGCCAGACTCTGGCTTCGCCCGCTACAGTCCTGGTTAGCGACAGTATACTGCCCGGCCAGGGACCCCTTGAACTCAATGATGTCCATTCCCCAATTGGTGCTAAGCTCGCTGCGGTGTTAGCTCGACCCGCAGAAAGTGTGCTTGGGTGTCCCCTTCACTGCCCCTCAACACTCCCTCTCCCTGGTAACGGAGGCCTCGGATCGGGATTGGGGAGCGCACCTGGAGCACCTCAGGACGCAGGGCTTATGGTCGCCGGAGGACCTCAAGTTGCATATCAGTGTCAGGGAGCTGAGAGCGGTTCGCCTGGCTTGTTTGACCTTCCGGTCCCACCTGGCCGGCAGATGTGTTTCAGTCCTCTCGGACAACATGTCGGCAGTCTTTTATATCAACAAACGGGGGTGCACGCTCCTCTCCCCTGGGCAGGGAAGCCCTCGCACTGTGGGATTTCTGTGTCCACAATACGACCCACCTGACGGTGTTCTACCTTCTGGGGGAGCAGAACGGTTTGGCGGACACCTTCAGCCGCTCTTTCCAGGGTCACAAGTGGTCCCTCCGATGGGATGTGGTACGCTCAATTTTCCAGCTCTGGGGCTTTCCCCGGTTAGACCTGTTCGCCTCGAGGGAAAACAGAAAGTGCTGATGTCGGTAACCTAGTCCCAGATTTGGACCTTAGCGTCCAAAATATGGGGGTTAGCATGAAAACCTCCAAGTTTAGTTACCAGCTTGGACCTGGTACTGCTGCCACCACCCAAAAAATTAGAGTGTTTTGGGGCACTCTGGTCCCCCCAAAAACCTTCCCTGGGGACCCCAAGACCCAAATCCCTTGAGTCTCACAACAAAGGGAAATAAACCTTTTCCCTTCCCCCCCCCCTCCAGGTGTTCCTGGAGAGATACACAGAAGCAACCTCCGTGAATCTAAACAGAGGGATTCCACCCTCCCCGTTCCCAGCCTGGAGAACAGAATTACCGAGAGTCAATCTCTCTTCCCCCCTCACCCAGAGTGAATGCAAAGTCAGGCTAGTACATCTAACACACACAGGTTTTCCCATGACTTCTTCCTTCCACCAATTCCCTGGTGAACTGCAGACCCAATTCCCTGGAGTTCCTCACTAAAGAAAACTCCAACAGGTTTTAAAAGAAAGCTTTATATAAAAAGAAAGAAAAATACATACAAATGCTCTCTCTGTATTAAGGTGACAAATACAGGGTCAATTGCTTAAAAGAAATATGAATAAACAGCCTTATTCAAAAGAATACAATTTAAAGCACTTCAGCAACTATAGACATGTAAATACAAAACAAAAAACCAACTTTGTACTCACAACTTGGAAACAGAAGATTAGAAAGCAGGAAATAGAAAAATCCTTCTCTAGCTGAGAGAGATTCAGGCAGAAGACAAAGAACTCAGACACAAACTTCCCTCCACCCAGAGTTGAAAAAAGTCTGGTTTCCTGATTGGTCCTCTGGTCAGGTGTTTCAGGATACTTTTTTTTTTCAGGTGAAAGAGACATTAACCCTTAGCTATCTGTTTATGACAGCCGACGGTTCTGCTCCCTCCTGGGCCACAGTCAGGGGTCTCTGTCGGACGCCTTCCTACAGTGTTGGAAGAGTTGGTCTGCTCTACGCCTTTCCTCCGATCCCCCTGATACACAGGGTGATTTTGAAGATTCACAGGGACCATGCACGGGTAATCCTGATAGCTCCGGGGTGGCCACGCCAACATTGGTACACATCACTCCTGCACATGTCCGTTCAGGCGCCCCTGATGCTGCCCTTGCTCCTGGACCTGATCACACAGGACTGGGGCTCCCTCCGCCACCCAAATCTGGAGTCCCTTCATCTCACAGCATGGATGCTCCATGGCTGAACCCAGTGGAGATGCAGTGCTCCCAGCAGGTCAGACAAGTGCTGCTCGGTAGTAGGAAACCGTCAGCTAGGGCCACCTACCTGGCCAAATGAAAGTGCTTCTGCAAATGGTTGGATCAGCGAGGTCACAATCCGCAGGAGATCCCAATACTCATTGTCCTAGACTATTTGCTCCACCTCAGACAACTGGGCCTCTCCCTCTCCTTGATTCGTGTTCACTTGGCGGCCATCTCGGCTTTCCGTCCGGGAGAAGAGGGTACCTCGGTGTTTGCAAACCCACTGGTCAGGCGTTTCCTCAAAGGTATGGACAGGCTATTTCCACATGTTCGTCAGCCAGCCCCTGCTTGGGACCTGAATCTGGTCCTCTTCGCCCTCTCGGGACCTCCCTATGAGACTCTGGCTTCGTGCTCCCTGTTGTACTTGTTGTGTAAGACCGCCTTCCTGGTGGCCATCACTTTGGCCAGGAGGGTGTCAGAGCTCAGGGCATTAACATCCGAGCCCCCATATACTGTCTTCTATAAGGACAAGGTCCAACTTAGACCTCACCCAGCTTTTCTACCTGAGGTCGTCTCACAGTTCCACATGGGTCAAGATATTTTTCTCCCGGTGTTTTATCCCAAACCACACTCTTCCAATGAGGAGCGGAGGTTACATTCCCTGGATGTCCGCAGGGCCTTGGCTTTTTACATTGAGCGTACCAAGCCGTTCAGATGCTCAACTCAGCTCTTCATCGCAGTGGGGGATAGGATGAAGGGGCTCCCGGTCTCCTCTCAGCGCATCTCTTCATGGATCGGGACCTGCATCCAAGAATGCTACCGCATAGCTAAGACCTCTGTCCCTCCGGTCACGGCCCACTCCACTAAGATGGAGGCCTCCTCTGCGGCTTTCCTGGCTCAGATCCCGACTCAGGAGATTTGTAGAGCGGCCACATGGTCCTCCATCCTCACGTTCTCCTCACACTACGCCATCATGCACCAGGCTAGGGATGATGCAGCCTTCGGCCGTGCAGTACTTCAGTCAGCAGTGATCTCTGACCCCGCCACAAGGTTAGGCTTGTGAGTCACCTACTTTGAATGGACATGAACAACCACTCGAAGAAAAAACGGTTACCCACCTGTTAGTAACTGTTGTTCTTCGAGATGTGTTGTTCATATCCATTCCAATACCCACCCTCCTGGCCCTCTGTCAGAGTGCCGGCAAGAAGGAACTGAGGGGGTAGAGGGTCGGCGGGCCCCTTTATAGGGCGCCGTGGTGGAGTGGAGTGACCCTACGGACGCTGCTGGGGAAAATCTTCCGGCTGGCATGCACGCGGCACGCACACACCTACTTTGAATGGACATGAACAATACAACTCGAAGAACAACAGTTACTAAAAGGTGGGTAACCGTGTTTTTCCCACCAAAATTTAGTAATTTAAGAAGAGAAGAAGGCCATGAAGAGGTAGACAGAAATGTTGTGACCCCATTCAGTCCAAACAGATTTGAGCTTATTATCATAGTGAGAAGATTATTATGGTAGTTGCCCTTCATCAGAATAGATCGCAAATCTGTGTTCCAATGTCTAACATGCCACATCATAAAGAGTATAAATTTCACTTATTTAATAACTTTCATTTGAAAATGATGGTGAAACTAACCATCTGTGGCACAGATATACCAAGTAAAAGGAGGCATGGTGTCCAGTTTATCTTCTCCATAGTCCTTAGCAGACCTTGTGAAAAGTCAATCAGTGCTCATACTGCCCTGCTGTGAACAAACCACTCTAGTCCATTTTGTTGAATCAAAGTTAACTTATTTCCCAAGACATTCTCTAACAGTGTATCACACACTGTACAGTATATAATCTGCATCTATACTTCACTTTGCCTTAATGTAGCTTGACCATTCATTTTTTAAAAATGGACATAATTTGCATATATTATATAGCTTCCACATTAAATAGTACAAGGAATTCATTTACATTAAAACTCTGTGCTATGCATTTTTAAAAAATCAATATAGTAGAGATGTGGACAGGATGATGGCATTTCAAGTTTTGTCATTTAAGTTAGTGAACTATTTCAAGGAACTACAATACAGTAACTGCAATACACCAAATTAAGCCACTTCTATGTACATGCACATTTCCAACTGTTTACAAATAAATTGGGCAGGGGGACAAGAATACACAGATAATTATTCATATAACTTAACCTGGGGTGTATTTTTCTATTACACATGCTTTTCATATACTGTTCTTAAAAAATTACTATCTGCTTATATTCACCTAAATATTTTCCCAGTTATTTTTTGATGGATGGATTTAAAAAGAGATTGAATATCTACAGGTGTCAAAGTAGGTGAGAAAATTCTGTTCCAATATATACATTCCATCGAAGAATGAGACTTCAGGATCTTTGCCTGAAACTTCAGTTTCTTAGCTATGTGCACTCAGGGCTTCCCCTCTAGCATCTCATTAAATACACAATCCTTTAGACCTGGTAGGTCCAGCAAGTATTCCTTCCTGCTCTGGAAACCCCCAAAAAGGCCTGGGGTAACCAAACCCTCACCTTCATCTCCATCTACACCCTCCACGTGAGTTGGAAGGGAACTCATGATTCAAGAAATGATAGCAGCACTTTACCTAAGTGGCTGATTCAACCATTGGCTTGAATTGATGTGATGCAAGCACAATTGACGCACACCTGAATAGCTGGGGACTAGAACTCTGGGCCTCCAAATCCACAATACAGGCCTCTGAGTCTAAATGAGATCTCTCTGAGTTGGGAGGAGGAGTAGGTCCCTTGTGTCCTCCTTGGGCAAAGCCAGTATACTGCATTCTGTCCTGAGCACTTGCTCACTCCAGTGTGATAGATTCATATGGGTGCCAGCATACAACATACTTGGAATTTTAATCCATAGATATTGATGCTTTACAAATGTAAATAGCAGATGTAAGATGGGGAAACTAGGCAAAAAGACACAATCTTGCTGAAGGTCACACATGTTACATCACTGCTTTGGGAGAGTGACCCCTAGCAAGAATGACTTGTAGCTGGAAAGCCAGGTCAAGCCATCACCTGTAATATGGTACACAGACTGAACTTTGAGAAAGGGCAAGTTGTAAACCAGTCCCATCCCAGCACTGTGCAGATTACAGAATTAATTAATGCTACTCTTGAGAGAGCCTTTAACCTAAGCTGTGGATGTGGGTCTGCTTGCTGGTGGGAGAAGAGTGAAGAGGGGACAAAGCTAGAAAAATAGCATCTCAGAATCAACAAATGGGGAAATGAAAACTGAAGGAACCTGCCAATAACTTGGCTGTTGTGTGATTAACCCCTGCCGTTTGGAAGTGAAATATCTAAGTATTCTATAAACTCATCAACCAGTCCACAGGTTCCCTTATGAAGTAAGTATAATTCTTATCTTGTGCATGTGGAAATTGAGGCATTTATATCAATTGTCCAATGTCAGAAAGCCTCTTTGGCTAGTACAGCCTGTGAGAGGAAGAGAGCCCAAGCTCAGAGGCGTGTGAGAACAAAGGACATAAACTTAATAAAGTAAACAGTTTTCAGTGAAGGAAGAACACTTATATTTTAAAATATCTCTGTAGCCCTCCTGTCATAAACAGATAGCTAAGGGTTAATGTCTCTTTCACCTGAAGCACCTGACCAGAGGACCAATCAGGAAACCGGATTTTTTCAACTTTGGGTGGAGGGAAGTGTGTGTCTGAGTCTTTTGTCTGCCTGCCTGCTTTCTCTGAGCTTTGGAGAAGTAGTTCTACTTTCTAATTTTCTGTTTCTAAGTGTAAGGACAAAGAGATCAGATAGTAAGTTCTATGGTTTCTTTTCTTTGGTATTTGCATGAATATAAGTGCTGGAGTGCTTTGATTTGTATTCTTTTTGAATAAGGCTGTTTATTCAATATTCTTTTAAGCAATTGACCCTGTGTTGTGTCATCTTAATACAGAGAGCACATTTGTATGTATTTTTCTTTCTTTTTATATAAAGCTTTCTTTTAAGACCGGTTGGAGTTTTTCTTTACTTCAGGGAAATTGAGTCTGTACTCACCAGGGAATTGGTGGGAGGAAGAAATCGGGGAGATCTGTGTGTTGGATTGCTAGCCTGATTTTGCATTCCCTCTGGGGGAATAGGAAAGTACTTTTTGTTTCCAGGATTGGGAACAGAGAGGGAGATTCACTCTGTTTGGATTCACAGAGCTTATGTCTGTGTATCTCTCCAGGAGCACCTGGAGGGGGGAAGGGAAAAAGGATTATTTCCCTTTGTTGTGAGACTCAAGGGATTTGGGTCTTGGGGTCCCCAGGGAAGGTTTTTCAGAGGGACCAGAGTGCCCCAAAACACTCTAATTTTTTGGGTGGTGGCAGCAGGTACCAGGTCCAAGCTGGTAACTAAGCTTGGAGGTTTTCATACTAACCCCCATATTTTGGACGCTAAGGTCCAAATCTGGGACTAAGGTTATGATACCTCCTCCCACTCCACCCGCAAAGTCTTATTTCCCCTATAACCTGAGTAATGTATTTTAAATAGCAACAGGAGTTTGGAACTCTGCTATATGCACCAGAAGACTGATTAGCCTAGATAGTCAAGAATGCAGGCAAAGAGCTGATTAGTATGTATTGCATACACAGCTGAGGCTGAAAAAATACTGTGTACAAAGGATCTAACTGGCCATTCACTTTGTCTGTTTGGTTTTGCAAATTTGTTTGCCCAGTTACTCTAGCATTCAGGCCCTACCTTCACAACAAGATTAGGCTATGTCTACACTACAGCTTATGTTGGCATTATTACGTTGCCCAGGGTGTGAATAAACCACCCCCCGAGCAACATAAGTTATGCTGACATATATCCCTCGTATGGACAGCACTATACTGGTGGGATAGCCTCTCTTCTGTCGGCATAGAGAGCATCTCCACCAGATGCACTGCAGCGTGTGTAGACAAGCCCTCAGAGAATCTTCAAAGCCTTGTAGTGGACAAGTTTTCTTTCATAAACAACCAGTTTAGAGTGGGGTATGTTGCTTGTTGTTACTTAGATAAGCACCAACAATGTGCTTTGTGCTGTATAATTCACAAATGTAAGGGCGATCCCTGCCCTGCAGAGCTTGCAGTCTGAATAACAGCTCAGACAAGGATCCCTGAGAAACCAAAGAGTATGGGATTTAAAGGGTCTTGTTTTGCTTGCAGTTTCCTCATCTGATTCTCGTCGCTGATTAACTTGAAGTAAATGGCATGGGTTAGTATTTGGGAGCAGTGTCGGAGAAGTGAGACTTTGGGAGGAAAATGGAATGTGGCTGGCACATTGGAAGTTCCACACAAATATGGCATCACTTAAGCAGGCACAAAGATATGAGCCAGGGAAAGAAGTGTAGGGGACATCAAAACTGGCTTCATTGGTGAATGGAAGAAATGGAGAGAGGGCACTATTAAAAAAGCTCAGTGATGTAGTCTAGCCAAGGACTGATTTGTGCAGGGCTTCAAAGGTAGGGACAAGAAGTTCAGACTTGATATTCTGGGCAAAGAGAAAGAAGATAGGATAGGTGGGATAGGCAACATAGGCAGCAGAATGATGAGCGATACTTTCATTAGTGAGCTAGCTTTCTCTGAACCCTGCTGAGTAGCTCATTGTCTCAGCAGTTTGCATATCTAATCCATTATACTCTTTGGTTATTTTGATCAACAAAGTACCACTATTTTTATCAGAGAAACACAGATGAGAAGCTCCATGGTAAGGTTTATGCTCTGGTCACAGCAAAGATGTTTATTCTTGAATGTGTTTCTTCAATGAAAAGATGTAAATGTTGAAATCCTTACTCAACTGTCTCTCCAAAAGATAAATTAAAGAGGGTTGAGTGTTTTGATAAGAAAACATTATTGTACCTGCACAAGAATTCAAAGTCTCTGTACTCCCACTCATTGGGAGTTTAGGTTTGGAATTCTAAGCGTTAAAGCTAGTGAGTTTTTATTTTAAATTCCTCATGTGTATTGATGAGAAATTAAGCCATTGGGGACCAGATTCACAGTTGGCATAAGAAGTGAATAGAATTAGGCCCTCTTATGCCAGCAGTGAATCTGGCCCAAATAATTCAGATCTAATCTGTGCTATTTTGGCCTGGATTGACATATGTTTTAAAGTCTATTATGGCACTTGCATCCACAGACTGACAAGGGAACATTTTTTTCAAGGCAGGAGGCAAAGCTTCCCCATACCACGCAGCAGCAGGCCTTCAATAAAAGGATGTCAGCTGTATATTTTCTAAACAAAATGTTTGCTATTTGGGACATTTGCTCTTAAAGCAAAGTCAAATTGAGGCACATTTTAAGGATTATTCTACAACATCGGTAGGACAAAATGCTATTGAGTGCAGAAGAATGAATTTGATCAGTAACTTAGATGGTGATAAATGCCAACAATAAATTCAAACGGTATCCAGCTAATCTGCAAGCTTTTGGAAGATATTCCTAGAACATACATACAATGACATCATGGTATCTCTAACATGGGAGATGGTGGAGGGGGCAACATAGATTAAATGTTTGAAATGCTGCTTTGCACATTCAAAACAAAATTACCATTTTTATTATTATGTTTTGTATTTTAGTCTGTTTTGACTTCATTGGATTAATCCCCTAGGGAAGAGGCTGGGGAAAATGTAGGACACATATAAACTGTTACGTAAAACCAATCAACAAAGATTATGACTCTGATAGGCTTAGCTGAGAGTAATCACTGTCCCTTCAGTATTTCGAGCCACTAAAGATTCACTAACGTAGTGAATATGGTAAATGCCATTTCCTCATTCTTGCCCAGGAACCCTGTTACCGCTGTGTAGATCACAAGAGCTAATGGAAACAGGAGTCAGTGGAAAGCTTCAGATGTGGTGTCGCCCATCTGGCAAATTATCACTCTGCACTGTTAGAATAATGTGATCAGTCAGATAAGATGTACTGGAGCAAATTATTTAAAGGAAGCGTGTTAATTTGTCTGCTAGAGTATTTTCAGTTGAAAAAGCATGTGGCTTCGGAAACATGGGTAGTTCCAAGACTGAGATTTACCATAAATGATTGTCTTTGCTCCTTTATTGGCTGTGATTTTTACAGCACTTTATTACATGTAATTTAAAACACATATATTTTATAAAGACAGTGTTTTGACATGTTACACTTGAATTTAAAAACAACTTTACATAGAGGGGAGCTGGTTTGACACTTGTTTTCACAGAAACTCAAAAATGTAATACTAAATCAAACTTAATCATTGGAGCAATGGATTGAGATAGAGGGATCACGGTCAAACTGATGAGTGAACATATAAAATGCTGTATAAATCAAAAGTATTAGTGTTTTATTGAGATCCTGAAACTGTAATATTATTGGTCTTCTATGTATTTTCACTAAATGAATTTTCATATCCTTTACCAAAGTTTCTCTTAGCTTGAAATGACTAAATACCAAAACATGGATATCATTTTCAAAAGCACCTAAGTCCCATTTTCAAAGGTGATGTAGGCTTTTGTGGGTCAGTGTTTTAAAGGTATTTAGGCACCTAAAGATCCAGACAGACTCCTAGTAGGATTTTCAAAAACACCTAATTCAGTTGGTTCAAATGGGATTTAATGGGATTTTGTAAAGCCGCTAGTTGCGTAACTCCCATTAAATCAGTGGAGTTAGCTGTGTAGATACTTTCTGAAAATCCCATGAGGCACCTCTCTACATCTTTAGGTGTCTATATACTTTTAAGAATTTGGCCTCAGGCCTGATCTAGGCTTGAAAATTAGATTGACCTAGCTACATCACTTAGGGCTGTGAAAAAATGTGTGCCCTGTGCAATGTAGTTAGGTCACCCTAACCCCACCATAGGTGCAGCTAAATCAACAGAAAAATTCTTCAGTCAACCTACTACCACCTCTCAAAGAGGTGGATTACCAACAATGATAGGAAAAAACCTGCCATCAATGTGGGAAGCATCTACTCCATGGCACTACGGCAGCACTGTGCTGTAGTGTAAACATGGCTTAAGTCTCATTGAAACTCAATGGGGCTTAAGAGCCAAAATCATTTTTGAAAATGAAATAGTCATCCAAATCACTTATGCACTTTTGAAAATTTTACCCCTTGTCAATTTAAGTTTAGTGCAAAATTGAACTGTGGTAAAAATTAGTGTTTATAAATCCTAAAATCAATAGAAATACTTTCACAAATTAAAAAAAAAATCAAATGAAAAGTCTATTCCCCTGTAGAGATTGAAATCCAAACACTACAGTATTAAGACTCTGAAAGTAAAGGTGACACTGACTTCACTGGTTCATTGTGGAAACTAAAAGAAATGGAAAAAGTAAAGTATGTGAATTTATTTCACATTCAGTAATTTAAGGTGAAATTATTAAAAGTGTAGGTAAACTTACTTGCTTACAATGTATTCTTGAAATTGACAGTGTCCCTTTTAAAATACAATCAGTTTTAGAATTCACTTAGGGAGCTGTGTTGTGCTTTGCAGTATATCAATGAGAGTAAGTTACAGTAATCTTCCTATTGCATACATAGTATCTTTTTGCTGAGCAACTGTATATATCCAGAAGGTGGAATATGCATTGTTAATTATGTTAAATATGATTTTCCATTAAAACTGATTTGTTAAATTCTCAGTGTGTTTGTAATGTTTACTCACATTATTCCCAGTTTCCATCACAATAAATTACTTCTATTAACATAAGGCATCAACAAACTAGATTGTGCATAAAGAATTGTAATTGCAGTCATTTACTAGTTCTGAGATATATTGGCCAATAAATAATATACTATTTTAAACCTGAACTATTCTAGTCACTACAGATGACAGTAGAAAAAAGGTTAGAACTGAGTTTGTCAGATAAAAATGGAAGTGGGATATTAAGACTCTTCTGCTGATCTAACCCATTTCCCTCAGAATCGTTTCCTACAATCTATTCTCAGTGCTTTGGTTCCATTTAAACTAGCTTCAGAAAGGTGGGGTCCACTATTCCCATTCCACAAGCTAATTGTGTTAGGAATATTTCTTGATAGGTTAAAATTTTCTTTCTTAATTCCATCCTGTTAACCTCATTCCCATGTGTGAACCCACCGAATTCCTCTTTCCTTAATGTTTACACCCTTCCAATGCTACAAGTATTTTTATTTGACTTGTATTCCACATCTGGACCTTAGTGGCCATACTGCGTATACTTGTCTTTCAAAGGTTATTCATGAGTCTCTCTTTTTCTATTATATTAGTATTGATACCATTGTTTTAGTATTTATTATTGGGTTCAGGAAAAACTGGCCAGATTTAGACATAGCCTGTATCAGAGGCTCTAGAGAAAGAGCAGAGCTGAAGATAATGCCCTGGTTATGAGCCTGAATGGTGAGGATGGATAGATGGTGATGCCCATTGTGACAGGAGGGAGGAAGAATGGCTTGTGGGGGCAGGGAAATGGTTAAGAATTCTGTTTTGGCTATGATGATCTTAAACATGCATGTATTCTAGTTGTTTTATATTTCAGTCTATGTCCTCAGTCTTCTCCCACTTTGAACTCCCTGTTAACTGTGTCCATAGTTATGCTCACCTCCGATCCATCCATTTATTAGCAGTGAATCTGAAATCCCTCAGGCAGTCGCAGTCTCCACACCCAACTCCATGAGAAGATCCAAAAGGGCTCAGACTCTCCCATCCACCATCCTAAATCCTCAATACAAAGTGTTCTGTTATTCTGAATATAAATCTCTGCCTGTCTCAGGGGAGTTTGTAAGCATGCCTCTAGTTCAGACAGAAGTGTGACATTTGTCTTCTGTGACTGTGTGCTCAGACCAGCCAACAATGTTGCCTGAACATTTCCCAGGATGCCTTTGAGGTCCCTCGGAATAGAGGGAAGAAAGTTTTGTGCTTCAAACAGCAGAGAAGTGGGGTGAATGGAGTGGCTCCAAGACTGGGCTACTGCCCCTGCCAAAGGAGTAGTGTGTGTGTGTCGGGAGGTGGGGGGAAAGAGCTGTCTCTTGGAGATAAGCTGCTGGTAGATACCTTTTTTTGTAAGCCTTGTTTTTTTCCAGTTAGATGCTAAAACATTGGGAACTGTCTGTCTCTTAGAGCTTCCCATTACAGGCTTTTCTCTTTTTTCTTTCCCCCAGGAGGCCTTGCTTTACCTACCAAGTCTGACATTGCATGGTTTTGAGGTCAAGTTAAAAACAGGCTTGAAGTCAAAAGTGTCCAGTGGACAAATAAATATGTTGTGAAAGGAACGAGACGTGCAAGATACTGGCAGATAGAGAAGTGGGCTGCAATTTGTGGTCTTTAGGGCAGAAAATGAAAACACAGTGTGTCGGAATCTCAGGGTGAACCTCTATTGCTATGACAACCATTACTTAGTCTCTGAAGGGAATATGTATAAAAGATACTGATGGGGAGGAGAAAAAAGATGTTTGTTTTTGCTTTTGAAATGTTAGTGGTTTCAATTACTATTTATTTACACATTTTAATTGATGTAACCCTCTAATTCAGCAGTAATTATCTCAGTAAGACAGGATCTTGAAATACATACTACACTGATTAGCCGCAATAAACTGCAGAGTAACAAGGAACTTTTGGTTCTCCTTGTTGTTTGCCCCTTAAAAGTATCTTGACACTCTATTGTTCTTCATTGGTTGAGATGCTTATTTAATATTTGCCTACTGCCTGTCAATTTCCCTCACTAGCAGGAAATCCTTATTTCTCACTTAAGAACATGCACAGCTCTCTTAGAAATGTCAATTGTATGACATTCGTACAAAGAAGCTTGTACCCTTGAAAAATGAGGCACCCCTCACACGGCTGAGTGCACTCTCCAAGATGGAGCTAATTCAGTTGTGACTGTCAGAGGCATATTTTTAAAAGGCTATTTGAACATCAGCACTATCCATGAATAGCCATTTCTGGTTTTACAAAATAAATGTTTAGAGGCCTCTAATGAGCACTCATGGCTTCCATCCTGAACTGACAAGATTTCACATCTCCTGTAATGCAGGAAACTTCAGTTTCTGTACATGTTATATTTGGTGGTACTGTATGCCGAACTAACATGTATACTATAGTAATAAATACATATGCACTTTATTACAATAAGCATAGTACTGATTGATAGTCACTTTTATAGTGAAACTGTGTACTGCAAATTATACCAGAAGTATGGTTAAAAATATGTTGTAAAATGTGCATCTTCCTGTCAAACAACTGAAATATATTTACCTGTGAAGAAACAATTATACTGAAAAGGTGTACACAGCTATAATGTTTGTTGAACATCTCAGTGCATTTGCAGGTCTCTGTATGAAGTTAATTGTTCACTTCATATCATTCTCAAAAAATCTTTTCATCCTTATATATTCAGTTGCACTATTTACTTAATGGAGTCGTACGATATCTTTTGCAGGTTGAGGCATATGGATTCGATATGTTCCCAAAACTTAGTGCCAGACATGAAGCCCAGTTATTCAGGGTTTGTCCTGAGGCAGGCAAATTTTTCAACATTAGGGCCTGATTTAGCAAAACGTGCTTAAGTCCCATTGAAATCAAGTGCTGTAGTGAATCAAGGCTTAACCCCTGATTTCAATGAGAGCATTAAGAATTATGTTCAGTTTTATTGCATGGTATTCCATAATGCTACTTCACAAAGATTTATCTTCCATCTACATTACATGAAGAAAGAGGGTGCTAGGGCACAATGAATAAGTAATGTCAGAGAAATTCGGAGGAGCATCGCAAAGCATCACTTATGCTCTCAAAATATTACGTATACTATAATACTTGTGATGGTCCTCTAAATTGAGTTGAATTTCACTCAGGGAAGTACTCAATTACACCTACATGTTGGAGGATATCTGGTATGTTTCATGAAATAAAGACAGCATTGTACATAAAGCCCTGAAAGAGAAACCTTATAAAATTTTACTCTATTCTGGAATAAATATCAAAAAACCTGTACTAACACTGCTGAAAGCTTCAACATTTCAGGCAATTGGTGAAGTATATTTTTATAAACCAGGGTGTAATGTGGACACACTATTTAGACACTTAATTCCAGTGGCACAAGGAGTGAAAGTGATTCTGGTGAGTTTTTTCTTTTTTTTTCTTTTTTTTTTAAACTAATGTTGCTCTTTTCTTTTTTTCTTTTTCACATCGAGTAAAAACAATTTAATCCTACTCACACAATAGTGTATCTAAATATAAACCATAGTCACAAAAATACTTACAATAACATTTGAGAAAACAACACCAACCATCCATAAAAACAGCCTGGTTTGTTTTTGCTAAAATATCACACGGCGATAAAATCACCCAGATAGTAAGCAGAGCAAACAGAAGCACAGGAGATACCAGAGGTAGAAGTCCTTCATACAAAGAATCTTTCTTCAGTGTTTTTTTTAAGTGTGCTCTGCAAATAAAGAAAATTATCTATTTTATGGAGTGAGATACATGTTATCTAATTTACCCCTCCCCAATAATTTCAAAACTCTAGCTTGAACAAGGTCTATGAATCTCTCAAATACTATTACCACTGTGCAAATGTTTTAGAAAGTTAAACATTGTAAGAGATCCTAGGATACCTATGCAACTCTTCTTACTTGGCTAAAATTAGATTGTTTTATTCATATTAGGTAGTCTTTGCTCAGCTTCCCCTATTCGTCACTGTCTAGCAATAAAACTGAAACCTCATACCGAGTGACTTGCAGTAGCTGTGTTTTTTGCAATTCTCATCCAATTTCACAGAAATCCACATGCTGTGCAACTATTTATTTAGATGATGAAACACATTTCTCTAGAGTCTGCTGAAATGTTTTCATCCATTATACATCACACTTAATGCTGGCACACTATCATTTGCTTAGTTTTATATATGTTTCTGCTAAATGATTGTTGTGGCATCACCTAAATGCTATTGTAATGTGGAATCAACTTTAAGTAGTAAAATATAACAAAATTAATGTTTGTATTTTCTTGATTGTTGATCTTTTATATTACTTTTAAAGGGGATAAATAATTGATTGTCAGAGGAAAGGATAAATGTAAGATAAACAGCAATTGTGTCTGTACCCAATCTCTTTACTAACGCAAAACTCCCATAGAGCATTTATTAAATCAATGGGAGTTTGGATCACTAAAGATTATATGATTTAGGTCATTGATTTATACTTATGATTTAAAAGAACAACTTTACATACAGTATGCACTGCAAGATTCCTGACTGTGTGTGTGTTGTGATGGGGCAAGGCCAGAAGGCTATAGGAAAGTAGTGAGGAACAGGTATGCTAGCCCAAGGCTAAACAAATCCCTGGTACCATGGTAACCAAATGGCTGTTGCTCCAGGTTAATCAAGACACCTGGGGCCAATTAAGATCCTTCTAGAAGGCAGTGGAGATAGCTAGATTGATTGGGACACCTGAAGCCAATCAAGGGCTGGCTGGAACTAGTAAAAAGCCTCCCAGTCACTCAGTGAGTGTGGGTGTTAGGAGCTATAGGAGGGAGCTGTGCTGTTGGAGGAATGAAGCAGTACAAATCCATATCAGGTGCAAGGAAGGAGCCCTGAGATAACAGTGAAGGAGATATTGAGTGGGGGGCTGCTGTGGGGAAGTGGCCCAGGGAATTGTACAAAGTCAGCTACCATAGCTGCCAATTTTAGGGTCCCTGGGCTGAAGCCTGGAGTAAAAGGTAGGCCTGGGCACCCCCCTCCCCTCCCTGATTAATCACTGAGACTGGAAGACAACAGAGACTGTGCGAAGGAGGGTTGCTTCTCCTCACCTCTGTTGTTGGCTTATGATGAAAATGGCTCAGTAACTGTGACCCTTGCCTCTAGAGAGAGAAGGGCTATATAATCAGTGGTCACCAACTGGTCGATTGTGATCTCTGGACTCTAAAATCCAGTGGCACAGCAGCAGACTGTCTGCCTGCCCTGGCCTCATGCTGCTCCCAGAAGCGGCTAGCATGTCTCTGCAACCCCTGGGGGACAGAAGGGGGACAGGTGGCTCCGCTGCCCCTTCCTCCCAGTGCTGACTCCACAGCCCCTATTGGCTGGGAACTGTGGCCAATGGAAGCTGTGGGGGGTGGTGCTTGCAGCCCTGGGGCAGGGTGGGGGCAGTGGGTCTCCATCCCCTCCTGCACCCAAACTCTCTCCCAGAGCTGGCAACCCCCACCACCTCCTGCACCCCACCCCACTACCCCAGGCTCAGCCCAGAGCCCCCTCCCACATTCTGAACCCCTTGGCCCCAGCCCAGGGCCTGAAACCCCTTCATCCCAGCCCAGTGAAAGTGAGTGAGGGTGGGGGAGAGTGAGCAATGGAGGGAGCAGGGCAGAACCTTGGAGAAGGGGTGGGGTAGATCCTCGGTTGATCTTAAATTCAAAAAGTGATTTTGTGTGTAAAAAGGTTGGAGACCACAGACAGATAGATATAAAATATTACGGCTGTCATTAATTGCAATTAACTCAAAAAAATTAATCACAGTTTTAATAGCACTGTTAAACAGTAGAATACCAGTTGAAATTTATTTATTTATGGTTGCACTTTCACAATAAAGAGATGGCACTACAGTACTCATATATGGTGAATTGAAAAATACTATTTCTTTTGTTTATCATTTTTACAGTGCAAATATTTGTTATAAAAATAATATAAAATGAGCACTGTACTCTTTGTATTCTGTGTTGTAATTGAAATCAATATATTTGAAAATGTGGAAAACATCCAAAAATATTTATATAAATAGTATTCTATTGTTGTTTAACACCACTTGATTAATTGCAATTAATTTTAATTGCTTGATAGCCCTAATATATACATTTACAATATATGAGAATGAATCAGGTCTGCTGAAAAAAAATTTTTTTAATAACAAAAAAAACCCTTGCTGATAAAATACCTGCTGATGTTCAGAGTAGCAGGGTGGGGAGAAAAGAGGGCAAGTTTACCAGAAAACCTGAATTTCTAATTACCAAAGCTTCTGAGCATGACCAATAGAATCCAATAAATCAGACCTTGCTGGATGTTTAGAACTACTGTACTTTTCTGTTCAGAGTAGTGATATAAACCAGTAGAAGGCTTGAGAGAAGCCCTGCCAAATGATTACATAAGAGGGAAAATGCTAAGCAAAACAAAGTGCTGAGAATGAGAGGAAAGAAAATACAGAATATTCACTAATCAAAATAAATACTAATTCTACCAGGTCTCTGGCACTTTTCAGGGCCAATAAGCCCACATTATGGGTTGGTTGCAGGCCCATTTTTGGAATGACACAGGAGACATCTCTGGTGGAAATATGCTGCGGGAGGCACAATGTCTCTTGGAGCATCCTAGTATGCAGGTGAAGAGCAAAAACTGCACCATTTCTTTGGATGGTGTAACCAACTCCAGCAGCTCAGCAAGCTGGTGTGCAAAGGGACTGGGATATGTCCATTCCTCTTCCCTGCTTCCTTGGGCTCTGTCTTTGTAAAGCACTTTGAGATCCACAGTACAAAAATGCTGTGTTAAGTGCTATGTATTATTTTATATTCTATTTATATTGCACTAATGCTTAGAGGCCTCAACCAGGTTGTACTTAGTATTATATATGCATGTAATAAATGACAGTCCTTCCTCCAAGGAGCTTGGAATCTGAAACAGCAGATGTAACAGGTAGATGAAATAAACAAGCAAATATAAGGGAGAGGGCAGGACAGTCTAATTAAAACAGGCAATTTTAGCATAGACTAGCTGTACATACAATTTCATAGGTGTAATACACCGTTAGCAATAATCACAACTTGCCATCTGCCTAGCCATTATCTGATGGTATTTTTCTGTATGCTTCATGGCAGGGTGAGTTTTAAAGAGGGATTTGAAAGAGGATAAGATGGTGTATTGAGTGTAAGGTACTCAACAACAATAATTTACCTACAGTGGCCAATAACATTTGGAGAAAATCATGGAGCACATCTGACTGCAAATAAAACACAGTATTAACCAACAGCATACATCTGTTTAATTTGCTTGTTGAAAAACTGGAGTTATAAAGAGGAACTGGGTTAGACTGTAGGCCGGTGGGAGAAACACTTCCAAGAGCTTCTTCCGTTAGCGTAGGCACTCCACCTCCATAAGGGGCCATAGCTATGTTGATGGGAGAGCCTTTCCATATACATAGCATTGTCTACACTGGGGGTTAGGTTGATGCAACTGTGGCACTCAAGAGTGAGTGATGTAGTTATAGTGACAGAAGTTTGTAGTGTAGACCAAGTCTAAGTGTCTGGAGGACTGAAAGTGACAGGGAAACAGGAAGAGTTATAAATATGAAAAAGAAACCAATGTTACAGATGGTTTTTTTTTTCTGTAGTCTAGTTTTCACACAGCACATCTGTGCACCAGTTGCTGACTGAAAGGAACATAGCTTTTTCAAATGTTACATTTATTTCTCTTGTGAGGAAAGCATAAAATGCAATGATTTAAGTAGGATGGTATGACACTTATGTTAATGCACTTACTTACGAATGTTGTACAGTGTCTGCAGAAGTGAAAGAAATATACTGCAGCCTGCAAAGAAACAAGATTCATATATGATGTTTTATGGACATGCTGCACTGATGGTATCAAATCTTTACTGACATGATAACTGAACTATTCTGTTATGAGAGAATTCTCTACTGGGTGTGTAAACTGAGGTCAAAGGAGCAGACTCCTGTGGCACCTTAAAAACTAACAGATGTATTGGAGCATGAGCTTTCGTGGGTGAATATCCACTTCGTCAGATGCATGTATTCACCCACGAAAGCTCATGCTCCAATACATCTGTTAGTCTATAAGGTGCCACAGGACTCTTTGCTGCTTTTACAGATCCAGACTAACACGGCTACCCCTCTGATACTTGAGGTCAAAGGCTGATTGCAGCTATATAATTATCACTATTAAACAATATATTTTTATTAAGTGATGCTGCTGCAAATGGTTAACCATATAGATTTCTGCATTTTGTAAGATGAGCAGTAGAAGCTTTTAAGAGACATTCAGAGCAGAGTGTGTTGTAATGGTGTTACTACAAGATTGCATCACAGTTCAGTAATTATTTGTACTATAGTAGCACCGATTAGCTCCAGCTACGATCAAGTCTCCATTTTGCTAGGCGCTGTACATTAACATAAGAGACAGATCTACCACAAAGAACTTGCAGCTGAAATAGATAATTAACTATAAACACAGAAGTCAAATTATTTATAGATCAATATGCTTATTAGGAAAATGGTAGGTTGGCAATTTAATATGTAAATATTTTGTTTATAATATGATTTTATATTCCATTGTTACAATGATTTATTTTCACTCCTGTCATCATTTGACTGATTGTCATTTTGATATTCACTTTAAAAACACGGGCGGCTTTTTTAAAAAAATCTTTTTTCTTCTTCTTTGAGTCTGAGGTAATTGGCAAAGGAATAGGGATTCCCTCGCATAACTATGCCAGCAGCTATCTGTGTTTATTTGTATTACCATAGCCTTGGAGCCCTAGCCATTGATCAGTACCCCACTATGCTAGGTGTTGTACAAAGACTGCTTCTGTGCAAAAAGTTTACAACCCTAAGTATGCGACAACAGATGGAAATAGACCAGGGTGTACAAGGAAACAGACAATACTGGTCAGCATGATGGGCAGTGGATATATGCGGTACTCCTGTGATCTTTGGTGGCGTACCTTCTTTCCTTTCTGTTTGTCTATGTAGTATTTTCCTTTCTGACCACCTATCAAGTGTTTTCCAGATGGCTTATTTGTTGCTTGAAGTCTCAATAGGTTGGCTCTGCCTCAGTTTCATGATTATATGGCTGGATAATTGTCAGAATGTCTGTGTTTTAAAATTGTGCAAGACTAATAGTTTGTTACGAGGTAGAATTGCACCCTCTGGTGATGTAAGCTTTGAGTTTATAAGTTTAAACTTCCTAAAATCTTAATTATAAAAAAGTACTCTACTGGTTTCACAATACTAGCATTTTGTAACAATTTTTGTAAAAACAAGGAAATTCAGGATGCAGGATCCTCTATTTGTAGAAGATGTGCAAACAAATTTAGGATAGTATATACTGGGGTCAACATAGCACAGCAGGGTTTCTTGTCTCCTCAAGAGATTCTGGCTTTCACCAGTCAGTCATTTGTCCCCATTGTAGAACTACCAAAGTCTTTAGCATGATTTGGAATGATTGGTAACTCAACAAAGGAAAACTAGAAGAGTAGGGATATTGGAGTCAGGATAAAGTTGTATTAAGGAATACTGCACTAGCTGCATGGAGACTAGTCAATATAGCCTGTATGTTCTTTAATAAATACCAAATTTCAACCATCTTCCAAAAGGAGAAAAAATAAAAGAACAGTTCAGATTGTAATTTTTTGGGGTGGTGGGGGGTTAGCCCTCATCTGTCTCTCCTTCACTATCCTTACAAAAAAATCCATCCTCTCTATCAAACAGCTGGAGGACTTGCAGCTTGAAGAAGCATCCCAAGTATTTTGTAAATATACTTATATACATTCTTAAGCTTACTGCTCTCAGAATTGTCTGTTTAATGTGCATTGCAGCTAGCTATGTTTTCTATTAAGCAAGGAGGGCTAGTTCAATAAAATCTTGAGTTACGTACAGCAGTCCTACCATCTGCATCATATTACAGCAGACATGAGACAAAACACCGACTCCTGAGGTTAAATCTAAATTTCCTGCTTCAATCCTGAAGTTCGATTTGTTTGAAGAAAAGCAACCAAGAAGAACAGAAATAGAGACCGGCGTTAGAAATAGAATTCAAAGACCATTAGGTCCCAGCAATTTGTTATTTTTATGAAGTGTCATTTTAGTTAGAAATAACACACTGACCACAAATGATAATCTTGCTAGCTAAAATTCTATCTCCAAGAGGGGACAGATACACCAGTCACTGCTTTATACTCTTCACTCAAATAAAATTTTACCCAATGTAATCTTTTATGAGTGTGGGTGGTTGAGTGTACTGGGGAGTGGGTAGTTTTTATGAAGTCGCCCAATTTCTTCAGCACATTGCCTCTGCTGTCTTTTTAGCTGAGGAGGCCTGGCTAGGGGTTGTCATTGGAACTCATCAAGACTGTTTGTTTTTTAATTAGCATTAAGAAATCCCTTCTGCCCAGCAACTGCATAGCAGCTTCTGCATCACTTTCAGTCCCTGCTGATTCAGGGAACAGAAGGCATGGAGTGAGAATCTAACCCAATCACAATCGCTCAGCCACTGAGCCATCCTGACTCCTATCCCAGCGGTGATTTTTGGGTCTCGATTTTTGAAATTCCCTAAAATCACACATTCAGTCAATTACCTGTGTTGATTGAAATCTCAAACTTGGGACATTAGGAGACATTCTCTCAATAGAAATCATTCAGTTTTTTAAAAAATCTAACTACAAAAAATTAGAACATAAAGTAATGCAAAATCTGAGTGTGAATATGAATGCTGTGCACTTCTACAACGACTTCATTCTGAAGTGAACAGAACTAGTCAAGCTTTTTGTTTACACAAAAAATCCTTACCACTTCTCAACCCAGTCTGTTTCAGAGCTACATCTCTAAACACCACTGTGAGAAATTATCTCTATTTTACAGTGAGGAAATTGTCACAGATAGGTGACACAGAGTAACACAGGGAAATCCAGTGACAAGATGGGAATAGAACCCCCAAGTCCCAATCCTGGGCTTTAGCGACAAGATTATCCAAACCTCTTTTAGACACGTAAAATAGGCAGTTAAAATGCATTTGTATCAGTAATCATGTTGGTCATGTCAGGAAATACTAAAGGACAAAGGCACATTAGGAACAAAGACACCTTTTGAATGTCCAAAGCTATTTTTGAGATCTAAGTTTTCCGTTATCAAAGAGGCAGCTGCAGTGGCAATTCTGACACCTCAAACTCTTGTTTAGGGCTTTTGAATTCAATCCTTATCCTAACACAACAAAGTGTTTGTTAGTAACTTATGTGACTATTTCTACAGCAGATGTTGCCATAGCATATGTACAGCTTATGGAAAATTAAAAACAAATATCTGTCATCTTAAAGGATGACTTAATAAAATCACTGACTCATTTTGTGCCGTGTATAAGCCTTTCACCTTTGTCTAATGATAATTACGTAACACTTGTTTGAAGAGCCTTAGGCCATACCCAGAAGGTCACCAATCTCCTCCAGATTGTGAGAACAAGTTCAGCAATGAGACCTGCCACGCTACACTGTTGCTGTCATTTTTAAGCCACTGTTGTACTTCAAACCAATGTCATTCTTTCAGATAAAATTTGGTTTCTAAACACTTTCCATCTGAAAAGGGAAACTTCCCCCATTTCGGCAGCAGGGTGAGGGGGAAGAGAAGGGAGACAGGGAATAGGGCTGGGCAATTCTTTGCATAAAGCAGAAGCTAAGGCTTTGTCTACACTATGCGCCTTTTAGTGGCAGCTGTGCGGCTACAGAAGTGCCACTAAAAGGTGCACAGTGTAGCTGCTCTTTGTCAGCAGGAGAGAGCTCTTCCACCGACAAAAAACTTCCACCCCCCCAACGAGCGGCTGTAGCTTTGTTGGCAAGAGAGCGCTCCTGCTGCCAAAGCGCTGTTCACACCGGCGCTTTTCATCAACAAAACTTTTGTCTTTCGGGGTGTGTGTGTGTGTGTGTGTGTGTGTGTGTGTTTTTTTTAATACCTCTGAAGGACAAAAATTTTGTTGTTCAGTTGCCAGTGTAGACAAAGCCTAAGAGTTAATTCTGACTGAACTGAGCCCTTAAATGCTTAGCAGTTTTGTAGCATTTCAACCTGCATCACTAATATTATAGAGACCAATTCTCAGTTGCTCAAATGACAGTGATCCTAAGGTTACATCTATACTGCAGAAAACAAAACAAAACACAGCAGCGGGTCTCAGAGCACAGGTCAACTGACTCAGGCTCGAGGGGCTTGTGCTACTGGGCTAAAAATAGCAGTGTAGATGTTCCCATTTGGGCTGGAGACTGGGCTCTGAAACCCAGCAAGGGAAGAGGTTCTCAGAGTGCAGGCTCCAGTCCACATGGGAATGTCTATGCTGCTATTTCCAGCCTGGTAGCATGAGTCCAAGTCAGTTGCCCCAGGCTCTGAGAATCACTGCCATAAGGTTGGTTGGTTGGTTTATTTGTTTGCAGTGTAGATGTGCCATAACTGGCCCATTTCATCACCACAATAGTTCCCCTTTCACTCTCTAGATTGATAACCCTATATTCAATGACTGCTGAAGAGTCAACTTTAAAAATGATTCATTTATACCTAGCACCTGGAAAAATTACTTAGCAAAGTTTGGCATCTCAGAGCCTAGAAAACCCCTCCCTACCCCATATTCCGCATTTTAGAGATGCCAGACTGTTGGGGAAAAATTTCACTATAGTTGATGTTTAATACGCCCTTGTTAAACTTTTAACATTCAGAGGCACTGGTAGCTGGAGAAGTGGCTGTTCATAGAACAGGACTGATTCTTACTGTTATGCGTTTCTGGAAAAAGGAACTTTTTCATTTTCATTTAATTTCTAATTCCACTGAGTGGTGGGGCAAACAAATTATTACATAAAGAGCTGCTTGCTGACTACACAATCAGTATTTTATTATTAAAAATGTAAAAGTTTGCACCACTTATGAACTGAAAAGAATCAATTGAAGAAAAATTTAGAATTTACAAACTTAACATGTCTGAAATATGCAAATTTAAGCAAACAAATACATATTCAAGCATACCACTACAGCATGAATTTGCATGTACAAGACTCTGATTTTACATGGAGACAGGATAGTTGTGCAAAGCATGCATGCTATCCGCATGCACAAAGACTCTAACATTTGCATGCATGTGTTTTGGATTCACAGTGAGTTTGCATCCATATTTACCACCTAAGGCATTGTCATGGTGAGGCTACATGCTAACCCACTGCAGAAATCTAGCATAAGATGGCTCCATATAGTACAGTATACATTGCTATCCCTTTTGAATCAGGTCATTAGCCAATGTTCATGATCTTCTGGGTTGTCTGAGTTAGGAGGAGAAGTTGATGATGGAGACTTGTATTTCTTTAAGGTAATCCTCTTTATTTACAAACAATGTACACAAAATCCTGTTTCCCTTAACACAGTAGGAATCAAACAGGCAGGAATTTCTTTGCTAACAGTTCCAAGCCTCTTTTCAGCTAGCACTCTGCCCCAAAAGCTCTCCCTCTTGCATTTCTCTGAACCATGTTACTAGTGTTTCTCTTGCTGGCTGCTTCTCTGGTGTGTCTCCTCATGCACAGCTCTACAAAACATTACCTTGCCCCCCCTGTATCTCCCTAAGCCCCCAGAGAAACTCTAAACACATATAGCTCGGCTTCTGTCCAGCTGAGCATGTAGCTGGTGTTTTGGGCAGTTGTTCCTATAGTTTCTCCAAAAAGGATCTTACCTGTTTCTTACATTTATCCTGAATGAATTGTGGCTAGCATGCACATCAGCTTCGATAGGGTTTCACCCAGCCTCCATCATAACAATACTTTCACATGTACTAAGCTGGTGAATATATTAGCTACCACATGCTAATATCACACCTTAAAATCCTAATTGAGCCCAAAGTCTAAGTAAACTGTACAGGTTTGAAAGTATATCCCTTAACATTACCTAATGACTATTCAGAATGATTGGCTGCTTTGCAGTAGGAAGTACAGGAAATCATTATGAAATGAGTTACCAATATGTATGGAAAATTTTTATTAGCAGTATATGCAAATAAAAAAGCACTCTCTCTCCTCCCTCAGTTACCATTTGAAATGTGTTTACTTTGACTATGCAAGAGATCTGAGTTCTCACTCTTGAAGCGGACAAAAGCTGGGGGCATTCTAGAGGCAGTGGCAGAGAGAACACATTGCCTCATTCTAAAGCAATCCCTCTAGCTGATCAGCACAAGGCCCTGAGAGTTTAGATTTTTTTTTTTAACTCCCTTTGACGCTTGGGGCAGCGAAAAAGCTGGAGCCGGCCCTGCTCCTGAGAGATGGAAGACCCCATATCTCCCTCCTCTGGCAGAGAGGGGGAAATTGAACCTGGGTCTCCAACAACCGAGGTGAGTGCTGTAGCCCCTGGGCTAAAAGTTATAAGATAGGCACCTCCTCTTCCAGCCAGATTTAGAATGGGCCTTGATCCAAAAGGCAGCCTCTGAGGACTCCTTCCAGATCAGACCCCACAACACAACTTAAGTGGCTGAATGGCTATCCTCCCGTGGTTCTCAAATTGCTTCAGGACTTAGGTGGGAGATAGGTGTCCAGATGCCTAAAGGGAATCAGCAGTGCACATGCTTAGAGACAGAAACTGAGCCCTCGTCCAGACTAACCCGCGGCATCGGCGGGTTAAAATCGATTGCTCGGGGATCGATATATCGCGTCTAGTCTGGACGCGGTGTATCGATCTCCGAGCGCGCTTACATCGATTCCGGAACTCCATCAATCCGAACGGAGTTCCGGAATCGACGCGGAGAGCCGCGGACATCGATGCCGCGCCGTCCAGACTGGTGAGTACCTCGATTTTAGAAATTCGACTTCAGCTACGTTATTCTCGTAGCTGAAGTTGCGTATCTAAAATCGATTTTAATTCCTAGTCTGGACGTGGCCTTAGATTCTGAGGAAACTTTTTACTCTAAAAAACTTAGGTATTGAATGGGTTTAGGTGCCCACAGTGTTCAGTGGGAGTTTTGTGGATTGCAGTAGAGTCAAAGGGGAACTTAGGCACCTATGTCTGGGATTAGGTGCCTAAATCAATTTGTGGATCCCATCCTTACTGACCAATCCCAAAGGTTTGAAACATGCAACAATGCTTGGATTATAGAACAGCCTTTCTATTGTGCACTTAGAACTGCTCCGATGAAATACAATGAACCCACTGTAAGGTCTAATGGATCTCAAGCACAAGAACAATTTTATAACCTCTGATTTTGATTAATATTGTGGGGTGTGGGGAAAGGAAAGCATTTCTTTCTGTCCAGTCAAAAGTAATTTTTTTGCTTGCAAGTGAGCAAAAAATGTATGGTAGCTTTTTGGATTAATTTAAGGTACCAAATTCACTTGGGAAATAATTGTGTGAAAAGATGTTTTTCTAAAAATGTTCATATCAATATCTGCCCTATAGTACTATGCATTGTTTATTTGGGGTGTCTGGATCAGTTATGACACACCCTGTCCCAGTGTGATCCTATGGGAGATCCTACTGAGCCAGAGAGTGTTGAGAGACAATTGTGGTTAATCCTCACATGGCTTTCAGGGCCTTGCGGGTTGAGGTAATTAGGTCCAGCTGAGTCTACTTAGCATCTGAACTTCTAAAAGGGACTGGGCTTCTCTCATACTACGATAGAAAAGGCATTTGCTGTCTAGATATCGGGACAGGGAGATCTGTAGACAGAGGAGTTGTCCTGTTTATTTTGTTTGGCGTGTAGCTGAGAGTTTGTTTTGGGGTTTAAAGTTTTCAGCTTCATGATAAAAATGTGGCCAGGACTCATGAAAGTCTTGTGGGTGTGTTCACGTGGCAGAAAAAATACTATAAAATACTCTGGAGTGGTTTCTTTGCTTAACCTGGGACTCCAGTGAGATTTCTATCCAGTGTATCTGACCCTGGATTTCCTAGATGCACTCACAGCATGCAAGGTGATTCACATGAAAGTAAGGAAGACTGTGTCCTAGCCCTGCAGATCTAACACTCTGTTTTACTGTTGTTTTTGTAAATCTTAGGCACACTCAATCCTGGTAATGAGAGTACATGAGCCTCACTCAGTAAAACTACAACATCTGTTGAGAATGTGTTGAGTGAAATTCACCATTAGGTTCTGACTGAGGGACTCCAATTGTTGAAAATCCATTAGAGACGTTTGCAAACCCTACTCTTGCTCTTCTAAGTTGCTTGTCCAAAAACTTGACAGCCCGGCAGCTGTGCTTCTGTACTGGGGGAGGAGGGAAGGAGGGAGAGAATGAAACTGCATTCAGATACTTTGCCAAGTATTGATCAAGCAGTTACAGGCTCATTGTTAAAGTGCCAACAGTGATTAATAAAAGCCACCAAATGGTTATGTGATGCCCCATTATGATTTAATTGGGGGCCTTGAAAACAAACTCATAAGTGTCAGTGTCCTGTTGTATTACTCTTTTTTTCCCCTATTTATAAGTGCTCATGAAAGGCACTGAATTGCAAGAGAGTGGATTCTCTGATATAAAATATGAAACCAGTTCTATAAAATGTACCTGCAGTTCAGGCTTCCCCACACTATCAACTAATCTGGGGAAACAACCTCCGAGTGAGAAGGTAGGTTAGTCTCTCTGTCTGTTCATCCCTTAGCATGTCTGAGACTGTCACTATTTTTAGGAACCCTGGCACAGAGCAAAATGGATATGGTGCTATGGATCTCAGACTACCATTACAAACTGAACTGAACCTACTCATTGCACATAAGCTGATGAACAGCTATCAAACAGTAACCACTTCTGGTCTCTATTACTGAACGCAGATTCAAACTTGTGACACTGATTAAATGCTTTCTAGCCCAGCGTCAATTCCAAGGACTCTCTCATCTGCTCTCTCTTGCTTTGCGAATGTAATGGAAGAGTCCCTAAAAACAAAATTGAAGACCTATTTCAATAAAGTTACATGGGGCTGTGAAAATAGTAATAACTGAGCCAATTAATATAGCTCGTGTGGGGGTTTTCTCACAGTTAAAAACAGTCATATATATATGCCAGCCATGAAACCTGTCCAACTAAGGGCGTTGTAACCACTGTGTGACGGATGATATTTTAAAAGCCTCTCTGGGTTCTTAGATATGTGTAAACTACTCAAGACAATGATGGAAAGAACATTCAGTTCTCTTGCTTCAAGAATCCATTCACATCACAGTTGCCTGACTAGCACGCAATATATAAACAGAGCCTAGCAACTCTTAAGTGATATTATTGAGCTTTGCTTTGAGGTGGTTTTGGGTTGAGTGCAAGTGAGGAGAGGCTTCTTGCTTCTGGGGATTTTAAAGCTTTAACAAGCCTCCCTTCCACAAATCTTCTTAATATGTTGAACAGTGTGAACTAAAGCTTCATCCATGGCTTGTCAAGCCCAAGGAAGGTCATTACTTTTCTCCTTAAACTGTTGTCACATGCCTTAAAGACAAGAACAAGGGAAGATAGGTGCTTGGTAAAGGAAGATTGCACTCAATGGACTAGTTCAGGATCACATATCGCATCATCACATAGCGAACTTCTGGACAAGCGGGCATTGATCTTCTCGGAGTGCCTATGATGCTCGAACTTGTGCACAAATCATTCAATATCTCCCTATTTTCCCAGTTCCAGCCACCAGATGGCATTTTAAGTGCATTCCCACATAAAATGTGTTGACAAATTCATGGGATATTACTGTGGCATGTTCTATTTCACACTTTTTTCTCCAAAGAGCACAAAATAGGCATATTGTGGACCTGAAATACAAAGGATTATACAATTCTGGCTGCCGTCATAAGCTTTTACATTGAAGATAAAGCAAGAGAGGAAACAAAAACACATCCTATACATATTCCTTCTAAAAATCATGCCTATATATAGGGTCCCTCAAATAGCTCTACTTCCTTATAATCTGTGAATTCCTGGAAGGTACAATTGAAGCTGAAGGTAGTAGCTTTTAATGGTTTGTAAGGGAGGGTGGGAAAGGGAGAGTGTGTGAATTTAATAGGTACAATTAAATTATCTCCTCAAACACATTTGTGCAGCTTCTAGGGAAGACAATGGGTGATAAAAACACATACCCAAGAGCTTAATTTGGCTCAAAGAGTGCAAATGTTTCCTAAGAATTATTTCCATACTGCATGTGTTAAATAGTGTATTAGACCAACTTCTCCTTTTCCTGTCTTTTCTCTTGATAATTAAATTCATTACAAATATAATCTAATACATCAAGATATTCAAAATTTGCATGTTAATTTCTTATCTTCCAGGATTTAGCTGGAATGTTATTTCAGACACATTCCTGATTTCATGTTAAAAGATCAAACTACTCCTGTTCTCTTTCCAACTATAATGCTGTCTGTTTCCTGTCTTAGGAAGTTTTTAGTGCTTATATCAGAATCTAGAAAGAAAAGTGATTCCATCAGATAGGAAGTAATGCTAAACATCAGCTAGTAGGAGGAAATGCAACTCTTTAGCATTTCGGTACTACAAATACTTTAAAAACTGAATAGCCTGCTAGTCAGGTTTACAGTTTTGTCTCCTAACATTATTTAAACAGTAAAAGCCTTCATTCTTTCCACCACATCACTTTGTACCAATAGTATCTAAGGCCCAAATTCTCAAAGCTAGTTAGGATTTGAATGTTGGTTGAAATCAATAGAAGTTAGGAGATTAAATACCTTTGAGGATCTTGTCCTAAGAACCTATTGTATTATGGATTAAAAGGGTCAAACTCATACTAATAAACACACATATTCCATGTGTCTCTCCTCCCCCACCACTCAAATAATGACAGCAATCTTACTTGTGTGACATTAACTACACTTGAATCTTTGGAAATCTGTCAACCAAGCAGCAAAAAGAATTAGACCCCCTGATTAACTCAGGTTCTTCTGTTTGTCAGTTGTGAGTCAGTGAGCATCAGAATGTATGAACGTGAGGAGGAAATATTTCCAATATTTTCCATTTCTCTGTGGGAGATTCTCTAAATCACTACATTATTGACCTTATTAAATCAGTCTAAACACATCTCTTTCAGTGGCAGATAACAAATATTGTAAGAAGAGAAAAATAATTAGAAAGAAAAAGAAGCAAATAGGCTATGAAAAACCATTTAGATTTTCACAGCTCTGGAGACTTACCTATCAGCAAGATTACTAATATAGCTGTAATGTAATAACCAAATAGGAAAGGCTTGTGCCAAACTTCTACCCCAACAGCAGCAGTCACCAGATATCTTGCTATTAATGTCTATAGGAAAAGGATAAAGCCGTTTTAATCTTCCACTTATAAAGGCAAATTTAAATGCATAAAATTTCACTCAATCTAGTCTAGCATAAACTCCAGGGTACAAATATGCTGGTTTCCACCTCTTCCCTCCCTACACAATAGGGACTAATCCTTCAACCCAACACAATACTTGGAGGTAGAGGAACAAAGTTCCAACACAGCCAACAAAATGACTTTAAGAATAAGCTGTACAAGATGCAATCCTGGTAATGTGTGCATCCGCCTCTTCTCAGTGTGCTACTAGTCCAGAAACTGCAACTCCCCAATCTCTTCATAAAGCCGGGTCTCACAGATGTCAATGGACCTGCTTATATCTAGATTCAGATTTTCAAATCTGGTTATATAATTATTTTCTGTCTGTTTAATCCAGGGGTGGACAAACTTTTTTGGCCTGAGGACCACAGCTGGATATGGAAATTGTACGGTGGGCCATGAATGCTCACAAAATAGGGGGTTGGGGTGTGGGAGGGGGTGAGGGCTCCAGCTGGGGGGTGCGGGCTCTGAGGTGGGACCAGAAATGAGGAGTTCAGGGTGCAAGAGGGGGCTCCAGATTAGGGCAGGGGGTTGGGATGCGGGAGAGGGGTGATGGCTCCCACTGGAAGTGCGGGCTTGGGGGTGGGGCAAGAGATGAGAGGTTTGGGGTGCACGAGGGGGCTGCAGGCTGGAGGTGGAGAAGAGGGATTTGGAGTATGGGAGGGGGCTCTGGGTTGAAGCAGGGAGTTGGTGTGTGAGGGGGGTACAGGCTCTGGGCTGGGGTTGTGGGTTCCAGGGTGGGGCCAGAAATGAGGGATTGGGGGGGGGTTCCTGGCTGGAGAAGGGGATTGGAGTGTGGGGGAGGATGCTCCAGGCTGGGACTGAGGAGTTTGGTGGGTGGGAGGGGGATCAGGGATGGAGGAGGGGGTTGGGGCAGGGGAGGAGGTCATGGGTGCAGACTCCGGGCAGCACTTATCTCAAGCAGCTCCCGGAAGCAGCAGCATGTGGAGGCATGGCGCCGGCCAGGCGGCTCTATGTGCTGCCTCATCCGCAGTGCCACCCCTGTAGCTCCCATTGGCCACAGTTCTCGGCCAATGGGAGCAGCGGAGCCAGTGTTTGAGGAGGGGGCAGCGTGTGGAGCCCTGGGGCTGCCTCTACGCATATAAGCGGGAGGGTGGACATGGTACTGCTTCCAGGAGCTGTGCAGAGTGGGGCAAGCCCTCAACCCCGCTCCCCAGCAGAAGCTCCAGGGCCGGATTAAAAGGTCTGACAGGCCGGATGCAGTCCGCGGGCCATAGTTTGCCCACCCCTGGTTTAACCCAACCCATTTTTCCCCCTAAACAAAATAAAGTAAAGTACTTTGAGGGGAAATAATAGCTGACATTAATTTCTTATTAAAGCAGAATGGAAAAAATGGAAAAATAGGGCATCTTTTTTGTACAGATTCTTAGTATGGCTAAGAGATGCTACCATTATTTATTATAGGTGGGGCTCTACCACCAAATTCATGGTCCATTTTAGTCAATGTCACAGTCATAGGATTTTAAAAATAGCTGAAATAATGAAATTTACTATTTAAATCTGAAATTTCAGTGCTGTAATTGTAGGGGTCCTGACCCAAAAAGAAATTGTGGTGGGGGGGGTTGCAGTACTGCTACCCTTACTTCTGTGCTGCTGCTGGCGGCGGCACCACCTTCAGAGCTGGAGAGCAGCAGCTGCTGGTTGGGATCCCAGCTCTGGAGGCAGAGCTGCTGCCAGCAGCAGCGCAGAAGTAAGGGCGGCATGGTATGGGGGCGGCCCTTACCTCTGTGATGCTGTCTGTAGAGCTGGGCCCACAGTCAGCAGCCACCACTTTCTGGCTGCCCAACTCTGAAGGCAGCAGCACAGAAGAAAGGATGGCCTGGTATGGTATCGCCACCCTTACTTCGCTGCTGCTGGCGAGTCACTGCCTGCAGAGCTGAGCGCCTGGCCACCAGCCCCCGTTCTCCAGCCACCCAGCTCTGATGGCAGTGCAGAAATATGGGAGGCAATATCGCAACCCCTCTAAAATAACCTTGCCACCACCCCCTGCAATTCACTTTTGGGTCAGGGCCCCAATTTGAGAAACGCTGGTCTTCCCTGTAAAATCTGTATAGTCTAGGGCAAAAGCACATAAAAGACAGATTTCTCAGGGTGAGACCAGATTTCACAGTCCATGATGCATTTTTTATGGCCGTGAATTTTGTGGGGCCCTAATTATAAGACAGACGAGGAAGCAAGCAGGCAACTTTAACAATAAAAGGAGTAACCACTTAATTCATTAGGCACTGCACTGAAAACTTTACCCTATGTGGGTTAAGTTACTTTAGTTATAACAGTGATGTATGTGTAATTTGGATATTCTAATTAAAGATAATTAATTAATCTCCCTTTCCCACCCCCACTTACAAACATTCTTGTTGCCTTAGCTCTATTTTATTGCACATTGTAGTCATTGTATCATCATAATCTTCACATCACCACCTATTAGCATTTGAAGGCCCAAAGCTGACTAGTGTTTCCTGTCATTTTAAGGGCATACGATGGACATAATGTAGAATAATAAAAGAGCCTCCAGTCAGGATACTGTAGGCAGGACTGGTAGTGCCGCCTATTATTAAGGTTGCCTTCTCATTACAACACTGTGTTCTCAGTTGCCTACCTTTAACAGTTCAGGCTGAAATTTTACATGCTGGGTGTCTGCCTCAGGCTGAATTATTCTAGAAAATTTCAACTAAAACGATGTAGTTGTGTCTAAGAATGAGGCTAGGGGAAAATACATTAATGTGCTCATGTATAATTTTGGTGATGTTTTCTTTAAAAAGCTCTAGCACCTCCATGCTTTGCAGCAGGGACTTGAACTTTTACAGTGGGGTAGCATTTGTGCCAGGGATGTGCCTTTTACCTTTTTGCTGTAAATCTGCCCAAATTTGGCAGGCTGCCACATTGAAGGCTATTGAGGAGTCAGGGAGGGAGGCAGGCCGGAAACCAGGAAGGTTTCTGTTGGAAACCTGCCAGGCATCTGTCAGAAATTTGTTGAAATCGAGATGTTCCCCCAGAATGTTTCAATTTTGAAGCATCAGCATTTTCCAACAGAAAACTGTTCCATCAGAAAAATTTCTTACCAACTCTATTGCCCATGCACCATTCCCAGAAAGCAACCGAGGATGCTCTAGCACGGACTACGGGGCAAAGCTGGACTTTCCTTGAAACAGATACTTCCAACTGCTCTGTACCGGGATAGGGCCAGGCACAGGAATTGAAAGCAGGGAGCCTGTCTCTCCTGCGCTCTCAATGACCCCTCCGTTGGCATGCAGGCATGGAGGAGGAAATTGTTGGAGCTGAATGCAAAGACAACAACAATACATAACACAGACAAAAATCAGAAAATATGTCGTGTTTAAGATGTCCATACCCTCAAGTATGTACCACTGATTCCAATTTTGAAGATTTGAAAACTTAGGATATGAAAGGTTATTTGCTTCTGGGCCCTGTGGTATAATAGAGTAGGCACCAGGCTTGGAGTCAGGATATGTCAGGTCTAATCCTAGTCTAAATACTGACTTGCTATATAATCATGGTTATGGCAATTACAGTAATTTAATCTCTGTTTTTCCAGCTATAAAATAGGGGTAATGATACTTAATATTTGTAAAATTCTATATAAGATCAACCTCTTATTAATGCTGGTAAGTGGCAAAAGTGAAATAAAAACTCCTGGTTTGTAATTAATCACTATGTGATTTTTGAGAGGCACTGCCTCTTCCAGGTTTCTGAAGCTTCACAAAAGGGAATTTTGTGACTGAAGTTTTTTGAATGCTGATATATGCAATGTTTTGGCCTCATTTCTCCATGTATATATTTCACATACAAGCACATATGTAAGACTGGGTCTGCTACACCCAAAAAAACTGGCAAAAAGTTTCTCATAATTTTCCCCTAGTTCTGCTTAAATTTAGAGTTATGTGAAACTCCTGACCATTCCTTTAAAGTCTCTACAATGCACCAAAAATCACAGCATTCATTTTATTGCAAAAAGTTAAGTCAAAATTAAAGTTTTATACTTTCAGTTTCACTGGGATAATAGAATAGCATTAAATAAATTTGTATTATAAAAATTTCAATTAATTTTATGCTTACGCTTGATACATGACCTCTAGAAGGAAGATTCGTTTTCTGCTCCCAAAACATTACATAAATGTCACTCTGGAAAATAAGGTAAACAGCCCAGCAATCTTCTGGGTCTGGTTTGAATAGGTTCCAACCTTAGTCTGATGTGAATTTTTTCAGACTTTTTTTTTTAATTTTAACATGATGACATTATGTGGAATAAATTGACACATATAGAAACAGGTAGAGAATTGGTGACAGGCAGTTAAGTAATATGTAAAAAAAATTATTCTCAAAGAGGCTTGCTATGCATTTAGATTTGAGCAGATATTCAGTAATAGGAAAAACAAACAAAAAAGGTGTTTCACAGAAAACCACTTAATTATAATTCTACTGATGGGCTTCTTGATTATTTAATCTAACACAGAGTAAGAGCTAGTGCAGCAGAATTCCACTGATTCTAATGGGCCTTCCACACCTATGTCCCGATCCTGTAAAGACTTATACCTGTGCTTAACTTTATGCATTGGGAGTCACCCTGTTAACTTTGACAGATCTACTCATGGCATGTAAAGTTAAATATGTGCCTAAGGCCAGTCTAGATGGAGAGTTGGTGCACAAAAAACTGGAGTGTAAATTTCTCATTGGGAGTTTTTGTTTCATGTTTGTCTTTCTTCCGGAGGACAGAAGTGACTCTGTATAAAGTAAAAGCTGGTCTCCATACTGTAAGGAAAGGTTAATGAAGTAGAGAGACCATGTATCGACCTTGCACTGTACCAGAGAAAATGAAAGACTTTTTGGATAGAAATCAGGATTTGTTACTTCAGGCACAGCCTGCTGAAGACTCAGAGAGGGCATTGCAGGAGGGACTGGAGGAAGAAAGTTGGCAGTATGTGTCCTCTGGAAGAATAAGGAGGAGAATCAATATACCCCCAACACAGATAGAAGTAAGCAACTGCTTTCAGGCTCTCTGCACAGGGTACTACTGCTGAGAATGCCTTGGAAGCATCATCTGAGGGAAGGGATCAGGAGACCATGTCGACCAGAAGGCATGGAACGCATTGTCCTAGAGATAGGGGTTCCACAACCCCCACTCCCAAGAGGACGAGAAGGATAGTGGTGGTCGGGACTCCCTCCTAATGGGGAGAGTCATCCATCTGCTGTCCAGACTGGGAATTCTGAGAAGGGTGCTGCTTGCCTGGAGCTAGAATTCAGGATGTGACTGAGACTCATAAAGCCCTCAGACTACTACCCCTTCCTATTTATCCATCTGGACACCAACGATACTGGACTTCTGGACTTCAGCAAGACTTTTGACACCATCCCACATGCATTCTGGTAACTAAGCTGGAGAAATGTGGGCTTTGTGGAACTACCATTTTGTGGATACATAATTGGTTAAACAACCACAAACAAAGAGTGACCATTAATGAAATGATGTCAGATTGGTGGGAAGTCTCAAGTGGGGTTCCACAAAGATTTGTTATGGGTTCAGTGTTTAACATCTTTATTAATGGCTTGAATGTAGGAATAGAGAGCATACTGATCAAATTTGCAGATGATACAAAGCTAGGCGGGGTTGTCAACACTTTGGAGGACAGAGCTAAAATTCACACGGATTTTGATAAATAGGAGAACTAGGCTATAAACAAGAAAATGAAATTCAACAAAGACAAATATAAGATGTTATACTTAAGGAAGAAAAACCAAATGTGCAAATACAGAATGGGCAATAACTGACTTGGAAGCAGCACTGCTGAAAAGGATCTGGGAGTTGTGGTGAATCACAACCTCAACATGAGTAAGCAATGTGATGCTGCCACTGCAAAAAAAGCAAATGCAATTGTAGGTTGCCTTAACAGCGGCACAGCATGCAAGTCATGGCTGTGATAGTACCGCTCTATTCAGCACTGGTTAGGCCTCAGCTGGAGCACTGTGTCTAATTTTGGTTACCAATGTATAGAAAGGATGTGAAGAAACTGGAAAAGATCCAGAGGGAAAGATGATCAAAGGGATGGAATGCAAGCTATACAGGCAAAGGCTGAAGGAACTGGATATGTTTAGTTTGGAAAAGAGGAGATTAAGGGGAGACATGATAGAAGTTTTCAAATACTTGAAAGGCTGCCATAAAAAAGATGGAGAAAAGTTGTTCTCTCTTGTGATAGAGGGCAGGACAAGAGTCAATGGGTTCAAACTATAGCATAGCAGATTTAGATTAAATCTCAGGAAAAACTTCCTAACTGTAAGAACAGTAGGACCATAGAACAGACTGCCCAGGGAGGTTGTGGAAGCTTCTTCACTAGAAGTTTTCAAAAAGAGGCTGGACAGCCATCTGTCTCGGATGGCTTAGATAACAAATCCTGCATCTGGCAGAAGGTTAGACTACTGGATGACGCCAGTGGTCCCTTCAAACGCTATGATTCTATGAAAGCGCACTCAGGGACTGTTAGTGCACAGTCATGGAGTCCACACAGTCAGTTAGTGTGCATCAGCCTGGGGCGCTGTAAATTTACACCCCAGCTTGCCGTGCATGAGCTGTCCATCTAGACAAACCCGTTTGCAGAATAGAGGCTGTACAGAACCTTACTGTGGTGTGTCTCTCACTGTAGTAAATCAACCCTTAACATTAATTCTATTTTAATATTTAGTAGAGGCAAGAAAAATATTTGGAGAAAATGACTTTCCAACAAAACCTGACTGTTAACAGGTTCTCTTTTGAAGCAATTCTACAAAATTTCAAAGTTTTCTATGCAATTGCACATAAAAATATTCTTGATGTTCATGTGAATTTGAACATGTCATATTCACTTAAATTAATTTCAAGCATGTTAGTTGATTGTGATCACTGGTTCAGCAGAGCCTGGTCAACAAACAGATGGTTTGTTTGTTTTTGGTTTTTAACTGGTATAACTATTTGGGTTAGAAGTGTAATTTTCTTTTTAGCTGAAATAACTATCAGAGTTCAACTCTTAACGTTGAAATAATAATGCCACTTCATCTTTTCAGTGAATACACACTCTCTGGGCTTTTCTGGTGGTCCACTGCTCAGACTGAGAGGCTCCTTCTCACAACTGCTGTTTATTTTTTCCTTTTATTTTTAGCTTTGTTTCCTCTTTTCAACTGGCAATAGTGAGTGAGAAGAAGGGACACAGCCTATACACTTAAATCACTCTAATTATTACCAACATTTGTAATTTATCTGTTAGGATTTAACTTACCACTTTATTAAAGAAAAATTTCCCATAGTGCTTCTCTGGGACTGCACGCAGTAGCAGTGCTACACCTGTCAATAAGAAGCAATACATTCTTTGATACTACTTCACACTAGCTGCTGGAGCTGGCTTAGAGCCACAGCAGGGTCATGGTTAGAACTAGTCCAAATTTTTTCATAATCTTTTTCAATTATAATTTTTTGACCAGAATGAAACTTATTTTGATCAAAATTTCCCATTTTTGATCAAAATTTCCCATTTTGTCACCCAAAAATCAGAAAACAACAAGATTTTCTATATAAATGGATGGGGCAGTTTCTTTTAACTTTTCAGCAACATTTTTTCAATTTTTGTTTAAATATTTTTTAAAAACTTTTTTTCTTTTAATCTAACATCTCCAGTGTTTTTTCCACAAGAATTACAAATACATGGAAATGTTTAAATCTATAGAAATTTCCTGTGAAAAGTAACCGGCAGCACTCACCTTTTTTTTGCTCCGCCAGTGGACCCCCTCCACCATGTGTCCCGATATTTTCTCTCTCTCATCTGGTCACCCTAGCATAGTACTAAGAGCTTGTGTTTACTGGAGAAACAAACATCATTAAGGCAGCATCCTTCTTGATATTGGATGGTTTTAAATAACAAAAATATTAAGGACTTGATCAGTTGTTCTCCATGTCCACTGAAGGCAGCACAAGAACTAATGGACTTAATCTATAGCAAGGGAGATTTAGGGTTAGGTATTAGGAAACACTATAAGGGTAGTTAATGTCTGTAATAGGCATCCAACGGAGGCTGTGAAATCCCCATCGTTGGAGGTTTTTATGAATAGGTTGGAAAAAGCTATCAGGAATGGTCTGCATTTACTTGATCATGTTTCAGAGTAAGGGGCTGGACTTAATGACATCTCAAGGTCCCTTCCAGCCCTACATTTCTATGATTCTATAAACATAGATGTCTTTGATCACCTATCCTTCAGAAATTTTACACCTAATTTTCAAGTTTACGTATCATGGCCTCCTATGAATGGCTAGCTCTAAACAAAGCTAATTGGAACATCAATTACAACCAAAATACTCTAATTACATTACTAATTCTGATGAGTTATGCAGTGGCAAATAAGTGATCTGCATAAATTACAAGAATTTCTCTATTTCATGACTTTTTCATGATGAACCACAGCTATTTTATTTTCTAATTAAGATAGAGGCTATTACAGAGGATAGTCTGCCACTGCATAGAATGAAGCTGAGGCGTCATCATCATCATCTTGTAAACTGCACAATGAGGGTTAAGTTTTCATTGAGCTTACACAACTGCTGTTATACAATTCCAGTTAATATATGCAGCACTTCCTGCACACTATGCTGAAAATGTGGCTCTGAGTGATTGGCTACCATCAGTTTAAAAATAGGATCACCAGTTTTGGTTGGACGTATTCCTGGAGTTTTCATCATATGACATAAACTTTAATTAAAGATTAATCTTTAATTCCTGGAGACTCCTGGACAATTCTAGAGGGTTGGCAACCTATTTAAAAAGGAGGCACATTTGTAGGGGGGACTGGAACGTCTCTGTGCTTGAAGTCGTGGTGTAATAGTGTAACTGTGCCTTTGAATGAAGTTAGAGGAGTCTTCTTCTGTGCTGCTGGAGGTAATAATGATGTGCTTGCTTTAAATAGAACCTTTCATCTAAGGTTCCAAAGTGATTTACAGATATGGATAAGTATTGCCTCCATTTTACACACGAGAAAACAGAAGCATAAAGAGATGAAGAGCCTAGTTCTACTACCCTTATTTGCCTTGTGTAGTACCTTAATCTGTGAGAAATGCCTTTTCCTACAATGGGGTTTTAGTCCAATAAGGTACTATTAAAGTACTGTACAGAGTATTGGTGGCAGAACTGAGCCTTAAGTAACTTCACTAAATTTAACCCAGTGAATTAGTGGCAGAGTGAATAACGGGAACTGGAACAGACTTACCTTTCCCTAGCTTCAGTCAGTGTATAATGAGTATACTTCAATGCCAAGCACTAGTTGCTGGAGTAAGGACACCTAGGGTGTGAGCCACAAAGATACTTGGGTCCTGTTTTTAGACATAACTACGATCCATGAAACTCTGCTCAGCTGCTGCCTAACCCTGTAGGCACCTAAACTCACTCATTGCCTGTGTTTTTGCATCTGAATGTGCTCAGAGACAGCCTACAGGATAGCGACCCTCAAGAGAGTTCACACAAAACAGCTATGTTGGGAGGGGATAGGGTACTCACCCAGAATGTGGGAGACCCCTGGTTCAAGTCCCTCTTCCTCCTGAGGGAGAGAAGGGAGTTGAACAGGAATTAGCCATCTCTCAGGGGAGTGTCCTAAACATTGGGCTATGGAGTAGTCTGATGTGAGGCTCCATCACTCTCTCCTACTGAAGTTTCCCTTTAATTGAATAACTAAATATTAATTGGGCCAGTGGCAGAGTTAGAATGATTCTATAGCCTAGTGGTTAAGGCACTCACCTGAGAGATGACTGATCCCTGTTCAAATGGGAGAGTACCCTGCCCACTGGGCTAAAGGTTATAAGGGAGGTCCTCTTCTCTTTTGTTTCAGGCCCTGCACACAATTTAGGCAGCCAAACATCTATCTCCCCTAGTTCATGGCTCGCATGCAAAGACAGGTGCCTTCCTGCAGCCTAGCCTTACATGCCTATCTCCATGAGAAGGGCAGGGCTTACTACACACTTTTCTTGTTAACATTTCCTATTGGCTAGCTTAGACAACTGCCCCTGCCCCCAGTGCTGGCTTTGTGGATCATACTGTAAGGTGCCTCTCTTCCCCCATTTAATGTCTAGATGCCAAGGTTTTGTGGATCACAATTTTGTTCCTGTGGGGTTTTTTTAGATGCTCAAAAGTTAGGCGCCACAACACTCAGTGTCAGAATGCCTAAGTACCTTTGTGGATTGGGCCCTATATATAGCGCTTGCCTTAACACCCTCTCCACTTCTTCATGTAATTAAGCAAATAAACGTAAATATCTATTATCACTCTGACTGTGAGTGAGTCATTACAGATGTTACTAGAAACGAGGTATAAAAACAAATACAGTGGCTTGCGGAATAAGTCGATGGAAAATGGAAGTAAGAGTAGTCTGCATTTTGTTAGTGCCTTCCACCTGAGTTGATCAAAGCCCTTCACAAGCACCATTGAATTAAGCCTCACAGCACAACTATGAGATAAGAAAGTTTTATCATCTTTATTTTACAGATGAGGAAACTTAGGCATAGAGCGGTGTTTTCCCCAAGGTCACATGGGAAGTTGGTGCCACAGCCAGAAGTACCACCCAGATCAGCTGGTTCCCAGTCCTGTGCTTTCCTCCCTAATAGAACCTCATGAATAGGGCACTGGGGGGCTCAGAGCAATGATTATGGCATTTTAATAAATGCCATGTGTACTAATTCATACAGCGCACCAGAGCCTTGTACTGATGAAGTAACTGCTATGCTTACAGTTTCACTAAAACTACTGTTAGCTAAATGTCACAAATCAAATCTAGCTAAATTACATTCTCATTTATGTCATCTGATTTGTATACTTGCTGCAGGCATATTTTTCTGATAAGGTAATGAAACTATAACACTGATGATTTGTTTGAGCATGCCCCTTCCCTTCAAATGCACAAATATTTCTGCAATACTTCTAGGATTATGCTATTTCCTATTCAATTTCTTGGCCAAGTTCATTTGCCCTGAGCAATATTTTTCTCTTTCCCTTAATACTTAACAGTAACATAGTTTTAAAAACAAGAATCATAAATACTTACCACTTGGCTTAGATCATATCCCCAAGGAAGAAAGAGAACTCGTGTGTTATACTTTTCCCAATGTGAAAACATAAAGTTAAGCAAGACAATACTTAAAGATATATACATTGTGTGTACAGAAATCCCAGTCTTTCCATTATCATGTGAGCAGATAGAAAAATAAGAGAGGATGAAGATGGAGGTAGCCCAGCTATCTAGCCCATGGTCAAATAACTCCCTCAAAGGGCTAATGGACTGAGTCCTTTGAGCACGCTTCCCAATGCTTTACAATTTTGTTAGATAGATTTCATGCTACTGTATGTAATAACATGGGGAAAATGTACTCGTAGACCAAGAACAAATGGAGTTCTGCTCCACCAAAACTTTAGTCCTGCTCATATAGCATTGACTTCTGCCCTCATTAAATATTTTTCTGTTACAACTCTTCTTCCTCCCAAGCTTTGCCAGTAGACACTTACATTTATTACCCTGTCTCCCAATGGCCTCCCTGATATTCTGTCCAAGCACTGTAGACCCAAGTCCTGCAGAAAAAAACCCTAAATAATTATGATTTACACCAGGGGTGGGCAAACTTTCTGGCCTGAGTGCCACATCTGGGTGGGGAAATTGCATGCAGGGCCATGAATGTAGGGCTGGGACAGAGGGTGTGGAGTGTGGGAGGGGGTGTGGAGTGTGGGAGGGGGCTCAGGGAAGGGGGTTGGGGGCTCAGGGCAGGTGGTTGGGGTGCAGGAGGGGTGCAGGGTTCAGCAGGTGGCTCAGGGCAGGGGGTTGAGGTGCAGAAGGGATGTGGGGTGCAGCAGAGGGCTCAAGGCAGAGAGTTGGGGTGCAGGGTACAGGAGGGGTTTGGGGTGCGGGCTCCGGCCCGGTGCCACTTACCTTGAACAGCTCCAGGGTGGCAGCGGCGCGCAGCGGGGCTAAGGCAGGCTCTCTGCCTGCCCTGGCCCGGCACCACAACCGAAAGTGGCCAGCCCATGTCCCTGTGACCCTTGGGGGAGGAGGGGCAGAGGGCTCTGCACGCTACCCTCACCTGCAGGTATCTCACCTAAAGCTCCCATTGGCTGTGATTCCCCATTCCCAGCCAATGGGAGTTGCGGGGGGGCAGCGCCTGCAGGTGAGGGCAGCACATGGAGCCTTCTGCCTTCCCTCTCCACCCCAGGGCCCGCAAGGATGTGGTGCCAGCCGCTTCCGGGAGTGGCACAGGGCCTGGGCAGTCAGGGAGCCTGCCTTAACCCTACGGCGCCATGGGGGTGGCAATCCCGTGGGCCAGATGCAAAGCCCTGATGGGCCAGATCCAGCCCACAGGCTGTAATTTGCCCACCCCTGATCTACACAATTTTACAAATCTAACCTGATTATTCTAATGTGCAGATAGACTAATCCTTTTATAACTTTCTTTAATTCTGGGGAAAAGATTTTTGTGTGTGTGTTAAAGTCTCTGAGTTAGAGTTAAATACTCATGAAAATATTTGGGGTGGAGGGTGCGTTGGGTTATTTATTTATTTAACACTTAGGTGGATTCAGATGGCTATTTGCTGGCTGAATCCTAGTAGCATCCTATAAAAAGAATAAATAATGTTTCTCTTGATCATATATTGTCAAGTCTAGTTGCTGATTTATACATACCAGTATCTTATGTTCATATCTATAGACATTTTCAGTTCATTTGTGGTGTTATTCGAGGGGGAACTTGGATCAGGTCTCTTTGAAGGAGAGAGACCGTTTCCTTCAAATAGTTTCATGAGATCTTAAATGTCTTGAAGGCAAATGACCAGGCCTAAGAGACCTGTTTTTTTGTCTCATGTTGGTGGATGACACCTCCCAGCTGTATATTACAAAGTCATAGAGTTTAAGGCTGGAAGGGACCACCAGATAATCCAGTCTGTCCACTCGTAATCACAGGCCACTAAATCCCACATCAATTACCCCTGAATTGAGCCCAACAACCAGAATTAGAACCAAAGTATTTACAGCCCTGAAGAGACATAAAAGCATAAGAACGGCCGTACTGGGTCAGACCAAAGGTCCATCTAGCCCAGTATCTGTCTACCGACAGTGGCCAATGCCAGGTGCCCCAGAGGGAGTGAAGCTAACAGGAATGATCAAGTGATCTCTCTCTTGCCATCCATCTCCATCCTCTGATGAACAGAGGCTAGGGACACCATTCTTTACCCTTCCTGGCATATAGCCATTTATGGACTTAGCCACCATGAATTTATCCAGTTCCCTTTTAAACATTGTTATAGTCCCAGCCTTCACAACCTCCTCAGGTAAGGAGTTCCACAAGTTGACTGTGCACTGTGTGAAGAACGTCCTTTTATTTGTTTTAAACCTGCTACCTATTAATTTCATTTGGTGACTCCTAGTTCTTGTATTATGGGAATAAGTAAATAACTTTTCCTTATCCACTTTCTCAACATCACTCATGATTTTATATACCTCTATCATATCCCCCTTTAGTCTCCTCTTTTCCAAGCTGAAGAGGCCTAGCCTCTTTAATCTTTCCTCGTATGGGACCCTCTCCAAACCCCTAATCATTTTAGTTGCCCTTTTCTGAACCTTTTCTAGTGCTATAATATCTTTTTTGAGGTGAGGAGACCACATCTGTACACAGTATTCGAGATGTGGGCGTACTATGGATTTATATAAGGGCAATAAGATATTCTCAGTCTTATTCTCTATCCCCTTTTTAATGATTCCTAACATCTTGTTTGCTTTTTTGACCGCCTTTGCACACCATGCACACGTAGGATGCCTCAATACCCAAGGTCCCTTTAATGGCCGGGAAGTGATTTGGTGATATACTCAGATGATCATTTCATTAAATTCATTAAGGCTGTGCAAAGAATGATAATTATGAAATAAAACACTTCTAGTAGTGATGATGATGATTGCGCAGGATTATTAGCCAAAGTTGCCTGATCATCAACTTCCAGAAATGATCATGCCAATCATGTATTGTACTACAGAGCTACAGAAATCCCGGTCAGTATATAATCTTAGCACAAATTTCAGCAATAGAATAGAAATACTGAGGCATACACCGAGACATACACAAATCTAATCTGGTGTAAAACATGAATATGAAACTGAAAGGTCAGAACATGGTTAGAATGTTGCCATGAGCAGAAAAGGCAGCAAAATGGGCAATCCTAGATGAAACTGAATCATTAAATGCACTTCAGACCAGATCTATAATGCTTATATTGTCTTTCTGGACAGACACTGAAGGATCAAGGGAGTTGCAACAGAGACAAAACAAGAACACTACATTCATTTCCCCTTTTTACCTGCCCTGTGTCTTTTATTTCCCCTAGTTTCTGTAGTTGTGAGTGCCTGGGAGCTTTTTACAGAGTCAGTGGTTAAGCGCCAAAGATTTCCATAAGAACCATTGCTAGTATGCATGCGGACAGGACTGTCAGATGTTCATGGTCAATCTTCTTGAGGAAAGCCTGGTTAGAGTAGTCAGGAGGGTGTTAAACTGTAACAACAGTGTAAGATAAAAATAGGGTAGATATGAACCCTCTGTGCAAAACTAAGATGTTGAGAACAAAATTAATCAAGGAAGCCAAGGACATGAAGAGAAGAAATTCTTTAATTGTAAAACTATTTCCCCATGCTTAACTTCCCCCCATAGCCCTCCTACAGTTCCTTATATCTCCTTGTCAAGTGCTGGAAATGGGCCATTTTCACTACCACTACAAACAGTTATTTTTCTCTCCTGCTGACAACAGTTCACCTTAACTGATCACTCTCCTTATAATGTGTATGATAACATTGTTCCCTGTGTGTGTGTATATATATATATATCTTCCTTCTGTATTTTCCACTGCATGCATCCGATGAAGTGAGCTGTAGCCCATGAACGCTTATGCTACAATAAATTTGTTAGTCTCTAAGGTGCCACATGTACTCCTATTCTTTTTAATTGCCTACACACCAGTGCCAGAAGCCAGGATAACAAACAAGAGAAATTGGAATTGCTCATAAATTTGATGTAGTTGCTATTACATAAATCTGCTGGGGTGATTCACACTACTGGAATGTTAAAATCAATGGTTATAACCTATTTAGGAAGGACTGAAATGACAAAAGGAGAGGAGGGATAGCACTCCATCAAAAATGGCAGTACCTCTTTCCAATTAATTGATAACTCAGACGAAAATGATCTTGAATGCTTAAGGATCAATGTCCTAACAGATAAAGCATAAGATGCAGTATTAGTATGTGTCTTCTGCAGACACAAAAATGACACTGGGAACAGAATGATCACCTCCTTACGCACCTATTTATGATATGTAGGTAAAAAAAGCTGTGTGATCATCGAGGACGTCATTTTGAGTGACCTATATTGGAGGTGGTATGCTCCCAGTACTAAAAGATCCTTGGTATTTCTAAATATTATAGATGACAATTTCCTAATCAAAAAGTGTTGCATCCAACACAGAGAGATTCTATATTAGATCTTGGCTTGACAGATAATGAGGAACTGATCACAGAACTAAAAATTAATTTAATTTAGGTACAAGTGAACATGACTTGATAATATTTATAATGTGCAAACTGAAAAAAGTCCAAACAAGAGAGATACACACTTGGTGCTTTAAAAGGGCCACTTTCACAAAGCTGAAAACAGTTAGGAGCCAAATCAACTGGGAAGAAGAATTTAATCAGAAAAATGTGAATGATGATTGAAAATTATGATTTTGTTATATTTATATATATAAATGGAAGAAAGGGGAAGCTGATAATAATGAATATAAACCAGAAGCTAAGAATTGTAGAAAATTGACAAGGGAAGCAAATGGGCACAAGGAGAAATTTATTGCCAGTAGAGCTAAGGACAATAAAAAGGAGATTTTTAAAGATACTAGGAACAAAAAGAATCTCAACAATGGTATTAGTCTATTACTAGATGAAAATGGCATAATTATAAATAATAATCCAGAAAAGGAAGATGTGTTCAATAAATGTTTCTTTTCTGTATTTGGGAAAAAACAGATGATATAATCATATCATATGACCACACTCTTTCTATTCCACTTGTACTTCAAGAGGATGTAAAATAGCAACTACTAAAGATAGACATTTTTAAATCAGCAGATCTGAAAAACTTGCATCCAAGAATTTTAAAAGAGTTGGCTGAGGAACTCACTGGACCATTAATGTTCTTCAAGAAGTCTTGGAAAACTGGGAAAATTCCAGAAGACTGGACACAAGTTAATGTTGTGTCAATATTTAAAAAGGATAAATGGAATAACCAGGGTAATTATAGGTCTGTCAGTCTGACATTGATCCTGGGCAAGATAATGGAGCAGCTGATTAATTTAATTAAATTAATTAATAAAGAACTAAAATAGGGTAATATAATTAATGCCAAAAATATGGATTTATGGAAAAACTAACTGGATATCTTTTTTGATGAGATTGCAAATTTGGTTGATAAAGATAATAATGCTGATGTAATATACTTCTGTAAGGCATTTGATTTGGTACCTCATAACATTTTAATTAAAAACTTAGAATAATATAAAATTAACATAGTACATATTAAATGAATTAAAAGCTAACTAACTGATAGGACTCAAAATATACTTGTAAATGAGGGACTATTATTGAACAGGTATGTTTCTAGTGATGTCCCACAGAGATCAGTTCTTGGCCCTATGCTACATAATATATTAATGACCTGGAAAAAATATAAAATCATCATTGATAAGGCTTGCAAATGACATACAAATTGGGGGTGTGTGATGGTAAATAATGAAGAAGACAGGTCACTGATTCAGAGCAATCTGGATCGCTTGGTAAAAGGAAACAATATGCATTTTAATATGGTTAAATGTAAATGTATACAGCTAGGAACAAAGAATATAGACCATATTTACAGGATGGGGGACTCTATCCTGGGAAGCAGTGACTCTGAAAAGGATTTGGGGATTGTGGTGAATAATCAGCTGAACATAAGCTTCCAAAGCAATACTGCAGCCAAATGGACTAGGGCAATCCTTGAATATATACACAGAGGAATCTTGAGCAGGAATAGAGAGGATCTTTTACCTCTGTTTGGCACTGGGGTGACTGCTGCTGGAGTACTGTGTCCTGTTGTCTAGAATTCAAGAAGAATGCTGATAAATTGGAGAGGGTTCAGAGAATCATAGATTATTAGGGTTGGAAGGGGCCTCAGGAGATCATCCAATCCAACCCCCTCCTCAAAGCAGGACCACTCCCCAAATGGTCCCCTCAAGGATTGAGCTCACCACCCTAAGTTTGTTAAGCCAATGCTCAAACCACTGAGCTACCCCTTCCCCTTCAAAGAGCCTCAAGAATGAATACCAGATTAGAAAACGTGCCGTATAATGACAGACTCAAACAGCTCAATCTATTTAGTTTAACAAAGAGATGACCAAGGGGTGACTTGATTCCAGTCTGTAAGTACTTACGTGGGGAAAAAAAAATTAATGATGGGCTCTTCAATCTAGCAGAGAGAGGTATAACACAATCCAATGGCTGGAAGTTGAGGCTAGACAAATTCAGACTGGAAATAAGGCATACATTTTTAACAGTGAGAGTAATTCATCATTGGAACAACTTACCAAGGGACATGGTGGATTCTCCATATCTGGCAATTTTAAAATCAAGGCTGCATGTTTTTCTAACAGATCTGCTCTAGGAATTATTTTGGGGAAGTCAGGTCAGACTAGTGATCACAATGATCCCTTCTGGCCTTGGAATCTATGAATCGTTCTTAAGAAAGGGCAAATGTACAGATAAGACAAAGCTGTCCCATTCTGAAACATCTTCCCCCACTAAAATAATACACCCAAAGGTAACAATGAAATTATTTTTTTAAGAAAGCCAAGGACTGTAGCCAGTATCATGGACAGCAATGTCAGCACTTAGTGACAATTTGCCAAGAAAATGTTTAGTGTTGTCATGCTGCAGAAAAATTCTGCTTGCATTTGTAAGGGAGATGAGCTAGTTATCAAGGCTGCAGTTTACCAATATGGAAAGTTTCAGAATGTTGGTTTAAAAATACATCCTACGAGTGTTAAAAGTTTTCAGCACATTATCAAATACCTATATTTCAGTGCTTTGGGAATAGGCCAGTAATTTATTCACAACCTTTTATTGTTTTAATTACAACATACTGGACAAAACAATATGTTGATATGAATTATGCAAATTCTTTTATCATACTTTACAGAAAGCATAAGCACAAGAGGTGGTACAAGCACCAAACAGCCATACCCATGTTGGAACATTCCAGGACTGGCAAGATATGGGGTGAGTGGAGGGGTGGGAAGGAATAACAGTGGTTATAACTAATGAAATCCACCTAAATGTCTTGTGTGCAACAGATGTATATGTGTGTATGTGCATATCCTCACTATGTGAAAAAGAATTAAAACAAGATATTTTTGTGAATTGGAAGCAATGTGCATCATCAGCAATCTATATTGATTACGCTTCACTGAATTTAGTGGAATAATGGAGGTCCAGGGTATTTACAAGTACATTCATATTGTAAAGGGGAAAAAATATACAGTAGATTATTTCAGCTGAAGTGATTACAACATTGTATGAAAGTAATGATAATAGGGCAAAAATCTTCATTCCGGTTCTGTGCAGACCACCCAACAACTAACTAGTTAATATTTCTGCAATGCACTGTGTAATTTTTTAGTTCTTAGTAACATATTGTTCTTAGTAACATAAATGTGATCTGTACAGTAAAACTGCACAAAGATCTGAGAGAAAAACTTTGCCCATAGGCTAGAGGGAATACAGTAGACATAGTTTCTCTTGATTTTTGGAAAGGTGCTTGATACAGGGATTCTTGATATTCTTGCATTTAAACCAGGGAAAAATATGAACTGTATAGAACTACAAGATGGCTACAAAACTGCTATTCTCTAAATCCTTGTTTATTTAGAGCATTAAGTCCCTGCCCGAAAGAGCATGCAATCTAAATTAGACATAACCCGGCAAGGGTATCCCAACAATAAACATTCATATATACAAACCTTTTCAGTTTTCTTACAGTCTGTCTGGTGCAGCAGGGCACAGCACCAAGAACAGAAATAATGTGCAGCTCATTTAACACAACCTAGGCAAATGGCTCTGTGGTCAGTGTGGTAAATGTTGTTCTTCCCAAATTGGTCTACAGACCCAGGTGAAAATCTATTAATACAAATTGTGATTGTTGATGTCATCCTTGAAATCGGAGTGACTGATATTAGTAATTCAGCCTGTTATACAGATAAGTTTGGATTTGGATCCTGAGAATAGATCTAAATTTGTTAGGAGAGAGCAGGTGTTTTGAATCCATTTCTGTAGTTTTGTATTTGAAAAATATTTGAATTTGGAGGTGAAACTCACTTATTTTGACATCAGAAAAGAAAGGGAAATGAATACGGATCTGGACACAAATCTTAGATATTATGGTCTCTGAGGTAAACGAAAAAACTCTATGGAAGGCGTGGGTTTTTCTTTTTTTATTATCTTATTTATGAACGACTATGGCATAAGAATCCTGTGATAGTGCCTAATCCTGCACCATTGAATTCAATGGGAGTTTTAGCTTTAATCGGTGCAGGATCAAACCCACAGTGTAAAATCTCAGCTAAATGACCTTCTGTGAGTCTTTGCCACTCACAGCCCTTATCCTGCAATGAGATGTGGGCAGGCAGGCCCCTCTGCATCTGCATGGAGCCCCATTGAAGTCAATATGGCTTTGTGTGGGAGGAGGCAGGCAGGTATCTTGCAGGAATGTGGTTTGAGTAGCTCTACAGTTGTAAAAACCAAATGGATAATTACCTGATGCAGTGTAGTCCCAGTCATAAAAAGATAACAGAAAATAATTAATTAAAATCAACAGGAATCCAGAGAAGGTTACAAGTTAGGAGCAATCCACAGAGGCACTATCTGTAAAAATATTTAAAAGAAAAATAACATTGATGTTAAGAAGCCATATTTTAACAGAACATGCCACAACATTTGTAATAGCTAAAAGAAGTACATGTTAATAAATCAAGGGTTTCATAAGGTACAAAATCAGCAAATATTTCACAATTTTAAAGATTCCTCAATTTTTTAAATTAAAAAGTTCTGGAAAATATGCAAGAAAATTTCTTCTTAAATATTGCCTTTTTTGCCTAAATCTTTTAGTGACATTTTTTATAAATAATGTAGTTTAGAAATGTTTTATTTCATGCATTATACATTTTTAATTATAGTTCTTGTTCTCCCAAGCACTACACTGAAAGTTTCTCATGCTTTTAGACAATAGAAAAGCTAGAAGACTGCAGTTACCACGGTGTGGTAACTCAGCATCCAGGCAGCACTGTGACAAACTTCCAAAGGATTCCACTCCCGCACTGTAATAAGTAATTCTACAGGCAGTAATTCTGCAACCCCTTCTTTTCTATAAATAAACACTTTCAGATGTGACACACCCACAAAACAGTATGACTTTATAGGGCAGGTTCCCCTTATAAAATGAACTCCCTGAAGCAAAAAGTCTTTCTGCTCCCTTGGGATATAAATGTTCTGCACATAGTCCTCCCTCAAGGTATAAAGATGGCTTGCATGCATATGCTGTAGTTTGGCTCCTCTTCATATGCTGTCTCATTATGAGAACGGTCTACAATGGGCGCGTGCATAACAGAAATGCTGCTAGCACATTGTAAAATCATGGCATAAAGCCAGTCTTCCTCCACTTTCTGTTTGTTCATGATAATCAGTGGAAAGTGAATAGATGTCTAACCAAGAATGTGTTTATGACATCCAAAAAATGTGTAATAAATGAAAGTAACATACAGTAATACTATCAGACATGATACTGTACCTAAGAAAGATGCACTCACCAGCTAGTAATGCTCAGAATTCCCAAATGAATCTCCTACCTACATGGATATTCTGCCTGCTCTGCTAATATTCAGATAAATGCTTAAACCAGCTAAGGTAAGGTAGTTTTCTTTCTCTTCTTGTGATATGAATATGTCTGTCTTGCTCTATACTTATCTCTCCTTCAGTGCTGGATTCTCCTCATGTCTCTCATAATGCAGTAAACGTATAACACAGGGTAAGCTGACAAGTGGATGCTTTCCTTTCTGTTCTGGAATACACAGATATATGTGTCATAAATAGGGTTAAACTGGCACATGAAAAGCTAGACCTAATTCCTAAGCATCCATATTAATACATTTTTTTATAGACCATCACACTTTGTCCTTTACTTGACTGGCTCTGCAAGACTTTTTTTGTTTGGTTGATTGGTTTTTTAAACTGCTCTAGGGCACAAGGAAGAGAAGAAATATAGTGCAGTGGGGTTTCTTTGGCTTTATGGATTCAAAAAACATACAGAATTTATTCATATTTTGTGTATATGCATTTATGTAAGTATGGCAAATTGTATAGGATAGCTGAACTAAAAGGAAAGAGATTTCTCAGTCCTCCAAGGGCATGATTTTATTACCCAATTTTTAACAAACAAATTTCAAGCAATTTTTAAAATTTCTAATAACATTCCTAAAACTCTCATTCATCTCTGTACTGTGATATACCTTTCTCACATCAAAGTCAAATGTCATACTGTGAGATGTAGGTTCAGTATTATTTGCTAGATTATTGCTTCTAGCCCAGTTCTTGTATTTACTGTGGATACAAAACACAAAAATAAATAATCTGAATAAATAAACGTGGTTTGCAAAATTTCCCAGCTAAGGATAATATCTATTCACTTACCCTTACCATTATGATACAATTTGACTTGCTGTTAGAAAAAAAATTACTCCCTTTGTGAGCAAGTGAGTAAAATTTTGTAGGGCTGAGTGAGAGGAACTGCAGTTAAAGCTATTCTCAGTACTCAGAGACAAACAGCCATACTGCTCTACTGGAAATTCTAGTCTAAAATATTCATCTGGTTCTCACTAGTCCTAGTTGGCCAACTGAGTTTTGGAACAGAGCAAAAAGTCTATTGGTCTACTGGTTCTGTGGTTTGGCTCCTGTAGAAACAACCAGAAACCGGTCAAACAATCCTAATGGACTCTATTGAAATTTCTACTACATACTGGATCTCCCATTTTGGCTGTGCATTCTCACATCCTCTACAGGAGTTAACAGTGGTCAGTCTAGCATTAAAGAGATGTTGTCATGTAAACAATGGCCCAAGGTGTATGATTTTAAAAAGAAACTTTTACAAAAGCTGAGAACAATAGAAATAATTCTATGATTTTTTTTATTCCTGTGGAGGCAGGGTTTTTTTAACAAAAAAAACACACTATCCTGCATTGCTCCAGATTAGAACTGATAGTGAAAATAGTCAGCTTCACTTTTGCTCCTAGTTATCTTCATTGCTGAAGCTGAAAGAAATGCAAAGAGTAGAAAGGCACCCACTCCAGAGATTTTGGCTCCAGACCCAAAGTTTGAGGGGGATTTCATTCCACTATTCTGGTTTGGGCCCATCTTTAGTAGAAAGATGGCACATGAAACGGCAAGCCCAAAGGCAAGAATTTTTAATTAATCCATAAATTTGGGGGGTTGTACCTTATGACTGGAAAACAGCAAATATAGAACCTATATTTAAGAAATTTTTTTTTAAAGTGATCTGGCAAACTACAGGCCCATTAGGTTGATCTCAGTTGTATGCAAGGTCTTAGAACAAATTTTGAAAGAGAGAGTAATTAAAGACAGGATAATTAGGAATAAGATACAACATGGTTTTACAAAAGGTAGATCTTGCCAAACTAACCTGATCTCTTTCTTTGAGAAGATAATAGATTTTTCCAAACAAAGGAAATGCAGTAGGTCTAATCTATCTTGATTTCAGTAAAGCATTTGATACAGTTCCACATGAGAACTTATTAAATTGGAGAAGATGGGGTTTAATACGAGGATCGAAAGATGGGTAAGGAATCGGTTAAAGGAGAGACTATAATCATATTGAAAGGTGAATTGTCATGCTGGAGGGAGGTTATTAGTGGAATTCCTGTAGATTCATACTTGGAATCAGTCTTATTTAACATTTTCATTAATGACCTTGGCCCCAAAAGTGGGAGTGTGCTAATAAAATTTGTGTCTGACACAAAGTTGGGAGGTATTGCCAATATGGAGGAGGATCAGAATATCATACAAGAAGATATGGACTGCCTTGAAATCTGAAGTACTAGAAATAGGATGAAATTTAATTGTGCAAAGTGCAAGATCATGCACTTAGGGACAAACAACAAGAGCTTTTGTCAAAAGCTGGGAACTTACCAGTTGGAAGCAACAGATGAGCAGAAAGACCTGGATGTACTGGTTGATCCCAGGATGACTATACACTGCTACTGTGGTATAGCCATGAAAAAAGGCTAATGCAATCCTAGGTCACATTAGGTGAGGTATTGCCCATAGAGATAGGTTAAATAGGTCTTACCTGAGTTTTTGGAGAGCAGACTTAAGGAGCTTGACTTGTCGATTTTTAGCCTAACCAAAATAAGGTTGAGGGGAGATATGATTGCTTTCTATAAATACATCAGAGGGATAAATACCATAGATGGAGAAGAGTTATTTAAGTTAAGGGCCACTGTTGGTACAAGAACAAATGGATATAAACTAGCCATCAACAAGTTAAGGCTTGAAATTAGATGAATGTTTCTAACCATTAGAGGAGTGAAGTTCTGGAACAGCCTTCCAAGGGTAATAGTGGAGGCAAAAAATGTAACTGGCTTCAAAACTGAGCTTGATAATTCTATGGAGGGGATGGTATGATGAGTGGTCTACAATGGCTTATGGTCCATCTGTGTCTGCTACTAGCAAATACCTCCAGTGGCCAGAGACTGGACACTAGATGGGGAGGGTTCTGAGTTATTACAGAGAATTCTTTCCCTTGTATTTAGCTGGTCTAGATCTCCAGGTCTAACTGATCATAATATTTGGGGTCAAGAAAGAATTTCCCCCCATGTCAGATTGGCAGAGACCGTGGGGGTTTTCTTACCTTGGGGTCTGAGTCCCTTGCTAGTCTGAACTAGAGTAAATGGTGAATTCTCTGTAACTTGAAGTCTTTAAATCAAGATCTGAGGGCTTCAGTAACTCAACCAGAAGAGATGGGCCTAGTGCTGGCATGGGTGGATGAAGTTCTCTAGCCTGTGATGAGTAAGAGGTCAGACTAAATCAATGGTTCTCAAAGCCAGTCCGCTGCTTGTTCAGGGAAAGCCCCTGGTGGCCCGCGCTGCTTCCCGCAGCCCCCATTGGCCTGGAGCGGCAAACCTGCAGACACGGCAGGTAAACAAACTGGCCTGGGCCACCAGGGGCTTTCCCTGCACAAGCGGCGGACCGGCTTTGAGAACCACTGGACTAAATGATTATGATCGTCCCTTCTGGTCTTAAAGCCTATGGAGTCTAAAGTCAACAAAAAACAGAATCAGTCAAAAGTAAATGAAGTTTTGAAAATTCTAGTACTCCACGGTGGTGTTAGGAAGACAGGCCAAGATATTTTAAAATATATATTTATATGATTTTTAACTTGACAGGGTCCCTTTAAGCTCCATAGCAACAGGCTGCAGAATGTAACCTTCTGTCTATGGAGGCCATAGAGTGAAGCTGTTCCTCAGTTCCCATTCTCTTCCTCCAACTTGTGGTGCCCCAGAATATCCATGGAGTAACAAACACTTGTTGCCAGTATAGGGGAACTTCTGAAGGCTTTGGAGCATAGGGAAACATGTGATGAAGGCTCTGCTCCTCTCCTTATGTTGGGTATTTTTAGGGAGTAGCATGGGTGAGGAGAGCTTTTCTATTCCACCGTTGCCCTCTATAGCATGATAGGGGACAGAAGCATCTGGTCCTGAAATGCCAGCTACCAGGGTTAATTATGTTAAAATTGCTCCCTTACATATCATCTTCTCCTCTCATTTGATCCTGAAGTGAGGTCACAGAGCTGAATTTGTGACATCACAATCATTTTCGTGACAAAACACTGAGGCCATAACCATGGGATTATGACTTCATTGCTGGATCAGGGATAAGTAGTGGCTGTATTGTTAAACAAATATGGAACGAGCAAAAAATTACTAACCAAATACATCCATTTCTTTAGTTATATATTATGTCTGCTCTCAAGTTTGCTCCACTATAAAAATTCCCCTTTAATATGCCTATACAGATGCCATTATTTTCCTTAAAGTGAATATGGATGTACATGTGGCAAGTTGGATCACAGAAATCCCCTGGGGGCTGCCAAATGATGTGCCAAGACTACTTCTACCCCTGCTTTCCCTGCCAGCTTGGGACTCCAGCACCTCGTCTTGTTGAGCCAGACACGCCAGTGTGCTCTAACACAGACCCAGGGTCTGAACCACGTGCCCCAAAGCTGCAGACTTAACTGAAAGCAATTTAAGAAGTGTTCCTGTCTTTAATACTCAGATGTCCAACTCCCAATGGGGTCCAAACCCCAAATAAATCTGTTTTACCTGTATAAAGCTTATACAGGGTAAACTCATAAAATTGTTCACCCTCTATAACACAGAGAGATATGCACAGCTGTTTCCCCCCACCCCCCCAGTATTAATACATACTCTGTATTAATTAATAAGGATTAATTAATATGTAGAAAGTGATTTTATTAAATACAGAAAATAGGATTTAAGTGGTTCCAAGTAGTAACACACAGAACAAAGTGAATTACCAAGCAAAATAAAATAAAACACGCAAGTCTAAGCCTAGTACAGTAATAAAACTAATACAGATAAAATCTCACCCTCGGAGATATTTCAAGAAGTTTCATTCATAGACCGGATGCCTTCCTACTCTGGGCACAATCCTTTCCCCTGGTACAGGCCTTGTTCCAGCTCAGGTGGTAGCTAGGGGATTTCTCATGATTTCTGCCCCTTTTGTTCTGTTCCACCCACTTATATATCTTTTGCATAAGGTGGGAATCCTTTGTCCCTGTGGGTTCCCACCCCTCCTTCTCAATGGAAAAGCACCAGGTTAAAGATGGATTCCAGTTCAGGTGACATGATCACATGTCACTGAAAGACCCCAAACCTTCATTCTTCCGAGCCTGACTCACAGCAAGGCCTGCTTGCCAACAGAGCCATCCACAGTCAATTGTCCTGTTTGATGGGTGCCATCAAGATTCCAAACCACCATTAATGGCCCACACTTTGCATTACAAGAGGCACTCAGAGTTTTATTTCATATTTCTAGTTTCAGATACAAGAGTGATATATTTATACAAATAGGGTGACCACAGTCCGTAGATTACAAGCTTTGTAATGATACCTTACAAAAGACCTTTTGCTTGAAGCATATTTGTTACATTATATTCACACTCATCAGCATACTTTCATAAAATCATATATAGTGCAATGTCACAGTACAGATTTATACGAGACTTATTAGCTACTGTTTTACCCCAGTTGCAGTAAATCTAACTGTGAGCAGCTTCATTAAAAAGAAAAAAGAAAAATCTGCTCATGGCATTGCATCCGACGGATGGTACCTCCCAACGTTTTTGGTGATCATAGTAACTGCTCCTATTTTCAGCTTGTTAAAGAAATATCCAGCTCCCTGGACAAGTTCCCTTGGGAGAATATTAGACAGTGCTTGTTTGTAATCATTTGCACAACAGAAAGATAAAGAGATGCTGGTGGTAGAAAGCATATGCTGTAGGAAAAATAACTTGTACTAAGGATGTCTTTCAATGTCTCAAAAAATTCAGTAATGAGGAATGTGATGGCAACTGATGTTTTCTGTTATAATGATGACAAACAATAGGTACAACACTGGTAACAGATACATAAAAATCTAAAAATACCCATCTCAAATATATCCATTCAGTAAGCTCTTGTGTTGTGGGGGTTTCGAGGGTTGTTATTTCGGTATTTATAGGTTTAATTTCAGCTTTTTAAAATCAGTATCTATTGTTTAAAATTAAATCTACCTTCTGCATCTTAAAACAAACCCTTACATTATGACTGCGTAGTTTTTATAAACAATAAGACTCTTATCTTTACAATTCTGTTCCAGAGGGGCTGCATAACATAGACTGATAAAGGGTTTGTGTCCACAGCACTGTACTGTGAGCAAAGAAACAAACATGTAAAAATGCAAGACATTGAGAACACTGTTTTCCATGGGTAGAATATGGCCTTCAGCATTTAGGAAAAATCAACCTAAATTTGATTGGTATAAGTGTATTTCACCCTGACTGCCACTAATGAAGTTTTAATTTAATTATGATGTGCTGACCTGGTTTACCAATAACAAACGGATTTTGTGGAAGACAAATGGAAGACAAATATCCTGAGACTTAGATTAAAATATATAACACACACACACATGAAGATTTCACTTTGACAAATTAGTACAGATCAGTTCTATAACCACTCTATGCATAGAATTCCCATTGACTTCATTAGCTATCCTTTTAAGTCTTTTTTTAGTTAAATTGTCTTCAGTAGCACCCTTTGAAATGTGTATTCTCAGCAGTAGTATATTGCTAGCATGAATGTGGGATCTGAAGAAAACGACAGCATTATTCTCCTTTACATCTCTTTTAGAAAACAGCCATGAAAGCTTTCACATGCCAAAGTGATCATTCATGACTTCACCATGCAATTACCGTGAGCTAATTTCACTGTAAGAAAACATTTCCAGTAGAGACTTGGGTTATTAAAATAAAATGTCCCTAAAGGCCAGATTTTTAAAGGTATTAAAATGCCTTAAATTGCAGATAGGTGTCAAGTGGGATTTTCAAAAGCACCTAAGCATATAACTCTCATTCATTTCAATAAATAAATTTCACTAGTGTGATTTAGGAGCCCAAATATCTTTAGAAATCTTACCCTAAATGTCCTCTCTTTGGATTATTGTTATCTGTTCCTGAACTAACATTATGAGTCATTTCTTCTTCACCAGACAGTATCAAGACTATGTAACTTGTATAATATTCTTAGAACCAGATCATGCATCAAGATTTCCTAGGTCCTTGCACCTGTTCAGTGTTCCTTTAACTTAAATGGGACTCAGCACTAGTGTAAGGGTCTGCTCTACCAGATCCCAGGTTTTTCGTTGCTGATACTATCTATGTCTGGCAACTCTTTAAAAACTGAAAGGTCCTTTGTTGGCTCTGCGAAGATGTTAGCTTTCCTTTGAGTGAAATATTGAATACTTGTGTGTATACTTCTCCATAATAATGCTACATCCAGTATCTGTCTTCTGTTAAACAAAACTGCACCAAGTACTTTGTTCTTACTTGAACAAAACAATATTGTTCCTGAAACCTTTATGCTTATCTGTGTATTATAGGCAGGGCTGGTAGCCTGCCTGTTATTAAGGTTCCCCAGCACTTCCCATTATAAGCAGGGCCGGATCTAGGATTTTCACCACCCCAAGCAAAACAAATTTTGGCTGCCCCTCCTTTTTTTCATGCCCCCTGCCCCAGCCCAACTCCACTCCTTCCGAACCCCTTCCCCATATCCCCAGCCCCGCTTCCTCCCCCGGGCGTGCTGCATTCCCCCCCATTGCTTCCTGGGGCCTCCCTCAACCTCTTGCCCTAGCTCACCTCCACTTCGTCTGCTTCCCCGGGTGCACCACCATCTCAGGCGAGGGAGGGCGGAGAAGCAGAGTGGCGGCACGTTCAGGGGAGCAGGCAGAGCGGAGGTCAGCTAGGGTGGTGGGGCGCAGGAAGTAACAGGAGGTAGAGGAACCGGTCCCTGCTCCTGCTCACCTCCGCTCCACCACCACCGCCTCCCCCGAGTGCCCACCGCTCGGCTTCTCCTCCCTCCCTCCCTCTGCAAAACAGCTGTTTCACACGTGGCAAGCCTGGGAGGGAGGGGGGAGAAGCATAGTGGCGCCGCGTTCAGGGGAGCAGGCGGAGCGGAGGTGAGCTAGAGTAAGGGGAGGTGAAGGAAGTAATGGGGGGTAGAGGAACCACTCTCCGCTCCAGCTCACCACCACTCCACCACCGCCAGCTCCTCTGAGCACCCCGCCACTCGGCTTCTCCTCCCTCTCAGACTTGCTGAGCGAAACAGCTATTTTGCACGCAGCAAGCCTGGGAGGGAGGGGGGAGTATCGAAGCGGCGGTGGCATGCTCAGGGGAGCAGGCCGAGGCGGAGTGGCAGCGAGCTGGGGTGGCAAGTTGGTGCGGCAGGAGCACTTTTTCCCCATGCCCCGGAGTCAGCACCTATGATGGCTAGCACCAGAATGCTGCCCCTAGAAATGTGCCGCCTCAAGCACCTGCTTGTTTTGCTGGTGCCTGGAGCTGGCCCTGATTATAAGACCTTGTTTTCAGTTGCGTATAACTTTGTCAAACTATAACCATTTGGGTTGAAAATGTTCATGATAGATATCTGCATCAGGCTTGTTCTGTTTTCCTTTTTTTGAACATTTGCCAGAACAAGGCTAGGGGAAAATACATTGTTTTGCCCATGTTAAAAATTCTGGTGACCTTTTCTTTTATTAAATGCTGTGGCGCCCCCATGCTTTGAAGAAACTTTTGGCAGGAGTTGGCCTTTGTGTCAGAGATGTGCCTTTTGCCTTCCCTATGAAACCTGTCTCAATTATAAGCTTTTGAATAATTGCCGTTTGCAAATGCTCAACAGACCTCTTCAATTCTAACAAATAAAATCTCAGAAGATTCTTGAGTATGCTCCATTCCTTCACAGCTCCTATGCATGAGCAGACTGTGCATGTGCCATCCCCACAGAATGACTGAGCATGCTCCATCCCCAGGCTATGAGGCCAGCCTGTATTGACTGCGCCCAGCTGCTCTGAGTGGGGTGGGACCAGCCACTGGCACTGACAGCAGGGAACTAAGAGTCTGTCTCTCCTCTGTTCTCAGTGACACCCCTCCCCCCCGCCTTGCTGGCAGCCATGAAGGACGAAACCATCTAACTTGAATGAAGGGGGTGGGAAGCCAAACTGGAGGTAAGGGAAAAGAGTAGATAGAGCCAAGAACTCTAGTGAGCCTAGAACTGGAGAGGGATGTGAAACTGTGATTGAATTGGAGGGCGAAATCTGGGACTGGTTGGCCAAGGAGACTGGGATCTGGAGAGGAGATGGACTGGTTGGGCAAAGAGACTTGAAGCCCGAGGGAGCGAGGAGACTGGGACTGAGAGCCATATGTGGTGGAGAATGGGACTGGGAGCCAGTGAAGAAAATGGGAAGATGGGAGCCAACTGTCATAAAGGAGTAGAGACACTGAGATCAGTGAAGAGCTGAGGAACAGAAGAGACTGGGACTGGCTAGCCAAGGAGACTGGGGACAAGAAGCAGCAGGAAGGAGGAATTGGGACTATCTGGGTAAGGAAACTGGGATTGGGTGTGGGGGCACAGAGAGACTAAGAGTTGAGGGGATATTGGGGCTTGGACAGAGAGAGACTAGAGGGAGAGATGAGGACTGGCTGGGCAATGAGACTAGGATGAAAATCCCAAGGAGTGGAGGGTAGGGCTGCATAGGCAAGGAAAAAGGAGGACTGATACCAGGACTGGGGTTGGGTAAGAGACAGGACTGGGACAGGGACAGCTTGGAGGGAAACAAGCAGAAGAGTCTGTACCCACCCTTCCAGAGCTTGGAGCCAAAGATTCCAGAGTCTCACTACTCCCCTGCTGTCCGCAAATCCCTGTGAAATCCATGTGCGTCCCGTCCCCCTCTAGTGCGGGTCCACATAAATGATAACTGACTCCATTATTTCAAGAGCCAGAATCTGTACAGTGGAGCTATAGGTTCCAACCCTGCTGGTGACCCATCTGGACGTCAGAATGATTCCACATGATGGAATTTCTGTTTTTTCATTGTCTTTAACTGTCCCTTTTTTTTCTGTAAACCCCTGCCTCATCCTACAGACAACAGCCTCAACCCTGATTCATCCCCAGAGCAGGGCCAGCCTGTGCACTAAATCAGGCTGCTGTCCTGTGGAAAAAAAATAGTATGTCATCCTGTCATTAAAGACTATCATAATGCACGTGCACAAGAGGGCAGAACTAGGGTTGCTGGGAAACCTTAATTCTGGAATTTCCTAACTTCCTAACATTAATAATGTTCTTTTAACATAGTTTTTGTGTGTGTAATTTTATATGTATATTTGCTCATTTATTTTCTTAAGTGTAATTCAGTTTCAACTATTTATAATATTTCATACTGTACAAGTACATGTGGTAGATTCTGTAAAAATCATTAGATTTTAGTTATATGCTATTATATATCAGTCATTTGCTAGTAAATATTGGTGAGAGATGGGCAGAAAATGACATTTTTGTGTAAAATTATAAAATGTATAGTTTAGATAAATTAAAATTATTGTATTTGCTCTAAATAATTAAAGAAGCTCTTACTGTAGCCTTTCTGCTGATTTTGTCAACCATGTTATTTCCAAGATGACACTGTTATGCTTAGGGTTTCAACCTGAACACTTGGTCAAAAAGGGATCCTGGCAGCTCCAGTAAGCACCACCAACCAGGCCGTTAAAAGTCTTGTCAGCGGTGCAGCAGGGGCCCATGGCCAAGGCAGGCTCCCTGCCTGCCCTGGCTCCTTGTGGCTCTCAGAAGCAGCTGCCAGGTCCATGGGTCCCTAGGGGCATGGGTGGCCAGGGAGGCTCCACGCGCTGCCCCCACTCCTAGTGCCGGCTCCGCTGCTCCCATTGGCTGTGAGCATGAGGGCAGTGCACAGAGCCTCCCTGGCTGCCCATTCACCTAGAGGCAGCTGGGACCTGGCAGCTGCTTCCTAGGAGCTGCAGTAAGCGCCACAGTGACCCCACACCCACTCCCACTCCCAGATCCCTGCCAGAGCCTGGAGTCCCCTCCTGCACCCAAACTCCCTCACGGAACCTGCACCCCCCCCAACACTCTGCCCCAGCCCTGACCCCCCTCCTACACCCCAAACCCCTCATCCCTGACCCCACCCCAGAGCCCACGCCCCCAGCTGGAGCCCTCACACACCCCCACACACCCCAACCCTTGTTCGTAGCCCAAAGCACCCTCCTGCATCCCAAAGCCCTCATCCCCAGCCCCCACCCCAGAGCCTGAATCCCCAGCTGGAGTCCTCACGCCTCCCTCACACCCCAACTCCATGCCCCAGCCTGGACCCCTCTCCCGCACCCTGAACCCCTCATTTATGGCCCCACCTGGAGTCCACGCCCCCAGCCCAGAGCCCATACACCCCCACATTCCAACTCCCTGCCCCAGCCCTGAGCCCCCTCCTGTACCCAAAACTTCTCATCTCCAGCCCAACTCCAGAGCCTGCACCCCCAGCCAGAGTCATCAACCCCCTGCACCCCAACCCCCTGCTCCAGCCCGGAGCCCTCTCCCGCACCCCAAACTCCTCATCCCCAGACCCACCCCAAAGCCCACATCCCCAGGCAGAGCCCTCACCCCCCTGCCCCAGCCTGGTGAAAGTGAGTGACAGTGTGGGAGAGCAAACAATGGAGGGAGGAGGGGCTGAAGCGAGCAGGGGTGGGGCCTTGGAGAAGGGGTAGGGCAGAGACTCAGGGAAGGGGGGGCAGGGGTGTTTAGTTTTGTCCAATTAGAAAGTTGGCAATCCTAGTTATGCTGAGAGTTCTTCTGATAGCAGAGATACATTTATTTTTTTTTAAAAGTAGGAAAATGCATTACATAAACTAAATTTAATTTGTAGGATGGGTTTGAGTTTAACACTAGCCTGTATGTACAGTATTCCCAGTTGTAGCTACAGTACTTTATCAGCACATGTTATCTCCATATTGTATCATCCTAACCTTAACTGCACTGATCGATTTTTTTTTATGATGATGCTTGCTACTAAATAATAGAAGTTTGGAACAATGCATGTTTGTTCTTTTATGAATATTAAGATTGATGTGTACATCAACCATATACCTCATATGGCGAATGGAGTAATCATGTGGCACATATTGTGGAGGGTGGGGTGTGATATTCCCTATGGCAAATGGAATAGTCAGTTAGTATATATTTGAACTTCTGAGACTTCATGTAAGCAGGAAGAGTCCTAAAGTTTCCCTCTGTCCCCCCCGCATCTTCCCATTCCAAGCCTCATTGCCTTTCATTTTCAGAGGAAGATTTCAATGGCAGTTAGATGCCTAAATAGTTCTGAAGATCTGCCCCTTGGTGCTTTTGAAAATCCCACCCTTAAGACCTCAATTGTGAATGTAAGTGCCCAACTTCAGGCTCCTATATTTGAAAATGTGTATATAAAAATAAATATTTGCATTAAAGTGAATGTATCCAAAGGCTAAATAACCTTGTTATTAACAATGATGCAATTTTGTTTTGAAGTGTCCAAACTTTTATGCTACTTAAAGATACGTTTTTAATAAAAACAAATTTTAGCCCGTGATACCGCAAACACTTATGCCCATGCTTAACTGCAGGCATCTTGATAGTTCTATTAAAGTCAATGATACTATTTATGTGAGTAAAATTACCTGCTTAAGCACGTGTAAAATCTGGGTCTTAATTTGCAATATTTTGTTTTTTGCTGATGGCAATTTTGTAAAATTCAAATAAGATACCTGACTAATCATAATATTTTTTAAAAACCCACATTTATAATTTCATTCATTGTAAATTTTAATCTGAAATTGCAATTGCCCAAATCTGCAAAGTAGTTTTGCACACCTTTCACTAATTTAAATAAATTATTCTTCTTTTTAAATCAAGTGACTGATCATTATTTCAATTATTTAAATAACCTTGTTTTATATTGCTCCACCCTGATGTATTGTGATTATTTTTCTTTAGGGCAAAACCTACAGCTTTAAGAGATGTCTGATGTCATCACTAAGAAGCCCAAGATACTGTAGTTTGCCAGCATAAGTAATGAGAAATCTCTAATATCATACACAGGCTATCTGATAACATGCTGGACAGCAAATTCAACAAATTCAGTCATACTGAAACAAGAACAGTCAGGGTAAAAAGAGGTAGTACCACCTAACCTTCAATCTTGCTCTTTCCTCCTCACCCACCCTCTCGTTTTCCTTTAAGCACACCATAACATTAAAATACTAAAATATCTATTAAATAACAGTAAAATACAGCTTCGTGGCCAAAGTACTCAGAAACTCTCCAGAATATCTACCTGATCCCAAGGAGAAAACCCATGTCAGCTCATTTTCTAGAAATATTTATATTGATCTTAATTGTAAATATGGATCTTTAATATACCTAAAAACAGTGAAACAAAATCAACACTTGCCAGAAAATGAAAGCAGTTAAACTGCTTTGCGTAAGAAAGGTGTTTTTTTTTTGTTTTTTGGTGAAGTCATCAAGCCTTGATGATAACTCCAGGGGTGAGTGTCATTATTTTTAGTAAAACATCGTGGACTGCAGCAACAGGGCCGGCTTGAGGATGATTCACTCTATTCCCCCAAATCGAGGCCCATGCCCCTAAGGACTCTCTGCCGATGTGCTGCCGAAGGCACCGGCAGCCAATAGAGCTGCCGCCAAAGTCCCATTGCTGTCTTCGGCAGCAGCTCGATCGCTGCCACGGCAGAAGGACTCTCCGCCGATGTGCCAATGAAGGCACCGGCAGCTAATTGAGCTGCCGCCAAAGTCCCGCCACTGTCTTCAGCGGCAGCTCTTTTGAATCAGACCCCGCAGTGCCTAAAGCCGGCTCTGTGCAGCAATATTCTGTCACATCACATGCAGACTTTTCAAGAACAGTTTACAGTATATGACAGGGTCACTTACAGTACATTGGAAGGGAGAAAGGTTCCCCTGTTCTTGGATGAACTGTGGACTTTTGGAAAGTGGGGGAATGTTCAGGAAGATGTGAAGAACTAGAATAGAGACCTGCTCTTTTTTATTTGCAGATCTGTTTTAGTTAAACTGAAAAAAACACATGTATAAACTGGATGGTGCTGGGAGAGGCATTCAGACATTCTTCTTTCAAGGGAAAAAGCAGCTGTGGCTCTGTTCCAAAGAAAATACTCAGAGCCTTCAAGACCATAAGTTTATTGTTCCTGGCTCTTTAGGAGACCAAACTATTCAGTAAAACAGAGGTTCCTAAATTGTGGTCTCTGAACCCTTCTTGATTGTTAGACTTACTTGGCTGAGGGAGGTAAGTATTATAATCTCTTATTTTTCTGAAGTACAAATGAGTCAGACAGGTAAAAGCCCACATTCTTAAGTGCATTCTTTAACTTTGAGTGCCCAGCTTTAGAAATGTATGGTCATATTTTCAGAGGTACTAAGCATATACAGCTGCAATGAAGTCAAAAGAAGTTGTTTGATGCTTAGAACCACTTAAAATTATGCCTTAGTTCTCTGGAGTTAAGCACCTGAATATTAAAGCACCCAAAGTTAGATGCAACTTTGTAGGAGAAAAATGTTTTAGAGAACTAGATAAATTCATGGAGGTTAAGTCCATTAATGGCTATTAGCCAGGATCTGTAAGGAATGGTGTCCCTCTGTTTGTCAGAGAGTTGAGATGGATGGCAGGAGAGAGATCACTTGATCTTTACCTGTTAGGTCCACTCCCTCTGGGGCACCTGGCATTGGCCACTGTCAGTAGATAGGATACTGGGCTGGATGGATCTTTGGTCTGACCCGTATGGCCGTTCTTAGGTCATTTGTGAAAATATGCTTTTTTGAAAGTCACAGACTCTGTGACTGGGTCCTTTTAGAATCCAGATCTTAGTTCCAAATCCTGTGCTTTAACCACAAGACTATCCTTCCTCTGTGTTTAAATCAGCTGTAAATGTGGCTGTAGCAATACCAGGTTTTTTTCCTGGTGTAGACAAGGCTTTAGACAGAGCACTAGAGCACAACACTAAGGAAATAAATGAAGGTACTGAAGAAACTGGCTCACAGTTTAAACACTAGATCCTCATGACACCAATAACACTAATAATGACCTTTGTTAAAGCTGCTAGATAGAGCAGGCCTGTGGGGTTGTACTGGGCAACTATGAGCAGAATTTGGCCCATTTTCAGCTTCCAATAAATGTTTATTGTTGCAAAATTAAAATAGTGGTAGGGTTCTCTTTGCACAAAATCAAACAGTGCTTGTATATAAAAAACAAAATTGTATTGCCATTGTATTTATTTTAATGGAAATACCAAAGACATATAGCTATATCTCTTTTAGGAAAGCAATAACAATGGTTTTAGGAACAAGTCTTAATAGACTTCAAAAGGACTTGGGGTGTTCTTTCACTGATACCCCAAAGAGGTGTTCAGATTTATCAAGAACATTTAATTTATTATAAAATAATAATACTACTGTAAAGATTCCCATCAGGGACAAGGAGTGGCTAAACGCAGTGGGATGGGGAAAACAGCATGAGCTGTTCCATCCTGCTCCCTACTCCAAACATACTTCTATTGTGTTTAGGACAACTGGCAGCTCCTTGAAAGCCACCCTCCTTTTCTCCCTGCTCTAGGAAGGGCTCCTAATAGAGCTAAACATCGGAGTGATTCACATATTACTACTCCTGGGGGAATTCTGCACCAAAAAAATTAAAATTCTATGCACAATATTTTCAAATTCTGAAAAAATCTGCATATTGTCAAAATAACACACTATAATCATTCCAGTTGCAATAAGTTTTGGGTATTTATTTCAAAATACCTATCAGCAAGTATGTCTGTAACAATATAGACAACAAAAAAGATTCAGGAAATGTTTTTTGACAAATAGACTCTTTACTAGATGTATTAATACAGAATTCCAAGTAATAATTCATTTAAACTACAATATGCAGCCATATTTCCCACACGCCTCAGAAGCAGGGCAAAAGCTTGGGGGGGTCTGTGGAAATGGAGGAGCTGAGGGAGAGGGAAGTAATTTCTGGGAAGGAGCCCAGGTGTGAAGTTGGAGGGTTGTTGGGTATGAGTGGGAAAAGTATGGTACAGGGGTTTTTTTTTGGGGGGGTAGGGGGTAGGGAGGGATTGTTAGGAAGCTTTCCCCATGCAGACTCTGGCTGACCCCTAGCCTCTCCCATTCAGTCAGGTACATTTGCCCCGGTCCACGTGTCCCTCCACCCCCAACTCAGACACCCCCTCCCCTGTCCCCATGTATTTCTGTACCCTCACTCAGCCAACCCTGTCCCTATGTGGCCCTGCATTCCCTCCCCCATCACCACATGGCCCTGCACTTCCCTTGTGGCCCTGCGCCTCCACTCCCAATCAGCCCCTGCCCCACTCTGTCCTCCCTCACTAACCCTTATGAGCCCCTGTCTGACCCTCTAGCAACCCCACATTGTTTGTCTCCCTATAGCCCCTGTCTCCTGACACGCACTGTGAAGAAGGCAGGCTCTTTCTCTTCCCTAGCTGCAGGGAGCTGCTGCTTTCTTCTATCGCCACAGCTTCCTCTGCTGGGAAAAAGGCAGAACTGCAGCAACTTCCTGGCAGAAGCTTTTTTCTGCGCCAAAAATTAAAAATATGCGTATGTGCAGTGGCACAGAAATTCCCCCAGGAGTAGACAAATACATGACTGCAGACTCAGGAAACAGCCTGTCAGCGCATGTTTCTCTTCTCTCTGATCTTGCAGTTTAGCCAGGAATGGCTTAGAGTAGTATGCAGCCTTTTGCTGAACTGAAGGAATGCAGAGAGAAGAGAATGCTAGCAACAGGAGAAAAGAAGCAAAAAAACCAAGTAAATAAGAATGAGAGCGAGAGAGAATGAACTTCAAGAATGATTAAAGGATTAGAAAACGCCTTATAGCAGGGGTCGGCAACCTATGGCGCCCGTGCCAAAGACGGCACGTGAGCCAATTTTTAATGGCACGCTGGAGCCTGCCAGGACTCCAGCATGCCACTAAAAATCCTGCCCAGCCCGGCGCGCTCTCCTCTGCCTTCCACTTCCCCCGCGGGGGCAGGGAGCAGAAGCACAGCCGTGCGCACGGGGTGGGCAAATAGCCCCACTCTCCCGGCACGGCAAGCCACGGGGTCCGCGCTCCTGGGCCGGAACACGGGGCGGAGCGCAGCAACCTGCCACCCCTCCCCCACCGTATCCCCTCCCCTGGAGCCCGGCCGCTGTGCGCAGCACTCTGGGGGTTGGGGCTGCGCGCTCCCGCGGGGCAGTTTTTGGCTCCGCGGGGAGGCAGACATGGTCCCCGCTCAACCGGAGGGGCGGGGCTGTGTGCTCCCGTGGAGCAGCGTATCTAGCTCTTTGTGGAGCCTAATGGTAAGGGGCCCAGGGCTGGGGGCAGTTAGGGGACAGGAAGCAGGGTGGGATCCCGGGGGGGGGTTGGCTGGGGGGGTCTCTGGAGGGGGCAGTGAGGGAGCAGGGGGGGTGGATGGGGCATGGGAGTCCCGGGGTCTATGAGGGGGCAGGGAGTGAATTGGGGTCAGGGCAGTGAAGGGGCCAGGAGCAAGGAGGGTCCTGGGGGGGAAGTTAGGGTGGGGGGTCTCTGGAGGGGGTGGTCAGGGGACAAGGAGCTCGGGGCTTGTATGACTTGGGAGTTCTGGGGGTCCTGTCAGGAGGCAGGGATGTGGAGGGGGGTTGGGGCAGGCAGGGGACAGGTGGGAGGTAGAGTCCAGTCTGGGGACAAGGAACAGGGAGGCTTAGATAGGGGGTGGGGTCCTGGGGGGGCAGTTGGGGCAGGAGTCCCAGGAGGGGGTAGTCAGGGGACAAGGAGCAGCAGGGTTGAGAGTTTTTAGGGGGGCAGTCACCCAGCACTCTCCCCTGAGCCCTGACCCCCGACGCCCTCCACACACACACCATGCCCTGAGCCCCGCACCCTCCCAGGCCCCTGCCCTGAGCCCTGTACATCCCTCATACATACCCAGCCCTCTACTTGACTCCTTCATCCCCCCCCCACCTGCAACCCTAGCCCTGACTCTGGCTCCCTTACCCATACCCAGCGCCCCCTCTGCCCTGACACCTACACCCCCTCACATACCCAGCCCTGACTCCAGCCCTCCGCGTCCTGGCCACTGGCCCTGCACAGCCCACTGCTGGTCTGGGGTTCTGGTAGACGGACCCTTGCCAGCCGGGGTCCCGGCCGCAGGCCCCGCTCAGCCCGCTGGCAGCCTAGGTGAACAGAATCCCAGACCAGCAGCAGGCTGAGCAGGCTGGCAGCATAAGATCAACATTTTAATTTCATTTTAAAAGAAGCTTCTTAAACATTTTGAAAACCCTGTTTATTTTACAATACAACACTAGTTTAGTTATGTAATATATAGACTTAGAGACCTTCTAAAAAACGTTAAAATGTATTACCGGCACGCGAAACCTTAAATTAGAGTGAATAAATGAAGACTCGGCACACTGCTTCTGAAAGGTTGCCGACCCCTGCCTTATGGTATTAGACTTTAGGAAATCAACCTATGGACCTTAACAAAGAGAAGGTTAAGGGGTGATCTGATTCCAATCTATAAATACCTATGGGGGAACAAATATTTAATAATTACCTCTTCAAACAAGCAGAGAAAGGTATAAAATGATCCAGTGGCCCGAAGTTGAAGCTGGACAAATTCAGACTGGAAATAAGGCATATATTTTAAACGATAAGAGTACAGTAGAACTTCAGAGTTACGTACATCCCAGGAATGGAGATTGTCCATAACTCTGAAATGTCCCATAACTCTGAAGAAGAGGTTATGGACTTCAGCCACATTGGGGCTTGGGGCTGCAGCTGTGGGGGTGGGGCTTCTGACTCTTGGGGCAGCAGGGCTCTGGGCTGGGGGCTCAGGGCTGCTGCCTGTCAGGGCTACAGCTATCCCCCTATTCCATTTTGTTTCTTACAGCTGTCTCCATTCCATTTTGTTTTTGTTCTCCTCCTGTGGCCGCCCTTCCCTGGCTGTTAAGTTGTTTACCAGGGCCACTGCCCTTCTCAAAGGGAGGGCCCCTTAAGTTGTTTAACAAGAGCCATTGCCCTTCTCAAAGGGATGGCCACTTGTGCTGCGTGCTAAATGGGACCACTGCCCTGTTCAAAGGGTTAGTCTTGTTATCACTTCATTGAACCTGGGCTCGGTGTAGGGCAGGCAATGTCCAGAGCTGCAAGGCCTATTGTGTTTTTAAGATCCTGGGCATGAGTCATAGGCCTCATGTGCTTTTGAGTCACCTATTGCACAGGACTCTGCCCAGACATGTTTCTGTGCTCACCTGCAGTTTTTCCCTGTGCCTCCTCTCCTGTGACAGAGGGAGCCTATCAGGATTACTGGTGGGAAACTGCCTGAGTTTGCCTTTAAAAACAGACATTTTTGAAACAAACATCGGAAAGGTTCCTGCATTGCTGCCTGGTCTGATCAGCCAGGGGTTTTGGGGAGTCCTTTCTCCGCTCTCATTTTATTTTTGAGCGTACCCCCGTTTTTTTAAACCCCCTCATGAATAACGAATTGCTACCTGAGAGATCTCCTGATTATTGAAACTGTACTGAGCCCTCCTTGCTTCTTCTGATATTGCTGCTGCTTCTGCCTTTGCTGCTGCCTTGGGGACTGGTAAGAATCCCTCTGTGAAACTTTCCCTACTTTTATTTTATTATTTTAGCTGCTGGCTCTGTTTCCCCAGCACACAGACTCAAGCTAAACCTTGGTCTGTGTCTTAAAACCTCTCTTAAACTCCGCAGCGCTTTGCCGCTAAAAATAAGTTTGTGCCGCTGCTACTCTCTGCTCCTGTGGGCTTTGCCTCGGGGCTCCCTGCTTTCAGCTGTATCCATTGCTGCAGCCACCGTCCCTTGGCTTCCTTGGGGGCTGCCTTGGGAGCTGTATCCTGGGCACATACCACTCTGCCCTCTGTGACTTCCCCATAGCATAAGGTGCACCATAGGTTTTGGTTTTTTAGTTTAATAAGTCATAGTTTGTTAAGATTGTAGAGCTTGTAAGTTCACCTGCCTTGTTATAGTTTACTGTTTTGTTGCTCTGTATAGTTGCTTGTTATAGTTTTGCTTAGAATTGTGATATTTGTTGTTTTGCCTAGTCGTTGGTTAAGATAGATAAGGTTTTTGCTGCTTAAATTCATCTTCCCGCTCTCCCGATCTCTCCCTGAATTTTCCCGTGTCTGTTTTTCCCCCGCTCCAATCTCCCCCTCTGTGTGCTTCTCCGTGTCTCCCTGTTATAACCCTTTGCTGCTTTTTCCCCCGCATCTGCACTCTCTCCAAACTTCCCAATCCCTTGCTGCTTCTCCCCCTGTATAACTTCCCAAACCGTTTGCTGCTTTTTCCCCCACATCTGCACTCTCTCCGAACTTCCCAACTCCTTGCTGCTTCCCCCCTCCCCGCGTCTGCATCACCCTCCAAACTTCCCAAACCTCTTGCTGCTTCTCCCCCGTGAAACTTCCCAAACCCTTTGCCGCTTTTTTTTTCCTTTGTTTTTGGTGTCCGCTTGTTGTTTAAACCTCTCTCTAGCCCTTCTTTACACTTCTCCGCTGCCCCTCCCCTACCGAAGATCACCATCACACTGCTCTGTTGTCCTTACCCTGCAGGGCTTCAGAGTCTCTCGCTGCTTCCAGCCGCACTCTCCTCTCATCAGTTGCCACTAATCATTCACTCCTCTCCCTCCTCCTGTTCCTTCACCCAGCCTTTAGGTACACTCTTGCAGATTATCTGCTGTCCTAGTCTCACAAATTAAGTCATTAATTTTCTTTTATACCGTTACATTGCATAATTTCACTTATCACCCATATTGTATCATTGCACTGTGATTCACATTTTACTTGTAATTATAACACCCCATTGGTTGCTTCCACTTTTCTGATATACTTTGTATTTTCATTGATACCATTGTGTTACATTGTGTATAAGGCCACTAACCACTTAATACATTCTATCTAAGATTGTTGACCATTTTATATAGAAGCTACCTTTTATTTTGCATTTCTTTTGATACGCTTATTGACTGTACTGTATCCCATTGTGCTGAACCCCACTTACTGTACCCCACTGTTAGAACTCCCTACACTGTTCAATAAGAAGAACCTCCCCCATCATTGTCTATTGTAAACACCCTATACACCCCATCCCATCGTATTTCATTGTTAAATTCCCACCACTTCCTTTTTCCTTTAATAAAGAAATTAATTGGCACCCCACCTGTGTGGTAATTGCTCCCCAAGATCCCATATACCTGCAGGCAGGGACACTGTCCTACAGGAGCACTGGGGCTCAGCTCTTTAGACCTGGGGAGAGTGCTTGGCTTGGGGCCTCAGCTCTGCTCTTGGTTTCAGCCTTCCACTTTGCACCAGGGCACATGGCTTCAGCCCTGCAGTTCTGTTCCTGGCTTTAGTCCTATGCGGGACGCCGAGGCTCCCCATGGCTCCGCTCCCAGCTTTGGTGGGCGGGGGCAGAGCTCAGGGCTTTAACTACGAGGAGAGTGCTGGTGCTGAAACCAGAGCTCTCCTCATAGCTAAATCCCTGAGCACTGGCACCCCCTATTGGGGCTGAAGCCAGGAGCGCAGCTGTAGGGCTGAATCCCTGAGTCCCAGCACTCCTCCCCGCCAGTCTAAAGCCCTTAGTCCCAGTGCTCCCAAGGGTCAGAAGCCCCTCTCCTCCCTCCCCCCTCCCAGAGCCCTGACCCCACCTCCTCCTCCCACAGCTGCAGCCTCAACCCCCCTTGACTGAAGCCACGAGCCTCAGAGCTAAAGCCCTAAGGCAGTAAAATATTTGCTTTTTAAATTTTGTCTGTGCTGCTGGCCGACTGAGGACTTCCTGTTCCAGAAGGTGTCTGGTTGTCCAGTAAGTCCTTAACTCTGGCGTTTGTATCTTTGAGGTTCTACTGTAATTAACCATTGGAACAATTTACCATGGGCCATGGTGGATTTGCCATACCTAGCAATTTTTAAATCAAGCCTGGATGTTTTTCCACAAGATCTGCTCTAGGAATTATTTTGGGGAACTTCTATGGCCAGTGTTATACAGCAGGTCAGACTAGATAATCGCAGTGGTCCCTCCTGGCCCTGGAATGTATGAACTGTGCTGGGCATGGCACAAGCAGACTGGAGTGGAGGGGGAGAGCCCAGCTGCCAACCGACCTTAAGTGGGCTCCACAAGTGAACGTCTCCAAGGGCAGGAGCATATAGCATCCGTAGATTTTAAAATAGTATTGTAAATCTTACAGTTTTGGATCTTAATATTACTTTGGAAGGTGTTAATGGTTGCCCTCAAGCATGTCTTTGATATGTAGATCAATCACAGACCTGGAAAAAATCAACGGGCATATTAATCACCTTTCATTCAGGCTAAATGGGAGAAGAAATTAGATATCTCTTTGTGCAGCGATAGCTGAAACTACTGAAGCCACCGCCCCAGGCACTGGTCAGCATGCCAAAGCATGAGCAGAAGTGAAGTCATATGGACTGAGGGGTTTACCTTGGAACTGATTGCAAATGCGGGGGCTGCAGCACTGATTGGTTATAACTGTGTGTGTCTGTGTGTGAGAGGCAAAAAGCCACAGAGTGTAAGAAAAGTCATGAATGTAGACTGGGAGGAAGCTGAGAGAACTTCTTTTGGACACAGTACCCACTGGAAAGGCAATTTTGGATTTTTGAATAAGGAAACAGACTACCATTGTTTGTTCCTGGTGTGTTGAGTGAAACAGGGCTTTGTGAGCATTCTTTGTAAATAAACAGGCTTCCACCAGAGAAATACTTGACTCTTTCACCAGTTTCTCCTTCTAACATAAATAACCCAATAAGGCCCCAAATATTGGCCAACGGCTCAGGCCGAAAAGGAGCAACAGCAACAAAGAAACAGATTTTTAAAAGATTTACATATAAGCAGCTATAAATCCTTAACAACACTTTGCATTTTGGCCTGGGAGTCACATTATAATTAACTATCACAATACTCCTAAGAATTAGGTCAGCACTATTATTTCCTTTTTACATAACATGAGATTAAGGTACAGACAGGCTGTAACTCACCCCAGGGTGAGAAAGCCAGTGGAGACAGAGATGAGAGTGTTGTTTATTGAAATATTCCAGAGAGAGAGAGAGAGAGAGAGAGAGAATTTAAGCATAAGTAATATAAGATTGTTCAAATAAAGTATGAATGTTTCAACTCAACTTTGTACTTAAGAGTTCATTTTTATGAAAGGAAAGAAATGGGATTATTAGGAATTGAATGACTGGCAAGCCTTTTTCTCAGAAAAATTAATAGTTTAAAGCAGCTATAAATCAGGTGGTAATCATGGATTAGGCTGAAATACACAGAAGACAGGGTTGCATGAACCCTCTGATATTTTATGTGGAATTAGAAGTCTGGCATTGTAGTAAATAGGAATACCTGCAGGAGCTTAAATATAGTGTGGAAATCATTGAAACACAACACCAAAACCAAACTCAAGATTTATCAGGGCTGTGTACTTTCAACACTACATATGACATGTCCAAACTGTCTTCCTTCCATACAACCTGCCTCAGAAAAATCCTCTCTATCTTTTGGCCCAGAACAGTCTCAGACCAAGATCTATTGACACAGTGCAGCCAAGAGGATTTGAGCACCATCATTGCCAGGAGGCATTGGAGATGGATTGGTCATGTGCTTCGGATGGAAACTGATTCTATCACCAGAGTAGCAATAAGATGGACACCTGAAGGCAAGTGAAAACGAGGCCTCTCAAAAATAAAATGGCAAAGAGCTGTGGAAGCTGACCTGAAAAACCTGGGACACAGCTGGGAAACCATTGAAAGACTTGCCAGAAAGAGACAGGAGTGGAGGAGCTTCGTCAATGCCCTAAACACCAGAGGTGTAATAGGAACATGATGACAATAATGATGGTTGTAGTAAATTATTAACGAGTATAATAGTTGTTCCAACACAGGAAGGGAAGGAGCCAACTAACAACTACAGGGGATCTTATATGAAGGTCATAAAACACTTGAAGGTTTTAATAAAATGAATAAAATTAGTCAAAGAAAGACATAAAAATAATCTACAGTATTTTATGAAATAAAACTAATTACAAGCAGGATAAAACTATAAAGAGAGTGGGAAGAAAACCACCAGTTTTATCCATTTTAAACTCAAAGTTGGAACATTTTCCACTTCACCAATAGGGTGTAACATTCAGGAGTATTAGCTGCTATCATTGGCCAGATCTTTTTCTTAAATGTGGTTTAAGAAAAACAGGTTTTCCCAGCATGCACTGGACTCAATGCATCACAGCTAAGGCAAAAAAGAATAACAATTATTGAAAATCTTGGGCCAGATTCTCGGGTACACCTAAGCTATGTTATATGCACTTGATGAGGCAGAGGACGAAATGTGGCTTTCCTCAAACTCCTGTGCCCCATCCTAAGAATAGTAGGGGGCTAATTCAACTGCTGGGGCAAGATACAACAGCCTCTGGACTTCTTTAACTTGTGCCAGTTACTGGAAGACCAATTTCACCTATCCCCTCTATCATAACCTTAGTCCCAGATTTGGACCTTAGCGTCCAAAATATGGGGGTTAGCATGAAAACCTCCAAGCTTAGTTACCAGCTTGGACCTGGTACCTGCTGCCACCACCCAAAAAATTAGAGTGTTTTGGGGCACTCTGGTCCCCCTGAAAAACCTTCCCTGGGGACCCCAAGACCCAAATCCCTTGAGTCTCACAACAAAGGGAAATAATCCTTTTTCCCTTCCCCCCTCCAGGTGCTCCTGGAGAGATACACAGACAAAAGCTCTGTGAATCCAAACAGAGTGACTCCCCCTCTCCGTTCCCAGTCCTGGAAACAAAAAGCACTTTCCTATTCCCCCAGAGGGAATGCAAAATCAGGCTAGCAAATCCAACACACAGATCTCCCCGATTTCTTCCTCCCACCAATTCCCTGGTGAGTACAGACTCAATTTCCCTGAAATTTCCCAGTAAAGAAAACTTCAACAGGTCTTAAAAGAAAGCTTTATATAAAAAAGAAAGGAAAAATACATACAAATGGTCTCTCTGTATTAAGGTGACAAGATACAGGGTCGATTGCTTAAAAGAATATTGAATAAACAGCCTTATTCAAAAAGAATACAAATCAAAGCACTCCAGCACTTATATTCATGCAAATACCAAAGAAAAGAAACCATATAACTTACTATCTGATCTCTTTGTCCTTACACTTAGAAACAGAAGACTAGAAAATAGAAACTACTTCTCCAAAGCTCAGAGAAAGCAGGCAGACAGACAAAAGACTCAGACACAAACTTCCCTCCACCCAGAGTTGAAAAAATCCGGTTTTCTGATTGGTCCTCTGGTCAGGTGCTTCAGGTGAAAGAGACATTAACCCTTAGCTATCTGTTTATGACACGCCCCCCAAATTGCAGACAGTGGGGAAGCTCACTGGAGGCGATTTCCTTCTAGAACTTGAAAATAAACAGATTAATACAACACATGCACCTTTACATATACCCCTAAGTATATAACTAACAGACTTCTACATTTTAAGAACACTTTTTAACTACTGAATTCTGGGAAACTCTCACGGGAGAGTGCATCAGCTACTTTGTTAGAAGCTCCTGTGATGTGCTGAATTTCAAAATCAAAATCTTGGAGAGCTAAACTCCAACGAAGAAGTTTTTTGTTGTTCCCCTTGGCAGTATGAAGCCACTTTAGTGCAGCATGGTCAGTTTGTAGTTGGAACCGCCGTCCCCAAACATATGGGCGTAGCTTTTCCAGGGCGTACACAATGGCATAGCATTCCTTTTCACTGACTGACCAGTGACTTTCCCTCTCAGACAGTTTCTTACTGAGAAACACGACAGGATGGAAGTTGTGATCTGTTGCTTCCTGCATGAGCACTGCTCCTATACCACGCTCAGATGCATCTGTGGTTACTAGGAATGGCTTGTCAAAGTCCGGGGCCCTGAGCACAGGGTCAGACATGAGCATCGCCTTAAGCTGGGTAAAGGCCTTTGACACTCATCAGTCCACTTAACGGCATTTGGCTGGGTCTTTTTTGTCAGGTCGGTCAATGGGGCAGCGATTTGGCTGTAGTGTGGTACAAATCGCCTGTAGTATCCGGCCAAGCCTAAGAAGGATTGGACCTGCTTCTTGGACCGTGGGACAGGCCACTTTTGGATAGCATCCACCTTGGCCTGTAGGGGGTTTATGGTTCCTCGACCCACCTGGTGCCCCAGGTAAGTCACTCTGTTTTGGCCTATTTGACACTTTTTGGCCTTAACAGTTAGTCCTGCCTGCCTGATGCGCTCAAAGACCTTTTCCAGGTGTAGTAGGTGTTCGGGCCAGGAGTCTGAAAAAATGGCCACATCATCGAGGTAGGCAACTGCAAATTCTCCCAGTCCAGCTAGTAGACCATCTACCAGCCTCTGGAAGGTGGCGGGTGCATTTCGAAGGCCGAAAGGAAGGACATTGAATTCATACACCCCCGCATGGGTGACGAATGCTGACCTCTCCTTGGCAGGTTCATCTAGCAGTACTTGCCAGTACCCCTTGGTTAAGTCTATTGTAGAGATGAACTGGGCACGTCCCAACTTCTCCAATAGCTCATCGGTACGTGGCATTGGATAGTTGTCCGGACGAGTTACAGCATTTAGCTTACGGTAGTCCACGCAAAAGCGTATTTCCCCATCTGGTTTGGGTACCAGAACCACTGGAGATGCCCATGCACTGGTAGATGGGTGGATTATACCCATCTGTAGCATGTTCTGGATCTCCCGTTCTATAGCAGCTTGGGCATGAGGAGACACCCGGTAGGGTGGGGTTCTGATTGGGTGAGCATTACCTGTATCAATGGAGTGGTATGCCCGTTCAGTCCGTCCTGGGGTGGCTGAGAACAATGGGGCGAAGCTAGTGCACAGCTCCTTGATTTGTTGCCGCTGCAGACGTTCCAGGGTGGTTGAGAGGTTCACCTCTTCCACGCCACCGTTTTTTTTCCCGTCGTAGTAGACACCGTCAGGCCACTCAGCATCATCTCCCTGGACTGTAAACTGACAAACCTGTAAGTCTCTGGAATAGAAAGGCTTGAGAGAATTAACATGGTACACTTTAGGCTTTAGTGAGGAATTGGGAAATGCTATGAGGTAGTTTACAGCTCCCAGGCGCTCTTGGACCGTGAATGGCCCTTCCCATGATGCTTCCATCTTATGGGCCTGTTGCGCCTTCAAGACCATAACCTGGTCTCCTACCTTGAAGGAACGTTCTCTGGCATGTCTGTCATACCAGGCCTTTTGCTCTTCTTGAGCATCCTTTAGGTTCTCTCTAGCAAGGGCTAAAGAGTGTCGGAGGGTGCTTTGTAGGTTGCTTACAAAGTCCAGAATGTTAGTTCCTGGAGAAGGCGTAAACCCCTCCCATTGCTGCGTCACCAACTGTAATGGCCCCTTAACCTCGTGACCATACACAAGTTCAAATGGTGAAAACCCTAAACTGGGATGTGGTACAGCCCTGTAGGCAAACAGCAACTGCTGCAACACTAGGTCCCAATTATTGGAGAATTCGTTGATGAATTTTCGTATCATGGCCCCCAAAGTTCCATTGAACCTTTCCACCAGGCCATTGGTTTGATGGTGGTACGGGGTGGCAACCAAGTGATTCACCCCATGAGTTTCCCACAGTTTTTCCATGGTCCCTGCCAGGAAATTAGACCCTGAATCTGTAAGGATGTCGGAGGGCCAACCTACCCTGGCAAAGATGTCTGTTAAGGCCAGGCACACAGTGTTAGCCCTGGTGTTGCCTAGAGCTACTGCTTCTGGCCATCGGGTAGCAAAGTCCACTAAAGTCAGTACGTACTGCTTTCCTCTGGGTGTCTTTTTTGGGAAAGGGCCCAGAATATCCACAGCTACTCGCTGAAATGGGACCTCAATTATGGGGAGTGGCTGGAGAGGGGCCTTGACCTGGTCTTGAGGCTTTCCCACTCTTTGGCATACCTCACAAGACCGGACATACTTGGCAACGTCCTTGCCCATCCCCTCCCAGTGGAAGGACTTCCCCAACCGGTCTTTGGTTCTGTTCACCCCAGCATGGCCACTGGGATGATCATGGACTAAGCTTAAGAGCTTCCCCCGGTACTTAGTTGGAACCACCAACTGTTTTTGCGGCTGCCATTCTTCCCGGTGTCCACCAGAAAGAATTTCCTTGTATAAAAGTCCTTGGTCTATAACAAACCGGGATCGATTAGAAGAGCTGAGAGGCGGTGGGGTGCTCCGTGCCGCCGCCCACACTTTCTGAAGGCTGTCATCTGCTTCCTGCTCAGTCTGGAACTGTTCCCTTGCGGCTGGGGTCACCAGTTCTTCCTCAGACTGTGGACTTGGGCTTGGTCCCTCTGGAAGCGATGTAGGTGATGGGGTTGTTTCCGTTGCTGGTGAACCGCTCTCCGCTGGTGCACCTGAGGGTATTTTAGGCTCTGGCTGAGCCTTTTGGGTATGGCTGTCTGTTGCTTCTGCCAGTTGTGGCTCGCTGGCGCCCACTGGCGTTGAGTTTGAAGATGGGGTTGCAATCGCTGGTGCTGGTTGCTGTTCCAGTTCCGGGCCTGGGACTGGAGGTGCTGTGGCTGTTTCAGTGGTTGGCATGGAATCTGGATCCACTACCTCTGTCTGGGTCTCTGGTAACACAGACGGGGCGTCTGTGGACGGTTCAGGAACAGGGATGGGTCTGGAAGCTTGCCTGGTTTGGCTACGTGTAACCATTCCCACTCTCTTGGCCCGCCTCACCTGGTTGGCCAAGTCTTCCCCCAGTAGCATGGGGATAGGATAATTGTCATAGACTGCAAAAGTCCACATTCCTGACCAGCCTTTGTACTGGACAGGCAGTTGAGCTGTAGGCAAGTCTACAGCTTGTGACATGAAGGGGTAAATTGTAACTTTGGCCTTTGGGTTGATGAATTTGGGGTCAACGAAGGATTGGTGGATAGCTGACACTTGTGCCCCCGTGTCTCTCCACGCAGTAACCTTCTTTCCGCCCACTCTCAAATTTTCCCTTCGCTCCAAGGGTATTTGAGAGGCATCTGGGCCTGGGGATCTTTGGTGTGATGGTGGTGTAATGAATTGCACTCGCATGGTGTTCTTGGGACAGTTGGCCTTGATATGTCCCAGTTCATTACACTTAAAGCATCTTCCATCTGATGGGTCACTGGGCCGAGGTGAGTTACTGGAGACTGGTGAGGTGGAAGGGTAGGGTGGCTTTACTTGGGTGGTATGTGGGGTCTTTGGCTGTCCTCGGTTGTAGGGTTTATGGTCTGTGTGCCCCCTGGGGTAATCGTTTCCCTTGACAGTAGCTTTCTTGCTTTCTGCCAGTTCCATCCATTTGGCTCCAATCTCCCCCGCCTCAGCGAGATCTTTGGGTTTTCCATCTTGTATGTACCGTGTGATGTCTTCAGGAACACCATCCAAGAACTGCTCCATTTGTATGAGGAGGTGCAGTTCTTCCAAGGTTTGAATGTTGTTTCCTGTTATCCAGGCCTCATAGTTTTTTGCAATGTAGTAGGCGTGTTTGGGAAATGACACCTCGGGTTTCCACTTTTGGGTTCTGAAGCGCCGACGGGCATGATCTGGGGTTATCCCCATTCTGTATCTGGCCTTGGTTTGAAAAAGTTTATAGTCATTCATTTGCTGCTTAGGCATTTCAGCTGCCACCTCTGCTAAAGGTCCACTGAGCTGTGACCTTAATTCTACCATGTACTGGTCTTCGGGGATGTTGTACCCAAGACAGGCTCTTTCAAAATTTTCCAAGAAGGCCTCGGTGTCATCCCCTGCCTTGTAGGTGGGAAATTTCCTGGGCTGTGGAGCAATAATTGGCGCCGGGTTGTTAGGGTTGGCTGGCACATGCAGCCCAGCTTTTGCCAAGTCCAGTTCATGCTTTCTCTGTTTTTCCTTCTCTTCATTTTCTTTTTGTTGTTTTTCCATTTCTCGGCGGTGGGCCAACTCTTCTTCTTCTTGTTTCCTTCGGTGGGCGAACTCTTCTTCTTCTAGTTTTCTTTTGTGTGCTGCCTGTTTGATTTGTTCTTCTCTTTCTTTCATCTCCATCTCTTTTTGTTTTATTTCCAGTTGTCGCCTGTGTTCAGCTTCTTTGATTAGTTCTTCGGCCTCAATTTTTGCCTTCGAAGTCATGGTTCCTGTTTTCTTGTGTTGGGGTGCCCTCCGGTGTTTATCTTCTGCACTGCAGGTTCTCTGTTGCCTCCTGAAGTCTGCCTAGCAACAGTGCCTTTAGCTAATCTTCAATGTTAAGTAAACCTGAAAAACCACTTTATTTGCATTTATATAGTGCTGGTAATGACTCTCAATGGGAGTGCTATTGCATGACAAAAGACCTGTAACAGCTCCTTAATGGCTTCTTGCTTAACATGCAAGCCACAAACTGCCAGAGAGAGCAGAAAAAAAAATTCTCTCTGGTTCCCTTTTAAAACCAAACTGTTTCTCTCTGCTAAAAAGCCCTTAGCAGAGAAAAGAAAAATATAATATTCCTACTGGCTTCTGGATTCTGTCTATCCTCCCACCACTGCCACTCATATCATAACCTTAGTCCCAGATTTGGACCTTAGCGTCCAAAATATGGGGGTTAGCATGAAAACCTCCAAGCTTAGTTACCAGCTTGGACCTGGTACCTGCTGCCACCACCCAAAAAATTAGAGTGTTTTGGGGCACTCTGGTCCCCCTGAAAAACCTTCCCTGGGGACCCCAAGACCCAAATCCCTTGAGTCTCACAACAAAGGGAAATAATCCTTTTTCCCTTCCCCGCTCCAGGTGCTCCTGGAGAGATACACAGACAAAAGCTCTGTGAATCCAAACAGAGTGACTCCCCCTCTCCGTTCCCAGTCCTGGAAACAAAAAGCACTTTCCTATTCCCCCAGAGGGAATGCAAAATCAGGCTAGCAAATCCAACACACAGATCTCCCCGATTTCTTCCTCCCACCAATTCCCTGGTGAGTACAGACTCAATTTCCCTGAAATTTCCCAGTAAAGAAAACTTCAACAGGTCTTAAAAGAAAGCTTTATATAAAAAAGAAAGGAAAAATACATACAAAGGGTCTCTCTGTATTAAGGTGACAAGATACAGGGTCGATTGCTTAAAAGAATATTGAATAAACAGCCTTATTCAAAAAGAATACAAATCAAAGCACTCCAGCACTTATATTCATGCAAATACCAAAGAAAAGAAACCATATAACTTACTATCTGATCTCTTTGTCCTTACACTTAGAAACAGAAGACTAGAAAATAGAAACTACTTCTCCAAAGCTCAGAGAAAGCAGGCAGACAGACAAAAGACTCAGACACAAACTTCCCTCCACCCAGAGTTGAAAAAATCCGGTTTTCTGATTGGTCCTCTGGTCAGGTGCTTCAGGTGAAAGAGACATTAACCCTTAGCTATCTGTTTATGACACCCTCACTCCCTGTACATTTGTTTTCACAGGTATAAATGACAGTAGAAGGTGCAAGACAGTGAAGACTTGGGCCTGTCAAAATTTAAATATATATAAACAATTTCAAGAAACAGAAATAATTAAATATGATAATTGCAGGAAAGTGTAAAAATGCTAAGCTGCAGTATATAAAATTCTGCTCTTACGTAAGTGATGTGTTGAAAATAATGATCTTGCAGTACTCATTTTGAAAACAGCACTTCTTTCAAGATAAATGTAAACAGAGCGTTTAGCATTTTACTGGCCTAGCATTTATGGTACAAGTTTCACAACAGCAGATATCACTACTGCATGAGGTATTTGCTTATTCTTGTACCTCCCTCATTCATACTGCTGCCACTACTTGTTTTCCAAATATTCCCTTTGGTAGAAGAGAAGGCACACATGTCGACAGCAGTCTTCACCATACATAACCGCCTTCAGCTTTTTCCACTCACATCTTCTACCATGTTGTGCTTATAGAATTTCACAATACAGATTTTTGTTATTAGCAGGACAAAATCTTAGAAGGATTAAAAAAATTGTTTATATGGATAATGAGAACATCCACAGTTACATTAAATAAGGTTTTCTTTTAAAATAAGAAGGGTTATAAAACCTTATATGGTAAGGCATGGTGCCTCCTCCTCCTCCTCATCTAACACAAACACTAGTCACCCTGGAATGAAATCCTGTCCCCCTTGGCCACTGACTTCACTGGGGCCAGGATTCACCACTAATTTCCCACAGAAGGAAGGAAGGATGGATGCAACAATGATGCATCACTGCTGATGGAAGGATGAGTTTTGGAAACCCAGCTCCAAAAGTTTTCTGCCACTGACAGAGAAATTAGAGTGCAGAAGGTTGCCCATGACCAGCTCTTTGCTAATGAGGGAGGAAAGATGAAGACTTCTCTCAGGTAGAGCAATTTCAGAGCAGAAAAGAAGCTTGTTAATAGTATAAATTATGCAATCCTTAAACCTCTCTTTCGAAAGCTGGTTATGATTTAATTTGCAGCCTATTTTTAACTTTTTTTAAAAAACTGTGCCCAATGTTTCATTTTCTATAGCACAAACAGTACAACTGAGGGGTTTTTTTAACAAATCAAAGGCCCAAGTCACATACAATTTTTCTAAAACAATTTTTAACATAATCATTTTTGAGGCAATTATTAGGTGGGGAGCAATACTGAGTGCAATGAACTCCTTAGTATACCTTTGCCATCTGTAATAGATTAAATGAAATCTATTCATGTTTATAGATTCCTCTGCAGGCTGAACTAATAGAGCAACAGCTCAGTTACTTCCCCAGATAGAAGTCTGTTTCTTTTTTGGAGTCGAAGGTTGTCGATTCTGTTCCCTGATGCCAGAACTATATACTACTAACTAATGATTACATTGTCTGTACAGTTAAGAAATATAGGTCATTGCTTCCTTTCACTTAAACTAGTCTCAGTACAATATGTCTCAGTGATGAGGATGAAACCTATTGTTGGGGACAGATTATCCTGCATCTGCCTACTGCAGGGTTCTTACATCTGGTGTTGGCCACTGACAGAGACAGGATACTAGACTTGATGACCTTGGTTCTGATCCAGTATGGTAATTCCTATATTCCTATGTACAGTACCTCAAAGCTGAGTGGCTAAATGCCTACTTTGCTGGCCTCTCAGTATGACTTTGTACAATTCAAGTACGTTCATCACATTTTTCAGCTGACTGTGCTTTAATAGCAGAAAAGAATCATGACTTCTAATTTCAGTAAAATATGTACTTATTTACATTGCCACAAAGAACACAGGCAATATAAAATCAAATTAAAGATATCTTAGGAAAATGGTAATTGTCATACAGTGGTGTCCATCTAGTTTAGTATCCTGTCCAACAAGGGCAGGTACTACACCGCTACCTCAATATAACGCCACCCAATATAACACAAATTTGGACATAACGCAGTAAAGCAGTGCTCCGGGGCGGGGGAGGGCTGCACACTCCAGTGGATCAAAGCAAGTTCAATATAACACGGTTTCACCTATAACACGGTAAGATTTTTTGGCTCCCAAGGACAGCGTTAGGTAGAGGTAGAGGTGTATTTCAGAGGAAGGTACAAGAAACCACATGTGAGTAGTTTTCTTCACTAATCTATGTGACTAGTTTCCACAGAAATAGTAACAAATAATCCATTTCTGCTTCACATATGTGTAGCTTTGAAACTATTTTACCATCAAAACATAGTTGAATAAAAAAATGTGAAATAACCAACATGTACAGGCACATGCTAGACCAAATTGGTGGTAATTAAATTTCTTGTCTATCCTACCAATAAACTCCAGGTTAACTTTTTATTATAGATTTTATATACATATATTATCTCTCTATAGCTCTATATTTTATATAGAGATGATATATCTAAACAAAGGGACACAATCAAACGGGGGCGGCTCTAGGTATTTTGCCATCCCAAGCACGGCAGGTAGGCTGCCTTCAGCGGCTTGCCTGCGGGAGGTCCTCACCCACGGATTCAGCAGCATGCCTGCTGGAGGTCCGCTGAAGCCGCGGGACCAGCGGACCCTCCACAGGCATGCCGCCGAAGGCAACCTGCCTGCCGCCCTCACGGCGACCAGCAGAGCGCCCCCCGTGGCTTGCCGCCCCAAGCACGCGCTTGGCGTATTGATGCCTGGAGCTGCCCCTGTGATCAAAATAGGTTGTCACTATTTGCAATTTTATGAGAACCAGCAAAACAAAAAGCTTCTTTTACACCCAAATTATTTGTCTCAGAAATGATTCAGCAAACAAGAATCTGCAGTGAATTTACTGATAGAACACTGCTCTTATTGAGTTCCCCAAGGGTATATACAATAGTGCCACCATTAGGAACAAGTCCTGTGATCAGTGACATTGGCTGCAACTTCTATGCCAAATAGGGTGACCAGATAGAAAGTGTGAAAAATCGGGACGGGGTGGAGGGTAATAGGCACCTACATAAGAAAAAGCCATAAATATTGGGACTGTCCCTATAAAATCGGGATATCTGGTCACCCTAATGCCAAATGATTTCATTATGTTGCTCTCTCATATGATTTGGTGTCTGTAAGAAAACTAATGATTATGCAGCTACTTGCATACTACATTACATCAATTATCTCTAGGGCAGGAATAAATATGCAGTGCAAATTCTGGCATATTGCTTTAAATATAATGACTTCAGTGGGGTCAGGATTTCACCAACTGATTTATTACATCTGTACAAAAATAATCTAAAAAAGCCTCATAGAAATTAAGGTTACTGACTACTATTTTATTAGGAACATGATACACTAGCAGATTTCTAATTAGACTTTTAATTACATAATTCGTCAAAGTAAAGTGAAAAAAAATAAGATTTCATTCTCAGAACAGTAGGTGGTTGAATCTCTGTCTTGTTTCTAAAAGGTGGCAGTAATTCTCTTCTGAAAAGTTAGTTTGGGGGAGTTTGACAATCTTAGGCTTCTCCACTGTTTAAGATGATCAAAGTTTTAATTAACCTGATTCCGAGATGCTGTGCAAAAATAACCACAACAGGCTGAGCTGATAGATAGTTCAGATAGAATTTCAAGGCAAATGGAGAACAATTTTGTCTATAGAGGCACCAAGCTAATTAACATTCACTATCCGTGATACACTGAATACTGTCCATTAAGAAATCGTATTTAATGTAGATGAGTAGTATCAGGACCCTGAGAACTGAATTGTTGCATGGGAAAATATACACTAAAACCTCTTGTGCTTTGAAATCTAAACTTTCATTTTAAAACCATTGTGTGAAATCCTGGCTCTACTGGAGTCAATGGCAAAATTCCCATTGACTTCAATAGGACCATGCTTCTAGCTATGTTTCTAGGCCTTGCAGTCATGAAGCTCCTTGAAAATGTGAACTGAGTTTATATAGTCTCTGTCAGGGTTGGTCTAATCGCAAACTTTCATGGAAATTACTAACTTTGTGGTAAGTCACTGATTTTGGTGCAAGTCTGAGAATAAAAGTGTCATTTTAATTTAGCTTAAGCAGGTAAAAAATGTACCGTAGTTAAAAAAAAGATAGATGTTGGCTATGGAAAGCAAACTGACTACTGCATTAAATTGGAGTACGTAGGCCAGGGTGGAGAGGTCATGTGTGATAAGATCAAACCTTATTGTAAACCTGTTAACATAGAAGGATGCTACTTTCATTCTTGGTTTGGTAATGGCAAGGTCACACTTAGCCATGTCAGGGAGCCAGAAGGATACAAATGACAAACATTCATCTTAATGCAGGTGGCAGAAACTCACTCACATTGAGCTAAAACTCTTATATGTTAAAGTTTGGAGGCTCAGACCAGCACCTTGATTCTCCGAGAGAAACATACACCTCTAGAAATGTGAACACCATATTTTCTGATTTTGTTTTTGTAACTCAAAGGGTTTAGACCTACCTGGGGAAACTAGGGAGCCTTAGACCTTCATATATTTTTTTGTAATATTTATCTTTGATTTCCTGTTGATCTTTCAATTTTGTAATTTGGGATATTCAACTCTTCTTGGGATAATTCACTACAGTTTGTTTTTGGAGACAAGGAGAAAACTTCTGATCTCTGGTGAGAGGTGGAAAAGTGGTCAACAGTTCCTGACTTGTGGAGATGTAGTCCAGTGTGATACCCCAGGGATTACCAAAAGGCTGACTCAGACTGGTAAATTATCAAAGGTAACATTAGCATAACTGTTAGAATTATTAGATTCTGATGGGGGAAGAGCAAAATAAAAATAAGGGACCAAATTTTGGCTCTCCACTTTAATTTGTGCTCACTTTCTGGATGGCCCATGAGTGCTTGTACCCACCAATAATCAAAACAAGATTCATAGGGAGGATTCTTAGAGGCTGCAAGCAGATTGGCAGAAAAGGGTACACATTATCATAGAATCATAGGACTGGAAGGGACCTTGAGAGGTTATCTAGTGCAGTCCCCTGCACTTGTGGCAGGACAAAGTATTATCTAGATCATCCCTGACAGGTGTTTGTCTAACCTGCTCTTAAAAATCTCCAGTGATGGAGATTCCATAACCTCCCTAAGCAATTTATTCCAGTGCTTAACCACCTTGACAGGAAGTTTTTCCTAATGTCCAACCTGAATCTCCCTTGCTGCAATATAAGCCCATTGCTTCTTGTCCTATCCTCAAGAGGTTAAGAACAATTTTTCTCCCTCCTCTTTGTAACAACCTTTTATGTTTTGAAAACTGTTATCATGTCCTCTTTCAGTCTTGTCTTTTCCAGACTAAACAAACCCATTTTTTTCAATCTTCCCTCATAGGTCATGTTTTCTAGATCTTTAATCATTTTTATTGCTCTTCTCTGGACTTTCTCCAATTTGTCCACATCTTTTCTGAAATGTGGTACTCAGAACTGGACACAATACTTCAGCTGAAGCCTAATCACTGTGGAGTAAAGAGGAAGAATTACTTCTTGTGTCTTGCTTACAACACTCCTCTTATACATCCCAGAATGACATTTGCCTTTTTTGCAACAGTGTTACACTGTTGACTCATATTTAGCTTGTGGTCTACTATGATCCCAGATCCCTTTCTGCAGTACTCCTTCTTAGCAGTCATTTCCCATTGAACCCCATTTGTTCCACTAACAGTAAGAAATTGGTGGTGACTATCCCAGCTGATCCCTGCTCAGAACTCCAGAAGAAGGTGAAAACACATCAAGATTCTAGCCAATATCCAGAGCAAGAAAATTTCTTCCAGACCCCAAACTGGCAACCAAAGGAACACAGAATTTAACCCAATTTTTGATTTGCCTTCATACATCAGTCTCACCCACACAAAAGAGATGAATTGCCAATTTTTTAAAAAGTGACACACACAATAGCCAAAGAAAAACAACCTTCTTGTCCCCATCTTGGATCAGAAATTGTATAATTGGTCCATACGCTCACCGGCAACATCTCGTCTCTCCCTTTATCAGTAAATATTCTTGACCACTGCTGACATGATGCAGCCTTCTACACTAGCCACCCCACAAAAATGTTTGGTTTTAATCATTCCTACTACATTCCACCCATACTTTTTTTCCCACGTGTTTTTGATTTTTTGTTTTAAAGCCTGATAATAATATTCACCTGGGGCCATTTCGATTCCTCATTAGTAGCCAGTTCCAACCCCCCTTGCTGACCTTCACAGTTAGTTCAGTCAACAATTCTGCTGACACTATTTTATTTTAAATAAAAATTATAATATACTGATTTACACCCACAAACATCGTAAAATAATTTTATCCAACACATGTCAACTTTCTCAAACTCAAAAAACCAAAATCATAAAGGGATCCTTAAAACTTTGCAATAGCTAAATGATCACTGAAGTAAGCAAAAGCGGTCTGATGTTTTTTCCAGTGTGGAAGAGCATTCATTTGATTTTTTCTTTAACCAGAAGCCAAGCTTTGAGTCTAGACAATTAGGAGAACCTGAAAAGGAATCTGATATTCCACTTGGCTCACGTTCATACACACTCAACCTTCCCTAGTTTGGTCTTTCCTCACTGACCTCTGCCAGCAGCCACGGTGACACCCAAACACCGTGTAATGACCCTCAAGTAATAATTGTATTTGATGTGCTAAAAAACAATCCAACCAACCCACACTCTAGGGTGTAAAATGTAAGTACTGGGTTGCTAGGGCCCCTTCAGGAGTTGGGAGGAGAGATATCACAGAGTGAAGAGCAAGTAACATGCTAGAAGAAAGAAGCACATTCTTCCCATGGTGCCACCCCCAGGCTTGTGCATCACACACCCCTGCAGGGCCAGGGCAGGCAGCACCACATGAGGACAGGCAGCTGAGCACCGGTACTGACTTCTCATTCATGCCCTGGGGCTCCTGACGCTGCTGACTTCAACGTGACCAGAACCCGGCCATGGGTCTCACTTCTGGGGGCTGATGGAGGAGAGACACCGCAGATACCCACATACACGCACAGAAGCCAACACCCCACAACTTTTTGGCTCCCGGAGATCCCAATCCCCAGTCATCCCCGGAATCAATAAAACATCCAGAGGCTGCAGCAGCTTTGGGGGAGGGAGCTAAACAATGTATTTTCTGTACCCCCATTGCTTCAGGGGGAGAGGAATGGTTCAGTGGTTTGTGCACTGGCCTGCTAAACCTAGGGTTGTGAGTTCAATCCTTGAGGGGGCCATTTAGGGATGTGGGGCAAAAATTTGTCTGGGGTTTGATCCTGCTTGAGCAGGGGGGGTTGGACTAGATGACCTCCTGCAGTCCCTTCCAGCCCTGATATTCTATGAACAAACAACAGCTGCTACAGAGGAGGTAACTGAAAAGTAGCAACTCTAGTCAAAGGATCAGTGAGACTTTGACCCCCCTTCCACAATGGGCAGATACAAAATATACTGCCTCAGACATCCAAATGAACCTTCTGATCTTTTCCTGAAAAGAGTGGAGGAGGATCCAATTTAATATATATATGCTACAGCATAGAGGTAGTTACATGACAACAAAAACAGCTTAAGTTCAGGAAACCAATTTCCCCTTAGTCTCAGCCAGAAACCTATCAATGGTGTCTAGGATATTTTCCTCCCTCAGGATATTCAGGACCCAAAGAATCTGTGAGTTCATCATCCCCACATCAGAGTCACTACTGACCTCAAGGGGAGAATCTCAGAGAGAATGGAGGGAGGGGCAAAACTAATACCAGAGAATTCTCTATGTCCCCAATCAAGGAACCACCTTCAGCAGCACCCTCAACAGTGTGTTTCCCAACTGCACTGACCAAACTAGCCCACTTCATAGCACCCTCTGAAACTGGAACTGCCTCCTCCTTCAATGGCCTTTTTTGTTTTAGGGGCTTTGCCAGCAAGCCAGAATCCTCAGTCTAGGAAGGTCACAGATTCCATAGCAACAGGCTCAGCCTCTATTTTGCAGTCAGACTCAAGCCAAGAGGCCACTGAGTCAGGAGCCACAGAACTAGTAATGCCATCTCCCCCAGATTGTAAAGGGGGGCATTAACCCCCCACAACCAACATCCCTAGAGACACCCAGAGCCTGTTGGGACACAAGCTCTGCCACAGCCAACCCATCCTGTGCTTTACTCTCAGAAACCCCCACATTCCCAGGCACAGAGTCACCATTCTAAGGAGCAGCCTGCTGCCTCTTCTGAGGGCACTGATTAACTCCCATAATGAAAAGTGGCTTGGATCCCTGCAGAGCATGTCTTAACCCCATAATGCCTCTTGTAGAGGAATGGGCCAGATCCATTGGTAGGGGTGAACCCTCAAACTGTTCCCACAGCCAAAAGTTACATGCCCTGCTCCTCCTGCATTTGCAGTCTGTGTGATGGCTGTGGAGTCCCTGTGTTCTCTACATGCTAAATGTTTTGTTCATAAAGGGTGAATACAGATTAAGTTGAACAAGTGAAACTTTATTAAACTCTTTGTACTGCTCTGTCCATGTGGCTGAGCTGCTTCCAGCCTAACTTTGTGTGTTCCCTTTTCTCCCATTGTCCGATCAATAACAGTGCCTCCAGAGAATGTTAGCCCTCTGAATCTAGTTCCACTGCTCATGATACACTGAGGAGAGCAGCACTTCCTCCCCCCACCTACCTTAGATCCATTTACATTTTCACAGATTATAATACAATTATAGATAGAGGGAGTTCTTGTGATTGGAAGTTCACCCCGCATTGGCAGGGAAGGGGTTAATAGAGCCCTAGGGAAGCTGTGCGGGAAGCAGCCAATAGGAAAGAGACTGCAAGAAGCAGCCAATCCTGGCCCAGTGGGCTCACATAAAAAGAGCTGCAGGGCCAAAGTCAGTCTCTGCTGGGAGCTTGAAGAGAGAAGACTGTGTCCTGCAGCATCTTGGACAGAGTAGTGCAGTTAGGGACTATGGAGTATAGAAGGAGCTCCAGATGGGCTGCTGAGACTGAGTAGGGTGCTGTGCGGAAGTGGTCCAGGGAAATGCAGTGGTGGTCGAGTCAAAGGAATGCAGTAGATGACTGTGGTTCAGAGAGTCCCTAGTCTGGGGCCCAGAACAGTGAGTGGGCCCAGGTCCCACCCATTTGCCTCTGGTGAAATGGCTGTACAGTTGATTGTAGATTCCCTGGAAGTGGGGAGCAGAGGGCTGTGTCATTAAGAGGATGCCACAGTCCTTGGAGTAATGTGAGCAATGTGACAGTGCTGAGGCACCATCAGGAGAGGGTATACAAGATAGCCAGCAGGAGGTGTCAGTGTGGTGAGTGGAGCCCCATCACAGACCTTCCCCTTACCTCTTGGCTGCTTCTTGCTTTGTATTCCCCTAAGCAGTGGCTTAACACTTACCTTGGGCTTTTCCAACTCCCTGGCAGGCATTGTATGGTTGACAGTATCCCTTAGCAGCCTGAGTGTCCCATCTCCCTGTGGAGTTTGGATTCATAGTACTTTCATCTGTGCCTTGGTTTCCCCCACTTCCACATGGAATTCTGGACACTGCCATGCTTAATACTGGCTGTGTTATCTGGCTGAAGGATATCTGTGAGTAGGCCCTTTGGCCATGGGGCTGGCTCTAATGGAGTTACAGCTGAGCTCCTGCAATAACTCTTTCAAATGCATCAAAAAGGAATATCCTCCAGTATCCCCATTGTCAAGCTCACAGAACCTTCTTCGGTGTCTCTAATAACATGCCCCACAGGCAGAATGATGGGGTTCATGGCAGGAACCTTCACACAGGGGCCTGCCTGTCAGCACCTGTTCTCAGTACAACATGCAGGTTCTAAGGCATGAACAGTGCTGGTGTTCTACCACCCTGTAAATGTCTCCCCATTGATTCTCACCTCCAATTTCTGTTGGGATCTGGCTGTATTTGACGCTCAAGGATGCAGCAGGATCTATAAACTGATGGGTGTGGTGTGAATTCAGATGCATCATACTGTACTTATACTGCATTTATACTGTACTCCCATGGTTAGCCTGTATCCGAGGGGTAGCCATTTTAGTCTGGATCTGTAAAAGCAGCAAAGAGTACTGTGGCACCTTATAGACTAACGGACGTTTTGGAGCATGAGCTTTTGTGGGTGAATACCCACTTCATCGGATGCATGTAGTGGAAATTTCCAGGGACAGGTGTGTATGTGTATATGTGTGTATATATGTGTGTGTATGTATATGTGCAAGCAAGAAGCAGGCTAGAGATAATGAGGTTAGTTCAATCAGGGAGGATGAGGCCCTCTTCTCACAGTTGAGGTGTGAAAACCAAGGGAGGAGAAACTGGTTTTGTAGTTGGCAAGCCATTCACAGTCTTTATTTAATCCTGAGCTGCACCACTGGGCCAGTGTCAGAGCCCCTCTTGGGCCAGGCTGCAATAAAGTTAATACATGCTGCCTCAGCATCAGTGCCTGAGCCTTGGGTAGACAGCCCATTTGTGTCCAGCCCCCTGACAGTGATGATAACTCAGATCTTGGGGTCCTTACCAGTGCATTAATTTGGGGGTGCTGAAACTCCCTGTTTCTTAGCTTGACATTGTCCAGTCCCCAATTCTGGGGAATCCCACATATTCACCTCCTGTGACCCAGGCTTGGGCCAGTCAGCCTTGTTTTTTCTCAGAACCAACCTAATTAGCAACAAACTCATCAACCAGTCTGCTTGCAGTACACAGGTCTTCTTGCTTCTGAGCCCTCACCCACAACCTCAGGTCATATGAACATAAATCATGAAATTGTTCTAATCCAAACATTTCATACAACTGATCTATGATACTGTCTCTTTACCTCCCCAAATGAGGAAAAAGATAATCTATCTGGCTTGTCACCTCCATATAAGTTACACATCGATGCTTTTGAACCCACCCGAAATTTTTTCCTGTAAGCTCAGGGGTCACATCAAACTTTAAGGAGTTTAGTTGTCTTAAATTTTTCATAGTTCACAATTTCTATTCCATTCATTTGGCTTTAGGCATCAAGACCCTTTGCACCACTAATGGAGTTGAAATTTGAGCCTCTCTGATGGGGACCTGGTGCAAATCATAAGCTTTTCCAAAGCTGGTTAGAGAGGAAGAGGGATAGACACCTACCAATGTAGCACTTATGCCCCACGCAGAACTGTTGTCTTGTGGGTTATCCGCACCTACTGATTCATCAGGCCTCTGGTTCCCTAGCTCATGTTGCCTCTCTTTTATGCTGTTGCTTATCCTTCTCCTGGTGTGGTTGGCATAGCGTGTCCCTCTCCTCCTGTTTGGGTCGGTGTTTATTTGTCCTGGTCAGCTTGTCATTTTTCCTTCAGTCCCAGACTCCTTTTTTCCAGCTGCAGTTCTCTGCTTTGGTCTCCCTCAATTTACAGCTTATGTCATTCTAGAGCCTAGCTAAGGGATCCTGGTTGAGGTGAAGCTTGGCCATTGTCCCCACTGCTACAACATGCTCTGGTGGTCCTTGGCAGGGGAAGAATGGAGGACCCTGGCATAAGTGGAGAAGGAGTGCACAGAGTCCCTAGCATAGGGAGAAGAATGGGGGGATCCTGGCACAGGAAGAAAATGGGAGGGATCACAGGGAATTGCTGGCAGTGGAGCCATGGAGGACTCTGCTGTGGGGGCCACTGACGGAAGGGAGGTGTGGTGTTGGATGGGATGCTCACAGAGTCCCTGTCATGAAGGGTATAATGGGTGGCACAGAGATTCTCCTGGCAGGAGAGGGAATGGGGATCATAGTACAGAGGGAAATGAGTGCAGCACACAAAGGCGCTGGCATGATGGGGGTGGGAGGGTTGCAATGAGTCCCTGAAATAAAGGGGAATGGGAGAGTGGCCCACACGGTGGGGAACAAGGGAGGAATGCAAGGACCCCTTGTGCACAATAACCTCAGCCGAAAAAATCAACAAGCATGTGACTCCCTCCACTACTAGCACTGAATACAAAGGAAAAAGCAAATATGAAAATGTCAGCCACCACAAAATGTGCAGAGCCTGGTAATACTGTGATTCCTAGATTTTACTACTAGTGTGGTATGCATTGGAAAGTCCTCTGCTGTACAAAGCTACCCTCTGCTGGCCAGACCAGGAGCAGCATGCGGTTCTCTTGCAGAAACAGTTGCCGTATGACTTAAATAGAGAAAGTGGAGCTGTTCCAAAGACATATAATTAATATGTAGCTTCATTCAAATACTAGTTATGGTTTAAAAAAGAAAAGCAGATATTAAAATGTTCTTCTGATGAAGGTATAAATATTAATGCAGCTTACCAAAATCTGGCACTTTGTTTATTGCCCATGTCCACAATCAGTCTCAATTCTTCAGAGCCAGCTACCATATCTTCAAGCTATCATACCACCACAATAAATTTAATATGACATTTAGGGTGTCAAACTTCATAATTCTCCTCCTTTGATCACCTAACATTGCATATTACTCCCTCAGAACCCCAAAAAGTTACTAATGGCCCAGCATGTAAAAAATCACTAATAACCTATTCTTTAATTCTTGTTCTTTGAGATGTGTTCCACATCTGCATTCCACTCTTAGTCTGCACTTGTCCTAAGCACAGTTGTTGGAAACTTCAGTGGTACCCTTCAGGGGAGCTGGAGCACCTTCAACTGCCATGCGTCTCTGCGTGCAGGTATATGGGCGAGGCTGCCCCCCAACCCTCCTCAGTTTCTTCTTGCAGGCACATTCTGATGTAGGTGGTAAGGTCTAGGAGGGGCAAGCTCTGTGGCTGGGAAACATAATATCCAACCTCTGATTCAGAAGAATAATAATCACCATCTCCTGATCAGAGGGGCCATCCCTGTCAGTGCTGGAGACTGGTACCGAAAGTCTGGAGAAGACTAAGAGAAACCAATTCATTGATGGTTTTTCCTCTGGACAGTACAGACCAATGACAACTCTGGGACATGGGAAGTTGAGAAGGTATTGGGTGCTGCACTGAGGAGGCTGGCGCCATGTTCTACTCATATTGTAGGAGCAATCTCCTGCACCACTAGAGACACTGGTATCAATTAAATCAAGTCCCTTGCTGCTGCATATGTCTCTGGAATACTCTTTCACTGGTGTGTGAGATGAAGACAGTAATGCAGATGATGAAGGCACCACTTTGAGCCACAGTTTTTGGGCCCAGGCACTGGGAGTCAATGGTGCCATATTAGCTAATGAATGAATGGAGGAGAGCTTTGATTTTTGCATGCACTCTTCTAGACCCTTTGTGTTCTTGCTTGGCAGACTTGGGGACCAGTGATCTGCCATTCCCTGAAGTGTTGTTGTTTCTTCCTGGGTGCTGGGGAGGAACAATGATGCTGGGACTCAGACAACATCAGACAGGCATTTCTCACAGAAGCCAGAGTGCAGGGCACCCTTCCTGACTAAGAAAGCTCTGAAGGTAATCTCAGAGCAACCTCCATCAAAAGAAACAACCTGGACACTCTGGATATGTCTACATTACATTAGACACCTGTGGCTGGCCCATGCCAGCTAACTTGCTCTAGCCCTGCAAGACAAAGGGGCTATTTCACTGCAGTGTAGACATTGGGCCGAGCTCTGGGACCTTTCCACCTCACAGGCTCCTAGAGCCTGGACTCCAGCCAGAGCCTGAATGTCTACACTGAAATTAAGGGGCTGTTTAGCCTGAGCCCCGTGTGCCCAAGTCACAGGTTTTTAATTGCTTTATAGACACACGCTCTTTTTCTGGTCCTTGCTTGAAGTAATTACAAATCTGGCACTGATCTCTAATGTGAAACTCACCCAGACACTTTTGAACAACTAGTGCATGGGTCACTCAGAAGCATCAGTTTACAGCACGAAAGACAGGGCTTGAAATGCAGTGACAGAGGCATACCTTGGTACTAATAAATTGAATCTCAACATTGGGGAACTGAGAAACTTTTACTGTACAAAAAACTTATCTATTAACTAGCATTAAAAACTACTCCAACAGGTAACTATACATAGAGAACTTGCTGAAGCAAGACAAACTGATTTTTAACTACCATCAGTAAGAAGGAACTGTGGGGGATTGGGGCAGCTTTATCCTTTATACGCACACACCGTGGTGTGCAAGAGAGGGTGCTTGAACTGCCCCAGAAGGTACCACAGAGGGAAAAATTTCTGACAACTGTACTCAGGGCAAGCACACAACAAGAGTGGAATGTACTTGTGCAATCACTCAAAGAATAAAGACTGCAACACAAATGTACTGCTTCAGGGACATCCATCATATGAAATATTCACATCCAACCGTTACTAATACTGCGGGACAAATTCTGAAGTCCTAATCATTATTTTTTTTTCCCTTGGGTACTGAACATCCTTCCATTGAAATTATTTGGAGTTTTGTAACCCCTCAATCTTTACTAAGGCAAAAGCTGACAAGAAAATCCTTTGCCAAACATGCAGGTCCTTTAAAAGTGATTCAAAATATTTTGATATCTTGTATGGAATATACTCTATGAAATACATTTTTGTTGTAAATTAATCACAAGTTAATAATTTCAATATAAATTATTTATAATACTCTATTTAAAGGTCTGGTACTCAGCACAAAGTGTCAGTTCTTATATATTGGAAACATTTAAGAGCTATAACTTTAGAAGCATGGGAAACTGAATCCCTAAACTACATTTGAATCAGAGACAAATTTGTTCAGTTTGAGTAGTTTATGCCCCCTTCTCAACATTTATTTTTTATGTAATTAGTTATTTCCTCACAAGTCCTGTACTACTTACATATGGATTGCAAAGTATTATTCACTTAGTGCATCATGGAAAATTAATTGCTATTCCCTGTGAACTCCACTAAAGATATGTTTTTTTTGCCAACAGGAATTTACATTTTAATATTTGTGTTTCCCTTAAAAATATTAGTTACAATAGAAAATTTGAAATATATATAATTTTCATTGTGCAGTGGCAGGTGCCCTTTATTTTGTCTCATCTCTGATCTTGAACATATCATGATGAAGCTATTGATTCAGGTAAACAGCAGACCTGAAATGCCATCTAGACAAGGGTAAGCATGGATAGGTGTATGTAATTAAACATAGCAGGTTCTTTTTTCCCTACAAAATATTGTGGCTAATCACATTAATGATGGCCTTCCAAACTGAACTTAAGAATGTTTGTTTTTAATGAGTTTCCTAGTGAACTTGCAAAAAAAAAAAAATCCTGTGTTAGAAACCTTTTTAAAGAGCTCTGTGAGGCTGCCAGACATACCATTCCTTCTCCATTCCTCTATAGCAACATTAATTTACTTTAAAAGCAACAAGGCCTTTTGTTTTGAACATGTGGGATTTTTTTCTAATTTCTTCTTAAGGTCTAATATACTCTCTCCTCTTCTGTTTTTTTGTTTTGTTTTAGCAGATGTTCTACATATGACATTACTTTGATTTTATTGCTTATAATATGTAACAAAATGAAGTACATAAAACAAACAAAGAAGTCATTGGCGTGGATTACCCTCTTGAAGTAAAACTGCTATAGGGGGTGCAGTTGTAGGGGAGAAAAGTCCCCTGTAGGTGTGACTGCCCTGGGACCATTGGAGGAGACGAGTAGAAAAGAGAATTCAGATTCATACTTATTTATTTTTGAAGAATCTCTATAGTACAGGAGGTGGGACACTGTGATTGTGATGTTCTTTGCATATACTGCAGCCTTCTTCCCCTAACTCTCCATGGTCTCTGTACTCACATAGGGTCTCTTTGCCTGTGTGTACACTGCAAAAAAAAACCCATGGCACTGAATCTCAGAGCCTGGGTCAATTGATTTGGGCTTATGGGGCTAAATATAGCAGTAGGTGTTCAGGCTCTGGCTGGAGTCCGGGCTCTGAGATCTCCCCTGTTGCTAGGTTTCTTTGGCACAGAAGGGTGAGAGCTTGGTGTAAGGTTCCCTTTATGCATGGAGCTGGGGGAGAACCTTTCCCATGGTTTGTTTGAAAAAAACCTTTTACTAAAGTCTAGTATCAGCTGATGTAGTTGAATGCAGCTCTACAATGCAGTAACAATACTTTTTTGTGTATCAAAGCAGATCACTTTGACAAATGCTCTCAGTTATAGGGAATCTGCAGATTTATATATATGAAAGGGAAGTCCTGCTGGATTACAGAAGTGTGAGAACTGTGAATTTTACTGTTTTGAACAACACATCAAGAGGGGATAGAGGTGCTGACTTTGCAGTTTCCTGGGGGGTACTGGATCCCCATTCTGTGCCAAACCCCTGCCCCGCCTCTGCTCCTCTTTTTACACCTCCTACATGCTGCTGAACAGCTGATCAGGTAGGCAGGAGGTGCTGGGAGGGAGGGTAGGAGCTGATCAGTGGGGCCTGGTGGGCAGTGCTGGGGGGCAGGGAAGAGGAGCTGATCTGTGGGGCTGCCACTGGGTCCTGAGCACCCACTACTTTTTTTTTCCGTGGGTGCTCCAGCCCTGGAGTACCCATGGAGTCAGCACCTATGAGAGGGAATATGAGCTGTGGATAACTGTATCTGCTTGCCTACAAAATCCATTTGAATTAGCAATAGCTATTTTAGGGACTGCTGAAAGGATGCTGATTGCAGGGTGACCTGTAGTAGATAAAACAACTAGAAGGCAAGATGACTGGCTGTCCTAATTTACCTGGGACAGAATCCAAAGATTATGACTACAATCTCTAAACAGTTAGCATAAATATTGTGTATAGACTTTTTAATAATACACTTTTGCACTTGACTAGTTCCCTCCATTAGAATGTTTCAAAGTGCTTTACAAACACTAATGAATTAAACCACAACACCTTTTCGGGGTAGGAACTGGAAGAACTATTATTCCTGTTTACAGAGGAAGACAGTGGGACTGAGCAGTTGTGATTTTTTTTCCCACAAGGTAACACAGCAAAATCAATGGCAGAGGAAAGAAAGTAACCCAGATGTTCCTGCCTTCATTGCTGCTTCTATTTGTTTTCTTTAAAAATATTTCCAAATAGACTTGTTTTCTCAAGTTTATGTTGGCTGGCATTAGGAGTTTACCTCATGGAACTAACATAGTTGAAGTCCCTGATCACAGAAATGACTGTTCCTTTTCTATAAAGTTACATGGTCATCCTTTGGCCTTAAAGACAGGACTCTGAAAGCACAGGAGCAAAAAAGTTTGGTTAACAGCCAACACGTTCTATAAAGCTACTTGCAGTGTCAGTGTTTAGTGATAGTATCTATTTTGTGTTCTTTTGGCAATAGGAATCAATACTTAGTCCCTGTATATTTACTTTGTTAATTAAGCTAGAGATTGTGAAAGAGGCAGGATTCAGAGCCTTAAGCTAGGTGTACACTGCAACTGGGGAGTGCAATTGGACTGAAGCATTGGCAACACTGACCAGCCACCCAAGTAGAAGCATGCACCCTGCATAATTATAATCTGTGCTGTTGTCGCTTGACTGCTATCAGTACCTGAGCTATCTATACATATAAAATGATGAGGTCTAACAATCATCGAGCAGATGTTTTCAGAAAAACAATGTGTAGTGGCAGTCAAAAAAGCTAACAATGTAAGAACTATTAGGAAAGGGATATATAATGAAACATAAATATCATGCCACTATATAAACGCAGCAATGCCCCCACCTTGAGTACTGGGTGCAGTTCTAGGAACCCCATTTAAAAGAAAAATTAGAAATGGAAAAGGTACAGGCAGGGACAACAAAAATGATTAAGGTTGTTAACCGCTTCCATGTGAGGAGAGATTAAAAAGACTGGAACTGGTCAGCTTGGAAAAGAGACGATTAAGGGGGAGAGATGATAGAGGTCTATAACATCATGACTGGTGGGAGAAAGTGAATAAGGAAGTGTTGTTATTTACTCCTTCATATAATCAAAGAACGAGGGCTCACCAATGAAATTAATAGACAGCAGGTTTAAAACACACAAATGCACAGTGACCTTGTGGAACTTGTTGACAGGGAATGTAGTGAAGGTCAAAGCTATAACTGGGTTTAAAAAAGCCTAAAGAAATTAATGGAGGATCAGTCCATCAATAGCTATTAACCAAGATGGTCAGGGAATCAATCCCATGGAGTGGGTGTCACTAAGTTTCTGAGTGTCAGATGCTGGACCTGGACAAGACGGGATGGATCACTTGATAACTGCCTTGTTCTGTTCATTCCCTTTGATGTTTCTGGGCTGCTGTCAGCAGACAGGATACTGGGCTAGACAGACCATTGGTCTGAACTAGTATGGCTGTTCTTATATAAACTAGCTTTAATATATGTCTACATGCGCTGCATCACACTCCACACTTGCCCTGTAGACATACTCTTAGAGACTGAAGTTCCATCTCTACAGGAAACAGAGTTCTGGTAGTAGCATTCCTCAATAGTATCCTATTAGCCTGCCTTAACCTAAAGTGGGATCACTCCAAAGAGACAGACCATTCGTTCTGCATGACCTTTCTACTGTCAACACATTAGTTCTTAAAACAATGGTTGGTGTGATGTTACATAGACACTTCTGCACTAGGAAATGGATGGCAACAAACCTGATCAAAGTTCAATAAAACTGTGACATACCAGAGTATGAGCCAGACTAATGAGCAGCTACTGTAGTGCCTAGGCCTCTCCTGGACAATACAAGTTATATAAGGTCTGCCAGTTCTTTAAAAGAAAGACTATGCATACAACTTGCCACCTCACATGGAGTTTCCCGGACACTTCAATTTAAACACACTGGACTAGATAAAACAAGTTTACTAACTACAAAGATTCAGATTAAGTAAATACAAGTATCAGAGGGGTAGCCATGTTAGTCTGGATCTGTGAAAAGCAACAGAGTCCTGTGGCACCTTATAGTCTAACACGCGTATTGTAGCATAAGCTTTCGTGGGTGAATACCCACTTCGACAAATGAAGTGGGTATTCACCCATGAAAACTTATGCTCCAATACACCTGTTAGTCTATAAGGTGTCCCAAGACTCTTTGTTGCTAAATACAAGTAGTGAGGCATAAAACCAGAAATGGTTAAAAGAAAAATAAAGATAAAACATAACAGGTGCCTAACTTTACTATGTTAACAAAGTTTTCTCATTGCATGCTTTCAGCAGTCTTCTTAGGTCAGGACCCCTCTCCCAGTCCAATGGTCATTTCCTTTGTCCCTTCAGGTACAGGTTTCGGGGCTTGTCTACATCACAAAGTTGCAGCGCTGGTGAGGGGGTTACAGCGCTGCAACTTAGGAGGTGTACATATCTGCAGGGCATCACCAGCGCTGCAACTCCCTGTTTGCAGCGCTGGCCGTACTCCCGTTTTGTCTCGGGTGTAGAGGATCCAGCGCTGGTAATCAAGTGTAGACACTTACCAGCGCTTTTCTTGACCTCCGTGGAATAAGCAGGTATCCCAGCATACCTGAGGAAGCCTCTGGTAATCAAGCAGGTCTCCTTCCCCGGTTTGCTCTCGCATTCCCCGAACCCTCAAGCAAGCAGGTCTCCTTCCCTGCGGTTTGCAGGGGGGTTCGGGGAACGCGAGAGCAAACTGCGGCGAAGCTGGTCTCCTTCCCCGGTTTGCTCTCGCGTTCCCCGAACCCCCGAGCAAGCAGGTCTCCTTCCCTGCGGTTTGCAGGGGGGTTCGGGGAACGCGAGAGCAAACCGCGGCGAAGCTGGTCTCCTTCCCCGGTTTGCTCTCGCGTTCCCCGAACCCCCCTGCAAACCGCAGGGAAGGAGACCTGCTTGCTCGGGGATTCGGGGAACGCGAGAGCAAACCGCAGGGAAGGAGACCTGCTTGCACGGCGGTTCGGGGAACGCGAGAGCAAACCGGGGAAGGAGACCAGCTTCGCCGCGGTTTGCTCTCGCGTTCCCCGAACCCCCCTGCAAACCGCAGGGAAGGAGACCTGCTTGCTCGGGGGTTCGGGGAACGCGAGAGCAAACTGGGGAAGGAGACCAGCTTCACCGCGGTTTGCTCTCGCATTCCCCGAACCCCCCTGCAAACCGCAGGGAAGGAGACCTGCTTGCTCGGGGGTTCGGGGAACGCGAGAGCAAACCGGGGAAGGAGACCAGCTTCGCCGCGGTTTGCTCTCGCGTTCCCCGAACCCCGAGCAAGCAGGTCTCCTTCCCTGCGGTTTGCTCTCGCGTTCCCCGAATCCCCGAGCAAGCAGGTCTCCTTCCCTGCGGTTTGCTCTCGCGTTCCCCGAACCCCGAGCAAGCAGGTCTCCTTCCCTGAGGTTTGCAGGGGGGTTCGGGGAACGCGAGAGCAAACCGTGGCGAAGCTGGTCTCCTTCCCCGGTTTGCTCTCGCGTTCCCCGAACCCCCCTTGAAGCCGCCCAACAGCGCTGCAGTGTGGCCACATCTAACACCACTTGCAGCGCTGGTTGCTGTAAGTGTGGCCACTCTGTAGCACTGGCCCTATACAGCTGTACTAATACAGCTGTAACAACCAGCGCTGCAAAATTGTAGATGTAGACATACCCTCAGAGTGGGTTGAGAGAGGGGTTTCTTGGGTAGTCTGTCTCTTATTTTTATAGCCCTCTGGGAAGCATTGCCAAATGGGAGCAAGGTGCCAGGGAGTCTATGTGGAATCCATGCTGTTTCTTTATTAAGATGTATGTTTTTTTGCTCCTGCCTCCTTTCTTGGGAAAGACGAGCCACTGACTAGGTAGTAGCCATCAGTGTGCCCTTGGTTTCTGAGGAACTGATCTGGCCACTCGCCCTTTATTTCTGAAAAACATATTTTTATCATGATCTCAGCTTATGTTTATAGCTTCTCCTATAACACCACTATATGCATGTTGCTGTGCTCTGAGCAGGGGCTTGGACTAGATGATCTCCTGAGGTCCCTTCCAACCCTAATCTATGATTCTACTGACCTGCAAGTTATGAGCTTTTAAATGATCCCTCTCAAGAGATGCCTTGTACAAAAATTACAATAGCGTGTAGGGTGTGAACATAGGCAGATCCCCTCACAATCACAGACTCACTTCCTTTTGCAAAAACCTGGTTTTGAAAACAGATCTCCCATAAAACTCGGCCAAGCCAACTCCTGTGACTGCTGTCAGGCTCACCGCCCCAGCCGCTCTGACGGCGCGTGGCCGTGGGTTAGGCATGAGCTGCCATCCCGGTGCCCAACAGATTATTTAACCCGGTACGAAAATGTGCGGCCGGAAGGCCCGGCGCCAGAGCGGAGGGCTCTAGCCGCTCCCGCGGCGCAAGGGCCTGTAGGGGGCGGTATGGGCACGGTCCCTGCGCTATGTGCCGCCCCCGGCCTCGCGGGGGCGTCCTTTGCCTCTGCCACAGCACCGCTGGTGCAGGCTCTGGGCCGCCCCGCGCAGCCGGCCCCGCGCCCCTGCCCGAGAGCAGCGCCGGCCCGCAGAGCAGGGGGAGGGCTGGCGCCCCCGAGCTTCCCTTGACGGAGGGGCGCGCTCCTTCGGGTCCACAAGCTCCCAACCGCTTCCCACTGCAGGCAACTGAAGCTTCCGCCAGCGGCCCGCCTGGGCAGGGCGCGCACACCCCGTCCCCTACGCCAACCACCGCGCACCGTGCGCAAACTGCGCATGCGCACACTCGGTAAGGGGGTAAAAGGCACGACCGCTCTCCGGTCCCTCGGTGTCCGCAGCAGACTGCTGAACGGAAAACGAACGAGTGCCTCCTCTGTTACGTCACGCGCATCCCGGCACGGCTATCCAATCAGAAGCCGCTGTGTCGCGGCGCCAAACTGGAAAGCAGGGGGCGTGGCAGGAAGGACGCAGGCCCCGCCTTCAGCCCGGGGACTGGAGTTCGGGCTCCGCGCGCCCCCTTCCGGGGTTTCCCTGTCACGTGGCAAGGGAGCGGCTGTTGCAGCGTAAGGGGCCGGGGGAGCTATGCCCGGTAGGAAGGTACTAACGGCCGGAGTGAGAGCGCGAGCTGTGTGGGGCGGGCGCGGGGTCTCCGTACCCGGGCCCTGAGGGAGGGAGGGAGGGAGGGAGGGCGGGGGAAGACTGGAGTCAGTCCCGCAGTGATCTGGCGCCAGGGCTATGTTAGCTTCCGTTTGTACAGCGCCTAGCACAGTGGGCGTCGTTCGGTACCGTTATTGGTTTGATGTATAGGAGGGCAAATGGTGTCTGAGCCTAAAGTTAAGCACATGCAGAAATATTTGCAGAATTGGAAACCAACTGACCAGCTATACTAATTTGCTACTAATGTCATCGGCATAGCCCAGTGGCTCTCAAACCTTTTTACTGGTGACCCCTTTCACATAACAAGTCTCTGAGTGCGACTCCCCTCTTATAAATTAAAAACACTTTAACACCATTATAAATGCTGGAGGCAAAGTGGTGTTTGGGGTGGAGGGTGACAGCTCATGACCCGCCCCCCCCCATGTAATACCTCCTGACCCCCATTTTGTGAACCCCTGGCATAACCAAAGTGTAACACCATTTTGCCTGAAAACTATGCTTCTGCTATATCAAGGGTTCTCAAACTTCATTGCACCATGACCCCCTTCTGGCAACAAAAATTACTACAAGACCACAGGAGGGGGGACCGAAGCCTGAGTCTAGCTAATTCCAACTGCCCTGAGTGGGGGAGCCAAAGCTCCAGCCCTACTGCCCTGGGTGGGGAAGGGGTCAAAGCCAAAGCCCAAGGGCTGCAGTCCCAGCCAGGTGCCTGTAATGTGAGGCTTCAGCCCCGAGCCCCAGCACATCTAAGTCAGGCCTGGTGACCCCATTAAAATGTGATTGTGACCCAGTTCGGGGTTGTTACCCACAGTTTGAGAACTGCTGTGCTATATGTTCCTTTCAGAGGTACTTAATGATCACTTCCAAATAGTAGACAGACCCCCCCCCCCCCCCCCCCCCCCCCACATAGGAGTCCAGGTTAATGCTTTTCCCCATCATAATAAATAAGTCTTGTAACATTTCGCTAGCCCTTTGTGTGGAAGCTGACTGTTGCCATGTTTAGGTCTAGAAAACTGCAGTGCTCACTAACCACCCGATTGGATTTTCTTTTCTTTTCTTTTTTCCTGTGGATTCCAATACAGGACAGAATATCATTCATCACTTCGAAGCTAAAACCATGCAAAAGAACTCCCTAGCTATAGATGTCTCTTCTGAAATTTTAATATAGTTCTTCACATTTCCAGCCTCTCTCTGGTTGTAGCCAAGAGGGCTAATGCAATTCTTGGATGTATTAATAGGATAATATTGAGTAGTCCTAGAAAGAGTGTATTTTCTCTGTATTGGCATTGGTGTGATTTCTGTTTGGATGTTGTGTCCAGTTCTGGTGTCAACAAAGTAGGAGGTTGGTAATGTACCCTTAAATTTTATTTAAAGTAAATTTAGTTATGCTATATTACACCATCATAGGTTCAACTCTGGTGGCTACAGTATCAAGCTCAACAGAGTGAAAGTCACCTCTGCTACCTCCTTCAGATTTAGAGCCTCTAGGAAAACACAAAGACCAAGGATAGTGACCACACATACATTTATAAGTATCAGATCTAGTCTGTTTTATTAATTTTATTAAAGTTATGATAAGGTTATGATTACCCAAGCATATAGAAATCCTGTTAAGTTACAAATATAGTTATCCTTAGTGATATTCTTAAGCTCTGATAACTGCCTTGCCAACTGATCAGTAGAGGGATGGTTTCTGCTAGTTTTTTTCCCACAGGGAACTCATTTTACCCAGTTTGGAAGCCCTCTTTTATCTTGTGATTCTGACTACACCGAACACTAGATGCATGTGCATGAAGGTGTCCACCTTCTTTTTCCTTATTTGTATTGTGTTCTCCAAGAATATTGAGGTATGCTATTTTTCATAGGTTGTGTATAGTTCTTTTTATACTTATTAGCAATGACAGACAACCAGTATCCTGCTGCTAAGGCACATGTTAGAAAAATGTGCCTCTAGGTCATTTTGTGATCTAAAATAAATCTTGTGGCTAATTTTTTGAAAAACCACCCATTAATACATCTGTTCCCATAATTTTGTGGCATAGGGTCATTCTTTGGTTGCTTACTTCTGTCAAGCATTTCTTAAGCCTATGGCCTAGTATTGCTAAGCCAAAATCTTACAGGCCTCAGCCTGTAGGCCTTGCATTTCAGCTCTACTTACTTAGACGTGATAAGTGTGTTAGGTATCTAACTACTAATCAATCTTATACCTCTACAGTCTAAGTCTATTTAGCATACAATGATTATAGATAACATGACATGACATTCACAATAAATGAATGATAAAATGAAGTAATTGACTACAGTAAATTGGAAAGGGTTCAGAGAAGAGCTATGAGAATGATTAAAGAATTGGAAAATTACAGTGAACATGCTGTTTACGGTCTGCTGAATACAGAGATAGTTAAGGGATGACTTGATCAGTCTTTAGGAAGGTACATGGGAACAGAAATTTAATAATGGTTAAGGCTAAGATTTTGTCATGGTTATTTTTAGTAGAAGTTACAGACCAGTCACGGGCAATAAACAAAAATTCATGGAAGCTGTGACCTGTCTGTGATGTTTGGTTCCATGGTTTTCCCCACCACCATGGTGGCTGGGAGCTGCGGGGCCGGTTTACCCTCTGCCCACGGCAGCTGGGAGCTGCAGGGTGATCATATTTCCCAAAGATGAAAAGGGACACCCCCAGCTGCTCACCTAAGGTGGCCCCCTACCCTCCTTCCATGCGAGGCTGTCACCTGTTGATGGAACCCTGAGGAGGGACACCTTAGGAGTCTGTTACCTGTTGCTGAACATTGTGGGGGGGGGGGGGGGTTCACCTGTCGCTGAAACCCTGCCAGGGCCATGCTGGCTGCCAGCTCCAGAGTCCTGCAGCCCATGGGGCTGAAGCAGAGAATCTCAGGGAGATCTCTTGAAGTCATCGATTCCGTGACCTCTGTGACATAAACATAGCCTTACTAGTGATCTCTTCAACCTAGCAGAGGAAGGTATAACACAATCCACAGGCTGGAAGTTGAAGCTAGGCAAATTCTCACTAGACATAAGATGATAGATTCTCCATCACTAGAAACTTTTAAATTAAGATTGGATGTTCTTCTGAAGGAGATGCTCTTGTTCAAACAGGAATTAATTTAGGGAAGTTCTATATGCAGGAGGTCAGACCATAATTGATCAGTGATGGAATGAAATAGATTTTAAATAAAGATCTAAGGAAGGATGGATGGTGCACAGTAACAGGGAGGCTGTTCCAAGAGCAAGGGCAATAGTTTCATTCATCTGGAAAACAAAATGTTGACTATTCTGGGAAGGGCTTAAGGTGGAACCTTGCAGTTGAGTTTGAGGAAAAACAATTTTTTTATTAATAGTTGGTAGTTTTGGTAAGTTAATTCCTTTTCAGAAACCCATTGGTACTCTATTTTTATCTTCATGCACTGTATTGTGTGCTTGTGTGTGTATTTTGGGTACCCAGGGGAAAATAAAGGTATGCAGATTAACTTCCATACTAGAGTTTTTGTTTTGCTTCCCTCTCGTCTTCCCTTCCCACCCCCAACATCAAAGGTCTCTTTTAATTCTGAAGGTATTCTGGTGATCTTAAGTTGTGACCTGCACACTCCAGGGCACCCTACCTTTACCCTTTCATGGGATCAAGGCATAACCTGGTTAATTAATTTAGGCACCCCTACCTTTTCCTAGTACCTAGAGCTCAGGGCAAAAGGCACTTGCCCTTACCCAGTTCCTAGGGCTCAGGGTGTAATCTTCTGCTGGTTTATAGGTCCTTTTAGCAGTGAAAGAGCCTTACATGGTAATGTCCATAACCTCTATTAACTGTTACCAAAACAGAATACGCTCACTACGCATACGATGCTCACTGCTTCCAATAAGGCAGACAAACTTTTCTTGGTGGCCAGTTAAGATTAGATCATCCAGGGCACCAGCTTCTGCACAGTATGATTGCCAGGGTGTTGACGTCTGGCATCTTTAATCTTGGGCTGTGTCCTGGAGTTAGGTTTCAAATAACTTCCTTTTGGATCCAAGTTTATATAATTAAAACTTTTGTCTTACTTAGTTATACCTTAACCAATCATTTTAAACTAAAATACTACAAGATTGTATTTTTCACCAGTCGTAGCCCACTACAAAACAATTCTTTAACGCATCATTCCTCTGCACCTTAGTTGAATTAAATCTTGCAAAATTAGTTATGCAACAGACAGAAACAATGAAAGAATCAGAGACCATCCAGATAAAAAATAGAGAAGTAGGGATCATAAAGGCAAAACAATAGGAGTATAGACTGCATAATCACAACTGTTGATAAGTGGTTTCTTGTCAGACAGAATACAATCAAACAAAGTTTTCTTTAACCATCTTAAGATCTGTTTCTTTATCTGAAGATGGTGGGTGCTATTAGGATGGGAGTGCCTTCTGAACATACGGATATTACATTGTTTTGATGCAATTTAGATGGAATGTGAGGATGTGACTGCTTCTTAGCTTACGGTTGCTGCTGTCATACTGTGGCTGCTGCTGCTTACTGCAGAAAAGGGCTTCTTCAGACCTTACAAAGTACTGGTGGATTGTATCTAGATTTTAAAAAGTATTTGGTCCTTAATACAGACATTGCTGCTATGAATTTGGGAAGGACTTCTGTTTGAATAGAACTATTCCTGGTTAAGGATGGGGGGAGAGAGAGAGAGGAAAGATTTAGGCATTTAACATTTATGATCATTTAATTAAATTTGTTTATAAAACAGTGGCCTGAATATCCTATGTACAATCTAAAACTGTAATTGTTCCAAACTCATAGTTTCATAGGGTTTGAAGCCAGCAAAGACTGTTAAATCATCTAGTCTGAGCTCCTGTATATCTCAAGCCATTACATTTTCCCCATATATCTCAATATTAAGACCGAATACTTTGGTTAGACCAGGTCTACACTGTAAACTTACACTGGCATAACTATGTTGCTCATGGGTGTGAATTAACTGCTGACTACTCTCTGTACAACTTCAGAGTACTGGTCCACCCCTTCTGATGTCCTCTCTCCAGCTGGGGACAATCTCTCATGCTTCAGAGGAGGGTGGGTGGGCCGGGAGGAGATGGAGACAAACAAAGCAACCTATTTACATCTGGACAATTGTGCATTGGGTGAAAAAAATCCTTTATGCCCCCTGCAGGTGACCAGCTGAAGGATGAGATTTGGTTATAGTTAAGGCTCTGTATTTGTCACTGCAGCAGCCCTGTGCTGCTGGACCAGGAGCCGCCTGAGCAGCTCAGGCAGCCCGCAGGCCAGGTGCACCGTCTGCTGCTGGGGCAGTCTCAGGGGCCCTTTTGCCCCCCAGCAGCAGGCATTTGAGTGTGGGAGGGTCAGGGCTTGGGGTGTGGGGTGGTGCTTACCTTGAGGCGGGGGTCCCCTCTCTCAGCTCCCTTAGATCTAATTGGACCTGCAGAACCGGGGCTTGGGGCACAGTGGAAGCAGCAACTGGAGCTAGGAAGCTGCAGTCACCGCTTCCCAGGAGCTGGATAGGGAGCCCGGCCCAGCACCTGCTGCGCCCCCCACCCCCTGGCTGTGACTTGCCCTTCTCCCCCCGAACACCATGCCCTCTCCTCATTTTAGTCAGGGGTATTTTTAGTAAAAGTCATGGACAGGTCACGGGCTGTGAATTTTTGTTTATTGACCGTGACCTGTCCATGACTTTTACTAAAAATACTTGTGACTAAATCGTAGCCTTAACTGTAGTCATCTTAATGAAGAATTGCAAGTTTTACGAGCATACTCAGGCACAGTGGGCAATTCTGTTCTCCCCAGGGCCCAGGAAGGAAGGGAACTTGTAGAGTCATGAATTATAAGGCCAGATGAGACCACCATGAACATCCAGCCTGACTCCCTGCACACAAACCCTATAGAATTTCTCCCAGAGTTCAATTAAAGCAATCGTTTACAAAGATAGGACTAGCTATCTTAAAGATTGCATGATGGTGAGCTAACCACTCCCTTGGTGAGCTGTTCTGATGTTTAATTACCCTCAGCTAGGTAATTGCATCTTATTTCAAGGATAAATTTGTTTAACTTCAACTCCGAGCCACTGGATCTTGTCAGCAACATTGAAAGCTCCCCACTCTTAGGTGTGTTTTTTCAGCTTGTAAGTACTGCTACACAGTGATCAAATCACCTCTCATCTTTCCTTTGATAAGCTGAATAAATTGAGCTCCTTAAACTTCACATCGTAAGGCTTGTTTTACAGCCCCTGGATAATTTTTGTGGCCTTCTTTTGAATTCTCTTCAGTATGCCCACATCCTTCTTGAAACATGGATATTAGAACTGGACTCAGTGTTTTTACCAGTACTTCGTACCAGGGCATTGTACCTGATATTCCCCCTTTTATATGTCCGGGGGTTGCATTAACTCTTTTTCCCACAGTGTAATTCTGAGAGCTCTTGCTGAGGTGATTATCTCTGATGACCCCTAAGTCTTTCTCTGAATTATTGCTTCTAAGGTAGTCCCATCCTGTGAGTATAACCTGTATTATTGATGCCGAAATGTATTGCTTTGCATTTGGCTATATTAAAACTAATTTTGGGGGATTATGACCATTTAACAAGGCAGTTAACCTGTCGTCCTCTTTATTTACTACTCCTCTGCTGGTAAAGTTTACAGATGATAAAGATAGTGATTTTATATCCTCTAGATAATTGATACAATTGTTAAATGTCATTGGACCAAGAGTCAATCCCTGAAGAACCCTACTAGAAACAGCCCTATTAATTGATATCTCGCTACTAACAGCTACATTTTGAGATCTGTCAGCCAGTTTTAGTCCATCTAATGTGTACTCTGTTAATTCCATATAATGCAAGTTTTTAATGAGTGTCATATGGTATGGAGTGAAATGCTTTGGAGAAATGCAAGTATACTGTATCATCAGTTATCTTTATCAAATAGATCTGTAATCCTGTCAAAACCACAACAGTTTTGTGTGTTAAGGTGTACCCTTCATGGGGTCATGTTGGCTAGCATTAATTATATTTTAGCCTCTAATTCTCTGTTGATAGTCCTGAATTAACCATCCCATTATTTTATCTGGGATTGAGATCAGGCTAATCTGTCTTTAGTTCCCTGGGTCATCCCTTTTACCCTTTTTAAATATTGGAACTATGTTGACAATCCTCTGGAAGTTCCCCCATTTTCCAAGATCTGTTACAAATGTTAATTTTTAGTTCAGAGAGCTCTTCAGATAACTTCCACTCAAGAACTATCAGGGCCTGTTGATTTGAAAATGTTTAATTTGAGCAGATACTGTCTCATATCTTCCTTTGTTACAGATTCTAAACTTTCTGTTCCATCCACCACATCGTATGAGATGGTTACATCCTCTTGCTTCATTCCAAATTCAGAACAGAAATAGCTATTTAATATTTCTGCCTTTTTCTACTTCACTGTTTACAGTTTTATTATCTGTATTTAGCAATGGATCTATACTTGACCTAGGATTTTTTTTTGTTTCTAATATGTTTTAAAAATGCCTTCTTATTATTTTTAACCCTATTGGCCATTGATATTTCATTTATTCATTTATTCCTTCCCTTCTCTGTTACCTACTTTTTTAAAACATTGTATTTATTGCCATTTACTTCTCCTTTTTTCCATTCTGTATAAATACTCTTCTTTTTTGTCTTATTGCCACTTCCACTTCTCCTTTTAACGATAATGGTTTCTTGCAGGGCATAACTATTTTTGTGTCTGTGGAATCATGGCTTTTTGGGCATGCGATAGGATATTTATCTTGAAACAAGATTAGTGTAATCCAGATGCTCTGATCTGATGATGATCATCACAACTTTGTTGTTGGTGAGATGAGAGCACTTTTCTCCTGAAATCCCAAGCCACACTGGTATTTAATAATAATATTTTGCATTTAAAGAGCTTCATTGTTCTGTGCTTTACAGACATGAAGATGTGATTGTAGAATTCTTGGTGCTGCAATCTTATACCCCAATTCCGCATTGTAAAATGAGTGTGCAGACTACTGAAACCGTGGCTAGCTCCACTGGGTCTCTGCAATTGCAGCAGGCTGCCCTTTCATTGTACACTCCTGAGTCGAGATATAAGTGCCCAGTCCTGCCAACTCTTGATTGCATAATTAGTCTTTACCTATGCAAGTGACCCATTGATTTCATTGGGGCTACCTGTATGAGTAAGAGTTTACAGTGTCAGGCCCTAAGTATGTGTTGAGAAATGGCTTCATCTGAGGAGTCTCATTTACATTTGGCAGAAGTCCTTGGTTTCAGTGGTCAAAATAAGATTATGAACCTGGGGAAACATAAAATTGTCTCTATTGAATTTCTCTTATGTAATTTGGATCGCTTCAAAGGATTTTAAAAACCATAGTCTTCAAAAATATTGATTCTAAATCATGAGGCTCCCAAGATGTTAGTTCTGTTTTTTGGACAGCCTGGTAAAAATTGAAAGACCCCATTAATCTATGTTTCACTCCCCCTATGAGCTTGTTCATTCTGGTACAAACTTTAAAGTGACACAAACAACTTTAAATAACACATCTATGATATATATTTAAACTTACTAGTGTTACAAACAACACCTAAGATAAGTTTTCCTCCCCTCACAGTTATCTTTTGCTTTTTGCCTCTGGTTAGTTTACTTAGTGCATTTGACAGCAGTTGCAGTATATTAAGTGTCACTGGTTGGTTTGTTTGTTATTTAACATATATAATATTACCATGCCATCCCTGGCATGGCATTTACCAGAGGTGAGTTTTCTAGGTAAAATCATGAGAAAACTAATTGGTACGAGTTTACAGCATTTTCTATTTAAAAATTGTTTAATTAATGCACACCACATTATGCTTAGTTTTAATTAAACATTCAAATTAGCTGCATAAGACTTTTAGATTAATTTAGGGTTGTACAAAGAAAAGGTAAAACCCAGTAGGCATAAAACTAATATATGTAATTATAATACCGAACATCAGGATGCCTTTATATGTTTTGGTTGAGTATTTTTTCATGTAAGTTATACATGTCATGGCTCATATTTCAGTTTTCAATGTTCTATAGACAAATGAAGAAAATTTGAATATATGAAAATGACAATAATACAGCTTTGTAGGCTTGAAGCATTAAGCAATCAGAAGCATGCAGAGTTGCAGACTACCTGTCCAGGTCCATTTGGCCATGCAGCATTCTGTAGCAGAAGCCAACTTTCATATGGTGGATAAACTGACTCCGTTCTTCAGTCTTGAATGGATGTATTCAAAGTTTGAAAAAATGTATTCTATGCATGCTGAACATTTTGGACACTGATGCAATTATTTTTCCCAGTTTCCTGGTTTAAACCATGTTTAAGACAGTATCTACAATGCTCTGTGCTAAACTAGTTTTCCCTGAGAAATTGCCAGCCCAGTGCCCATAGTTCTTGATCAGGATTGGGGCCTTATGTTGGCCACTGTACAAATACGGATAGGAACTGTTGAGAATTGAAAAGTTTGAGTTCCCCTGCCCCCTTTCATGTAGCAACATGGCAAGAGAAGTATTTTTAAGAAAAATGTGATTGTAAAACCACAAACTGGTAGAACAGGGACTCAGGTGGGGGCAGGAGCAAGTATAGTACTTATCATTACTTCTAACTTTAAAAAAAAAATTGGCTAAATTGAAATTTGACGGTATTCCCTCTTAGTTGTGCAGTGACTTAGGCCTTGACTACGCTTGTGAGTTACAGTGCAATAAAGTCTCCCAGAGCGCTGTACTTGACTCCCCGTCCACACTGGCAAGGCACATACAAAGCTGTGTTTCTGCGGCTACAGCGCTGCCGGTACTCCACCTCCTCGAGAGGAATAACCGCTGTTGCATATTGGCTGAGATGCTGCTGCTCCAGTGTAAACGGGGAGTAACATTATTAGCACTTTTAGACTTCCGGAAACTCCCCATAATCCTCTTAACTGAAGCATCCTCTCTTGTTTTGTTGTGAACTCCAGAGGAGGATGTGCCTTTTCAAAGCTCCCTTTCGGGGGCTGCTTATCAAAAAATCAAACACAGCTGCTGTCATGGTATAATTCCCCAATCTGAACCTTAGAGTCCAAAAGATGGGGTACCAGCATGAATTCCTCTAAGCTTAATTACCAGCTTAGATCTGATAGGCTGCCACCACCCAAAAATATAGTGTTTTGGGGCACTCTGGTCCCCCCAAAACCTTCCCTGGGGACTCCAAGACCCAAATTCCTTGAGTCTCACAACAAAGGGGAATAAACCATTTCCCCTCCCCCTCCTTTCTTCCTCCCAGATCTTTCCCGCCCTGGGTACATTAGGAGATCACTGTGATTCAAACTCCTTGAATTACAATACAGATAAATCAGGTTCTTTCTCCCCCTTCTCTCCCCTTCCCAGGCTTTCCCTCCCTGGGCTATCCTGGAGAGAGAGACAGATTCAAGCTCCGTGAATCTAAAACACAGAGGAAATTCACCTTTCCTCCCCCACTCCTCTTTCCCTTCTCTGACTAATTCCCTGGTGAGTACAGACTCAGTTCCTTTGAGCCTTAACAAGGGAAAAAATTAATCAGGTCTTTTAAAAAGAAAAGCTTTTAATAAAAGAGAGAAAAAGTAAGAAATCTCTGTAAAATCAAGATGGAATATTACAGGGTCTTTCAGCTTATAAACACTAGAAAGAAGTCTCCCCCCAGCACAAATACCAATCAAAATCCATCCAGCAAAATACACATTTGCAAATACAGAAAACAATCAAAAGACTATAACTGCCTTTTCTACTTAATACTCACTATTCTGAATATGAGAGATTGTAGCAGGGAGATTGGCAAGAAACCTGGTTGCACGTCTGGTCTCTTTCAGGACCCAGAGAGAACAAAGCAAAACCCAAAAAACACAAACAAAGGCTTCCCTCTACTGAGATTTGAAAGTATCTTGTCTCCTGATTGGTCCTCTGGTCAGGTGTTTCAGGTTGACTGTTTATTAACCCTTTACCGGTAAAAGAGACATTAACCCTTAACTATCTGTTTATGACAGCTGCTATTTATCTCCTGTCTGTGTGTTCCATTCTGTGCATCCGAAGAAGTGAGCTGTAGCCCACGAAAGCTTATGCTGAAATAAATTTGTTAGTCTCTAAGGTGCCACAAGTACTCCTGTTCTGTTTGCTTTGAATGAGTGAGAGGCAGGCGGGGGGGGGGGGGGCTCTGTTTGAAGTACCGACAGCTAATGTTTGCTTGATGAGAGAGATGAGGTGGTGGTGATTGGGGTCCATTTCAGCAAGTGACTGCTTATCTGATCTATGAGAAAAAACGAAACTGCAGCTGTTTGCTTTCGTTGAGTGAGAGAGAGATGAGGGAGGAAGGAGGGTCTGAACTTACAAGACAGTGTGCTGACACACATTCTCAGCACTCCAAAAACCCACTTTCTCTCCTCCAACGCTCCCTGTCACACTCCACACCCCCCCCCATTTGAAAAGCACATTGCAGCCACTTGAATGCTGGGATAGCTGCCCATAATGCACCGCTCCCAATGCAGCTGCAAATGCGGCCATGACAGTGCACTGTCAGCTGTCTGTGTGGACAGATTGCAGCGCTTTCCCTACTCAGCTGTGCAAAGGTGGGTTTAACTCAGCGCTGTACATCTGCAAGTGTAGCCGTACCCTTAGCTCACTAGTATTAATTTGAATAGCCACAGGAAGATGCATGCTTTCCTTTCTAGAGAAGTGAGAGGCTAGCCTTGCATGGCTGCAGTCTTGTAACACTTTTTGTAGGCCATAACTTATGTCAGAAAAGCTCAGCATGCGAAACTGCAGCTAGAATTTTCAAAAGCACTTAACTACCAATCAGACACCAAAACAACGAGCCACAGTTTCAATAGAGTTCAGCACATAGATTTTCAATAAAGCTTAATATCCAGTCCCAAGCTATGGGTGCTGAGCACTTGAAAGTCTGCTTCTGCGCTCTTTCAAAAATATGGCTCTCAGGATCTGACTGCTACTCTTCATGAGTAGTCCCTTTGATAACTCTTGCTGTCACCGTTGATAACAGAATAATGAGTTGCAAGATCAGGCCCTGATGGCTGCATTTTTGAAAGAGCTTAGAGGCAGACTTTCAAGTGCTCAACACTCATAGCTGGGGATAATGTTTTCAACAGAGCTTAGCACCCAATGTACTAAACTCTTTTGAAACTGTGACCATGCATTTTGGTGACCTTGTCATCCTTTCTTCTGTGACTGATTGCTTCTATTCATAGTCGAGGTCAGTCTGTGGTAACAGAACTGAAAATGTCATTCCCTTACTTTTTTTAGTGGGACAGTTCACAGAGTTAAGTACTACTCAGAGTGAATATAGGTGGGAGAATTAGGCTCTCTGTGAGAGCTTGTCTACACTACCAAGTTTTGTCAACACCCAAAAGTTGACAAAACAGAAATCGCCAAAGGGTGGTCACACTTGCTCCCTCTGTCCACAGATCATGTCCACATTGTGGACACTGTCATCGACAGGGTGAGCGTTTTACCATGAGTATGTACCCCACAGTGCAGTGTTGTGGGAAGGAAGAGCTGATAGCTGCGCATCTTGGGCTTCTCTCTGAGTTCTCCCACAGCCCCCTCAGCTGCCGAGAGCAGCATCGTGAGTAGCTCTGTGAGCTCTCCATGCTGAGGAATGGCAAAGCAGCACAGCAGTCTGTCCCCACCCCCCTGCAGCAGCAGCATTCTGCCTGCTGCTGTGTTCCTAGTGCAGCACAGAACAGGAATATTCCAATTAGTTGCCCTTTGTTTGTTCAAACACACACATACTTCCCGGAGCTTTGAAAGGGGAGGGGTGCATGCCTGCAGGGTAGCAGAGATCAAAACACTGAGCAGAGCAATCACGGCAGGCATTGTGAAATACTGGCATAAGCCAGTTCTGTCAACAAAACAATCAGCAGTCTACACTGGCTCTTTATCGCTAATAAAGGGAGGGGAAAAGACAAAAGTCTCTTGTAGGGGTAGGAGTTTTTGTCGCCAAAACTGGGCGTTTTTTTGTGACAAAAGTCCCATTGTAGTGTGTCCCTCTTGCTGTTTTGTCACCAAAAGGCAGTTGTTGTTGACAAAACTTGGTAGTGTAGACAAGGAAGGCCTGAGTAAACCTTATGCAGCTAACTTCAGCAGGATTGTTTGCTAACAATTTACATGGCACAAGTAAAAGTTTGCAGAACTGGGTTCTTGTTTTTGACACTAGCAGCACTGGAGTTCTATATTAAGGGTTATTCAACCATTGTGCCTCATGCTTGATCCTGATTACAGTCTGACTTGGCTGTAGTTTAATCATTATGTACTTGTTGAATTTTCACTTCTTGCTCTTATAGGCTGGCTGACCATTCACCTCACTGGAAATGATCATAGGAGTGATGGCTGCAGGATTAGTTTCTGAGTCAGTTACACAGGGGAACGGAATATGATTCCACTTAAATAAATGTCAATACGACCTTTGACTTCAATGAAGGAACAATCCCAGAGACAGAATCGAATGCCTTTCTGAATGAAAGGCAGCAAATATTTTCCATCAAAGAAAGCCATCAAACATAAGCACTTTCTCTGTTTTTTTTTTTAATGTATGTATTCAGAGGCCAACTTTTGTCTTCAGAAGTTCTGTTCATTGTACTAATTTTTTTAACATAATTTTTTGAGCTGTAATAAAATTTGATTTTATGAGGAACACATTGAGTCTTTTTAATTTAGCTCTCTTGAGCCTCATTCAGCAACCTTTCATGCCAGATGTTCTGTTTCTTTATGCATAACATTCCCAAATTACTCAAGATGTGTCGAATTTTCGTGCCAGAGAGAAAATAACTAATTTTATTGCAATTTTGTGACTAAAGAATAAGAGAATTCACTGTTGCTGCTGTATTTGTTTTGGGAGCAATGTGTCCTCAGGATTAACTTTGTTACAAATATTTAGAATGAGGTGAAAACAGGGAGAAACTGGACTCTTAAACTACTATTTTAATTCTCATTTGTTTTCACGTGTCTTAAAATATGAATCGGACTAGGGTGGGGAGGAGAGAAACAAAACCATTAAAATTTCCCAGTGCTGTAGCCTTTCTTATATATATATATATATATATATATATATATATATATATATATATATATATATATATATATACATACATACATACACACACATACACACACACACACACACACACACACACACACACACACACACCTTGGGCAGAGTTCTGAGGGCGTAGGAGCAAGATCTCTTTACTTTAGTGATCGTTCCAGGGGCTGCAAAGCTAAAACAATTACAAGTTGTTGTACTAACTTATAGAAAGACATGCGTTAAGACCCTCGTGTAGACAGGGCAATATGAATCTTAATCTACGGTAGCTGTTGAGGGTCAGCCCTACTATAGAAGGCAGTATGACTGCACTGCAATAAAGGACCCATGGCTGGCCTGGGTCAGCTGACTTGGACTCGAGGGGGGTCTCAGGCTGCAGGGCTATAAAATTGCAGTGTAGAGATTTGGGCCTGGACTCTTGAGACCCAGCAAGAGGTCTCAGAGCCTGGTCCTGGACCCAAATGTCTGCACTGCAGTTTTATAGCCCTGCAGCCCCAGCTCAAATCAGCTGACCCAGGACAGCTATGGCTGTGTCTCCGATCTTTTATTGGAGTGTAGGCGCACCCTAAGATTTCTCTCAACTGGCATGTTAAAACTACAACTTGCCTTCTCTATTTTAGCATATGTTTTAAAACACATCTTTTCTTCCTAGTGTAGACGTGTATGGCCTCTGCATACACCTTAACTGCCTCTCTGGGGAGAGGAGAGTATGCTTTATAAAGTAGCAGTTACACTACATAGGGCTTGGCTACACTGGAGAGTTGCAGCGCTGGTGGTGGGTTTACAGCGCTGCAACTTACCGTCCACACTTGCAAGGCACATACAGCGCTGCATCTCTGGCTGCAGCGCGGCTGTACTCCTGCTCTGCCTGGGGTATAACAATTGCAGCACTGGTAATGCAGCGCTGCTTCGCCAGTGTGGCCACCAAAAGCGCTGTAATTGGCCTCCAGATGTATTTGGAGGTATCCCAGAATGCCAGTTCAGCCACTCCCAACAGCGCTGCAAATGTGGCCACACTGCAGCGCTGGTAGCTGTCAGTGTATCCACACTGCAGCGCTTTCCCTACACAGCTGTACGAAGACAGCTGTAACTTCCAGCGCTGTACAGCTGCAAATGTAGCCATACCCATAGTCTCATTCTAGCATTCTGCTCCCTACTCAATCATGAAGTACCAATCACCTGTTCTTCTGCTCTTACAGCTTCCCTACTCCATTGTATTTTTATTTTCTGCCCCCTGTGCTACATATCAGACGAAAGCATAGGGGTACTGTTTGCCAGGATACTTAATTAGAACTTCAAGGACAATGTGACCAAGAAATTTCATAGCAAGCAGTATACCTCTTTCTCTAGTTTTATAAAAAGCACATTAAATTCAGTTATAAAAATGGATTAAGAATACTGTTTTACAAAAGCTTTCTTGGCTTTTGTTTTTAATCTTGCATCAGAAAAACAATTGATTGTAAACTCTTGAGTAAATTGTGAAGTTCCTGCTGAGAGGACGGCATGGAGACAGAATTTAATTAAAAAACAGAAATTTTCCTCTTCAGCAACAGAAATTTTAGATTAACTGCATTCTGATTTCCCATTATTACCTTTTTATCTCTCATTACCAGAAGCCATCAGGACTACAAAAATTAAACTTTTTTTCCCCAATAATACTTTATACCAATATATTCATATACATGTTTAAAGGGTTGTGAAAATAACTAATCTTTCTTGTTAACTGTAAAAGATTGTTTTTAACATTGAAAGTAACAATTAGACTTATTCTAAGAAGCATAAGACTGAGAAAAGCAGAACTGCATCCCTCTTAAACCATGTCTACGTTAGGAAATCTTACAAACATTTTCACTTGTGGAAGCCTAAGTGTAGACAGGGGTGCAAGGGTTGATTCTATTATTCACCATTATGGTAAAATGCTGGGAACTGCTGGTACCTGCCTCCTTTACACCAAGGTTCACATGGCTGGGGATGCATTTGTAAGATTCATTAGTACAGTCAGTCTTAGCAGCACATGGGAAATCAAAATGCAGTTAATCTAAAATTTCTGTTGCTGAAGATGAGAATTTCTATTTGGTAATCAAAAAAAATATAAAAATTACTTTTATGTTTTAAAAAATATTGTTACAAAGATATGATTTCTTGCTATTTACTGGCCAACACCAATATTGTGATGCTGCATAAAATTTGCATTTGGCAGGGCTTATGAATGGTGATATCTGTTCTAGGTAATGAGACAAAGTAAACCAATATAACTAGTTTTTAAATCAACATAAGACAGTTCGCAAACAAAGCTGCACCAGTTTTACTAAAATGATTTAAGCTAAACTGGTACAACCTCTGTGTTTAGAGGAGTCCATAGTGTTGTGCCTGAAGTGCCAGGTTGCTTTCTAGTTACATTAAAAGTGAAATCCTCAGATCAGGCTACTGGTGGTGCTCAGCATTGCTATGTGGTTTCAGTTACTGGTCTCTCTCATCTTGAGCTAGGTGTTCTAGGAAGCAAATGAAAGTGGCTTTTGTTACTCGAAAGCAGCTACTCTATCTGATTAAAGCAGTGATAGTGACTGGCTGTCCAGTTCTTGGATGAAAGAATTAATGCATATTGAGGTTTGGTGAAAAATGAAGAGAATCAACAGGGCTATGATGTAAATGTGGAGTACCCTTTTTCCCTTCCACAAGGTGCTAAAGTGATGAAGGGTCTTGTCCTTCTGTCCTTGAAGTAAATGAGAGTTTTGCCTTTAAGTTGATGAAAGCAGGCCCAAAGTAAACAGTGTAGCATTTTATGGGCCTGATGTTATCCTTACTAATGTGGGTAGTCCTAAGTGTGAGTTGAAGGCTTAGACCCTGTGCCATTCCTGCTGGCTCCATAAAGATACTGAGCAGGAGGATTGATCGCTGTGGGATTTCACATGTGAGGACCTGGAGAGGGAGGAGCAGGAGCATATCATGATTGACTGAGCTCTGAGATGAAAGATTCAAGTCATCTTGATGTGAGTTTCTGGCTTAGAACAGAGTAGTCCGTGTGTTTGCTCAGTGTGTAAGCTTTAGTGCCCTGCACTCTGTGGTGGCTCCCTGTTTAGAATCAGGACACAATGGAAAGTTTTGCTTCACATCTTCAAAACCTTCCATAGAATTACCCATGGGTACATTTTCACTTAAATGATAATGATCTTCTGTGACAGCTTCCTTTCTGTCTAAATAGCAACTTCAGGAGAGAACCTTATGGGTAGCAAATCTGGAACTCACTCCTAGAAAGTGTTGGGATGATCATGAGCTTTGCTGCCATCAGGAAAAATTGCAATGCCCACTTGTTTCATGTAATCTTTCCACAATACAGCAATTACCAAAATAAATAAATAAAATCCAAGCCCTGTTGGCTGTAGGGAAGAGAGAGATGTATTGTGTTCACTTCAGAATTTTGGAAGGCATTTAAATACATGATTATGGACGCCATGAGAACTAGCTAGATAAATACACGTCAAAGGCTGCATATGTACTTCTAATGACCTTTCTGGTATACTATATACTAGAGGGGTCAAACTTACTGGCCCTCTGAGCCACATATGACAATCTTCAGAAGTTTGAGAGCTAGGGCTTATCTGTTGGGAGCTGGGGGTTGGGGATTCAGCCCCACTCCTGTTGAAGCCCCAAGCCCTGCCAAGGTGCGCCCTGCTGGGCAGAAGCCCCTACTGCACTACCCCGCTGCAAGGCAGAGGTCCCGAGCTTCCACCCCCCATCCCCCAGTCTGATAGATGGAGAATGGAGGGGCTGGGCAGGGGGTCGCCAAGAGCTGCACTTTAATGGCAAAAGAGCCACATGTGGCTTGTGAGCCACAGTCTGACCACCCTGGTATATACTGTAGGACAAGGGTTCCCAAACTTGATTCACAGCTTGTTCAGGGTAAGCCCCTAGTGGGCTGTGAAACGCTTTATCTGAGCATCTGCAGGTAGGGACGCTCGCAACTCCCAGTAGTCACAGTTCGCCGTTCCCGGTCAATAGGAGCAGCGGGAAGCGGTGCGGGCCGGGCCACCGCTTCCCACAGCTCCCATTTGCCAGGAATGGCGAACTGTGGCCACCGGGAGCTGTGAGGCGGCTGTACCTGCGGATGCTCTGGTAAACAAAGTGTCTCGCAGCCCGCCAGGGGCTTACCCTGAACAAGCTGTGAACCAAGTTTGGGAACCCCTGCTGTAGGATTTATAACCTTTTTCCTGTAGTTTTGAAATAAAGAATGTTTTATATCTGTGTTTAACTCTACAATAGGCTCCTGACTGGCAACACATGTACCAATTCAGAGAGAATCTGAGTAATTCTTAATGATTCATAGGAATATGAGTAATTTAAATATAAGTATAACTTGTAAACTGCTGTGAAATTCTAAAGACATTGGATGTGCCAATATATGCTACTTACATCAACAGTTCTCAAACTCTGATACCTGCTGTACCATATCTAACATTGAACAGTAATGGGCATACAGCCTTCATAAAGTCAATTAATTGTGGTCCATGTGCTACCACTGGTATGTGTACCACAGTCTGAGAAATGTTTATGTAGATTAAACATTATTTTTAAAGGTGGAAGGAATCACTATGATAATATAGTCTGTCCTGCATAATACAGAATTTCACTCAGTTCCTGTAGTGGAGGAAATTACTTAGTCATTAAATACATTGCGTTTAGCATTTTCTGCTTATTTTAAACAGGAATTACTATCTATCTGAAATGACAGGTAGTGTTTAGACTGACAGAATATAATGTAGTTACTGGTGATGAAATTTCCTTTAGACTTTGTGGTTAAATCTTATTCTTGATATGTGTTTTTGGATCTATAATGATTGCAAGTGTTCAGGGACTTCAGTTTCCCATCTCAGAGATTAATAGATTCCAAGGCCAGAAAGGACTATTGTGAAAATCTAGCCTGACCTGTATAATGCAGGCCACAGATCTTCCCCAGTATAGTTCCTTTTGAACTAGAGCATATCATGCGCTCTCTTTTCTTTTTTCTCTTTTTAATTAAAAAGTCAAATGGCCAGTGATGGAGAATCCACCATGGCCTTTGGTAAATTGTTCCAATGTTTAATTACCAGAGGGTAGCCGTGTTAGTCTGGATCTGTAAAAGCAGCAAAGAGTCCTGTGGCACCTTATAGACTAACAGACGTTTTGGAGCATGAGCTTTCGTGGGTGAATACCCACTTCCTCAGATGCATGTAATGGAAATATCCAGGGGCAGTTGTATATATGTGTGCTAGCAAGCAAGCTAGAGATAACGAGGTCAGTTCAATCAGGGAGGATGAGGCCCTGTTCTAGCAGTTGAGGTGTGAAAACCAAGAGAGGAGAAACTGGTTCTGTAATTGGCAAGCCATTCACAGTCTTTGTTCAATCCTGAGCTGATGGTGTCAAATTTGCAGATGAACTGAAGCTCAGCAGTTTCTCTTTGAAGTCTGGTCCTGAAGTTTTTTTGCTGCAGGATGGCCACCTTAAGGTCTGCTATAGTGTGGCCAGGGAGGTTGAAGTGCTCTCCTACAGGTTTTTGTATATTGCCATTCCTAATGTCTGATTTGTGTCCATTTATCCTTTTCCGTAGAGACTGTCCAGTTTGGCCGATGTACATAGCAGAGGGGCATTGTTGGCATATGATGGCGTATATTACATTGGTGGATGTGCAGGTGAATGAACCAGTGATGGTGTGGCTGATCTGGTTAGGTCCTGTGATGGTGTCGCTGGTGTAGATATGTGGGCAGAGTTGGCATCGAGGTTTGTTGCACGGATTGGTTCCTGAGCTAGAGTTATTATGGTGTGGTGTGCAGTTACCGGTGAGAATATGTTTCAGGTTGGCAGGTTGTCTGTGGGCAAGGATCGGCCTGCCACCCAAGGCCTGTGAAAGTGTGGGATCATTGTCCAGGATGGGTTGTAGATCCTTGATGATGCGTTGGAGGGGTTTTAGCTGGGGGCTGTATGTGATGGCCAGTGGAGTCCTGTTGGTTTCTCTCTTGGGTTTGTCTTGCAGTAGGAGGCTTCTGGGTACACGTCTGGCTCTGTTGATCTGTTTCCTTATTTCCTCGTGCGGGTATTGTAGTTTTGAGAATGCTTGGTGGTACCCGCACGAGGAAATAAGGAAACAGATCAACAGAGCCAGACGTGTACCCAGAAGCCTCCTACTGCAAGACAAACCCAAGAGAGAAACCAACAGGACTCCACTGGCCATCACATACAGCCCCCAGCTAAAACCCCTCCAACGCATCATCAAGGATCTACAACCCATCCTGGACAATGATCCCACACTTTCACAGGCCTTGGGTGGCAGGCCGATCCTTGCCCACAGACAACCTGCCAACCTGAAACATATTCTCACCGGTAACTGCACACCACACCATAATAACTCTAGCTCAGGAACCAATCCATGCAACAAACCTCGATGCCAACTCTGCCCACATATCTACACCAGCGACACCATCACAGGACCTAACCAGATCAGCCACACCATCACTGGTTCATTCACCTGCACATCCACCAATGTAATATACGCCATCATATGCCAACAATGCCCCTCTGCTATGTACATCGGCCAAACTGGACAGTCTCTACGGAAAAGGATAAATGGACACAAATCAGACATTAGGAATGGCAATATACAAAAACCTGTAGGAGAGCACTTCAACCTCCCTGGCCACACTATAGCAGACCTTAAGGTGGCCATCCTGCAGCAAAAAAACTTCAGGACCAGACTTCAAAGAGAAACTGCTGAGCTTCAGTTCATCTGCAAATTTGACACCATCAGCTCAGGATTGAACAAAGACTGTGAATGGCTTGCCAATTACAGAACCAGTTTCTCCTCTCTTGGTTTTCACACCTCAACTGCTAGAACAGGGCCTCATCCTCCCTGATTGAACTGACCTCGTTATCTCTAGCTTGCTTGCTAGCACACATATATACAACTGCCCCTGGATATTTCCATTACATGCATCTGAGGAAGTGGGTATTCACCCACGAAAGCTCATGCTCCAAAACGTCTGTTAGTCTATAAGGTGCCACAGGACTCTTTGCTGTTTAATTACCCTTACTGTCTTATTTCAGTCTGAATTTGTCTAGCTTCAAATTCTATCCATTGGATCTTGATATACTTTTGTCTGATAGACTGAGAAGCCTATTATCAAATATTTGTTCATGTAGTTACTTACAGACTGATCGAGTTACCCCTTAACCTTTTCTTTGTTAAGCTAAACAGATTGAGCTCCTTGAGTCTATCATTCTTAAAGCATATTTTCTGCTCCTTTAATCATTCTCCTGGTTCTTTTCTGAACCCTCTCCAATTTATTGAAAAGCAGAAATTACAATTCTTTGGTAAGTATTCAAACCAAAGTGGTGATCTAGATTAACTAGACTTTACTGTATTTAAAATAAAAATAAATATGAACGATAAATAGTTTAATGGGTTTACAATTTTTTTGTAGAGGAAACGAGCTTGGGATGCTGAATGTACATCTTTTCCAGATGAGACACCTCTAAGGTTGAGAAAAGCAAATGCTGGGACAGCAATGGTGGCTACTTCCATTTCCAATGCATGGCTTAAATGTGGCGATGGATTTCAGAGCACTTCCATGCTTGAGGTAAAATCCTGGTTTACTTGTGGTGTAGGCTAGAGATGCAAGCTGATGTTCATAAGGCTTTCCCCCTAATTTAGCTTTTTATGCACAATTTCAAAAAGAACAAACCTACTGTTTATAGCAAACATACAACAAATCCTTGAGGCTTTAATGTGGCTTGTAGTCCTCTCCCAAAATTTCCATTGGTTGAAATATTCATGTGTTCCATCTCTTCTCCCCATATTTGCTTATATTGTCAGTTGTCCTCCTTCTCTTGGAACACCACACAAAAGTTGTGTCAACAGCATATTGTTGAGTTGACAAGTTAAGCAGAACTGGAAAACAAGACTGCACAAGAATTAGTTTTCATTCCAAAGTGTAATTCTCTCTGCACATGATGGTATCTTACACTTATCCTGGTCAGTACCTATCATCTGGAAAGAGCTCAAGCATCTCAAACTATATTTATAGTATCAAAAAATAATTCCATCTGTTCCTGGGATGCAATACAGCAGCTGTTTAAAAGTTCACAGCCACACTCAACAGTAGTTCACGGTGGATTTCAGTTGATATTTCAGTTTTATGTCTCATTCAAAATGGCATTTGCTGTACCTTTACCTCTGATACCTCACCAGGATGTTTGTTCAATTCTGGCTGACATTGAAGGAATGCTATCTACTGAATAGCCAACTCTGCATCTTCGTGCACTTGTTTTTTTCCCTGGAATCTCTTATCCAAGTACTGGCCAGGCCCATTGGTGCTTGGTTTGTGAGATTTTATAAGAGCAGAGTCAGTACAGCTGCATGCTTCTTTCCCTGCCCCTTTGAATATGTTAAGGATCATATTTTCCATCCTTCAGCCTGCTCTCCCACTTTGGAATTAGGGTGCAATTGTTGCCTACCTCTCCCCCTGGCAAAATGTTATGTCAGAGCTTTGGGCAGGGAGAGGGGACATTTTCCTGACCTAGAGCAGACATTATGCAGTTCTGAAGTTGTTGTTCCTTAGGAGGAGTATGAGGGAATCAGTAAGACTGCTTAATATATATATATATATATATATATATATAAATGATTTTAATAGAAAATAAAGCTCACTGACTTGAAAGTAAACTGCCACATTAATGTGAATAAATAATGGAATAGTTCTAAGCTATAGGTACAGCATTGTTACAGTGACTATTACCCTGTTCCTTTAATCATTTGGGGTGTGTGTGTGTGTGTGTGTGTGTGTGTGTGTGTGTGTGTGTGTGTGTGTGTGTGTAACAAATAAATATATATATATTTTTTGTTATGTAGACATCAGAATCTCCTGAAAAGAAGTCTAGAGGTGATAAGCATCTTGGGCCACTGCTTACCTCTGCTGAAGGAACACTAGGTACTATCACTATTTCACATTAACATTGTAAAAGCATGTGGACAATGCAAACTGATAGTCGCATTTTCTCAGTTCTTACCTGTGACATCAGCTGCTTCCAGCTGCTGACATAGTCTGTGCATACAGAGGGTGATCTCTGGAAGAAATAGAACTGATCCTATCTGACTTGCACCTGCATTCCTGGTCTCCCTCTTCCCTGATCTCCAGATAGAGATCCTGAGAAGGGTGGTGGCCACTGCTTCTGCATGTGCAGAAGGAGCTCTACTAATGCTGAATTTGTTGTACAGTCCTATCCTGCCAGGGACAGTATTTTAAAGTTTTTTCCCTCCCCACAGTTTAAAAAAAAAACAAAAACACCTTTTAAAGTGTATAGATGGAAGGTGAGGCAGTTGTGAACTCCACTTGGAGAGAGATAAATAAGGAGACGAAAGGTGGAGCTAGGGGGAAAAGAAAATGGAGCCTATCAGCTGGATTGATGGCAGCAGCACTGCTGCTTTCATAGCCTTTTCCCTTTGTGTGAGGACACCCAGGATAGCAGCATGGAGCAACTACTATCGTGATAGGAATTGCAAAAATGGATGCAGCCATAACAGTAAATTTTGAAGGGGTAATTTGATTTTTACTGTTCAAAAACAGCTTAGATACAATGTAAAATAAGTTCTAATTTGCATGCATATATATATGGCAAAACACCTTATTCCAAAAAAGTCCCAGATGCTTTGTAGGCTTGGGAATGTAATCAGCTATTGATGAAATGCAGCTACCTCTGGTAAAACATATTAGTGTTACTATGAACTCTTAGAATTAAAAAGTGAAGAATAATGCTATATCTAGGTGAAACTTCAGGGAGAACTTAAATTTTAATTCCATGAGATCAGTTTGATCAGTTGGCCAATGATAGCACTCCATTCATGTACAAAGTGCGCTGGGATAGTGGTTGTGGCGTCAGTGCTCAGAAGGTAACACTGTAGCAGCATTGTACTGCTGATCACCTTTCTGGGAACTTACTTTGGGTAAAGTGTCACCAGTGGAATCGCTAACATCTTTTCCTGGAGCACCCCTGGAAGGTGTTTCTTGGTAGTCTCACTTGTGAGATCTGACAGGCCCCTGCCACTTGTTAGTATGTCAGAGTCTGCTCTTAAATACTGTTTTAAACACTTCAGTCAAAATCACTCATATTGGTCTTCCTAGCTTCTCTACCTCCTAGCCTCCATTGCCAGTCAAAGTCCTCTCTTCCTTAGAGGTGCAAGGTAGGGAAACTACTGCGGCAGACTCTTTCCACTTTTCCTCAAAGGAGTTTGAAACCCACCACAGGTTTTTCAGGCTCTTTTCAGGTGTGTCACTTCTACCCCCTGCCTCCAGTCCTTGTCTCTCCATTTTCCCCAGAGGCTCTGCTGCCTCTCTTGGGTTCCATGAGTTAAAAATAAATAAGATAATGGGCATCGCTTCTCCATGCTGTCCTTGGAGTTCAAAATTATGCGTTTCCAGATTTTTGAATGAAATCTGTGTTGGGAGGGGGGAAGCTGATTTTGTTTTTTCCCTCCAGTACTGATACCAAACAACTGGATTTTTCAGAATGAAAAGTCAAACTTCAAAGTGGAAGGAAATAAGAGATCTCATTTGCTTGTGCCTGCCTGCTCTGTAAACTGAAATTCATTGTGCTACTAACCTGTAATCCTCCTCCTTTATATACATTAATAATAATGGGTAAAAGGTATTTTGGAATACTTATCTGTTGTCTTTACTTTATCTCTAAAAACATGTTGGTTTCACCAGTTATCTGTGAATGAACAGTTTTTAATTACTCTTGAACAGCTTAATTGCCTTTTCTAATTTTGCTATGACAGAGAGGCTCTACAATTCTGCATCTTAACTTTTGTTGTTATGATAATGGTGGCACATTTGTTAGTTTTTGTGTGTAAATTACTAGACATACCTAAAAATAAATAAATCCAGGAACTGATTTTACTTTCAGGTTTTAAATATTTAAAGTGTCTCTGGAGAGGTGGAGTCTGGGGATGACAGTGATCTAGAGGAATGAACTGGGGGCTGTGTCGAGATTTCTAGTCCTGGCTCTGCTACTGACTTGCTCTGTGGCCTTGGCCAAGTCAAGTGACCCCTCTGCCCCCCATTCTCTTTCTGTAAATGGAGATATTAATATTGGCCTCAAAGAGTTGTAATGAAGATGGATAATGCTTTATATTTTAAAAGTGTAAGTGGTAAATGCTGTAATATTTTAGTGTTAAGTGTGGATACTCAAGTAGTTGCACCTATATTGGGGGGGAGGGGAGGGACAGGACTTATGATTTATTTCAGCTCAAAAAGAAGGCAAGTTTAATTTTAAATTCACTAGTTTAGAAACTCATATTGATTTGATAGTGTTACATACTAACACTGTCTCGTGCTCTCTGATAGGAGTTTCTGCTGCTGTGAACCCAGAGGAGTTTGCAGACATAATATGGAGCTCCAGTGGCAGCGACTTCTCAGATGATGAGAATAAAATATTGATTTCAAGGTTGTATAACCAAAAGAGTCATGGTTCCAAAGCACAGAAATCTTACAGCAAGCATAACTTATTGTCCGAGGACAGGAGTAGCGAAGGTGAGTTCAAATGTTTTGCAAATGCTTTTTGGAAAGAAATCCTGTTTGCTGAATTTTAAATATTTTATGGGAAAATCATCTGAAGTTATTGCAAAACGTTACAGCTCTGATCCTGCTCTAATTGAAGTTGGTGAAAAAACTCCCTCTAACTTCTGTGGAAGCCAGAATGGGCTATAAACAGCATTAGCAAAAGTGGACTATACGCTAAAGTATGATGGGTGGAATGGCAAGGGATAATAGTTTTTAATTTGTATTGGACAACTATTCTTAATATATTGAAATAGGATGACCTACTCTTTATAGGATGGTATACTAACTCCTTGGTCCATGCTGTTTGTGGAGTTGTGAACCCCCAGGCCTTCAGTCCCCATGCAGCCAGTGGTGCTACTGCTTGCTTTTACCTAAGGCTTGATTTCTTCCCTATGGGTGCTTGGTTTCAGATGCGCAAGCACCTCTCGAGCCCTTGATTAGAGATTTTTCCTTTAGCAATGTCTGTTCGGCCTGCACATATGCTCTGTACAATCTGGTCCCGCGTTCCAAGGGTATGTAGGGTTGCACATGTGAACTGCCATCAGTTCCTTCTCTATCACTTCATTCTGAGATGGAATGTTAACTTGTCCGCCTGATGTGTGCCTCAGTGTGTTTTGTAGTTTTGTTTTTTGGTTTAGAGTTAGTTATTGTTAGTATAGATTAGTTGTAAGAGGTTTCAGTTTTTCCTCTTTCCCCAGTTTTTTCCCCCCATTTTTCCTGGGGAGTTTATTTGGCCTGGCTGGGCTTGCCAGCTTTCAAATGCTGCCTCTCCTGTCGGGAGACTGTCCCAATCAGTGGCACTCTAAGTATATCCATTGCTTGGGAGAGTCCCGTATCTCCCAAATGTATAACTTTTTTTTGTGTGGCTCTTAAAATCTGGAGCTCAGTAGAATCAAGAGACTAAACTGAAGCTGCTCCCGATGAAGCACTCCCCTTGACCCACTTTCAAATCAGGTCAGGAGATTCCCTCCCTCCCAATGGTGTCTCTACTCTCTCTCTCCATTCAAGCAAGTGTAGACAGAATGGAGCAAAAAGTGTGTTTACTTGCTTTGCAAGCAAGACAAGATCCTTCCCCTCCGGAGTTTACAATCTCAGGCCTGGTCTACACCTAAAACATAAGTCGATTAAGCTATGTCCCTCACGGGTATGAGATATTCACACACTCTGAGTGTCGTAGTTAAGCCCAACTAGTCCCTGGTGTAGACCACTGCTTGAACAGAAGAATTCTTCCATTGACCTAGCTACTGCCTCTCAGAGGGATGGATTAATCACAGTGACAGAAAAACTCCTTCCACTACTGTAGCAAGTGTCTATACTATAGTGGCATAACTGCAGCTGTGCTGCTCTAGCATTCGTAATGTAGGCATGCTATTAGATCCTGATCCTGCAATTTACTGCACAGGGAGGAGGAAGACTGTTATACCAACACAGAGCCCCTCTGACTTCAAAAGATCTTGAAATGGGATCAGCATGACTAGACCCTTATGTCTGATGCAGTCCCATTTAAAGTAAACTAGATTCCATGTGTTTTTAAAGATAATCTTTTTTGCAGGATAAGGGCCTAAATATCCAATGTACAGCTGAAGGATAGGGACTGGGTTTCTTTGAGACAGAGCTGGGTTCTATAAGTGGAGAGAAGAGGCCTATTTTCAGGGGAAATTGGAAGAAAGAAGGGGTGAGTTGGAGGTTTGATTGGACCTGGTATTAACCTATTTGTTCTGTCTACACTAACTGAGCTGGGAAGCATGTTCCCAGCTGTAGACAGACAGATGTTAGTCCAGTAGGTCAGACAGGGCTTAAAAATATTATTGTAGCTGGGGATAGCATATGCGGTGGCTTGGGCTAGCCCCCTGAGCACAAACTGACTCGGATGCCCTGAGCACATCCCCTGAGCTGCCGCTTGTGCTACTGCAAACTATACTTCTGTTTTTAGTGTGCTAACTCAAGGAGAGCTAGCGTGTCTCTCTACCTGTTCTAGAAGCACAGTGCCAGCGGCAGTGTAGATGTACCCATCATCTTGTTGCTGTTGTCTGCACCTTTTTTCTTTTGGAACAACCTTCATGTGTCTTTGGTTCGTCAACTGTCTATTTTTGTTTCAAATCTCTGATGAAGACTTAATTTTTCTCTCTTATCCTTTACTTCTCTTACCCTCTGTTTGATTTACTCAGCCAAACTTGAGCTAGGGCTTTTGGAAAATGTAACTAGATAAATCCTAATAATTAAAAACCTGCTACCTTCTTAAGGAGGGTACTATCAGATTGCAAACCAATCAGATTACATATGGAAATAATCTGTCATGTTGAGATTTGCCTCCACAAAAGTTAGCATTTACCTGCTATTTAATTTTATAACTGTACTATTTAGTTCTGCAAAGTATATTAGAATTCAGCTTTTTATGGAAGATGCTATCAAAGTTGTTTTGTGTGTTATGGAAAGAGTAAGAAAAATATTGGTTGAATGTACACAAAATAACATCATTTACATTTTTGAATTAGAGATAATTTAACAGCATGTTTACTATCATTGTTGAATTTATAGTTATAGATAGCACACAGACTCATTAAGAAAAATGTCTTTAATTTTAACAAATACTTCATTAAGGTGAACTACAGTTCATTGACTGGGAGAAAGACAGTGATCCTGGGAATAGTGGTGATGAATGCAGTGGATCAGGAAAAGATGACAGTGCATTGGACATATCAGACTCTGATTCCTGTGGAAGCAGTAATTATCCGCCCCTTGAAGAGAAGGAAGGTGAACTTCTTAAGGTGAGAAAATGTTTCTGCTTAAAAATACCAAAGCTTAACTGTACAGCATATTAAGGTTTGGAGAACTGATTTGGGTGGGACATGAGGTTTTTTGTTTTTGTTTACCTCTTCTCCCTAAAAGAGAGCTTCACAAACAAGAATATTTCAAATTTTCATTCTTCCCCAAACTTACAAATAGGTAAGCAGTGTGGTCAGTGAATAGAGTAGTCGACAGGGAGTCTTGTTGTTCTTAAATCATCACATGAGATCTGATTTAGAAAATAAAATGATTAATTCATAAGAAAGTTATACAATGTCTTGTGCAGTTTAAGTGGCATGGGTTTTTGCCTTAAAGTCAGAGTGCTCTGCCAAAACAGGCTCTTCCAGTATCAGACCTTCCCGCAGTTCCCATTAGCTGGGAATGTCCAACTGCGGCCATAGGGAGCTGAGGGGCTCCATGCCTGCAGACGCTCCAGTTAAACAAAATGACAGTGTATTATATATTCAATTCAAGATTCCGTAGAATTTAAAATCATCATCAGATTTTGGTGTAGACCCGTTTATAAGCTGCTTCTTGCTGTGTCACTTTTTTACCAAAAATATTCGGCTTATGAACAAGTCCATATGGTAAATTTCTGGAGGATAGGTCCATCAATGGCTATTAGCCAAGATGGTCAGAGATTTATGCTCTGGGTGTCCCTAAGCCTCTGACTGGCAGATGCTGGGACTGGATAGCAGGGAATGGATTGCTCAAGAATTGCCTTGTTCTGTCCATTCCCTCTGAATCATCAGGCATTGCCCAGTGTCAGATGACAGGATACTGGGCTTGATGGGCCATTGGTTTGATCCAATATGACTGTTCTTATGTTCTTAACAAAATGGTTACCTGTTTCTTCCCACAGAAGATCCATTATCCTTTAGACACCAGTTTTACAAACTCTGTGTCTAAATTTGCATGTCTAAATTGTAGGTGCCTGCATTTTTTGGGTGTCCCAAATCTTGGATTGGTTTGTGCCAACTTGATTTTTGTGCTTCAGCTGGGAAATTAAATGACAATTGCTGTGCACGAATGCTATTTGCATGCAGAAAAACTTGATGTTTGAAATTGCACTCATAAAAATAAGCATACATATTTTAGAGACTGGATTGAAGTAATTTCTAATGTTTAGCCATTGTATTTAAAAGTTAATAGTACTGTACAAGTATGTTCTCAGAATTTCCAGTAGAGGGTGCCAAAAATTAACTATTCAGTTTTACTTTTCAGTAACAAATTACTTGGGCATTCTAGAGAAAATTGGATTTAGAATAGTATACTCTTATGTAATTGGATACACTTAATGCCCTGTAGTGGCAATTAGACATTGTGCAGGTTAAATTGTCCAAGAGGGGTTTGTGTGTATAGTGGGTGGGATGTTATGATGAATACAGATGTCAACATCAAATCTGACATATGAGCAGACATAAGGTATGGTGTGCTATTCTAGATAAAAGGAAAAACAAGCAGCATATCTGTAGTAGTAATGATAATAGGAGTGTGAAAACAATAGGCCAAACTAAATTGCATCACAACTTCAGTTAAATCAATTGAGTAGCAACTACTTTCACCAGGCCAAGACTATGAAAAAAGGATCGGTCTGAGAATAAGAGTTCTGCTTCCAGTCTACTAATCAGGAGTGGAGTAGAATCGCTGCCAAGTAGCAGATTCATCAGCCATGTTCTAGTGACTAACATCTGCTTCTGGCTAGTTGGTTATACACAAGGGTGAAGGGACTCCATTCCCAATATCTTGGAGAAAAGCCTAGCCTTCCTGACACCCTTTGCTATGAAGGGAAAGGTACAGGACTCTTTTCCAGAAAGCTGCTTGTGGAGCCATTTCTATTTCTTTTTTTTAATTTGCCTCTGACTAGTAAGATGTCTTATAAACTTGATGCTTCATCCCTTCTAGATGCTGTAAATAAGGAGAATTTCCCCCTGCAAGGGTCCCAGAGCTTGTGCTGCAGCCTGAGCCCAAACATCTGCACTGTAGTTAAACAGCACTTAGCCCAAGCTCTGTGAGCCTGAGTCAGCTGGCACAGGGCAGACGTGGGCTTTTAATTGCTGTGTAGACCCTCTACCCTTTCTTCCACCCTCAAGTTTAGGTTTTTCACCCCCTTTCAATTTCTGCAGTGCCTACCTTTTGTGCCCAAGCAGCAGGGAGACATTAAATGTGATTCCTGATCGTTTTGCTGCTACGCACAGGGCTGAGTAGTAGCAATGAAACTGAGAAGCTTGGTTTTCATTTTTGCTGCTGTTTGACAAAGCCATGAACAATAGTGGAAATATTAGAGCTGCCTATCTGTAGATTCAGGAAGACTGTACTGCTTTGGTTTGTTTCAAAAGGAAAGGCTATCTTCACAATCATAAGGGTTAGAAGCTTTTTTTAATGGAAATTTAAATTCTATACAACTCGATGGCTTGGGCCTCATGTTATCTAGGAATAACTTCCCTCTCTACACCGACAAGTAAATTTTTCATGCTCTGCCAACTAGTAATCTTGTTACTGTTGTGGTAGATCCCCTGAAATCAAGTCAAAACTGATAGTCAAGGCAGACAAGATTACATAAATCTGTAAATGGAATAGTTGAGGAGTTAGATGATACAATTTAATGGATACTTAGTGTATAAGCTCTCAGTTGTCAAATCATTTCCCCAATCTGACAAGCAGAGGGAGAAAGGCTGTCCTCCCAGATCTTCCCCATCCATACTATGTCAGGTGTCAGTGGGTGATGTGTAGGTAAGTACATCCTCACCCCTACACGCTCTTCAAAGCACCATCGGGAATCCTGGGAAAAATTAATACAGGATGAACTCAAATGAACTCTCTGCACATGGAAATCCTTTAAACTTTCTTAAATGTGGAATTTGGGAGTCCCAATAGCAGAGCTGGAATGGAGTGTCCCATCTCCACCTCATACTATCCCAGGAAAACACACTTAAGGTTTGTCTATACATGACAGTTTGCCACTTTAACTATACTGGGATAATGAAAGTGGTACAACCTGTTCCACCCCAGTGCGTCTGCAGTTATACCAGTATAGTTGATTCCCCTTTCCTGTATGGAATAAACTATACCAGGGGTCATCAGCCTTTCAGGAGTGGTGTGCTGAGTCTTCATTTATTTACTCTAATTTAAGGTTTTGCATGCCAGTAATACATTTTAACATTTTTAGACGGTCTCTTTCTATAAGTCTATAATATATAACTAAACTATTGTTGTATATAAAGTAAATAAGGTTTTTAAAATGTTTAAGAAGCTTCATTTAAAATTCAATTAAAATGCAGAGCTCCCCGGACCAGTGGCTAGGACCTAGGCAGTGTGAGTGCCACTGAAAATCAGCTTGCGTGCTGAAGGCAGCACACGTGCCATAGGTTGCCTATCCCTGAGCTATACCAATATACAGCATCTGTGCTAGGGGTTGTACCGGTACAACTATATTTCAGAAAAAAATCACGCCTCTAAGCAAAATAGTTTATACTGTTAAAAAATTGTGTGTAGACCAGGACTCGGAGGATTCCTTTTCAGTTTTCTTTCTGACAGAGCTCCCTTTTGTGGAAATTTCCATAGGAGTGATCAGTCTGGGCTATACTTTAACTCTGGGGGCTAGCTCATGCAGGAAGTTAAATCCCCAGTGTAAATTACTGGCTCCTTATAGCTTTGGCATACTTTGCCATGCTATGCAATATTTGGGGCTTGCACCCTTGTAGGAATAATTCAGGCAAACTATTTGAGGAAAAATACAACAGGACTGAAAATACATAAGAGGTGTTTGCTTCAGGAATGCATTTTGTATAAGATTAATCTTTTAAAAGGCCTGTTAATTTAGTGGCCTAACACTGCAAAATGGGCAACCATTTGAGATAAAATATTTATGTAGTATTTACTAAATCTTTGAAACCTAATGGAGCGTCTGCATAATTAGAAGACTTTTTTGTGTGAAATTTATTTTCTACTACTCAGAAATATGCTACACTCTATTAGGTTCTGGAGGGTTAGCAATTCTGTCAAAATATTTTTCTGCAATATTTATCCATTTTTACATTGTGCTAGACCTCTAATTTCGTGGGCCATTTTAAAAATGAACAAGTTTGTGACTGATACACCAATAGGTTTGGTCTGAAAATTACTTCTCTCCAGTGTTTTGTTACAAATAATTTTTAAAAGAATAAGCCCTCACCTTCCTTTTTAAACAAAAATGTACAAGCTGGATGTATTACACCAGGGTCTATGTGCGCAGCTTTTACTTATGTGTAGGCCCTGCACTTATATAAGAGGATAGAATTTTCAAAGTTGCTTAGCATTGGCCTAACTTTGCTCAGTCTCATTAACTTCAGTGGGAGCAGAGCTAGGTCAATACACACAGTTTTGAAAATCCTACGCAGAGTTGGGTGGATTGTGTGTTTTTTTTCTTTCCGTTTGGCGAGTCAGGGAAAGATCGGGGTGGAAAGGACGTGTTGCTTTTTGTTCAGATACAAAAAAATCCTTTAATCTATAACTGACTTGATTTTTTTGCTTAAGAAAATGGAGGACAGACAATACTGAAGGCCTGGCCCAGGAATAGTCTTCCTCAAGAACTTCCAAAGGGGTGGGGAGGCACTAGCAGCCTTTTCCTTGGAGATTCTGGTGTGCAATGATGGTGACCTCCTTTCCAGTATACTTATATAATGCTTTCTAAGAGGACTCTGTTTCCCGCAACACAGATCTGTGAGCACATTTCACTGCATTACAAATAGTGGTTTGAATGACCCAACCAGAATGTGGCCTTCGCTAAAAGCCTCCTCTCAGAGATAAAAGACCTCTAATGTAATAAAAAAAAAGACTAATCTCTTAAATATTTTAAATTTTAAATATTTTCATTCCAAGGGATTAAACAGAATCTAATGTTGTTCAAATCAGATTTCATCCCTCCTACCATGCGGCCTCCTACACTAGGAACTGCCTCTCTCCATGCCAAGTGGCCTCCTTTTCTTCCATCAGATTCCTTCTAAAATAGTTTTCTGTGAAGTCTTCAGCATTAATCCCCCTAAAGTAGGTTAACTCTGTTTTATTAAAATATATAATGTCTGCCTCAGTTGGAGCCTGGATACTCCTCTAATGTCCTGTATGCTTAGACTGTGTATTGTCTGTGACTGGTGTGTGGCCATACTTGCTCACTTTTTGTGACTAGTCTCATTTAGGCCAGAGGAATTTAATTACATGAATGAAGTGAGGAAAATTTGTCTCCTAAATTATGAATTTCTTGGAGCAGTGATCATTTCTTCCTTTGTATGTCCTATGCAGAATAAGTAAGGCTTAATAATTATTTAAGGCAGACTCTTTGTTGCAAAACACACTTAATAAGCCTACCTGCAATGTATCTTTAAATTATAACATCTAATCTGGATGCAAAAGAATCCAGCAAAAAAAGCTAAGTTTATAATTTGGTAAAACATTTTTTTCCCAAAGGAATAAATAGAAAATGTAAATCGTTCCCAAATGGGAATCTTGTTGTAGGAGGATATTCCTTAAACTAGACCATTGCCAGGTTTTAAATGTTTCAGACTTCACTGAAATGTATCATTACTAGTATTCTAAAAGCCCTATTGCTTTTTAGCATTGCATTGGAAATGGGAGCTTTAAATGATTTATGTAGAATAGAAAGTATGCTTCTGTGCAATTGTCTTCCCTTAGTGAACAATGTTGTGAAGTTCTTCCAAATACACACCTTTCGGTAGTATGTCAGGCTTTCTGACCTACCAGAATTGGGGCCATGGATGAGTCAGTAATTGATATACTAGTTTATTGCTGCCGCAGTAACTTAGCTCAAAAATGACAAAATAGGAAAGTGTAGCAAGTGATTTGCTTCTCTCTCTCTCTTTCTATGCCCTGGTCTTGAGTGAATTAGATTTTACATCTTCGATGGCATCCCAAAAATATCCCTCAAAGGTGAGCAGTATCTTGAGCAGCCAATCATACAAGTATTGTGCATATATGTGGCCTTTCTCTTTTGTCCTCATCGTCTTGCATCACTATACTTTTTCTACATGTAAAATTAAAACTGAATCTAGCACCTATCTTGTGCAATACAGTTAAAAATAGGTTATTTTAGGGCATTGAATCATAATATCAAATGGAATCTGTATCAAGTCAGATTGATAACTTAAACATTGATAAAAGATTGTTTGTGTTGCTGCAAGCATTTATTTTGGCACCCATGACTCTTGTATCTGGGCACCTTAAAAAGCAAATATTGAGACACAGTAATAATCTTAATGAGAAAGAGACCAAACACCATATTCCCCTGCTGCCTGCAGCATTACTAGTCAGAATGCTAGGATTTAGTCAGCTGGGAAGACCTGGACAAAGAGGAGCATCTTGCAGCTATTTCTGAAAGGGTATTTCTGCAAGAAGCAAATATCAGAATTATGAACTCACTACCAAGAAAGCTCTGCCTCCAGAAAAACAAATACAAACACATCAACCAGCTTATTAGAAACTTCTACACTTCTAAAGAAATACTTTCTGTGGACAAACTTTGACTGCAGTAGGCCTGTTCTCAAAACCAGCTGGTCAGAACACATCAGGTCAATAATGGTTCAGGAAGCAACTATCACTTTGCACTCACATCAGTCAGGTAAAATGATTAACTGTAAAGCAACCACTTGATATAACAGAAATAATATTCGTGTAATGGAACACAGTAAGGGAATTAGCCTTTCTGTAGCCAGAGAAGACTTCTCTTGTGACAACTGGTTTCCATTGACTTGATCAATTTAATAAATTTAAAAATAGACTATTACACTTTTTCAGTATAGAATATAGTCCACTCCTGGATGAGTTGTGGTAGTCTGTGTTATAACTGCTTTCCTTTAGGGCTCCACATTCATATTAATTGGGCCAGCGTTTGAATGTAGCTGAAGATATGAGTTGAATCATTAGGTCTATATTGGTCTATGGGTTGACAGTTGAAAATATTTAGTTTGGGAATTCAAATCTCAACGTGGCTGATTTGGTTCTTTATCCTCCTGAGGTAGATGACTGGGTGGTGGTAATTCATATAATACCTTGAAATCTCAAATCAACCCTTTGTACTGTGCATAGACATTAAATAGCCATGTTACTCTTAATGAGAATAGAAGTGTCTGACCAAAATTCCCTCCGCCCTACACATAAATATACTTTAGTTGTATAAGTTAGGTTGCTTAAAGGTGGCCACATTTCGTTAAATATTCTGGGATGTTTTTCTATGTAAATCTAAAATAGCATTGTGTGTATTAAGCTATTCACATAGACTCTGACAAATAGCAGAAGTTACTGTAATGAAGTGGAGCCTAGGCCTTGACGGCGCATGCTGTTCATACTAGACCTATCTATTTTCACTGATTCAACTGGGCAAACAGTTGGCTGTTTGGGTCTACTAATCTGCTGGTTCTTCTCTGTTTAACTTAAGGATTCAGTTAAGCCACATCTTCTTTCTTGCATAGCTCTGGAGAGCCACAACTTAAATGCAGCTGACAGCTTAGCTATCTCTGCTTATGTGTACCAAATGCCTCCATCCCACCCCATGTTTTAAAATAACATTAAAATTAGAGTGACCGTATTTCCCAAAGGGAAAACGGGACACCGCGTGGGGCTGGCCCAAGGCACCCCCTCCCCCACGGGGCTGGCCCCAGGTGCTCGGCCAAGATGCCCCCCCCCACACTGTCACTGGTCACTTGAACCCTGACGACCCCCCACTCAAGGTTGTCACTGGTGGCTCAAATCCTGCTGGCTTCCACTCAAGGCTGTCCTCAGCACTGGAACCGTTTCTCCCTTTGCCCCCTTCCCCCTGCCTCCAGCCCAGTCTCCTTCCTGCATGAGGCTGGCATCTCCGCTGCGCGCTCTCTCTCTCTCTCTCTCTCTCTCCCCCCCCCCATTCTGCCACATTGCATCCCACTTTTTTTGACAAAAGTGGGCATTTGTCCCATTTGCTCTTACCAACTGATCAAAAAAAGTTGAGACGGCTTAAAGGGACTGTCCTGGCCAAAACAGGATGTATGGTTACCCTAATTAAAGTGGAGCTCTTTGGTTTTCCAGAGGCAGCATTCCATGGGAGGGATCTGGAGTTTTTCAGGCTTGGACCCTCTAGGCAACAATGACTCTGTTTGGAACACTGAAGAGGGAAGTTTCTGAATACTGGGGAGAGGCAAAAGAAATGCATGCTGCTATGCCAGGCCCTCCTCTCTCTCCCAACAGCAATACTGATTTATGAGTGTAGGTCAGATGTTAGTTTTTAACTCTTGCTGTGGAGAGAAGTAGTGGGAAAGGAGGCTCATTATCGTGAATAGGGTCAGTCTTAACCTCTGGATGGTCTGGCATATGGGCATGATGGGTATCTACTATGGGCTTAGTAGTATTAGAACTAAGGCTTGACAAAACATTTTGGGAATTATTTTAATTCCATTCTCAACCGCAGAAAAAGGTTTGTGCACATCAAATTGTAACAAATACCTGTGTCTTGAGTAGGTTTGGATTTGATCACCAAACTGTCGACAGTGCTCTAATTTACACAGATTTAATTGTTTATGACTTCCTTGCTAATTTTTAATTTAAAAACCAAACTTATTTTACAGTGATTTACAAAGACAATTTATCCTCAAGACATTAGGTGGATAATTCTCCATCAAATTTACACCTTCACGATTGTCTGTCTCAGCAAAAAGGTGACGGATTGAATGGGTTTGGGAGTGTGAAATATCCTCTCATCAGTAGAATGCGTGCAGCGCAGGGAGAGGCACAGTGGCAGGGTAACTTAAGGAATCTCGTGCTGCTGCTGCTCATGCTGTACCTGTTCTCAAATCAAATTGTATTGACTGAAGGTTTTTGCCACGTCAAAGACAAAAAATTGCATACAAATATCCTCTCATCAGTAGAATGCGTGCAGCGCAGGGAGAGGCGCAGTGGCAGGGTAACTTAAGGAATCTTGTGCTGCTGCTGCTCATGCTGTACCTGTTCGCAAATCAAATTGTATTGACTGAAGGTTTTTGCCATGTCAAAGACAAAAAATTGCGTACAAACAGCCACTAAAATATGCAGTAGTAAACAAAATACATTTAAAATGGCTAGCCAATCAAAAACCAAAATTGAAACAAAGCAGTAAGTATACAAATACCCTTGCTCTTAAATCTCCAAATTTATTATTTTAAACATTTAGGACCCGCTTCAGTTTGTATTTAGAGGTTTCGTGCCTTTGACTTCAGTGAGAGCAGAATTGTGCCCTTTGTGAAAAGTGTTAAGCATGTAGAGTTCATGTCCATCTTACTGTATAAAACAAGACAGTTCAGTAGATTCTGATAAGAACAATAAACAGAATATGATGAGATGGAACAAAACTTTTAAATTTTTCTGGCTGTAAGAGGAGTTTGGAAGGTTCATAGTCCAGAAACCTGGTCACTTGGGGTGCAAGTGTCTGTTTTCTCCTTTAAACAGATAAGGTTCTTTTCTTCAGATGTGTATCTGTTGTATACAATATCTTTTCACCCATTTTATTTCATGTAATGGAGGCTAGCTATATATTTTCATGCTGCTGCTGGCCTCTGCTTGGAGGGTGTACAGTTAGGTGGTGTGGGGCAAGGGCATAAGAGGTGCTACTGCTGTCACTAGCTGCCATTGCAGTGCAAGAACATAGAATAATGGGGTTAGAAGGGACTGTAATGATCATCTAGTCCAACCCCTTGCCAAGATGAAGGATTTGTTGTGTCTAAACCATCCAAGACAGATGGGCATCCACCCTTTTTTGTAAACCTCTAATAAAGACACTTCAATGACTTCCCTAGACAGTTTGTTATATTGTCCTACTATTTTTACAATTAGGAAGTTTTTCTTGAGCTATAATCTAGATCTAATGTTGTAGTTTGAACCCACTGTCTCTTGTCCAGCCTTATGTGGCAAGACAGAACAACTTTTCTCCATCTTTTTTATGGCAGCCTTTCAAATATTTGCAGACTGCTATCATGTTCCCCCTTAATCTCCTCTTTTCCAAACTAAACATACCCAGTTCCTTCAGCTTTTACTCATATGGCTTGCATTCCATCCCTTTGATCATCTTTGTTGCTCATCTCTGGATCCTTTCCAGTTTCTCTACAGCCTTTCTATACAACGGTGATCAAAATTGGACACAGTACCACAGTTGAGATCTATCCAGTGCCAAGTTAGAGCAGTACTATCCCTTCCTGTGACTTGCATGCTATGCCTCTGTTAAAGCAACCCAAAATTGCATTTGCTTTGTTTTGCAACAGCATTGCATTGTTGACTCATGTTGAGGTTGTTATCCACAAGTCCCAAGCTAGTTATGCCCCATTCTGTATTTGTGCATTTGTTTTTTTTCCCATAAGTGTAGCACCTTGTATTTGTCTTGTTGAATTTAATTTAGTTGTCTATAACCCAATTCTGCAATTTATCAAGATCCCTTTGAATTTTGATCTATTCTGAAAAGTGTTTGCAATCCCTTCCCCAGCTTTGTGTCATCAACTGCTAGTAGCAATAACACCCAATGGCCAGAGATCAGGCAGTAGATGGGGAGGGCTCTGAGTTACTACCGAGAATTCTTTCCCAGGTGTCTGGCTAGTGGATTTTGCCAACATGCTCATGATTCCACTGATCACCATTTTTGGGGTCAGGAAGGAATTTTCCTTCAGCTCAAATTAGCAGAGACCTTGAGGGTTTTTCATCTTCCTCTGAAAGATAGCCACATAACTTGCTGATTTAAATGAGAGTAAATGGTGCATTATCTGTAACTTGAAGTCTTTAAATCAAGATTTGAGGACTTCAGTAACTCGGCCAGAAGTTATGGGCCTATTACAGAAGGGAGTGCGTGAGGTTCTGTGGCCTGTGGTGTACAAAGAGGTCAGACCAGATGATGATGATGGTCCCTTCTGGTCTTAAAGTCTATGAGCACCTCTTCTAAGTCCCCCTGTTTAGAAGCAGCAAATCTCATTGCTTGGCCACTGCAAGATTAGTTCATGCTTAGGGCATGGTTTCTAAAGTTTTCTGAGAAACCATAAGATTCAATAATTTTCATTTTTTTTTTTTTAAATCTTGGATGCTGCAGAAATAAATGGCATTTGTCATATTCGCCTGGCAATGCTGTCTTCTCACTCTGGGTGAGGTGAAGAGGAATTTCATCAGACTGGGATTTTTTTTTTAACTGCTCATTAAAAGAAACGCAAGACAGTAATCTGATTGTAACTTGAAGACTTTTATATTTGTAACATTCTGGGAAAAAGCTCAGTGTTTTTCAATTGCACTTGTCAGTGTGTTTTTAAAAGAATATTCATTGTGTGCTAAAAGTGCCATACTTGAGTGATTGGGAAAGTGATTCTATGTTTTGAGAAATGTAATTTTTAAAGCAGTTTAGGATCCTTTTGTAATGAGAGGAGCCGTATAATATAACATATGAACTTGTTAGAAGCGCTTATTTGAATATTTAGGAGGATGTTTTGAGTAAAGTAGTTGCAGCTGTGTTTTTTGGGGTGTGTATGCCTAAATAGGGAATACCTAGTGATGTGGTATAAAGTCCTGAATTTGAAATGGGTCTCTTTCTGCTGAGTAGTAAATATGTGCATTACTCCTAAGCCATGGGGATTTAGGACTGTCATCTCAAATAAGTGCTGATAAATCCTTTTTTTTTTTTTTCATAGAATCTTAGAAATGTAGGACTGGAACGGAACTCAGTAGGTCAACTAGAACAGTCCCCTACACTGAGGTAGGACTAAGTATTCAATGTCCCCCCTCAGGATCCTCTTCTCCAGACTAAACAGCCTCCCCCTCCTTTCTTTTTTTCAGTCTTTCCTCATTGGTCATGATTAAAAGTCTAGAAAACATTTTTGTTACTCTCCTCTAGACTTTCTCCAATTTGTCCGTATCTTTCCCAAAGTGTGGTGCCCAGGATGCAATACTCCAGTTGAGGCCATATCAGCCCTGAACAGAATGGAAGAATTACTTCTCGTGTCTTGCTTACAACACTTCTGCTAGTACATTCCAGAATATTTGCTTATTTTGCAACAGTATTACATTGTTGACTCATATTTTGCTTGTGATCTATTATAAGTCCCAGATCCTTTTTGACAGTCCTTTTTCCTAGGCAGTTATTTCCCATTTTGTATTTGTGCAATTGATTATTCCTTCCTAAGAATAGTCCTTTGTATTTGTCCTTATTGAATTTCATCCTGTTTATTTCAGACCATTTCTCTAGTTTGTCAAGATCATTTTGAATTAATCCTGTCCTCCAAAGTGCTTACAACCCCTCCCAGCATAGTTTCGTCCACACATGTTAAGCTTACTCTCTGTCATTATCCAAATCATTTATGAAGCTATTGAATAGAACCAGACTCAGGACAGATCCCTGTGAGACCCCAGATGATATGCTCTTCTAGCTTAATTGTGAACCACAATAACTACTCTCTCTCTGAGGGAACGTTTCCAAACCAGTGGTGCACTCACCTTATCATAGGTCCATCTAGACGAATGGTTCTCAAACTTATTTGATTCCCCCCACCCCACCCTTCTTTGTGTCTGTCCCCATTGGGGATTGGGACAGTGAGAGAGAGAGGAAGAAGAGCCTAAGCCTGAGCTGCCTCCTGGTGAGGGATTGGAGCAGGGGGTGGTCAAGGAGAGCCCAAGCTCGGGCTACCTCCCTGTGAGCTATTGGGGGGAGGGGAGGAGAGCCCAAGCCCGGGTAGTGGGGCTCTGTCCCCTTTTACCGCTGCCTACCCGGTGTGCATGGCCCTTCTGCATGAGCCCCAGCCTTTTGGGCTGACAGCTAGAGCCCCCTTTTTTTTTTTTCTTAAATATAACCACACACAACAAAACAGTACGTGACTTGGGCCTCCCTTGGAAGGTCTGCCCCAGTTTGAGAACTAATGATCTAGACTCTATTTCTCCAGTTTGTTTGAGAAGGTCATGTGAGACAGAATCAAAAGCCTAACTAAAATCAAGATATACATGACATCCGCTTCCAGGGTATCCACAAGGCTTGTTATTCTGTCAAAGAAGGATATTAGGTTGGTGTGACATGATTTGTTCTTGACAAATCCATGTTGACTGTTACTTATCAATTTATTTTCTTATAGGTGCTTACAGATTGATTGTTTCGTTATGTGCTCCATTATCTCTCCAGCTACTGAAGTTAAGCTGACTGGTCTGTAATTCCCTGGGTTGTCCTTATTCTCTCTCTCTTTTTTTTTTTTTTTTTTAATAGATAGGTACTATATTTGCCCTTTACTTATCCTGTCATCCATGAGTTCTCAAAGATAGTTGCTAATGCTTCAGAGAGCTCTTCAGCCAGTTTCTTAAATAGCTAAGAATGTATTTCATCAGGCCCTGCCAACTTGAAGACATTTAAGGTGTCTAAGGCTGTGTGTACACTACAGAGCTTACAGTGGCACAGCTGTACCAATGCAGCTGCGCTGCTGTAAGATCTCTCATGTAGCTGCTCTGTGCCAATGGGAGAGAGCTCTCCTGCTTACGGAATTAAGCCATCCCCAGCGAGTAGAGGTAGCTATGTCAGCAGGAAAAGCTCTGCCACTGACATGCACTATGCTCACTACTGTTTAACCTGTCATAATTTAGGTCACTTGGGGGTGATTTTTTTTCACACCCCTGAACGACATACATTTTGTCCACATAAGTGGTAGTGTAGACATGGCCGAAGTAATTCTTGCCTTGTTTGTTTCCTATTTTAGCCTCAAATCCTACCCAATCTACACTTCTGCGATTGCTGCATTTTCTGTTGTTGTCACTCCATCCTCATGTATAATGTGCCTACCCTATCCTTGGTCTACCTCTTGCTTCTCTCATATCTATAAAAAAAATTTCTTGTTACCCTTTTTGTCCCTAACTAGTTTAATCTTTTTTTTTTTTTTTTTTTTTGCCTTGGCCATTCTAATTTTGTGCCTACATGCTTGTTTTTTTTGTTTTTTTGTATATGCATTCATGTTTCATAATTTGACCTAGTTTCAACTATTTGTATGACTTATTTTTGAATTTCAGGTTATTGAGGATCTCCTGGTTAAGTCAGGGTGATCTCTTTATGATACTTCTTATTTTTCCTATGTATTGGAACAGTTTGCTCTTATGCCTTAATACTGTCTCTTCAGGAAAACTGCCAACTCTCCTGAACTCTGCTTTTCCCTTACACTTGCTTCCCATGGGGTTTTGCCTACCAATTCTCTGAGTATGCTGAATCATAGAAGTGTAGGACTAGAGGGGTCTTCAAGAGGTCATCTAGTCCAGTCCCCTGCACTCAAGGCAGGACTACATAATAACTAGACAATTCCTTACAGGTGTTTGTCTAACCTGTTCTTAAAAACCTCCAATGATGGGGGTTCCATAACCTCCCTAGGCAGTTTATTCCAGTGCTTAACTACCCTGACAGAAATTTTTTCCTGATGTCCAACCTAAACCTCTCTTGCGTCAATTTAAGCCCATTGCTTCTTGTCCTATCCTCAGAGATCAACAAGAACAATTTTTCACCCTTTTCCTTGTAACAACTTTTTATGTACCTGAAAACTGAGGTGAGGGGGCATAAGTCTTCTTTTCTCCAGACTAAACAAACCCAATTTTTGCAATCTTCCCTCATAGGTCATGTTTCTAGACCTTTAATCGTTTTTGTTGCTCTCCTCTGGACTTTCTCCAATTTGTCCACATCTTTCCTGAAATATGGTGCCCAGAAGTGGACACAGTACTCCAGATGAGGCCAAATCAGCACAGAGTAGAGCAGAGGAATTACTTCTCGTGTCTTGCTTACAACGCACCTGCACTCATCCCAGAATGATGTTCTCTGTTTTTGCAACAGTGTTACAGTGACACACATTTAGCTTGTGATCAACTGTAACCTCCAGATCCCTTTCTGCAGTATTCCTTCCTAGGCAGTCATTTTCCATTTTGTGTTTGTGTAATTGATTATTCCTTCCTAAGTGGAGTACTTTGCATTTGTCCTTATTGAATTTCATCCTATTTACTTCAGACCATTTTTCCAGTTTGGCCAGATCATTTTCAATTTTTATCCTATCCTCCAAAGCAATTGCAACCCCTCCTAGCTTGGTATCATCCATAAAGTTTATAAGTGTACTGTCTGTGCCATTATCTAAATCATTTATGAAGGTATTGAACAGAACTGGCCCCAGGACCAATCCCTGCAAGACCCCACTTCCAGCCTGACTGTAAACCACTGATAACTACTCTCTGGGAATGGGTTTCCAACTATTGTGCCCCACCGTATAGTAGCTCCATCTAGGTTGTATTTCCGTAGTTTGTTTGAGGTCATGCGAGACAGTATAAAAAGCCTTACTAAAGTCAAGATGTACCACATCCTACCACTGCCTCCCATCCACGAGGCTTGTTAACCTGTCAAAGAAATCTATAGGTTGGTTTGACATGATTTGTTCTTAACAAATCTATGCTGACTGCTACTTATCACCTTATCTTTTTGATGTTTTCAAATTGATTGGTTGATTACTAGCTCCACTATGTTTCTGGGTACTGAAGTTAAGCTGACTGGCCTGTAATTCCCTGGGTTGTCCCTATTTCCCTTTTTTATTGAATGGCACTATATTTACCCTTTTCCAGTCCTCTTGAATCTCTTGCATCTTCTGAGTTTTCAAAGATAATTGCTAATGGCTCAGATATCTCCTTAGTCAGCTCCTTAAGTATTCTAAGATGAAGTCTACCTTCTTGAAGTCCACTGTCTTTATTCTGCTGTTTTCCCTCCTACCATTATTTAAAATAAATATAAATAATCTAAAAGCATTGTAGTTTATAAATCTTTTGGACAATTAACACTAATTCAGATATCTTGAGTGGAAGAGGAGGGTAGAGAGATTGGGGGTGAGGAGGAAAATATATCCAACCCTGAATTTCAGAAAGCTGTGAGGAAGAGTTGTTTGTGCCAGGTTTGTGCTGTGTAATGCATAATATACATGTTTTCATAAACAGTTTTAGGTCTGAGTACGAGAATGATTGATTGGATTTAAAATCAAACAACTTAACTGGGAAATAAAGTTTTGGGTGCAGTGCTTTGTGTATTCTTTTTTAACATATTTCAGTTTCCTGTTCTAAGTATTCAAAAGTTGGCACTTCCTACTGAACATTGAGGCATTGCAAAAAAAAAATAAAATAAAATAAATAAAAAATCCTTATGTTCTGGAAAAGATTGAACCAATGCAGCATGATCAGCTAAAAGCAATGCTAATGCTTTATATCAGAAACTAACGGCCAGACTTTACCCTGCCTTATGAAAACCTATAAGTAGCTGAAGGAACGGAAAACTGAAGTTCCCTTTGCAAAGATTCCCCACTCTGGCAGGAAGTGGGAAAGGAGAAGACTGTTTGTTCCCCTGTAGAAGAAACAGAGCCTATTCCAAAGTCCTGTGGATTTCTGGGATTTGTAAGGGCATAGGGCAATGTTTAGATGAAAGAGGCCAGAAGTATGAAAATATTATATCAAACTCTGATTTCCGTAGCTGTGTAAGGAAGAGTTATGGTGGAGTTGTTGCCATATAGCTTGGGTAGAGTGACCAGATAGCCAGTGTGAAAAATCAGGAACAGGGGTTGGGGGTAATAGGTATCTATATAAAACAAAGCCCTGAATATTGGGACTGTCCCTATAAAATTGGGACATCTGATCCCCCAACCTGCTTGGGTGGAATTGAAATGCTAGAGTTTTGTGTATCTGCTGCAGCCTGCAAACTCTCCTTTTCAGAAGGGTTCCTAACACAAATAAAGCTAAACAGGAAAGTTAGCATAGTTCATATTCTTGGCCTCCAGGTTTCCAGAAGAAACAATTCATGTCTACCCTAATTTAACCTCTGGTCCTCCCAGGCCTGCCTCTTCCAAGTGTGCAGATTCTCAGAGCAGATCAGCCCTTACTGGGGCAGAAAAGCTACAGTGCTGTGGAGGTGGCTAACCTATCAGTTCCCTTCAGGCAGGCAAAAAAACTATACAATCTGGCCTTTAGTGAGGCTTCCCCCCTATTAATTAAATGAATAAAAAAATGCAGTATGTAGCTTTAACTTTTCTGTAGTTCTTTGTTTCACAGGTGTAATATAATCTTGTTTATTCAAAACAGAACCAGGTACCCCTGAAGTCTATTAATGACATTGAAGAGTCTCATGATTATCCTAAACCTTGATTATTCAGGTGTCATATTTGGGCGGCCAGTGTTGTATTGGATAAAGTACAGTACAAATATTTATAAAGAACATTTTGGCATTAGGTACATACAGAATTTTTAATACAGGGAAATCGGGGACAGTATTTATAAGCCTCAGTATTTGGAGGGATTACCTCTATATAGCGGCTTGTGGGTATGGCTGAATGAATTTGCATCAACTTAAATGTTTGTATTGTGTTTTTCTGGAGGAACTACAAAGAGCATATAGCATAACTATAGATTTTAGTTTCTGGCATGAATCATAAACAACTTTTATAAAATAATATGGATCATATTTTCTAAAATTCCTTTTACAGGAATAAAAATAGGAATATTCCTGCCTGAGTTGCATGCTTATTTTGTATGTCTCATCTGTCATTCAGCTGACGTTTGTCACTGAATTTGCTAATAAGTATTGTGGGAAGTCCCACTTCCCGTATTCTATTTAACATGTGTTGTGTGTGCCCCAGAGATGCTGAATAGACAATGGTTGAGTGACTACTGCCTTCATCATTGCTCTGAGGCAAATTTCATTGTCATTCTCTTCTTCTTTTTCTTAGATCAGAAAAGTAAGACTGCTGCTGATTATGCTTGCCAGCTCACTAATTCTTATGAGGGCAGGACTTCACAGATGATTAACTGATACTGTTTGTTGCTTTGTTAACTATGCTCATCTTAAACAGGAGATGAGAAAATAGATTTAATTTTTAATATGGGTTCATGTAACCAATTAATCATAAAACTATTCTCCATCTACTATAGGCTGTGCTACAATCACCAGTTTTAAAAAGGAGAGAGTTTCACAATATTGCTCATGGATTTGCCTGAGCTTTGAACTAGAGCGATGATCCAATAGGTAAATGCTCTGGAAAAGAGCACTGGATGCTAGCGCTCTGCCCAGGTCTACCCAAAAGAAAAGCATCTTCCACACTTCTCTAAAGAGGGTCATTTCCCCTGTCTGTCTCCTCCTACTGTAAGGTCTTTTTAGATCATAAACTTTTTGGGGCGGAGGCTGTCTCTCCCCCCTCCCTTTTTTTTTTTTTTTGTTACAGAGTTATACAATGGGCCCCTGACATGGATGAGGCCTCTAGGTGATACCACAATAAAATGTTTAAGTATTTAAGTCATCACTGACAACTGTGTCCACTGTTGAAAATTAGAAATGCATGATGCTTTAGTTGTGCTCGTTTTATTTACTTTTAATGCTTGAGATAATAATGGTTGAGTTAGAAGTAGCTGAAGCAGTAATGCTATCTTTGTGATTGCACCCATGCCAACTATTTTTTGGAATATTTATCAAAAGAATTCGAAAATGTGTGTTGTATTTATAGTGATTCAGCATTGTCTGTGAAATAATTTTACAGACACCAAGCTAATACAGGATTAAAAACTTCCGTAGTTTGAGATGCATACCATTTGTTAGCTGGTGCTGTACAGTATCTGGAAAAGTTGCTGAATTAATTTTTTTAAACAGTTGGCAACGTTGTCTGTAATGCTGCAGAACTTTACAGCATAACAATACCAGTAATCCATTTCTGCTTTATAATTAAATTACCTAACTTTCAAATTAGTAAATTGACATAACAGAGCTGGCGTATATCACTCTTCTTGTTCTGTATCAGTTTTGTTTTCATGTTTATTAGTTTCCTTTAAGGAAGCTGCCTTATATTATCCCGCCTGCTCTTAACTTTAACATGGCATTTACATGTAAAAACGTTCCCTTTTACATAGTGTCACCCTCAAAAATGTGTTACTCTAGATCTAGTCTTGTGCTATTCTAGTCAGTTTCATACATGCTTGGGTGGTGAGGGTGGGGGAGACACTGATTAGTTGAGGCTCATGTGAGAATAATATGAAAAATGTCCAGTAAATGATGTTTAATATTGATAGGGATGTGGATGGGTTAGATTTTTTCTTATTTCACGCTCAATTTTCAAAATAAAATGCCCCAACTGAAAAGCATTAAGTCAAGCAGTGTACACAAAATTAGGGAAATGTGTTACCCTCTTTGGTTCTGGCACAGCTAACAGGGTACGGTATCCGATCACCTGAGATTCTCTAAATCACAATGGAAAATATTCCAGAATTCAGCAACTTCCCAGTAATCCTCCAGGGAGACTGAGTGACTTTGGGAAAAGGGTAATGGAATAGAGATCTTGCTGGTCTTTTAGTTTAATTAGAAAAAAGACTGAAAAGTTGAATTGACAGTGAGCCTTCTCAAGAGACTGAACAGGTTCTTCAAACATCGATGAGACTATGAAGTTAGAGTTTACACAGAAAAGGGAATGCACAACCCACTCAATACGTAATTTTACAGTACATTGAAAAATTTAGTCTCCTCCTGTCTGAGCTAATGGTCTCATGCATTTGTTCAAAGATTTATGGACTAATACATTACTAAAACAAGTAACCCTCATGACTGTAGGATATGTCACATCCTCCTTTCAGCTTTGCCCTTCTTAGAGATTGTGCCAGTCTCCAGTGGGTTGCCCACTAACTGACAGGGAGTGGCTTTAGAAAACCTCACTAACCTGTGGATCTGGTTCTCGAGCAAACTTTCAGACTTAATTCAACTTGCCATGGAATGACAGCTTACTGTTAGGTGAGAGGGAAGTATATTAGGGCAGAGTTTGAGACTACATAGAACTGATCCATATTTTTGTGATTAATAAAATCTTATGTATTCCAAAGATCTTTTTCCTACTTAGCAGCCCAGAATGCTTCACTGTAAATACTGAAATTGTTTCATGGTCTCCCTTAATTTATGCATACCACCTCCCCCACCTCTTTTCTATCAATGTTACAGAACGGTGTATTTTGTTCGTGTTTTTGTTTTGGATGAGGGTGCTGGTGGACTAATTACATCATTGCTAATGGCCTACAGTTTGTCTAAGATTTATCCCTCTTTTAAAAATCCTGATGGAGAGAATATCAAACAAGACCTATTCTTTTAAAATTAGGAATTGCATATTAGCACATTGATGCTGTTGTCGTCATTAGTAGCAGCTTGCATACTCTCTAGTTTTAGCACCTGCATTCTCTTCCACTCCCAACCTGTCTACTCTCTTGAAATAAACTCTGTTTCTGCTGCTTGTTTAAATCATTTTGTTCCATAGTCTGACCATCATAGAAACCCAGAGAGATAAGACAGGAAGTGCTGAGTTCCACCAATGCCATATGCTTACAAGAAGCAGATGGTGTGAAAATGCCCCCTTGATCCTGTCTGATTCCTATTATGATTGCAAAGAGATTTTGAATTTAATAAACTATAGACCAATCCCATCCTTAACCTCATGATCAGTAGCATTTGTTTTCAAGTCTGGCTTATGCTTTCAGTAGGCATTCTCCTTTTCCTCTGTGTGAGAACTAACATTTATACCTCTTTATTCCCCCAGTCATGTTTTAGGATGTAATTCTGCAGAGAAGGGCAGTCAGGCAAACAAAAAAACTACAAAAAAGGAGGTTGCTTCCTCTCCCCTCCCCATATTTAGGAACTCAAAACAGACTTTAATACTGTTAATATGCTTCTGTTAACATATTTTGTCAACTGATGGGAGGCACAGGCAGAGTTTATTCTATAATATATGTTAGAAAAGGATTGGAAGAGCTTAGTTTGTGATGCCAAATGGAGACGTAATTCACGTGCCATGCAAGTTACTTTGCTTCTTCGTTCATATGCTGAGCTGTTTAATTTTGTTAATGTGAAACGTTTAGTGGTTGTGGATGTGTTTTCCCCTCCACCCCCCAAGCAAAAACCAGTGCAGCTTTGCTACACGCTGCAAGTACTGGATGTGGGGAGAACAAGTCAGGGGGTAAGAAGTCCCCTCCCTGCCATGAAGTTCTGTGTGTGACTGAAGGATCCATTGCTGAACAGATCTCTAATCTTCTTTCAGCGGGGGGCTGACAGTGATTTAGGGTGGCACAAGTCTATTTCAGTCAGTGACCTGAAGTAGCTTCTGCAAAGCAGCTCCAGAGTTACTTTTAGGGCTTAAAGGGTGGTGGGAAGCATGCCTGCTTTGCTTCTACCCAGTTCCTAGTGCCTCGGGCTATGGGCTGGTCTAAGGATTTGTGTGGCATGTTATGAGAATGATAATTGCTCACTATTGCCTATTTTGCTAGCTGGAGGATGTTGCTGTGATGCGAGGCTTGCTTTTGAGGGTCTGATGGAGTCATAAACCAGGAATCAGGGCCGTCCTTAGGATTTATGGGGCCTTAATGCAGTATTTTTAAACTGGTGCCCCTATGCCCAACTTGGGGCACAGCTACCACGTCCGCCTCTGGACCCTCAGAACCCCCCCCACACACACACACCATTGCTGACACGCACCGAGCTTCATATGCAGCAGATGCAATGTCAGCTCGGAGGAGGAGGGACGAGGCAGCAAAGGATACCGAGCCACCCAGCTTGCCTCGTGGTGGCGGAGAGTCACAGTTCCCTGAAGAGACCCCCATACCCTCTTTCTCACTCAGAATGCTGGCGCATTCGGCTCTGTGAATATGGCCCCTGCCTAAGAGACTGGGTCACGCACTGTGTGACCCACTCTTACCTGCTGTCTTGGTGATGCCTCAAATTTTCAGGTGCCCTATGCAGCTGTGTATGCCTAAGGATGGCCCTGTCCGGAATGCTCCCTAGTTAATAGAGTGATGGAAGTGACAAGGCTGTGTGACTGACCTGGGAAAGGCCCTTTAGCTGTGTCTGCTTCTGGTGATAGTGGTGGAATAATACAATCCTTTGCTGGAAGGGAAAATGGAATACCTGAGACAGAAGAAGTGGTCGAACAAAGGAAGGGAAAACAGGACATGCAACTGAGCTTGGAAAGAAAATAAGGGGGAATCATAATGTGGAAACAGGAAAGGAGATAATAACCATATGTTTACATGCAGGAAGTTTGAGTGCATGGTAAGTTTTTATTTTGCCTGTTCTCCCTCTTGTTTCCTCTTCGTTTTATGACAGAGAATTAACATAATCCATTTAGGAATGACATAACTTTATAACAAAGTATTCTATACAGAAGCATCGCGTGAGATGCCTGCAGTGTAGCCTTTACTTCAAGGTTTTGGGCGGAAGTGAGTCATGAATTGTTTTTGGCTTTACAGGCTGTCACTCCCTTTGCTTGCTAGCTAAAAGGTGTATTGGAATTTTCCAGGTATAGCATTGTGGGAGGTGAGAAGGGGAAGGAAAGAGGAGAGGCCATGGGTTGAGATTTGGAGAAGTAAGGAAGGGCATATCTCTGAGAACTAAGTCCCTTAATGTAACTTGTTTAGTGAATGATGGAACAGTGGAAAGTTTAAAAAAAAAAAAAAAATTCCTGCAGCAAATCTGTATTCAAATGACTACTGCTGTCTTTGTGTTTGCTACCTTTTTATTACCACTTCTTTTTATTAATATGAAATGCAAACTGATTTTCTCTCCAGCATGGATTTCAACACATTTTTGTGCTCATGCCAAGAACACTCTGTTCTGTTAAGTCATTCCGTGACGTTGAATGCTGGCCCGAAGCCAAGCTGGGTCAAGTTCATTCAAATAAGTTTTAGCGTAGGCTCTCACTGGGTGAGGAATGTCAGTCTTGTCTTCACAGGATAGGGTGCACTGTAGTGTCAGTTTTTCTAAATAAGTTAAGTGAGTTTTTTTGGTTTGTTTTTTCTAAATTGGTAACACAAAAAAAAATCATTTTCTTGCATGTGAATGAGATGGTAGAATGGATCCAGAATGAGGTGGGCAAACTTTTTGGCCTGAGGGCCACATCAGGGAATAGAAATTGTATGGCAGGCCATGAATGCTCACAAAATTGAGGTGGAGTGCGGGAGGGGGTGAGGGCTCTGGTTGGGGGTACAGGCTCTGGGGTGGGGCTGGAGATGAGAAGTTTGGGGTATAGGAGGGTGCTCTGGGCTGGGACCAAGGGGTTTGGAGGATGGAAGGGGGATCAGGGGTGCGGGAAGGGGTGCAGGTTCTGGCTGGGGTTACGGGCTCTGGGATGGGGCTGGGGATGAGAGGTTTAGGGCGCAGGAGGGTGCTCCAGGCTGGGATTGAGGGATTTGGAGAGCGGGAGGGGGATCAGGCCTGGGGGAGGGGTGTGGGGAGAGGCTCAGGGTGCAGGCTTCAAGTGGCGCTTACCTCAAGCGGCTCCTGGAAGCAGTGGCATGTTCATCCTCCAGCTCCTACGCGGAGGCGCGCCCAGGCGGGTCTCCACACTGCCCCATCCCCTAGCACAGCCCCCGTATCTCCCATTGGAGCATGTAGGAGCCGGAGCGGGGCCATGCCGCAGCTTCCGGGAGCCATGTGATGCAGCCCCCAACCCTGCACTCCAGCTGGAGCGCTGGAGTTGGGCTGAGCTGTGTGGTGCAGCCCCTGACCCTGTGCCCCGGCTGAAACGCCAGAGTGGCCCCCAACCCAGCACCCCGGCCAGAGCGGCCCCTGATCCAGTCCCCCAGCCGGAGCGCTACAGCAGGGCCAAGCCATGTGGTGTGGGCCTTGACCCAGTGCCCCAGCCGGAGCACCAGAGCAGGGCAAGCCCCAGACCCCGCTCCCCAGCGGGAGCTCACGGGCCATAGTTTGCCCACCTCTGATCTAGAATATAAAACAAAACCTGTATATTGTGACTTTCCTTCCCTTTATCAGATTTTTTTTTTTTAATCCATCCCTACATCAATCTTGACATTGCCGTGTATCTTTTCTGTTCAGCTCTGGGAGTACTACTGAAATCCCAGTGGCAGAGCCCTGGTTGTGATAGAAATAGATACAGCATGGTGAATTGTATTAACACGACAATGTCCCAATCTAGGGCAGTAGTTCATATGCTCCACATTTAAGATTATGGGATTCACTGTCTTATCTTCAGTGTGTTTAGGGCTGTATTTTAAAATACATACAATTATTCTTCTATTCCAATATGCACTTACACCTTAAAGAAATCTATTCCATTCTGGGTCCATGTCCCTCCTAAAGAATTGTACTATGTTATGGTGGTGAAAAATCTACCTTCATGTTGCTCTCTAGTTCCAACTTCCCTGTCAGGGGACTGACTGTATTACTGCTACTTTGCATAGTAGCGTACTTTTCCTTCCTGTAACCCCACCACAAATCACGCTTCAGTCCCTCCCTTCCCCCTCACTTCCAGTAACTCTGCTCTGTGAGCAATAATTTTGGAATCACTGGCAAAATAAGAGCCTGTTTGACAGGTTCATAAAACTCTTACAACAGGACACTAGTTAAGATATATAAAGTTAGGGACGTCATTAAGCTGTCTCTGAGACAACTGTTTAATGCTTCAAGATCAGAAGTGAAATTCATTTTTTTCCACCATATCTCTTAGATTTTTTTTTTATGAATAAAATATCTGGGACAATTCCATGATTAAAATGGGGTGGGGAGGGGAAGAGAGGGAACAGTATATGTATGAAAGAATGGAGATGTATGAAAGAATGGAGATGTAAATTAAGGACGTGATAATTCACAGATCCCAGCTGTATTAACATCTTGTTTTTTGGAGTCATGTATCGTATCATGTTTCTGGGTCTTGGCTCAATTGTTGTTTCGTCTTTAAGAGAGAGAAACTTAGCAGTACCAGGTTCCCATGGTTCAACACCCACTCTTCAGCTACTTGTCAGAGCTTGCTAGCTTATCTTGACTGTGTGGGAGAGTAGAGGTTGGTCAATTTTATGCTCATCACTAGGTGTCACTCATTTGCAATTATTTGGAATATCATTTGGGTTGGATTTTTTTTTTCCTAAAATCATTCTGCTTCCTTGCTGCCTCGGCCAAAGGGAGGAAAAAAAAAGAGAAATGCAAGAAATTCTAATGAACGGTTCCATCCTATCACCTCCCATCCCACAAAATTGTCCTATTGTGGTACTTACTAGTTTTGAATTATATGGCATATTCCTTTCTCTTTGTTCTTTCTTTGTCATTTTTATATAGTTCTGCTGCAAGATAGCATTTACTTTTTCTTGCTTGTGCGTTTCCATTGATGCTTTTTTCATTTGTTCACTAGTATGTGAGAGGCAAAAATAACTACAGCTGATCTCTTCAAAAGTGATTTTTAAAAATATAAACAAAGGGAGACAGTGATCAAACAGTTGGCTCACAGAAAGGGTTACCTAAAAAAACATCCCCAAACTGAACTAGTACATATGAAGTGGAAAAGGAAAAATCCCAAACAAAAAAAACTACTCAGGGGTTAACCGCTGTTGCGTTTTGATGTGTTAGGCAGTGAATGAGGATATAAAAAAGAGAGAGGGACAAGGGGTGCGTGTGTGTGTGCGCACCAAGATGATTTTGCACATGAGCCTACTGAGATGATTTCGCTATTGTTGTCTAGTACGTTCTGTGGAATGTGATACCTCTCTTGGCCTTTGCTCTGTCTTCTCCAGCATCTTTATATTAGTTTGGTATCTGTACTAACTCTGCAGTGTAAAATACCCTAAAGTTTTAGGCACATTACCATTTTTTTTTAAATGGGGTGATGATGAGGGGGACTAGCTGGTGATGACTTAGCTATATGACTTAGTACTACTGAATGCCTAGCTAACCTTCAGCATGTTTACTCAAAAAGTGGAATTTCCAGAGAGAGAAATGTGTCCATCAGAGGTAAAATGTAAACAGGTATATTACTGGAAGTGCTTCACTCTTTCCTCACTCTTACCCTCCCGCCCCACTATTGAAATGTGACTTTGAGAGAGACTTCTTGGTACTAGTCAACTTAATAGTACACAGGCACCTATTTTGAGGCCATGCTGCTTTATAGGTTGGTAGGCGGGGACCACTCTGCCAAGTCGTTTCATAGTGAGTCCCTTCTCCCTCCTCCTCCATCCCCCACACACATGCAGGGGTTCAAGTGGGTCAGTTCTGTGCTGTCTGATTTTATGTAACCAGGCAAACTAGATGTCCTGAAATGTCTTCAGAATTCATTTAATAATAATAGTTTAACAATACTTCTGTAGCACCTTCTATCTGAGGATATCCTTGTTCTTCAAATGTTAACAAATTAAGACACTTGATGGCCTTGTGAAGTAGGTAAGTAGTATTTCCATTTTACGGATGAGAAGCTTCACTTTCTCATTTTACAAGTGAAGAAACTGAGCCATTGTCTACACAGAACTTTTTTTTTCTAGATAACAGAAGTCGTGAATTTAAAATAATATAGTTATACTGTTATTACCCTCCGTTTGGACACTCTCTTGTTTTCCAGTTTAATTTGTCTCTTGGAAAGGAGTATAAGATAAATTGAAAAAAGCTACTCTTGTATCAGAATAAGAATGCTCAGGTGTGTGTGGGGTGAGCTACATTAATGTAACTATATGGGTACAATTGATTAAAAAGTTTCCCATATAGACAAGCTCTAAGACCTGGAGAGAATGACTTACTCAAAGTTATACTGGAAATCTGTAGCAGAGCTCAGAAAATATGGGAGGAAGGATGAAAGTGCCTTTCTTTTAGACTAGTCCTGAACAGGATTTTTAGGGCCATATTCTACCAGCTCTGCACAAACAACCCACTGTCAGTGGGAGTTCATGCCTGGACTGAGTGCTGAACATGGGCCATATAAAAGCAGATAAATCCATTCATATTATTCTTAAATCCTATCTTTCAAACATTTTTAATTTTAGGTTTCAGTTTTTTAATGCAGTTTAGTGATATTTTAAGAGTATTTAACTTTTTACATGGCACAGTAGAGAAAAACAGATATTTCCTCTGCTGATACCTGTATGAGTTTTGACAAATGCTTAATCATAAACCTCCAGTTTCCCTTTACTGAGGTTACAGGATAAAGGTGTCCATCTCTGTTTTACCTAGGATTACTAAGTATTTGTGGCAGTGTGTCATTGTATTTGTCTAACACACAGTTAGTATTATCATTATCCTTATTTGACTTTAATTGAGAGAGTGCTTTGATGAATAAAGCAGTATCATCTTCCCCCCAGTTGCCCTGAAGTAGGTTCTGATGGAGGGGTTCCTGAGTTAGAGTTCCTCTCTCCTCCGACGGTTTCCTTCTGCTGCCTTGTACTGTTAAACTGAGAGTGTCTTACATTGACCTAACTCTGGAAGTATCTACACTAAAATGTAGCTCCCACTGATATAACTTGCCTACTATACCGACTTAATAACTCCATCTCCATGAGAGGCATAGTGGTTAGGTCAATGCAGTCTGCGTAGACACTGGGTTGCTGACCTCGATTGTTGCTGCCTTTCAGAAGCCGTCCCACAATTAGGGTGAAAACCTGCCCAGAATTGGGCGGAACAGTACCTAAATGCAGAATTTAAGTCCTGGGCTGAATGACTCCAAGGCATTATTTGTCCCAGACTGCCTGTGGCACCGATTCACACCTGCCTGAGATTCAGGGGCAGCACCAGCCTCTTCCCAGTGAGGTGATGGGGCTGAGGTGGGCCTTAGCCGCCACCGCCACCACCATGAGGCCCTACCCCTGCTCCTGCTCTTCTCTCTGAGGTCCCATCCCCTGGCCAGGCCAGAAGCTGGAGCCGGGCAGTGATGATAGCTGCCCAGTGAGCCTTTTGCTATGGGAATCACCAGACCCACCACCCTGCCCTAGGGGATGGGGGTGTGGTCTGGGAGCTGCTCTCTGGCACAGTGGCCTGGACTCCCTGGGCAGCTCTTACTATGGCCCAGCTCCAGCTTCTGGCCTGGCCAAGGGTGGTGGCTCAGGGGGTGAGGAGCTTGAGAGGAGGGGCACAGGGTAGGGCCTCAGGGGGAAGAAGAGGGAATGGGGTAGGGTTGCCAGCTTACAAATTGCACAAAACCAAACACCAGGGCCTCAGGGCAGGGCAAGGGTGTTCGGTTTTGTGCAATTCGAAAGTTGGCAACCCTACCCCACCCCTCCTCTTCCTCCTGAGACTCTGCCCTTCCCTGCCTTGCCTTCTCTGAGGCCCTACCCCGTGGTCACTCCGTCCCTCCTCACTCCATTGCTTGCTCTCCCTCCCCCCCCTTACGTTCACTGGACTAGGGCAGGGGTTGGGATGCAGGAGAGGCTGAGGGCTCCAGCTGGGGTGTGAGCGCCAGGCTGGGGCCTGAAATGAGGGGTTTGGGGTGTGGCAGGGGGCTCAAGGCTGGGGCAGGGGGTTGGGGTGCGAAAGGGGGTGAGGGCTCTGGCTAGGGGTGCGAGCTCTGGAGTGGTGCCAGGGATGAGAGGTTTGGGGTGAAGGAGGGGACTGGGGAAGGGAGTAGGGGTGCAGAAGGGGATGAGGGGTGCATGCTCCGACCAGGCGCTGCTTACCTCAGGTGGCTCCTGGAAGTGGCCGGCATGTCCCTGGCCAACGGGCGCTGCGGAGCAGGCGCTTGGGGCAGGGATAGCACATGGAGCTGCTTGTGTGCCCCTGCGAATAGAAAACCAACATGCTGGCTGCTTCCGGGAGCCATGCAGAGCCAGGGCAGGAGGAGAGCCTGACTTAGCCTCGCTGCACCACCAATTAGACTTTTAGCAGTCTGGTCATCAGTGCTTACCAGAGCCGTCGGTGTCCCTTTTTGACTGGGTGTTCCAGTCGAAAACCAGACAGCTGGCAACCCAAGGGCAGAGCCATGGAGGCGAGCAGGGCTCCTGCATGTGTCCTGCTTTTGCCTTTTGACACAATGCCACACACTGACGGTTAAATCAGTTCAACTGCCCCTTGTGAGGACATGCAGTGCCGACACAAGGAATGTAGTACGGATGTGCCAAAGTGATCTAATTACTGAAGTGGCTGTATGTCGACGTAACTTAGGCTGACTTAATTTTTGCGCTTACTATTGACTGTACAAAATCTGCAGACCTTGTTGAGCTTGTGAATTGTGAACTCACCCTCCAGTTAACATAGGATAATTAGGATAAATTAATCACAAGCCTCAATCTGAGACAAAAGGCGTGTTGGACTGAGTGGCTGGAGACTGCTAAAGTTTGAGAGTCACGGGTGGCAGGTCCTCCCCACCCCCCAAGACATGTGAATGTTTCCTGGGAGGAGAGGGGAACTAGAGGGAGAGGACTTTTGAGGGATAAATGGGGATGGGTGGTAGAGGCAGCAAGAGGTTGGGGGCTCGGGTGAGGGGGGGATAGCCTCCCCAACTCTGCCAGTGCACCCCAATCCCCTACACCCCTCAGCTCTGCCAGTGTGCCTCAAACTTTACCAATGCACCCTGACCCCATGCACTCTACAACGCTGCCACTGCACACCATCCCCTGTGCAACCCCTGCTCTGCCTGTCTGTGTCAGCCCCACATTCTCCCATCACATATGTGTGCCCAGCTCTAGGGAACTCTTGCCCCCCCAGGAGAATCTCACACCCCTTCCTGCCCCTTGATCTTCTGAGGGTATCTGAGCCTCTCATGCTCCTCCCTGTGGGCATGCCAGGATCTTGGGGTGGGGGAGGGCACTGTGCTCATCTACAGTGGTTGCACATACCCCTCTCCCTCAGTGTGAGCCAGGAAATTTGCTATGCCTTCTGGGAGTACAGAGTAGGATTAATGACCCATATTTGGGGTCATTTAAGCCTGGTGTTCTGGAGGTATAAGCCCTGATTAATATAGCCATTTTCCAAAATGTCTAGCCTCCCCCTCTGCCCCCCCAGGCTACTAGCTAAAACTGTTGTTGTGATGTGGGTCAAAATGGTTTCAGTTGATCAATTTTTACCCATGGTAGTGCATGGCAATCACTAAGGTTTTGTTTTATTTTTTGTTTTGTTTTTTGGGGCGGGGAGACGGGGACCCAAACTGGAAATTGTATTTAAGAACGTGTTAAATTCTTTGTGTAGATGTATAATCTGGAAGGATTATAGTGCACGTGCACCAATAAAGAAAAAAAAGTGAGAAGGTTTCTGTGCAGCCACTTCATGCTTGCCTGGGTAGTTTGAGGGAACGGGCCAATGTCATTGCCCCCGGTGAACTCCCCACTGCTGATATTTCTGGTTTAAACCTTTGTACATCTGTGCAGTAAAGATTTAATGACTCATGTTGCTTGCTGGAAGTTCTCTCTTATAATATGACATCCTTATTTAATGGGGAGGTTTACTGTGAATGCAGCAGAAGTCAGCAGCTGGTCTTACCAAAATGTTTGTTATATTGGAGGGGGAAGAGCTGTAGACAGTTGTGGGGGGAAAAGAGGTGGGAACAGGGGCAGGGGTTACGATGGGGTTAGACAATAAGGACAGGTGGCAGGCAAACCGTGGAATGGTTGTTTGGGAAAAGCATTATTTTTACTAGACCCAGAGGTGGTTGGTGAGGGCATGGTGGACAATTGGCTACTTTCTGATCTTGGGCCAGATTACTGTGGTGTTTCCAAAGATGGGTAGTGCAGAGGTTCAGAACTCATAACACAGGTACCTTGATTAGTTAGGGAAAAGAAATATGTGCTGCTAGGGATGCCAATATATGGATTCTGGGTGATTCCTAGATCACGAGGTTGCAGAAGCGTGCAGGAAGCAAGGCATACGCAATGGCCTGGGGATTGCTGACTATAAGCTGATTTGGCTTGATATGCAAATTGCAGGCATGATATGTACAGTTGCCTAAATGACTGCTAATGCCTACCAACAACATATCTTTTCCTATTAAAAAAAAAAAAACTAGGAATTTCAGTGGCAAAAAAGCTACATTAATGTAGAGCTAAGTTTGTTTAGTGGTATATCATTTCTTTGCAGAACACTGACCTTAGTAAAACTCAAAACATCTGAAAACCAGGATGTCAAGCTGTCTGGAGGACACATACCCCAAACTGGTTGTGTTCTATAATTAGATTTCACGAACCAAGTATCAAGTTTGAATTCCTCAAGCGCTATAACAGTCTTAGACAGGAGTGCCCCAGGGGACTCCATATTATTTTGCCACCCTTGTAAGTCTGCCTTTATGTTAGATGGTCCTTTACATCAAAAATTGCAACAATATTTAGGTTACTCCCAGTCTCAAAGGACCACTCAGGTCAATTGTACCTTAAATCTCTCACCAAAGACAACAGTTGTAGTCAATCCTGTAATAAACTAAAGATTTATTAATTTGGAAGAGGAAATAAGATAATTATTTACAAGGTTAAAGCAGGTAAACATACACATGAGTTACAGTCGTAGGTGTCAAAAGGTAACAGAAGCTGCTATAATATAAAAGTGGTATATGTCCTTTAGGACTAACCCAAGCTAAGCAGCTTGGGGGTCTCTTGCTTCATCTTAGAAATACTGCCCTCTCCAAATTCCAGGCAGTATAGTGATACAGATCTTTTTGGTCAGAGACTTTTATTCCCTTTCCCCGGAGTTCAAGCTATGATGGGTGTGAGGGAAAACATCAGTGGACGAAATATTTTGTTGTTCCACAGTGGTTTGTCTGGAGTCAACAGGCCTTCTTTTGTTGGGCAGGAGATGACACTCTTGTGGTAAACTAGTATCTCACACTTGATAATGCTGCTCTCCTGACTAGGGCTGGGGAGCGGAGGGTGTTTTCCAGTTTCACAGCAAACACACTTATAGTTACAGAGCAAAACACTTAAATATTACCTTCTAACATGTGATACAGATATAAGTGAGATTACTACTTGCAGCAGCTCACAAGCACCTCATGAAGTTCAATCACTGAACACATTCCTATAAACCAGACATCTTTTAAAAAATGGTAACACATAGGTGAGCCAGACTGATTTCCAGCTATGCATTTGTCAGTGTTCGGTGAGACCTAGGGGCCTTGGCATGTGATGGCACTTGATCTACCATCATTCAGGAAAGGCAGAGTTAACGTTGCTTAGACATCCTTAACTCTGTCCTAGTTTAGCAATGCGCTGGTGTATACCTCATTGTCACATACCTTTCCTCTGCCAGCCCCACAGCTGAGAACATAAGAATGGCCATACTCAATCAGACCAATGGTCTGTTTAGCCCAGAATCCTGTCTTCCAGCAGTGGCTAGTGTCACAGGAATGAACAGAACAGGGCAATTTAGTGAGTGAGTCATCCCCTGTCATCCAGTCCCAGCTTCTGGCAATCTTATTAGAGACACTCAAAGGACAAGATTGCATCCTGGATCATCTTGGCTGTTAGCCATTGATGGACCTATCCTCCATGAATTTATCTAATTCTTTTTTGAACCAGTTATAGTTTTGGCTTTCACTACATCCCCTGCCAGTGAGTTCCACAGGTTGACTGTGCATTGTGTGAAGACGTTCTTCCTTATGTTTCTTTTAAACCTACTTCCTATTAATTTCATTTGGTGATCCCTGGTTCTTATGTAACGTGAAGGGATAAATAACACTTCCTTATTCACGTTCTCTGTGCCATTTATGGTTGTATAAACCTCTGTCATATAGCTCTCTTAGTTGTCTCTTTTCTAAGATGAACAGTCCATCTTTTTAACCTCTCCTCATATGGAGGCTGCCCCATAGGCCTGAACACTTTTGTTGCCCTTCTTTGTACTTTTTCCAGTTCTAATGTATCTTTTTTGAGATGGGGCAACCAGAACTGCATGCAGTGTTCAAGAAGTGGGTGTACCATGAATTTATGTAGTGGCATTATGATATCATCTGTTTTATCATCTGTCCCTTTCCTAATGGTTCCTAACATTGTTAGCCTTTTTGACTGCTGCTGCACATTGAGCAGATATTGTCAATGAATTAACGCACAATGATTCCAAGATCTTTGAGTGGTAACAGCTAATTTAAACCCCATGATTTTGTATGTAGAGTTGGGGTTATGTTTTACAGTATGCATTACTCGCATTTATCAACATTGAATTTCATCTGCCATTTTGTTGCTCAGTCACCCCGTTTTGTGAGATCCTTTTGTAACTCCTTGCAGTCTGCTTTGGACTTCACTATCTTGAGTAATTAGATCATCTGCAATCTTTGCCAGTTCACTGTTTACCCTTTTTTTCAGATCATGTTAGAATAGGTTGAACAGCACTGGTCCCAGTACAGAACCTTGGGGGACTCAACTATTTACCTCTCTCCATTGTGAAAATTGACCATTTATTCCTATTCAGCTTGGAAAAGAGACTACCAGGGGGGTGCGGGGAGAGAGATATAATTGAGATCTAAATCGCGACTGGTGTGGTGAAAGTAAATAAGGAAGTTTATTTATTCCTTCTCACAATACAAGAACTAGTGGTCACCAAATGAAATTAATAGGCAGCAGGTTTAAAACGAACAAAAGGAAGTGTTGTTTTGTTTTTTTTTTTAACACAACGCACAGTCAATCTGTGGAACTCTTTGCCAGAGGATGTTGTGAAGGCCAAGACTATAACAATGTTCAAAAAAAGAACTAGATGAATTCATAGACGATAGGTCCATCAATGGCTATTAACAAGGATGGGCAGGGATGTTTGCCAGAAGCTGGGAATGAGCGACAGGGAATGGATCACTTGATGATTACCTGTTTTCTTCATTTCATCTGGGGCATCTGGCATTGGCCACTGTTGGAAGACCGGATACTGGGCTAGATGGACCTTTAGTCTGACCCAGTAAGGCCGTTCTTATGTTCCTACTCTTTTGTTTCCTATTTTTTTACTAGTTACTCTTCCAGAGGAGGAGTTACCCTTTTATCCCGTGACTACCTATTTTGCTTAAGAGCCTTTGGTGTGGGACCCTGTCAAAGGCTTTCTGAAAGTCCAAGTACTCACTATCAACTGGATCACCCTTGTCCATGTTTGTTGATACCCTCAAAGAATTTGAATAGATTGATGCACGATTTCCCTTTACAAAAGCCATGTTGACAGTTTCCCCAAATACTATTTTCAGCTGCGTTTTGTAATTCTGTTTTTTATTATAGTTTCAACCAGTTTTCCTGCTACTGAAGTTAGACTAACTGGCCTGTAATTGCCAGGATTGCCTCTGGAACCTTTTTAAAAAATTGTCATTATGTTAGCTATTCTCCCATCATTTGGTCCAGAGGCTGATTTAAATGATAGGTTACATACCACAGTTGGAATTTTATAGTGGAGTTACTTTAGAGCTATTGGGTGAATACCATCTGGTCCTGATGACTTATTAATTCATCAGTTTGTTCCCAGCCTCCTCTATTGGCATCTCGATGTGGGACAGTTCCTGAGATCTGTCACCTAAAAAGGATAACTTGGGTGTAGGAATCTCCCTCACATCCTCTACAGTAAAGACCAATGCAAAGAATTCATTTTGCTTCTCCACAATTGCTTTGTCTTTGAGTGCTCCTTTAGCACCTTGATTGTCCAGTGGCCCCCTAGATTGTTTGGCAGGTTTCCTGCTTCTGATGTACTTTTAAAAAAAATGTTGCTGTTAGTTTTTGTCTTTGGGTAATTGCTATTCATATAATATATATATTATATATAAACAGTACATGAAAAGATGGAAGTAAAATAATGAGCCCCCCTGATTACCACTACAAAAGTGATTTTTTTTGTTCTGTTGATAATAGCCCACTTTAATTGAATTGGCTCGTTAGAACTGACCCTCCTTTTGGTAGGGCAACTCCCATCTTTTCATGTACTGTTCCTACTGTATTTTCCACTCCATGCATCTGATGAAGTGGGTTTTAGCCCACAAAAGCTTATGCCCAAATAAATTTGTTAGTCTCTAAGGTGCCACAAGTACTTCTTGTATCAGCAAAAACAGACTAACATGGCTACCACTCTTAAGTATGACTTTAGTAGGACAGAGTAGGAAGCATCAGTAAGGGCAAGAGTGACTGCCAGTCTTGTCAGCTCTTCTCCCAGTTCTCCTCTTTGAGCATTAGCAGTGCCATAAGAGGGGACAGATTGTACAGAATGTCATAGTGCTTAGGGCAATAAAGGGAGGCTTGCAGGAGGATGTGACTCTTCACTTATGGGGAGCAGTTTTTATCATGTAATTCAGTGCAGCTGTGATTTTGGGTTTTTGGGGGGGGGGGGTCCCAGGGGCAGCTCCAGGCACCAGCACGCCAAGCGCGTGCTTGGAGTGGCAAGCCACTGGGGGCGCTCTGCCGGTTGGCGGGAGAGCGGCAGGCAGGCTGCCTTCTGTGGCTTCCCGTGGGACCAGCGGACCATCCGCAGGCATGCCGCTGAAGGCAGCTTGCCTGCCGTGCTTGGGGCAGCAAAATGCCTAGAGCCGTCCGTGTTGGGCTGGGGGGAGGGGGGAAATGTGGCACAGGCCATAGAGACCACAGATGCCAGTAAACAGTGGTCCGTCTTGATCTTGGTGAGCTACACATCTATATAAACAACAAGAGCAGCTGTTATCTGTTCTGTTGTATGCAAACTAGATGCAGCCTTCTAGCTTCTGGTAAGTTAAGAATTCAGCTTGGAAGTGGACTAACTGGGTGGGCGGGTGTTACTGTCTAAAGTGGGTTCTACTAGTAAAATGAGTGTAGTAATTTTAACTTCTCCCCACTAATTTAGATAAATCTATGCTTTTGTTTTTCATAATTAATTCTCTAATTGTAATGAAGCCCTCTTGATTTCAGTTCTTTTAAATAAGTTAGATCATGAGCTGGCTAAGCACTCATCTAGCCTTTTATTTTTAAAATACTCTAGCCTCAAATACCATAGTTTTTGGTTTCTTGTTTATTTTCTCTGTTTCATATCTTTCTGGTATATTTTCTTTCTTGGTACAAAACAAAGAATGCATTTCTGTTATAGTTGGAGGGAAGGAGCACAGATATCACTTAGTGAAGGAGGAGTGATACTGTCAAAATGTTTATTGGCAGGAAGGGCGAGGTACATACAGATAATCAAGGGGCGCACATGTTGTTGTTTTTCCTGTAATCTCCTGAAGAGAGAGATTTTAATTCTATTCTTAAAGATAGGATATAAACTATGGAGGACAGCTAATATTGCTACACCGTCCGGGTGTAGGTTTTGTAGCAGACACTACTGTATCTGAAAGTCAAAGGCCAGAGGTCTAGAAATGGGCAGACCTATGTTCCAAAGATACATGTGTTTTGCTTATTAGACTAAGAGAGCTTTCCATTCTTAGTTATGTGTTTGTTATGGGATCCTGCCCCAGAACGAGCCCCACGTACACCCAAGCAATTTCCTGGCCAGAGTCCCCTTGTGACTGGATGCATGGGTTGCTGGGCCTTCCGCATAAGTCTCCTTCATCTGAGTTTGCCAAGGCCTAGTTCTGCAGCCAGGCCGCTTGAAGGTTCAGTCTCCTTCTAGGGTACTCCAAAGTCCCAAAATAAACCTAATCTTTATCAAAAGTCACAAGTTAACATAGGAGAAAGCAAACTAACTTAAGTTCAACTGTCACAGGTCTTCTCGCTCCTTATCAGAGTGCCGACTCCTCAGGCTTTTCTTTTGTGGGAATCCAAGTACAATGTAAATCACAACAGTCTTCCACCTCTCCTGAGCTGCTCTTCAGTTCCCTCTTTCTCTCTATTAAAATATAGAGCCCTGGATCCCTTGCTTTGGAGCACCTGGCCTCTTGCAGACCCTGGCCAGGGTCGTCCCCAGGAGCCTTCCCCACTCACTGTGGTTCCAACTCCTGACTGATCTCAGTCTTTAAGGCATAGGTGTCCTTTTAAACTGTCACCTGACGCTCCTTAGTCTCACCCTCTCAGGCTGGGAAGCAGCTAATCAATTGTGGTACTGGTATGGCTGGCATCATCTCCCCTTTAAAGGGTCAGTCATTCTATGACAGCATCCTTTTATTTAATCAGGAAAGAATCTCATCAAGAGTATTTTAAAAGACAATCCTAACCAGGACCTTTTACCACCTATGTTCTCACAGTTTACCATGTGTACAAAGACTTCACAGCGATGTAACCGTATTAAGGCCTGGTCTACACTACGCGTTTAAACCGAATTAACCCTGCACCCGTCCACACAACGAAGCCTTTTATATCGATATAAAGGGCTCTTGAAACCGATTTCCGTACTCCTACCCGACGAGAGGAGTAGTGCTGAAATCAGTATTGCCATGTCGGATTAGGGTTAGTGTGGCTGCAATTCGACAGTATTGGCCTCCGGACGGTATCCCACAGTGCACCATTGTGACCGCTCTGGAAAGCAATCTGAGCTTGCATGCACTGGCCAGGTAGACAGGAAAAGCCCCGCGAACTTTTGAATTTCATTTCCTGTTTTGCCCAGCGTGGAGCTCTGATCAGCACAGGTGGCGATGCAGTCCCAAATCCAAAAAGAGCTCCAGCATGGACTGTACGGGAGATACTGGATCTGAAAGCTGTATGAGGAGACAAATGTGTTCTATCAGAGCTCTGTTACAGAAGATGAAATGAGAAAGTATTTGAAAAAATCTCCAGGCTATGGTAGACAGAGGCCACAGCAGGGACTCAGCACAGTGCTGCGTGACAAACGTAACGGAAAGCCAAAGAATCAAATGGACGCTCATGGAAGGAGGGTGGGGGTATTGAGGACTCCAGCTATCCCACAGTCCCCTCAGTCTCCGAAAAACATTTGCATTCTTGGCTGAGCTCCCAATGCCTGAAGGGTCAAAAACATTTTCCTGGGTGTTTCAGGGTGTATGTCGTCAATTTACACCCTTCTCCCCCTCCCCCACAAAGAAAAGGGAAAAAAATCGTTTCTCAACTTTTTTCAATGTCACCCTATGTCTACTGCATGCTGCTGGTAAACGGGGTGCTGCAGCGCTGAACACCAGCATCGCCTTCCCGGTGGCAGATGGTGTAAAATGACTGGTAGCCATCGTCATCATCAGCCCGTGAGTGCTCCTGGCTCGCCTCGGTGAGGTCGTCCGGCTGTGCCTGGGTAAAAATGGGAATGACTCCTGGTCATTCCCGGAAGACGGTACAAAAAGCTTGGTAACCGTCCTCATCATAGCAGCTGGAGGCTGAACTCCATCAGCCACCCCCCCTTTCATGTCTAAAGAAGATTCTGTACTCCCTAGACTATCATAGCAGCGAGAGGCTGTGCTCCTCTCCCCGCCCCCTTTAATGTCCTGCCTGGACTATCATAGCAGCTGGAGGCTGCCTCCCCCTCATTTTATCTCACTAAAAACTCAGTGTTTCTTATTCCTGCATTCTTTATTACTTCATCACACAAATGGAGGGACACTGCCACAGTAGCCCAAGAGGGTTGGGGGAGGAGGGAAGCAATGGGTGGGGTTGTTGCAGGGGCACCCCTTAGAATGGCATGCAGCTCATCATTTCTGCGGGATCTCTGGGGCTCTGACCCGCAGCAACTGTGCTCTCTGGTTCTCTAGTACACTTGCCCCATATTCTAGGCAGGACTGACTCTATTTTTAGACAAAACATAAAGAAGGGAATGACCCGGGGAGTCATTCCCATTTTTGTCCATGCGCCCCCGGCCGATCTCAGCGAGGCCAGCCGGGAGCACCCATGACAGCAGCAGACAGTACAAAAGGATTGATAACCGTCATCGCCAATTTCCAGTTGCAAACGGTGCAAAATGACTGATAACCATCATCTCATCGCCAATTTACAATGGCAGACGGTGTAATAGGGATGGTAACCGTCTCTGCTACCTTGCAAAGGCAAATGAATGCTGCTGTGTAGCACTGCAGTACAATGTCTGTCAGCAGCATCCAGTACACATACAGTGACAAAAGGCAAAACGGGCTCCATGGTTGCTATGCTATGGCGTCTGGCAGGACAATCCAGGGAAAAAGGGCGCAAAATGATTGTCTGCCGTTGCTTTCACAGAGGAAGGATTGAGTGACGACATTTACCCAGAATCACCTGCGACACTGTTTTTGCCCCATCATACATTGGAATCTCAACCCAGAATTCCAGTTAGCGAGGGAGACTGCGGGAACTATGGGATAGCTACCCACAGTGCAACGCTCCGGAAATCGACGCTAGCCTCGGTACATGGACGCACACCGCCGAATTAATGTGCTTAGTGTGGCCTCGTGCACTCGACTTTATACGATCTGTTTTAAAAAAAAAGTTTCTGTAAAATCGGAATAATCCCGTAGTGTAGACATACCCTTAGATAAGGGTGATAAATTTGAATAAACTCAGTAAATGACAAAGACTCCGTAAAATGCACAGCGAGCCATGTTTAGCACAATGCCTGTTGCCATGGTTTTCAGTTTACCTGGTGGGGCTACTGTCTGCTGCCTCCCCCCATGCCATATTTTCAAACAATGATCTCTAAGTTTTTTCTGCAAAATGTACATGCTCAAATTGATATTTGGACACACCACATGGGTAGCTGGAAAGTTGTAGCTTATATTCTGAGTGCGTAGTTATATGTGCACGTATTTTGTGGGTTTAGTTTAGATGCTATTGTTTGGAAACTTGTGCTAGGCCTGTGACTGAGTGGGGATGGAGCTCTGCTAACTGGTTAATACTACTCTATCTGCGAACTGCTGTCTAGATGCTAACGTTTTTAGTTAGCAATTTTTTTACTTTATTAATAAATAAATAACAATCCAGCATGCACTTAGTCCCTATGCACTCTGGGCCAAGAACAATTTTTATGAACAAAAACAGTTCCTTTTAAACTAGCTGATAAAAAGGTTTGGCTAGTCACTCTGATGTACACACTGTGTACCGGCATAGACCTTGATATTCCTTTAGAACCAGGTACTGAGATGCTGTAGTGCTGAGCGTGGTCTAAAAGTGTTAACAGAATAGAATGGAATAGAAGCTCTGATTTTTAAATGCCTTCAGTAACATATTATGTCCTAGGACTTGAGACAACAGACTTATTGTTTTCTTCTGGTCTTGGACAGCTAGCTTTTAGGACATCTGCACTGATGTAGTCTATTTTATTGGTAATTGGATCCCAACGTGACAGAGATTACAATTTGAGATGTCCCTTTTCTTCTTCTTTTAAAAATAAATGTAATTAGTGGAGACACATTGTAAATTTGTTTTGTTTTTTTAAAATCTGAGATCTACTAAAAGGCAGATATATTTTCCCAAACGTGTCCTGGTTAGTACGTTCAGCTTGTATTTGTGGTTATAGATGGTTTCTTCACATATAGCCCTTCCCTCTCTCTAATTTCTGAAGTTTATGGAGCGGAATTAACTGTTCCAAAGTCTTCCTCTTTGACTTGAATTTGCAATTTCCTTTGGAGGAACAACTTCCTATTGAGTACTACCCTTCTGGCCACTTCTATCTCATACTGAGGGTTTTTTTTCTTAAGTCCCGAATGCATTGCAACACCAAACAGTGTAAGCTTCTCTGCCTGAATTTCATCACTGGCTGAATTGAGGAAGTGTACAAAGAAATAAGAACTTGTTATGCTAAAAAATGAAAACTAGATCAAGTTATGCTTTGTCATGTTATGTCAGAATAATTTAGACATTTTACTTTAATTTCACAGTTGAATATTGGATTGCTTAAGAGGACTGAATTATAGGAAATTTGCTTGACTAGTGATAAGTTTGACAACATTTGCTTGAAGGAGGGTACTCAAGATATTGACATGCTTGCTTCTTATAGTGTGTTTCACACACAAAACACTTGACAGACATTACTTCTTCCACTTATCATTCTGAAATAGGTATGTATTACCAATATCCTCCTTTTACAGGCAGGGAAACTAAAGCTAAAGCAATTAAGGCCACAGTCTTCAATTGTCCATCAAATTTGAATGCCCAAGTTTTTCGATGCCCAGCCTGAGAAGCCTAAGACTTGATTTTCAGAGGTGCTGCACACCCTCAATTTAAATTGAAGTCAGTGGGAGCTGCCCATGTTCATTATCTCTGAAAAGCAGGCACTAGATTCTCAGACTGCCGTCCAAAATTAAAGATCGCTTTTGAAAACTTTTTTCTTAAGCAGTGTTCCCCAAACTACATAGAGAGTTGGGGTCAAATCTGGTATTAGATGCCAGGATATCCTGACTCATAGTCCTGTGCTCACACCACTGGCTCATGGGCTGTGTATGTAGTTTTTTTTTTTTTTTTTTTGTGGTGAGGGTTCACATGTTCAAGCTGTATTATTTTGTTAAAACACTTAAACTTTAATACATTTCTTGACTCTTGAGGGTATAGCAGTAGTTTCCTCTTCTGTACCCAAATTAGGGAATTCCCTTGAACCATCTTTCTTCCTAATACCGAGTGGTTTTGTAGGTTCTAGTAAAAAATTATTTAGAACATTTAGACTGCGAAGCCTTTTGATTGGTTCTGCTTCTGCAACAATCATTAGCAAAACCTTTTCCTTCTGCCATCTACTGTTGGTAAGTTGTTGTTCTTTCATCTGTGTTTTCATCAAACCAGTTGTGCATGGCAAGTCTTCCATGTGGCTTTGGCCATCTGCCATGTTTCTGTCTGCTGCCAGGCTTAGATGCACACTAGTATATTTTTATTTATGCTTTCCATTTTTTTGGTTTCTACTCAAGTCTTCTAAGTGCCTCCTAATCGATAAGAGCTTGTCTACACTTAAAATGCTACAGTGGCTGCTGTGCCACTGTAGGCTTTAGTGTGGATGCTCCTAGAGCAACAGGTGGGTTCTTCTGTCAACATAGTTTAATCTACCTCCCTGAGAGGCGGTAGCTAGATCTACAGAAGAATTGTTCCATCTACCTAGCACTGTCCACTCTGGGGGTTATGTTGGCTTAATGATGTCACTTGGATGTGGATTTTTGACACCACTGAGCAACCTAGAATGGTCAACTTTTCTTTTAAATGTAGAGCTGGTCTAAGCCAAAGCATTGGTTAACTCTGAAACGTATAGTATTTTAAATTATCAAGATCTGATTACTGATTTATAGTTTAAAGGACTCTCCCACAAAATTTAACACACTCCATCTAACCATAGATAACAAAGACTGTACCTGAAATAAATTCTTAATTTCTAGCCGTCCTTACTCCTTTAAGCACTAACCTCCGCAAATGCCAGAGAAAAGACATGAGGCAGTGATCAGCAGCAGTTGACAAAATTATTAGAGGAGGTTTTGGAACAAACTGATAAACTAAACAGTAATAAGTCACCAGGACCAGATGGTTTACACCCAAGAGTTCTGAAGGAACTCAAATGTGAAATTGCAGAACTATTAACTGTGGTATGTAACCCATTGTTTAAATCCGCTTCTGTACCAAAAGATAGCTAATGTGATGACAGTTTTTTTTAAAAAGACCCAAGAGGCAATCCTGGCAATTACAGGCTGGTAAACCTGACTTCACTACCGGGTAAATTGGTTGAAACTATAGTAAAGAACCGAATTGTCAGACACACAGATGAACATGATTTGTTTGGAAGAGTCAACATGGTTTTTGTAAAGGGAAAAGTTACCTCACCAATCTACTAGAATTCTTTGAGAGGGTCAACAAGCATGTTGGACCTGGGTGATCCAGTGGATATAGTGTACTTAGATTTTCAGAAAGACTTTGACAAGGTCCTTCACCAAAGGCTCTTAAGCAAAGTAAGCTGTCATGGAATGAGAGAGAAGGTCCTCTCATGGATCAGTAGCTGGTTAAAAGATAAAAGAATGAGGAGTTCTTGTGGCACCTTACAGACTAACAAATTTATTTGGGTATAAGCTTTCGTGGGCGAAAACCCACTTCATTAGGTGCATGCAGTGGAAAATACAGTAGGAAGATAGATATATATACAGAGAACATGGAAAAAATGGGGGTTGCCATACCAACTCTAATGAGAGTAATCAATTAAGGTTGGTTGTTATCAGCAGGAGAAAAAAAAACTTTTGTAGTGATAATCAGGATGGCCCATTTCAAACCATTGACAAGAAGGTGTGAGTAGGGGAAAAATTGTCATGGGGAAATAGTTTTCTATTTGTGTAATGACCCATCCACTCCCAGTCTTTTTTCAAGCCTTGTTTGCAAATTAATTCCAGTTCTGCAGTTTCTCATTGGAGTCTGTTTTTGAAGTTTTTATGTTGAAGAATAGCAACTTTTGGGTCTGTAATTGAGTGTCCAGGGTGGCTGAAGTATTCTCTAAACTGTTTGAAATGGACCATCCTGATTATCACTCAAAAGTTTTTTTTTCTCCTGCTGATAATAGCCCACCTTAATTGATTCAACTTGTTAGAGCTGGTATGGCAACTCCCATTTTTTCATGTTCTCTGTGTGTGTGTACATGTCTGTCTGTGTGTGTGTGTGTGTGTGTGTGTGTGTGTATATATATATATATATATATATATATATATATATATATATATAATCTTCCTACTGTATTTTCCACTGCATGCATCTGATGAAGTGAGTTTTAGCCCACGAAAGCTTATGCCCAAATAAATTTGTTAGGCTCTAAGGTGCCACAAGTATTTCTCGTTGTTTTTGCTGATACAGACTAACACAGCTACCATTCTGAAACCTGGTTAAAAGATAGGAAACTAAGGGTAGGAATACATGGTTAGTTTTCGGAATGGGCAGGGGTAAATAGTGGTGTCCCCCAGGGGTCTGTACTGGGACCGGTACTGTTCAACATATTCCTAAATGATCTGGAAACAGGAGTAAACAGTGAGGTCGCAAAATTTTCAGATGATAAAAAAAAAAAAAACTACTCAAGAGATATTGAGAAGAATGGGAGTTGTTGGGGGTTGGTCACTTTTGGACATCGGGCTATTGATTTAGGTGGATTTAAGTTCCTAACTTCATGTATCCACCTTTGAAAATCTTGTCCATAATGTATATAGTTGCATCTGGTATGTAATGCATATGTATTTAGATATGATGCTATTCATAAAATAGATTGAATTTTCATGTACCTTTCTGAGGACCTTGCCTGCACTTTGTTCTTTAAACCATCTCCACCGGGAGTACTTCTAACATCTTTGAGATACCTCAGAAAGCTGTCTTTATTTCTTTCAAACCTTCTTAGGAAATGTTTTCTGCTTTGTTTCCAAGTGTGAAAATTTCCCCTCCAAATGTATATAGGCCTGAGGACAGGGAATACTTGGTCCTGTATTAGTGACAAGTTTAAGTTCCACAGTTTGCTTTTCATGTAGTAATGGCAGCTTTACACTGTTGGACAAGGGAGAGACCCAGCTTTCCAAAGACACTTCATTTGCTTTTAGCACTGGAACTTCCTGGGTATTGGCCTTACATTTTTGTATATTTATATGCAGAAAAAGCTATTTGAGGTTGCTTTTTTTTTTTTTTTTTTTTTTTTTGAAGTAGTGTTTTAATTTTATTCTTCCTCTGAGACTTGTCAAGTGGGTCTCATGGTAACTAAGTCATCTAGTTTTACAAGTTGAGGGGTGCAGAAAAGACTCCAAAATGTTATAAAATCTTTATTACACTGTATAAAATATTTAAACATTCCTAAATATGTTTTCTGTAGCATACACGCAGTGATTGATAGTATGATATGAAACTTTTTTTCTCTGTTTTTATATATCTGTTGAATCCAAATGTTATATTTATTTGTCTGCTTAGATAAAAATTTATCTTGAAACTGTATAGCCCATTAGTGTGTGGAAGAACGTAAAGTAAAGCTAAGTTCTCCACACTCCAGGAGGAGAATCAAAAGCAGATTGAATTGTGAACCCTTGTGGCTTAATCATCTTTAAAACAAAACAGTCCAATCAGTTCAGCACTGTCTAGTTCACTAGCAATGTCAAATATGTATATAATAATACTTAAAGACAAAAATAAAACTAACAAAGGGATGTTGTATGTTACCCTAAAGGCAGAAACACATTGCTGTTTAAAATCTCATTAATTGATTCAACTGAAATTTAATTTATTAAATATGTTAGAGGAAATAAGCATTTATTAAATGTGGGATTTTTGTTAACAGTTTTCTTAAGCTGATTTTAAATTTCTTGGAGCTATTATTCCCTAAAATGTTGCCTTGACATAGAGTAATTCTTAAATTGTATAATATATTATAAAATTCCATCATTTTACTTAACACTAGACAATGCATTTCACTGGTGTGTTTTACGCTTTCATTACAATAAGTGTTATGCCGTAAATTTTTTTAATTGTATCGGAGCATTTTTCTAATAACTGAAATGAATGATTTGCCATTATTTTTGTGAATAGTAAAACAAAAGGACAAAAGAATCATTTATTTTTGATGCATTTCCCTCAGTTTATTCAAATAGTGCATTTTATATAAAACACAAGAAACTGTTTTCTTCTCAGTGGTCAGCACATAACAAAATCTGGCCGCTTTTGGCAATTTGGAGGGAAAATGCATTTAAAAACGGCTGAGATTTCCAAGTTTAAAATTTGGCTGTAGTAGATGTCAGTAAACATGTCAGAAGGATTTTTATCCTGAAGGCTTAGCCAAATTGATGAGTAGATTGCAGCAGCTCCAATGAAAATCTTAGGTCACTGGTTTGAAAACAAAGAAGGATTCAAAGATGAACCTGCAGTTACTGTAGGTAAAAACAAAAAAAATAAAACTGTCAAAATTATATTAATGCTGTGAAACAGCCTTATCCAAGAAAATTCAGACTCATGTCTGAGATTGCCTCCTGAAACCCCTAGTGAAATACACTGGATAGATTTGCCTAGTGCTAGGGCTTCCAATATCTAGACGCGACTGTGTAGTTTTAGTTTTATTTCTGAATTTCCTTAATTGACTGAGGGCATGTCTATGCTACGAAATTAGATAAATTTTATAGCAGTCGATCTTTAGCAGCCAATTTTATACAGTCAATCGTGCATGTCCCCACTGAATGCATTAGGTCAGCGGAGTGCGTCCTCAATACCGTGGTTAGCATTGACTCAGTGTTGCACTGTGGGTAGCTATCCCACAGTCCTCGCTGCCCATTGGAATTCTGAGTTAAGTTCCCAATGCCTGATAAGGCAAAAACGTTGTTGTGGGTGGTTTTGGGTACATGTCGTCCATCTCCCCTCCCTCTCTCCTTGAAAGCAACAACAAACAATCATTTTGCACCTTTTTTCCTGGGTTATCCATGCAGATGCCATAGCATGGCAAGCATGGAGCCCGCTCAGCTGCACACTGCTTTTGTGGGCGTTGTAAACACCTTGTGCATTATCCTTCAGTATGTGCAGAGCCTAGCTAGGAGCCGCCAGCACGAGGAAGATTGTGAGGAGGACATGGACACAGATGTTCCTGAAAGCATGGGATGTTGCAATTGGGATATTATGGCAGCACTGGGGCATGTTGATACAGTGGAACGCCAATTCTGGGCCCTGGCAAACAAGCACAGACTGGTTGACTGCATAGCGTTGCAGGTATGGGATGATTCCCAATGGCTGTGAAACTTTCGCATGCGTAATGCCACTTTCATGGAACTTTGAGTTGCTTTCCCCCGCCCTGAAGCACAGGAATATCAAGATGAGACCTGCCCTGACAGCTGAAAAGTGAGTGGCGGTAGCCCTGTGGAAGCTTGCAGTGCCAGACAGCTACCGGTCAGTCAAGAATCAATTTGGAGTGGGCAAATCTACAGTGGGGGCTGCTGTGATCCAAGTAGCCAAGTCAATCAATAATCTTTTGCTAACAAGGGTAGTGACTCTTGGAAATGTGCAGGTCATAGTGGATGGCTTTGCTGCAGTGGGTTCCCTAACTGGTGGGGTAATAGATGGAACACATATCCCTATCTTGGCACTGGACCACCTTGCCAAAGAGTACATAAACTGCATGGGGGTACTTCTCAATGGTGTTGCAAGCATTGATGGATCACAAGGGCCATTTCACCAACATCAACGTGGGATGGTCAGGAAAAGTGCATGATGCTTACATCTTTTGCATCTCTAGGCTGTTTGAAAAGCTGCAAGAAGGGACTTTCTTCCTAGACCTGAAAATTACTGTTGGAGATGTTGAAATGCCAATAGTTATCCTTGGGGACCCAGCCTACTGCTTGCTCCCATGGCTCATGAAGCCATACACAGGCAGCTTGGACAGCAGTAAGGAGCAGTTCAACTGTAGGCTGAGAAAGTGCAGAATGGTGGTAGAATGTGCCTTTGGACGTTTAAAGGGGCGCTGGCGCTGTTTGAGTAGGTTAGAGCTCAGCGAAAGCAATGTTGCCATTTTTCAGGTTTCCTAGTAGCAGCTGTGTTAGTCTGTATCTGCAAAAAGAACAGGATTACTTGTGGCACCTTAGAGACTAACACATTTATTTCAGCATAAGCTTTTGTGGGCTACAGCTCACTTCTTTGGATGCATAGAATGGAACACACAGACAGAAGATATTTATACATACAGAGAACATGAAAAGGTGGAAGTACGCATACCAACTGTAAGTTATTGCTGCTTGCTATGTGCTCCATAATATCTGTGAGAGTAAGGGGGAGACATTTATGGCGGGGTGGGAGGTTGAGGCAAATCACCTGATGGCCAATTTTGAACAGCCAGACACCAGGGCAATTAGAAGGGCACAGCAGGGCGTGATGCGCATCAGAGAGGCTTTGAAAAACAGTTTTATGACTGACCAGGCTACGATGTGACAATTGTGTGTGTGTGTGTGTCCTTGATGCAAAGCCACCTCCTCTGGTGAATATACTTCCCTGTAAGCTAATCCCTCCCCCACCCCTTGACCACAGCTGGCACAGGAAATAAAGTCCATATTGTTCTGATTCCATTCATTCTTTATTTATTAAAAAAACTTGAGATCACTGACAACACTGACTAGTAAAAGGTAGCCTGGGTGGGGTGGGGGAGGAGGGAAGGACAAGGCCACATGGCTTATTGTAGCCACAACACAAATCAGAGCTGTTTGAACGACAGCCTTCTGTTGCTTGGGCCATCCCCTGGAGTTGAGTGGCTGGGTGACCGGAACTTCCCCTCCCTGTGTTCTTGGGCATCCAGGAGGGGAAGGATTTGGATATGGCGAGGAAGGCAGGCAGTTACACAATGGATGCAGCGTGGTTCTGAACTCTAGTTGTCTTTCCTGCACATCGCGCCCAGCTAGGCAACAAAATTTGGGTTCCAGGCAGCCATGGTAAGCCAAAGAGTACATTGGGTTGGCTTCTTCCGTGTTCATAACATGTGGGAATGGTTTCAAACTTCAATGCTCTCTTTTCCCATAGCAACCATTGCTGGTTGGGTTTGCTGTTTAAAAGGAGGGGCTGCAGCTTTGCTGGGGCTGCACACCCCTCCCCCCCATGGCTATTCTCCGGGATGATTCCTTTTAGCCAAGCGCAAACAGCCCAGCATGACCAGGGTCTAATACTGGGAATCACCAAACAGAGGGGATTACGATTTCCTTACGAAAATTCCCCTATTTCAACCAGGTGACATGAATATCACATTACTCTCTTGAGGCTGACACAGAAAGATAAAGACCGAATGTTGTATGAATACGACCAAAACCCAGGACCTTTCACTGCTATGCTTTGTGCTGCAGTGATTCCAGACTACTTGCTATTGGCTTGACGTGGTAAAATGTCCTACCGTGGAGGACGAAATAAGGCAGCCCTGCCCAGAAACCTTCTGCAAAGGCTTTCAGAGTACCTCCAGGAGAGCTTCATGGTGATGTCCCTGGAAGATTTCTGCTCCATCCCCAGACACATTAACCGACTTCTGCACTAGCTGTACTGGCTGTGAATGCATCCCAATTGTTCAGGCAAATCAAACATTAAACACAATTGCTTGTAAGCCCTGTAGTGTAGTTACAAATGTGCGCTCACTAGAGGTGCCTTCTCCGCCTTCAGGGGACGGGAACAATTCGCCCTGGGAGGGTATTGGCTCCAGGGTGAGGTGGTTGCCAGGTAGAACAGATTCTCCTCCTCCTCCTCCTCTTCCTCATCCAGAAAATCCTCCTCCATGTTGTGTGAGGCTGACACCTTGCAGGTGTCCACGGACAATGGTGGGGTCCCCCCCTAGAATGGCATGCAACTGATCATAGAAGTGGCATGTCTGGGGATCTGACCCAGAGTGAACTTTTGCATCTTTTGGTAGGCTTGCCTGAACTCCTTAATTTTCACACGGCACTGCTGGGTGTCCCTGGTGTAGCCTCTGTTCACCATGCCCTGTGTGATTTTGGCATATATCTCAGCATTTCTTCTGCTTGATCAGAGTTCTACCTGCACAGATTCTTCTCCTCATACAGCAATCAGATCCAGTGTCTCCCATTTACTCCATGCTGGAGCTCATTTGCGATTCTGGGACTGCATGGTCACCTGTTCTGCTGAGCTGGTCACCTGTTCTGCTGAGCTCGCCACGCTGATCAAACAGGAAATGAAATTCAAAAGTTCCCGATGCTTTTCTTGTGTACCTAGCTTGTGCATCGGAGTTGAAAGTGCTATCCAGAGCACTAGGATAGCTCCCAGAGGCCAATACCATTGAATTGCACAGCGCTGCATCTACAGTACCCCAAATTTGACCCAGGAAGTTCGATTTTAGCACTACTCCGCTCGTCAGGGAGGACTACAACAATTGATTTTAAGAGCCCTTTAGGTTGGCGGAACGGGGTTGGTTGTGTAGATGCATTCCTTATAAAATTGACCTAACATGGCTAAATTCGACCTAACCTCATAGTGTAGACCAGGCCTGAGTCTGTTGTATAGTTTAATGTTTAAGTATATTTGTGTAATTGGCCTGTTCTTATACTTTTTCATTGCTACTATAAAATAAATAGGCAGCATAAGAAATTAATCCTGTTAAGGTTGTTGTGGAAAAGCTAGTATATTAGTATGCTGCCTTGGCCTAAACACGCACATGGCACTGTTATAACTTACCTTAGTTTGGTGGGAGCAGGCATGTGTCCATACACGTCTCTCATCTACAGAGCTCTGTAGTTAAGTCAATTAATTGTCCTACCTTTTAACTATGGAATTCTGTACTGGTTATACAGATAATTTAGATGCTTTCCACTTCCTATATAGCCAAGCCATTGGAAGTTGTTGTCGCACTGCTATCCCACACTGCACTGCTCATTGAAGAATTTACCTGTGTTAACCTTTTTTGCACTCCACTGCCAAGGAGTCAACATCACTGGAAGTCACAGGTGACTTTGAGTTCTTCAGACCTAGACAGGAGCCATTTGCAAGCCACCAATTTAGCAAGCCAGATATTAAGCATTTAATATTTTTTAAATCTTGCCAAAGCTTCTGTAATGCCTTGTGCATCTTCATGAACCCAAAAGGAGGTCATTGTCTTAATGAGCCAGAGAAACAAAGGGTAGGCTGGAGCACTCAGGGTGATAATTGGGACAGCAAATTTTGTCTGTTGGGCAGTTGGAGGAAAAAATGTTCCTCACTGCAGGTTTTTAAGCAGTCCTGAACTTTAGGTTCTTCTTTGAGTGGTTGTTCATGTCCATTCCAAGCAGGTGTGCGCGTGCCGCGTGCATGCCAGCCGGAAGATTTTCCCCTAACAGCATCCGTAGGGTTGGCCCTGGCACCCCCTGGAGTGGTGCCACTATGGGACCCTATAAAGGGGCCTGCCGACCCTCCACCCCCTCAGTTCCTTCTTACCGCCGGTGACAGCTAGCTGGAACTTCTCCTGTGCATAGCAAGTTAGCAGTGTTCTATCCTTGTATATAGTCCATGTATGTAGTTAGTATATAGTTAGTTTACTTAGTCTTTTGTATATAGTTCTTGGTAGTTGGGGGGGGGTCCCCCCCCACGTTTTCATCGCCCATTGGGGCATGCCCAGGTCCCCCAAGTTTAAACTCTGCAAGGACTGCGGGAAATTCATGCCCAAGAGTGACCTGCACTCTGCTTGTTTGAGGTGCCTCGGAGAGAGCCACCAAAAGGACCGGTGCTCTATCTGCAGGGGCTTCCGCCTGAGAACTCTCAAAGACAGAACTCAAAGACTTAGAGTCCTCCTGATGGAGGCTGCCCTGCGGCCACCCTTGGACCTGGAACCGGCCGAGGCGGTGCCCAGCACGTTGTCTTCGGTGTGGAGCTCCCCGGCACCGGCATCGGGACTTAGGGCTCAGTCCAAATCATCTAAAACCCGGCACCAAACGGAGTCGGGTCCTAGGAAGTCGGCCTCAGTGTGGCACCGCTCACTCTCTCCGGTGCCTGCTAAGAAGAGGAAGGTGAGGGAACGGTCACCCCACCAGGACCTCAGAGGCCGACGCCGTCTGCGGGTGCAAGTGGACAGGCTGGGCTACAGCCCTCGGCTGCTCCGTCGACTCCCACACCTCAGAGATGGCGGTCGTGTCAAGACCGGCCTAGATCTGCGGGCCTCAGCAGAGACTTGCGCCTCCCTTCGACACTGGAGGCATTCGAGGCGGCCTCAGACTTGATGGGACTCCTGGCGCCGGCCTCCCCGCACCATAGTAGGGAGTTGCCTACCACAGCCCGTCCCCCAGTACAATGGAGGGGCAAGCCGGCCATGCTGTCGCCTCCCTCCCTGCACTGCACTGCTAGGGCAGCACCGGACCAGATAAGAGGCTCCCCGCCGCCTCAGCATCGCTCTCCAACGGTACTGGGTGCTGCTCCCCCCAGGTCCTCTTACTCAGAAACTTCAGATTCAGAGGCAGACTCCTACTGCTTCAGCCGGTCACAGAGCAGGAGATCGGTTTCAGGGGCGAGCCACCAGCATTTACCCACAGTGGCAGCAGCAATGGCATCCACCCTCACAGTGGCCATTTTGGACCCCCTGAGCCTACCACCAGTCGGTAGGCCAGGCATTCGGTCCTCGATCAAGTTCGGCCTCGGTCTCCTCAGCGTTGGTGGCCCCGGCGCAGCTGCCTCCTCCACCGGCACCGTCGCTGGGCAGAGGTGTGCCATATCCAAGTTCAGCACCCCCTATCTGGGCAGCGGCACCGGCAGCAGCTACAGTTCGGGCTCAACAGGCACTGCCAGATACGCCAAGCCATTCACTGGCGACCCCGGTACCTGTCGCGGTGCTGCATTTAGAATTGAAGCCAGCCCCGCAACCACAGTACCATGTGCCGCAAGACCCCAAAGGGCTGCACGCACCTGAGGAAGGGCCGATCCAAGTAATTTCCTCGTCTTCCTCCCCAGACGAAATGATCTTGGGCACAGCTGCGGCACTGCCCCTGGAGGACACTCGGATCCTCCAACAACTACTCCGGCGAGCAGCTCAGCCTTGCAATCCAGGCTGAGGAAATCGAGGTGGACGCGGATCCAGTAGTAGACATCCTGGCTCCCTCAGGGCCATCCAGGGTGGCTCTCCTGTTGATCAAAACCATAGAGGATACGTCCCGCACCCTATGGCAAATGCCAGCCTCACTGGCCTCTACTGCCAAGAGAACGGAGCCACAGTATTTCATCCTCTCTAAAGGGCACGGACACTTGTACACCCACCCCTCCGGACTCCCTGGTGGTGGATGCAGCCAACCAACGGGAGCGTCAAGGGTTTCAGAGGTCAGCACCAAAAAACAGGGACGCTAAAAGACTCGACCTCTTTGGTAGAAAACCACAGCAGGCCTACAACTCCGTATTGCCAACCAACAGGCAATTGTAAGCCGATTATGGTCATAACACATGTTCAGCCATGTCGTAGTTTACAGAGCTCCTTCCCCAGGACTCGAGGTCAGAGTTTTCGGCCGTGGTGGAGGAGGGAAGCTGATCTCTCGAGCCTCTCTCCAGGCTGCCCTAGATGCGGCGGACTCAGCCTCGCGCGCCCTGGCCACGGGCCTGGTCATGAGGCGAGGAGCCTGGCTCCAGGTCTTGGGCCTTCCCTATGAGGTCCAGCAGACCATTCAAGACCTCCTCTTCGAGGGGCAGATGTTGCTTTCAGAAAAGACGGACAAGCATCTGCATAGCCTAAAGGACTCATGGGCCACGCTTTGCTCGCTGGGCTTGCATACCCCTGCGACCCAGCGCAGGCAGTTTAGTCTGCAGACGGCCCCATGCCCCTAGCAGCCTCAGACTTGCCAGGAGCTGGGGCGCAGGCGGGGCAGAAATGGCAGGAGGCGTCACCAACGCCACCCCTCCAATAGAGTTCATAGGGGCGGTTCTGGACTCCACCCACACCAGAGCGTACCTTCCGGAATCCAGGTTCCGTGCAATTTCCGAGCTCATCCTTGGACTGCACCGCGTCCCTAGTACCACAGCACGGATCTGCCTCCGGCTGTTGGGTCACATGGCGGCATGCACCTATGTGGTGAACCATGCCAGACTCCAGCTTAGCCCACTACAGTCCTGGTTAGCGACAGTATACCGCCGGGTACCCCTCGGACTCAGTGGTGTCCATTCCCCACTTGGTGCTACGCTCGCTAGGGTGGTGGCTCAACCCGCAGAAAGTATGCATGGGCGTCCCCTTTGCTGCTCCTCAACCCTCCCTCTCCCTGGTAATGGATGCCTCGGATCGGGGTTGGGGAGCGCACCTGGGGCATGTCAGGACGCAGGGCTTGTGGTCGCCAGAGGACCTCGAGTTGCATATCAGTGTTGGGGAGCTGAGAGCGGTTCGCCTGGCTTGTTTGACCTTCTGGTCCCACCTGGCCGGCAGATGTGTTTCAGTCCTCTCGGACAACACATCGGCAGTCTTTTATATCAACAAACAGGGGTGCACACTCCTCTCCCCTGTGCAGGGAAGCCCTCGCGTTGTGGGATTTCTGCGTCCACAATGCTACCCACCTGACGGCTTTCTACCTTCTGGGGGAGCAGAACGGCCTGGCAGACACCCTCAACCGCTCATTCTGGGGTCACGAGTGGTCCATCCGACAGGACGTGGTACGCTCAATCTTCCAGCTCTGGGGCTTTCCCCAGTTAGACTTGTTTGCCTCGGGGCAAACAGAAAGTGCCGACGATTCTGCTCCCTCTTGGGCCGCAGTCAGGGGTCTCTGTCGGATGCCTTCCTACAGTCTTGGAGGGTCGGTCTTCTCTACGCCTTTCCTCCGATCCCCCTGATACAGAGCATGATTTTGAAGATTCGCAGGGACCACACATGGGTAATCCTGATAGCTCCGGCGTGGCCGCGCCAACATTGTACACATCACTCCTGCACATGTCCATTCAGGCACCTCTGCTGCTGTCCCCGCTCCCGGACCTGATCACGCAGGACTGGGGCTTGCTCCACCACCCGAACCTGGAATCTCTCCACCTCACAGCCTGGATGCTCCATGGCTGAACCTGATGGAGATGCAGTGCTCCTAGCAGGTCAGACAAGTGCTGCTCGGTAGTAGGAAACCATCAACCAGGGCCACCTACCTGGCCAAATGGAAGCACTTCTGCATATGCTCGGGTCAGCGAGGTCACAATCCTCTGGGGGTCCCTATCCCTATTATCCTCTCCCTCTCCTCGATTTGTGTTCACTTGGCGGCCATCTTGGCTTTCCACCTGGGAGAGAGGGGTACCTCGGTGTTTGCGAACCCGCTGGATGGGCGTTTCCTCAAAGATATGGACAGGCTATTTCTGCATGTTCGTCAGCCAGCTCCTGCCTGGGACCTGAATCTGGTCCTCTCCATCCTCTCGGGAACCCCCTTTGAGCCCCTGGCTTCGTGCTCCCTGTTGTACTTGTCGTATAAGACCGCCTTCCTGGTGGTGGTCACCTCGGCCAGGAGGTGTAGGAGCTCAGGGCATTAACATCTGAGCCCCTGTATGCTGTCTTTTGTAAGGACAAGGCCCAACTTAGACCTCACCTGGCCTTCCTCCCCAAGGTCTTCTCACAGTTCCTCATGGGACAGGATATCTTTCTCCCAGTGTTTTATCCGAAACCTCACTCTTCCAGTGAGGAGCGGAGGTTACGTTCTCTGGATGTCCTCAGGGCCTTAGTCTTTTACATCGAGCGTACCAAGCCGTTCAGATGCTGACTCAGCTCTTCATCGTGGTGGCGGATAGGATGAAGGGGCTCCCGGTCTCCTCTCGATGAATCTCTTCATGGACCGCGACCTGCATCTGAGAATGCTACCGCATAGCTAAGACCCTTGTCCCTCCGGTCACGGCCCACTCCACTAGGGCACAGGCCGCCTTGGCGGCGTTCCTGGCTCAGATCTCGACTCAGGAGATCTGTAGAGCGGCCACGTGATCCTCCATCCACACATTCACGTCGCGCTATGCCATCATGCACCAGGCTAGGGATGATGCAGCCTTTGGTCATGCAGTACTCCAGTCAGCAGTGAACTCTGACCCCACCACCTAGGTTCAGGCTTGTGAGTCACCTGCTTGGAATGGACATGAACAACCACTCGAAGAAGAAAAAACAGTTACCCACCTTTTAGTAACTGTTCTTCGAGATGTGTCCATTCCAATACCCACCCGCCTGGCCCTTTGTCGGAGTGCCGGCAAGAGGGAACTGAGGGAGTGGAGGATCGGCGGGCCACTTTATAGGGAGCCGTAGTGATGCCACTCCAGGGGGCGCCAGGGCCAACCCTATGGAGGCTGCTAAGGGAAAATCTTCCGGCTGGCGTGCATGCAGCGCGCACACACCTGCTTGGAATGGACATGAACAACAGTTACTAAAAGGTGAGTAACCGTTTTATATGCTGACATCATGCACTTTTTCCAGACTATCGAGTGTTAATGTTGATAAATCTGACCCAGTGATCCACCAAGGCCTGCAGAGCCCTTGAGAAGTAGCCCTTCCAGTTGACAAAATTAGAGGGTAGGTGTTGGGGATACAAAAGTGCCATCCACAGCACTGTAACACCAACTGCTTAGTTCCATCAGTCTCATCAACCAGCCTGATAACTGTGCTGCAGAACAGACTAAATTGCCTTGCACACTTCCATCAAAACTGCCCCCACTGTGGATTTCACCTCTTTAGCTGGTTTTTTAAACTGACTTTGTAGTAGTCTGGCGTGGCACACTTCGTTTGCCACTCACTTCTTTATACTCAGGAGAGCTTCCGGAATGTGTCCTTTTGTATCCTAGTATCTTGGAGTTACTGCCGGTTATCCCAGATCTCCATAACTACCTGGTCTCTCTGTTTGGTGCTTATTGGTTAGGCCTTAAAGCCTTGCTTCGCTGACTTCAACTGCATTGAGATAGATGAAACAGGAATGCCTGAGTGGCATGTAAGTGTGTGTTCTCCCCTGGAAGTCCCTTTGCTGGTGGATTTGTCTAGCAGACATCTCAGGTACAGTGCTGCAGTCCAATATAACAATCTTCTTGCTTGCCATAATAATGGACAGGAACACTGCATTTCAGTGGACCTCCACCATGTTGGTGGGAGCAACTAAGAAATGTTTAAGACAAGAAGTTTGTTGTGGGATACACCCGAGAAGATCTTGAGAAATTGGCCCCTGCTTCTAGTTTCATTGGATGCCAGCAAGTATCCCCCAATATGTCATGGAAATTGGCCAGAATGCAGTGAGTTTGTAGACAGTATAAAGTTCTTTGGGTTACCTACCCAGACTGTACAATGTTTACATTGTTGCAGCATGGCACTGTGTAGCTATAAGTCATGTTGCTTGTGCCAGTGGAGGCACAACAGTGTGAGTGCACTCAGCTGAAAAACTTGTAATGATTTAACTAAACCAATATCCGTTAAACTAGCACAACTTGTGAGTGTAGACAAGGATAAGGATGAATTATTTAACAATTTAGCTACATTGGGAGTTAAATTTTATATTTGTTTGAAAGGGACAAGGGGAGGGAGACCTTTCTCTAGACTTTCACCTTTTTTTTTTTTTTAAGAAGTTATGAGTTAATCTTGTTCAAGACAACTTGATATTCCACTCCTTCCATCTCCGCTGCTTTTCAGTGTAGTTCCACAGCACAATATCAGGGGTGCCAAATTCCACCAGTGGGATTACAGAGACCTTCAAAGAAGAATAATGTTTTCAACCAACCACTAAACATCCTCCCCCATGTCACATTGCATAAAACTAATACTATATTTCAGAGAGGATAGTTCAGCCAAAGAACAAAGCTACAAAGATATAAAAATAGCTAGGAAGTGCTGTGACCTTTCCTCTGTTTCTGGGATGGAAGGACAGGGGCAGTTCCAAACACTTTAGGGGAAGAATTATGTTTGAGTTTCCTGTAGCTGGGTAGCCAAAAGAAGCTATAATAGAAGCCTCACCAAATTAAAGCAGGTTTCTTCTATGTTTTCATTTTCTCTTCCCACTTTTCTCTTCTTCTGAATTATTTTATTTGGTCCATGCATCCATTCCTGGGAAATATTTTGTTTTATTTTTGGTCCCCTTTTGTAATGCCTTCTGCTCTCCCTCCCATTGTTCTCTTCCCTCCCTGCTGTTTCCTACTCCTGCCTCTTCCCGCTCTGTGGTGTCACTCTGGCTACTAACTTTCCTACTCCATCTTCATGTGTGTCCCCTGCCCCCTCACTTCTTGTAGCCATCCTGAAGATGCTAGGGCGACTTCACAATCAACAGTGCTGGGCAGGTTGTAGGAAAAAAACTGTACAATACCATATCTGAGAGTGAGTATGTGATCATGTAAAAACAGTTTTTTGTAATGCATGCATACACAGGGCCAGAGTTAAGGTTGTATAATCAGTCTTAACTTTTTGGTATTTTTTGACCTCTGACTGCTTAACCATGTAACTTTAGTATTGCTCTTGATGCTTAGCTGACACATACGAGCACAAAGGAAATATAACATTCCCAATTGCTTAGAAGTGCTTCATTGTTGTATGAGTTGTAACAGCTTGACTGCCATCATAAATGTTATATTGTGAGACTTAATGTCTAATAACTTTAAAACCACCCCAGAAATAGAGTAAAGGTCACAGCGGTTCCTGTATATTTTTGTACCTTTGTTCTTTAGCTGAACTATCCTCTCTCTCTGAAATACAGTATAAGTTTTATGTATTGTGACATTTGGAGAGATATTTAGTGATTGGTTGAAAACCTTATTCTTCTTTAAGAGTCTTTGTAATCCCACTGGTGGAATTTGGCACCCCTGTAGCTGTGGAGCTAGAGTGAAAAGCAGTAGAGGTTTGGGGAGTGGAATCACAAGTTGTCTTGGGCAAGATGAATTCCTCACTCTGTCTCTTTATAAGAGCATGCAACTCCCAGCCACCTCAGTTCCTTGTTGGTCACTGCAGAGAGCAAACAGAACTTGTGTCCCCCAGACTAAACCTTCTCTTATCCTTCCTTCCTTGCTCTTATAGTATATAGTATAAATAGTATTGAGTAGTACAGAATAGTTTTAGTTGGTTTAGTGTAAATAATCTAGTAAGGGGCCAAGGAAAAGACTGTGTTGGGCCCTGCGACCTGTAAAGACTTTTAAGAAGTGCACCTTTTGCCTGAGTATATCAGAGACAGACATCCATGTCTGATGCCTTCTGTGTGTGGGTGAGACCTACTCAGTAACCCAGTGTGTGGTTTTCTGTGTCTTCTCTCCCCACACAAAATGGGAGACACTTGAGGCTCCAGGCTCATCTGACTTTTCAATGCCCACAGCCTGTACTGATATTCAATTCTAAATTGGATCAGAAAATTAAGCCATCTGTCTCATAAAGCTTTGACCTTGGTGCCATCGCATGAGGTGCTCACCTCAACACTGACTACTCACCTGGCACTGGATATGTCCTCCAGCACAGTTACTTTCTCTTGGCATCTCACCTCAACTGCACTCTGGTGCTCATTTGGGTGAAAGGTGAAAGAAGGAGGAGGTAGCATATCTCACCAGAAGAGGTACATAAACAGAAGATGAAGAGGATGTGCCCTCCATCCCCCCTTGCTTATTCCTTGAATCAAGAGTGTTTTTGAAGCCTCTCAAATGGCACCATTGTCACCTCTTCTCCACACTCCATGCAGGATGTCTCAGTACTGATAAAGTTGTACTCCTCCATGGATCAGATTCCAACAACATCTTTAGTCTCTGTCTGTGTGTGAGGGTTTGCTGTTGAGACCACTAGCCACTCTGCTGCATGCTTTTCTGCTACCTGACTCTGTGCCTGTACTGACTTTTCCAGGTTTGATTGAGAGCTGTCTGAGAGCCTTCCACTCCTTTGAAATGTGCTTGGAGGGTTCCTCAAATCGACCTTGGGATGCTGGACCTTTCCTTCACCACAGGTCCAGACATCATGGAAGGATGGTATACAGAGGGCCCACTTCAGTTGCTTGTGTGGGCCTACATATAGGACTCTATGAAGGCACTTTTGGAAGTTGCAACACCTGTTCTGGCACGGACTCTGTGCTGATACTCTCTACCCCAGCCAATGCCTGCACCGTTACCAGTCCCATATCCTGTACTCACTGCATGCATTGATACCAGCACTGGATCTCGCAGGTAGATCAGCCTGTCTGAGGGATGGGATGGGGCTCCTTCAGAGGATCCATACAAGTCCCTGTTGGGGGAACATATTCCTTGACAGTTCATCAGAAGATAAAATTAGTACTTCATCTGTCTCCCCTCCTGAGAAATCAGAGACAATTTCAAGAGGTATGAGGGAGAATGGTCTATACTCTGCAGTTGAAACAGAGATTACTGTACCAGAGAGATCTGATCTCGTTTGATATTTTACAGATGCAGACACAGGAGAAATACTTGCATTAAGTTCCAGAAATTGTGTGTGAGTACAAGATACTAACAGTTTAGAGTCCGTTTCCTGTCCACAGGTCAACTGGTCTTTACAAAGTGCTTTGTGGTGGTTGCTGCTCACCTCAGGCACCAAGAAATATTTGTTTATCCGTATGTGGACAACTAGCTCTTAACAGCCAACTATCAACAGGAGCTCTACACAGTTATCTGGTACATATGGAGCCTCTTCCAGTGATTGGAACTATTTATCAACTGGGAGAAATCCACCCTTAAATCTTCATTGGGGCAGTCCCAGACTCTACTCAGTCCTAGGCCTTTCTTCCAGAAGAGAGATTTTTTCAGGATATGGGATTCTCTGACAAGTCTAAGAGAACAACTTGTACAGACCATGCAGTTTTCCTCATGCTGCTTGTCCTGATGGCCTTATCAGACTGTGGACTTGTCTACATCACAAAGTTGCAGCGCTGGTGAGGGGGTTACAGCGCTGCAACTTAGGAGGTGTACACATCTGCAGGGCATCACCAGCGCTGCAACTCCCTGTTTGCAGCGCTGGCCGTACTCCCGTTTTGTCTCGGGTGTAGAGGATCCAGCGCTGGTGATCCAGCACTGGTAATCAAGTGTAGATACATACCAGCGCTTTTCTTGACCTCCGTGGAATAAGCAGGTATCCCAGCATACCTGAGGAAGCCTCTCTAGTAATCAAGCAGGTCTCCTTCCCCGGTTTGCTCTCGCGTTCCCCGAACCCCCGTGCAAGCAGGTCTCCTTCCCCGGTTTGCTCTCGCGTTCCCCGAACCCCCGTGCAAGCAGATCTCCTTCCCTGCGGTTTGCTCTCGCGTTCCCCGAACCCCCCTTGAAGCCGCCCAACAGCGCTGGAGTGTGGCCACATCTAACACCACTTGCAGCGCTGGTTGCTGTAAGTGTGGCCACTCTGCAGCGCTGGCCCTATACAGCTGTACTAATACAGCTGTAACAACCAGCGCTGCAAAATTGTAGATGTAGACATACCCTTAGTTCATATCATTTGCTTGCCTTAACATGGAACCCTTGCAGCTCTCGGTGACAGGTCACTGCACACTGCATGTACACAACAGTCAGAGGAGACTTCTCAAGTGTTCCAACAGCTTCACTGGTAGGAGAACACTAACTGTCCCTGGGAGATAACCTTTGCTCCCTTCTTCAAAGCATCACGGTTGCTACCAATGCTTTCAATCTGGACTGAAATATGCATTGCCAAGACCTCCAAGTATGTGGCCTTTGGAACATCTGAGAATTCAGACTCCATATCAACATACTGGAGCTCAGGGTATTCTGGCAGGCCCTCAAGGTCTTTTGTCCAGCCCTTCAGCATTGTGTAGTACAGATTGTTACAGACAACACCCAGAGCCACATACCAAAACCACCGGGAGGAATGTGTTGTTACCTCTTATATGTGAACACAAGAAAACTATGGCTATTGTGCATCAAAAACCAAATCCATCCCACTGATCTTCACACAGTAGGAGAGAAGTGTGGAGGCAGACTCACACAGCAGGTGGCCTCAGGTTTTAACATGGGAGGTCCTTGGAACCAGCAGTGGCCAGAGCACTATTTTATATATGGGGGCCACCCAGTAATAGATCTCTTCCCGCCCAAAGAAGACTTCAAATGCCATATGTATTTCACAAAAGCACACAGAAACAAAACTAAGCTCCTGGGATGCATTTCTGCTGGCTTAGAGACAACATTCTACATGCCTTCCCTCCCATTTCCTAGACACCCGGGGTCATAATGAAGATCAAGTTGGCCAGAGCAAATATTGTATTAATGGCCTCAAATTGGCCTTGTTGGCATGGGTGTCAATATCTTCTGCAGCTGGCAGGAGAACCCCATATCTACTGCCTCTGTGTTCCGACATCCTGTCTCAACAGCAGTGGAGCATTCTGTATCCAAACCCAGACACTCCATATCACAGAATAGAGGGTAGCCTGCTGACTTACGTGGACCACTTCAGCTCAGACTGTCCATGCCATCCTATTCAGTCCAGGAAAGGTTCTGCCCTGAAGTGGTATGAACAGAAATGAAAAGTTTCCTGTCTCTGCCTCCATCAGTCTCTATATGTATAGACTCCATCACAGTAATATCTGAATGCCTGACAGTCTTTAAAGTATTTATCCTTGCAACACCCCTATTGAGGGAAGGAAGTAGTATTATCCCAGTTTAACAGACAGGGAACTGAGGGACAGGGAGACTAAGTGACTTGCCTGAGGTCACACAGGAAGTCTCTGGCAGAGAAGGGATCTGAACGCAGGTCTGCCAAGCCCTTGGCTTGCACTCTCACTATTTGTCCATTCTTCCTCTCCCACTCCAGTCCCACCTTATTCCACAAGTGTGAATACACAGAGCTGATGCTCAAAGAACTATACTTACTGGTAAGTAACCTCTCGTTTTCTTTTGAGGATAGTTGTAGCTTTAATCATGTATCCCATAGAGCAGGGGTGGGCAAACTTTTTGGCCTGAGGGCTGAATCGGGTTTTAGAAACTGTATGGAGAGCTGGTTAGGGGAGGGGATCATGGCGCGCCATCCACCCCCGCTCCCTGTCCCCTGACCGCCCCCGGAACCCCTGCCTCTGAATGCTCTCTGCTGCCCCATCCAACCCCTCCTCCCATTCTTGGTGGCCCCCCGGGACCCCGTCCCATCCAACCACCCCTTCTCCCTGTCCCCTTACTACCCCATCCAACTCCCCTCTCATTCCTGACTGCCCCCCCCGGGACCCCTGCCCCCATTCAACTTCTTTGTACCCCACTGTCTCAACCCCACCCTCTATCCACACCCCATCCCTTGACTGCTCTCTGAACTCCTCTGCTCTCTATCAAGCTGCCTCCCTCCCTGCCCTCGTACTACACTGCCTGGAGCACTGGTAGCTGGCACCGCTGCCACCGCGCAGCACAGAGCACCAGGGCAGGCTGGGCTCTGCAGCTGGGCTGCCCCAGGAGCTCACAGCCCCACCACCCAGAGCGTTGCACCAGCAGTGGGGCTAACTGAGGCTGCGGGCGGAGGGGGACAGCAGGGGAGGGGCTGGGGGCTAACTTCCAGGGCCAGGATCTTAGGTGGCGACTAGGAGGGTCTCGCGGGCCATAGTTTGCCCACCTCTGCCGTAGAGAAAAGAGAGAGAACCTTCTGTTGCAAAAACAGTGTGTGAGGGGGAAATATTTTATTAAAAGAAAAGTAAAAGGGTAGGAGTTGGTGACCCGGAATGGTAGACAGTGACCCAAACTGGCACCTTGCTCAAAGCATTCACTTAAAAGTTGTTTCCACGTGGTTTGAAGTCCTCCTTTTTGACAGGAAAGGTATTTGATTCTTTTGCACACCCACACCCATGCTCCCCTCCTCCTTAAAACGTAAGTGGTTTTAGGTTAAGAGAGAAAATTAAGACACTATAGAAGGTCCAGATACTTCACATATATAATGTTTTCCACGAAAATTCACCAAAACAGTTTTTGGTTTAGAAGCATATGCATGTGTTCTCTTTTGCTATTATATTTACTTATTATTAGTTTCAAACTCATTTTAAATGTCACAACTTTTCAGGGTTTGTGCTCCTAGGCTTGAGGTTTCAAAGTATAAATGCAAATTGACATGCCCTATACTTAATGGAAAAGAAAATGAGAGGTCTGGATTAAAGATTTGCCCCACCCCCCCGTAATAAATGGAGAAATTGGTTGCTAGTGAATTGGTAGAGTAGTGATGTGCCAATCTCTCTGCTTTTTTGAGGTAATGGGGGCAGGAGGCCAAAAGATCTTGGCAACAACTCATCTGAGGCTGCTTAATGTGCAGGCACATCTGCAGTTTTTTTTTTCCTTTTTTTTTTTTTTAAACTATAGTGATTCTTAGTTATCATTTTTAATATTAGCTGATTATTCCAATTAGTAACAATACCATAATAAAGCTCCCTAATGTATACTGTGTAGCAAGACTCTCACCTTTGTAACTTCTGTAAGGTATCTCATCAGCCAGTTCTGAAGGAGTGTTATTAGATGTTGAGTGCTTCAGACTACTTTTCAGGAAGTGAATTCTTACCAAACTCCAGCAGTGAGTTGATATTTGGATATATTTATTTATTTATTTTGGTGTGATGTCCTCCCACAATAATGTGCTTATGTCAGAACTCCAGTTGAGTGTCCTCTCTTGGCCACTCACCAGACTGCTTTGAGGGGACCCAGCTGCTGACTTCTGTGTCTCAATATACTCTGGAGTCTGAACAGAACTATAATCCCTCTCTTAGGGCCTTTGGGTGTGCACTTTTCAGAGTGTAAACCATGCAGCCCACTGCCCAGTCCCTGGAACCAGTGCTGCCCCCTGAGGTTCTCCCTGTAGCTTAAATACATCATTTCTCAGAACTCCACCTGAGCCTTCTAATTTACCTCTTCAAGGGACGTGTGATAGGTGTAGCATACAGCGCACACACATTTTGCACAGAATTCTAATGCAGTATTGTTTTTTCTTTAATAACATGAGAAATACACAGATATACACAAAAATAAACTATACTCTCATGTTCCTGCCCTCAATTTCCTCAGCACTCCAGAACTAGATCAGAGTCATCTGGGGCTGTCCAGGATCCTTCTATTTCAGCGCATGAGTTAGGTTCCAAAATATAGAGCCTTCTCTGCCAGCTAACCTACTATGACCATTGTTGGTCCGTTCACTTCCTTTTTGCACAAACTTCCTGCATGTGTCTCCAAGTCCCACCCCACCATTTATGACCTCTTGCTTTTGTCACCTCTGTCTCTTTGTCCTGCTTGGGAAATTTCGACGCTCTAACCCTCCAGCCTTCTGTTGAGCGAAGCCATAGAGAACTGTTGTTCGCCCCAGGTAGGGCCTATTCAGGTGCTGATAGTGCTTGCCTTTTGGATATTTTGCCTACTCTAGGAGGTGCATGCTTAAAGGCTTGTCAGCAATTTTCAAACTAACAATTTAACCAGAATTTGTAAGTTATACATAGGTCCCCCAAATCATCACAGCTTGCTCACAAAAAAGTTAAAAACCTTAAAACTAATGACATAATGAAATAATGATTGTTGCCATGTGTGCGTGGTGACAGTAAAGTGCTCTTTCTTGAGATTTAACTTACAAATAAGTTTTGTGCCTTTCATTTTAAAACATACTGATTTGAAATACGCATAACCAAAATAACCTAATACATAAAACTGTATTTGGGGAAAAACAGATGACGTAGTAATATCATGTGGTGATGATGATGATGATACTTTTTCCATTCCCCTCGTATCTCAGAAGTATGTTAAACAGTTGCTACTAACGTTAGACATTTTTAAATCAGCAAGTCTGGATAATTTGCATCCAAGAGTTTTAGAAAAGCTGGCTGAGGACCAGGCTGGACCATTAATGTTGATATTCAATAAGTCTCGGAACACCAGAAAACTGAAGGAAATTAATTTTGTGCCAATATATAAAAAGTGTAAATGGGATGACCAGGGTAGCTATAATTTGTTCAGTCTGCCATCGATCCTGGGTAACATAACTGAGTGGCTGATGCTGTTATTTATTTTCCATAGAACCATGTTGATTAACATTCATTATATTACCCTCCTTTAATTCTTTATTAACTGAGTGGCTGATGCTGCACTCAGTTAATAAAGAATTAAAGGAGGGTAATGTAATGAATGTTAATCAACATGGGTCTATAGAAAATAAATCCTGTCAACCTAACTTGATATCTTTATTTTAATGAGATTACAATGTTGATAGAGGTAATAGTATTGCTATAATATACTTAGATTTCTGTAAGACATTTGACTTGGTACCTCATAACATGTTGATTAAAAAACTAGAAAGATATAAAATTAACATGGCACACATTAAATGGATTAAAAACTGACTTAACTCATGGGTCTCAAAATGTAATTGTAAATGTGGAATCATCATTGAACCAGAGTGTTTCTATTGGAGCCCCCCAGAGATTGGTTCTTGGCCCTATGCTATAACATTTTTATCAATGGCCTGGAATAAAGCAAAAAATCATCACTGATAACATTTGCAGGTGACACGCAAATTCGGGGAATAGTAAATAATGACAAGAACAGATCATTAATATAGAGTGATCTGGATTGCTTGGTAAGCTGGGCACAAGCAATTATGCGTTTTAATATGGCTAAACGTTTACATCTAGGAACAAAGAATGTAAGCCATACTTACAGGATGCGGGGACTCCATCGTGGGAAGCAATGATGGTGAAATATTTCTGGGATTGTAGTGGATAATAGCCTGAGCATGCGCTCCCAATGTGATGCTGTCACCAAAAGGGCTAATGTGATTCTTGACTACCGAAAAAGGGGAATCTCAAGTAGGTGTAGAGAAGTTATGTTAATTCTGTTTTTGGCACTGCTCCTGGAATACTGTGTCCAGTTCTGGTGTCCACAATTCAAGAAGGTGTCCACAGTTCAGAGAAGAGCCATGAGAATAACTACAGAATTAGAAAACATGCCCTATAGTGATAGAGTAAATTAATGGACACGTCAATCTAACAGAGAAAGGTGTATAACACAATCTAATGGCTGGAAGTTCAATATAGACAAAATCAGATTGGAAATATGGTGTAAATTTTTAACAGTGAGTGTTATTAACCACTGCTTGTGGCAGATTCTCTATCAGTAACAATTTTAAGATCAAGATAAAATATTTTTTCTAAAATTTATGCTCTAGGAATTATTTTGGGGAAGTTCTATGGCCTGTGATAGACAAGATGTCAGACTAGATGATCACAATTGTCCTTGAAATCAGTGAAAACATAAGAGATCTTTTGCAGTGGCTGGCACTTCTGAAGTCCTCTATAGCTCTTAAATTTTAAGTAAGCATATACAGTTTTCACAAGTCTTATCAGTTCCCTTACTAAACTTGTAGCCATTCTGAATTATTCAGGTTCTTTTTCACTCTTGAGGGCATCATTCTCTCATGTGCTGACAATCATCTCCTTATGGGGGGAGGGGGAGTTATATTCATAAATATTGACTTATAGATCAGCAGTTCCCAAATTTCACTGGTTCTTACCATCTTCTTAGATTGATACTTGAAGAACCACATGCAAATTCATCTTTTTTTGTGCACATTTATTTTAGGCCTTATTAGGCTTTGCTTAATATTTCCAAACTCTCTAGTATTATAAATGCTTCCTCCCTCGCCACCTAAAATGTTTGATTTATAACATCCATTTTAACCATCTCAGGTTTTCAGACTGCAGCAAAAAGAAATGCAATAAAGCGGCCATTATTATTATTAGTCTTTTGTTTTACTCAAATTACAAGAAACAAATGTCATAAATGAAGCCCCGATTTATTTTGGCATAGACCTGACTTACATTCAGAGGCTTTGCTTTTTAACTTGTATAATTTGAGTTTGAAATTCCTGTTAATTACATGGATTATTGCTGCATATGAGCCAAAGTTCACTTTACTTCCCTTTTTAAAAAGTGTCAACAGAAAAAATACAAAACATTTTGAGTAACTCTTGCTTAAAAATGAAAAGTGCCATTAACGAGAAGTGTGTGTGTGTGTGGAGGGAGGCGGGGGTGTCAGAGTCTTGGATGGGAGTGGGGGCCTTTATCTGGGCATCAGTTAGCTTCCACTCCAGGAGGCCTCTTGCTCCTCAGCGGCTACGCTGTCTCCCAAGCAGGGCCACTGGGTACCTGCAATGCTGGGCAAGCTACACAGGAGCTCCTCTTAGCAGGGAGGAGGCTCAAATTACAGCCAGCTACTCTGTTGCTGAAGAGCCACGTGATTAAGGTTGCCACTCAGTTGGGTTTTACCTAGACAATCTGTTTTTTGGCTTCTGTGTCTGGGTGCTGTTCAGGGTTGCCAGGTGCCTGGTTTTCAATTGGAAAATCTGGTTGAAAAGGGGACCTGGCAACCCTGAATGGCACCCAAACCAAAAGTCCAGTTACTGCGGAACAGGAGGAAGTGCTGGGTCACTAATCCATGCCCGACCTTACCCAGCTAGGACTGCTTCCTACCTGCAGGTAGGCTTCTTGAGATGATCCAGTGAGCAACGGAGGGGAGGGGGAAGGAGAGAGAGAGGAAAGAGCAATGGGGTTGTGGTCTCAGGGAAAGAGGGGGTGCGGCCTTGGGGGAAGAGGCAGGGTGGGGTCTCGGGTACGGTTACCAGCAGTTAGAAAGATGGTAACCCTACGGGTGATTCTGTTCAGACCTGTAGTCAGACTTTTATCCACTGGACCTGACTGGCTTCCTGTCCCACTCCCCTGCCCAACTTCCCTGTGGAGACAGGAGGGAGTTCCCCATGCATCCTCTGCCTCCCAGGCCTGCAGGGACCAGGCTACAGCCTCTGCAGGGCAAAGAATACAGAGAAAGCTCCTGCTCTGCTACAGCGGTGCAGGTGGGGGTGGAGGGGCTTTGATCTCTGGGTTCCCTGCAACTGCACCTTTTGCAGTTGATCCGAACCAGCCCTGTATGCCTGCATCTTTTCGAACGAAAGGCCCTCTGGTTTTGAGATATAGAACTTTGTAGTTGTCCTCAGTTGCTTCAGCTGTGTGGCTCAGCGCAAGCTGAAGGCTAGGCGTAGCAGAAAGCCATCCAGATGTGCACCAGATGAGAGTATAACACCCATCTGCACACAAGACACCACTAAATAAAGTGACTATGCTGGCATGATCAGTGAGTCTTTCACAATTATGGCTGAAAGCAGTCAGGCGTGTACATTTTGCTTCTTGGGCATTTTCTGGTGCGCTGTAATTCATGTGGCAACTTTTCATGTGAAAAAGAAAGATTTATTAAAGAGTTTTTGCTACATTGCTTCCAACAATCTCACAAAGTACCACTGGTACACACATTACGTTTGGGGCCCTCTAGAGGCTTTAGTGATGGACACATTAGAACAGGGGTAGGTAACCAATGGCACGCGTGCCGCCTTTGGCACGCTAGCTGATTTTCAGTGGCACACTCACTACTCGGGTCCTGGCTATAGGTCTGGGGGGCTCTGCATTTGAATTTAATTTTAGATGAAGCTTCTTAAACATTTTAAAAACCTTATTTACTTTACATACAACAATAGTTTAGTTTTATCAATATAGCTATAGTTAGAAATTAGAGTGAATAAGTGAAGACTCGGCACACCACTTCTGAAAGGTTGCCGACCCCTGCATTAGAAATACCTGAAGAAGAGAGTGAATTGAGATGATTGCTTATCCCCATATCTTATTTCTTATTCTTCTGTGGTTTTGGGTGGGTTAATGCAGCCCTTGTTAAACATTATCCTCAACTTGTTGAAAAGATTATCAAAGAAAACGTTACATCTGGCAACCTGAAATTCCTCACATATTTACAGAAATGTTATGTCAGCACATTCCAGGGAAGCTAGCAGGCATGGTATTTCAGTATCTTCTCATTAGTGGCTTATATAGTTATTAAAATCTGAATTATAAAATTTGAAATTGATAAACTTGTTTAATTTTTTTTACAATAGCACATATACTGGATTTTTATTGAACTCAGTCTCCTGCCTTCCACGTTGCCACTGTCCTTAGATGCTTGGAGACTGAGTAGTTCTGCTTGGCCATTCTGCTAACAGGGTGTGTTTTACAAGCAGATGAGCAATGTTGACAGCATATTTTTTGTCCATATAATGCACGCGATTCTGCTTAATGTAATGCATTTCCCCCAAAACTTCCCAGGGACAGCACACCTGGCCCAGTTTCTAGTGACTGACTTTCCCTCCTGTTCCCACCTCTCTACAGATTAACACATACGCTGTGATATTATATCAATAAACTTAGTGCATTTCTCCCAAAAACAAAGAATTTTAGTAGAATGCATTTAATGTAAATTTCCTTTTGCTCACTTTCATGGGTATAGTTAGGAGATGCCGATTGATTTAATTGGGAAAACAAATTAATACTTTCCCCATTCTGTTGCTAGTGTTCTCACTATGCATGTATTGTTGTGATCATCATGATTAACTATCACTAAAAATGACATGATGCTTCAGAGGTGTAGAAAAGACACATTTGCTACCATGAAGACTTTATAGTCTAAAATAGACAATGCCAATAAAAATAAAACCTGGCATGGTATCTTACAAAAGATAGGCATGGGGGAGATGAGACGGTAGGGAGAAGTAAAAATTTGAGGAAGGGATTTAAAGGAGATGAGAGCGACTGTTCCAGGCATAGGGGACAGAGCCTTATGAGTTGTGAAGCAAGAAGTGGGGCAAAGGGGAAGGGCAGTCAAGCAAGAGGTTTGAGAGGAATGCAGTGAGAGTGGGAGAAAATGAGTCCACTATAATGTTCCTTTAGTGCTGTAACCTAAATTCCCCAGCACTGCAGGAGCTGTTAATGTGGAACATTAACCCTGTGTTTGTGTGTGCACCTGGATTTATTCCCATAAAATGGTACTGAGAGCAGAGATGTAAATGGAAGCAAGATTGAGTCCATCAATAAGCTTTGCTCCAGTTTACCCTTGAAAAATGCAAACCATCAGAAATAGTACCTCTTCCTTCTCATCTTGAGCTGATAAGTGAACATTGTTTCTGAAGCCTCCGACAAAAATTTCATACCGATTGTGAACAAATCTGTCTACATGGCCAGCTCAGGGCCTAAGGACTGAAATGATTAGATAATCCAGTTTAGTTCAAAGTACAGGTTGGTCATAATTGCGCTTTGGCACATGTGAACTACCTGAAGTTGCTGGAGGAGGAGGAAATGGACTAGTTTGTTGGAGTTTCGGCTGCTGGCACAGAGTCATGTCTAATCTGAAGTAGAATACCTGCTCAGAATTCAGCATTATGGCATAAGTGGCATTTATGCTTATACCAAGCTGTTCTGATCCCTTCTTTAGATAAGAGCTTGAAACATGCTACAGATTTTACTTCTAGTACATAGGATTTATTCCTGAATAAAATTCTCTCATTTCAAAATCAAAATGTTGGCAATTCTGGCCTATTTTCTAGACAAGATTGTGGTCTTAAAATCTAGTTCTAATGTAGTTTTTCCCTGTTCAATTAAGGCAACCAAAGTGTTAGAAAGCAGTTTTGCAAGAATTGTTTTATACTGATTTTACTCACTCAGTCTCAAAAAACTGGGGTTTTATAGCCTATATCCACTCTGTTTTCATAAATGAAACTGAATACATAACTATCTAAAGCAAAACAATATCGAACAGGTTTAACGGTTGATGTAGTGATAGCTCTCATACAGTTACTGATAGAAAGATTGTAATTACTAGCGACTTTAATGTCAGAAATAGTCCTTATATAAGTGACAGTAAGGATGAAGAGACTTCAGTGGTGTTGGCCAAAATTTTCAAATTTAGGTGCCTAAAGATAGACATCTACAGCCAAGTAAGTTCCTGTACAAAAGCAGCCTAATTTTCAGTGGTGCTAACCATCTACGCCAGTGTTTCTCAAACTGGGGCCGCCACTTGTTTAGGGAAAGCCTCTGGTGGACTGGGCCGGTTTGTTTACCTGCCCTGTCCACGGGTCCGGCCGATCGTGGCTCCCACTGGCTGCTGTTCGCTGCTGCAGGCCAATAGGGGCTGCTGGAATCCGCGGCCAGTAAGTCCCTCGCCCCAAGCATGTGCTTGGTTTGCTGGTGCCTAGAGCCAATCCTGTACATAGGCTAGTTATGTACACAAGTTGATCCAAATCATTTTAATAATTTTTTGAAAAATAAATAGATGTTCATAATCTTCATGCATCTGACGAAGCGGGTATTCACTCACGAAAGCTCATGCTCCAAAACATCTGTTGGTCTATAAGGTGCCACAGGATTCTTCGCTGCTTTTACAGATCCAGACTAACACGGCTACCCCTCTGATACATAATCTTCATGGTCTCTCAACCTGACATAAGTGGAAGAAATTGAAGATATTCTTGTGTGATGATGAATCAGAGATTAGACAAGGCAATAAAACCATATCTGGAGATTCAGCATTGAGACGTAAACATTTATCAGGTTAATGGGAAACACAGGTTCTGTACACCTGTGCTACAAGCTGATGGAGCGGACAGTAGTGCTGTTTGAGGTAGAAAAATCACAAAATCTCTGATTTTAAGGCCTACCTACATTACAAAGACAATGGTGTAAAGAGGCTCAGTTACAACATGGCTGTTCCAAATACCTAGATTGCAAGTGAGTCTCCTTCAGACAGTCATATTTATAATATGGGCAGGGCCTCGAAGTAACCCTAAAACTTCACCTTTGTAAATTGTCACTTAGCCAGTTGTTTCCTTCTTTTAACCTGGACTCCTCTCTCCAATAGATAGCACTTTGTCTTACTGTGCTTGTTAGTTTGATCTGTTTGTGCATTCAAAACTTAATTTTAATATTATAGCTGGCAAGTGCCTTTGGAAATAAAAATGAAATGAAAGGGGGGCACTTTTTTGTGTGTAAGAGTATACTTGGACTGAGCAAGTATATTCTACTATTTCTGTTAGGAGGACCCATGCTTAGACTAACCTGTTCTGAGACAGGCAGGCTGAAACAGCTTGCAGACATCTTCAGAACTGTAACCTGCTAAACCTGTTTGCCTCAAAAGATGCTGTTTCTGCTCAGAGTTGAAGATTAGAGGACGCCTATAGCTTCTATTTCTTTCTCCCTGCCACTGGCTCCTCATTCCTTTTTACCTGGCTAAAGCTTCACTAACCTGGAACCCTCCCACTAGGTCAGTGGAAAAATCTATTTTGTTACAAGTTAAACTGTTCTCTTGAGGTTTTACAAAACCGCAGCAATAATTTTTTTAGGAGCAAAACCATGTTTCAGCCTCTTCTTTCATTTATGTTTTCTAAAACAAGTGGTGCTGCGTGCAACATCATGTTGGCAAATGAGTATCGTGTATTGGAAGGAGGGAGGATTGTGTGCGTGATGACATGTGCATTTTTTAATTTGAGAAGTCAGTGCCAGCCGTGCTTTTTCTGAGCCAAGGCAGTATCATCTGAACAAGGAATCAGAGCTACTCTGTAACAATGCAGATAATTTGTTTTTCATTGCTGTTACTCTTTTTTGAGGCAATGGGTGTTAGTTGCTTGTAATAGAAGCCACAAAATTTCCTCGTTCAGGTTGAACTCTTTCCTATTACTCTTGAACAATATTCTGGGCAAGATCTCATTTGTCCCTCCTCTTGATTATTGGGGTTACTGTTTCCTCTAATAGTTACTGTCACCACAGTTATTGTCCACCTGAAGGTGAACAGTTTCCTGAAACAAATGACACTATGTAAAATTGCTTGACAGGAGATACTTCTAGAACAAACATCTAAGGTTGTGCAGAAATCGAAACGAGTATACCATTTTGGTGTCTTGAGTATTGTGCTTTGATCTTCAGTCATTTTGGGGAGCATCCTATTTTTTTTTCTTTTCATTTTAGTATTCATGTGGATAGCTTGTAAATAGGTGAGAGGTTACAGTAGGATTCCACAGAAGCTGGGAATGGGCAACAGGGGACGGATTACTTGATGAGTACCTGTTCTGTTCATTCCCTCTAACGCACCTGGCATTGGCTATTGTTGGAAGACGGGATACTGGGCTAGATGGACCTTTGTTCTGACCCAGTATGGCCATTCTTATGTTCTTAAGGCATGTTGTCTGTGAACATCTGCATACTTAGACCAAATCCCTTCCAATTCCTTCACCCTATGGAAATTTTAAAAAAAAATGTCCAATAGGCTTTCAGTGACAATACATGTTAGTGCTAATGCTTTGAATTTGATCGCATGTATACTTGAGGCAACCTGCAGCTAATAAAGTAACTAATGCAAACACAGCTTCTGGTATTGTGATCTTGACAGAACTTTCAACCTTAGCAGTGTCAGAACTGGTCAATATTTCAACGAGGGACCTCCAAAGAAAAGCCAATGTGTTCCAGGAAGTGATGCTGTTAATTTAGAAGCTGATCCTTTTCCTTCAGAGACAGTAATGAACCCATGCCCTGGCATCATGAGAGGAGCTGTGCAGCTGGAATTAACATCTTTCTGATGAGTCATTAAAAATGAAGTGCTAACTACTTGTTAAAGATCTCTTAGCACTGTTTAGAAGAGATGGAGTATTTGGCTCTGGTTAAATTCTAATTTGAGAAACTACCACTTGTCGTATATCATTTCTTCTGCAGATTCAAGTGCATGTAGCATTCTCTCTCACTATTTGTCCTAAATGATTATGTAATGATTTCTGTGCACGGTTAAACTCCTACTGCATTCCACCCCAGAGGACGGTTGCATTTCATTGTGTCGATGTAAAGTGGCTAGGTTGTGGCTTTTGTTGAGGTTGGGAGTGGTGGTTGGTTTAGACTGGGTCAGTGTACTCAGGAGAGGCAACTGTTACCAGTTCTTTAAAAGGGTGCAGTTGCACTCTCTGTGGTGTCAGCCTCAGAGTAATAATGCATACAGAAAGGGATGTGAGGCATTGAGCAGGCCCAGGTCACTTCCCATTTTGCCTACTCAACACACCCTTTAATGATATGGAGCACATTTGACTGTGCTAGTGCATGTGCACAGAGGAATTGCAAGGAAACTTCCTGCACTTTCTCCTTCCTTTGTGCACCCAAACAATCAACCACAATTTGATCTGTACTTTGTAAAGTAATTTGGTGTCCTTTGGGATGAAAGGCATTGCATAAATATAAGCTGCTATTATTATCAACACATTACATTATTGCTCCAGATAGGAAGTTTCAATTAATCTCCTCTATCAGTTTGGGCTTGCAGCTCCAAAGAATTAAGAACTAATGATTTCTCTATCTTATTACTCCTTTTTGTCATCATAGTTAACTCCGCCCACGCATTACTATTTATCTCACAGACTCTGCTCTCTCTGTGGTTATGCTGTCAGAAGAAAGGTGGTGGCTTTTGTGTGTGCAGTACCGTAGGAGACTATACCCAAGAATTTATGCTTTTAAGCAAAGGTGTATAGCTGAAAATTAACCCTTAAGACTGAAAAGAAATACTTACCTTGACTGAATTATCTCCTTGGGTCTTAGTAAAAGATCCTGGGTTGAAGTCAACATAGTGTTTCAATGAACATTTTTCAAAATGGGGGAGGAGGGAGATTTAAAGAGGAAAATATGTATAGCTTTAAACTCTTTATTCTTCGAATGGTTGCTCATGTCAATTCCATTCTAGGGGTGTGTGTGTGTGTGTGTGTGTACGCCATCGTGCATAGTTGGAGACTTTTGCCTTAGTAGTATCCGTAGGTTGGCTGTGGTGACCTTTGGAGTGCCGCACTCGTGTCAGTATATCAGGTGCTACCGGCCCTATGCCTTCTCAGTTCTTCCTTACCACCCATGGTGGTTAGTCAGAGCGCCTCTTTTCCTTGCCTCGCAAGTGGTCAGCAGTTTCATTCCTTTTTGACTTAGTGGTCCAGCTGTAAATAGTTTTGTTTATTGTAGATAAGATAATAAGTAGCTGTTAAGTACTTTAGTTAGTTAGTTAGTTAGGGTCCTGGTGGGGACTTTGCCCCAGACAAGGCATGCCCTGGTCATTGGGTTTTAAGCCCTAGGCTGACTGTAATCAGCCTGTGCAGGTTAGTGACCTGCATGGCAGCTGTCTGATGTGCCTAGGGGAATCCCACATCAAAGAAAAGTGTTGCATCTGTAAGAACTCTTGTCCCAGGACTGTCATAAACAGATAGCTAAGGGTTAATGTTCTTTTACCTGTAAAGGGGTAACAACAGTAACCTGAAACACCTGACCAGAGGACCAATCAGGAAACAAGACTTTTTCAAATCTGGGTGGAGGGAAGTTTTGGGTGTGAGTCCTTTTGTTCTTGGTCTGTTCTTTTCTCGGCTCTGAGAGTGATCTTTCTATCTCCTGGCTTTCTAATCTTCTGTTTCCAAGTTGTAAGTACAAGGATAGTAAGACAATAGGTTTATATTGTTTTCTTTTGTATGTACATGTGTGTAGTTGCTGGAGTGTATTCTTTTTGGATAAGGCTGTTTGTTCATTTTTTTTTTTAAGCAATTGACCCTGTATATTGTCACCCTATACAGAGACCATTTCATGTCCTTTTTCTTTCTTTTTATATAAAGCTTTCTTTTTAAGACCTGTTGGAGTTTTCCTTTAGTGGGGACTCCAGGGAATTGAGTCTGCAGCTCACCAGGGAATTGGTGGGAGGAAGAAGTCAGGGGGAAAATCTCTTTGTGTTAGATTTACTAAGCCTGACTTTGCATACCCTCTGGGTGAGGGGGAAGAGAGATTAGATCTCTCGGTACTTGTGTTTCCAGGACTGGAAGCAGGGAATCTCCTAGGGTCGTCCAGGGAGGGGAGCCTGGGAGGAAGTTACAAGGAAACAAGAGGAGGGGGTTATTTCCCTTTGTTGTAAGACTCAAGGCATCTGAGTCTGGGGGTCCCCCAGGGAAGGTTTTGGGGGACCACAGTGAGCTAGGCACTGTATAATTCCTAGCTGGTGGCAGCAATTACCAGGTCCAAGCTGGTAACTAAGCTTGGAGGTTTTCATGCTAACACCCATATTTTGGACGCTAAGGTTCAGATCTGTGAAGAAATGTTATGACAAGGACACATGCTCATATCACTCTCCGCCCAGCCTCGGAGCCGTCCCGACCGGACGCCCGCAATGCCCAGCACTTGGTCCTCAGTTCGTGGCGCACTCCCAGCACTGGACTCTACCTGGCACCGATTCTCTTTGCCAGTGCCCAAGAAGAAGTCTTAAGAAGCGCAACCCAGCACTGAGCAAGACAGACCAAGGGGCATTGGGTAAAGGACCCTGTTTGGGCCACTCGCCCATGCCAGAGTTGGAAGGGAACACTTATCATAGACTATCAGGGTTGGAAGGGACCTCAGGAGATCATCTAGTCCAACCCCCTGCTCAAAGCAGGACCAATCCCCAGACAGATTTTTGCCCCAGATCCCTAATGGTCCCCTCAAGGATTGAATTCTCAACCCTGGGTTTAGCAGGCCAATGCTCAAATCACTGAGCTATCCCTCCCCCCGAGGGAACCTCCTACCCCCCTATGTGATCTGCCACTGACTCCGGGGAGCGGTAGGGGACCCAGACTGATGGAGTCAACACCTTCCCAGCTCCTGGCGCCCAGAAAGCAAAGGACTCTCCCACTGCAGCCAGCATGCATGCGGCACTGGACCTGGCAAAGGCTTCCTACAAGGGCAGGCCAGCCATGAAAACCTCCCAGAAGGGAAGTGAATGCTTCTGATCTCCGAAGCCAAGGCAGAGCTTTTTCTCCTCACACTTCTGGTCTCCGCATCAGCCCAGGTCACCAGTTTGCCACAACAGATTGCCAGCACCATGCTCCCAGTATCTGTCTTTGTGTCAAGACTTGCCCAGAGAGAAGTGCTGGTCATCATATGGTCGGCACCAGTCATCCTCATGCCGACCCTCTGCATGCCGATGATCGCTGTCACCTAGACCATGGGGACTCTCCCCAACATAGTGCCGCTCCCCCTACTCCTGGTCTGCCTACTCGAGGCACCTGTCACCATGTCGATGGTTAGCTGCAAGATTCAGGTGGCGACGGCCCTGCCATGGTCACCGGATGAGGATTCCTCTGGCACGTAGAGGGAGTTCAGCCCTTCTCTGAGACAGCACTGTCGTGACTGGGCTCCTGAGGCTGCGTCCAGCTCAGCAATACCGTCCTGGTAGCATGGCCAGCACAATGGCCTTACTGGAATGCCTAGGGTGTGCTGGTTATGCTAATGCCCCTGTCTCACCAATTGTTGGTCGCTGCACTGGACAATCACCAAATGGCACTGGGCTGGTGTGCAAAGTAGAGGGACTGATGCCTACCCTAAGGCCCCCTCTCCACTTGGGGAATGATGCCCCAGGTCCTTCCCCAGTGGTTCAGTTATACTCATCCTCTCCAGATGAGGCTGTGGCGGAGCCCATTCACTCTAGCCCACCAGACAACTTTAAGGAGCACTAAGCCCTGCTCCGAAGTGTGGACATTAACTTAGGCCTAGAGGTGGAAGAGATGGTGGAGCAATCAGACAGTTCGTTTAATGTGCTCTCTACATCCACCGCTTCACGCACTCCCAGTGCACGAATGGGTCCTAAAGATTACCAAAGCCCTCTGGTAAGCCCTGTCCTCAAGCCTGCTCACTTCCAAGAGGGCTGAGAAAAAGTGTTTCGTCCCTGCCAAGGTGTTTGAATATTTATATACACACACACACCCCGCCCCCAGTGTCATTAGTTGTTTGTTTCAGTGGCCAACGAGAGAGACAAGCAAGGGCATTCTAGTTCCACTCCCCAAGAATAAGGAGGCCAAGAGACTAAAACTTTTCTGGCTTTCAGTGACAATACATGTTAGTACTCTTCTTGCTTACTCTCCAAAAACAAAACAAAACAAAACCAAACACACACAAGATAGGACTTCTTGGGAAATTAATAGTTTTAATATGTATATAGTAATAAATTCCAACAAAAATATTGCCTTGATTCAGTGGAATACACTTAAGCGTATGTTTAACTCCCATTAAATTCAATGGGTCTTAAGCACATCCTTAGAGTTAAGAACATGTTTAATTGCTTTCCTCATTTGGAATCTATGTGCACAAACTACTTCATGTGTGCAGCCCTTTTTTTGTTTTCGATGTGATGGATATTTTAGTCATTTATCTCAGTAAACTCAAATGTCTCCAAAAGCAAAAGAATATATCCAAGGGTTATCTAAAAATGAAGAACTGGCATACTAATTTATTACTGTGTGAAACCTTTTTATTTCTGGTTGCATTTCTAGGAGGAAAGGGTTGTCCTTAAAAAACCCACGCACCCCAAAAAACCACTGTTTGTATTTTAACAATGTTGATAGCCGTTGTGTTTAATATTAGCCCACTTTTTTAGGGGAAGGGGGGCTAAATACATTTTTTGCCATTCTTTTCCTCTCTGAGTAATTTTTAAAAGTCCTTCCAACTCCTTTTTGAAAGCATTCGGGTGTTCTTTGAACACTTACCACACATCTCATAATTTACACTAATCTTGTGTTGGAGAAAAATTTAGAGAACTTTTTAAAAAATACACAGTTAAACACAATGTTTTGTTGCAAATAATTAGATTAATTATTGACAGATGACACTGCTAGCTTCTTGAGAGGAGGCATTAACCTCAGTTATGATGGCACCAGTGATTTAAAGTCTTCATTAGAGATTTTGTCTGCCTTGCTGGCTCCATGGGGGAAAAGAGATTCTGTGGTCAAGGGCGCTGTTAACTGATGAAAATTTGACCTTGAGCAAGTCACTTACACGCTCTCTGTTTTTCAGTTCCCCTTCTGTAAAGTGAGGATACTACTTTCAAAGAGCCAAACAGGCTGATAATTGCAAAGATAATTCTGAGTCATGTATCTTGTATACACTGAGGAGTTCTTTTATCAAACTGTCCCAGTGTTGCAACAGTACTATTATGGCTCCACTGGCACTAGCCCCCAGCAATTTTACTATGGTGTCATGGAACCCATCTTAGAGCATTGATAGAGGCAGCAGATTTGTATAGTTTTTTGGTGGTGCCCAGAACCTGTCCAAGTCCTGCCCTGCCCCCACATCTGCCTAAGGCTTAGTGAGGGAGTTTGAGTGTGGGAGGGGTGCAGGCTCGAGAATGAAGTTTGGGTGCTGGGTGCAGGCTCTGGGCTGGGGCAGGGGGTTGGGATGCAGGAAGGGTTCAAGGTCTAGGAGGGAGTTTGGGTGCTGGGTGCAGAGTCTGGGCTGGGACAGGGGCTGGGGTACACGAGGGGGTTTGGGGTGCAGGCTCTGGGGGAGAGTTTGGGTGTGGGAGGGGTGTGGGCTCTGGGAGGGAATTTGGGTGCTGGGTATGGGATCTGGGCTGGGACGGTGAGCATTAAGGAGTGCAGGAGGGGGTTTGGGATGCTGGGTGCGGGCTCTGGAAGGGGGTTTTGTGCTGGGTGCAGTCTCTGGGCTGGGACACAGGATGGGGGGGTGGGGCATGTGGCTGGGCTGGGGAAGAGGCTTTGGGGAGCAGCAAGCATGTTGGACAGGGGACCAGAGAGGATGACTCCCCCCAGCCCTCTCCCTGCTGGCAGCAGCAAGCTCTGGCGGGGGAGGGGAAGTGGGGCCCCTCCTCGGCATGACACTAACCTAAGTCCCCGCCCCCAGCTGCTGCTCAGGAGGTCCAGCCAAGATAAGCCCCTGGAGTCAACTTGGAGTTGCCTGCCGAGGGACGGGGGGCTGCCATGTGCCTCCTCCCCTGCCCTCCACCCTCCGTCCGCAGGTGCAGCAGCCGCCTCAGCCTGCCCCAGCACCACTCCCTTGTAGCGGACCATGGCAGCGGCCGGCAAGGGAGCACAGCGCGGAGCTGCAGGAGGCAGCTGCCCAGGGCAGGCAGGGCCGGGAGAGGCCATGGAGACGGCAGGTGGGGCCGGGGGAGAGACCTGACCCTAAGCACTGGTGGAGCTGGGCCCCCCGGGCCCTGAATTTGCTGAAGCCCCAGCACCACGGGCCTATACAACTTGACACCCCCGAGCAGTGATGGTCGAATTTGAGGAAAACCTCAATGTAGACAAGGCCCATGAGTCAGCTTTAGTAGAAGGTTACAGGCCTTAATGTTCCATAACATCCTCTGCCATGAGATTTTGTATAGCAGTTTATAAAAACATTACTTAAAGGAATCCAGTCTATTCTCTGAGCTGGAAATGAGGAGTCCCAAGGGAACAAAGCTGACTTAACTCAGTATTTCAATATAGTCGGATAGTCAGTAAAGAGATCTTTAGATTGTTGGAGTCAACTATTTTCCCTAATTTGACAAACCTACATCCAAAAAATAAATCAGGCATACTCTTCTGTCAGTGTATGTTCAGACTTGATGCTCTATGTTTGTTCTTCTTTTCATATGTCCAGACAGTTTCTACAGAAATTTCTGAATATTCATCTGAGAGTGAAAACCTGGAAGAAGGCCAGGGGGACACAGAGTCTTCTAATTTTGGATTTAGCAAAAAGCTACAATCGAGTTCTGAAGCAGATCTGGCACAGGCGACAGGCAGATCTGCAAGTGACTGGCTAAAATCGGCACAGGCCTTTCTGCAGACACCTAAGAAACAATTAGATAAGACCTCAAGGACTCCAGAAGATTCTGCAAAGAAAAGGAAATTGCTGAGGTAGATTACAATTTTTTTTCAAGGAAAAACTTCAATTGAAAAAATCAGAATTAACCAACATTTATCAAAACCAGTAGAATCTGTTTATAAGATGAATTTTCTTTTTAAAGTTAAAATTTTAAAGAAGTCATCTTCTCTTAGGCATTAAAAAACTTACGTCTGTATACACAGAGAACTGGACTAGTCTTCCTACATTGCAGATTAAGTTAACAAAAGAACAGGTTCTGAGATATGATAGATGTCAAGCTTAGTGTTTAGCCACTGTGGAGCTGTAATAATCTGTCCAGAGTTTGGTAAAGGGGAATTTGCTGATGGAAGAAAGTGGAGAAGTCTACGAGGAGGTGAATTGCTGTCACTTTGGTTGCCTGTCTCTCTCTCTGGAATCTTCAGAGAGATTTTGTCATTTAAAGAATTACTAGATAACTGGGGACTAACGTTGTGCACTCCTTATTTGGCCGCCCAGCTTTATTCCAGAGTAGCCCTGCATAAATGATTTTTTCAGATGATCTTATTCTCAGATGGATAAATATGAAAACGCTTAAGTTAGAGGTGAAGAAAAATGCCCAAATAGTCCCACAATAGTCCTAAGGCAGCTTCATACACACTAGTCCAGTGGCTCTCAAAGTTTTTTTACTGGTGACCTGTAAGTGGGCACAGACTCACCCAGCAGCTCCTTCTGCTGGTCGTCCATGGGAATTAGCTCACCAGCCCTCTGAAGTGCCCTCTGCAGGCCAGTGTCCCGCTGTTGCTTGGCCCCCATGTCCCTCCTGGACCCCAGTGCCCCTTAATCTCAGGGTTCTGTCCCCCAGGCAGTACCCCCACACGTTCAGGTTCTGGGTCTCCCCACCCAGGGGAACCCCCACCTACTAACCCAACCTCACCTCAGTCTGGGCTACTGCCAGTCACCATCTAGCCCCACTCCCTGGGACAGACTGCAGTATAAGCCACTCATCACAGGCAATGGGATTTGGACCTGCTGTCTTCCTCTACCACTCAGTACCCTTTTAGGCCTTAAACCAGGCCTTGCAGCCTGGGGAGTTGCCAGCCAGGAGCTTCTCTGGCCTTTCCCCCGTTCTGCCTCACTCCCAGTACCTTTTCTGCCACGCCCTGCTTCCTCTCAGAACAGAGAGAGCCTTCTGAACTCCTGGCTGCCCTGACCCTTATAGGGCCAGCTGGGTCTGTTTGGGGCGTGTCCTCCAGCTGAGGCTGCCTCCCAATCAGCCCAGTTTTTCTCTAAACCCTCTCTCAGGGGTGGCTTTAAGGGCAGGAGTGAGTGTCTACCCCACTACATGATCCCTTTCACATAACAAGTCTCTGAGTGCAACACCCCCCTCTCCCTTATAAATTAAAAACACTTTAACACATTATAAATGCTGGAGGCAAAGCGGGGTTTGAGGTGGAGGTTGACAGCTCGTGGCCCCCCATGTAATAACCTCATGACCCTCTGAGGGGTCCCAACCCCCAGTTTGAGAACCCCTGCACTAGTCTATTTGTTCTTAAACTAGAAAACTGACCCCTTTGGGGTCAGTATCAAATGTATAGGAATTGCTTTGAAATTACCTTAAGTATGTATGTTTCAGATGCCACTGTTCCTTTGACCTTGAGAATGTTGAATTAATTTCTGTATGGACAGTTTTCAGGCCACTGAAATGCACACTTGATCCAGCTTGTGAAATGAATCCTGGGGTAAAGTGTGGGTAAAAGAATATTTTTGCAATCATTCGTTGCCAACGGGCAAGCAATTTTGAAAAAGTGGCTGTAAAGTGAACCCCAGGTGGAAGTTATGGATAAGGTGACATTCTTGGTGGGGCATTGCTCTTGACAGATGTGGACCTTTTCAAAATTGTCCTATATTTGTATCTGTTTTCTAATTTAAAAAAAAAAGTGGAAGTGCAGAGGGAGAATGGAATTACTTCCTTAAAATCATATTGGTGGTGGACTGAGGGACTTGAAATTTTGAATACCAGGATGATGAACATTTCTGTGTCTTGTTTATTGTACTAAACTCACATTTTATTGGGATTGTAGCCCAATCTGAATTGTCTGAGCAACTCTGTAGAGTGTAATTTTACAGTATGTCTCTGTCTCTGAGGGTCACAGAATAAATATTTCATCTGGCTTATGACTTGTTACTTGGCAAAACTGAATACTAATTTTTGGCTTAATTGAGCATTTCTTTATTCTCTGCAGGGGAGGGCTAGCAGAGAGGTTAAATCGGCTGCAGAACAGAGAGCGATCTGCCATTAGCTTTTGGCAACATCAATGTGTTTCAGAGTATAAAACCTCTTCAGGTAAGAACCATGTGTGTAGGCATGTTATAGGAAAGTATATATTTGTTACTTTTACATCTGTTCATTAGAAAAATACTTTATGTTGCCAAGTTTATTTTCTATATAGCAGTAGCTCTGAGTTGCAGCATGTGCACCATTGATATTCTGCAGAACGGCATCTCTTATCTAGCACACTCGGTATTCATAATGTCCCTGTCACTGAAGTACTTGAGTTCAAAAGGTGAAAATTTTCTGTGTATCTAGGGGTTTAAATGTTAGGAAATGCCAGAATTAAGATTGCATAGGAAATTTTAATTTACCCTCTTGCATGTATGCAGTTTTATGATACAGTCTCCAGTTACATGATCACATGCCTCTCTGAATCTTCAAAGAATGTAGCTGCCAAACTCTGAAGACTCTACTGATCGTGTATAAACTGTGATTGCTCAGAAGCTCATAAATTGCCTGAATTTGGGTGAATTTTCACAGGGACAACAAAGGGCACATCTCTTATATCAGAGCAACCCCACTTCAAAATTTCAAGTCTGTCTTGCAAAGGTTCGAAGTGCTAGAGCTTCTCAGCAACATGGCTGTGATTTTTTTTTATTTGATTTTTTTTATTTTGACATGGGCTGGACAACATATGTTTCCCTAATCTAATCTGGTTCTCAAAAATAGCTGACTTGTTTTAGCTGAAATTAAAAAATTCAACCTAAGTCAGATGCCCAGTATGGAAAATTTCAGCCTGAATGCTTAAAATTTTGCTTTGACAGTTAGGCAACCTTAATGTAACTGCCTGTAATATAAGAGTGTAATATTTTTCTTGTGCTGCTAACCGTAACACTTTTAGCTTTCATCTTACTGGAATTCAAGCTAAGAATCTCTTGCTGATCTCAGTGTAATGTTGGTAAACAAAGTGCCAGCTCTGGCCAAGGCTGTAGACAGTAGCTAAGAACTGACAACTCGTAGCTGGAAACAAAACCAGTTCACCTGTATGTTAGTTTTGTTCAAAATAGGTATTAGTCTTATAAGAATGTATTTAGTGTTTAGATTCTGTGAAATGCTTGTCAATTGCCTCATACATTAATCTCACTTGTAATGTCTATGTTCCGTGCGATAAAGTTTGTTTTACGATTGTAAAAATGCCTGCTCTGAAATTGTGAACTCAGACAGGAAGAGTCACTCCCGCTACCCATCCAAGAAGACTATCAAATATTAAGAAGGCCATGGTAGGACACAAGCTTTGTTGATTGCCCCGTCCACCCATGGAGAAGTACGTGCAGAAGGCCTTGTGCCATCCCATTGAATGCTGGAAGAGGGAAATAAAAATTACTAGCATGAAGATTTTTCTTCTCTTTGCTGTTTGGAATCTCACGAGGGCAGGAGCTAAGAAACAAAAAGCAGAGATCACTAGGGTTGTCCTGGGTTAAGCCCTAAAAAGATGTTCGGTGTTGACAGATTACTACATCTGTCACTTTTTGAATCACAGACTTAAACTCATTTGCATATATATGCTTGCCTGCTTTAGCCTGTAAATAACTCTTTCTTCTTTTTCTTATTTAATAAACCTTTAGTTAATTTATTACAAATTTGGCTGTAGGCATTGTACCTTAGATCTCATCTCAAAGACAGATTGATCTGGGGTAAGTGTCTGGTCTCTTGGGACTGGGAGCAACCTGAATATTTTGTGATTTTTGGTGTAAGTGATCTTTTATCACTAAATCTAGCTTGCCTGTGGCAAGATAGACTGGAGAGCCCAAGGGACTGTCTTTGACTCCATGGTAAGACTGGTACAGTGAGATAGGAATTCACATTTGTTACTGGGTTGGTGTAATCTAATTATGGAACATACCACCAATTTGGGGTGTCTACCCTGCTTTTGACAGTCTGCCCTGAAGTTGGTACTCTTGGCTATGAGCTGCTCCAGGCAGCATGATACTCAGCCTTCCGAGTTTTCTTTGTTCTGATAATATTTCTAAAATGCAGGATTGTTTCTGACTCTCATGCAGCTCTTGTCTCTGCTTCTGTTGCTAAAGGCAGACACAAAAGAGACAGATAGCACAGTGATCAGTGTGAGGAGAAGCAGCTTAGTTGTTAAAGATCTGTTAAGTCATTTTGGATGCTCTATATTGTATGTTCACATAGACCAGAAATTCAGTGATAAGGAAGGAGGGAGGAATTCCCAATGAGATTAATCCATGTGATTTTAGGAGAAATGTTTCCAGAAGACTGACCCCCTCATGGCATTTTATGTTGCAAAAACTGAAGCTTTCATTTTGCTATTATCTTGCATGTTGTGTCAACCTCCATGTCATCCAATGAAATCTTTCTTTTTGGCTTTATTCTTTAAAAATTCCTTTGTTTTGCTGACCTCCTTTCTGTTGCAGAGCTTAATTATATGTAACCAGTGTGGTTTGGCTGCCTCTCTGTAGCAGAGCTGAGTTTCTGCTTCAGAAAACAGCGCCCCCTTGAAGCATATGTTTTGTTGTCTTTCAGACAGTAAATTGAGACTCCATAGCAGCTTGGAATGTCTGTGAGTTTCCTGGGCTGTGCCTCAACAGAGCCTACACCTTATTCTGTAGAGAGAAATATCTCCATTTTAGCACCTGTGGAATGGTGCATCATGTACTCCATAGTTAGCCTCTACCTCAAAAAGGGGCAACTATGACTATATTACATCGGATTGCTGTATATAGCTGTTGGTCTTTTGGAAGATTTTTCAAGTGTAAGAGGAGGGAGTTGTGATACTCTGTACCTCGGGGGGACACCTTGCACCCCCATGTTCATCCTTATAATATGTTTGTGTGGTATCCAATGCAAAGTTTGTCATGGGGTGTCTTTGAAAGGCTCATGCTGCACTGAGCATTGTTGTTTTAGTAATGTTATAGGTTGCATTTTCATATATATAATTATGAGGCAGAAAATGTGTCCCCATGGCTGAAAAAAAGCCTGAGCAAAACTCTCCAGGAGCAGAGGGGCAGTTCACACTTCATCAGGGAATGTATGGGACAAACCCAGCCCAGCCTCACAGGAACAAAGGACAGTGGCCTAGGCAGCAACAAAGGATCTGTTGGACTCTTGAGTGAGTCACCCACTCTTCCCATGCTCAGTTTGGGACTACGATGAGGTAATGCCCACGTGACTCTGAAGGTGGGAGGGCAAAACCAAGAGGGAAGAAAGAACTTGATTAAAAGGGAGACACATTTGCCATGCTCTCTCTCTTCCACCTCCATCTACAGACACCACTATCATGCGACTGAAAGGCCAATCAAAGGGGAGAGCCTGGCTGAAGGGCAACCAGCCAGCCTGTGGTGAGAAGCATCTAAGTTTGTAAGGGCACTGAAAATGTTAAGATCGGCTTAGAATGCATTTTGCTTTTATTTCATTTAACCAAATCTGACTTGTTCTGCTTTGACTTATAATCACTTAAAATCTATACTTCACACCCCTCATCCCGGTCCCACCCCAGAGCCCTCACTCCTGCGCACTTCAACCCACTGCCTCAGCCCGGAACCCCCTCTCGCACCCTGAACTCCTCATTTCTGGGCCCACTCCAGAGCCTACACCCCCAGCCGGAGCCCTCACCCCTCTTGCACCCCAACCCTCTGAGCCAACCTGGTGAAAATGAATGAGAGTGAGGAGAGTGAGTGACCGGGGGGGAGGGGGGAATGGAGTGAATGGGAGCGGGGCCTTGGAGGAGGGGCGGGGTAGGGGGCTGGACAAGGGTGTTCAGTGTTTGCGAGTAGAAAGTTGGCAACCCTATGGCAGAGGGGGAGCGCATAACTAGTGAACCTCTGGGTGCCCCACTATGGGAATGCAAATGTCAATTGTGAACAATTTTAAAGAGAGGTTGTTGTATAAATAACTTCATTGGGTTCTTCTTGGCTCCATTTCAGTCAGAGAGAGAGAACAAGGCTAAGATAACCCACTTACCCTGTTAGTAGAAGGTGTAATGAGAGAGAAGAGACAGAGGCCTGGTCTACACTACGCGTTTATACCAAATTTAGCAGCGTTAATCCGATTTAACCCTGCACCCGTCCACACAACAAAGCCCTTTATATCGATATAAAGGGCTCTTAAAACCGATTTATGTACTCCTCCCTGACCAGGGGAGTAGCGCTGAAATCGGTATTGCCATATCGGATTAGGGTTAGTGTGGCTGCAATTCGATGGTATTGGCCTCCAGGCAGTATCCTACAGTGCACCATTGTGACCGCTCTGGAAAGCCGTCTGAACTCGGATGCGCTGGCCAGGTAGACAGGAAAAGCCCCGTGAACTTCTGAATTTCATTTCCTGTTTGGCCAGCATGGAGAGCTCACCAGCACAGGTGACCACGCAGAGCTCATCAGCACAAGTAACAATGCAGTCTCCAGAGAATCAAAAAAGAGCTCCAGCATGGACTGCATGGGAGGTACTGGATCTGATCGCTATATGGGGAGAGGATTCCGTGCTAACAGAACTCCGTTCCAAAAGACGAAATGAAAAAACATTTGAAAAAATTTCCAAGGCCATGATGCAGAGAGGCCACACCAGGGACTCAGTACACTGCTGTGTGAAAGTTAAGGAGCTCAGACAAGTCTACCAGAAAACCAGAGAAGCAAACGGAAGGTCGGGGGCAGGGCCGAAAACATGCCGCTTCTACGTTGAGCTGCATGCAATTCTGGGGGAGTCCGCCCCCCCTGTCCGTGGATTTCGAGGTGGGGGTAATCTTAGCCATGGCTGAGGATTCTGCAGACGGGGATAATGAGGAGGAGGAAGAGGAGGACGAGCTTGCAGAGAGCACACAGCACTCTGTTCTCCCCAACAGCCAGGAGCTTTTTCTCACCCTGACGGAATTACCCTCCCAGCCCTCCCAAGCCACTATCCCAGACAAGGAAGCCATGGAAGGGACCTCTGGTGAGTGTACCTTTTGGTAAATATAAAACATGGTTTAAAAGCAAGCATTTTTTAATGATTAATTTGCCCTGAGGACTTGGGATGCATTCGCGGCCAGTAAAGTTACTGGAAAAGTCTGTTAACATGTCTGGGGATGGAGTGGAAATCCTCCAGGGACATCTCCGTGAAGCTCTCCTGGAGGTACTCCAAAAGCCTTTGCAGAAGGTTTCTGGGCAGGGCAGCCTTATTCCGTCCTCCATGGTAGGACACTTGACCACACCATGCATGTAGCAAGTAATCTGGTATCATTGCATGACAAAGCCTAGCTGCGTATGGTCCCGGTGATTGCTGGCATTCAAGCAACATCCTTTATCTCGCTGTGTTGTCCTCAGGAGAGTGATATCGTTCATGGTAACCTGGTTGAAATTCAGGAATTTAATTAAGGGGACAGAGATGTCCATTCCTACTGGGCTGTTTGCCTGTGGCTTAAAAGAAATTCTTCCTTGCATTTAGCCAAGCAGAGGGAAGGGGGGCGTGATTGGCGCTGAGCTTTTTTGCGTTTGGTTAGCAGGGATCTTCCCTGCTACCAGCCACGCAGTGGAGGGGGAAGGGGGTGTTTAGCAGTGATCTTCCATGATACCAACCGCGCGGTGGGGGGCGGGTAAAGCGATCATCCCAGATAATTGGATTGGGGGGGTGGTTTCTGCTGCTGCACGTTAACAGGAAAGAAGCAGCACTCAACGGGCTTTGCTTGCTATTTGGGAAAGGAGGGTGCTGGGTATATGAAGGCTGCAGAAGACGAAAGACAATGGCTTACCATGCAAGCTGAATTCTGCTGCCCAGATCAGCGTCTGTGAGATCTCTAACACCAGAGCCACAGGCACTCAATATTAAGGTGCAAAATGCGACCTTGTAGTGAAATCACATGTGCTATGTAAGGTGAATAGTATTGTTCACTGTGAAAGAGTATAAGCATTGTTCTGTAACATGTATCTTTTTAAATACTTCTCTCCCTTTTTTCCCTCCGTCATGCAGCTGCAAATTTTTCAAGCCTCCTTTCTCCATCCCGAAGGCTATCTCAGATAAGGTGGCGGAAAAAAAAGACGCGAGACGAAATGTTCTCGAAAATCATTGAAGTGACTCACGATGAAAGAGCTCATCTGAATGAGTCTAAGGACATGGTATCAAAGTACAGGAAAGATGTCAGTGACCATGAGGACAGGAGAGACGAATGTGAGGTGAGGAGAGATGCTCGAGATGAGAGGTGGCGGCAGGAAGATCAGCGATGGCAGGATGCAACGCTGGGGCTGCTGTGCGATCAGACTGACATGCTCCGGCGTATGGTGTAGCTTCAGGAACGGCAGCAGAATCTTAGAGTGCCGCTGCAGCCCCTGTATAACCACCCTCCCCCCTCACCATGTTCCTTAGCCTCCTCACCAACCAGACAAGTAAGAACGCGTGGGGGGAGGCTCCTTGTACCCGCTCACTCCACCCCAGTGGATAGCCCAAGCAAAAGGCTGTCATTATTATGAAATTTTTTTAGTGGCCTTTTCGTTCCCTCCTATCCTCCTCCCAAACCCCACCCAGGCTACATTGTCAGTTCTCTCCCTCTTTTTATAATTAATTAATGAAGAATACATGATTTTTAAACAATAGTGACTTTATTTCCTTAGAAAGCAAACTGTGTTCGAAGTCGGGGGGAGGTGGCTTACAGGGAATGAGTCAATCAAGGAGTGGTGGGTTTCATCAAGGAGAAACAAACACAACAGTCACACTGTACCCTGGCCAGTGATGAAACTGATTTTCAAAGCTTCTCTAACGCGCACCGCTTCCTGGTGTGCTCTTCTAATCGCCCTGGTGTCTGGCTACGCGTAATCAGCGGCCAGATGATTCGCCTCAGCCTCCCACCCCACCATAAAGGTCTCTCCCTTACTCTCACAGAGATTGTGGAGCACACAGCAAGCAGCAATAACAATGAGGACATTGGTTTGGCTGAGGTCTGAGCAAGTCAGTAATGTGCACCAGCGCGCCTTTAAACGGCCAAATGCACATTCTACCACCATTCTGCACTTGCTCAGCCTGTAGTTGAACAGCTCCTGACTACTGTCCAGGCTGCCTGTGTATGGCTTCATGAGCCATGGCATCAAGGGGTAGGCTGGATCCCCCAGGATAACTACAGACATTTCAATGTCCTCAACTGTTGTTTTCTGGTCTGGGAAATAATTCCCTTGCTGCAGCCGTTGAAACAGAGTAGTGTTCCTGAAGATGCGAGCGTCATGAACCCTTCCTGGCCATCCCACGTGGATATTAGTGAAACGTCCCTTATGATCCACCAGTGCTTGCAGCACCATTGAAAAGTACCCCTTGCGGTTTATGTACTGGGTGCCCTGGTACTCCAGTGCCAAGATAGGGATATGGGTTCCATCTATCGCCTCACCACAGTTAGGGAATCCCATTGCAGCAAAGCCATCCACTATGACCTGCACATTTCCCAGAGTCACAATCTTTCATAACAGCAGCCCCCACAGTAGATTTTCCCACTCCAAATTGATTCCCGGTTGACCAGTAGCTGTCTGGCATTGCAAACTCCCAGAGGGCTATTGCCACTCGCTTCTCAACTGTGAGGGCTGCTCTCATCTTGGTATTCTGGCGTTTCAGGGCAGGGGCAAGCAAGTCACAAAGTTCCATGAAAGTGCCCTTACGCATGCGAAAGTTCCCAGCCACTGGGAATCGTCCCACACCTGCCACACTATGTGGTCCCACCAGTCTGTGCTTGTTTCTCAGGCCCAAAATCAGTGTTCCATGGCTAGAACCTGCCTCATTACCATCAGGATCTCCAACGCGCCGGGGCCCGCAGTTTGAGAGAATTCTGTGTCCATGTCCTCATCACTCTCATTGCCGCTCTGCCGTAGCCGCCGCCTCCTCGCCTTGCTTTGCAGGTCCCAGTTCAGCATAGACTGCACGAGAATGCGCGAGGTCTTTAAAACGTCCATGACTGCTGTCTTGAGCTCAGCAGGGTCCATGCTTACCTTGGTATGGCGTCTGCACAGTTCACCCAGAAAAAAAGGGGTGGAACAGTTGTCTGCCGCTGCTTTCATGAAGGGAGGGGTGAGGCTGTACCCAGAAGCACCAGCAACAATGTTTTTTTTGCCCCATCAGGCACTGGGATCTCAACCCAGAATTCCAGTGGGCAGGGGAGACTGCGGGAACTATGGGATAGCTACGGGATAGCTACCCACAGTGCAACGCTCCAGAAATCGACGCTAGCCTCGGTACATGGACACATACCACCAAATTACTGTGCTTAGTGTTGCCGCGTGCATTTGACTTTATACAATGTGTTTTAAAAAAAAGGTTTATGTTAAATCGGAATAATCCCGTAGTGTAGACAACATCCAGAGTTCCTCCAACATTTCTCCACAATGATGATTTGACTGGCTCCTCGCCCCCAAATGTAATAGAGACTGGGGTGAGGAGTTTTTTCACCAACAGAATACCAATGTTTTAGGTGTGAGGTATACATGAAGGCACTGTAGTGATTGGGGAAGGGCAAGAACCTTCCCCTGACAATATAATATATTTTCTTTTGTTCTTGGGTTTGTGTTTTTATAGCCATCTGGCCCATCTATGTAGATGTGGTTGTTAAGGTTTCATAATCCCTTAGACTTCTTATCCCTTGGTGGGTGAAATAGGTAGTTCCAAGAATCTGAAGTCACTGAGTGCAAGAGTCTGTGAGGTCATTTATACACACCTTTTTCCTCCTCATTCAGCTCTGTATCTTGCAAACCAGAAATGTCATTGGAGCAAGGGGGAGTCTTTGGCAGCTGAGCTTTGTACTGACTAGGTCTGCCTGTTGCAGAGGAAGCATCTGCAATTTCTGAGGGGCTTGCATGATGTGGAAGGCAACAGCTATGTTGTGCTGGATTATGTTGGGAAGAATCTCTTCTTCATAGCAGGGGATACATATGGTATTAGGGGATTGTGTGCTGTAGATTTTAAGAATGAAAACGCTGAAGCTTTGTACAATATACATTTTATTTATCTGAGGGTTGTTTTCTTTTTCTGCAATCATTACAAGAGGCTTAATACATTGCTATGTTGCATATTTAGCATTTCTAATACAAAAAAAGGACTAGATGGTCATAACTATTTATGCAAGCTCTATGGCTTTGAGACAGAGGACAGAAATAACAAGGACTTCAGGATGTGTGTTTTGGGGTTGTGGGAACTTCCAGTTGCATGGGTTTATTAATGAGAAACTACTTTACTCCAGAGTTACAACCCAAACTTCTTTTGGGTGGGCAGGTCTGTGGCAGGGCAGGCATTCAATATGACACAGGAACAGAAAAACTAGCAGAGGAGCATAGTTGTGAAAGCCCTTGAGACAAGGACAAGAGGTGTAAACTTTATGCAGTTGAAAGAGGTAGTGCAGTTTTGAAGGAACTGCACATTGACATAGTCATGGTACTAAGCCAGTGTGCATAAGGGAACTTGTAGTCCGAACTACCAGAGACCACATGGATAGTTAGTGTGCAACATGCTGGTCTGTGCTAGAATTTAAACCCTATCTGGAGTGCGCTAATGCATTGTGTAGACAAGCCCTAAGAATATGAAAATCTGTAAGAGTTTGAGCTTCACTTGCTTGTTCATTCTATCCTAGTCTAGATTTCTTTTAATAGCTACTTAAGAGTTAATACTATACATTATTATTTTAGACCTACAGAGGAATGGCAAAGGGCCACATTTCTGTTTGTATCCTCTTTTACTAGCCAAATGTCTGAACTTGTTGCAGTGTTGAAAACAAAACCAAATGTAAATTTGCTCCTTCTTTGAGTTGCTGGTCCCTACGTGTATTCGCGTGGATAAATGTGCACTCAGTGTGCCCAGAGCCAGAGAATTTTGAAAGCAGTGTCTGTTGGTCCACACTTGTTTCTGACCAAGGTGATAAAAGGCAGGGGAGACCGACCTCCTCTCCATTTCTGACTCACTGCCTTGTAGTCTAGGTCAGAACCTCCAGTGTCCAAAGCTTTGACTTTCTTATCTGTTGTCAGAGTTCCTCCATAAGAACGGCTGTACCGGGTCAGACCAAAGGTCCATCTAGCCCAGTATCTGTCTGCCAACAGTGGCCAATGCCAGGTGCCCCAAGGGGAGTGAACCTAACAGGCAATGATCAAGTGATCTCTCTCCTGCCATCCATCTCCATCCTCTGACAAACAGAGGCTAGGGACACCATTCCTTGCCCATCCTGGCTAATAACCATTTATGGACTTAACCTCCAGGAATTTATCCAGTTCTCTTTTAAATGCTGTTATAGTCCTAGCCTTCACAACCTCCTCAGGTAAGGAGTTCCACAAGTTGACTGTGCACTGCGTGAAGAAGAACTTCCTTTTATTTGTTTTAAAACCTGCTGCCTATTAATTTCATTTGGTGACCCCTAGTTCTTGTATTATGAGAATAAGTAAATAACTTTTCCTTATCCACTTTTTCCACATCACTCATGATTTTATATACCTCTATTATATCCCCCCTTAGTCTCCTCTTTTCCAAGCTGAAGAGTCCTAGCCTCTTTAATCTTTCCTCATATGGGACCCTCTCCAAACCCCTAATCATTTTAGTTGCCTTTTTCTGAACCTTTTCTAGTGCCAGTATATCTTTTTTGAGGTGAGGAGACCATATCTGTACACAATATTTGAGATGTGAGCGTACCATGGATTTATATCAGGGCAATAATTTGCCCGGTACTGATGTTAGACTTACCAGTCTGTATTTGCCGGGATCACCTCTAGAGCCCTTTTTAAATGTTGGTGTTACATTAGCTAACTTCCAGTCATTGGGTACCGAAGCTGATTTAAAGGACAGGTTACGAATCTTAGTTAAGAGTTCCACAACTTCACATTTGAGTTCTTTCAGAACTCTTGAGTGAATGCCATCTGGTCCCGGTGACTTGTTAATGTTGAGTTTATCAATTAATTCCAAGACCACCTCTAGTGACACTTCAATCTGTGACAGTTCCTCAGATTTGTCACCTACAAAAGCCAGCTCAGGTTTGGGAATCTCCCTAACATCCTCAGCCATGAAGACTGAAGCAAAGAATCCATTTAGTTTCTCCGCAATGACTTTGTCACCTTTAAGCGCTCCTTTTGTATCTCGATCATCAAGGGGTCCTATTGGTTGTTTAGCAGGCTTCCTGCTTCTGATGTACTTAAAAAAACATTTTGTTATTACCTTTGGAGTTTTTGGCTAGCTGTTCTTCAAACGCCTCTTTGGCTTTTCTTATTATACTCTTGCACTTAATTTGGCAGTGTTTATGCTTCTTCCTATTTGCTTCACTAGGATTTGACTTCCACTTTTTAATGGAAGTCTTTTTCTCTCACTGCTTCTTTTACATGGTTGTTAAGCCACAGTGGCTCTTTTTTAGTTGTTTTACTGTGTTTCTTAATTTGGGGTATACATTGATGTTGGGCCTCTATTATGGTGTCTTTAAAAAGCGCCCATGCAGCTTGCAGGGATTTCACTTTAGTCACTGTTCCTTTTAACTTCTGTTTAACTAACCCTCTCATTTTTGCATAGTTCCCCCTTTTGAAATTAAATGCCACAGTGTTGGGCTGTTGAGATGTTTTTCCCCCCACAGGGATGTTGAATGCTATGGTATTATGGTCACTATTTCCAAGCGGTCCGGCTACAGTTACCTCTTGGACCAGCTCCTGCGCTCCACTCATGATTAAATCTAGAGTTGCCTCTCCCCTTGTGGGTTCCCGTACCAGCTGCTCCATGAAGCAGTCATTTAAAGTATCAAGAAATGTTATCTCTGCATTTCGTCCTGAAGTGAAATGTTCCCAGTCAATATGGGGATAATTGAAATCCCCCACTATTATTGAGTTCTTAATTTTGATAGCCTCTCTAATTTCCCTTAGCATTTCATCATCACTATTACTGTCCTGGTCAGGTGGCTGATAATAGATCCCTAATGTTATATTTTTATTAGAGCATGAAATTTCTATCCATAGAGATTCTATGGAATATGTGGATTCCCTTAAGATTTTTACTTCATTTGAATCTACATTTTCTTTCACATATAGTGCCACTTCCTCTCCCCCCCCCCGCATGACCTGTTCTATCCTTCCGATATATTTTGTACCCCAGAATGATTGTGTCCCATTGATTGCTCTCAGTCCACCAGGTTTCTGTGATGCCTATTATATCAATATCCTCCTTTGTCACAAGGCAGTCTGGTTCACCCATCTTATTATTTAGACTTCTAGCATTTGTGTACAAGCACTTTAAAAACTTGTCCTTGTTTATTTGTCTGCCCTTATCTGATGTGCCAGATTGTTTTTTATGTGACTGTTTATCATCTGATCTGGCCCTTATATTATCCTCTTCCATCCTCTGCTCCTGACTATAACCTGGAGATTCTCTATCATTAGACTATCCTCTTAGAGAAGTCTCTATCCGATCCACATGCTCCTCTGCAGCAGTCGGCTTCCCCCATCTCCTAGTTTAAAAACTGCTCTACAACCTTTTTAATGTTTAGTGCCAGCAGTCTGGTTCCATTTTGGTTTAGATAGAGTCCATCTCTTCTGTATAGGCTCCCCCCATCCCAAAAGTTTCCCGAATGCTAATGAATGTAAACCCCTCCTCTCTACACTGTCTTCTAATCCACGCACTGAGACTCTGAAGCTCTGCCTGCCTACCTGGCCCTGAGTGTGGAACTGGGAGCATTTCTGATAATGCCACCATAGAGGTCCTGGATTTCAGTCTCTTCCCTAGCAGCCTAAATTTGGCCTCCAGGACGTCTCTCCTAGCCTTCCATATGTCATTGGTACCTTCATGTACCACGACCACCAGCTCCTCCCGAGCACTACACATAAATCTGTCTAGATGCCGTGAGAGATCCGCAACCTTTGCACCAGGCAAGGAAGTCACCATACGGTTCTCCCGGTCATCACAAACCCAACTATCTACGTTTCTAATGATCGAATCTCCCATTACTAATACCTGCCTTTTCCTAGCAACTGGAGTTCCCTCCCTCAGAGAGGTAACCTCAATGCGAGAGGCAACCCCAGCACCATCTGGAAGGAGGGTCCCAACTATGGGAAGGTTTCCCTCTGCTCCCATTGACTGCTCTGCTTCCCTGGGCCTTTCATCCTCCTCAACAACACAGGGGCTGTCTGACCAGAGGTGAGACTTTTCTACAGTGTCCCAGAAAGCCTCATCAACATGCCTCTCTTAGTTCCTCCAGTTCCGCCACCCTGGCCTCCAAAGTCCGTACGTGGTCTCTGAGGGCCAGGAGCTCCTTGCACCGAATGCACACATACACCACCTGCCCACAGGGCAGTTAATCATACATGCTACACTCAGTGCAATAAACTGGATAGCCCCCACTCTGCAGCTGGGCTTCTGCCTGCATTGTCTCCTAGTTAATGAAAGGATTGTTTAAAGCAAGAAGTTTTGAATGTAGTTTGGTTTATAGCTCTTAAGGGGACTAAAGGGGCACAAATATAACTGACAAGGGACCCCTGCTCCCTTCCCACTCCCCTTCCACACTCCCTTGCGAAACTCCCTGTTAGCAGCCCCCGTCGCAAAGCTCCCTGGTCACTTGTGCGCAACTTTATAAAGCCTTAGCCTGAGTGAATGCCCCACCCACTGATTAGGGCTCAGCCAATTACCAGAGGCTTCTAGCTTTCAAACCTTCCTTTGACGCTCACAGCCTCCAACTGCCAGCCACAGCACACGGTCCTTCAAACAACTAAACAGACTGACAAACACAAGCTCAGCACACAGCAAGTAACCCCCAAACACAAACAAACACACACTACAGACATTCACTTACCCCACAGATGCTGTATTTTCTCCTCCTTCACCTCGAGAATTCCTTTGCGAATCTCCCTGTTAGCAGCCCCTGGTCCCCACTCTGAACTCTGGGGTACAGATGTGGGAACCCGCATGAAAGACCCCCTAGGTTTATTTTTACCAGCTTAGGTTAAAAACTTCCCAAGGCACAAATTCCTTTCTAGCCTTAGTATCGCTGCCACCACCAAGTGATTTAAACAAGCATTTAGGGATGGCCTCTTGGACCCCTACCTTCCCCAAATATCCCCCCGAACTCCTACACCCCCTTTCCTGGGAAGGCTATCCTCACCAATTGGTATAGGTGAACACAGTCCCAAACCCTTCGATCTTAAGAACAATGACAAATCAATCAGGTTCTTAAAAGAAGAATTTTAATTAAAGAAAAGGTAAAAGAATCACCTCTGTAAATAACAAAAGACTCAAGAACACAGAGGATTTCCTCTCTAGGCAAAACCTTAGTTACAAAAACAGGGATAAACCTCCCTCTTAGCACAGGGAAAATTTACAAGCTAAAACAAAAGGTAATCTAACGCATTTCTTTTCTGCTGTTATTTACTATTTCTGCAAGACTAGATGCTTAGTTCAGATATACTTAAGAAGATGCAACTTCCCTGCCTGCTTTCTTGGGTGGCTCTGAGAGACACAGAGCAAAACCTTCCTCCACAGATTTGAAAGTATCTTCTCCTCTTATTGGTCCTTTTGGTCAGGTATCACCCAAGTTATCTAAGCTTCTTAACCCTTTACAGGTAAAAGAGGAATTAACCCTTTATAGCAGGGGTTGGCAACCTTTCAGAAGTGGTGTGCCGAGTCTTCAATTATTCACTATAATTTAAGGTTTCGCGTGCCGGTAATACATTTTAGCCTTTTTAGAAGGTTTCTTTCTAGAAGTCTATAATATATAACTAAATTATTGTTGTCTGTAAAGTAAATAAGGTTTCAAAATGTTTAAAAAACTTAATTTAAAATTAAATTAAAATGCAGAGCCCCCCGAACTGGTGGCCAGGATCTGGGTAGTGTGAGTGCCACTGAAAATCGGCTCACGTGCCGCCTTCGGCACACGTGTCATAGGTTGCCTACCCCTGCTTTACAGGGTAAAGAGGGATTTTATGCTACCCTTAGCTGTATGTTTGACATCTGTAAAAATATATTTTGATATCTGTATTTTGCTCTGGTATAAGGTGTCTGATCTTCCCCCTCCTCTTGAGGTGAGAGCGCAATTCCACAAGAGCACAAGCATTGCTTCATGATGTGTCACTTCTTGATATTTGTAAGGCAGTACTTGGAGCTCAGTCCACATGTTTTTTAGACACTATGCTTTGGTACAGGATTACTCTGCTGATGCATCTTTTGGAACAGCAGTCCCTCATTTGGCTCTGCTGTCTATGACCTTGGACCCTACTCCTATTCGAGTACTGTTTGTCAGTCACCCACAGTGGAACCAGCATTGGAAGAAGAAGAGAAAGTTATTTACAGTAGTGTGGTCCCCATCTGTATTTCATTATCTGTCCTCCTTCCCCTCTGCTTTGGATCTTCCCTATTTTGCAGTGGAGAAGGAACTGTAGAGGCAGTCAGTCTGCCCCACATTTTATCTTCCCGGTTGAAGGCATGAGGTGAACCAGGGCGTATGTGTGGAGCAGTGGACGCTGCTTTGAAAATTCTCCAGGTGCATGTACTCCCACAGTTCAAAAGGGATAGGGACACCACATCTCAGAAAAGAACCTACTGTCGTCTCTCACCTGGTGGCAAGATCCCGCGTCAGTGCTGGAAGGAGTCCCCTTCGCAGCCCCAGTATCGTTGGTGACTCTTGCTTCTGACGCTTTGGACCTAGGATGGGGAGCCCACCTGGGAGATCTCAGTATGTAAGATCATTGGTCCAGTTATGATCAATCCCTGCACATCAGTGTCAGGGGACTCAGGGTGGTTCACCTAGCCTGTGAAGCCTTTCTGCTCACATACATGGCATGGTGGTTCAGGTCCTGAGGGACAACATGGCCACTGTTTTCTATATCAACAGGCAGGGCAGAGCCAGGTCGTCTGCCCTCTGCCTAGAAGTCCTCCAACTCTGGAACTTCTGTCTGCAGCATGACATTCATCTTGTAGCTGCTCACCACACAGGGGCCAAGAATTCTTGGACAGATCGCCTCAGCAGGACATTCTCGTCTCGCCACAAGTGGTCCCTTCATCCGGAGGTGGTCAGTTCTGTCTTCCACAAGTGGGGATCTACCCAGGTGGACCTATTCACATCCAGGCAGAACAAAAAAGTCATGTTTTCTGCTTGTTTCAGGGCATGGACAGAGGATCCCTGTCAGATGCCTTCCTGCTCCCGTGGTTGGGGGCTCTGATGTACACCTTCCCTCCCATGCTGCCCATGGTCCTCATGAAGATCAAACAGGACAGGGTGAAGGTCATCCTCATAGTGCCGGTCTGGCTGTACCAACACTGGTTCAGCACTCTGCTGTACCTCTCTGTGGCGACTCCATTCCAGCTGCCATTCAGGGTAGATCTGTTGTTCCAGAACCACGACAGTCTTCTGCACCTGAACCTGCACCTGGCGGCACTACATCTGACAGCTTGGTTGCTGTGTGGCTAAATGCACAGTGTGGCCAAGGTCCATCGAGTCCCATTGGGAAGTAGAAAGCCTCTCCCAGAGCGACCTACCTGGCCAAATAGAAGCAGTCCACCTGCTGGAGAGTGGATAAGGGAGTCCGTCCCGAGTGAGCTTCATTGCAACTTATTCTAGGCTACCTCCTGCATCTCATGCTCCAGGGCTTGTCACTCTCATTGATCAAGGTCCATCTAGAGGCCATATCAGCCTTCCACCCGTGGCTCGAGGATAGGTCGGTTTTCTCTCAGGATATCATGGCCAGATTCCTTAAGGGGCTGGAGTTCCTCTACCCAGATATCAGGGATCCTGTTCCTCCATGGGACCTGAATCTGATGCTGTCACAGCTCACGGGTTCCCCCTTCAAACCTCTAGCTTCCTGCTGGCTGCTTCTCCTCTCCTGGAAGGTTGCATTCCTGATCATGGTGATGTCAGCCCGCCGGGTATCCGAGATTTGGATGCTTACCTCAGAGCCACCTTGCACAGTCTCCTTCAGGGACAAGGTCCAGCTAAGACCACCCCTGGCCTTCCCTCCCAAGGTAATATCTCAGTTTCATTCAAACCAAGACGTTTATGCTTACTTGGAAGCCACATAAGTTGGAGGAGCAGCACAGCTACTGGACGTCAGGCGGGCTCTGGCCTTCTACATTGAGAGGACCAAGCCATTCCGTAAGTTGAGGCAATTATTCGTCGCTGAGGCCAACAGGATGAAAGGTCACTCTGTATCCACTCAAAGAATTTCTCCTTGGAAAGGCTGCATGTGCTTCTGCTACGATCAAGCCAAGGTGCCGTCCCCGGTGATCGTCACCACCCACTCTACTAAAGCGCAGGCCTGTTCAGCAGCCTTTCTGGCCCAAGTGCCTATCCAGGACATCTGTAGGGCGGCCACCTGGTCATTGGTCCATACCTTTACGTCCCACTATGTGTTTACTCAGCAGGCCTGGGACAATGCTGGCTTTGGTAGAGCAGTATCGCAAGCCGCAAAGCTGTGAATTCTGAGCCCACCTCCATAGATACTGTTCGTGAGTCACCTAGAATGGAATCGACATGAGCAAGCACTCAAAGAAGAAAAACGGTTACCTCGCTTTTCATAACTGTTGTTCCTCAAGATATGTTGCTCATGTCCATTCCATTACCTGCCCTCCTGCCCCTCTGTTGGAGTTGTCAGCAAGAAGGAACTGAGAGGGCATAGGGCCAGTGGCACCTGAATGCAGTACTCCAGAGGGCACCACAGCCAGCCATGTGGATACCACTAAGGCCAAAATCTCCAACAACTGGGCACATGGGTGAGCACACACCGAGAATGGAATGGACGTGAGCAACACATCTTGAAGAACAACAGTTATGAAAAGCTAGGTAACCATTTTTCTAAAAAGTAAATAACTTTCTCTTTTTTTGCTTGTGTTTTTACAAGCAAATATTCTTTGTATTGTGTTTGGAACTTTCTCATAGGAAGGCCAATGGGCAGCAGCAGTCAAAAAAGCAAACAGAATGTTGGGAATAATCAAGAAAGGCATAGATAATGATACAGAAAATATCATATTGCCTCTATGTAAATCCATGGTATGCCCACACCTTGAATACTACGTGCAGATGTGGTCACTCCATCTCAAAAAAAGATATATTGGAATTGGAAAAGGTTCAGAAAAGGGCAACAAAAATTATTAGGGGTATAGAACGGCTTCCGTATGAGGAGAGATTAATAAGACTGGGACTTTTCAGCTTGGAAAAGAGGCGACAAAGGGGGGATATGATAGAGGTCTAGAAAATCATGAGTGTTATAGAGAAAATAAGGAAGTGTTATTTACATCTTATAATACAAGAACAAGGGCCCACCAAATGAAATTAATAGGTAGCAGGCAAACACAAAATATTTTTTCATGCAACATACTGTCAGTCTCTGGAACTTCTTGTCAGATGGTGTTGTGAAGGCCAATACTATAACTGGGTACAAAAAGGAGCTAGATCGATTCATGGAAGATGGGTCCATGAATGGCTATTAGCCAGAATGGTCAGGAATGGTGAGCCTAGCCTCTGTTTGCCAGAAGCTGGGATTTGGTGACAGGTCATGGATCACTTGATGATAACCTGTCTGTCCATTCCCTTTGGGGCACTTGCCGTTGGCCACTGTCAGAGGGCAGGATACTGGGCTTGATGGACCTTTGGTCTGACCCAGTACGGCCGTTCTTATGTTCTTAAGTTGGGAGAGCATATCTACTGTAGTCCTGCAGAGGTCAGTTCTGTGTCTGGTACTATTTAATATTTTTACTAATCATTTGAATAATGGATTAGAGAGTATGCTTATAAAATTTGCAGATGACACCAAGCTGGGAGGGGTTGCAAGCATTTTGGAGGACAGAATTAGCATGCAAAATTACCTTGACAAATTGGAGAATTGGTCTGAACTCAACAAGATTAAATCCAATGAAGACAAATGTACTTAGGAAGGTAAAATCAAATGCACAAATACAAAATGGGGTATAACTGGCTAGATGTTAGTACTGCTGAAAAGGATCTGGGGGTTGTAGTGGATCACAAACTGAATGAGTCGTCAATTTAATGCAGCTGCAGAAAAGACTAATATGAACAGGAGTGTTGTATGTGATACACAGGAGGTAAATGTCCTGCTGTGCTTGGCACTGGTGAGGTCCCAACTAGAGTATTTCATCCAATTCTTGGCACAACACTTTAGGAAGGATATGTTCAACTTGGAAAGAGTCCAGAGGAGAGCAATAAAAATTATTAAAGGTATAGAAAACATGACTTATGGGGAAAGGTTGAAAAACTGGGCACGTTTAATCTTGAGAGAAGAAGACTGAGGGGTGATCTAATAAGTTTTCCAGTATCTTAAGGGCTGTTAGAGGATGGTGATCAATTGCTCTCTATGTCCACTGAAGGTGGGACAAGAAGTAATGGGCTTAACTGCAGCAAGAGAGATTTAGGTTAGATGTTAGGAAAACTTTCTAACTATAAGGGTATTTAAGCTACCAAGGGATGTCCTCGAGTCCCCACCATTGGAAGCGTTGAAAAACAAGTTGGACAAACACCTGTCAGGGTTGGTTTAGGTTTACTTGATCCTTCCACAATGCAGGGAGCTGGGCTTGATGACTTCTTGAGGTACCTTCCAGCCCTTCATTTCTATGATTCTATTAATATAAAATAAAAAAAAAATGAAACAAAAAGTTGAAATCAGAACAAAACATTACAGTTGTCCTGAAACATGAAAAATGATAAACTTATCCTTTTATTTACTTTTATCCAATATCATAGCCATCAACTTCACAGTGACATTGTCTTGAATGTGTAAACAATAATGGTGTATATCATCAGCAACTTCATACCCATTTAACCCAAAAAAAACAAAACAAAAAAAAACTTCATGGGTGTCAAATGGGCACTTCCATAGCATGAGAGTTGTGCAACTAAGGAAAGTATCTGCCTGGTGGGGCTTTTGACATGCTGCACACTTAGAGTTCTAGCACACCCTCTGTGGATGCAGAAGACCCTAAACACTGTTGCTGCAGGGGACTCTGCAGTGCCTCTCAACATTACAGTGAAGGAATATGGGATGTGGCAGAAAGTATCCAAGCAGTTCTCCTTTTGTCTGTATGATTTGCCTACTGTCGTTGTGTATGGGGTATGCAGAGAGCCCAGGTGCTATTAAGGGCTGTGGACTGTATTAGGTGGCAGGAGATTGGGTGTACAACAACTGTATGCCTAGCTACCCCATTGCAGGGAAAGATTCCCATCACTTGTACGATTCCTCCTTATTCTAACTGCACAGACAAGACCGTATTTGGCCATAAAAAAGGACAAAAGAAGCGAGGAATTGAAAATTAGGCAACATTAAAAGACAGTTGGTGGCGTATTGACAGATTCAAAAATAGTGTTGGGTTTGTCTTTTTTAAATGGTGTATGGTACTGTGATCAGTATTTGGAATACACAGAGAGACTTTCATGCTTTGTTCAGTTCATGACACCTATATAGAATATGTTTTGTGACCATGTGGTTTTTAACACAGCAGGTTCATAGCCTGGTGGTATATTATTTCACTTTGCTTGTTTAACACGGCCAAACAGTTTTGACTGCTTTGTCAAAAGAAATGAGAGGAGTCTGGAAATGGGATGTGAATATGTGTGCCACTACTCTGGTCTGTAGGACACGTCTTCCTAACTTTTTATTTTGTTTTTGTCACTTTGCTTACTTTCCAGGAGGCAAATCTGGTGTATTAATTGTGAAGATCTTGGAGGTACATGAGGAGTGCACTATACAAGTTGCTCTCTGCCAGCATTTGGGACAGCTATCTACTGACAGCTCCTCTGAAGATGTTGTCGTTGATACTGAGCCCAGAGTCAAAGTTCTCTTTACAAAGGAAACAGCAGCTCACCTCAAGGGAGGCCCACAGGATATTGTCCACATCTATCCTCCCTGGTAAGTACAATACGTTGGTTGCACCGGCCATAGTGTTAAAATATAAGGTATTTTTATCAGACCGTTCATCACATTATTACAGAGAAGGCTTGAGAGAGTCAGGCCCTGTGTCTTTTGGTGGCTTGTGAGAATTTCTGACAGACACGTTAATGCAGGGGTAGGCAACCTATGGCATGCGTTCCGAAGGCGGCACACGAGCTGATTTTCAGTAGCCAAAACCACCTGTCAACTTTGCCCCCTGCTCCGGGCAAGCTCCATGCAGCAGTGAGGAGGAGCCGGAGCTGCCGCCACAAGAGGAGCTGGAGCAGGGAGTGGATTTGGCCAGGCAGTAATGGTGCTTCCGGCCGCTACACTGCTGCCTGCAGTGCTGCTCTGCTGCTGCCAGGAACTCTGGGATATATCCAGAGGTCTTCTGGGACCTGAGTCAATCTGGGACTGTGTGCACACAGGAAATCAATAGGCCTTGGACCCTAGGTGCCAGCTTAACACTGACTCAGACCCTCCAGCCCTGCAGGGTCCTGGGATGCAAGGGCGGGTCAGGTACCAGCACTCGAAGAAGAAATGGCGGTTACTTACTGGTAACTGGAATTTCTTCTCAATTTGTGGTCCCTATCTGTGTTCCACTACCTGCCCTCCATTCCCTCTTCTCTGTACCTCTCTGGATTTACATTAAGAGGAGGAATTGGAGAGGTGTCATTCTGCATGCCTCTTATGCACAAGGAGATCCACTGAGCATGTGCGGGCCAATGGAACCTGCTTGTTAGAATTTCTGGACTCAAGCACATGGTGCATATGTGTACCCACGTGTGGAATAGAGATAAGGACTACACAACTTGAAGAACTTGAAATAGATGTAACCTCTATTTATGCATAGTCATTTGGAAACCAACACAGAAAAAAACAGATCTTTTACAAGCTCCTTAAGCCCTGAGCAGTCACAGAACCTCCACAGTGTTCTTCATATTGGCAAAAGATCATCTTATGAAGTTGGAATATTTATGTATTGGGCATTTCAGAGTTGTTAGAGCTGCTCTCATAATTTCTGTTGTAAGGGCTTATTTATAAAGACTGGTGAATAGTGGCAAAGTTCCATGATATCTGATATGCAGTCCCATTTTACCTCATTTTGGTGGTATTTTGATGCCAAATTGTCTGTCTTCCTCACTCAGCCAAATGTTAAATGAAATTGGCCTGGATGTTGTTAAAATAAACATTTTTCTTGTTTTTAAACAAGGTTATAATTTCGAAGTTGTAATTTTACGTAAGTTTGAAACTTGTCTTATATTTAGTGGATGTTTCCTCCACTACACTTAAAAAATTATGCAGGAGTGGGGGTTATTTGGTTAAACTGTTACGTAAGAGTAACAAAATATCCTCCTCTACCTTTGGATTGAATAAACATAAACATAAAAACCTTTTCATATATCAAATCAATGTCCCTTCCAAAGATAATGGGACAAATATATCACTGATGTAAATCCACTGAAGTCAATGGAGTTATGCCGTGGATTAGTTTGACCCAATATGTTATGAACTGAATATCTTTTGTTACTGTGTTACAATATTTATGGCTACTAACATTAGAAAATGTAAAACAAAAAGTGATTTTTTTTTTCAAGCTCAGAATAGAGTACTCAATGTTTATTTTTTAAGTCACAATTTAAAGTGTTGGACCCAAGACTTTACATGATCCTTTTAAGCTTGGTACAAAATCATATACAGTAGATAAAATGAAGCTTTGAATAGTGTAAGATTCACTTCTATAACATTAATAAATGATTCCATCACATCAGCATTATGATTCAGCATTTCAGACTTTTCTAGTTAGAAAATAGGAATCAATAGGACTGTGGATGTGGACAGAAGTACCTACAAGTCTACAATGAGTGTAACTTGTCGTAATGAAATACAGCTGTGGCCTTTAAAGAAAAACTGGCAGAACTTCATTTTCTAAAATAAAGCTATTTTTTAACATGTGAACAGGTGAAAAAAGCATCTGAAAACACCAAAACGCTGAATTAGAACTTCTATTTTTTTTAAAATGAGCTTATTTACAAGTTTATTTTATTTATATCCTCAATCAGAAACAAAGGAAACTGAATAAGAAAATAGGATGTTAAAATAAGGGTTGAGGTTTGACTTATATCAACAAAAAAAGTCGCGGTAAAGGCCACTACCTCATCCTTCAATCACCCTGGTATACTTGGGACACATGGCACAGTATGTAAGATCATCCACTCTTTTGAGGTGCTTGCAGTGTGATGCAGAATGGGATGAGTTAAGAGAGGCCTGCTTCTGTTGGTGTAAGTTGAATCTGTAGGGCAACACTTTCAAATATGTTCTTGAAATTACTCTCCAGAGTTTTGCACTGAATCTTTGTGCTCACAAATTGATCAACTGAGCATGTGAATAAGGTCATTAGACACACAAGTGCTGATTTGTGCATGCGCAGGACTTACATGCACAATTTAGGAGCCAGCATTTAAAGACTTTGCTCTTCGCATTATCTACAGTTTCAGAGGATGAGTTTGTATGTGGACATTTGTTGAGCACAAATCACAACTTGACATAAAAAGGCAAAAATGTTGCATAAGCAAATAGGTCCTGCAGAAAATATGCATGCATATTTTTGGAAGCATGTTTGGATTTGTCCCTAAACACTTATATACAGAATCCTGTGTTACTGTAACATTAAGACAAATACTAATTTTACTAAAAATTATTCCTTAGTCACATAAACGATCTTTTTATGAGTACTCTGACTGATGCAAAGTAACTTCACGTGTGAAAGAGAATGTGTAGGATCGGACACTGTTTGCTCCAATCATTGGATCAGTTTTCTTCACCTAATTAATGTTTCATACATTGTGTTAAACTTAAAATGTATATTTACAATCCTCACTGAAGGGAATTTATTTTACTGAGAATTACTACTGTCTGCAGGGAAACAAAACCTTACAAGGCAGATGTGATCAGTCTTTGTTCCATTGGCACTGCTCAGCAGGGAGAAGGGAGTGAAGAGAAGCACAGGATTTAGTCCATTGCCAATGATGAAAATTTAAGTGAATACTTACTAGAATTATACAAACCTTTGTTTTTAGCATTAGATATTTTTAATGACTGGATTGACAGAACGATTGAAAAAGTATTTAATTTTTATCATCGTGACTTTTATCCAAGTTGCATGACATACTCCCAGCCAAAATGTAAAAGGAGACCATCTCAAGGCAAAAACTCCAGAGTTTTGCTGCTTCTTGGTCATTATGTGGCCACAGCTTGCCATCAGTAAAAGGGATATAGTTATAACTTACCTACCTAGTTGGAAACCTTGTCTTACAGTATCTCCATCACACCTGGGTTCCCCTTTTCTTGATGGCTACCAGGGGCAATTCAGATTTTTTGTCATTAAGCTCTGGACTATAAGATGTTTCTTCTACTTCCTGCTAAAAGTTCTGCCTGCAAGAGTAAAAGCTACTTTTGCCTATTCAGGTAGAAGTTTTTGGAGTAGGGAAAAGAGGCACACTGAACATTAATTGTAGTTGTTAGTTCGTCCTGTATATTATGAATTTCTGAAGTTCCAACCACAAACCAAAAAGGATTTTCTCTGGAGATGACTCACAGGAACTATATCGTTTACCTGAAGTGTGTCAGTTGGCTTGTTCTAAACAGGCAGAAAAAAACCAGAAGTTGTCTAATTTGTAAGATGTCTCAGTCCTGAGACTGAAGGAGACTTTTGTCAATTCTGGTCTTAGTCCAAAAATCCTTGCATGTTCAGAGAGTACTGGATGTAGGAGGCATGGGTAGAGAGACAATAGCCAATGTTTGTTTTCTTATAGAGCCAATGCAGCATGTAGGGAAAGCATCAATCTTAATAAAACTTGACAAGAAAAGGGATCCCAGATTGTTCCCCCTAACTTGATTTCATAGTTGTTGTAAGTTCAGGTATATCTACTGCTTCCTGAACATATGTTTGAAGGGGAAAATATGGTTCTAACTTCACTTTTCCTGTTCAAGTGGGTACACTCTTTGTTAGACAGGAGGAAGACGTTTTGCCCATGTCACTGTTTTCCAGACAAGGAGGCTTTTAAAAAAAATGTTATCACAAAATACCTCAGCCTGTTTGATAATGATAAAGTAGCAGCTTGGGCTAGCTCTGTTAATGAAATACAGGAACAGCATGTTCCCCAGTTTGGTGCTGTCTAACAGGAAAAGAACTCTATCATTTGCACTCTCCTGTTCCTCATAAACTTTTTTTTAAATCATAAAAAAATAAGGAAGAAATATCTTTGGCAAAACTTCAGTTCCTCTACGTGCTCCAGTGATAAAGGCAAGCTCTCTGAATCAGAGGTGATCAGTCAGACCAGGATCAACAAGAGAGAGTGTTTTCCTACAGAGCCCTTTGATACAATGTATACATTAAAGAAATTATCGATATAATAGACATTCAACCAGACAAAGAGGAGGAAAAGAAATCAACAGGCAAATCCCCACTATCAAAAAAGGAGTGAGCACTGTCTTTACATTCTTCCTTTGAAGATGTTATAATAGCAGAGTGGAAGAACCCTGATAAGGGAAAGGAGGCTCAACCAGCAGATAAAATTCTACAAAATTCCAAAGCCAGCGTGGTGACTATTTCTAAAGTAGATATGGCAGTAGCCTCAAAGCCAAAGATATGATCTTACCATCTGTAGGTGATTACTTTCTCAAGATCATGCAGTTAGGAAAAGTGAAGCCATCTTAAGGAGAAACTGAAACAGCTGCAGCCTTCTGAAAAGCATTTTTATCCCCAACATATTTCGTTAAAACAGCCTGCTTGTCCTGTTACATTTACTTAAAAAAAAACAAACCTGTCCTTAAAATAAGAACGATTTTTTCCATCTATTCTCAGGCCTGGTCAACACTACAAAGTTAAGTCCCCATAAACCACCATGTGTAGACCTAGTTGTGCGTGTGTGTATGTCTACATTTGTCTCCTACAAGCTCTCCGTTGTACTGACATAGTAACACCACCTCCCCAAGTGGCATTGAGTTATGGTCAATGTATTAAGGTTGACACAGTGCAAATGTAAATGCTCTGTTACCGATGTTGACGCTAACAGTCCTCCAGTATCTCTCCCACAGTGCCTGAAACTGACCACTCTAGTCACAGTTGTGAACTCCACAATCCAGGGGTTACACAGACCAGAGATCTCTCCACCTTTAAAGCCCTGCAAATTTTTGAAGTGCTTTTTCCTGATTTGTCCAGATTGGCAAGCACACCTAGCTGGTCTCCACAGTTATGTGCAACTGTCCAGCTGACCGTGTTGGCTACACAATCCAGACACACATCGGCTTGGAGCAGACAGAAGATTTTGGATCTTCTGGGCTGTGGGGAGAAGAGGCTGTACAAGCACAGCTACGGACTAACCATAGAAATTTGGACATATACAAGCAAATTGCATGGGGAGCCGCAGGAGAAGGTGTATGACGGGGATCAGCAGCAGTGCTGTGTGAAAACAAAGGAACTGAGACAGGCTTACCAGAAGGCCAGGGAGGCCAACAGCTGATCCACTGCTGAGCCACAGGCCTGCTGCTTTTACTAAGACCTGAATGCCACACTTGACAGAGACCCCACCACCACTTTGCACACCACCATGCATATCTCGGAGGAGGCAGAGTCACAGGCCCCTGGTATGAACAGTGAGGCTGAGTAGGAGGAGGAGGATGGGGCACATACGAGCTAGGACCTGATTGAGAATCTACCACAGTCCAGTCAGTTCTGGCAGTCGAGCATGGGCAAGCCCGATGCAGGCAAAGGAGCCTTGGATAAGTGTGTTTATTTCCCATTACAGTGATGGCATCCCTAACTTAGCAGGACACAGCTATCGACTTGTCATTTATTTACTCGTACTATAAAAGGTAGCTGTAGAACAGGGAGAGAACATAAGAGTGGCCATACTGGATCAGAGCAAAGGTACAGCTAGCTCAGTATCCTGTCTTCCGACAGTGGCCAATGTCAGGTGCCCCAGTTTGAATGAACAGAACAGATAATCATCACGTGATCCATCCCCTGTCACCCAATCCCAGTTTCTGGCAAACAGAAGCTAGGGACATCATCCCTGCCCATCTTGGCTAATAGCCATTGATGGACCTATCCTCCATGAATGTATCTAGTTCTTTTTTTGAACCCAGTTATAGTCTTGGCCTTCACAACATCCTCTGGCAAGGAGTTCCACAGGTTGACTGTGTGAAGAAATACTTCCTTTTGTTTGTTTTAAACTTGCTGCCTATTAATTTCATTGGTGACCCCTAGGTCTTGTATTAGGAGAAGGAGTAAATAACACTTTATTTACTTTCTCCACACCAGTCATGATTTTGTAGACCTCTATCATACCACACCCCCAGTCATGTCTTTTCCAAGCTGAAAAGTCCTAATGTTGTTAATCTCTCCTTATATGGCAGCCATTCCATACCCCTAATAATTTTGATGCCCTTTTCTGAACCTTTTTCAATTCCAATATCTTTTTTGAGATGGGATGACCACATCTACCTGCAGTATTCAAGATGTGAGCGTACCAGGGATTTATACAGTGGCAATATGATAATTTCTGCCTTATTATTTATCCCTTTCTTAATGATGCCTAACATTCTGTTTGCTTTTTTGGCTGCTGCTGCACTTTGAGTGGATGTTTTCAGAGAACTATCCACAATGACTCCAAGATCTCTTTTTTGAGTGGTAACAGCTAATTTAGACCCCATCATTTTATATGTATAGTTGGGATTATGCTTTCCAATGTGCATTGCTTTGCATTTATCAACATTGAATTTCATCTGCCATTTTGTTGACCAGTCACCCAGTTTTGTGAGATTCTTTTGTAGCTCTTCCCAGTCTGCCTGGGACTTAACTGTCTTGAATAGCTTTGTATCATCTGCAGATTTTGCCACCTCACTGTTTACCCCTTTTTCCAGATCATTTATGAATATGTTGATTAGGACTGGTCCCAGTACAAACTCCTGGAGGACACCACTATTTTTACCTCTCTCCATTCTGAAAACTGACCATTTATTCCTACCCTTTGTTTCCTATCTTTTAACCAGTTACCAGTCCATGAGAGGACCTTTCCTTTTATCCCATGATAGCTTACTTTGCTTAAGAGCCTTTGGTAAAGGACCTTGCCAAAGGCTTTCTGAAAATCTAAGTACACTATATCCACTGGATACCCCTTGTCCACATGCTTGTTGACTCCCACAAAGAATGCTAGTAGATTGGTGAGGCATGATTTCCCTTTACAAAAAGCATGTTGACTCTTCCCCAACAAATTATTTTCATCTATGTGTCTGACAATTTTGTTCTTTACTATAGTTTCAACCAGTTTGCCTGGTACTGAAATCAGGTTTACCAGCCTGTAATTGCTGGGATCGCCTCTGGAGCCCTTTTTAAAAATTGGCATCACATTAGCTATCTTCCAGTCATTTGGTACAGAAGCTGATTTAAATGGTAGGTAACGAACTACGGTTATTAGTTCTGCAATTTCACGTGTGAGTTCCTTCAGAACTCTTGGGTGAATACCATCTGGTCCTGGTGACTTATTACTGTTTAGTTTATCAGTTTGTTCCAAAACCTCCTCTAATGACACCTCAGTCTAGGACAGTTCCTCAGATTTGTCACCTAAAAAGAATGTCTCAGGTTTGGGAATCTCCCTCACACCCTCAGCCATGAAGACCAATGCAAATAATTCCTTTAGTTTCTCCGCGGTGGCCTTATCATTCTTGAGTGCTCCTTTAGCATCTCGATTGTCCAGTGGCCCACTGGTTATTTAGTAGGCTTCCTGCTTCTGATGTACTTAAAAAAATATATATATATTGTTGTTACTTTTTCAGTTTTTGGCTAGTTGTTCTTCAGATTCTTTGAGGTAGAGTCATTATCTGCTTTTCATTTCCCTGGCAGTTAGGCAGGGGGACCATATGGAATAGTTGGTTTGTGTACACAGGGATGTCCCTTAAATCCTCCTGAGAGATCTTGACAAAACTTCCCTGGAGGCACTCTGCAGTCCTCTCTCAAAGGTTTATAGGAATGGCAGCCTTATTCCTTCTTCTGAAGTAGGACACTTTCCAATGCCTGTTGGTGATCACTTTGGCAGGTACCATTGCAGTACACAGGCTAGCAGCATATGGGCGCAGGCAGCTTTGGGACATCAGCTGAAGCTGTGCTTTTTGTGTCTTTGTTACCATCAGGAGTGAGATATCAGCTAAAATCACTACTGACTGTGGAAGATGGTGGCAGTATTTAGTGCCATTGCTCTAAACTCTTTGGTTTATGTAACTGAACATATCTCTCACTCCTGTCAGCCCATACTCACCATGGTTGGTGTGGTGAGTGTTGCTGTGCACAAGCACTCCGAAGCAGAAGTGTCAGTAAACCTGTCGTCTTTACAACTTAAAGGGAGCAAGGGAAGGGAGCTTTGAATCATAACTTTCACTTTCCATTGTGACTGCACTGGCAATGGTACCTCTGTGTGTGTTATCTGTAGCTGCTTCTGTTGTGGCCTTGAGAGGTTCCCACTGCGCACCTGTGGAATGCCTGAGCTAGTTAAACAAGAGAAAGAAGAGGACTTGGAATGACATTTTTAGTGAGAATCCTGCAAGCCAGTGCTGCATCAGACCATGAACAGGGGGCCTGGAGGATGAATATTTGCAGACTTCATGGAGAAGGATACTATGGACAGGAGACAGGTCCAGGAGTGAGTCAGAGAAGGAGATGCACCAAGATGTAATGGGGCTTCTGCAGCAGCAAACACAGAAGCTTCAGACTCTTGTGTACCTACAGATTCAATAATCCTGAGCTCACCTCTTTGCTGTCCATGGAGAACAGCAGCATAGCATGTCCCTACAATGCCCGGACAATGTTTCCCACAGCATCATGGACCACATCCCTACTCTTACCACTCCACACCAGGGGATGTCAAGGAGAACCACAGCTTAACATACATTGACCTATGAGAGCCACGGTTGATGTACGTGTAGCTAAAATGCACATGAATGTGGGTTCCCCTTCTTTAAGCTTTATTCCATACGTTTATTAAGGTTTTAATGTATTTGCTTTTAACTGGCACATAATTTTTTGTCAAATCTTTTTGTTACTCAGTAAAACTCTATTGTTTGGGAAATAATTAATCTTTATTAGTTCCCAGTGTATGCTGCAGAATGGCTGATGGTATTGAAAGTATCCACTTACTTGTGACTGTACACTTTGACAACTCATAGGATCAGTAACAAACATAGGGTAATAATCATAAATGTGCAGCAAGCAATACAAAAGTAATAGATGCATTGTTGGTGTTATTCCTACCTGTGCACCAAGCACCACATAATTCCTAACAGTCCCCCAAACTGCATGATGAGGTAGAGCCTCAACACCACAACACATTACTGTGGCTCACTGTTAGTGCTCTTTCAAAGCCTCCATGTATACTTCCTTGTTGAGCTCTTCTGACAGCCTTTGTATCTGACTGTTCAAACTCAGCAGATAGCCACTCCACCTCTGCTATCAACCCTGGCAACAACTTTTGCCTCGTTGCCTCACAAATATTATGCAGGACACAGCAGGCAGCTATAACCATTGGGATATTTTTCTCATTGAGATCCAATCCTGTGAGTAAACAACACCAGTGCCCCTTCAATCTGCCAAAAGCACTGTCATTCTGCGCCTGCTGAGTCGGTAGTTGAATTTTTCCTTGGTGCTACGGGCGTGGCTGATGTATAGCTTCATGAGCAAGGGGTAGGCTTGGTCCCCCAGGATCATTGTTGGCATTTCAACATCACCAATGGTAATCCACCAGTTGAGGAAAAAAAAGTCTCTGCTTGTAGCTTTCTGAACCGTCCTGTGTTCTTAAAGATGCAAGCATCATATACCTTCCATGATCAGCCCACATTGATGTTGGTGAAGCATCCTTGGTGATCCATTAATATTAGCATGACCACAGGAGAATAGCCCTTTCTGTTTATGTACTCTGTGACAAGGTGGTCTGGTGCCAAAATAGCAATATGTGTGCCATTTATCGCTTTGCCACAGTTTGGGAACACCATATCTGCAAATCCATCCATTCTGTCCTGAACATTGCCTGGAGTCTCAGTCCTGTGTAGCAGGAGACGATTAATGGCCCTACACACTTGCATGATAGTGGCCCCACGATACATTTTCCAAAATGATTTCCCATTGACTGGTAGCAATCCAATGTCGCAAGTTTCCACAGTGCGATCACCACCTGCTTTTCCACTGTTAGTGCAGCTCCCATATTGGTGTCCAGGCTCTGGAGGGCTGAGGTGGGCTTGGCACACAGATACAGAAATGTGGCCTTTTATATCCAAAAGTTCTGCAGCCCCTGCTTGTCATGGCAAACCTGCATTACCATGCATTCTTACGGGTCAGTGCTCATTTTTCAGGCCGAGAGAAACGAGCACTCCACCAGTTGGAGCTGCTCCACAAATGCTACAAACAATCTTGAATTGGTTCTCAGTTCGTTCCATCTGACCTCTTGGAAACTGTCATGTTCCCCGGAGCTGCTCTTGTGGTTCTGCAAATACCAGAGGATCATGTGTCCTTTGCTTCCAGTGCTCATGATAATTGTGCAGAGCTGTGCAGGCTCCAAGCTTCTGTCACAGATGGCAGACAGCAGCACGTCCCATACAGATATCGGGGATTTTTAAAAAAGGTATGAAAATTATGGGCTGGAGAATGCATTATGGGGTGGAGAAAGTTGCGTGATGGGAACTTGACCCCTTGCTCCCAGTCACTCCTTCATGACTTGTTTACAGGGCCGGCTTTAGGCCAATTCAACCAATTCCCCTGAATTGGGCCCTACCCCTAAGAGGGCCCCAAGCCCAAGCCCCAGTAAGGTGTACTGGCAAAAGCCAGTGCGCTGTACCGGGGTGGCCTAGCTTCCCCAGGTGGCAATTCAAAAGGCCTGGGGCTCCCAGCAGGGGCTGGAGCCCCAGGCCCTTTAAATTGCCACCAGAGCACCACTGCTGGAGCCCTGGGGTAGGGCTGTGGGGCTCTGGGGGCTATTTAAAAAGTCCAGGGCTCCCTTTGCTTCTACTGCCCCGGCCATTTAGAATCATAGATTATTAGGGTTGGAAGGGACCTCAGGTAGCCACCGGAGCCCCACCGCTTCCCTAGGGTTCCCGTGGCTATTTAAAGGGCTGGGGTGGTAGAAGAAGGGGAGCTCCAGGCCCTTTAAATAGCCCCTGAGCCCCGGGCTGCTGCTGCTACCCTGGTGGGGGAGGGAGGAGGAGGGGGCACTCACCATACAGGATGGGCTGTACCCCCTGTACCTGCACCAGCTGCCCACAGCCAATCCCTGCTGCACCCCCTGCCTGCACCAGCCCCGCACCCCCTGCCCTGCCTGCACCAGTTCCTGTCTGCAGCCAGCCCTGCACCAGCCCATCTCTAGCAAGCCCCGCACCAGCCTCTGTCTCCAGCCAGCCCTGCACCCCCTGCCCTGTCTCCAGCCAGCCCCTGCCGCACCGCCTGCCTTGCCTGAACCAGACCTGCACCCCTGCCCTGTCTCCAGCCAACCCCTGCCGCACCCCCCTGCCTGAAGCCAGCCAGTTCCGCACTTCTTTGTCTCCAGCCTTGCCAACCCATGCAACACACCCCCTGTGGCCCTGCCTGAAGCCAGCCAGCCCACCCCACACTCCCTGTCTCCAGCTTGCCCCACACCCCCTGCTCAGCCTGCAGCCAGACCCTACCTCCAGCCCCGTCCCCCGCCACCTCCAGCCAGCCTCATGTCCACTGGTGCCCTGCAGTTCCCAGGAGCAGCTGGGACCCACACATGTGCACCCTAGCACACCCTCAGGGAGTGACGGAGCTCATTTCTAGTTCAGGCCCATCTTTTTAAAAAAGAACTTTAGGTAGGGTTAACATACGTCTGTATTTTCCCGGTCACGTCAGGCTTTTTGGTTCCTAAATCGCCATCCGTTAGGAAAATACGGACGTATGGTAACCCTATTGGTACAAAAAATACATAGTGTGGCAGAACTTTTTATAGGGAACCAGTTGCTAAGAAATGAAAGGCTTTTTTTTTACTTTTTTTTTTTCAGTCATCCCCACTGGGGCCCCGCCGAAAATATTCGAATTGGGCCCCGCATTTCCTAAAGCCGGCCCTGCTTGTTTATGCCAAAATTTCCCAGAAGACAGTGTGCTGGATGGTGGCAAGCTCCATGCTGGGATACCTACTCATGGTGCACTGCACTCTGCATGGACACAAGCAGTCCTGCAGAGTATGCACAGCACTGATGCAAGGCACCAAGTATGCATCAATGTGCACAAGCGATATAGTAGCTGCAGCGAGCGGTTTCATGACAATACAACTTGTGTCAGCAAAAGTTTGTAGTTTGGAGATGACTTCAGAAAGCTATCTGTAGCAAGTGTGGTATCTCTTTCATATCCATTTTGACAGAATAATACTAAGGATTTACCCATTTAAAAAAAAATGCAAAGATAAATTCAGTTGTCACACCTCAGAGGAGATTCTTAGCATGTTTTGGTTGGGATCCTGTAGATGAAAAAGAAAAAAAAAAAACTATGGCATAAACTCCGCTATCTGTACTGTACAGCCATTCAAACATATTGTAAAAAAACTAAACAGATAGTCTTCGGTATTATTTGTGTCCTTTCATTCAAGATGTAAAAGATGAAAATAATTCAAATCCTTTTTAGCCAGACTGATAAATAATATATTTATATTAGGCTTATGCATAGGTAGGCAAAATAATATCAGGACAGAGTTAAGAAGGACTTGTGGGTTAAAGATCTTTGACTTTAAGAAAACAGTCTGTAGATTCTACCTGTTTCTCAGTTCATATAATTGTCACAGCCAGTTGAAGCAGTAGACCTCTGCAAATGCAAATTTCAGATTAAAAAAAAATCCCTCTATAGCAGTCATTGTCACTTGATACAATTATTTTCAAGAGAATGAACAAATTCAGTTTTTTAACCACCAAACTGATGTATCATAGAAAATAATGCATAAGAGAGAGGCTATCCCTGTAAATTACAGGACAAGAAGTTACCCTATATGGAAATGCTACACTTGCAAGAGAAGAGAGCAGTAGGATATGTGAGAAGAGGTTGAGAGGAATGGAGTGGATGACGATAAGAAGATGTAGGGCCAATCAGAGGGGGTGGGCAGGAGGGCCTCAAGCTCAGAGAGGACCTTAAATTTAGACACTTGTTAATTTTTTGACATTTGATAAGTTTCGCAGCTTGTTTTTATGGGAAGTACAAAGGTGTACAAGCAGTTCTGCTTGAGCATAATTCAAACTGTATTTTCTCCAGCTGTGGAAACCACACACTAAACCTTGTAGGTGTTGACTGTGCTGAATCATGCAAGGAGGCAATTACTTACTTTGGAACTGTTCAGCACATGTACAATGTCTTCAGTAAAAGTCCACAAAGGTGGGAAAATCTGAAGCAATATCTTCCTGTTTCACTGCATGGGATGTCCAAAACTAGATGGTCTGCATGGATTGATGGTGTTCAACCAGTTGCGCAGCATTTGAATTGAGTGAGAAAGGCTTTAAATGAGCTTGAATCTCTCAATTTCACTGTAAAAAGCGACAGAGTCCTGTGGCACCTTAGACTAATAGACATATTGGATCATAAGCTTTTGTGGGTGAATACCCACTTTGTCAGAAGCATGTGGTGAAAATTCCCAGGGGCAGGTATAAATATGCAGGCAAGAATCAGTCTAGAGATAACGAGGTTAGTTCAATCAGGGAAGATGAGGCCCTCCTCTGGCAGTTGAGGTGTGAACAACAAGGAGGAGAAACTGCTTTTGTAGTTGGCTAGCCATTTACAGTCTTTGTTTAATCCTGAGATGATGGTGTCAAATTTGAAAATGAACTAAAGTTCAGCAGTTTCTCTTTGGAGTCTGGTCCTGAAGTTTTTTTGCTGCAGGATGGCTACCTTTAAATCTGCTATTGTGTGTCCAGGGAGGTTGAAATGTTCTACTACGGGTTTTTGTATATTGCCATTCCTAATATCTGACGATGGATCATGTGGTGTGTCCGAGATGGAAGCTGAAGGCATGAAGGTAGGCATAGTGGTTGGTGGGTTTTCGGTATAGGGTGGCGTTAACGTGACTGTCGCTTATTTGTACCGTGGTGTCTAGAAAGTTTCTCCTCCCTTGGTGTTTGCACCTCAACTGCTAGAAGAGGGCCTCATCCTCCCTGATTGAACTAACCTTGTTATCTCTAGACGGATTCTTGCCTGCATATTTATACCTGCCCCTGGAAATTGCCACCACATAAGTCTGATGAAGTGGGTATTCAGCCATGAAAGCTTATGCTCCAATACATCTGTTTGTCTGTAAGGTGCCACAGGACTCTTTGTCGCTTTTCACAGATCCAGACTAACACGGCTAACCCTCTGATACTCAATTTCACTGCACAGGCTTGAACTGAACTTCAGTCTTTTCAGAATCACATGTCCAAATTTGAATGCATTCTGATGTCATCTTTGTGGATGAAGCTACTTACAATGATCCACTAAACTAATCTGGTAATAGACGCATGCAATGCTGCACTTGATGTTGAGAGGGATAACATTGAAAGTCTTATCAATGACATTCAACAAATTTGTGAACAATGGGATGCAATCCTAACTGAGTCTAAATTAGTAGCACAGAATATTGGCATTTCATCTGAGTTCTCCACCAATCACAACTTACCTACTGAATCTGATGCCAAGCAGCATTTTAGGGTCAATGTCTTCCTTGTCATCATTGACTCCATTCAATCAGGTCTTACATGTCAATTTGAGTCACTGCAACTATTTTATACCCTTTTTGGGTTTCTTTGGCTCTTCAACAGTCTGAGTAATGAAGACTTACTTTCTGCAGCTGAACAATTTCAGCAACAATACAACAAAGAAATCTCAAAAGATCTAAGTGACGAGGTCATCTTCCTCAAATGAATATATTCCACTAACTTTAAATTGGATTGCAATCCAAAGGAATTGCTTCAAGAAATACTTGAACTTGGACTCTCTGGGGTGTTTGCTAATATCACAATTGCATTGCATATTTTTGTCAGTTTGCCTGCATCAGTGGCTTCAGGTGAATGCACCTTCAGTGTATTGAAGCAGGTAAAGATCTATCACCATTCAACTATGGGACAAGAGTGTTTGAATGGGTTCGCCATGCTTAATATCAGCTGTGATGTTGCACGACAGCTAGATTTTTCCTCAGTATTTTAGTGCATTTGCACAGAAAAAGGCTAGAAAAGCTTTGTTAAATTATTTTTTTTTTCAAATTATATGTCTCTCTTTTTGGTGCCTTATTTTGTTTTCATGTGTCATTTTTTATTTTTATTATGGCTAGGGGCCTCAAAAGCTGGAAATGGCCTGGGCCTCTCTGGACCTCTGAGAGGGCCTGAGAAGATGAGACAGCCATGCTTCTTGCAGGCATGTGGAATGGGGAGTTCAGAGGTCTGTAGAAAACGAAAGTACAAGGTTTTGTGTAATAGGAGTTTTGAGACATAACCATCCAGTTGTGTAACAGTAACTGTACAGTACTTGAGAGCAATAATGAGCCAAGACATTCCGCTTCATTTGAGCAGTGCATATAGCTATATAGAAGGTTAAAACGAAATGATCTTTATTATGAAATTCTATAGTTAACAGTCCAGCTTTCAGGTGAGTTGGAGAGGTTGGGTATGTCCCAGTAAAGGATCTGTCTGTGAGGCAATAGCCTGGGCCTTTGGTCGTGATTTTTTTTAAAACATTACTTTAATATGAAAGGGCAGTCTCCAACAACCATAGGTGTTGGCTCAGTGATCTACTGGCATTATATAATCTCTCCCAAGCTGGGTGTTTCAAACCTGATTCTATGTTTCCAGGCCAGTAGAAGCTATGAGTACGGTGGAAGCAGTTTGCTGAGACCTTGGCTGGAGGAAGCACTGTGTATTGTTATATTGCTGAGTTCTAGTGGGAGTCTCAACCCGAAGGATCAGTCAGTTCAGCATGGGACATTTCAATGTTAATAAGAAAGGCAGGGTATACAAGAGGAGAACCTCAATAAATAGAAATGGCATGACTTCTTATAGTCTTATTTAACTCCAGCTATAGCATAAGAACATACAAGAACATAAGAATGGCCATACTGGGTCAGACCAAAAGTCTATCCAGCTCAGTATCCTATCTACCGACAATGGCCAATGCCAGGTACCCCAGAGGGAATGAATCTAACAGGTAATGATCAGGTGATCTCTCTCCAGCCATCCATCTCCAGACTGTGACAAACAGAGGCTAGGGACACCATTCCTTACCCATCCTGGCTAATAGCCATTAATGGACTTAACCTCCATAAATTTATCTAATTGCCTTTTAAACCCTATTATAGTGCTAGCCTTCACAACCTCCTCAGGCAAGGAATTCCACAGGTTGACTGTGTGCTGTGTGAAGAAGAACTTCCTTTTATTTGTTTTAAACCTGCTGCTTGTTAATTTCATTTGGTGGCTCCTAGTTCTTATATTATGGGAAAAAGTAAATAACTTTTCCTTATTCACTTTCTCCACAACACTCATGATTTTATATACCTCTATCATATCCCCCCTTAGTCTCCTCTTTTCCAAGCTGAAAAGTCCTAGTCTCTTTTTAATCTCTCCTCATATGGGACCTGTTCCAAACCCCTAATCATATTAGTTACCCTTCTCTGAACCTTTTCTAATGCCAGTATATCTTTTTTGAGATGAGACCACCACATCTGTATGCAGTATTCAAGATGTGGGTGTACAATGGATTTATATAAGGGCAATAAGATATTCGCCGTCTTGTTCTCTATCTCTTTTTTTTAATGATTCCTAACATCCTGTTTGCTTTTTTTGACTGCCACTGCACACTGCATGCATAGTTCAGATCCACGATGACTCCAAGATCTCTTTCCTGTAGCTAAATTAGCCCCCATCATATTGTATGTATAGTTGGGTTTATTTTTTCCAATGTGCATTACTTTACATTTATCCACATTATAATTTCATTTGCCATTTTGTTGCCCAATCACTTAGTTTTGTGAAATCTTTTTGAAGTTCTTCACAGTCTGCTTTGCTCTTAACTATCTTGAGCAGTTTAGTATCATGTGCAAACTTTGCCACCTCACTGTTTACTCCTTTCTCTAGATCATTTGAATTGATAGGATTGGTCCTAGGACTTACCCTTGGGGAACACAACTAGTTACCCCTCTACATTCTGAAAATTTACCATTTTTTTCCTACCCTTTGTTCCCTGTTTTTTAACCAGTTCTCAATCCGTGAAAGGATCTCCCCTCTTATCCCATGACAACTTAATTTATGTAAGAGCCTTTGGTGAGGGACCTTGTCAAAGGCTTTCTGGAAATCTAAGTACACTATGTCCACTGGATCCTGCTTGTCCACATGTTCGTTGACCCCTTCAAAGAACTCTAATAGATTAGTAAGACATGATTTCCCTTTACAGAAACTGTTGACTTTTGCCCAACAGTTTGTTCTTCTATGTGTCTGACAATTTTATTCTTTATTATTGTTTCAGCTAATTTGCCCGGTACTGACGTTAGACTTACTGATCTGTAATTGCCAGGATCACCTCTAGAGGCTTTTTTAAATATTGGCGTTACATTAGCTGTCTTCCAGTCATTGGGTACAGAAGCTGATTTAAAGGACAGGTTACAAACCATAGTTAATAGTTGCGCAACTTCACATTTGAGTTGTTTCAGAACTCTTGGGTGACTTGTTACTGTTTAAGTTTATCAATTAATTCCAAAATCACCTCTAGTGATACTTCAATCTGTGGCAATTTCTCAGATTTGTCACCTACAAAGATTTGTCACCTATCAGACCAAAAATCCATCTAGCCCAATATCCTGTCTTCCGACAGTGGCCAATGCCAGGTGCCTGAGAAGGAATGAACAGAACAGGTAATCATCAAATGATCCATCCCCTGTCACCCATTCCCAGCTTCTGGCAAACAGAGGCTAGGAACACCACCCTTGTCCATCCTAGCTAATAGCCACTGATGGACCTGTCCTCCATGAACTTATCTAGTTCTTTTTTGAACCCTGTTATAGTCTTGGCCTTCACAACATCCTCTCGCAAAGAGTTCCACAGGTTGACTATGCGAAGAAATACTTTTTTTGTATTAAACCTGCTGCCTACTAATTTCATTTGATGACCTCTAGTTCTTGTGTTATGAGGAGTAAATAACACTTCCTTATTTACTTTCTCCACACCAGTCATGATTTTATAGACTTCTATCATATCCCCCCTTAGTCGTCTCTTTTTCCAAGCTTGACATCTCTTTCTTGCTTCTATGTTTGTGGGCACAGTTCATTTCAGTTAGACAACTAAATATTTGACTTCGGTATTTAGATATCAATGGTATATTAATTGAATTTGTATGTAATTGTGCCCACAATCTGAAGTGCAGGGAAAAAAGGTCAGCTTTTAAATATCTGTACTAAATTGTCAAAGAAGCTGTTTTAATTTTGTCCTCTTAAGTTCCTGGGGTAAGAATTGTTATGTCGACGATTTTAACTAGTATGTCTCATTAAACTGTGGTGGTATGGTACTATGTAAATGCTGTTCACTCTTAACTATACAGTATAGTTTAAATCTGTTTGAGGGAGAAAAACATTTCATCACAATGAAAATTTCTTATTTAATAATCCTTCAGAAAAGATGTTCTAAATCTTAAAATTTAATAATGTACCATTCTATTAAAATAAAAGCTCTGTACTCAAAACTTTCCAGCACGTCCAAGTGAGGAAATTCCAAGCATTCTGCTGTGACAGATACTGTTAGTGGGTAGTTGTCCACTGACGTCAAAACAGAGAATGGCAAACAGCTTTGTTCATGTCATATAAAAATGCATAGTCTTGGATAAATTCTGCCTTAGTAACAGCACTATCAATGATATATGGGCAGCTTCACATGTGTTCCCATGTGCATTCAATTCAATTCTACATTCCAGATTTTATTTAATGAGCAACTGATGGAGCCAAGACCTGGCACTGCACAAAATACCATAGCCTCTCTTATCCAGTCCCGAAGGAAAAACAAGATGAACAAGTTCAGAATTAACACAGGTTTATTACAGAGTTGTGGCTTTTATTTCTCCATTAATGATTCTGAATAACACATTTGGGATGTGTAAAGTGATGCTTAATTTGTAAGGGTTTGTGCCAATATTCCTGCAGTAGTTTAACTACTAAAAAGCCAGTTTCTATTAATGTGAGTGATGTGTATGTAAAGCATGCAGAATTATCAGGATGCATCTCATCTTTTTTTGTATTTATATTTTAAAAAAAGATATTTCCTTGAGTTGCATTGTCTGAACAGCATTGCTATATCTTTTTTTTTCTTTTTTTTCAATACAATGCATTTCTTCAGGTTCATTATGGAGAGACATTTTTAGGGTTACATCATGTCCCCTTGCTGGAGTTGGTGGGGAGTGTAGTGTAGTGTGATATTGTACAGTTAAGTATACATTTGTGCAAAGATATTTGTGCATGCAATGCAGTGTGCAATTATTCACGTCCCTGAATTTATCAAGCTCTTCATCTAAATGGGAGTTTTGCATGTAAAATGAGTGCGGAGTATGCCCTTTTGTTTGTGCAATTCTGTGCTGGCAAGAAGATGGATTAAATCAGAGTTTCCCTATTTTTCTTCCAAAGACATGTTTTCTTGGACCCCTTCCCCAAAATTTCTTATTTTAACCATAGGGAGGCAAAATTTAATAACCGTAGCCATAACATAACAAATACAGTAATAATAAAAAGAAAATCTGAAAGTGAACTTGATGAACTCTGCTGCCCAAAATGAATCATGAGAAATCTCCTTTTGCTGATGCCTTTAATGTTTCAGGAAAATATGCGGTTCTGCCCTTAATTTGAAGAGTCTGTTCACTTCTGCTTCTAGCTTCCTGTTATGCCACAGTTTTTCAGGCATTTTTAGCAACAAGAGCTTGGTGGTATATAAGAGAGTGGAACTGTGAGGTGTTAGGTGCAGGGTTAGGCATCTGTTTGACCAGCCGTTGACTTGGCACCATCTATTCAGATGGCAATACATGACTCCCACTGAATGTGGAAGTCTTTTCCAGCTTCCTGAAATATCTTGAATAAACATTCTCCTATTTTCTGTCTTGGCACAGCTTTACGAATGAACAAGGCTCTTTCAATAGAACAATCAGAATATACAATAGTCATAAATACAAAGTGGTTCAGCCCCAGAAATATTGGTTGAATCATAAAGCTGAGTTGTGAAGTAGTCATTTAGCCTAAATTTTGAAAGCAGTTGGCCTTGGACTTATTTCCTTGGCCATGTCACTAATGTGGCATAGAAGATTATTGTTCAACAAAGGCACTGTTTTCAGTTTGCTTTAAGCCCTGTAATTTCTTAAACCATATTTTTCAAGGCTTCAAGTTTTCTCTTCTTTAAAAAAAGCCCTCAGGTTCATTTATCCATAATAGATATTTGTTTCTAAGTGTAACAATGACTTGAAGATCCAGATCTTCAGAATGTACTGTGGTGCAGAATTACTGTAAAGCATCACATGGTATGGTATATGTTGTAAGTTTGTGTTTTCATTTATCTTCCTGCATCATCATCAGAATAACTTCCAATGTCCTTCTCAGAAATGGACGCAGCTTTCTGAATTGCTTCTCAGAGCCAACTGAGCTGCAACACTGAATGAATGATATATGCACTGAAGTTCTGTGAGTCTCAGCAAGGTCCTCAGGCCTTAGTGATTATAGAAGACGCTTCTGGTAATCCTATTTCATGACTCTTTGTCATAAATAATGTTATAATAGGATTTTTACTGTTTTATAGAAGGTAGATATAAGAGCACTGGTATGGGCAAAGGCTTAATACCATTTTATCAGCAGGAGCTGTAGCAGCCTGCCACACCCCCACATTGTACTAATCTGTGCTGGATCAGTAATTGGGCTTCACAGGTTACAAAAATATGCTGACCTTAAAAGAGGCACACTTCTACTATTCATTTTTTAATAAATGAGCATTAGAATTTTGTAAAATGTTGCATTTTTTTGTATGATCTCTGGGGCAACCCTTCATCCTCACATATCTTCTCCTTTTGCAACCTTTGATGGTGGTGGCGGGGGGGATTGGAATTTTACAGTTTGCAGAACTTTTCATTAGACAACTGTTGTTAATAATGGTCAAGTTTATTACAGTAGTGCCCAAGGAACAGTCAAGAATGGCACAGAGTAACAGTCTGTTCCTGCCCCAAAGAGCTTGCAGTCTAAATAGACGAACAGGGTGGAAGATGTGGTATAACATAAGCAGAGTGAACAATATGATGGCAGCAAATGTCATGTTAATTCCATGATTGTGTGTGTGTGTGGGTGTGTGTGTGAGAGAGAGAGAGAGAGTGAGTGAGTGAGTTAGGAAGGGATAAGCTACATCAGGGGTAGGCAACCTATGGCACGTGTGCCAAAGGCGGCACACAAACTGATTTTCAGTAGCACTCACACTGGCCGGGTCCTGGCCACTGGTCCGGGGGGCTCTGCATTTTAATTTAATTTTAAATGAAGTTTCTTAAACATTTTAAAAACCTATTTACTTTACATACAACAATAGTTTAGTTATATGTTATCGACTTATAGAAAGAGACCTTCTAAAAAGGTTAACATGTATTATTGGCACACAAGACCTTAAATGAGAGTGAATAAATGACGTCTCGGCACAGCACTTCTGAAAGGTTGCCAACCCCTGAGCTACATGGAAAGAAAAGGAAAGGGAGAGGGGATATTGAAGGGAAGGTGGGTGAAGGACAGAACAGGGAAGAAGAGAGTAAGAGGGGCAGGTGTGAGTGAAGCTGAGGAAAAGTAACTGAGTGGGAGATAGGAGAGGGTTGGACCAATCAGCACAGGACAGTCAAAACTCTAGAGGTCCTGCTTTGGCTACTTCTGCAGCTTCTCCTGGAGTCTGTGGCTGATTCCTCTCTAAGGGAGGAGGCAACATCTGGGTTTTAGTTTTGCAAAGTGTCAGAGGGGATACTACTAGGTCTCTTCCATCTCTAACTTTTATGTTCTTGGAATCTTGCTGTTTGGTTGTTCAGAGTTGGCGAATCTTTCCTCTTCAGACTGGGGTTTTGAAAAACGTGTAGTGTAAACTAAAGAATTTCGCTTATCTCTTATTCAAAGTACAATAATTACATAAAACTGTGTGTCAAGCTGCTATAGAATAAGGTGAATATGAAATGTTTTACCCTGGGATTATCATACTGTGTATATAGGTTTTTATATCTTTTATCATATGCTGCATATAATAGTTTTAAGATTATGGATGATAAACACTACCCAGCTTAGCTGCTTATGTTTAACCATGCAGCAAGCTAAATATTTTGTAAGGAAAAAGGTCTAACATCATAAAATCTTTAAATGAAAAGAAATAAGCATTGCATGCAAATGTAATACATAGCAATAAACAAACTCCAACTGCATTGGCTGCCCACAGTGTGGGAAAAGAAGGGAGTCTTCAGTCGATTTTAGAGCATGATTAACAAGAACTCATAGCTAGTGGAGGCCTAAAACTTTAAGCAACTTAGTAACACCATAATTATATCCATAAATCTAATTTCAGAACACTGAATATTTTAAGAGTCTGAGTTATGGTACATAATTACAGATAGTCTTTTAAGACTTTGTCCCAGTTTTGAATAGAACATGCTTAGTGACTTGATTCACAGATCTCTGGATTCATTTTTCTTTAACATTAAGAGCATACCAAAGCCATTAGCACAGTAATTTAGCTGTGCAGCTAGAACTGAAATTTTAAGGTTTGACTTGTCTTAAGCAGAGTTAGCTCTGTGTCTTGTATACTCTGATCTTCTTAAATGGTGTATCAACCTCCTTAATGGCTTAGTACTAATGAAAATTCATCCTCAAGATGTTGGTTTAAATGAGTATCTAAACGTATGGGTACTAATCTGAAATGCTGATGTGGAAAGCTGTGGGAACAGGCTATCTGAATTGAGTCAGTAATACAGTTGGATTGGCTTCTTTTGCTGTATTTCAACAATTCCACTACCCATGCCAGCCAGCAACAGAAAATGAAAAATACTCACAGGGGGTCTTTGGACTTCAAGGGAGGTTAAGGATGGGTTTGGGGCAAAGTTTAAGAGCTGTTAGGAAATATACCTTCTTAGCACCAAAATTCAGAAACCACAAGAGGGGCTTGATACTGGAAGATCCTGAGCATTGCAGCCTCAACCCAGCAAAGCACTTAAACCCATGTGAACAAGGCACAAGGCGATGTCAGTGCCTAAAATAAGAATTGAAACAGACTACTTGCAAAATGCTGCCAAATGAACAGTTAAGCAAACTGGAATATAGGATCCATTTTCCTCTAATTCTTTTCAGTTATAACCGTTTTAGGTGTTACTTATGCGGACAATAAGTAAAACATTTTCAGACAGAAACACAATTTTTTTTCAAGCTGTCCCTGCAAGACAGGTCTATGCCTAAAACAGCAGATAATCTAAATTGATAATTTAGAGGCGGAAAGGAGCTCCTTTTGAAAAATAAAATGACATTTCTCCCAACTTTTCTCTCTAAATTCTTATCTATCTAATCCTTATTACTCATCATTTAATTCTGACAGAAAAAATAAAGTCCCCATATTCCTTTCCTTCTGGAAATCTGAATCAGCAAATGTCATTTTGCCCATTAATAGCAAAGCCCGTTTGTCTTATTCTCTTGATAAATTATGCCCACTCAATCTGTTGAGTAGCATAACTCTCTTGGGAAGAAGAATTTACAATTTAATATCAAATACTCCTATTAGTGACTGAAGTAGATCAAATCTCTTACCAAGTTCTCTCAGGGAAAGTTAGATGTTACTGCCTGACCTCTGTCCTCTGGAATGGGGCACATAAGAGTCATGGGATTCTTCAGAACAATACCTCCAGCCTACTTCCCTGTAGCATACATATGGAAAAATTTCTGGTGTGTTAAATTGCATATATATATATATATATATATATATATATATATATATATATATATATAATATATATATATATATATATATATATATATATTTATTTATTTAATCAATCAATCAAGACTACTACAGAGGGCAGTAGGGAGGTGGGTGGGGGGAAAGGCATGCAAACAACCTCCAAGTGTCAAAACCAAAGAGAAAAAACTTTTAAGCTGCAGGTGAGCTCAATTCAAGCCTGTCCTTTGGTTCTCTGAGTCACTCTGGTCCCACCCTAGCCATTCACACCAGGTATTGTTATAAAAATACAAACACTTTAAAACTGTTCCATAATTAAATCTTTAGTAGCGAGGTGCTTTCATATAATTTGCATGTTTCATCTGACAGACTGAAGAAAACGAAAAAGTCTCTTGCCCCCACACTCCATAAAAGTGAGAGAATTCTTAAAAAAAAAAAAAAAAAAAAAAAAAGACCCGACACACATGTCTTGTTACAAAGAAGGGGGTGTGGTTGTGATATTAAGTAAAAAGAATACTAACTACAAAGAGGGGGAAATAATTGATTTGGTTCTCCTCTTAATTATCTACATATATGTATTTCAGTGGCTACAAACCTTCTGAGTGTTTAGTTTTAAAAAACCTTAATGACATGTGTACCTCAATTTTTATCTCTTTATCTGTTAACTCTGAATTTCAACCTGTTCAATGAGGCCTAAATCATTTTATTCTATTATTTATATTTTAGCTCAGGCAGTAGAATCAGATTCAATGTTGCATCTGTATTTTCTTCTGTTTTTGTGCAGGCTTTGTGCACTTTCCCTTTCTCCTTGTTGCAACACACCTACAGGGTATTATTCCATTCTCACCTCCGTTTTACCCTGTCATTCCATTGGCTTCAGTGGAGTTACTCCTGATTTTCTTTTACTGACATACGTGAGAACAGAATCAAACTCCTTGTCATTTGGATAGATCATGAATACCCCCTTTGTTTTCTACATCTGCCAAGTGAGATTGCTGGAAAAACTTTTTCTGCTGGCTTCTCCCATCCAGGAATGGAGTCTGTATTAAGCATACCTTCACAAACAGGTGTTCGTTGTTGTACAAATTATTGTTGGTGCCTGATATGTTTATAGATCTCATTTCTAGGTTGAGAAGCTAGTGGTTATTTATTTGTTTTCCTTTTCCAGGACCTATTTAAGTGTTGTAAGAGAAAATGAAAGAATTGTCAGATTTTTTTTGTAATAAAGATCTTAGCTGTTTGCTTTCACATGAAAGAAGTTTTCCTGATAAACTAATCTGCTTAAATATTCATGATCGGTAGACGCCAAAAATGATTTTATTTTTTCTGGCTGATTAGCTGTTGACCAGCTAGTGCAACTAACATGCCATGTAAATTTCTGACCAAGAAAGCAGTTTGTTTACTTTCTGAAATTGCTCTGAGAATGGTTTTCTTTACTAATGTCATAGATAGTGTGGAACTAGTGTTATGCATGAGAAAAATTTCTGTTGATTACTTTGATTCCATTTCCTCCCATTGATGAGAACAAACTTAAAATTTTCAAAATTATCATGAGTTGAAATTAACAACTATTACATCAGCATCAAGAAGGTGGTAAACTCACAGGTGCTGTGTACCAATCTGAATGCTGAAATGTTGAACTATGACCAGACATACAGGACCCTCACTGCACAGCATTGATTTGATTGTACCATGTCATATTCACTCTAAATTTGGAATTGCTTAATTGTTTTTCATAGTAAAGAAAGTACTTAGAGATACTGATTTTCTCACTATAGTCCATCAAGGTTGATACATTATTATTTAATATGTAGTTGCTTGGAAGAAAAAGATGTGCTGGAAGGGTTCATAACATCCAGTCCTCATCCTTGTCTATTCAAGGTGGAGTTTTGGCTTTTTTTGTTTTTCTTGGAAAATATTTAGTAATTAAATGAAGAGAGGTAGGTCCAAACTTTAAGTTTTTTGTTTTTGGAATGAGAAGTGGTGTATTTTTAACTTTTTTTTTTTTTTTTTGTTAATGTGAATGGGAATACATGGAATGCAAACATGTATTTGGAGAGCTTCCCTCCCCACTTTTTTAATGCCCTCTTGGTCCTTCCTTGACCACCCTTCGTGCCCCCAGTGATGAGATGATAGTGGTCTATTTCAGCTTCCTCCCAGGTTCAGTAACTACCCTACTTCAGATTCTTATCTCAAAGTTTAGAGTTCTCAGATATGCCACTATACTAGTATTACTTCAATAAAATTCATTACTCATCTTTGCAGTTGGCCTTTTAGTAGAACGAAAAATGTTAGTCTCACGGAAATATCAGGATCTGGACCATTCAACTGAAACAGGACTATCCTTGTGTAATTTTCAGTTGAATCAGTCTTTGAGAGTAGGGCGGGAGGAATTTTTATTATTTTTTGTTTTTTATTATATTAATGTATACAGATATTAAGTTTTTATTTTAAACCCACAAAAGCAAGGAAATTCATAGCTGAAATTCTATTTCTAATCATCCCATTTTGCCAGACACCGTAAATTGAATATTATAGGCAATACAGGAAATATTGTGAGAGTTTCAAGGTTACATTGTTTACAAAAGCCCTCTCCCACCTACCCCTCAAAGACAGCACATTCATGAACAATTTAAAAGGGCTTATGTAGCCTCTAGATGTCCTTCACTCAGTTTATTGTTGATGTGGGGGTAGAGAGAAGGCCCCCTCCCCCTGCAAAAAAGTGCATTCCCTACTTGCGAATCTTTACTGTTTTTACTACATTTAAAATCTTATCCTACCTCTAAACAAGACAAAACAAGACAGCTCTGTTATCTGTGTTATCTAGATGTATTGTTGTCACTACTTCATCTATCAAGGATTACTGTAGGGAAACTGCTTTGCATGTTTCTGTCATACCTCCTCCTCAGCACCTTTGGACCTAGAATTGAAAAGTAAAGTCAAAGAATAGTAAAAGCTGGAGTCCAAGCTGGTCACCCCAGGGTCTGACTTAAACCCACTGAAGAACCAATATTGTTTTGAGCTGAAAACTTCTACTCTGAGGCAAGATACTGTCCTGCATGCTGGAGGGTGGGGTTGTGGAATGGCTGTGAAGTGGCTGGTGCCTCCTATAAGGAATTCTGGCTGAATCATGATTACCCTCTGTAATCTTAAATAAGCTTCTGGCTTTCCTCCTCGCTTCCCAGCTCCCTCATGAAACATTCAGAAATGGTAGATCATCCTTTTAAAAAATCCAACCTACATGTATCATCATATACCTCCACGTTAATGGGTCTTGTATTATTAATTATCACAGTAAGCACTGTAATATAACTTCTGAGCAAGCAGTTCAGGTCTTTGTTTTTTAAGCAGATAATATCACTGTCTATTGCTTTAACATGAAGGAGTTTTTAATGTGATTCAGTGCAGGCTACAGCTGTTATCACACTAAATGAGTTCTGCTGGAGACTGGAATTTCCAGACAGTCTTGACCGCTGGGAGGTGGAATGTTGCACTGACGTCAGGAGCTGCTCCTGGGAATGTTTTGCATTCCTCTTCCTGGCAATGGTCAGGTGGCTTCCAGCAAGAAGGAAGGAACAGCCGCTTCCAAAAAGAAGGAAAAAAAGAGGAGGAAAAGAACAGTTTATAATAAAAGTATTGTGGAGGCGGAACTCATGTTGTAAGCCAGATTTGAAATTAGAACCAGATGTTTTGCTTTTGAAAGCTGCACGAATGTTAAATGCATCTATTAATGACTATGATGGTTGAAGTATTTGTCAATCTGTTGCACTCCAATCTCATTGCTCTATATTTAAAAACAATTGAGAGAAACAGATTTTTGTCACTGGAATTTAAACAGCTTCTTTTATAAAATTATCAAAAATGACCCTTACTAGAAAGACATACATATACATAAAAAAGCAACAATATGTGTTTGTCATATACTTTTATTACTGTTTTTATTCTTCAGAAATAAAATTTAGTTTAATTCTGAAAAATACAGTCTTTAAGGCAGTGAATTTCTTACCTTGTGCTAGTTGGAAAAATGGACTTGATGTAAGTTGGAAAGTTTGGAGTGTGTAACTGCTGTTGTTTGCAAATGATTCCCTTTTCGCTCACCCTGTCCTTAATATCACTGCCAAGTTATATATTTAAAGCAAAACAATAGCAGATTCTTAATGTGACATCAGTAAAGTAGGAATTACACTAACCGTGGGAAGTGCTTTTGAAATGACTACATGTAGAACAAGAGAGTTATAGTTAAGTTCATGGTTTTTCAGGAACATTTTTGCCACTTATATTCAATGTGTACCCATTGCTTGGATGCAAATAATTAATGTAGTAAATTGCTAAGAGACAAATCCTGCCCTCAATTTCAATGGGTGCATGGGGTCACATTTGCAGCAACACTAATCAGATTCTAGTGTATGTAGGATTTGGAGACTCTTCCCAGGGGAAGCACGCTCATTGCCCATCACTGAACCCAGGTTTGCATGGTGTTTTAACTGCTGTGTAGCAGAGAATTCTTTAGGAGCTGTTGGGCTGGGGCCACCTATGGATCCTCTGTGATAGTCGCTGTGTAGTGGTTCCACAGCTGCTTTGTGGCCTTGGGTGTGGAAGGAGTCTTTCCCTCGGGCTCCATGGAGAACCCCACTACCTGTCTATTAAGGCTGGAGACTGATTTCATGTTAGTTGGTCAAATCCTGCCTTATGGCAAAACCATTGTGGTTTTGCTGCTATCTGTGGATATGGGTATGAAGAAAACTTGGATGAGAATGTTCAGAGCCTTGCTGGGATCCCTGTGTGGCTAGAGACATGTGGCATGTTGGTAAGCCTCATGCCACATGTCAAGGACCATGGCTGCGGCTACAGGATCCATTGCTGCACTGATCCACTGAGATGAAGGCACATGTAGGGCTATTTCAGCTGATAATGATGTAGAAGCTGCAGAGCAGCTGCTTAGACTATTTCATTTCCTGAGAGGATTCTTCCTCTCCACTCCCTTTTCTTCTACCTAGTGCCCAGCCCAGCTGTTTTGGCTGGGTGCTGGGATGGGATTTAGCTTTCTATGCATTCTTCTTGCTTTCTTGCAGTAAATCCTCTGTGTGGTTCAATTAAATCTGATATAATAGCAGGAAGGTGTTGATAGTTCTAGTTCTAAATGGAGTAAATACAATAAAGGTTTAATATTTCTATGAGGAACTTGTAGTGATTTGAGCATAAGGTAGTGTGTTTCAGCTAATCTGATTTACTTATGATAATCTTTGCTCAGAATGCTATTTACCTGCAGATGAGAGAGTTATTGATCTTATTATGGTAAAAGGGAACATATTTGATAGCCTCAGTACATTGCAATTAATATTTATACAGTTCAGGTGAAGCGTGTGAATGTGTGTGAGCTTCCTGTTGTACACTGGAATGGATAGGCTGTTTCCTGTTGCAGAGGTGGATTATATTCTGAGGAATTTCCAGAAATGTTGAGAAATGCTGACTCATAGTGTACAATCAAATGAACCAGCTAGGGCAGGGTTTAGGGAGGCGTTTGAGTTCTTGGCTGAAGCAAGCAAAAAATGTTGCTGTAATGTACTGTTTTATTTTTAGCAAGAGGGCAAGGCAGCCTTACTTAGATTGAGATACTTGGTGGTGGTTTCAAAATGACAGACACTTTTGCTGTGTTTTTCTAATCTATTTTCAGAATTTGGAAAGCAGATGATTTTGCTAAAATACTTAACCTTCTCTATTTTCCCCCAATGGGATTGTTGTAAAGGTGCCTTAAAGAGTTTGTGCAAGAAAGGCTTTTACCACTCTCACAGATCAAGATGCCTTTTTCAGGTGTAAAATTACAATAACTATGTATTTGTTGCTGAATCTTGGTCAGTACCTACATTTGCTTAGTCCTTAGGTTTGAAGAGTTGGAACTGTAGCTCAAATGGTGAAAGGCGACACATGTGAGATTACTTGTGATGGGTTCAATTTAAAAGCTCCAGCACTTTTGCTGCCCCCAGCTCATATTTATTTTTAGCCGTCACTTTAGAAGGAATCGTCAAATTGCCAATACTAAGTTCTTTCTGAACAAAAACTGCTACCCATTGTTTTCTGCTTGTGCAGACTGGAGACGGGGCAAAGTTTTACTGATGGTATCCCTCAAAAAATGCTGATATGCCTGATAACTTTTAAGCCTAACTTCAAAATCCATCTTCGTAATCTTTTCTTTCCTCTTTTTTCTGCTGAGCCAAGCATGTTTAGTGCCTTAGAAAGGTCTCTGTTGTGTATATTGTTCCACTGAATCCTTCATAAACTAAATGTTTATTTGGAAAAGCCACCATAGACTGGCTAATTATTACTAAAATTTGTTTCAGTTTTAATATTCTAAGATGTCACAAGTAACAGAAGAAAATATTTAGTTTTAAATATTAGTATGTACTTTTTAACTCTCTACCTCAGTCTGTAGAAAAAGTATTTGAGAGATATATTTGCAAAACTGGAGATAATTTAATCTTTCAGTAATAAGAGGCTGTGTGTCCTAGTGGATAGAGTACTGGATGCAGACTCAGGAGACATGAGTTCTGTTTCCAGCTCTACCTCTAGCCTACTGGATGACTTTGGGCAAGTCGCTTCACCTCTCTGTGCCTCAGTTTTCAAATCTGGGGTAATGATACTGAGCTTGTAAAGTGCTCTGAGAGCTACTGATAAGAGCTAGGTATTATTATTAACGCCTCAGTAACGAGTATTCTAAACTTTCATGCAGCTGCTCACCCAACACAGCATATAGCAGCAAAATGGGAGACGACAAACACACGGAGATTCTGTGGCTTTCACTTAAGCTCATTGTAAAGGTTTCCCTTGCTGATCTAGTGGTCAGAGACAGACTGTGTCACTTTACAGCATCGTAGAAAGATCTGTTTAACAGTAATTAAACAAGGGAGTATATGTGACTATCCTTCAGAATTGAGATAAGTTTTTGACTTATCTATTGTGGGTCTATGAACTATGCCAACTTATCAGCTGCAGTATTGTTGAGTCTAAGTATTCAAAATCATGAGTAAGGCTCCCAAAATGTATGAAATTGGCTTAAAATCCATGAGGTTCTTTATTTGTTTCCACATTTTTATCCTTTTGCAGTCATGATTTAAAGCTTTTCCCCACAGCTGTGTGACTAGAATTTTTTTTAAATTAAAGCTGTTGTTCTCACATAATTGCATGACTCCAGGAGTTTGGGGTTTTAAGAAAATGGCCAAATGTTGTGAGACTGATTATAAAATTGCAAGAGTTGGCAACTCTGCAAATTGTTGTCTTTTAGTACAAGCTTTCAATGTCTCATAGTCTGGCACAGATCTCCTGGAACCTGTGTGAGGGGTGGGTGTGGGAGTGAGAAGAGGCTTGAAATGCATAGGGCATAGAATTATTGAATACAGAACTGCTCAGGTACAGAGTTACTCCCCAAAATGTTGAGGAAGAAAATATTTAAAGGACAGCCTTTTTTCATTCCATTATGTTGGATTTTCCTCCCTCTATATAGTACACCCAACTGTTGCCCTAGGAGTAACTTCATATTTCCTCTGCTATGAGTGTCTCAGCAAAACCTTTCTGGAACTGGTCTTTTATACCATTCTGCTAGTAGTAAGTGCCTCAAGCTACATAATTATTGCTGACTGGAATTTGGCTCTCTTCCTCAGAGAATTGTCTTTGTCCTCTTACATTATGCTGTAGGGAAACCACCATCTTCCCCCATTATTACTGAAACATTTTCTGAGATATGGGCCTATGATGAGTTTCCCAACAAATTTGGCCTAGACTACTCATATCCCATAGTATTTCTCCCAAAAATCAAAATTGAGTGAGCCATGACATTAACCTCATCATGCTATCCAGTACCCACCTTCTGGAGGGAGCTATTTCATCTTTAGTTGTGTCCTGCCATTTACCACTATAGTTTGATAAACAGTAAACTACATTATTCCTAGACACCTGTTGGTAAACACCAGTCTATGAGCAATGACCATGCTAGTGTCCACTTAGATTGATATGTCACCTGACTTGGGTAAACATGTATCAGCTGAATCACTTGATTCCAGTCACTTCTGGTACAATCTGTTGCTCCTTGGTCCTTTTCAACTTTGGAGAGGCACTGCATGTTCCCTGAATGTATAAAATGCATGAGAGTGGTCCAGCTTTCCAGGAAAAATTGGTACAACGTGTATCAATTTAACAACAACATCTACTCATTTTACAGTCAGCACTTTGTAACTTAACCCATCCCATCGGATCCCAGAGTTCTTTCTAGTAACATCAGACTTTGCAATCCTATTCCTCTGGTATGGCTGTCTCATCATTAATACAAACCTGCCCACCACAGCATCCGCTTCTTTGAAGTATTGTTATTTTTATGTCTTAAGATGGAGAATTCTCCAGTATTTTGTGCTTCCTTTGCCACCTATTTTTGTGTCTGGCTTCCTTCTCTCTCTAATTTGCGTTATTTGATTTGCTGTTCTGTCAGCTGCTATAGAATTTTGGTTTGCCTGAGAAATCACACTGATACATATTGCCTGCGTTCCAAATTATAGTATTGCTTTATGCAACTTCACTTTCTTTTGCTGGAAATCTTGATTATCTTTGATCTTCTTGAACAATTGGCTCACCTCTCTCATGCAGTGACTCCTCTCCAAATCTTCTTCACCTCCTGATAACATGGTGTGCAGGGCATCCACTGTAGTCACACACAAAAACAGGCCAGTAGAAGACTAGATGGTCCTGCTATCATCAGTGCCACAACTACTTAGCTGATGATGGTGTCAGCAATCTCTGTTGCTAAAATAACTCCGTTTCTTTATAATTCTTCTGTATCACAGTCTTCAGGGCAGCAAATTCCTAGGGGTGCTCACATATCACATATCACTATGTCATTTTGGAGGAGGGAAGCTGAGGTCAGTGAAAACTGAGTGCGAAGGGAGGAGAAGGGTGAAGGGGAATGTTATGTCAATTTTGAAAAAGGAGAGGAGACTGGGGAAATATATTTCAAGTGTAACCCTTCTGCCAGGTGGATATGGCAGCAGCCAGGGCCAGGTTCAATATCTAGGGGTTCCTTTTCAGCAATACAACACAGAACCAAATTGAGCTCCCACTTGGTAACCTGGGAAAATTACACCCCACCCCGGGCGCCTCTGAGAGGCATTACTTCCCCACTCGCAAGCACAGAATCTGAATGTAGAAAAGAAATTTTTAATGGAAGGAGAGAAGTCGCCTGACATTAATTAGGGAAAATGCCACAAGTGGGATTCATAATCATAAAACTGTGAGCGGGGCACCCACGCCAAAGTGTGTGGAGCAGTGCCTTACGCCTCATGTTCTTGAGTTCTACTACCAAAAATTCCTTTATTGTTCCCCTTTCTGCTCTTCACCACATCCCACTTACAGTGGTTGTCCTTGGTCAGTAAGGATCCAGGGTTCAGAGGTGCATCTGTGTGAGTTCACCTCCCACTCGGGGAAGAAGGCACCTTGCTTGCGCTTGCTCTGGCTGGCCGCCCTGCCAGCCGTTGCTCCTCACCTCTGGCTGCCCCACCAGCTGCATTTCCTCTCCACTGGCCGCCAGTCACCCTCTCCTGCCACCTGCCTCTCCTGCTGTGACCTCTGCACGTCAGTTTCTTAGAAATTTTCAGGTGTTTGCAGGCTGGGCAGAAACACTGCCCATCTCAAGTAATTTCAGCTCTCTTTTGAGCATTTTAGCATAACAGAGATTCCTAATGAAGCCTGTTTAGCCTTTTCTTTGAACAATGAGGAGGAACTTCTTAAACCAGACTGGGGGCCCTTTGAGAGAGTCCATACCTCTTGGCTGGAACACCTGTCACCACCTCTCATACTTTCACAGGGCTCTGGCATTTGAGCCCCTGGCTTAACGAGGTCCTTTCAGCTGAAGGTTGCCCCCTCATTTAGGACAGGTTAAGTACAGTTCTGCTCCCCTTTATTCATACAATAATGACAACAACGTTGGTAACACCATTGTACTACCCTTGCACCCAGCACTAAAGTGATTTGTAACCTAACACCAGCCAAAGTTGATCACTTTGAGCAATACCGCTCTATCTGCTGGATATCTAAGCAGAGTAGGTGTGTTCATGTAAATACAGTTTGCTCCTGAAGTCTCTCCCCCTCACAGCTAGCTGTCAGGGGAGAATTCATTCAGACCCTGCTTACACAAGAATGAATGATCTGGGAAATCCCAGCATCCTCCGTAACATGATTAGAAAATCCTGTCTTACTTACAAGTAGTTTGCAGTAATCAATGGCAATTTTATCACTAACTGGTTCAAAACAAAGTTTAGCCCATCTTTCTGAAAATAATCCAGAGCCATATTTCATTTTATTTTTTTAAATGGTGGGGCAGGGAGAGGAAGAAAATAATCATTCACTAACCCTTCTCCCCATAAGTTCTCCACTTCTTACAGCCCTGTCTTAAATCCTCTTGAACTTCTTGGGGTACTTTTCAGTCCTTTCTTGTGGCTTGTCTACACTTGAAATGCTACAGCAACACAGCAGCACCACTGCAGCACTTCAGTGTTAGATGCTATCTATCTACACCGACAGGAGGGGTTCTCTCACCGCTTTAGGTAATCCATCTCTCTGAGAGGCAGTAGCTAGGTCGACAGAAGACTTCTTCAGTTGTCCTAGCACTGTCTATGCTGGGGGGCTAAATCAGCTTAACTACGCCACTCAGGAGTGTGTGGATTTTTCACGCTCCTGAGCAATGTAATTAAGCTGCCTTAATTTTCTAGTGTAGACAAGGCCTGAATCTTTTCTTTGAGCCTTCTCCTCCTAGATTTCTTTTGATCTATCTTCTGTTAGTCGGCACTATCTTCCGGCTTCCTCAGCACTTGGCTCAAGAGCAGCCATCTTAAGCTGAATCCAGACTAAGGTGATGATCTTAAGAAAAGACAAGTACTGTTAAGGTCATCTTTCCTCAAATTGTGTTTGCTTACTTGTTGGACTCCTCAGTGTTTATTGGATCATCAATAGCTGTGGTGGCAAAAAACATCAGCCTGAAGATTGTGCTCGTCCTGTTGGACACAGACCTGATCAAGATTATCCACACATGCACAACTTTCAGGCTTGATTATTAAAACTTGTATCTAGAAATGAAGCCTCACATCCAGAAAAAGCTCCAACTTGTACAACACCCAGCCATCCATCTGCTTGCCAACCTAGATTATAGTAAATGCATCACTCCAGTACTCCATTCTTTGTACCATTCAGAACAGAATCCAATTCAAAATTTCTATCCTGATATATGAAGCCTTCGATGGGTCTGACCCAAGCTACCTGAGAGTTTGTCGCTCCTTCCATGACCATGACCTTCCACAGTAGCTATGTCCTACTGCAACAGCGAAATGTTCAGAAAAGATAGGTATGCCAGGGCTCCAAATTATTCCAGTCTCTCTCTATGTATGGTACTTGTATGTCCCCCATCACTGTAGTGTATGAACACCTCACAATCCTGTGACTTATTTATTCTCACAACACCCCTTTGAGGTAGGTAAGTACTATATTCACCCTCAAAATGAACCTCTGCTAGTAACACAATTCTACTTCATCCTGATCACATCAACACAAAGGAAACAAGTTGCAATTCAGAGGTCGGGCATAGGAAACACTAAAAGCTTGTGCTGTGCACCAAAAGAAAGAAAGTACTTGGGGAAAGACAGTCTTAAATGTTAGTCCCTCTCCTTCTGAAAAAGAATAAGCAGAAGTGTGCATTTTGTGGAATATATCAGAATCATAGATGTTAGTGAAGAACAGTCATGTGGTCCATTCCCCTATCAGTGTAAGTATAGTAAATTGTGGCACTTCAAGACTGAATTTTGGCTAAGTAGTTGCACAGCAAAGAGATTGGTGCCTAGTCATGGTGTCTCTTTACACTCCTATTTGATGTTTATCTATATTATAATAAAAGTCCAATATGTGGCACTGAATAAAAGCTCCAAATGATAGCAAATAATGCTGTAAGAAATAAATTATGTTGTATGTAAACCTTGAGTTATCATATGTAACTGCTATGGGCACAGAGTTCCAGTTGCCTTAGATAATAAAAAGACAGTTGAGGCAGCAATAAGTGTATAATGTAGAAAACACCCTTGCTTCATAGGTTTTTCGTTTCATGTGTGTCACATTCTATACAAGAATATGTACAAAAAGAACATGCAGTCTTGACAGCTTTCAGTATGCTATGGAATTTGTGCTGCTGTTCTGATAGGAGGGGCGTAACTCCCAAGGAGGATGTCAAAAATTATATTTAGACATTTCTTCTTCATATGATGGATACAATCTGTAATTAAAACATCTCAGCTTGTGTTTAAGTACAGGTCACATAAAATTTTTATTGATATAATAAAGAACTTCAGTGCTTTATTCATGATCTCTGGGGCTGTGCTCCCAGACATAGTTTAGAAAATGCATGATATTTCTTTTTAGGTTTAAAAGTGAAAAGGGAACCAGGATGAGCAGGAAGGGCATGCCAATGCTGAGTGAGTCTGTTATTTTAGCAGTTTTTCAATGTGTCATGTTTGTTTTGCAGAAGGATCCTCTGGTTATTGCAGCATGCCCAACAAATAATTTATTGCCTCATATTAAAATAAACAAATAAGACCATGGAAATCTACTAATTTGCTGTAAGAAGTTATTGTTGAGTCAGTTATATTCACAACATCTTTTCTCTCCTTTTCTTTCTTCCAATTGAAAAAAAATATAACTTCTTCAAATAACCCTACAAATGCTATTTACCTTCCTTCCTCTCCTCCTCTCCCCCCCACCATCCCCTGTAAAATGCTAATAACATCCTTTTAAATTTCTGTGTTTTGTAGTCTTGGTTCTTCCAATTATAATATGTCTCCCATAATGCTGATAACAGCCAAACTACTTCCTGTCTTCACAGGCTTCCCTTTTTTTTACTGTATTTTTATTTAAGAACCCAGATGACACACAATCATTATTAATTGGAACAACTGCTTGCTTTTTTACTTTTCAGAACAAGGGATGGTAGCTCTGGTAGAGAAAATGCCGATACACATCTGTCCTGTACCTGACTTGATTTTTACTTTCTCTTTGGATCTAACCGTCTTTGAAGTAATTATAGAGTCTGAACCAGTATCCTGCCAATGTAACCACTTACTCCTTCCTCTGCTTCTCTGTGGCCTGATAAAGAGACTGTGGCCCAGTGCACAGATTTTAGGCGATAACTCGAAATTTGGCAGATACATTGTTTCTGGGTTGTGTATGTACCTTCCATTGATCTGAGGAAACTCAGTTCCTAAGGTTTCCACAGAAAACAAAAAAACCCTCTCACAAATGAGCCTTTGGTTAAATGATGACACAACTATTTCCCAGTATTTCATTGTCAATATGCGTGTTGCACACACAAACTGACTGAATTGTGGAATGTGATCTGTGAAGGAGCTGTGCATGGGAAAAGACATGCCTTCAGAGCAATTTGGCCTCCTTACGTATGGTTAAGGCCCTTTGCTTTCACTATTTACTCATTTTTAACTAAAAATTCCCAGGTTTTACAAAAGATATCTTGATTTTTATTAATTTTCACCCAAATTTTGGACCACTTAAGTACATGAAAATATTGATTATGTTAAAAAAGTACAATACGTTACATTACATTAGATCAAGGGTCAGTGTAACCTTTCAGACATGGTGTGCTGAGTCTTCATTTATTCACTTTAATTTAAAGTTTCACGTGCCGGAAATAATTTTAATGTTTTTTAGAAGGTCTCTCTCTATAAATCTATATATTATATCACTAAACTACTGTTGTATGTAAAGTAAACAAGGTTTTCAAAATGTTTTAAGAAGCTTCATTTAAAATTAAAATTAAATTAAAACGTTGATCTTACGCTGCGGGCCCGCTCAGCTCACTGCTGGTCTGGGGTTCTGTTCACCTAGGCCAGCAGCGGGCTGAGTGGGGCCTGCGGCCAGGACCTCAGCTGGCAAGGGTCTGGCTGCCAGAACCCCAAATCGGCAGCAGGCTGTGCGGGCCGGTGACTGGGACTCCAGACTGGCAGTGGTCTGAATGGCTCAGCCCACTGCCGCGCAGGGGTTCCATCTGCCGGCTTCTGCCAGCCAGGATCCCAGCTGCCAGACCCGCTCAGCCTCCTGCTGGTCTGGGGTCCCGGCCCTGCCTACATATAGTGAGTACCTTCTCCCTGGTTCTGGCCCATTCTCTTCCTCTTTCTCTGCACTGAGCTGAGGATGGGAGTGCACTGAGCACAGGGCTGGGGGTGAAGGGTCTGGCCAGGAGCTAGAATGAGGGAGAGGGCTCAGGGTTGGGGCAGGAGGTTTGGGTGTGGGGCACTTACCTGGGCAGCGCCCATTTGGTGCGAGGGGTGCAGATGGGAATGTGTGGGGGGGATGCAAGAGCTCCCGTTTGGTGCTTAGGGTGAGGGCGGGGATGTCAGGGGTGCAAGAGTCAGGATGTGGGGAGTGCATGGAGTGTGGGGGGGTGCTAGAGTCAGGGCAGAGGGCTTGGCGCATGTGAGGGGAGTGCAGGTGTCAGGACAGGGGGGCTGGGTATGTGAGGGGGGTGCAAATGTCAGGGCTGGAGTTGTGGGAGGGGGTGAAGGAGGCAAGCAGAGGGCTGGGTGTGTATGAGAGGGGTACAGGGCTCAGGGCAGGGGCTTGGGGGCTGTGCGGGGCTCAGGGCAAGGCCTGGGAGTAGGGAGGGCTGCGGTGCTCAGGGCTTTGTGTGTGTGTGTGTCTGAGGGGGTCAGGGCAGAGGGCTGGGGTGTGTGTGGTGGGGGGGGTCAGGGCAAGGGGCTGGAGGAGATATGCCCCTATTTCACCCCCACCCCAAGGCCCTGCCTCTGCTTCTTCTCTGCCTCCACCAGGAGCAGCAAGCGCGCTGACTCTGCTTGTTCCCAACCCCCTCCCTCCCAAGGGCCATCAGCTGATAAGCCGGCAGGGAGGGAGAGAGGGGTGGAGGAGGGACAGGAACCCAGCTTCTGCCCCCTTGCCCCCTAGCAGCTTTGGCCTGGAGCAGTGAACCGTGGCCACTGGGAGCCGTGATCGGACGAACCCGTGGATGCGGCAGGTTCACAAACTGGCCCAGCCCACCCCACCAGGGGCTTTCCCTGCATAAGCGGTGGAACAAGTTTGGGAACCACTGGTATAGAGCATTGTAATGCTCCAAATCAAAGAGCTGAAAATGGTGGCTTTTTGTTTTTGAAAACTCATAGGAAATTCCATAGTTAGGGGAAAAATATATGTGAAAAGAACATTAGAGTTGCAAGGTAATGCAGGCAAAGTTCAGGAACTAACAAGGTGAAGGTTATTTATGCAGCCAGAACTCCTGCCTCCTTGTGCATGAGCATTGCAATACAGTCTTAAATTATCACATACTATTTTTCCTCATGACTCTTTCCTAATTCTTTATGCATTTTGGACAGACAGTGAAGCAGGGTTGTATGGCACCTTGGTCTGATGACTAGAACACCACTTTTTTTATTTACCTCAGGAACTCTCAAATTAATTTAGTGTAGTAAATGGTCAGCGGCCTATTGAAAGAGAAAGCATGTTCGTGTGTTTTAGGCAATGAACTGGGACCCAGAAGATTGGGATTGTGCTACAGAGTTCCTGTATGAACTTTAGAAAATAATTTCTTTGTGCATCAATTCTGCATATGTCAAATGGGGGGTATTGCTTGTCAAATTTGATAGTATTTCCCAGCTTTACAGGGAATTTGTGAAAATAAAATAATGTTAGCCAGGCATTCACATACTACAATGAAGAATGCTGTAGAAAAGCCAATATAGAAAGAAATAATTTCCTACTGAGTGCAGAGTTTGGGTACATTACGCCATGGGGCCGCCTCACTTCCTGAAGCACCCCACAATTGGGAGAGCATAGAGAGGATTTAAAGCTGCCTTAACCTACCTTCCCTGTGGCCACCTCTTAGAGGCGCAGCATGGATTCTCATCCATAGTATATATTTGTATGTCTATGGAAAATACCTGAACTGATTTTATGTAATCTGCCCAAAGAACTTCACCTCTTGTAAATTCATCCCATAGGAGCTTAAACTGACAAAGTTTGGAGCATCTACAGGGATGGAGGGGAGAAGAAGAGAACAGAATGGAAAATGGATTTTAGCATGTGCAACCTATGCCCAGTGTACTATAGTTTACAAAAGAGAAAATGAATGTAATTTTAAATACATTTTTAAGTGACTATTTATTTTACAGATTGACAATAAGCTAATGTATTGGGTGTGTTTGTAATAGGATTTTATAAGTTTGTAAATGTTATTCACATGTATAGATTTCTTATTGAAATCCTAATGTAAAAGCAGAAACGTCAAGCCTACTGTATACTGTACAGAATATGCAGCCTTTAAAAGTCATTGTGCTGAAAAAAAAAACACTTAAATAGGTCTTTGGAAGTGAAATTTCTATAACAGGAAACTTTCATTACAAGAGAACTGCATTAAAATCCAGGTGTAAAGTCTCCATAGTGAATTAGATGACCTATTTTTGTCTTGGTCTAGATTTCCTGTTAAAGTTGCGATCGAAAGCATTCTTCCCGTATGAGGGCGAATGCCATTCTGATGTGTTTTCTTAAAAACTAAATCCAGTCATTGTGCTTGAATTTTGGCGTCCTGCCCACTCCGAAAGTACAAAGCAAACTTTAGCCTGCTACTCCCAAGCATGATATCCTCATTAAAGATCAGGGAAAAGAAAGGGGAAAACCCAAGGAGGGTGAAAGAGTTCATTTACATACTGTGCCAGAGGTCAGCATGTAGTTCATCACATGATAGAACTTCTATGCTGTTCTTACTCAAGCCATTGAGCTGTACTTCAGATTGCACTGAAATAAGGATTAAATTCCCTATATGTCAGCCAGCATGATAAAACTTCTTTGTAGCATTAAAATTGTAATTTTTACATCCAGTTTTCAAAATTAGTAACGCTTTTGTGCGAGTATTTGTGAAGCAACATAGAGGGCAGTGACAACGCTTGCTGTTTTAAGTCTTACCATGAGTATTTTCAATATGAAACGAAGATTATTTGCCAAATGCCTGCAGTATGCTAAATGCTTATCTTCATATTTGTCTATAAAGATCCCTGTTTGCAGATGGCTTACAATCCATCTACAGAATTTATCAACACAGTAAGGGGAACGAGAAGCTGTTCAAGTTTGCCATAATTTTTTTTCATTCTCTCTGTTTGGATTTTGTTTAAAGGCTAAAGATTTTCAGTTGCCTTGTTTTGTTAACTCTTTTTCAAGGGAGAAGTCTAAGGGTATGTCTTCACTACCAGTATCAAAGCACTGCCACGGCAGTGCTTTAACGTGGCTGTGTAGTCGCAGCACCAATGCTGGGAGAGAGCTCTCCCATGCTGGTGCACTGTCTACACTGCCACTTTACAACACTGAAACTTGCATCGCTCAGGGAGGTGTTTTTTCATACCCCTAAGCGAGAAAGTTTCAGTGCAGTAAAGTGGCAGTGTAGACAAGGCCTTTTAGCAAAATAATGTTTTATGGGGGACTAGAAGGAAGCAGAGGGTGGAAACATGATGGATTTGGTCAAGAAAAAGGTTCCTGTAGTTAGGAAGCAGCATGGAACCAGGACCCAGAGCCAAGAGTGGGAGGAGACACAGGCCTTTTTTTTTTCTGAAAAATTTCCTGCCACTGCTACCATTTAGTTCAGTTCCACTGGTGGTAGCAACAGTAATAGTACAAGTGCAAACACAGAACTGGGAGCCTGTGGCATTGTAAGCACCATGTTTGAAGACCTGCTCTGAGAATGGTTAGATCATTCAGTATTCAAAAATATTGGTAATTGCACAAGCTTTGTCTACCCTACTACTCGCAACATCACTAATACTGGTGGGAAATATTTTAGGCTGGCCTACATTCACTTTTTGACCAGTATCACTATTTTGGTTAGAGGGTTGATTATTATTATTATTTTAACTGAAATAGTTGTAAAGTTAATCAGTTATACCAGCTTATTACCCATCCTGACCACATATACCAGTATGAACAAGGCTGGATTTATATCTTACGCGTCCCTAAGCACAGCATCTTCAGCCTCCCCCCACCTACAGTTGACCTTCATGTTTTCCATAAAAAATGAAATTTTTAAATCACTTTTAACCTTTTAGGTGCCCCTAGAATGCTGGTGTGCCTAGGCACATGCCTAACAGCCTAATTGGAAATCCAGCCCTTAATATGAGCTATACCAGTATAATCTCTTTTATATTGCTATATCTTTGTTTGTACTAGGGAGGTTATACTGTTGTAGCTATAGCAGTGTAGTTAAAGTGGTAAAACTTGTGTGTAGACAGGGTCTTGACAGATTATGGTGGGCAAGAGGCTAAGTGAGACACATGCATGTATTCAGCTCATCCAAAAAGGCCATAATGGTTTGGTTGGGGCAAAATGGATTGTTGGAGAAATAGTTTTAAATTGTCCTCAGATGATGGTATGAGCTTTCCTTGTGCTGTGATGCTTGAGGAAAGGTGAAAGTAAAAATAATTGTTATGCTACTTATGGAAAAATGTTTCCACATGAGAGTTTTTCATGTTGAAGTGATGAACTTGACTTTGTGGCCCTTTATTATTTGTTAGTTTGAAGTTACTTTTTAAAGACAATTAGAGTTCTTTAAAATGATTTACCTTTCACAGTAAGAAATCTTTGCAGTTCCCTCATTAAAATTAGAAATTTCAGGTCACGCATTATTATACACAAATACTATGCAGTGTGGTCTACCTGAGCTTTGTTCTAAATATCTTAGCACACGTCCAGACTAACCCGCGGCATCGGTGGGTTAAAATCGATTGCTCGGGGATCGATATATCGCGTCTAGTCTGGACGCGATGTATCGATCCCTGAGCGCGCTTACATTGATTCCGGAACTCCATCAACCCGAACGGAGTTCCGGAATCGACACGGAGAGCCGCGGACATCGATGCCGCGCCGTCCAGACGGGTGAGTACCTCGATTTTAGAAATTCGACTTCAGCTACGTTATTCCCGTAGCTGAAGTTGCGTATCTAAAATCGATTTTAATTCCTAGTCTGGATGTGGCCTTAGTATTTCTATCAATATGTTAATATCAGTTGGATAGTTTTCAGCTCCTGTTTGTTTTATTTTCTAGTTTGGACTAATAGACTATTACTAATTTTTAGGAAAAACTACCATTCAAAATAAATTGAGACCTCGTCCCTTTTGATGTGCACATAACTAATTTTAAATGTCAATGGATGCTACATGTGCTTCGTGAGACTATACTTCTCAAAGATTTTATGAAGCACTGTGGGACTTCTGTCTGTTAGGCCTAAGCTGAGAACATGAGACATGTTTATTATGATCTCAGTTGTTAAATTTTCTTAAAGGTCAGAGTTTAATTTATGACTCTACATTCTAGTAACTAGAGCTTAGTTAAAGTGGAGCCAGTGACTGATTTCCTGTAACTTTTTTTTGGAGGGGGAGGATGTTAGAACTGAGGTGCCCCCCTTTGACTACACACAGAAATGTTTATTTTGTCCCCTAATTTATTATTATTTATTTTAATTAGAGAACATATGAGTGCTTTCCACTTAGTAACTTCTCAGTGAGGAAGAACAGAAATGTCGTTAGGTTTTAATAATTAATTAATTGAAAATATATAACCCCAGAAATAAACCAAGGGTTTGGTTTGTAGTCTGGCAGCAGTACATAGTTTATTCAAGAGTGAAAGAGATCATGTGTAGAGGATAAATTGGAGTTCTCTGGTCTTGGGAAGCCTCATTTTAGTTTAAGTAGAGGTAAGATCACATCATGAAGAGCAAGCTTTAAAAAAAAAAAAAAGTCTTAATCATGACACAGTAAAATAAATTCCAATCCTGTATGATTGGGCTGTTGATCATATGGCCTCGTTTTGTACTCTACTCAGGCAAAAATACCATTGACATAACTAGGAATCTTGCTTGATTAAGGGCTTCAGGATTGGGTCAGTGTTGATCTTAAATTTTGCTGAAAACACTTTTAAGAGAACACTTGACTTTTTTTTATTTAATCCTTGACCGTATATAATTAACATTACTGTTCTAACTTAGCAGCCAAGTTATTCTGCTGCAGGATTTCTGATTGCTTGGGTTCAGTGATTGCAAACGTGCTGTATTACACTGCATCATTGTTTTGAAATAAGAATTTCAACTTTAATGTTTGAGTGGTGATGTAAGACCACATTTCTTTTAATGTCATCTTTGCAATTGACACAGTCAGAAGTAAAGGCCAACCTTTCTTTAGTTCCACTTGGTTAACAAAGTACTTAATTTTACTTACGTCTGGAGTCTGAAGAGTTTACTTAAGAAAATGAAATGTGGAGTGTATGCCTAGTTTGAATGCAAGCTTTGTTTTGCTGCTTTGCTTACAAAAGGCTCTACCGCTCCTTTTCACACCTGGTAAAGTACAAAAGCTCAAAACAGTAAATGAGAGGAAAAAAGAAGATTGATCTTCTTGAGGTGGATGGGCAATTATACCTTTAAACTTAAAAAAAAAATAAATTTTTTTTACTAAAATAAATAGTCCCTGTCTGCATTAGAAAAATGTAACCCTGTATTCTAGCAACTTCTAGAAATGGTGCAGCTACAGTAATGTAAGCACTAGAGATTGGTGGTGAATGATTTTGTATCAAGTGAGAATTAAAAAAAAAAAATTCTGTCCCAAATCTGGACAAAAGTTCAGACTCTGTTTTTGCAAACTAAAGTCTGAAATACCATTTGGGATCCAGTCAATCAAAATATTTCATTTCAGTGATTTCTGAAATGTTTAGTTTCAATTTTGACCTTTAAAAATTTTTTTTTCTATAAATGTACTTAATTTTGAAACAAAAAATAATTTCAATCCCCCAAATTGAATGTTGTTGCAAAGTATCAAAATGTCCCGTTTCTTAATATTGGAATATTCAGCATAAATTTACTATGGTTGTGGCTCCCTAGAGTTTAAACCCAATCTCTTTGACTTTATGTATATATACAAAAAAATGCATGGAATAATTTTTTATATTGGTGGGAATAGACATAAACAGTGGAGCTACATTGATTAATCCTATATTTCTGCAACTTTCTGTATAGGCAACCCCTATTTTTCTTGCTCGCTTTACTCTCGTACTTCCCACCATTCAGAGAGACTATCCTTTAAATTAATCATTTGCATTTTGTGTATACTCAGGTTATTAGTTTGATGAGGTTCAAATTGACTGTTGCATTGTTTTCTTTACAACATTCTAGCTGGGCTATGACATCCCTATGTGCTTTTATATGGTCGTCTTGTTTGATTAGATTAAGGATGGTATTAATGGAACCAATTCCCTTACCAAAAAGCAATTGTGGTTTAAAAATCTGTAAACAAGTTTTAATTGCTTTTCTGTTCTTTACAATGCAGTAAAATATAACAATGGGAGCGTCAAACTGATAGAGTTTCCACGTTGGAAAGAGTGCAAGACAGTTTGCTAGTTCAAAAAGTTCTTAATGAGGTAAAGGATATGGGTACCAGTGAGACCCCCTTCCCATAAACCTCAGAGGTTTGGTTGATATGAGAAACTGTTTGCGGCAGCTTTTATCTCCTTCTGCTCTAGAAAATCATTTACCAGGTCAGACTTTGCATAAATTTCTAACCCTTTCTGACATAACAGAATGAAGGGATGCTGGTGCATCAGGTCTAAATTAGGAAAATTAGGACCTATAATTCTCCACCAGTGTTAGCAGTAGTGGAGGTTGTGCTGTGGGTGTTTGAGTAGTATTAAACAATATAGTGGTTTAAAAACTCAAGAGTCCTGTCCATACTACAGCTTCTAACTTTGCTTCCACCAGCAGAGCTGTGTGGGTAGTGACTCTGGGTCTTAGACCATGTCTGCATGGAAAAATTGTGCTGACCTAAGTTATGTTGGCATACAGCTGCCGCAGTTGTTATGTTGCTTGTGTGTGTGCACTTTGCTCCTTGTATCAGTAGTGTGAATTCTCATCAGGAGTGCTTGTATTGACGCAGAGTGCAGTACACCATGGGTAGGTATGCATTGTGTGATTCACCACCATCCAGTGCAAGGTGTTTTGGGAAGATTTTGCAATGCTTAACAGCCGAAACAAGTTGCAAAGGGATGACTGGAAGCGTGGGTTCAACTTCCCATAATGCAGTGTTCTCCATCCCATAATTTCATCTGCATGCCATAATATTTCATACCTTCTTTTCAAAAGCCCCACAAACCCATTTGTCCCTCCTCGCTAGCCACCGTCTCTGATGGAAGCATGGAGTCTGCGCAGCTCTACACAGTTGTCATGAGCATTGCTGCACAAAGCACCTAATCCTGCAGTATTTGCAGAACCACAAGAGGAGCTGTGGGGAATATGACAGTTCTTTAGAGGCTAGATTTCTGTGCAACATAGAAACAATTCAAGGTGGTTGGTGGCGTTCACAGAGCCTGTGGAGATGGACCATCAACACCAGAATGGGGGGCAGGGTGCAGGGGACCATGGCCCTCCCACTTTCTGAAAGTGGATGGGCCTGGCCTGTCCACTTTTTGCCTCCCTGCCGCTCCTTGTCTTCCCTCCTGTGGATCCACTGTGACGCAGACCTCTGCCTGCCTGGGATGGGAGGTCCAAGAGCAGCCCCTGGACTTTTTCCTGACTAGCAGAATACCACTGGGATTGTTGAAATGCCAGTAGTGATCACTGGAGACCCAACCTACCAGGGCCATCCATAGGCATACGCAGCTGCGTAGGGCACCATGGAATTTGGGGCACCAAATTGCCCCAAATTTCATGGTGCCCTAGGCAGCTGCATGCTGTATATGCAGAAGCACCAGCTCTGGCAGCCAGCCCTATGCCCCAGCCGGCCCCTGTGCAGGCTTCACCCACTGCAAGGGGCAGGGCCATCCCAAGAGGGATGTGGGGCCCACGACAACTCCCTCCACCCCGCCTCTTAGCCTTCCGCCCTGCTCTGTGCCTAGCCTGCCCCATTTCCACCTTTTGCCCCCAAAGCCTCTCCCACAGTGACCTCGTGCTCACCTGGCAGTGGTGGGAAGTGGAGCAACCGAGCTCCTAGCTGCATCGCTCTGCTTCCCACTGCCAATGAGTGTGGGGGGTGGTCCTTCCCCTCCCCCAAGCAACACAGCTGGGGCTGGGGCTGAGGAAGTGGAGCGGGGAGGTGGGGGGCAGACCCCTTTCCCCAAGCCCTGTCCCCTGAGCGACACGGCTGGGGCAGGGGGAGCAGAGTGGGCTGGGGCCGGGTTGTTCTGCCTCCTGCTGCCAACACTAGGCCCCTGCTAATCCTCCGGGCCACTCTCTATGAACCCTTTGAGTGCTGTGTGTGTAGTAGGGTGACCATATCACCATGCTAAAATATTGGGACACGTTGAGGTGCCATCAGCCCCACCCACGCTCCTCCCCCACTCTGTCCCAAGTCCAGCCCCCCCCATGTCCCTCCTCAGTCCCCCACCCACTGCTAGCCTCTTAACCCCCCTGCTCACCAGTCTCTCCTATGGCGCCAACTTCTCCGGAGCCAGGTGGGTGCTCGCCCACCCCCCGCCTCTTCCCACCTCTGCACCGCCCTTGCCCCGTCCCCAATCCACACCCTTTCCCCAAGTCCCCACTCCTGCCCTGCCTCTTCTCAACCTCTTCCCCTGAGTGTGCTGCATACCTGCTCCTCCTCCCTCCCTCCTGGAAAGTGCTAAGCGCCGCCAAACAGCTGTTAGGCAGTGGGAAGCACTGGAGGGGGGGAGGAGCTGGGACGTGGCGGGGGGGGAGCTTGGCTGCAACTTTTCCCCCTGGGTGCTCCAGCCCCGAAGCACTCACAGGGTCAGCGCCTCCCTCCCACTAGTCTCCTTACCTGAATATCGGGACAAATGGCATCCCAATCGTACATTGATCGGGACATGGGACAAAGAGTTAAATATCGGAACAGTCCCGATTTTATTGGGACATCTGGTCACCCTAGTGTGTAGTAACATAACATTGCCAAAGCACCTATTAATACTGTTTGTGAATGATGTCATTATCACCCAGCATATGTTGTGAACTAATAAAGATGAAATATGTTTCCAAAAACAGACTTTTATTCCATTATAATGCAAATAGAAAAACATTCATAACTTAATAAAATTTAATAAATTAAGGGAAAAGAACTTATGAATAGGAAAGCACAGTCATTTCCTTTTCAGATACATACACCAATCGTGTCTTTCATGTGTCAGTGTCTGTTAATGTCTTTAATGTCCCCAGGGATGGAGTGATAGGAGTAGTGCAGAGGTTGCTCATGGCATGTGGAATGTTGAGGGGGGCGTAGGGAGGTCCCGATATACAGTTCTCTATGGTGTAGTGCAGATGAAGCTTAAGTGAAGACATCCACAGCTAGGTCAACATAAGCTGCCTTGCGTTGACCTAAATGTGTCGTATAAACCAGAGCTAAAACAGATTAAGGAAATTAAAAAAAAAAAATTCTGACTGGTTTTAAAACTGATTAGCGCTTCAGTGTAGACTGGTTTCATGCTGGTCCATACTATGGCTCCTACCAGTTGTAAAACAGATTAGCATTTCAGGAGAATTTCCCCAGAATGGATAGGCCCTTAGAGCCCAGTCTTGCTCCCATTTCATAGGAATTTCGGATGGAATCAGGTCCTTAAATTTGTACGTAGTTTACATTTTGAGGAAAAGAAGCCTATACTACTTGATGGTAGGAAGAACGTTCTATAGTCACATATCCATATTATTTTAAAAGGAAGTTTATTTCTATTTGAGATTTTAATTTGAGAGATGCCAACACTGATGCCTGTTTCCCCTCCCCTCCATCAGTATGGTATATAATTCAATTAGTTTTAAATACTGGTTCTAAAGCACCCACAGAATCCTTTGTTACACAGGTACTAAAATAATTCTTTATTTGAAAATTCTTTTTTTTTTATTTCCATGTTACTCAAACTTCTGTTTCTGCTTTTGTTTCTTGTAGAATGGAAGATAAGAAAATCAGATTTGTCCTGCAATTTTCTGGACAGGGCAACTCTTTTTTGTATTTTTTTTAATAAGTCTGTAACATTTTTTCCACTACTATGAGTAAGTTGTATTAACTTTTAACCCAGGATAGTTCTGAAAGTGAACAGTCTTTTTTTCCCCGCTCCCTCTCTCTTATTACACTATCTATACTTTATATGTTGAGTAGGAGTGCCTAGTAGTAGTATCTCAAACAGATCTGTAACTGGCTAATTTTTAACTGGATACCTCTGGAAGGACTTCCAGATCTATCTAATTGCAAGGCAGCTGGCATTGTTGTATGTACCTCTGTGACAACCAGTGTCGTCATTCATATCTCAGAAATGACATCAGTAGTCTGTGTTCAAGGTTATTTGTTTGTTTGTTTTTTAAGTCCTTGAATATAATCAGCTCAGAGGTGGTCAAGTTTTTTAAATAAACAGAAGTTTCAATGGAACAAGTGTACACAACTTTTCTGCTTGCCTCATGGCATTCAAGGCAATAGTCGAAAGCATTCTCCTGAATGTAATAAAGAGCTGCTTTTACACCTTTTAAAAAAGATTGTTGTTTCCTATTGCCAAAAGTATAAAATGTGTTAATTTGGGAGATATGAAAAGATTATAATATGTATTGGGACAGGAGGCAACACATCATGTAAAGCAATGCATTATTAGTATGATATATAATGAACTCAGATCAGATATGAAAGTCTAATAGATAAGTATCTAGAATTAACTTAAACATCCTGTTGGTTTATGTTTTTACCTTATGTCTCAGATTAATCATCAAGTGAAGGTTTGGCTCATTGGTTCACATCACTTAGAGTCCTGCTTTGCATTAAGGGGGCACTTGTGCTCACGTTATTCTTGCTGGATATCTACCACCTTTCAGAACTACCTGTATTTAGTTTCAGTAATGAACAGATTATTTCTCTCAGAAACTGCACCCATGTTCCACCCCCCCTTACCCCCAAGTCCACTTCAGGAGTCCCAGACAGGTCTCAGGTCTGTCGCTATCACCTGTCTCTAGGTAGGTACCCTTGTCCCACTCCCTTCTGACTGGGAGCTTTTAAGGATGCACAGCATCCTTCCTTACACTATGGTAGGCTTGCTTGGTATATCTATCTATCTATCTATCTATCTATATATCTATATATATAGCAGTTTTCAGGTATCTAAAAGGGTGTCATCAGGAGGAGGGAGAAAACTTGTTCACCTTAGCCTCCACTGATAGAACAAGAAGCAATGGGCTTAAACTGCAGCAAGGGAGATTTAGGTTGGACATTAGGAAAAAGTTCCTAACTGTCAGGGTAGTTAAACACTGGAACAAATTGCCTAGGGAAGTTGTGGAATCTCCATCTCTGGAGATATTTAAGAGTAGGTTAGATAAATGTCTATTAGGGATGGTCTAGACAGTATTTGGTCCTGCCATGAGGGCAGGGGACTGGACTCGATGACCTCTCGAGGTCCCTTCCAGTCCTAGAGTCTATGAATCTATGAATCTGCCAAAAGGCCAGTACCTGTTCTTTGCTTTCTCTCCAAGGGCTATAAACTGTGTATTGTGACAGTTACAAGTTACCAAACAACTCTTTCTAAGCACCATGTTTAGTTTTAAGGGTAAAAGCAATACAGATAATTCATATATAATTAAAATGGATTTAGACACACCAAAAAAACCCATGAGTCTTATGGGTCCCCGGTAAACCAAAGGTTTTTCTAGCCCTCCCCCAGGAGTTGCAGGCTGCCTTTGAACAGAAGATCCTGTCCATTTGTTGAATCAGAAAGAAGACCTGAGTCAATTCAAGTTCATCGTCCTTTTATACCAAAAGTCCTTTCTTTGTCTCTTTTTCTCTGGAAAACCCATCTTAAACTAATATATGCAAAGCATTCCAGGGGGCGGTACCTTTGTAGAGATGTTTTTAAATTAATCATCCACCACTGTTCTTGGTTACCACAATTCCTACAGGAACTCTCTCCCATGCAGTAGAGCACAATCATACATAAATCATTCATAGATTTAATACAAGATGGTATGTCATGCATTAGTAAGCCAGTAGCTTTTTTTTAGCTTCTTTAAAGGCAATAGGAAGACCGGGAGGTGGTGTGGTTTACTAATTAGAGCACTTCACTGGGAATCAGGAGCTTGGAAACTGACTGACTTTCTGGGTGACGTTTGGCAAGTTACTTAACATCTGTGTCTCCATTTCACAGCTGGTAAAATTTGGTGTGGGGACATCCGTATCTGAAAATTAAATAATTTATAAAAATAAATTTAAATTTAAAAAACTAATTAAATTTTGTCAGGGTTTAAACCATATTTTTAAAGCTGTTTAGACATTGCTATGCTTAGCCTTGCAATGTCCAACTGCTTTGAGAGCTTAAATCTCATTGTCAAAAGGGATTTAGGCACCTAGCAGCCTAAATCCTTTTGGCTGTAAATGAAATTTTTGGTTCTTAAGTGCCTAAATCCCTTTTGACAATGAGATTTAGACTTCTTAAATGAGTTAGGAATTGCAATGTCTAAATATCTTTACAAACCTGGGCCTTAATCAATTAATGGTTTGTGAAGTACTCAGATCTTCAGATGGAAAGTACTATATAAATGCTCTTTTTCTTTCTTTTCAAAAATCATCTGCATGTATGCTCTTGCAATAACAAGATAATATCTTAATTAAGTTTGTCTCAGTGAAGATAGGGTGGAGTTTAGTTGGATTCTATCAGACATAGCCCTGGTCATGGTAATCCATATATTTGACCTTCAGGTTTTAATTTACTGCAACTCATTATTGTTCCAGGAATGAAGCCATATGCTTTGAAAAGCTCCATCTGGTACAGAATGCAGCAATCCTTCTTTATAGGTCTTTGTGAAAACACGACCCAGTGCTCTACTTTCTGCTCCCATTCTCCATTGAATAGAATCTCTCTCAAGATCTCTGTCCTAATAATCAAACACTTCTATGGGATTGGCCCTCAATGATCTCTCCATGACCATGACCTTTCATGGCTTCTGTGTTTCACTGGGGGACAGGGGGCGCACATGGGCATGGGAGATGGAACTTTCTGGACTAAGACTACAGAATTCACTCCACCTAGGAGATGAGTGATCATGGAGCTAAGTACATTTAGTCCTAAATGTAAAAGTAACTTTTTCAGTTTAGCTGTTTCTCAATAATTTCCTCACTTTTTCTGACAAAGGCCAGCACGCCCCCATACATAAATAAGCAGATAACCTCTAAACTAATCAAACTCACTTTCTCATAGGCTTAAAAGGAAGAGGGAGGGGGTGGTTGTCGTTATTTCTATTTTTAAATATTTCAAGACACTCTGAGATGAGCACAGTAATGGAAGCCATATAAACACCTAGTTAGATAGCGAATCTTAGAAATTCGCTTTTAACATTTGGCAAGCAGCAGATGGTTGTGGTATGACTTACTGTAGATTTTTGTTTTGTTTTGTTTCAGCTCTGGAGGGTTTCTAAGTAATGAAGCCTTTCCTCTTGTCATACAGGAAAATGTACAACTGAGATGATGACTGGGTGGGGGTGTGGTTAAGATTCTCATCAGGCTATACTCTGATGCTTTGAAATCCTGGGAAAGTTAAGAATTTCTCAATTTAAAAAAAAAAATCTTCAACATGTAAAATTTGTTTTCTTCATGGCAAATTTCCCATTGGTAATGGATTTCTATATGTCTGGTTTAAGATTGCAAAATTTAAACACTTCTTGGGACTTCTATATTCCATAGATCCAAAATAAGTACAAGAAAGGGCCCCTGTAAGGGCTAGAGGGAGGCCCTGGGAAGAAGCACCACATATTTTTTAATTCCTTTTATCAGAACTGTAATTGGAATATGGTTCCAAGTTCACTGAGTAAGTCATCACATATTACAATTATAATACCACACTGAAGGAAAAGAGACACTGAATTTTGTAATTCCCTGGAAATCCCAGGAAAATATCCTTGCATTTCAAATTCCTACATCAGTGGACACCCTGGTATAGCATCATATATGAGATTTTGGAGTCTCTATCACAGAACTCTGTGTAAAATTGGGATCTCTTACTTATGCAGGAGCGGACCAGGGTTTCTGGCACCCTAGGCAGAATTCGGGGGGGTGGCATTTTGTGCGCTCCCCACGGAGTGCGCGGGAGCTTCCGGTTCTGCTCCCATCGCGCTGCCGAAGAAGGACCCTCTGCCGAAATGCCACAGGCGACAGCGGCAGTCAGTGAGCACGTCGGCAGAAGGTCCTCCTTCGGCGGCGCTACGGGAGCGGAACCGGAAGCTCCCATGCACCCCGTGGGGCGCGCACAAAATGCCTCCCGCTGAATCCTGGCGCCCTAGGCGATCGCCTAGGGTCGCCTAATGGAAGCGCCAGCCCTGACTCTATGCATTCTTCCATGTTTCAACTACAACACTGTAGTAGTATTAGGCAAGATGGAGATGGTAGAAGAAGCTGTATTGCAAATCTTTGAGGTTAACAAATTTACAGTCTAATTCATAGAGTAATGTTAGTGAAAACAACTGAGTAAAGCCACATGTCCTTGAAGCAACCAAGATCTGAGAAAAGGAATTTATTAAACTAGAGCTAATTTTAAGGCTTATCTACATTAGGGTTTTCTGTAATGGAGTAGGCACAGTGAAGCAAAGCTCCTATGTAGGGGCCTGTCTACACTTAAAATGCTACAGCAGCGCAACTGCCCCCAGTGCCACTATGGTGCTTCAGTATAGACAGTTCCTGCTCCATCAGTGTAGGTAATCCATCTGCCTGAGAGGCGGTAGCTAAGTTGATGGAAGAATTCTTCCATCGAACTAGTGCAGGGGTGGGCAAACTTTTTGGGCTGAGCCACATCTATGTATGGAAATTGTATGGCCAGGCCATGAATGCTCACAAAATTGGGGGTTGAGGTGCGGGAGGGGGTCAGGGCACTGGCTGGGGATGAGGGGTTTGGGGTGCAGGAGGGTGCTCCAGGCTGGGACCGAGGGGTTTGGAGGGGGATCAGGGCTGGGGCAGAGGGTTGGGGCACAGGATCGGATCAGGGTGCAGGCTCTGAGTGGCGCTTACCTCAAGCAGCTCCCAGAAGCAGCGGCATGTCCCTCCTCTGGCTCCTGTGCGGAGGCATGGCCAGGCGGTTCGCAGCCAATGGGAGCTGTGGGGCTGGTGCTTTGGGTGGGGGCAATGTGTGGAGATCCCTGGCTGCCTCTGCGCATAGGAGCCAAAGGGGGGACATGCCACTGCTTCTGGGAGCTGCTTGAGGTAAGTGCCGCCCAGAGCCTGCACCCTGACCCCCTCCTGTGCCCCAGCCCAAGTGGGAGTTTGAGGGCTGGATTCAAACATCTGGAGAGCCGGATGCAGCCCCTGGGCTATAGTTTGCCCACTCCTGATCTAGTGCCATCTACATGGAGACTTGGATCAACTTAATTTCCCTGGTCAGGAGTGTGGATTTTTCATACTCCTGACCAATGTAGTTAAACTGACCTAATTTTCTAGTATAGAGCAGATCTAGAGGTGTGACTTTCTGTGGTTTTAGATAAAATGGAGCACTAATTGAAGCTGAGCTAAGTTGTATCAATGTACATCTACATAATTGAAGTTGTACTGGTGTAGCCACTTGGGTAAAAGTCCCTAAATGTAGCCAAACTGCATACATTTAGATTTTATTCTAAAATTAATACTTAATTGTTATAAATAAAAAATATGATAAAACTTAGTATGAATAGCAATGTTTACATTTTGGTTAGAAAATAAAAATAAATACTTTTGATTTTTGATACATAAGAAGTATTTATTGTTAAACAAAGCATCAGTAGTATTACAGATTAACCTTGTAATAAGGTCTGAGAGGTATTAACGTGCACAGTGCCTTATCTTGTGCTTTATCTGACCTTTATCGGTTGACTTTAATATCCTTTGTGGTTGCTGGTGACGTGGTTTGTTTTAGACAGTAAGAGATTTGGGCTCCTGTTTGTTTCACTGGTTTATCCCTGTTCTCTGTATTCTTTCCTTTTAAAGAATTAACTAGGTAAAATACAAGAAAACAAAACAACAAACTGCATACAATGGGTATGTCATGAGCCTGATGTGTCTGAAGTATACGGTCTAGATTACAGAAAGCATGTTGAATAATTATGTAGCATGAAAATGTGTTAGAATCTAAAGGAAAAGTTGTTTGTAGTGGTAACAATGGGAGAAGCTGATGAATGAAATGCTATATTGTAGCTCATCTAGAGTAGGTTCAGGAGAGAGCCTTTTCTTTTTCCAGCATGGCATCCCAGGAATATGAACACAAGGGCTTTCTGAGCACTTTGAGATGGTAGGGGGTATAGACATTGGTGTATTAGCGTCCCAGGTAGTATGGTTAGAGCTACACCTTATCTTCATCTGGAAGCAGGTATTCAAGAGCATGCAACCTTCACCTTTCACCAGCAGATACAGGCTATGTCTACCTTGTATACCTTACAGTGGCACAGCTGTGCTGCTACAACTGTGCCCCTGTAAGGTCTCCTGTGTAGCCGCTCTTTGCCGGCAGGAGACAGCTCTCCTGCCAGCAAAATAAAGCCACCCCCAGTGAAAGATGGTAGCTTTGTGGTCAGGAGAGCATCTCCCACAGACACAGTGCTGTCCACACCGGCGCTTTTCGTTGGTAAAACTTTTGTTGTTTTTTCATTGGTAAAACTTGTCATTTTTTCACACTCGACGGACAAAAGTTTTACCAATGAAAGTGCAGTGTAGACATAGCCACAAAGTGCTACGCAGCGCATTTCTTCCAGCAGTAGAGGCATTGTACCTGCTCCTTCCATGAGCAGAATTCCCTGAACCTTCCACATGTCTCACTGTTTTTCAGGGAATATGGCAATTTTAATAAAACATTTAGGGCCAAATTCTGTCTGTAGACGCACACAGGAAGCTTCTGTTAACTTCAACAGTAACTCCACATGCACATTTGGAAGCAAATTTGGCCCTAAATATACTTCGGCCAAATGTTGCCCTCAGTTACTTTAGTGAGACTGGGACATGTGTAAATGAAGGTAGAATATAGTCTTTTGGGTGGTGGTGGTAGAGATTGAAAAACAAATTTCTGCTCCATGACATTTAAAGATTAGTTTAAAAATGACATGAGAAGAACTACCCCTCCCAGTGTACAGGAGACAAAAATGAGGGAAGACCTGCTCCTAGGAGATAGCAAGGGTCTTGAGGAGTCTGCCAAGGAGACATCTGGGTCAGCATGTTGGAGGGGAAACTCAGTCACCCTTCTCGGCAGCAGAGAAGGGATTGCTGGCTTCCTCACCAGGGCACTGCTCAGTACCCTGCTGGTATGACCTCCTGTCTTTCCCATCAACCTCTGGTTAGATAATATTATTCCAAGCTTGAAAAATGTCTCTTTCTATAGTAGAATAGCCATTGGGTTGGTGTATTTTAAAGGTTTCATTTGCATGAGTGTACTGTGACTGAAGTGAATAATCTTGAGTGAGTAAACATGTTTACTCTTCCTCTAGGACATGTGCTGTATTTGAGTCACAGGAGTAGATTATTATTGTTTTTATAAGCTATAACTTTCTTGCTTGGCTTCAGTTACTTCAGTAACTACTGTTGAAGGTTGAGTTTGGAAACTGTTTCTGTTTGAAAGGATGATGTCATTGATTTACATAGGATTCATCCCTGCCTCTTTCCTACGTACCCCACAAGCATAGAGAGACCTGGATGCAGGAGACCTAGATCAGTTGTTGTGCTGGATACAGGATCCTGGTAGTTTACTGCACCACTTGTACACGGAGAATAGGTTTGGGTGGCAGAGGCAGGTCAGGGGAAAAGGAGGGGCTAATGGGATTTGTTACTGTTAGTTCATCTGCCATTTCCCCCACCCTTACACTTTGAAAGGGCGGCAGCCAGGAGTTCACAATATTGCAGCCTTGAGGATGAAATATTGGCTGTGGAGTAGCTTGGCTTATGTGGTATGATCCGAGGGTGAGGTTTCAGATCCCCAATGGGATGGTCTGCTTAAGCACACAGCCTAATGACTTGGGTCACGTGTGGGGTCAGGCTTTTCCTCATAAGGTGTGCATTTTTTATTAGCCAGAACAGATATGTTTCTACTGGAGAAATATGCTCACTGTTGCCTCCATCCTACTCCAACAGAGCCCTCAGCAGTTGCCGTTGGTAAAAATTTACCCTCTCCCTGGCATTTGGCTTTATTGACAAAAGAAACTCAAAATTAAAACTACAGAAAATCTAGCTCAAACTTGGCTGCCACCAGGGTTCCTCCCCAGGGGCTGCTCAGCCCACATCTAAGGCTCTCTGTAGAGCCACATCCGCTTCCCTTGTAGCCAAGTGGTGTAAGGAGCCACCTATGATAATGAGTCAGCAGAACCCACTTTAGATCTTCCAGCAGGATTTTCACCTGGTAATAAATGTGCACTTTCAGGAAACAAAGCAAGCCTGCTGTAACACTTACAGTTTGTTGAAGGGGCACTGTAACCATGCGGGACTCACCCCTGCGGCGCCTCCTGCTGGTACCTTCAGGGAATTAGCTCTCCAGCCATCGGAGCACCCTCTGCAGGCTGGTGTCCTGCTCTTCCTGGCCCCAGACATGGTGCCCTTTGCACGCCAGGGTGCTGCCCCCTGGCTGTACACCCTTAGTCTCTGGGTCTCCCCCCCCCCGGGAACCCCACCTCCCCCACTATCCCCACCTCGCCTCAGTCTTTGGCTACTGCCCAGTCTCCATCTAGCCCCCGCTCACTGGGGCAGACTGCAGTATAAGCCACTCATCACAGGCAAGGGGGTTTGGATCTGCTGCTTCCGCCTGCCCTTTTGGGCTGCCCCCTGCAACCTCAGTACCTATTTGGCTTTATACTAGGCCTGCAGCTTGGGGGTTTCCAGGCCAGAGCTCCCCAGCTCCCTGGGCCTTCCTCCAGCCCCCTGGGCCTTCCTCCAGCCCTGCTCCACCTCAGGTACCTTGGTACACTCCCAGCAACCAGGTCCCTCCCTCTCAACAGGCTAGAGAGAGAGTCTGTGCTCCTAGCCCACTGCCCTCTTACAAGGGCCAGCTGAAGCCTGACTGAGGTGTGGCTACAGCTGAGGCTGCTTCCCCACTCATCCTGGGAACTCCTCCTGGCAGCCACGGCCCTCTCCTGATATGTTTTAAGCCCTCTTAAGGCTGGAGCAGGTGACCACCCCGCTACAGGCACCATCAAGTAAAATTTGGCCAAAATGTAAATTTTGTATCAGCAAATTTCTGCAAAAGCTAAAGACCATAGAAATATTCCCATGGCACTAAATATATATGAATATATCCAATAAATACAGTAGCTTTTAAACAAATAAACCATACCCTATAATGTGTGCACACTAAACACTGTACGTGGAGTACGTGAAAGTGAAATTGGTTTAATTTATTTTGATTATCCAAGATAAGGAAACAGGAAAAAGCAAACAGGTTAGAAAATGATTAGTAAATTTGATTTTTTCTTTAATCTTTTCAATTTTACTAATCTAAAATAATGCTAGTTTCATAGATATCAGCTGAAAAATCCACATGCCAGTGGGAAGTTTTCCGCAGTGAATGAGTCTACGTCATCCCACCCATAGAACCTGGAAATGGTTCTAAAACTGCACTTGATCAGTTGATGCTTGACCTCTTGCTGGTGATGGACAAAGAACAGGTGCCTGTGTTGATATTATTAGCTCTATTACCTGTCTTTGATATCATGGACCACGAAGTGGTGGTAAAAAAAAAAAGCTGTGCATGCATATATATGTATATTTATTTTATTTTGGTTTATTGGCCAAACAAGAAAAATCTAAAGGAAGAAAATGTTAGTTTTGAACCAAAACTGAATTTCTTTGGGGTTTTTCTCACTGAAACAAAAAACATTTCTTTGGATTGGAATGAAATGTTTTGAATGTCAACTCAAATAAAAAAGAAGTGTCAAATCAAAACAATCTTTTCTAAATAAAATGTTGACTTGAAATGACATTTTGACACAAAATGTGAAATAGATTGAACATCTTTGAAATGGTTCAGTGTGATTAGTTAAAAAAAATGCAACATTTTCATTTTTTTTCAGCCAACACTTTGCCAAATTTGCACTGAATTTGCAAATAGCTTTGGTGCCCTGAAAAATGCATTTTTTGGCAAATTGATTATTCACTAAAAAAAATTCACCTAGTTCTAGTGGTGTTAGCTCACCGATGGATCCTGTTGGGAGTGGGCAGAGTTTCTGTATATTTCTGAGTCTTTCCAGAGGGTAGCAGTGGATTAGTCTGTCCCGTGTTATTCTGCAGGGTTATATCTTGCCATCCCTTTTGCTAATCATATTTATGAGTTTGTTAGGTGGTTAATGAGGAGATATAGGGTTTGTGATCCCTTCAATATGGTGACCACCCCGAGTTCTGTGTTTCCACCTTGTCTAACACACATGGTGTTATCTCAGTGTCTAGTTGAGACTGAAGTGGGGATGAGGGCTAGCTGGTTGGGGCTCAATCCCAGTAAGACAGAGATGATGGGATGGGGAAGCAACCAGGAGAGCTGAAGATTTTATTAGCCCCTGTACTGTTTGTGTAAACCATCTAATTTTTATATAAGTTTGCAATTTAGGGGGCTTATAAAAGCCTCATTTGCTTTCAAATGATCAAGTTGCAGCTGTGTGTGAGGATGGCTCTTTTAAATCTGTGTCTGCCCAGAAACTTGCAGCCCCTTTTTTTTGATGCAGACCTTCTTATCCATCATCCATGTTTTTGTCACATTGAGGTTAAACTACAGCTGTGATCTCTACATAGGGCTGTACTAAGCATTTGGAAATGTACAGTAACTCCTCACTTAAAGTCGTCCCGGTTAACGTTGTTTCGTTGTTATGTTGCTGATCAATTAGGGAACATGCTCGTTTAAAATTGTGCAATGCTCCCTTCTAATGTGGTTTGGCAGCCTCCTGCTTTGTCCACTGCTTGCAGGAAGAGCAGCCCGTAGGAGCTAGCTGGTGGGGGCTTGGAACCAGGGTGGACCAGCAGCCCCCCTATCAGCTCCCCGTTCCCTTAAGTTCCCTGTGCAGTAGCTGCCAGCAGGCTATCAATTGCTGGCGGTTCAGCTGTCCCTCCCCCCACTGCCCTGTGCTGCTCCTGCCCTTTGCCTTGGAGCTGCTTCCTGAGCCTCCTGCTTGCTGTGCGGGGACAGGGGGGAAGGGGAGGGACTAATGTCAGGGTGTCCTCCTACACCCTGCTTACCCCTTCTCCATATAGAGCAGGGTGGGGACACAGATGGAGAGAGACAGAGAGAGCCTGGGGCAGCAGCTGCTGTCTCAACTTCCTGATCCACTTAAACAGACGATGAACTTAAGAGTGGGTCAGCTTACTTAAAGGAGCAGTGTGCATTTCTCTCTCTCTCCCACACACAACGTGTGTGTCTGTCTCCCTGGTACAGTCCTTGTTTCAGCTCAGGTGGTCTGTAGTTGAATGTGACACTGTGTTGAATACCACCAAATTCAGGGCTGACTTTGAAATGTATTAAAAACCATGTAATGTTGCTTCATCACTTCTCTTCCATCTCTCTTTTCAAACCTCCTAATTTTCCCTTCATTTCTGCCTCTGCCCTACCTTCAGTTTCTGCTAGACTGTGGCTCCGATGGCCTTGAAATAAAGTGTGGCGGCCATGTATGAATTTGGTTTAAACGTAGTTTCTGTGAAAACAGTTTCTTGCACACTTAGGCTGGCTAGTGTGGATGGGGACAAACCAAATTAGAACCAGCTTTAAAACAGTATTCTCTCAGTTGAATGAGAGTTTTAAATGAGCTGTTAATACATACACCTTGGCTGGTTACAGGTTTCAGAGTTGTAGCCGTGTTAGTCTGTATCAGCAAAAACTACAAGGAGTACTTGTGGCACCTTAGAGACTAACAGATTTATTTGGGCATAAGCTTTTGTGGACTAAAACCCACTTCATCAGATGCACGGAGTGGAAAATACAGTACCATCTTTTCATGTACTCTGTATATATCTTCCTACTGTACTTTCCACTCTGTGCATCTGATGAAGTGGGTTTTGAGCCCATGAAGGCTTATGCCCAAATAAATTTCAGTCTCCAAGATGCCACAAGTACTCCTCATTGTCCTGGTTGGTTAGATTGTGTTAAACATTGTATGAAGTGAGGCATGTTTGAATACAGATCCTTAACTGGGTTTCAGTAGGTTTGGAGCCTTAGTTTAGATATGCATGCTAACATGTTAGCAAACATTTTAAAAAGAGAAAAGTTTTTTGTTTTGTTTGTAAACATAATTGCCTCCACTCTCTCTCCAGAAACATTCTCTGCTATTATTGTTTGTTTATTGGGTACTTTTACAGAATTAAAGTTCTGTAAGTCTTTGGTTTCATTCACTCCTTAATTCTGGCCTTCCTTCTCCGTTCTAGAATCCCATCCATCTTTCCGGTATGTCAATCTCTCTAGAATATTGCAGTGTTTGCTTGAGGCAGAATGAGCCGACAGTCTCCTCTGAGACTGTAATACTGCTGTTTGGCTGATGTCCCAGGGGTGCTGGAAAGTGATGTGGTCTGCACAATCTCTCTCTGCCTCTTGACCAGAAACTGTCAGGGTCACAAGACATGAATATCATGTTTGTGACGCTTTGAGCAAGCAAACAGATAATATTTTTTAAAGAACGTTTTATGTAGTCGGTTGAATGTAAAAGCACAATATCTTTGAAGAGCCGTTCCCTGCAGGGAATCTTCTAATGGCTCATCTACCTCCTTGGTGGAGCACAGAGAGAGAGAGTGCTATAATTATGGAATTGCCTCTGGTCCCTTGATGAATCCCTTCTGTTCTTTCTGACATTAACAAGGCAAGGGAACTTCTCTTCCGTACTGTATAATGGTCTGGAAAGCTTGCATTTTTCAGTTGAATGCATTTACGTACCGGAAGTCAACCATAATCTCCTCTTACTTTTAAAAGCATTTATACTAGATAGTTATGCTCACATGGCTTCAGATATGCATTTAGTTTTCATAAATGCTAGGTTAGAGTATGCAATTTGTGCTGAGAGACCAAAAGGTGGTTACATAAACAATACATTTATAAATACATTTTAAAAATATAATTTCCTAAAAATATTTATTTGTACAACTTTAAGCAAGAATGTGCTGCATTTGGCCCATTTTTTTTCTGTTCCTCCTCAATGCGAGGGTTGAGTAAGCTTGGATTCAGTTTCAGTTTTGGGTTCAGCTTCCATTGTAAAAGGCATGTGAATGCAGAATCCGCACTTTTTGTTACCCACTGTCCACTCCCCCACCCCACTGTCCACTCCCAAATCCTTAAGTTGCTGTGCAGCATGTAGTAATATCTACCATCTTTTCAGTGAAGTTATATACAATAGTATGAAGTACATCAGTGATTGTTGTTCTTCAGGACAATTGAAATAATTGCCGGACAATTCCTCTCTAGTTAAGTCTTTCAGCATTCTCATTACAAGCCCTTATTTCTAAGAAATTAAGACTTGGCCATAAAAATCTTATTTGTTCTGGAACTTGGCATTTAGGGTTTTGGCTTGGGAGAAGTTATTTTTTTGTTTTTGTTTTTTTAATAATAAAAAAGTACGTTAAACTATTGTTAAGGATTTCTTCAGACCACAAATATGAGGGAATCTTCAATAAAGGATGAAACCCCCTTATTTTTCATAAACATTGCATGATTCTCCACATATTTTCTGATCTTACTCTTGTTAAAAATGTGCCTAGCCCAGTGGGGTTACTTTGGGACAGAATTTCAGCCTTAGCTTTAAGGCCCCTCCTTTTTTTGAGTTTGCCAGCATTTTAAATTTACTTCAACTTAATAGTTTACCTTCCTGTATCTCGCTGCCTCATTGACCCTCCACCTCATTCCAAAGAGTATTTGTCCCCTCTTGCTTATATCTTTTAATTTCTCTCTCGCTATTATTTTACATTGTTTTATTTGATTAAAGCATTTGGGCATATAGTTTGAAGGAAAGATGTTACAGATAAAATAAAGTTGTTTTATTAATGCAGGTAGTGTTAAGTTTGGCTGCATAGTTTTTCGGACAATAACAATCTTGAAAACAAGCTAGCTAATTTGAAGAATTTCATCTTAATAAGCAGGCTGTTGCAGGAGTAAGCCCTACATACATTTCCAGCACTTTTCCTTCTAAACTTAATTTTATGTTCTGTGTTCTCTGGTTATGGCAAAAAAAAAATCTTTTTTTTTTTTTTAAAATAAAAGAAATCATTTAAAAATTGTTGGAGAATATTACTTTAGTCTTAGATGTCTACAAGGGCTACCTTAAACACTCTGGAAAGGCAGTGTTCAGAGCTGTAACTTCACACCATTTGGATTTGGTAATATTCTGATGGAGGGCAGAATTATGTAGATCCAATTTGGCTCAACCCCTAGCCAGAATCACTGAGGTGTGGTGCAGTGATCACTGTTCTGTAGTCAGCAATGTAACAGGATCATGCATATTCAATATTTTAGAATCGCTGCCAAGCCTTCCAGGCTCAAAGGACCCAAATGTCTTTCCTCACCTCAAAGGCCCTGTGTCCATTCTTTCCAGCAGAGGGGGGTTGAAGAGCTTGTCAGTGCTGATCCATGGGCCATTTAGAGAAGTTGTTAGACACCTACAATGCTTCCTTCCCTTGGGAACATGCTGTTTCTACAGAACTCTTATCTAGAGCTGAATGAAATTTTTGTCTGAAATTTTTTGGGGTTTTTGGGTTAAAAAAACACATTCAGATCGGCTGAGACATTTAGTGAATTCTTGCTGATTTAAGTGAATCGTTTTTTTCAAAGTGGGCAAAAAAAAAATGAAAATGTCAAAGTGGTTTGTTTTGACATCAAAATGAAATATTTTGATTTTTCAGGCTAGGTTCATGAGCCGATTTTGGCGCCATTCCAAAACCAGAAACTCAGGCTGAGGAGGTGGTGGTGGTTGCCCCCAGTACTCAACAGCTGCATAGTTAAGGCATTCATCTAGTAGGAGGGAAACCCAGGTTTGAATCTTCGCTCTGGAGCAGAGCAGTGACTGAACCCAGGTTTCTCTCCTCCCACGGAAATGTCTTAATCACCAGGTTATAGGTTAATGTGGGGCAGGTCTTTCTCATTCTCTCCTGGTGGAGCGTTTCCACTTTATGTAAATAATTAAACAGTCATTGGAACAGGAACTGGAACCTGGATGTTCTCGTTCCCAGGAGGGTTTCCTAACCACCAGGCTATTGAGTCATTCCCCTTTTTTCCCCTATATCTGTGGCCCAGTGACTCTGTTTTTACAAAGTAAAACAGCTGCAACAGGAGAGATTGACAGAGAATCACTGCAAAATACACTTACCCCTCTCTAGGCAAAGAATTTATCCCAGGTCTCGCCCCTCCCAGGTGAATGCCCTAACCAGCAGGCTATTGGCCGTAAGAGGGGTGGCACCACTACCACTTTCTCCGTTTTGTGGATCTAGTCCTTTATTTCCTTTTAAGTTAAAAAGGTTTAAAATGTCCAAAATTGTAATGAACTTCAATTCACCAACAATTGTGAAAAATATTGGTTTTGGTTTGACCCAACCTGATTTTAAAAAAAATTTTAGACCTTATAATGAACCAAAAAATCAATTATTTGCACAGCTCTGCTCTCAGCCTGAACATGGGGTGGCTGAGAATGGATTCTCCGTATGTCAGCACAACACAGTGCCACTATACTAGGGGACAGCTTCCAATTTGTTTTTGACCCTAGATGACTTACTGTTTTTGTTTCAGACTTGAATATAGTTTATTTCAAATTTAGTGAAGTTTATTATTATTTTACTTCAGTGTATCATGGTAATACCCAGAGGCCCCAGTCAGGATGGGACCCCATTCTGCTAGATGTTGTAGAAACACAAAGGTAGATCTGTTCCCTGCCTTGAAGAAGTTATTCATATTTCTCTCTGTAGAGCTTTTTCTAGAATGTTCCTCGGCCCCTCAAGCCTAGAGCGACCGTATTTCCCAAAGGGAAAATGGGACATCGTGCAGGGCTTGCCTGAATGCACCCCCCTCCCTGCATGGAGCTGGCTCAAGCCGCTCGCCTGAACTCTGTCGCCCCCCCCCCCCTCCTTGCAAGGCTGGGGCTGGCATCACTGTTCACCTGAGCCCTGCCTCTGCTCCTATGTGAGCCTGGCATCGCCGCTTGTCCTCCCACCAGATGTTCCTCCACACCACACCACACTTTTTTGACAAAAGTGAACATTTTTCCCTTTTGCTCTTGCCAGCTAATCAAATCGGCAAGAGCAAAGAGGATAAATGCCCACTTTTGCCAAAAAAGTAGGGACAGACCAAACTGGGCTTAAAAAATGGACTGTCCTGGGCAAAATGGGATGTATGGTCACCCTACTCAAGCCTGGGTTCCAGTTACAGTTTCAAAGAAACAGTACTCATATCATTGCAGGTACCACATCAGAAATATATGTTTCCCATTCACTTGCTCATTTTGTTGGTAATGTTTGTTATTTTATTTCTTTTTCTTATGGAGAGCGCTGTGTGTGTGTGTGTGTGTGTGTGTGTGTGTGTGTGTGTGTGTGTGTGTGTGTGTGTGTGTGTGTGTGTGTGTGCAAAATTATAAAAATGTGTGGTAGGTCCTCTGCTACTGTAGGTAAAGGAGAGGAAGAAAGGAACAAAGTCCATTTTCTTCTTGCAGTAGATGTCAAACTGACTAGCTAATGCAGGAAATATTCCACCTCCATGGCTTTAAAGGGCTAATAGGGTTGTCAAAGCTGCAATGCACTGCTACTGGGGGAAGCATGAATCTCATGTCATTATACTAATGAGTCTCACCAGCAATTTAGAAGCACCATTGAATGAGTCAAAAAAGTGACATTAGTTAAAAATAGAAATATAGTGTGGTGTTGGATGACAGTTGTGAGTTTGGGGTGACCTGATGCCTTAGTGCAATTACAGATACTTAGTGAAATAAAACAAAAGAACAAGCCTATCAACAAACCATAACGATAACCTAGTGGTCAACGATTCCATGGTTTGTGGTGTTAATGCAGAGACCCATGGCTCATCTAGTACATATAAAGAAAATAATTATGTCTTTGAAACAACATTCCTATCAATTCTGACATGCAAAATGAATGCCTAACTATTCAGGGGGCAGAATCTAAAATGTAATAATTTCTCAGCAAGTTTTTTTTTTCTCCCACATCTGCAATTGAGGAGGATATTCCACAAATTCCATCTATTGTAATTAATGGAAGAGAGACACAACACTCCTCAGAAGTAAAACGTTCAGAAAATAATTCTTTAGTATGTCTCAAAACAAAAACAAAAAATTCTACTCTGGGTTGCAAGTGAAAAATCTTATATATACTGACTACTGCTTTCTGCTCCAAAAATACAGAAGAAAGGTATTTTGTTTATTATGGAACTGAAGTGTTTCAGCTACAGACTTTTTCTACTTTCCCTTATACTAAAGGTGAGTAGTGTTGCCAACTTGGTGGTAATTAAAAACTGGACACTTCAGCAGGAGTGTTGGAAACTCTCCTGCCCCGCCTCTCCCCCAGAGGCCCTGCCCCTGCCACACCTCTTTCCCTGAGGCTCCGCTCCCATCCATTTCTCTTTCCCCTTCCTCCCCATTGCTTGTAGCTTTTCCCTCCAGCCTCTGCGCCAAGTGCCAGCTCCCATTGGCTGGGAACCTCGGCCAATGGGAGCTGTGGGGCAGCACCTGCAGACGGGGAAGTGCGCAGAGCTTCCTTTCCACGTTTCCATGGAGGAACCGGAAGGGAAACATTCCGCTGCTTCAGGGAACTGCCTGAGGTAAGCGCCGTCCAGAGTCTGCACCCCTAACCACCTTCAGTGCCGCAACTCCATGCCCCAGCCTGATTCCCCCTCCTGCTCTCTGAACCTCTTGATCCCAGCCCAGAGCACCCTCCTGTACCCCAAACCTTTCATCTCCAGCCCCACCGCAGAGCCAACACCCCCAGCCAGAGCCCTCATCCCCCCCCCCGCCCCAACCTTCTGCCTCAACCCTGAGCCACAGCCCACCCTCCAAACCCCTTGGTCCCAGCCTGGAGCACCCTCTTGCACCCCAAAGCTCTCATCCCCAGCCCCACCCCCACCCCCAGCTGGACCTCTCACCCTCTCCTGGACCTCCAACTCCTGAACTAGCCCAGTGAAAATGAGTGAGTGATGGTGGGAAGAGTGAAGGACAGAGGGAGGGGGGATGGAGTGAGTGGGGCCTCAGAGAAGGGGCTGGGTTTCAGAGGAGGAATGAGGCAGGGGGCAGGGCAAGGGTGTTCGGTTTTGTGTGAGTAGAAAGTTGGCAAACCTACTCCCTGCCTCCCCTGCCAACAGTAACCGGACTTTGGGTGTCTGGTCAATAGAGCTGACCAGACACTGTCAGGTCCCCTTTTTGACTGGACTTTCCAGTCGAATACTGGGCACCTGACTACTCTAGTAGTGAGGCTGTGTCTATGCCAGGATATTTCTTTTAAAATGTCCTGCTATTCTCACTGTCATTTCAGAGCCTCCACTGGTTACAACAGTGGGTGCATTACTGTAGGTAGAATTCCAAATGGTCGCTGGTATTTTAAAAATTGTATTCTATCATTGCTCAGAGCACAGGTTTGTGTGACACCGTGCTTAAAATGCTGCATGTCTTATCTGCATTAGTACTGTCACTACTGCTGCCACTGGTGGATCTGCACTGGTGCTAGGCCATATGTGGGGAAATTGTTGAAAATTCTCAGTATCAACTATGTTTTAGAACCTTTGAAGACTGCTTTTCTCAAGTATCTCTCTTCAAAGGCAAGTTTCTCTCTTAACTCAGGCCTGAGCAAGAAAAAGCAGGTGAAAGATATCCTTAAGTGTAGGCTATGTTGGGTGCATAATCAATAGTATGAGTTGATTGTGCAATATAATGAAAGAAGTTACTCAGCATCCTGTGGACAATTCATACTGTGCATTATTTATGTTTCTAAAACATTTATCATGCAGAATGTGCGATTGACCCCAGTGTCCAAAAAAGCAAAATTTACAAACTGAAAACTCAGGTGAAACAAGAAACACAATCGCTACGCTATTTTTTGCCGTGACATTTTTAGTATAGTTAAAAGCATTTCCCTCCCCTCTGTATGTATCATGTGTCAGGTTTGTGTTTTGCAAGCATAACTGAGAACCAGTGCAGAAAACTAATCTACATATTTTCAGTGTTTTGCTGATGTTTAAGGTCATATGTTAGCTAAAAAGAACAGGATGCAGACCACATCTGACATCTTTCACTTTCAGTGTGAAAACTGAAAATACAAAGAGCACTAATATGAATCCAAAAAGCTGACGTTTCAGTACAGAGTTCCTGTCAGCTTCCTATTCTACTTCACAAGCAACTTCTCACAGGGAGAAGGATTTTTTAATTGACAGAATTAGCAGTATTTAATTGTTAAGGGTCATGGTTTTGAAACTGAGATCTTGATCTGACCAGTTATGTTCTGTAATAAAGATTTTTTTCCCCAAAACTAAAGAGAGGTACAGTATATGCTGTAGATTCTCTGCAATATTTTTTAAGGGAAAAATCTGTCTATCTAGTGTCTGTCAGAGTACTTCTCACCATGGGTTCTGACTGCCTCCCAATATTATAAAATAAAGAATTTTCTCTCTCACATACACATCTTTAGAAATTGGACATTCCGTAGATCCATTACAACAGGTCTTCAGCCTGCAGGCATCTCAGGACAAAACCAGATATCACTGACCAGCAGAAAGGAGTGTCCCTTTCCTTGAAGAGCCCACCAGTTTTGTTCTACCTGCATAGTTTCAGACAGGATCTGTTAGACCTCTCTGCTATTGACAAAAACAAAAATAGAAATTGGAGATTTGGAAGGAAGTTTTTGAGGAAAAAGGGATAGTCTCATGATATAGTCAGTATGCTGTTGGTATCTAGGAAAAGGCAAACAAACAGGGCACAGTATCAAACCTAACAAAGATCCAAGTACTGGGTGCAAAGACCATGGTGTGCTTCCCATAGTAGAAGAAATTAAACATCTTAGAATTTCTACAAGAAGGTCTTAATTTTTACATCAGAGCTACTATATTCAAAGGCAAAGTGTCCTGGGTATGTATTGAAGAACAAATTTTTTTTTTTAAAATCTGGGTAAAAGGCTCTTACTGAGAACAGCCTGGATGGTACTCTCTCCACAGATCAGGGGCTATGTATATTTTGTTTTGCACTAGGTGCTCACTCATTAGAATATCAGTATTGTGCATTCTGTTCAGGCAATGTGGGCCTTACCCCCAACTCCAGTACACATCCCAAAGTAAATTCGGTTTTCCTTGTACTTTAAGAAATAGTCCAATGTCCTCTGATGCCCCAAAAGTAGCTCTGCCACATGCTAGTTGTTTGCTGGTTCCTCAAGAATCTGCTAATCCTGCAGGAAATCCAAAGCCTGAGAAGTCTTCCAAGTAATTTCTTTCAACATGGACTAGACAGAGAATTTCAGAGTCATAAAAATCAAACCTCCTTTGAACTTTAGGGTTCATTCCTTATGACAATGATGGCAGCATGAGCAAAATATTCATGAAAATTTCCTTGATGAAAGTTCACACACTTGACCCACGCTTGGCAAAGAATCTTTATTGATCAGATGAGTATAAATTTGCATTTTTTACTACAAGAATTTTCATTGCGAGAAGTTGATTAATAGTTGCTACTTAGCAGTAATAGTAAAAGATGTCTTCACTGGTGGGCCCTTTAGAGAGAGGGGCATCCTTCTCAAACTGATGGTGGGCATGTCTGCTTGTGCCATCGAATGGCAAGTGTGCTTGAAAACCAAACATAATAGATCTATAGACCTTATTACTCAAAGAGAGGAGATTTTTCAGGTAAGTTTAAATAATTTTCCTTTTTTAAATCACGTTTTGTGGTTGTTTGTTGGTATTGTTGCAAGTAGTGGTTTTATATATTGCACTGAAAAAGCTGAGATTAGTGGTGGTAGTACTTGCAATTTTGGTACCTCCATGTAAACATAATAACAAAACTCTGGAGCCTTAAACAGCTATTTGAACATTTTAATTCTCTTAATTGTTAAACATTATTTATTGTTTGTTGTATTGTGGAGAGATACATACATCTGACATAAGTATGACAAGTCTATAGATGTATGTCCTTCTTTACTTTAATGTATGGGACGTACGTTTTGCCAAGAATACTCTAACTACAGGGAAAAAAGGTTTATCTACAAGTATGGAAGAAACAAAAGCATTTTCAGTGCCTTTGCAGAAAGCCTTCTTGAGACTTTCCAAGTAAAGACTTGTTAACACAGCATCTACTTGTGAGTTTAGATGTACCTAAAGTGTTCCCAAGGTTTTTCATATTATATTTGGGTTGTCACAGTGGGAAGGGCTTACTCATCAGTCTGTGCAAAATGTTAACTTTTATTTAAAAGAAAAATCTCTCCCTTATAGTTGTGGAGATAATCATCCACACTGGAGTCAACTTAAAAAGTGTTATCTTTCTGAATCTTCAGACAGACATCTTGGAACAATAGAGAGGTGAACTCTTTATGCCCCAGATCTTGACTCTAAAACACAGCCCCAGGCAGCCAGTCTGTACACTGGATAGCTCCAGTGGGGCTGAGGGGAAGCCTTTCATGTTACTTTTGTGATAGTGAAACTGCTGCATGGTTGTCATTGCAACTTCATAGGTGCCATTCTGCTTGTGTTTCCATCGCAATAGGAGTGACTGGTAGGTTCATATAGTTCCTTGTTCTGTTGCCACTCCTCACTGTACAACAGTGCACAGGAAGCCACTGCATAGCTGGGCTCTTGGTGTGCAGCAGGCATGTATCCTTTCAGAGGGCAAGATTTGGGTAGCCCATTCTCCTGGGCAGTGGAATCAGGTTGATTCTGCTACTATTGGTTTCTCTCTCCAGAGCTGTGAAGGAGGGGGCATCACTTGTTCAGAAGAGAGATCCACTGTCTCCATTCATCTCAACGGAACATTATTTCTGAATTCTCTCTCCTTGTGTCTGTTTTATTGCTCAGAACTACTACTGAATTTCTCTGAACTGCTAGGTGGCTTTAATCATCTTTCCCCAGCCCACCCCATACCCTCCATGCACTTCAGCACTGACAGCATTTAGGATAAGTCTTCTGGATAATGTTCTAATGGATAATTTGTCAGAGATTGATGTGTACTATAAACACAGAGACTGGAATTCTCTCAGAATAACATCCTGATTATTAAAGTCTGGTGATATTTATGACCCCTCCCTCCCAATCGTTTGTAACACCTTCATAGTTGCTCTTTTTCACTTTCTAATGTTGTCCTTTTCCTTTTGGGCATTTTCTTCCACAGTGTTTTTAATACATTTTAAAGCTAACATGACTTTATTGTATTCCACTCGAAATAAGAACATAATGGCCATACTAGCTCAGAGTAATGGTCCATCTTGCCCAGTCTCCTGTCTTCCAACAGTGGCCAATGCCAGGTGCCCCAGAGGGAATGAACAGAACAGGTAGTCAAGTGATCCATCCCCCTGTCTCCCATTCTCAGCATCTGGCAAACTGAGGCTTAGGGACACTTCAGAGCATTGTTTTGCATCCCTGCCCATCCTGGCTAATTGCCACTAATGGACCTATCCTCACTGACTTGTGCACTAAGTGCACAAATGATGTCAACATGGGACCTGAGTAGATTATTTTTAGTTAATTGCCTCAGAGGGGATAGCACAGTAGAACAAGAGATTGTTTTTGTGCAGACCTTAGGAAACTGCTGCTGTGGTGGAGTTTTTTATATTTTTCATTTCTTGGTGCTGGAAGGCTTGAGTTTTATTGTATTAAATGGATCGATATAATTTTGAGGAACTTCCTTTGCCACATTATACAAGTTTTAAGGTCGTTCAGATTTTATTCCTAAATTATTAAATGGCACTCACTCTTTGAAGGTCTGTCAGTGGTCTCTAAATGCCCTAAGACCTACTTTCTCATCCTCTTTATAACTGCCACCAAGGCCTTGAATTGTGACAATCTTCTCTGAGTTGGAGATTCCATCCATGGCATTCCTAAGTGAACCAGAAGGTTCACTGAAGACTAACACAGTGTGCTGTCTACTGCAAGGAATGAAGCCTGGCAGCTAGGCCTGGGTGTCTGATGTAGTAGTATGTAATGCTCACCACAGGCTCATCATATTAACGCCCTTTTAAAATGTTTGAAAATGTAGTTAAATGGAAAGTGTCACATTTCAAAGGGCAATGTTGTGGCAAGCCTGTGATTTGTGCTACATATTTATTAAGAAATTAGTAAAATGATAAAAATAAATAAATTTGCCATCTTTGTGTAGGGCAACTTCTGTCTGGAATGTTTTCTCAGGTTCATAAATGATCTTGTTTAGAAGGGCAAGGTTATTTCTTTTCCCCAAAGAAGTTTCTGTATTCCCCAAAGAAGGTATATTCCTTGTACCCTTTTACTAATTTCATTTGCTAATTACACTCTTCATTTAGGGTTGAGGAGGAACAAATGGCGACGGCTTGTGTTAAAACAATCCACCAGTTAAGAATAGCTGTGGTTTCTTTGTTGATTTTGGATGCAATCAAGATTTTAAAAAGAGATTGTTTTGACAGGAAATATAACTGCCATTATATACTTACATAAAACACATAATGTTCTGCAAATAGCGTACATAGGAACACACACACACATCAATACATCCAATGCAAGTTCAGCACCTATAGTAAATTGATACAGAGGATGTGAAAATAGATGGAATATTATCAGAGAGAGCCTTTGATCTGCATATACTGTGCTGAGCCAACTAACCAGAAATACTTCAGTTTGATTTCTTTGGAGGCTGGTTATATACAGAATTGCAAGTTGAGTGTAAATGATTTTGGGCATTAGTCTAAATTGGGATTTCATTCCTTTTAAATAAATAAATAAATAAATCCTTTACAGCACAAGTGGTGGAAAATGTAGAGATAGCATAAGAGTTGTGCTTCTGAGTAATCTCTCACTTTGTGAGAGTTGGATAATTTTAGTGTTAAAAAGAGTAATAGCAAGATATTTTTATAGTTGCTTGTATTCCTGTTCTCAGATGTTTGAAAATCGTTTTTCCCAATGATTTTTGGAAATGATCTTGCAAACACTTATATGGCAAAGTACTTTACTCAAGTGAGAAGTCCAAATAGGAGGCTGAATGAGTGCAGTGAGATTGCTCACATGAATAAAGTTACTCATGTACATATTGGTCGTACTGAGCCTTTTGTTAGGAAATATGGCAACTTTGAATAGTACATAGGGTTACCAGGTGTCGGGTCAAAAAAAGGCTCTGTTAACTCTGGTTAGCACCACTGACCGGGCTGTTAAAAGTCTGTTTGGTGCAGTCCTGGCAGGCTTCCTGTGTGGCTCCGCATGGCTCCTGGAAGTAGCAGGCATGACCCTCTGGTTCCTAGGCACAGGGGCAGCTGGGGGGCTCTGCACACTGTACCTGCCTGCGGTGCATGCACTGCCCCGAGCACTGGCTCTGTGCTCCCATTGAGTGGGAATTGCAGCCAGTGGGAGCTGCGAGTATGGAGTCCCCTGGCTACCCCTGCACCTAGGAAGCGTAGGGACATACTGGCCACTTCTGGGAGCCACCTGAGGTCAACGCTGCCTGGAGCCCGCACTCTAACCCCTGCCCAAGCCCTGAGCCCCTTCCCACACTCCAAACCCTTCAGCCCCAGCCCAGAACCCCCTCCTGCACCCCAAACCCATCATCCTTAGCCACACCCCAGAGACTGCAACCTCAGTCGGAGCCCTCACCCCCTCCTGTACCCCAAGCCCCTGCCCCAGCTCAGAACCCCCTCCCATATCCCAAACTCCTGCCCCAGTTCTGAGCCCCTTCCTGCACTGTGAACCCCTCAGTCCCAGCCCAGAGCCTGCTCCTATACCCCAAACCCCTGATCCCCAACCTCACCCCATAGCTCTCACCCCTAGCTGGAGCCCTTATACCCACTTGCATCCTAATCCCCTGCCCCAGCCTGGAGCCCCTCCTGCTTACTGAAGCCCTCATTTCTGGCCCCACCCTGGAGCCTCCACCCCCAGCCCAGAGCTTGTACTCCCTTTCACACCCCAACCGTCTGCCCCAGCCCGGTTCTCACACTCTGAATCCTTCTGTCCTATCCCGCAGGCCAGAGTCCCCTCCTGCACCCCAAGGCCCTCATCCCTGGCCCCATCCCACCCCACTCCAGAGCCCGCACCCACAGCCAGAGCCCTCCTCCCTCCCCTACCCAGTGAAAATGAGCAAGTGAGCAATGGTGATGAAGTGGAGGGATGGAGTTAGTGAGGGCAGGGCCTCAGGGAAGGGGCAGGGGTGGGGCAGGGATGTTTGGTTTTCTGTAATAAGAAAGTTGGCAACCCAGTAGTGCAAGATGAATGAATCTGTTCCAGCTAGCTAGTTGATTTGGGCTAGGAATTGGGAGGGAATTTACTATCATTGGTGGGGTACTGGTAGGGATAAATCTGTTCTTGAGTCAGTTGTTTGCATTCAGTTTCTCTAGATATGCCCAGACATTGTTTGGGCTTGCCGTAAATCACCATGAGCTACACTGTGCAAACCGCACACAGACCAGTATAAGAAGCAAAGTGTATCCCTGGGGCCACATACAAGCAGCAGTGACTGTGCCTCACTAGGTGTAGAGATGGACCTTTTTATGAGGCATGCAAGGGGGAAGGCTACTTGCACTTCCCCTCTTGCTCCTGGGTTCCCACATAACTGCCTGTCAGACTTTTACCCTGTGTAAACAAATACAGTTCCATTTGACAAATACTGTACTGAGTTTTCTTTGTCCTTCAAAAAGTTTTGAATGGACTTGAAATTAACATGTCTTGTTTGTTTAACAACTTTAACTTCTGTTTACTAAAACATATTGATTAACTTATTCTTTCAATCAATACAATGCACTTGTCCAAAATTCTTTAGGCCCTTGTATAACGTGTGATGAAAATGTATTTTATAAAACAAATCTGACAAAATGTCATCTTAAGTTCATGAACCAATGAAGCATCATGGTTTAATGTCAGTATGACTCTGGGGATGTTTGTGGTTTGTTAGTTAAGCACAGCCATAGATTCTAAATCTGTCTCTGACTGAGTGTGAGGCTACATACAATGCAAGCACAGAAGTGGGTTATACAAGACATGCCACAATATGAGCCTTCTCAATATCTGAGAGCAGGATTCAAACCCCTGGTCTGGGTTGAAATTTTAGCCACTTGCTTGTTCTGTCCTTCAGGGCCATCCTATAAGTGATTTTCAAAGCAATAGAGCATTTGCTGGTGGTCTGCAAAGAGCTGGCAGGTCTCCTGCATCTATCTTTAGTAGCAGCCACTCCTACATACAGGGAAGAGGAAACAGGCGATACCCTTGGGGGCTGGAGTTGCTGATGGAACAGATAAAAATGACACAATTAATATTGTCCATGTAAGCAGTTACTGCAGTTCTCAGAGGGATGTTAGCACAGGTGGTCTGTGGGACTACAAATGAGGAAAAAAGTGATCTGCAAGATTCACTCACTCTAATGGTGATCCATACTATAAAAGTTCAAAGTCTCTGCTCCAGATCATTACGAAGTAGCTTAGAATGTTTTTTGCTCAGGTTGATCTACATTAATTTAAATTTTACAGGCACTCAGTGGGTAAGTAGAGTACTGACAGCACACGTTTTAAATAAACTTTGCTGAGTAAAGAAGCAGCATAAAGTTCACTACAGACATTTTTTTTAGGGTACATGAGCTCTCTTTTCTATACTTTCAGTTTTTATATAAGTGATTGTTTGGGGCAGTATTTTTTCTCACAATATGAAAGTAACAGTTTAAACCTAACAAAGGCACTGTTAAAGCATTGATTTTTCCTAATTTAAAAAGAGAAGAAAATTGGAAGAGAGTCTGTCGCAGTTTAGGAAATGCTTCATATTACAATACATCCGTTAAGATTGTTGGAAATCTTAAAAATTAGTTTTCTTTCCTCTTAAAAATAATCCTTCTCTTTTTTTTTTTTTTTAAGTTTGGGAGGAAAGTTTGTTGGGTTGCTGTCTGTGGGTCTGATTCTGCCATTTTTACTCAGAATGAAGACTCAGTAGACCTTCATATGAAGTAAGGTACATCTGAGCATGAGTAAGCATGTGTAAAAATTGGGACTGCAGAGGATAGCACTCTTGGAGAGCCTCATGAGAAGAGCCCTCAGTACAAAGATCACTCAGTATCCTATGGGCTGTGTCAGAAAGAAAGGAATGGAGCTGCTCCAGAGACTATTAGGAAATGCAGACATATCCCCAAAACCTCATGGTAAATATTATCGAAGGCAAGCTTCTAAGTCTGGATTCTTAGGTGCCCACTGCACTTAAAGTTGGATTGTTTAGCCTCGCTATCAGCTGAAGCAGAAGGATTCCAAGCCCTGTTCACAGACGAAGCAAAATTCTTCAGATTTTTAAAAGGTTTTAAAGTGAATAGTTAGTTTGCCTATATCGCCTCAGAGCACCTTGCCATCAAAAGGAGATGAGGCGTGTTTTTCACTGATTGCTTCTGTTACTAAGGGAGGGCTCTCAGTGTTATACAATGGGGATGTAAAGCCCAGAGATATTGTTCCGACTTGCCAGCTTTGAGAATTTACTTGAGTTTAATAATTCTGGTTGCAGCATCTCTTCCTGAAAAGAGATTTTATTCTAGGTATGTCCTGATACCTGAAAACAGAAATGGGCACATGCCCATCTTAGGTCACAAAAACCTCAATTTTTAATTGGTCAAGAAAAATTTCACATCAGTGCCTCTGGGAAACATGCTTGTCTCTTCTAGAGCAGGAGTTCTTGGCCTGCGCCACTTCCTGCAGCTCCCATTGGCCTGGAGCAGCAAGGGGAGCCACAATCAGCTGAACCTGTGGACATGGCAGGTAAACAGACCTGCCCCGCCTGCCAGGGGCTTTCTCTGAACAAGCGACGGCCCTAGTTTGAGAACCACTGTTCCAGAGGGAGGTGCCTAACTGTGCACCCAACCGCATATGAAAGATGACTGCTGGTTCAATATAGAGTGTGGGAGTAACTACTCGGCCTCCATGCAGGTATACATATCCAAAAAAAAAAATTAAGATGTATATATTCAGTAAGTAAATGTTATAGGTAGGGGATGAACTACTTTTATACCTGAAAATAGATTTTCATATGGAAATGCAGGCATACCCTTAATTTGTGACATTACTTATCTAATGCTTTTATGAAAGATGAATGAACTGTTAGTGGTAATGAAAGTAATCAGAGGACGGAAGGCATAGATGTAGCAAAACAACACCATTCAAGTAATGTGTGTCAGCGAAGCCTATCAACCTTAATTTAAAGCTGATCAGATTTCTGTGCTGTAGGAAAATAAAAACAAAACTCTAAACCTCAGCCTTCCTGAGATGGTTTGCTACCCACGTCAGTGTTTTTAGAGAAAGAGATCAAGCGAGATCAAGCAAGTGTTCTTCTGACATCGGTGACGTAACAAATACCTGGGTTTAAAATGTTTCCTGTTTACTTGTATTTTGAACACATCAGTGTCAGGAAAGTAGATTCTAAAATCCTCTTCTAGGGTGTGCTCAAGGATATCTATGGAATGAATTGTTTTGAGGTTCTTGACAAATTTTGGATTTTTTTTCTTTCAGAAAGTAAATAAGTAATGCATTTTTATCCCCATAGATCTATAAATCTAATCAGATCACAGTTGTCTTATTAAACTGAAGTGGGGGTAAGATTACTATGCATCATTAGCATGTTCATTTTCAAATATATGTAATATACAATATATTTGAAACTGTATCTATTAGGATGCATGGTGCAATAACCACCTGTGTGTATAAAATCTGGGAGCTAGATAGCCAGGGGCAGCTCTAGGTATTTTGCCACCCCAAGCACGGCAGGCAGGCAGGCTGCCTTCGGCTGCTTGCCTGCGGGAGGTCCCTAGTTCTGCGGATTTGGCAGCATGCCTGCGGGAGGTCCGCGGAAGCCGCGGGATCAGCAGACCCTCCGCAGGCATGCTGCTAAAGGCAACCTGCCTGCCACCTTTGTGGCGACTGGCAGAGCACCCCCTGTCTTGCCACCCTAGGCACGCGCTTGGTGTGCTGATGCCTGAAGCCACCCCTGTAGATAGCTCATCAAATTTGTGCTGGAAAATAGACATTCATATGTAGGTCACCAATTTGAACACAGACCAGATCAGTAATACCAAAAGTTATTATCAGAAGACAACTATTTGGTGGCCATGAGTACCTAAAATGAGTTACCATCATAATCTCATTGATTGTCATCCTTGTTAGCTATCTCAGTCAAGAGGTTAAGGACTGAATGTCTGTAGAGACTCAGCTGCTTGCCTGCCAAGTGTCATTCCAGGTCAGAGTTCAGGCATGGTAGCAGGGCATTGTGATGAACCTTGTAGTTGCTTTCTGTGCTGTAACTTTCTATTGATAAATAGAGGAAATCAGTCTCTAATGTTGTCAAATTGGCACTTCTGAGTGCTCACATTCAGATTTTTTTAAAATGCATCCTATTTATAACTCATTTTAAGATGAAAGAAGATTTAAAATATATACCTTTTTTAAAAAATCAGTCTTTTTGCAAAGGGTGCTAAATTATTTTGTTATAAACCAATACTCCTGGGGGAATTATGTGCCATGGCACGTGCAGATTTCATGTCCCCCACAGATTTCTTTGCTTCCCCACAGAAAAATGACTTTCTGACAGGGAAGCTGCAAGAGCAGTCACGCACTGCTCCCTAGCTGCGCAGGTACATCATTTCAGACACCCGGAGCAGCTGGCAGAGAGGTAAATCACTGAAGGGCTGGGGACACCCCAGCCAGTGGCTCCTACCGTGAGCTGCGATCAGCTGCTAGTCCTGACTGGGCTGGAGGCAGGAGAGGACGGGACTTCCTCTTCCCCTGCAAGGAGTGCCTGGGGCTGTATCAAACCCACCCCAAGAAACCTCCCCCTGCTACAGAAGCTCAGCATCCTCCCCTGCTGCCTGCCCCCATTGCTCCTCAGCTGCAGGGGGAGGGGTCACTGTATGGGGAGCTCCAGTGCATCCAGACCTCCCATACCCGACACCCCCTGCCAAGCCTCACCCCTTACACCCAGAACCCCTCAGCCCTCTATACCCAAATCCCACCTCAATGAATCTCAACCCCTGCATCAGGAGCCCCCTGCACCCAGATCCCCTGCCTCCAGACCCCAACCCCTGTCCCCAGAGCCCCCACACACACACTGAGCTCCCTGTACTGAAACCCATACCCTGACAAGCCCCACCCCCTGCACCACCCTGAGCCTCCACATCCAGACCCCTATGCCACTGACCGCCAACTAGCTATACCCAGACCCCTACCCCACCAAGCCCCATTCCTTCAGCACCTAGGCCTCCCTATTGAGACCTCCACACTCAGACCCCTCCACTGAGCCCCAACCACCTTCACCTGGATGTCCCTGTAGTGTCCCATTGCCCCTGCACCTGGAAACCCCCCAACGAGCCTCTGTGTGTCCAAATCCCCCCACACATAGACCCCAAACTGAGCTGGCTGCACCTAGATTGTTCCACATGGAATCCTCTCACCCCACACCTGGATCCCCTCACAATGAGCCCCTCCACTCTTGGATCCTGTCTGTTTGAGCCTGTCTGTCCCACACCTGGTGTGCCTGTCGCAGAGGGGCAGGGCCCCCAGGGTGTTTCTGGAACAGGCCCAGGCCGTATGCTGTGTCAGGGTTAGGTGCAGCCTAGCCACTGAGTCTGTGTCCCCAGGCTGAGGAGGCTGCAGGGTGATCTCCCACCTTTGTGAAGCCAATGGCCTATGCTCCCCACTGCCATGCTGTAGCCTCTATATTTATTTATTGACAAATAAAACTTACAGATTTTTTAAATATAGTGCACAGATTTTTTAATTGTTTGGTGCAGAATGCCCTTGGGAGTAAAACAAAATAGGGAAATTATTAAATAAAGTAAATGTTACTGCTACGTCAAGAATTGTATGGTTGAGTTTTTACATGTACAAAAATCAAGAAATTTTACACCTAATGTAACTTGACCTTCTTATGCATGTGCAGTATTTTGTGTTTGTCCTGCATGTGCCAAGTTTAATGCCTTTATGAGTGTGTTCAGTATGGCTAATTTTTTTCTTTACACAATAACCATAACTGGATACTAAAAAACAAAACAAAAGTAAAAAAGATAGCTAACTGGACTTTCAGGTGAGACCAAGTAGGTTTGAGAACTAAGCAAGAGGCTATGAGTTTGGAATTATTGAGTTGTAATTTTCGTTCTGGCTCAGCCTCTTTATGGGCTTGTCTATACTAGTAAGACAAAAGGTGTGTTTTTTTTTTTTAAATGACAGCTGTCATGTTTTAAAATCCATCGCATGTTAACTATTACATTTTAAATACACACCTTTTTATCCTAGAGTAGATTTTTTCCTTTGTGGGATTTCTGCAAATCATCTCACCTCTTGGTGTTTCAGCTGTAAAATGGGAGTAATAATGTGATTCAGTTCGCAGACGTCTTGTTGCAAAGATATATTCATGTTTGTACAGTGGTTTGGAAATCTATAATCTATTATTTTTCTTCAGATTTACCAGGCATAAGAAATATTAACCCAAAGTGGAGCTATTTTTAAAAGATTAAAGCACATTTTAATGATTGTGCCCTTTGAAGCATAAGTATTGTATTCTGTTCATAGATCAGCAGAGCAGTGTAAATAACTCAGGAGAAGTAAAGGTGACTGACAAAATAAGGCATGTTTTTTAAAAGTGTGTGTGTGTATGTGTGTGTAAAGCAACTCCATTTAAGAAGCCTCTGTAAAATTGTGCAACTAAGGGTATGTCTACACTATGGGATTATTCCGATTTTACATGAACCAGTTTTGTAAAACAGATTGTATAAAGCTGAGTGCACGCGGCCACACTAAGCACATTAATTCGGCGGCGTGCGTCCATGTACCGAGTCTAGCATCGATTTCCGGAGCGTTGCACTGTGGGTAGCTATCCCGTAGCTATCCCATAGTTCTCGCAGTCTCCCCCGCCTCTTGGAATTCTGGGTTGAGATCCCAGTGCCTGATGGGGCAAAAAACATTGTCGTGGGTGGTTCTGGGTACAGCCTCACCCCTCCCTCCGTGAAAGCAGCAGACAACCATATCGCACCTTTTTTCCTGGGTGAACTGTGGAAACGCCATAGCACAGCAAGCATGGACCCTGCTCAGATCAAGACCACAATTGTGGATGTTGTAAACACCTCGCGCATTCTCGTGCAGTCTATGCTGAACCAGGACCTGCAAAGCCAGGCGAGGAGGAGGCGGCTACAGCAGCGCGGCGACGAGAGTGATGAGGACATGAACACAGAATTTTCTCAAACTGTGGGCCCCTGCGCTTTGGAGATCCTGCTGGTAATGGGGCAGGTTCTAGCCATTGAACGCCGATTTTGGGCCCGGGAAACAAGCACAGACTGGTGGGACCGCATAGTTTTGCAGGTTTGGGATGATTCGCAGTGGCTGCGAAACTTTCGCATGCGTAAGGGCACTTTCATGGAACTTTGTGACTTGCTTTCCTCTGCCCTGAAACACCAGAATACCAAGATGGGAGCAGCCCTCACAGTTGAGAAGCGAGTGGCAATAGCCCTCTGGAAGCTTGCAACGCCAGACAGCTACCGGTCAGTCAGGAATCAGTTTGGAGTGGGAAAATCTACTGTGGGGGCTGTTGTGATGCAAGTTGCCAAAGCAATCATTAAGCTGCTGCTACGAAAGATTGTGACTCTGGGAAACGTGCAGGTCATAGTGGATGGCTTTGCTGCAATGGGATTCCCTAACTGTGGTGGGGTGATAGATGGAACCCATATCCCTATCTTGGCACTGGAGCATCAGGGCACCCAGTACATAAACCGCAAGGGGTACTTTTCAATGGTGCTGCAAGCACTGGTGGATCATAAGGGACGTTTCACCAACATCTACGTGGGATGGCCAGGAAGGGTTCATGACGCTCTCGTCTTCAGGAACACTACTCTGTTTCAACGGCTGCAGCAAGGGAATTACTTCCCAGACCAGAAAATAACAGTTGGGGATGTTGAAAGCCTGTAGTTATCCTGGGGGACACAGCCTACCCCTTGATGCCATGGCTCATGAAGCCATACACAGGCAGCCTGGACAGTAGTCAGGAGTTGTTCAACTACAGGCTGAGCAAGTGCAGAATGGTGGTAGAATGTGCATTTGGCCGTTTAAAGGCGCGCTGGCGCACATTACTGACTTGCTCAGACCTCAGCCAAACCAATGTCCCCATTGTTATTGCTGCTTGCTGTGTGCTCCACAATCTCTGTGAGAGTAAGGGGGAGACATTTATGGCGGGGTGGGAGGCTGAGGCAAATCATCTGGCCGCTGATTACGCGCAGCCAGACACCAGGACCATTAGAAGAGCACACCTGGAAGCGGTGCACATTAGAGAAGCTTTGAAAACAAGTTTCATCACGGGCCAGGGTACAGTGTAACTGCTGTTTGTTTCCTCTTGATGAACCCCCCCACCACACTTTGATTGACTTATTCCCTATAAGCAACCCACCCTCCCCCTTCGATTACAGCTTGCTTAAGGAAATAAAGTCACTATCGTTTAAAAATCTTGTATTCTTTATTAAGTCATTATAAAATGAGGGAGAGAACTGACAAGGTAGCCCAGTTGTGGTTTGGGAGGAAGATAGGAGGGAAGGAAAAGGCCACTAAAAACATTTCAGAATAATGACAGCCTTTTGGTTGGGCTGTCCACGGGGATGGAGTGGGCAGGTGCACGAAGCCTTCCCCCACATGTTCTTACACGTCTGGGTGAGGAAGACATGGAACATGGTGAGAGGTGAGGGTGGTTACACAGGGGCTGCAGTGGCACTCTGTGACCCTGCTGCTGTTCCTGAAGCTCCACCAGACGTCTGAGGATGTCAGTTTGATCACGCAGCAGCCCCAGCGTTGCATCCCGCCACCACTGATCTTCCTGCCTACACCTCTGATCTTTCTACCGCTACCTCTCATCTCGAGCGTCCCTCCTCTCCTCACATTGGTCCGTCCTCTCCTCACATTGGTCCCTCCTGTCTTCACGTTCACTGGCATCTTTCCTGTAATTTGATACCACGTCCTTCCACTCATTCAGTTGAGCTCTTTCATTGCAGGTCACTTCCATGATTTCCGAGAACATTTTGTCTTGCATCTTTTTTTTCCTCTGCCTTATCTGAGATAGCCTTCGGGATGGAGTAGGGAGGCTTGAAAAATTTGCAGCTGCATGAGGGAGGGAAAAATGGGAGAGAAGTATTTAAAAAGATACATTTTACAGAACAATGCTTATACTCTTTCACGGCGAACAACACTATTCACCTTACATAGCACATGTGATTTCACTACAAGGTCACATTTTGCATCTTAATATTGAGTGCCTGCGGCTCTGGTGTTAGAGATCTCACAGACGCTGATCTGGGCAGCAGAATTCAGCTTGCATGCGTCCATGGTAAGCCATTGTCTTTTGGCTTCTGCAGCCTTCATATACACAGTGCCCTCCTTTCCCAAATATCAAGCAAATCCTGTTGAGTGCTGCTTCTTTCCTGTTAACGTGCAGCAGCAGAAACCACCACCCCCCCATCCAATTCTCTGGGATGATCGCTTTACCCCTCCCCCCACCACATGGCAGGTATCATGGAAGATCACTGGTAAACACCCCCCTTGTCCCCCCTCCCACCGCGTGGCTGGTAGCAGGGAAGATCCTTGCTAGGCAAACGCAAAAAAGCTCAGTGCCATTTCCCCGCCCCCTCCTTCCCCTGCTTGGCTAAATGCAAGGAAGGATTTCTTTTAAGCCACAGGCAAACAGCCCAGTAGGAATGGCCATCTCTGTCCCCTTAATTAAATTCCTGAATTTCAACCAGGTTACCGTGAACGATATCACTCTCCTGAGGATAACACAGCGAGATAAAGAACAGATGTAGCTTGAATGCCAGCAATCACCGGGACCATACGCAGCTAGGCTTTGTCATGCAATGATACCAGATTACTTGCTACATGCATGGCGTGGTCAAGTGTCCTACCATGGAGGACGGAATAAGGCTGCCCTGCCCAGAAACCTTCTGCAAAGGCTTTTGGAGTACCTCCAGGAGAGCTTCATGGAGAGGTCCCTGGAGGATTTCCGCTCCATCCCCAGACATGTTAACAGACTTTTCCAATAACTGTACTGGCCGCGAATGCATCCCAAGTCCTCAGGGGAAATTAATCATTAAAAAGCGCTTGCTTTTAAACCATGTTTTATATTTACAAAGGTACACTCACCAGAGGTCGCTTCCATGGCTTCATTGTCTGGGCTAGTGGCTTGGGAGGGCTGGGAGGGTAATTCCGTCAGGGTGAGAAAAAGGTCCTGGCTGTTGGGGAGAACGGAGTGCTGTGTGCTCTCTGCAAGCTCGTCCTCCTCTTCCTCAACATCCCCATCCACAGAATCCTCAGCCATTTCTGAGATTAGTACCGCCACCTCGGAATCCACGGACAGGGGTGGGGAACTGGTGGCGGACTCCCCTAGAATTGCATGCAGCTCAGCGTAGAAGCGGCATGTTTTCGGCCCTGCCTCGGACCTTCCATTTGCTGCTTTGGTTTTCTGGTAGGCTTGTCTGAGCTCCTTAACTTTCACACGGCACTGCACTGAGTCCCTGGTGTGGCCTTTCTCCATCATGGCCTTGGAAATTTTTTCAAAATTTTTTTCATTTTGTCTTTTGGAATGGAGTTCTGTTAGCATGGAATCCTCTCCCCATATAGTGATCAGATCCAGTACCTCCCGTGTGGTCCATGCTGGAGCTCTTTTTTGATTCTCAGGAGACTGCATTGTTACCTGTGCTGATGAGCTCTGCGTGGTCACCTGTGCTGGTGAGCTCTCCATGCTGGCCAAACAGGAAATGAAATTCAAAAGTTCGCGGGGCTTTTCCTGTCTACCTGGCCAGTGCATCCAAGTTCAGATTGCTTTCCAGAGCAGTTACAGTGGTGCACTGTGGGATACTGCCCGGAGGCCAATACCGTTGATTTGCGGCCACACTGACCCTGATCTGACATGGCAATACCGATTTCAGCACTACTCCTCTCTTTGGGGTTTTAAGAGCCCTTTATATCGATATAAAGGGCCTTATTGTGTGGACAGGTGCAGGGTTAAATCGGTTTAACGCTACTAAATTTGGTTTAAACGCATAGTGTAGACCAGGCCTAAGTATGCCAGAATCAGGGCATGCCAAAGAGAGAGTTGAATGTGATACCGTAACTTCACCCCTTTCTGTGAGTGCTTTATAAACTATTCTTTAATTATGTGATCATGTATTTTTCACAGTATCCGTGTTTTCCTACATCCAGGTATCTATCTGTTCATCCTAATTACAACAAACTACATTGGTTGTACCAGATGCATCCATGAAAGTCATTTTTGTACAATTGAACAGTGAATGAGGCAATGCCCTGTCCTATGTGAGATGCATAATGAATTTGGTAAAGGCTTCTGATCACCCCCCCCCCCCACACACACACACACACATCCCTTATTCAGTGTGCACCTTACTCCATGAGACAAGAGTTCCTGTGAAATTCTGCCTCATTTAAATTGTACTTCGAATTATTAAAATCTTCATGTGCTGGGCATATCAGCTTTTCAGCATTCTGGATTATTAAAGATAGGACATTGAATGAGGTAAGTTCCTACTGCACACATCTTGGAATATTTTATAAAGACATCTCTAATTCAGTGAACACGCACACCACAGACTATCTTCTCTCCAACTGCTCATTTAAAAAGCGCTGAAAAAGCAGATAATTTACAATGTATATGCATTAAGTAGTAGTACCAAAAACATTCAACCTGGGCAAATCAAAACCAATTTTGGAACACTCTAAAGCACATTTATCTTATTTATGTATGCTCTCCAACCCAAAGTATCTGTGCTCTTTCTAAACATTTGTGAATTTATCTTCACAATACCCCTGTCTATTAGGTATTGTCCCCTTTTCACAGAGTACTTGCATTACTTACTGAGGGTCATGCAGAGCTGGGAATTGAATTTAGATTTCCTGAATTCTAGACCTTAACCACAAGACTGCTCTTTTTCCCCTTTGTTCTATCTGAGGACTGTTTCCCTGATAAATTTTAACTTTCCACCCCTAGTCATAAAGAAGAGGATGCATGAATAGAAACCTTATTAATAATAATAGTTACTATTTTATTTGATAGCGCACTATTTTATTATAATGTTTGTTTTATTGCATGCCAATGTAGATTTCTGTTTATTTCTGAATTGTTTTCTTAATACTGAATGCAAGTGACCCCTGGAGACAAGCTGAATTGCCATATTTTCCCATTCCATCTGCAAAGGAAATTGAGTCAAACTCATCAATATTCACCCTGTAGATTCCATGTACCCAAGCTGCTGGCATTGCTTAAAAAGAAAGCATGCCCTGTTATATCAAAGAGTGAATGTAGAATGATGATCCCATCACCATCTAATTTGTCATGGCCACTGTATGAGTGAGCTGTAGAGTTTTCACCCTGGGTAATGAATAGAAAGAATAAATTAAGAAGTCTAGGGAGGTGGAATGAAACAGTATCTATGATAATATGAAACAAATATTTTAGAGGAATTATTCACCTTGTTTTATTTTTGCCATAATGCTGTAGTCCTTAATCCCAGATGTGAAGACAAGGACATGAAGCAAACAAAATACAGTGGTTCTGCAGTAGCCTGGGGAACTAGAGGTTGCTTCTGAACTCGGGTCAGCTGCATCTTTGCTGCCAAGAAGGAGGCCTTGTTTTACTCCCAAGTGATACTAATCTAACTGGGGAAAAACATAGCTTTCAATAAACGCACTAAATTGATTTCATTTTTTTTTTTTGACAAGCACTAGAAAATTAGATTAGTGGTTGTTTTTGTTAACTGGCTTCAACAGACTTGCATTCTTTGAGTACAAATATACCCGTCTCCAAACATAAGACTATGATATGTGCATGTAGGAGCAAATATCAACATCAGAACATGTTTGGTATTGAGTTACTCTGAGGTTATAGATTTTTTCCAGCTGTTACCTCAATCAACTAGCAGAAAAATTATTATATGTGAAACTGGAGATCTACTAAAGCAAGAGGAGCCAAAATACTAGTGATCAGGGATAGGGTCAGGAAGGAAGTTTTACTAGATCAATAATATCAAGCAGGAAGAAAATAAATTTGAGTCAAGATACTATGCAGTATATCTCAGTAAAAGCACAAGAGAGACAGACATACACACAGAGGAAGAAAGACACATGGAAGAAGTTTTTAAAATAGGGTATTGGTGACATAATTTTTAAAAAATAATTTAATATTTGATTCTTACTCCTTTTTTCCAGGCAAAAGCTCCTTCTCCATAATGAAAATGTCCCTGTTATCATGAATACATATTTTAGTCAGAAGATTCTTCTCAAAGATCATGCGGAAGTGAAAGATAGGACACGTTGTCCAGAGAAGTTGCATATTAGAAGGAACGTTATATCTTTGGCACAAATATTCAGATTAAATGGCCTCAGAGACAGTCTGCCACAGGAATCTGCAGTTAATCAGGTAAGGTTCATTTTGTTTGAAGTTTAGCACTTTTTAATAATTTGGTGACCAGATACTTGGAAATCATAACATAAATACTGAAATACTGATGTGCTCTCTTGCCCTCCTATTTGGCCAAAACTGAGTAATATGATGTGCTGTTTGTTTTAATAATATTTTACAAGTAGAGACTTTTGGCCAGCCAAATGCTGAACTGCTGTGAGATTATTTTGTTGTGGCTCACTACTGCACTGGATAATATTGGTGACATTATGACAGCCTTCTTCCCCTTCCTCTTCTGTCCTTTCTTTAAAACACCAATGATTGCCTTTAATAGAAATAAGGTCAAGATTTTAAAAATGACTAGTGGTTGTGGGTACCTCAACTTTGGATGCCAAACTTAAGACACTTTTAAAAGGCCTTGCTGATAGTGAATGTCTAGCACTTTCTGAAAATCAGACCCCTTTAATGTATTTTGTTGGACAACCAAAAATGGAGGCACCAAAAATAACCTGTCACTTTTGAAAATCTTGACCAGAGTTTCAGATGACTCCCTTGCAAAGCTTTCACCATTCCCATCATATCTGATCCCTCTTTTTAGGCCTGGGAATGAAAAGGTTAGATATATCAAATCAAAGCCTAAGCTGACTTCACATTTTTAACCTATTTCCACTATATATGTGCCAAAACCAGAATAATTTACTCGCACTCCTACACTTTGGAGGGTTCAGAAGAAATGGGGCCTGTATCCAAACCATCCTTGGGTTTGGTTTTGCAATACCAAACCCAACAAACAAACTTATAAAAAAACAAAAACACTTTCTTTGAAATGTCAACTAAAAAGCTCACTGTTTCAACCTTGTTTACATGGGATATTTTTGTATCAGCATAGCTTCTCTACAGAGCAGCAAATATCTTTATACACTGATGCAGTACATCTGTAGTGGAGTTTGTTTTGGTTGCAAGTACTTTGATTTAGCTACATCAGTGCAGAAATTCAGAATCAGCGAGGACTCAGCCAAATCTACACTATGCAGCTTTTAGTGACAGGGCTATATCACTACAGCCGTGTGGCTAAAAGGCACACCATGTAGCCACTGTTTGTCGGCTCTCCTGTCGACAAAATACTTCCACCCCCAATGAGTGGCTTTTTTTTAACACCTCTGAAAGACAAAAGTTTTGTCGTTCAGTTGCCAGTGTAGACATAGCCTAAGTGGCTGTGAGCCATTTCTAGTAACAAGCGCCCTTTGAATTGCACTGTGTTCTTGGAGACCATCCTGGTCCTACTGATGTCAAAGGGAGTTTGGCATTAATTTGAATGGTATCAAGACAAATCCATTCATGCTAGCGAGTGACAGCTAGTAGGGATTAATTTTATGTAATGTTTTTCTGAAAATGGGGTTTAGATTAAGGATGGCAGAGGGGAGATTGAGGGAAACAACAATTTTGCTATAAGAAAATGCAGGTGTTTAAAATGGGATGAATGCGGTTACTGATATGGGATGAAGCAGCAGACAGCATGGTTTTTTATTGCAAAATAAACTTACTTTTTTCAGATATAGTGAAAGAATGGAAATAGAAAGGGAAATAAATTAGGGTTCCTGTTTTCCTCATCAGTAATCTGGTTCCTTTGACTCTGTAGTTCATCAATTTGAGAGCTGAATTATTGCTTCATAAAACTATGCATCCTTATATTTTTCCCTCAATTTAGAAGTTGTAGAGTGAATTTTGAAGGCTAATGCTACAATTTAAAAGCAAGTAATAATTAGAACTACCAAGAATTAAGTAAAACATAAAATAGTGATAAATATTAATGCCAATTATTTCTTCCCCCTACTGTCACCCTTGTCTCACATGAACAGAATTTGTTTAATCCAAGGCAATAGTTATACACAGGAGATTACTGTGTGCTTACCTGTAGGGTTTCTTGTGCATTTATTTAAAATCTTAGATTAAAGCTGGCCATGTGTGGAAATTACAGTTTATATATACTAAATACTTCGCAAATAATCTTGTGGTGCTTTTTAATAGTGAATCTTGTTGAATTTTACTTTATGTCACTACATGGTTTCATAGTCTATAAAGTAATTTAATTTATGCCTTTGTCTTTACCAGGTTGGTTGTACCAATATGATTACACCAAAGACTGTACAGACTAACAGCAACCCTGAGTCCAAACTACATCCCTTTGCACTCAGTGCTCCAAATGACTCTCTCCTAGAAGTGGTGGAAAGCCAGGGAGCAGCGGGGTGGAAGGAAGTGCAGGTACAAGTGGTTGTCCAAAGGGCGTATTATCTGCCTTCAAGAGAGGGTTTCAGATGTCAGCTTCAAGGAAATAACCCAATTCGTTATGCAACGCCAATCTTAAATTCGGATCTGCCAAATGTTAGGTGAGTAATAAAACGCTTGCAAACTGGTCTGGTGGGGTTATAATATTAGGGAAACAAAAGAGAGAGGGGAAGTTGGGTCTGGCATGGTGATGCCCTTAGCTCACACTTGCTAAATATATTAAGCAAGGCCTAGTGTTCTAGTTGTAATAATATTACACCTCTTTAATAGGCACAGGTGCAGAGCACCACTGATGTTACCTGAGGGAGGGGATGACCTGACCTCTTGCCTAAGATTCCTTTGCTGCACCAAGAACTACTGGCAGAAAGTTGAAAAATGAGTGACTGGATGGTAATTTAAAATAGGTGATGATTATGTTCCTGTCTTATATTATTACATGAGTTGCACTGTACAGCTACTAATTCTGTTACCTAATAGTTATCTAACTATTTCAATCTTTAAAGCACTTGACAAATAATGAATTGACCCTCTTATAACACCCTTATGAAACAGGAAAGAAAAATTAGCTTTATTTTAGAGGTGGAGAAACTGAGGGCTTGTCTAAAATTGGGGATTTTACACTGATGTAGCTGCACCAGTACAACCTTCTGGTGAAGTCTGGCCCTATTGAAGTCAGTAGTAAAGCTTCCATTGACTTCAGTGGGACCAGCATTTCACCCTTAGTACACCAGTGTGAAAAATTATTTGTACTGCACAGTTACATCAGGATCCGTGCAAAAATCTCCAGTGTACACAAGGCCTGCAACATCTAGAGGCTTAGACCAGCATTTTCTGTTTCTTCTGTTTCTTCCTTTGCCTCTTGCAAATGGAATGTTGTTAGTGTCTGCAGTGTAGGAGAGTCACAATGGGATCTCACCTTTCCAGTGCAGAAGACATGCCAGATACAGTTCCCTCTTGATGCCAACAATACTGACTACTGCTGCAACTTTTCGTTCTCATTGTTTTGACTCTAAAAGTGCAAAGCAGAATTGGAAAAGAATGAAATAAAATGAGTGTCTGTGATTATGATCACCATGATTTTTATTAAATCCCACTTTTGGGGGGGTTTATATCTTAGCACTTTCAAATCATATTGAGTTGAAACTTTATACAGCAAATACATTAAATTTTGTTCTCCTACAAAAAGCTTTATTAAGGTTATGTTAAGGTTGCAGGCATGTATCAGAGATTAGAGTGTATATGCCTTTTAAGACCTCAGGAAGTCCCTGCAGAATTTTGGAGCTGTATAAGTGTGTCGCTGTACATGGGTAAGTGCCTCAGACCCCCTGGGAAGCCGAAGGAGGCTCATGAGGGACCCTTCAGGCCTTAGGGCCTTCACTGAGGATACTTCCAATCAGACCCCTGTAGCCGATAGAAGGCTTGTGAGCACCCAACTAGCCTCAAAAACTTATAGAAATTCCTCAACCCTCATTTCTCTGTAAGCCTTATGATGCTCTACAGAAGCCAGTCGATCCCTAATCTTTCTCCACAAGCCTTAAGAGGCTTATTTTTTCCCACAGAACTAAAACTGTATCATCAGCCACTCAACAAACCTCAACAGGGTCATGAGTATTCCAGTGTTCTAAGGGCTCATCCTTATGCTCAAGTTTCACAGGTTTAACTGAATTCAGTTTAAAAACTGTGTTAAATGAATGCACTTTGTGTCCACTATTACAGAAAAATGATAGAAAAATTCTATATCGGCAAAAAAACAACCTGCCTATATTTCTTTCTTCATAGATTTTTAAGAAGGGGCTGAAACTGGGCTTCTGATGGAAAACTGTTTGCAATTTTAACTATGGAGTGGCTATTATCACTCCATAATTTAGCTCAATTATGGTCTAAAATCCTAGCTCCGTCACCTCCTTTTCAGTTTCAAAATTTAAACAAACAAACAAAAAATTGCATCCATGAACACAATTCCAGATAGTCTTTGGTCTACAACCTTCACAGGAGTGGGGTGAAACTACACACACATCTCAGATTGTATTTTTACATCAAACTTGAAATAAAAATAGATCCTTTTGACTTTGGACATTAAACCCCTCAGTTCAGAACTGGATGAACGGTTATACAAGCAGAGAACATAGGGTTCTGGGTTTCTAAATATTCCCTACAGCTTTAGCTAAGCTGTCCCATATACAGTAGTTAAACTAAGCCATTGATAGTGCCTTAGAATTTTTGAAAGCATTTCAGCTGAGAATTGATCCTGACTTGTATCAGCCATAAGAAACTTCCTTCTACATCAGAAACTTCCATGCTCATCATCTTAAAAGTGACCTGGTTGCATCACTCCCTCACTAAGCTAATGAGCTCTTTCATTTCTTGTCACAAGTTACCATCCCCTAAACCAGCTGCCAATTCTTTACCTAAAACGTTTGTCATGGAAACAAGATGTATAGCTTATGAGAGAATATGAGTGAGCAGAAGTCTTTAATTTGTATACAAAAGTTTGAACTAAGTATCAGGGCAGTGCTACAGTTTATTGATTTAAACTATTTCTGACAGACTGTTTTACAATTTTCTTATTGTTTAGCATCTAAATGTCACTGCAATAGAGAAACATTTTTTTAAAAAAGGCAGTAAAATGAAAAGAAGCAGAAAATAAAATATGGAGCAAGGGGATGTTAATCCTGGTTGTCTGCCTGGTTGTGCTGGATTTGCATCTGGAATATAGTGTTTAGTTCTGGGCACCTAAATTCTACAAAAATATTTACAAATTGTGGAGGATTTTGGAATTTTCTCTTAAGAAAAATTTCAAAAACTGTTGCTAGTGTAATGTAAATGGACGAAGTACTAAAAACTGTAATACCTACCTTTATATAACTACTGCATAGGTACTTATATAATTTGTACCTACAGTAAAGTGCAATCCTTTACTGGTAGGCAAATGGACTAGATGACCTAATAGGTCTTTTGCATCTCTAACATCTATCAATCTATGAAATTTGGGGTTCTGGGCATTTTCCAGGACACTTAAAAACCACTATATTTGCCATTCCCTCCAGTAATGTGCTGCTCTCGAAGATGATGTACTGTACATGCTTAGCGAGCAGGTAAAGGAAGAAACATGCCTTGCCATGATTCTTTTTCTTTCCCATTATTGTCTGGCATGCATATTGCTGCTGTTCTCCTCTCTTGGTGAAAGAGCAGCTTTTACAAATCGTGTAAAGTTGATTCTCAGTGAAATTGCTTTTGCTTAGAGGCATCTATGTGGAGAATTATGGGGTGGTTTGCCTGAATGGATTCAGCCCATCCCTAGAAAAAGGTGTGGAGCACAGGTGTAAGCCAAAAACTTTTCCATCTAACATTACTCTTTTCAACTCTTTTAGAGAGAGCCTAATTGGTAAGAAAATACAAAAAAAAGAAAAAAAAAAAGAAAGACAGACAGACACCCTTTGTGTTAAGGAGCCTTCTGCTGATGAGATGCCTGATTTGCTGAGTCAGCCTTGTATTTTGTGTTTGTGGTATCAAGCAGTGTATAATTTGGATTTTGTTCTTGCCAGTATGATCTTGTTGTGAGGGGGCTACTTGAGTTCAGGAAAATGTAGTTGGTCAGTTTTATTCTTAAAGGACAGGAACTATATGTAGTAGTTAGTGTAACCAGTACTCAAAGTTTGAAAGGTTACTGGATAATTAACCAATCCAAGAGCTCAAAAGATTTGGGGTTGGAAAAAGGATGTGGCCTATTGATGAAAAGCTTAGTAACTTTTAAAAGAGAATAGTGCTAGTTATGGCTGTGTAGCCTAGCCACATTTTAAAATCTTTGTGTGTGAATATAGGAATTTTCCATTCGCTTCTTTTGGCATATGTCCTGACCTACTTCCCACCTTAATGTTAAAATTCTAGCTTACAATAACATTCTGTTCTCAGAATGTATACAATTTAAAAAAAAAAAGGTTTGTAACCCCTTTTTTCCTTTCAGTAATGAATAGTCCTTTTATTCTTTCTCTCTATTTTATATTTTCTAGTCACTTTTTTCTTGTCAGGGCCTTGAGAAGCAGCCAGAGTTGACTCCACCATGCAAGCAGAACCCCAGAGAAGCAAATAATTAGGGAAAGCCAAGTGTTTGTGTGTATAAATAGGGGAATGGGGGTAATCTACATTTCCGTTTTGACTAGGACAGCAAAAGAACTACAGCCATATCTGCTGGGATTGTTTGTTTCCTAGCAGGTTGTTGTGAGTTTCTACACAGTGTATGCCTATGTAATGCCAGGTAGAAAGGATCTAGTGACTTGCGCCAGTCCTCTGAAACTGATTTAGAGTCATAGATTATTAGGGTTGGAAGGGACCTCAGGAGATCATCTAGTCCAACCCCCTGCTCAAAGCAGGACTAATCCCCAAATGGCTCCCTCAAGTATTGAGCTCACAACCCTGGGTTTAGCAAGCCAATGCTCAAACCACTGAGCTGTCCCTCCTTCCCTACCCCAATGATGAGGGGTAAACAGAAGTCACATCAGTAACTCACCAGTCAGGAAGTCTCCATCTGAATTGTAAAAGCACCTATTAATCATATCAGGATCATCTTTCTTCTTTCTCTTCTTCCCTCTTGTGGTCTTAGGACATTCTCATTCCAATTTGTCTTAGTGCAAACACAGTTGCATTATGGATCAAATGCTATGGTTAACATTTCTAGTGTCTCTGGTGGTGTTTAGGTAAGTCATAGTGTCTAACTTAAGGAAAATCTCATCTTGAGGTATAAAAGGCCTTTTTAAAATTAGTATGTTTTTAATGTGAAAAAGGTCTGAGATGGAAAGGAGAATCATTTAAAGATCCATGCTCACAGATGTTAGCATCTGTGAAAACGTTTTCTTTTGTGGCCGACTTTATTCTGTTTACAGCATTCCAGTCATTTTTTTCAACAAAACATTTCTCAACAGTGTGTTCTAAAACGTATGATGGATTTTTAATTGCATTGGATTTCTGGGGTACAATTTTTCAAGTGGGAAGTAAACAGGAAATAGGTAACTGAAGGCTCTTCACGGCAATTCATAAACTAGAACATTTTCTCTGATTTCCTTTTTTCAGCTGCTTCTTATGAGCAAAGATATGTGCTTTCAGTATTCTTGTAAAGTTGTCTAATTGCTACTTGAAAGGCTTTAAATAGTTCCCTAAGCAGTTTGAGAAAACATATCCACTGTAGTTCAAGGACTAATAACTCACTTCTGCTTTTCTTTCTTTCTCTGAGTAGAGTTATGTCTATAGTACAAGTATTACAGTTGCAGTGCTGCATCTACATCACTGTATGCTGTAATGCAGATGCTTCCTACATCAACAGACAGGGTTTTTCTGTCAGTGTAATTAAATCCCCTCTCTGAGAGGGGGTAGCTATGTCGATGGAAGAATATTTCCACCAGCCTAGCCATGTCTATGCTGGGGATTAGGTTGACCTAACTATGGTGCTCAGGGCATTTGAAATCCTGTCAAAGTAGTTGGGTTGATTTAATTTTTAAGTGTAAACAAGGCCTTAGTGTCCTTCACAGGTCTTCAAACCAATTTTGAGGATTTCAATAACTCGGTCCTGGGTTAGGGGTTGTTATAAAATTGGATGGGTGGGGTTCTGTGGCCTGCCTTGTGCAGGTCAGACTAGATGATCATATTGGTCCCTTCTGACCTATGAGTCTATGAGTCGGATTGTTCACTCCTCCCCCACCCTTCTTTGCACCTTCTATAAGGAAAGCATTGCCCTGATCACAGCAACTGACTGACCAATGGGGATTTGAAATAGAGAAGAAAGAGACCGTTTGCTTTTTGAGAGTCCAGCTTTGGCATCTCACTGTCTGGCTGAGACATTAAATTATAATACGTTTCATGTCATCAATTCCCCGTACATCCCTCCCCAAACTCACTCCTGAAAAGCTGCCTCCCAGGTGCTGATTATAAAGTGTGATCAATTGAACTTCAACTCCTTCCAGTACTACTCCTTCACAACAATCTGGCATGGTCTATACTAGGAAATTAACTTGGCATAACTGTTGCTCAGAGGTGTGAAAAATCCGCACCCTAAGCGACACAGTTAAACCAACCTAATTGCCTAGTGTAGACAGCACTAAGTCAACGGGAGAATTCTCCTGTCAACCTAGCTACTGGCTCTTGGGGAAGTGGAGTACCTATTCTGACACGAGAACCCCTCCCATAGGCACAGGTAGTGTCTTCACTGAAGCAGTGCAACTGCAGTGGCGTAGCTGTGCTGCTCTAGTGATTTATGTGTAGACATTGTTAATTTTACATTACAGTTTATTTTTCAATGCTAAACACAGAATCTTATTTCTATGTTAGGTAAACAGTGAAGTGGAGGGTAAAAGAGATATTATCTAATAAACGTGTTGCACGAGAACAAAAACTTGCCATTCTTTTTAAATCCAGCACTGGGTATAACAACTAATAAAATGATAGAATGATTTGTTAAGAAGTTGTTTTTGTCTCTATATTGTGTCAGAACTGTAGTAGACTAGCTGGTGTACAAGAAAAGTCCCACGCGGGTGGTGGTCAGTAAAAAGCACACGTGTAAAGGGTACTGATCCTTCTGGCAAGGAAATTATCAGAAATGACCATTATTAGCTGTCCAACTGTGTGTGGGGAGGGCGGCAGGAGGGTGATGGGTATGTGTGTGTGGGTGGGGGGAGGGGCTGATGGAACCTTTGGTCACTCACTAGTTCTTCAGAAGAATCACGCTCCATTTCAGCGTGTTCAGATTTAAAATTTTTATTAAACCTAATGTTAAAAAATAATTATATAATAAATAGGTTGGGAAAAGAGTGTCTCTACATCTGGGTCTAGTGTTTACATTATACACAAATACAAAGTTAGTTTTTAAAGGGCATATGATACATACAGTACATAATCAGCAATAACCCAAATTTAGGTGAATAGATTTAACAATACAGTTTAAATATTAGAATCCGAATACTCGAATATATCACTCATGAAAAGTTGTAAGAAGATTTGGTTGTAGAAAGCAAAACATATCAATGAGTGGAGATTGTCCCTCAGTAATTGAGAATTAGGTTGGTTGTCCATTTAGAAAATACAATCTCTGAGGAAAGTATTTGTTACTTTCCTGACTGCGCTTCTCACTGGCACTCCAACTCATCCCTGCTGTTATTGCTGATGTCCAGTGATGTGTTCTATGTAGATGTCTCTCAACCACCTGGTGGCCTCCAGCACCATGAATTGTTGCATCAGCCAAGTGTAGCATTGACTGATTCCATATTCTCTCAGCACTCACTCATTACTGGGGTCCCATGCGCCTAAGATTCCGATGATCAGTGCACATGTCTTGACCTTAGCTCTCAAGGTTTCAGCCGGAGGGGCATATTTCTCTACCTTTCAAGCTCGGACATCGTGGAAGGCCAGAGTCCTGTTCTCAAATGGTGCTATGATGTCCACCATGATGATCATCTTCCAGTCCACATTGGTGTGATGATGTCCGGTCGCAGTTGGCTGTCAGTTCCGGGGATGGTAGAGTTTAAGGTCACCTTCCCCACGGGTGGGGAGATGGCTCTGGCCAGGCAATCTTGGATGGCGTGTCGCAGACGCCAGTGGGGCTTTCAGCTACACAGGACATGGGGTAGTGTCTCATTGGTATAGCTGCACTTCCTGCATTGCTTGTCCCGATTCCCATGGTGGACAGCTCCATTCAGTGGGATGCAGTTGAGCTGGGCCCTGTAGATGAACCTCCAGTTGGCAAATCGGGGGAAGCTGCCCCCGGGGAGGAATTGTTTATTGGCGTCCCACTTGCATGTCACCCTGAATGCCTGGCCGTAGTCCGGCTTTTCATACAGTGGTGGCAGCCTTATAAGTACACAGATAGAAAGTAGCTCCCTCTGAAGATTAATACTTTGTTCAAGAAACAGTAGAATTCCTACTAATCTGTGGTTTTCCCATTATTATATACATGCATTTTTGCTAGCTTACTCACTGTTTCTCATGGAACTACCATTATGCACAATTCTGTATTCACCACCACCTACACTGTAATCACTCCCTTCTCCATCCTCTCCCCCTCCCCCACTGAAACGCATACAACACTAAGGGCTTACTTATGCTTAAAATGCTACAGCAGCACAACTGTACTGCTGTAGCACTTCAGTATAGACACTACCTATGTCGACGAGAGGGGTTCTCCTGTCAGCGTAGATAAAGCAGCTAAGTCAACAGAAGAATTCTTCCTTCGACCTAGAGCTTTCTACATCTGGACTTAAGTCAACTTTACAACACAGGGGTGTGGATTTTTCATACCACCGACATAGTAAAAGCCTCCTAATTTTCTAGTGTAGACAAGGCCTAAATTGAATCACAACCTGTAGTTGTAGCATATGAATGTCTTGTCATTCTCCTTATCTTTTCTCCCTTCCTTTCTTCCTTCCACTCCTCCCCCCCCCTCCAGTTTTATGTATGTGCACCAAGTATGAAAAACGTAATGATTCCAGAAAGAATATAGAACAGGGGTTGGCAATCTCCAGCATGTGTGCCAAAGGCGGCACGCAGGCTGATTTTTAGTGGCATGCTGCTGCCAGCTGGGGTCCCAGCCGCTGACCCCACTTAGCCTGCTGCTGGCCTGGATTACGGAACCCCAGACCAGCAGTGGGCATCTCAGCCCACTGCCGGTCTGGGGTCCTGGCTGCCAGCCCTACTCAGGCCGCTGCTGGCCTGAATGGGCGGAACCCGGGCTGGCAGTGAGCTGAGTGGGGCCAGTGGCCAGGACCCCGGCTGGCAGGGGCCGGTGGACGGAATCCCAGGCCAGTAGTGGGCTGAGCCACTCAGCCTGCTGCCGGTCTGGCGTTCTGTGTGCCACCTGTGCTGCCGGTCTGGCACGCAAAACCTTAAATTAATGAAGACTTAGGATGCCACTTCCCAAAGGTTGCCAACCCCTGATACAGAAGAAATATAAAAGTAGTATTGTTATTCCTCATGTGTTATCTAGTGGTAGAAAATCAGTTTAGGGAGTAGAAAGCGGGCAACTTACAAAGGTAATTTTCCAGCCCTAGATCAAAGATTAAGGTATGTGCAGTCACTGTTCTCAGATTGTAGTTTAAACTAGGGATAGTAATTTTCCAGCATCTGTTGTTTGTCAAGAATTGTTCCAAGATGGTCTACGTAAAAGGTATGGAATTTTCCCCCTTGTTTTTGACCTCTCTTCCCCTTGAATTTTGTGTCTTTGGAAGTTGTGTGGCTGACGGTGCTGAATGCAGAAATCTTCCATGTGTGTTTTTAACCCTACCCCTCACCCAAATACATGACTTGAGGCTGACCTGGAGGCAGTGTTTTAGTCATGCTGGAGCAGCTCTCCAAAACTTTTATAAAAGCCAGTTTGTGTCTCTGGAATTTGTTATCCTTCTACTATGGTGCAGAAGGCAAGAATCTCAGATACAGAGGTGATAACTCTCTATTGCGGTATTTATAATGCATTTAATAGTTGGGCGAGACTCTAAATGGTTCCAAATATGTTGCCTGGAATTTGTACATGCAATTACATTTTTGCTTGAATTGTGTAAACACTGTTTGTACAAATGATTTTACGTGCAAAATTAGAGGCCTGTTCTGAAAAAAAGTCTTTGTAAGTTGATCTATAATGAGAGGCTTGCCTGAGTGAAAACCACCTATATTAACTTTTAAAATTGGTCATCGTCAGCCCCAGAGAAGACATAATTTGAAAATAACTACTAGAGACACATTGGAGAGAAAATAGGAACATGACTTGAGCCCTCTTAATCTTACTCGACTGGACTCAATTCATTTTATTTTGTTTTTTTAGGGACAGAGTTAAAAATGTAGGAACATTCATTAGAGTCTACATTCAGAGAGTTTTGATGTAATCAGGCCAGACTGGAGAGTCTGACATGGCAGGGCATTACACAGCCAATTCTACTTTCCTCTCTTTAGCCTTTGATGTTGCAGTGAAGAAAAAAATTCATATTCATTGGTTGAATAAGAATAAGCATATTTTAGGCTACAAATTATAATGACTTTACACTTATCCGTATTCATAGTGGGACTTCTGTGGCCATATTTGAAATGCCCATTCTTTTGTGCATCCACCAAAATCCCACCCCTGTGTAACCTGATATTTTTGTATTATCACCCCACTCTTTCCACTTCCCCTTCTTCTGCCACATTGTGCTGATCTACTTATATATTTGTCTAATTTAGTTCCAACCACCAATTTACATCGTGTTGAATAGTGTCCTTCATATCATTGGGAATACTTTTGAGTGGAAGGAGGGCCTTTAGATTCTAAACATTGTGTCTTCTTATGTGTTAGTGCTATAGTGTGCAGGGCTATTTACAATCTAAATAATAATATAGCTCCTTAGATTTTTCAACTTCTGAAGAGTGGGATATCCTGTGTACTATGCACTAATAAATGGGTGTAAAAGATAAGGAACATTGAGAAAATATAAGAATAGAAAAGAATGGTCCTTCATAAGGTCCATCTTAGTTCTTATCTTACTCCCTTTCTTATGTGCTATAATATGTGATTTTAGTGATAATTAAGATTTCCTCTCTACCTCTATCAGTTCACTTCACTCCTGATTTGTTAGAATTGCTGCTGTTCTACATCTGTGTTTCTCCTAGACAGAAACTTCCAGCCTTCCCAAACTGTGTCATTGTTTAATGGTGTGGCCAGATATCCAATATGGACCAAACTCATTTCAGTCAGTGTCTTAACTCCTCCTCCCCCACCCCCCTCCCCTCAAATAGAATCATAATTGCAGCTTTGTGTGTGTGTAGACGAGCACATACCTCAAAATGATGTAAGTTATGTATGGGAAAACTACTGCAGTAAATAAATAGGAATTTACAAACTTTGCAATGTATATATAGTTGTATAGGGGTTAAAAGGGATTATTTGCTGCTGCTGTTACAACTTCTGTGGCAGAAAAAGGAAGTGATTTACACTTCTCTGACAAACTGACAAAGATTTTAAATGTTTTTATAACTCTGAGTTTTAGGTGTTTGATCTGAGGCCTAAATTTGGCTGCAGTACACACTTCTCTGAATGACCTATATTAGAAGCACTTGAGGTTAAGATTGAATGCAAATAATTCAGAGCAATTTTTCTTTTAAACTGATGCAGTGATGTCATCAAAGTATACAGAATGTAAGTGGAGTGGGCTTAGTTCCTCTTAACAATTTTTCTTAATTAACAAATTTTGCATAATGACAGGACTTTTGATGTTTTGGTTCTGTATGATTGGGTCTTAATATAGTCAAAAGACTTTACTATCTCAGTGCTTACTCCAGAATTTATTAGAGCTATAGGTTTCTTCACAGTCCAATAGAGTGAACTAGGAATGAATTAACACTATGTAGTGTGGTGTACCTTTCATTTTTTGTGTGTTTGTCCATTAATGTCCCTTGAATCCATGTAGTTCCTGCACTGGAGTACTTTTGTGAGTGAACAGGGCACTTATCAACATCAGGGTTCCTGATTTAGTTTAGATATGATTCACTCATGACAGTAGCAGATGTTTTTGCTTTTTTAGATCAATGTGCATGTTGTGAGGCTTTTTCCCTACCCCCAACAGACGCCCCGATTTCTAAACACTCCATCCAACATGAGGGGGAAAAAGTGCCAGGATGTGAATCTGGTCATTAGGAACAAAAATACTTTTATGTCATCTCTTCTATATGGCACCACAGGTTAATCAACCACCTTAGAATAATCTAAATACAGAATATAAGAGCTTGTTAACTAAAGAATTCAGGACCTCATTTCTTGGCAAATGTCATTTCATTTCTCACTGGACTTCTATTTAATACTAGATACATGTTTGCTTGGCACAGTGGCTGAACCAACAAAGGCTGCTTGCAGTAGTCATGCTCAGTACTAAATGTCTAAATATATCAGCAATAGATGACCAGCTGCTAGGGCTGGGGGACCCAGTTGGTAGTGTTTAAATTTTGAGAAAAGAGAATTTTTAAGTAAACACCTTCAAAATCAGGGAAATCAGTGGGTCTGATTCTGATCTCATTTACACCAGTGTACAAGTAACTTCACTGAGGCCAGTGGAGTGTTGTGATTGTTAAAAAAAAAAAAATAAGCAAAAAAACCCAATGTAAATGAGAGGAGAATCAAACTGTGTGCATTGGGTTGGGAAGAGTGATAGCAAAAGAGATGGAAAAACATTTTGGTGGAGAAGAGATGGGTAGGATAAGTGTAGTGGGCTGATTTAATTGGTCAGCTACACATATGTAAACGTTGATGTGATCAGGGTTGTATTCATGTAACTGAGTGCAGAACTTAACTCGGTGCTTTTAAAAACTACCCTGAGTCAGACTGCGATTGAATGTTTATTGCTTATTGTTTATTGCTTGTCCACATGGAAACTTAGTATGTGGCAAGCTGGGGTGTAAATGTACAACTGATTAGCCTGCCATGTGCTAACTAGTCAAATGGCCCCTCCTAACTCATACTAAAAGTTCCCTAGTGTGCTTTCATAGAGTCATAGAAATGTAGGACTGGAAGGAAGCTTGAGAAGTCAAGTCCAGCCTCCTGCACTGTAGCAGGACCAAGTAAACCTAGACCATCCCTGAGAGATGTTTGTCAAATCTGTTTTTTAAAACTTCCAAATATGAAGATTCCACAACCTCCCTTGGAAGCCTATTCCAGAGTTTAACTACCCTTATAATTAGAAAGATTTTCCTAATATCTAACCTAAATATCTCTTACTGCAGATTAAACTCATTAATTTTTGTCCTACCTTCAGGGGACATGGAGAACAATTGATCACTGGTCTCCTTATAGCAGCCCTTAACATATTTGAAGAGTGTTATCAGCAATATGGTTTTTCAATCAGTTGTGCACCCACTTTATGGTAATTTCATCTAGACCACATTTCCCTAGTTTGCTTATAACAATGTCATGTGGGACTGTGTCAAAAACCTTACTAGCATCAAGATATATCATATCTACTGCTTTCTCCGTATACAGTAGGCCAGAAACCCTGTCAAAGAAGGAAATTAGGTTGCTTTGGCTTGATTTGTTTTTGACAAATCCATGCTGGCTATTCCTTGTTTCCTTATTGTGCTCCAGGTGCTTATAAATTGATTGTTTAAAAATTTGTTGCCGTATTTTTCTAGGAATTGAAGCTAGGCTGACCAGTCTATAGCTCCTTAGGTCCTCTTTGTTCCACTTTTTAAAGATAGGTAAAGATTTGTTTGCCTTTCTCCAGTCTTCTGGGACCTCACACATCATTCAGGAGTTCTCAAAGATCATTGCTAACAGTTCTGAGATTCCTCAGCTAGTTCCTTAAGTATCCTAGGATGAATTTCATGAGGCCCTGCTGAATACACCTAATTTATTTAAATATTCTTGTTTTTTTCCCCTATTTTGGCTTGCATTCCTTCCCCCTTGTTGTTAATATTAAATGTGTTGAGTATCTGAACGCCATGAATCTTTTTAGTGATGACTGAAGAAAAATAACAAGGAGTACTTGTGGCACCTTAGGGACTAACAAATTTATTTGAGCATAAGCTTTTGTGGGCTAAAACCCACTTCATCGGATATATGCAGTGGAAAATACAGTTGGAAGATGTATATATACACAGAGGACATGAAAAACTGGGTGTCGCCATACTAACTATAATGAGAGTAGTCAGTTAAAGTGGGGTATTATCAGTAGGAGAAAAAAAAACGTTTGTAGTGATAATCAGGATGGCCCATTTCCAACAGTTGACAACAAGGTATGAGTGACAGTAGGGGAAAAAATTAGCATGGGGAAATAGGTTTTACTTTCTGTAATGACCCATCCACTCACAGTCTTTATTCAAGCAAACATAGGTATTAAACACTTCAGCTTTCTTGATGTCACCTGTTGTTAGCTCTCCTTCCCTGATAAGTAGGGGACCTACACTTTCCTTCCTTCCATCTTGCTCGTGCTTCTAATGAATTTAAAGAATCTCTTCTTCTTGCCTTTTGTGTTCTTTGCTGGATGTAACTCATTTTGTCCCTTAGCTTTTCTGGTTTTGTTCCTGCATCCATGTTCTATTCTTATATGTTCCTCCTTAGCAGTTTGTCCATGTTTCCACTTTTTGTAGGATTCCTTTTTCATTTTCAGGTCATTTCAAGAGCTCCTAATAGAGCCACATGGACCTATTACTATTCTTCCTCTCTTTCCTTTACATTGGGATAGCTGGCAGTCGTGCCTTTAATATTGTTTTCTTGAGAAACTGCCCGTTCTCCTGTACTCCTTTCCCCCTTAGATTTTCTTCACGTGGAACCTTACCTGTCAGTTTTCTGAGTTTGTTAGTCTGACTTTTTTTAAAACCCATTATTCTTAGTCTGCTTCTTTCATTCTTTCCTTTTCTTAGAATCATGAAATCCTTAGAATCATGATCACCCAAGTTGCCTTTCTCCTTCAGATTCACTACCAATTCCTCCCTCTTGGTTAGAATCAAGTCTAAAATGACTGTGCCCCTGGTTACTGCCTCCACTTTCTGGAACAAAAGGTTGTCTTGAATACATTCCAAGAGCTTCTTGGAAATTTTATGTTTTCCTGTATTATTTTTCCAACAGATACCTGGGAAGTTAAACTCCCCCATTACTACTAGGTCTTGTGTTTTGGTTATTTGTCATTCACATCCTCTTTCTGATGTGATAGTCTCTAATAGAACCCTTACATGATGTCACCTCTGTTTTTTTTACCCCTTTTATGTTTTCCCTAGGACTTTCAGCTGGTTTGCATCCCATCTCCTTCTGGGCCTCAGAACAAGGTTATGTATTCTTGATATATAATGCAACATCTCCTCCCTTTTTACCCTGCCTGTCCTTCCTGATCAAGATATAGCAATATTCCAGTCACAAGACTTGTCCTACCAAGTCTCTGTAATGCCAATTAAGCCATGATTGAATGTATGTACTAATACTTCCATTCTCCTTTCATTTGTGCATAGATTTCTAAGATGTTGGGCAGATTTCCTCCACTGATTTCCTTCTTGTTGCTCCTATGTCCCTATTTTAATTATCCGTGTCCCCTCTGACGTCTCTGTTAAGGTCACCTTTTTTCTTATACTTGCCTGTGGGCTTTTGTCACCTGCCCCGTTTAAAGCCCTCCTCACTAACCTGGCAAGTCAGTGCATGAAGATGCTCTTCTCCTTCTTTGTCAGATGCACCCCATCTGCTTTAGCCTACTGCTGTTTTTTATGGAACTTTGTAGTAGCAGGGTCCATATGGCAATTTAGTGTAAAGCAGGCTAGTGCACTGTACATTCATACCCTAAGTCTTCCAGTGGACAAACCCTTAGATATAGAATAGTGTTAGGGCTTCTCTAAGAGAAAATACATTGTTAGAAAACATGGTAACAAACATAATGTTAAATGGCATGGCTATAGTCCTTAGTGTGGACAAGGACAGTCATGTTTGAAAACCCTAGCTAACCCTAACTAACGCATTTTTAAAAAACAACTGCCCTTGTCCAGTGTCCCAACTAGCCTCTGAAGTTACATCTTGATGGAATAAAGCGGATGAGTTGACACATTTGCTGCTGCTGTTTGTTATGGTTTTCTGCAAGGCTGTTTCGGTATAGTTAGCCCCATGTGCTCAAAAAACCAAGAGCCAAAGACTGGCTTTAAAAATGAGATATTTTAAAATAAGACTACATTTTGGGTTCCTTTTGATTTACTTTCTGGTTTTTGAACCTTTAGGTTACACTTGGGTCATATTCTCAAACTTTTCTCTGCAAGCTTGTGGATAAAAGATTACTTTTAACCAAAACATGAAAGCTGAGCTGCTCACGTATTCATGTGACTTCAGAAGTTGAAACTCATGGTAAAACTGAAGATCTGACAACGCTGTTCATTTTTGTTTATATCTTTGAAATAAACAAGGAAATTGAAATCAAAACATATGTTAATATAGCTTTAAGGGTAAACTGTGTAAAGGGGCCTAAGTGTTGCCTTACCCAGTAGGAGCTCTTGGAGGCAGACACAACTGCTTTTGTAAGAATTAGGGGAATTCAGGTTGGATTGGTTCCTGGTACACCATTTGAAAGGGTGGCTGGCACAGCAGGTAAGTTTCCCTACTTGCATGCTCAGGGAGGGCTTGTCACAATCTAGCAATACACAGTGAAACACACACAAGTTCTGCAATGATAAGATAACAGTTCTCATACCAACATTAGCTTACTTTAAATTAAATATAATTACACATACTGTAAACAGTTTGCAGCCCAAATAATAATCAAGAATACTTAACATATATGCAGTGTGCTTGTTACCATTGCTACCTGCAGTACCATAACATTTTAATTTCCTGACTTGATTATGTCTAGATTTGCAACTTTAACGTTGCACCTTTTTCGCATTAAATAGAAATGCAGATGTGGTTTTATTTTCCATGTATGTACATGCTAAATTTGTATTTGTTCCTTTTTCTATCATTTTTTTAAATGATAAAGCTCAATAAAATAAAGTGCTGTTGTTTAAAAAAAGCAGAGACACAGAAAGAGGTAAACCTGTAATGGGTCCCTTCTCTTTAATCTTGCAGTATATCATTGTATGCACTGAATCTAGACATTTTATTGCATAGTAAAGCATATGCTAAAATTAATAAAATTTCAAAATATCATATAGTATTCAACACAGGTAAAGATGGTCACATCTTTGTTTATAGCTCAATATGTTTTGTTTATAAGCACTACTCTCCCCCTTATTCTATTTGTTATTGAAAACCACATCATTCAAGGCTGTCAGTAAAACTGGCTGCCTGAGCCAGCTGATCATGTGATTTGTCTCTCCCCCTTCATCCCCCATGATCAGCCTGTTTCTCTGCACACGCCGTTCAGTAAACAAACTTCAGAGAACCAGCCCAAGCTGGTTCAGAGCAGCCAGTTCATTCACACAGGGCACTTGGAAAGTGATGCATTTGCACAGCCTTGACGTACTGGCTCAGGAGGGCGGAGACGTTAGTATTTATGTTTTCATTAATGCTTTTTATAGCTATGAGCCAGCTGTATCTGGTTAACATTAGCATGGGACATTTATTAGCGTGCAGACTTCTTACGCAGGAAAAAGGGCTTCTGATGGAAACAGAGTTGTTACTCATAGTGTTCATGGCTGTGTTTACATGAAAACTGTTTGTGCTGTCATAGAACATGTATTAGAACAGTATGCGTCTCTTTAATGAACTAGAACTAGAACTCTCCAGGATCCAAGGGGACTTCATATAAAACTTTAACATAGCAAAACACAAGACTTACAGAATTCAATTACATTTTTATAAACAATGCACTTAGTTATTATTTTAAATAAGTCTCAGCTAGTATGCAGCTGCATAAAGTATTTTCTATTTGGCATTTAAAATGAGTTAGGGATATGTCATATTCCTGCAAGTTTTGAATACTTCAGTCTGAACTGCTGATCTAGTTGCTTTGCATTGATTCAAGTGACTGGCTATTGGACCATAGATTTTGGATAACAACTCAATTATCCTTTCCAGTTTCTCTCTTCTTTTTTTTTTTTTAACTTTTCCTTACTCCTCCTCTGAAAGAGAACTAGACAGAAAGCTACTTAGAGAGAGAGAGAGAGAGAGAGAAACCAAGGGGTTAAGAAATGCTGTCCTTGGAACAAAACTGAGGTGGTCTCTGACAATCCTGTCAACCCAGCCTTTCTCCCCGCTGTAATTCAGGGTCCGCCACCAACTCTGATAAGTCTTCTCAACCAGATTACAGCACAGAAACCCAAAGAAGTAGTAGAAATTTTGTTTCTGCTCTGCCTACCATTTCTGCAGGAGATGTGGAATTAACAGTCCCTTTTACTAGCTAACCTAGCTATTCTAACAGTTAATCCCAGAAGTGTCCTTCACCCCAACATCTCCCTCCTAAGAAAGGCAGGCCTACCACTGCTCTCAAGGCTATAGCTGCTGTTCTTCCACTCCCTCACAGTCACTCTGCCTCCATTCACAGGAAATCTGAAAGTTTTTTTTGGTGAAAGGGCCATTCCTCTCACCTTCATTACCCTGGTAAGAATTGCCTGAGATGCTAGTAGTAAGAAATAGAGTTTTCAGAGTCAACGGGAGCTCAGAAAGTTCACTGTAATAGTTTATTTATATGTACAAAAACATCCCAGTCTTTTCAGAATACAGCTCACTACATCGGCCATTGTCACATAGTAGCTACACTTCACTGTGGAAGAGAAGGCTGATAATGCTATACCTTTTCACCCCAAAACATTGCCCTTATTAAAAGCTATTCAGCAGCTCCTGTGGCCTAATTTACACTGTCCATTCCCAAAGCTTAACTATACTTTCTGTAACTAAGGCAAAAATCTGGTTCTCTCCAAAGACTGAATCATTGTAATCTGTTGGGATAAATTTTCTTCACCCATTAAAGATCATTACCCTATCAAAAGAAAGTGAACAGTATTTGTTCCTTACTTATAGCCTGTGCCCAGAAGGTACAGTTGAGAAAGTATCCTGATTTTCCTACAAAATAGCCCCATATGATCTGACCTCCTGTTATACCTGTGCTGTGGCTCATGGCTTATTCATCTCTCAGCTTGCAAAATGGCTAGTCATATGGTGGCTGGAAGATCCTTTTGATTATGTTCTTGGGCTAAAGGAGAGTTGATATAGTCATCCTCCATACTTTTTTGCAGACCCCTTAGATCAAGCACGAATCACCTAAGCTGGACTAGAACGTTTTAGACTATCATCTTGCTGATCCTGGATTCCAAAATGGAGGAACATTTTTGATAGACCTTGTTCACATTCATCTAAAACTTCCTTTCCTTTCTTTTGCAGCCATACCTTAAATCCTTGGAAAACTTTTTATTCTGATGGAACCGTAGTCTTCTGTACATATGTCCCTTGGTCAGGGCCAGCTCCAGGCATCAGCATTCCAAGCTGGTGCTTGGGGCAGCAATCTGCAAGGGGCGGCAGTCCCTGTGTTTTCGCCGCCCCAAGCAGCGCGCCAAATTGCCGCCGGACGGCGGGGGCAGTCTGTGTGCCTTTAGGGCGGCAGGCGCATTTCCGTGGTGGCGGCAATTCACCAGCAGCTTCTATGTTTAGCTGTCCGCGGTGGCTTCAACTAAACATAGAAGCTGCAGCCGAATTGCCGCCACCGTGGAAACGCGCCTGACGTCCTGAGGGCACACGGACTGCCCCCGCCGTCCGTCGGCAATTCGACGCGCTGCTTGGGGCGGTGAAAATTGTAGAGCCGGCCCTGCCCTTTGTCCCAGTCCTCCATAATTTGATCTCATGTTGTCTTGTATGTGCTCATGCTGTGAGATATTTCTTCATGAACTAAAGATACTAGCAATGACATTTTGGCATGAGAGGTTAAACCTTTCTGCAAAGGTGTTTTTTCCACTAGTGGTGTTGATGTTCTCGCTCAAGAAGATCTGGGACATAAGCCACATATTGTTGGATTTGAAAAAGTTTTTTTCCTTTGAAATTGGTGCAAGTTCTGTTTGATCCATCACTTTTGGATCACAGCACTGATTTATGCAAAGACCCTGAGTCTGTCCTCAGAATTCATGCTTCAGTGAAATCTGAGAGAGTCTACTGTAACAGAGTTAGGCCTTGACCCCCTAGTAATCTGTTTCCTCCAAGCATTGGCCCTATTTAGCCTTTCCATTGGACATGTTGATCAAATCTAGAGCCTGAATTTGTTGCTCTGATTCTGTCATCTCTTGAGCCGCTGGAACCATGAGACTTTGATCTTTAAGGTCCTTTTGTTATGGATTTTTCACTTAGAACAGTTACAGCTGACAGCCACTTCATTCAGATCTCCACATCTGGGATTTTACTGAAATAAGGTGGCTCTTCGAGCCCATCTGCACTTCTGTACTACAAATACAACCATATCAAGATACCTGGTTACACTATGGATCTTCCCTATCCTGGTTGCAACACTGTGCCAGGTGATAGGTTAGCACATAACTGTGTTCTGAACCAAGCTAAAGCTTTATGTGTGGCCCAAGTTGAGAAGAAGGTTGAGAGCCACTGCAATAGAAAATATTACTTCACCCACCACTTCTCTCTGATATCTTGGGACCAGCACAGTTGCAGCAACACTGCATACAACTATGACAGCTAGCAGATGAGGAGGGCATTGCAGTGGGATAGGTGTAGTATGTCAAGGAAATATACCTAAGAGGGTTTGGGAATCTTGGGGAAGGATCAAGCTGTGGTGAGAGCTAGGGTTTCACTTGGCAGCTTCAAGGAAGGGTTGGCAAACCTGGTGGGGCTGGCTCTTTAGGTGCACTGGCTGGTGTCTGCTTCAAATGTCCAAGTGGAAAAGTAGGGCAAAACATTTGTATTTTGTTAAGTAAAGACATTCTCAGTTTTCTGAGACAAGTGATTACCCTAAGAATGCAGAGGATGCCACTTTTTTTATTTTTACTGGTTCAGCAGAGTGTGCTCAAATGCAGAGAGCAGTTGGAAATCTCTTCCCCACACAGTTACCTCCACTCTCTTCTCTAAGGCCTTATCTACATTGCCACTTTGCAGCGCTGCAAGTTTCAGTGCTGTAAAGTGGCAGTGTAGACAGTGCACCAGCACTGGGAGCTACTCATCTCATGGAGGTGGATTTTCACAGCGCTGGGAGAGCTCTCTCCCAGAGCTGGTGCCGCCTGCCATGGCAGCGCTTTAACACTGCTAGTGAAGACATGCCCTGTTATGCCTGATTCCTACTTGAGAGTTCTCAGTTTATCAGCATTATTTTAGAGCATTCAAGAGTGTAGTTGGCATCTCACAGTACAAATAAAATATGTTCCCTTCCCCAGAAAGTCTGATTTTTAAACATGATGCAATGAAGGAAGTTACAAAATAGTAGGTAGGAGGAGGCTGGATAAGAAAGAGTTACATCAGTGAGATTGTGTGGTAACTCTGCAAAGGCTAATGTAGATTGTAACAACAAATTTGTGAGTGTATGTGTATTGTACAGGCAGTTGGTAGCAACTCCTCTACTTAGGCAGTCTGACATTTTCCATTAAAAGGATTCTTGTGTCCTTTTATTTGAGAACCTCCAGACCTTTGATATTTGGCAGGGGGAATGCCCTCAAGGTAGAAAGTGCCTTGTTTTCTTTGGCGGCAGCAGCAGCAGTTGCCACTGTGCAGGGAATACTTGGAAGCTGGCAGGAGGGAATGGGAGAGTCTGGCTGGGCTTCCCCCTTTCAGACCAAGCATATCACCCCCTCCAACTCCCAGGACATGTAAAGAGAGCTGGACCAGGATCTCCCACATTACTCCCAGATCCTGCATGTGAGCCCTAGCAGCAGTCTCTCTCTCTGGGAGCACTATATGAGGCAGGAGCTACTCAAGTCTTGGGGGTGGGGAAGGGAGAGAGGGAGGGAAGCTGGGGCTAGGGCTGGGGCTGGGCTCCTACAATGATCTCCTGGACCCAACCTTCCACCACCAGCCCCTCTGGAACAACAGCATTCTCCTGCTGCTAGCTAATGTAGTTAGAACTGTAGCCAAATGGAAGCAGCCTATTGCTGAAGGCTCAGAGCAGAAGCCCTGCTGATGAACTGATGTTCTCCAGCTTGGAATCCTCCATTAAACTCAAATAGAGACATGAGGAGGGTAAAAGGGCTACACAAGGCCTTTAAGAGGACTGCCTATCCTCTCCCCTCAGTACTGAGTGAAAATCTGCAGAATGGGTGCAATTCAAGAATGGGTTAATCTGGAGCTCATGGGGGATATGGACTGCGATCGATGGTATTGGGAGCATCCAGTGCTCCAAAACTGTCCATGAAGGAGATGGGACCAGTCCTTTACACCAAGGAAGGATAGGAAGGAACATTCGCCTTCCACGTAGGCAGTACCGTGCTGCATCCAAGCTTGCACTGTTGGACTAGCCTATATCAAAAACTCCAGCCAGCTTGTTACACTCCTGTTGAGGACCTGATGATTTACACCAGGGATCGGCAACCTGAGGCATGCAGCCCGCCAGGGTAAGCTCCCTGGCAGGCTGGGCCGGTTTCTTTACCTGCCACCTCTGCAGGTTTGGCCAATTGCAGCTCCCATTGGTCGTAGTTCACTGTTTCAGGCCAATGCGGGCTGTGGGAGGCTGCGGCCAGCACATCCCTCAGCCCACGCCACTTCCCGCATCCCCCATTGGCCTGGAGCGGTGAACTGCGGCCAGTGGGAGCTGTGATCAGCTGAACCTGTGGACGCAGCAGGCAAACAAACTGGCCTGGCCCACCTGGGGGCTTACCTTGGCAGGCTGCTTGCCAAAGGTTGCCGATCCCTGATTTACACTGATCTTGAATCACCGATCTTTTCCGATCCTTTCAGACAGTTGAAGAACCGGTTCTCTCGAAAGCCATTATCACCTCACATGCACTGGTCCCAAATATTAGCTGTGACATGGATGCTCCAACACCATTTAGGCACTATTTTCCATTGTATGCGTCCAGCTCTGCTGCTACAAGATGCAGTGCAGTCAACTCCACCTATAGAACTCCTTGGACGAACAGGAGATGGTGCCAGTAATTCCCCTGGCAGCACAAGCATGAGAGGTTAGCCTGGACAGGGCTTCCAGAGCTTACCAGAGGTTTCTGCATCCCTGTGACCTGTACTGTAGGTTTAGGAACCCACAGTAACACCTTCGGGGCCTGCTTCCATACCCTTATGAACTTAGCTGCTGGCCATATTGAGGTCCATGGGATGCGTACTTTCAGGCCCCAGACTACAAGGACCCTGAGCACTACGTTCCACAGAGATTGCTGCCAAGAGAAGAGCCTCAGTCCCTCTCAGAGCATGTCGCTGAGCTGGAACAGCCAATATTGACAGAGCTGCCAACAGCATTTCCTTTACATCCAGATGAGGCAGTGGCACTAGCCACTCCATCTTCCCAGGATGATTATAGCCAATACCAGGACTTCCTTGAACCTTCGCAGAAACCCTTGAGATCTCAGTGGAGGAGGTTCAGTATTCCAACCATAAACTTCTGGACATGCTCAATTCTATGGTTCCTTCCAAGGTGGTGCTCTGTACCAGTGAGGCTGTATTGGAGCCTGCTAAATCTATGTGGCACACCCGTGCCCTGACCCTGAAGAACGCTGAGAAGAAGGAGTACTTTGTGCTGTCCAAGTGGGTAGAATACTTGTTCTCCCACCCTAACCTGAACTCTCTCGTCTTCCAGGTGATCATGGAGCAAAACAGGCTCCACCAGCCTAGGTCCACTCCATGGAACAAAGAAGCCAAGAGACTAGATCCCTTCGTCAGAACAGAGTAGATTTGATTTAAATCAAATTTATTTAAATCATGATTTAAATCACTAGTCAGGAAGACTCGATTTAATCAAGGTTTTCTACATAAAAGTGCATTCTCGTTGGTTATAACCTTAACACACATTCTTCACAACTCAGAGATAGATGTAGGTTTCATTTTTAGAAAGTATGCACTATACATTTTTAAACACTGTTTTATTTTGAAAACTTTTCAGATTAGTTTTACAACTGTATCAGAAAATGATTGTTTGGTTATTTCATTTACTAAAGGTAGTTGAAGCAGATATTTATGAAGTCATTGGGAGGTGAACTACCTCCAATTTAACAGGTTAATCATTAATATTTGGAGGATTTTCTTGCTATGCTGTATTAGGAAGAGAACATCACCAGACAGACATTTAAATTGTTTTATTTAACTAAAACAACAATGTTAAGTATTCTGGATATTTTTCTTCAGCAGCAAACATATGATATTTTAACAGAACAAGCATATGTCCCTTGCTTCTCACCGTTATCTCCAGACTTCTTCTCCTTGTCCAGATCTATTCCGCCCCCAACAATCTTCTATTCATTTAACTTTTTGAAACTTTGCACTTTTAGAGAGCTGTGAGGGATTGACTCTGTGTACACAAATTTGCAGAGGGACAATAGAGTTGAGGTCTGTTATTTCTCACCTCTAAGTATTATTTATTTATTGAAAACATTTTTGCTGTTAACAACATGTTATCTCTGGAGACACAAATCCACAGTTTGAAAACTTCAAAACTAAGCATCTCTGATGGTATCTTCTAAACTGAGCACTGAGTCCCATTGGGTAGGTAGATAGACTAACCTAAATAAGCTATACAGAAGCCTGTGGAACCCCATAAGATTGGGTCCCTAATCCATGAGCTACTGTAACTCATTTACAGAACTTTTCTTAAACGTTCATAGAATTATAGAATATTTGGGTTGGAAGAGACCTCAGGAGGTCATCTATTCCAATCCCCTGCTCAAAGCAGGACCGACACCAACTAAATCACCTCAGCCAGGGCTTTGTCAAGCCAGGCCTTAAAAACCTCTAAGGATGGAGATTCCACCACCACCCTAAGTAGCTCATTCCAGTGTTTCACCACCCTCCTAGTGAAAGTGTTTCCTAATATCCAACCTAGACCTCCCTCACTGTAACTTGAGACCATTGCTCCTTGTTCTGTCATCTGCCACCACTGAGAACAACCTCGCTCCATCTTGTTTGGAACCTCTCTTCAGGTAGTTGAAGGCTGCTATCAAATCCTCCCTCACTCTTCTCTTCTGCAGACTAAATAACCCCAGTTCCCTCAGCGTCTCATTGTAAGTCATGTGCCTCAGCCTCCTAATCATTTTCGTTGCCCTCCACTGGACTCTTTCCAATTTGTCCACATCCCTTCTGTAGCGGGGGGACCAAAACTGGATACAATCATAGAATATCAGGGTTGGAAGAGACCTGAGGAGAGGTCATCTAGTCCAACCCCCTGCTCAAAGCAGGACCAGTCCCCAACTAAATCATCCCAGCCAGGGCTTTGTCTAGCCTGACCTTAAAAACCTCTAAGGAAGGAGATTCCAATACTCCAGATGTGGCCCCACCAGTGCCAAATAGAGGGGAATAATCACTTCCCTCAATCTGCTGGCAATGCTCCTACTAATACAGCCCAATATGCCATTAGCCTTCTTGTCAGCAAGGGCACACTGCTGTTTCATATCCAGCTTCTTGTCCACTGTAATCCCCAGTCCCTTTTCTGCAGAACTACTGCTTAGCCAATCAGTCTCCAGCCTGTAGCAGTGCATGGGATTCTTCCTTCCTAACTGCAGGACTCTGCACTTGTCCTTGTTGAACCTCATCAGATTTCTTTTGGCCCAATCCTCCAATTTGTCTAGGTCCCTCTGGACCTTATCCCTAACCTCCAGCTTATCTACCTCTTCCCCCACCTTAGTGTCATCTGCAAATTTACTGAGGGTGCAATTCATCCCATCATCCAGATCATTAATAAAGATGTTGAACAAAACTGACCCCAGGACCAACCCCTGGGGCACTCTGGTTGATACCAGCTGCCCGTTGAGCCTGACAGTCTAGCCAGCTTTCTATCCACCTCATAGTCCATTCATCCAGCCCATACTTCTTTAAGTTGCTGGCAAGAATACTGTGGAAGACCGTATCAAAAGCTTTGCTAAAGTCAAGATATATCACGTCCACCGCTTTCCCCATATCCACAAAGCCAGTTATCTCATCATAGAAGGCAATCAGGTTGGTCAGGCATGATTTGCCCTTGGTGACTGTTCCTGATCACCTCCTTCTCCTCCAAGTGCTTCAGAATGGATTCCTTGAGGACCTGCTCCATGATTTTGCTGGAATATATTATATTAATGTAAAATATAACATATTTTACATGAATACATTCTCATACTATAAAATTAGTATTTATAATCCCTATTCCATGATGAGATATCTTTGTGCTGTAATGTATCTTAATTAAAACTATTTTTAGATAAAATGCTTTTTGAGGAAAAAACTTATCAAAAAATCCAATTTATTTTTTTTTCTTTAAATCTTTGATTTTTATCCTCCCTGGTCAGAAATAATTTCTCATCAGCCAGCCTATTATGACAAATTGTGAAATACCAGACAGTCATATCAAAATACAACTTTATCAATTACAACAAGCTCTCAGAGTTTGCCATTAAACTACTGCAGGAATGTGGACTTCCAATTTCAGATCATTCGTCCAGGCATCACTTGAAGCAGTGGATGTGGCTTCATGCTCCATGATATCTTCTTGGTTATGAGGTGGGCCTCTTGGTTGCAGTCATTGAGGTTCCCCAGGGAGGTCCAAGTGACAGTTGAAGATCTCTTCTTTAAGGATAACAATCTGTAGAGACCTGCAAATCGGTGTGGACATCTGCAGACCATTTTTGTGGATCACAGATGGATGCGGATCCAAATTTTATATCTAAAGGCCTGCAAATCTGCAGATACCATGTATCATTTTTGCAGATCACAGATCAGATGGGGATACAAATTTTGTGTCTGCGCAGGACTCTAACAATCTGTTTAGTGAAAAGACTGATGAGTCACTTCACTCCCTCAAGCACTCTCCCGCCACTGTCCTTGGGAATATGTACCCAGGGAAATTTTGTAAATTGCCTCAGCCCTTCTACCTTCAGAGGGCTTTTGAGCCTGCAGGAAAATTCCAGACACAATGCATCACCACCATCCCCACTTCAGACCAAGCTGTCTATGAAGAAGGCATTTTGACAGGATGCTCAAGAGCCATCAGCCAGCCCACACCTAACCAGTTTCCCCACTCCCCTTCGATGACCTCCAGGCCCATTTTCTTCTGATGTGGCAGCATATCACTTTAGACAAATGGATCTTGACATCATTTCAATCAGCTATATGATCAAATTCCTGTCTACCCCTTCTCCAAAACTCCCCTTCCCGAAGGGATCCTCAAACAAGAAGTGGACTCCCTTACCCACTGAAGGGTAATAGAGCCTGTTGCTTGTCAGCACAGGAGGAAAAGCTTTTATTCCAAATATTCCCTAATTCCCAAAAGGAAGTGGGGCTGGAGACCCATCCTGGTTCTAGGATGGCTGTGTCTTCATCCACCACTCATGATTCAGGATAACTACTCTGGCTGCTATAATCCCCTCCCTGAATAAAGGTGACTGCTTTGTAACTCTCTATTTGAAGGACTCCTATTCACCCAGCTCATAGGTGATTTCTGCTGTTTACCAGGGGCCTAGAGCACTTCCAATATGGAGTGCTTCCTTTCAGCTTATCGACAGCCTCGAGTCTTTACAGAGGTCCTGGCTGTGGTAGTAGCACACTTGTGTCAACAAGGCAACCCAATGTTTCCTTTCCTAGACAATTAGCTGCCCACAGGGCGGTCGTATCAGGAGGTTGAACTAGCAGTCTTCTCCTTACTCAATCTATTTCAGTCCTTGGGACTTCAGGTAAATGCAGAAAAGTCCACTTTAACCCCCACAGTTTGAAGATGTAAACAGTGTATATGTATATGCATTTATTTTATATAAATACATACATATATATATGCATTTATTTTTAATTCTATTTGTGCCAATACTTTTTCAGCTTGGTTGTTGCTTCTTTCTGATGCATGATGTGAGAAATTGAATCTTTCCAGTTTGATGTATCAGAGATCATGAAATTCAGTTAATACCAAAATCTTTAATTGTTTCCTAGGGTGATTATTTTTAAATTGTTGCCAAAATTAGATATTTTAAAATGTGAAAATCTCCTACATTAGAAAAATGTGAAATATTCTGGGTATGCAACTTACTGTGTTTCTGCAAGGAAACTAATAAAGGAGTACAATCCCACCTAAGAATGCAGCTAGATCTTCTGATATGATGGAGTCTAGGGTATATCTTTGAAGACTGTCTTTTTAAATTGTGCATATGAGACCTAGATACCACAGTGATGGGCACATTACATAATACATCAGAATGCTAAATGATCTAAATAAATTTACATGTATTAAAAGTTACTTACTTATGTTTTAAAAACCCAGCAATAAAAAGTGAAATGACTAATTAGTTCACATATTTTAGTAATAATGTTTTCTCAGATCATTATTGATCCCCTTTACTGAATATCCAAGCACAGACTACACACATGTCAGTAAACAAGCTAATGTCAAATTGAAAAATGACTTTTTACAACCATGGCTGGTGAAGCCCTAGCTGGCAGTACATTCAGTTCCATGTTCAAAAACCTCACAAGACCCAGTTTAAAATACTATTAGAAATATTTATGATCATTACCATTAAGTTAACTTAAAGCTAGAAGCAAGCTATAATTCTTTATGGCTGGACAAACTGATGCTGATTTCTGAGAACACAGTCATTTTTTAAATTTTTGCCTCCTTGGTACAATTACACGATTCTTCATTTTCTATTATTATATTAACAGTGCGAAGGACTGCTAACACAACTATACTAGAGACAAATATTGAGAGTTTAAAGATACTGCCAAGAGAAGCACCATGATTTTAAAAATCATTTTGATACGATTTTTTTTTTCGGTAAGGGAGAGTGTCAGGCTATGTCTACACTTAAAACACTACAGCTGCACAGCTGGAGCACTTCATGTGTACACAATCACTACAGCAACGGAGGGGTTCTTCTATCAGTATAGTTTATCCGCTCCCTGAGAGAAGGTAGCTAGGTCAATGGAAGAATTCTTCTTTCGACCTAGCGCTGTCTACACTGTTCACATCCCTGAGAGACGAAACTATGCTGATGTAGATTTTCAGCATAGACCACCATTCAGTTAAGCTTAGCATAGGGGTCACTATGTCTCCTTCTTCAATAAATCCTTAGAGGCTTAAAAATAAAATCTTTTTCCATAATAAAAGCCAATCCCTCATGTAGGCCTGTTTTTTCAGGGTTGCTCATAAATGCTGGTCAGTGCTTTGAACTAAAGAAATAATGTTGGAGATTTGTTTCTGAAGAGGGAAAAACCCACCACTACACACACTCAAGCAATTATAGAACAAACAACCACTGTACAGGTGGGATGAGGAGAAATAAAGGAAGCAGGGTCAAATCTTGAGTCTGTGCTTTAAGAGAGCCCTTTAAATCAGGGCTTGATAATTCCTTGACACACAGCAGAGGACCACACCCAGGAAAAAAAGTAGTGTAATAGCCTAAAGCCACGACTATTTATGTACATTGCCACAACTTCAGTCCCCTCTCTGAAGTTCAGCTCTGTCCCCTGACACCAATTAATTGATTTTTATCTCCACAAATAAAATCAGCACTGTCATTCGTTTCCCACATAGCGCAATCCCAGTCAATCAAATCTGGGCACACCCTTCAACCCCACAAGAAGTAGGCTATTTCAGTTATAAGAAGGAATGTTCAGACGTGTTTAAGTTTTTAAGCCTTTCATATTTTGTAGAATACTGTAACCATTAAACATGTTATAAAATGTATTTCTGGAAACAAATCTCAAAGACTATTGGAATTCATAGAGTGGTTTAGGAAACACCCCTGATATGTTACTTGTAGTTTGTTCTTGCACTTATTTTTCCTTCCTCCTGTTAAATCTAACTGCACATGTACATAGGCCAAAAATAACTGCTTTTATTTCAGTCCATTCAGAATACATACCCTGTGGCAATCAGATCCATGTTAATACTATCTTTAGTTGCAAATAATGAAACAATAGTATTGTATTGGGTGTGAAAAAGCATGTTTTCCCAATAACTGTAAAATTGAGAGTCTTTGTCAGGTGGGGAGGAGAGTAGATACAGACTATATCTGCCTTTTTGAAGTTTAGTGTTATAAGTATGTCTCTAGCATTGTGTTTTTACCAGGTACCTTTATGGAGGGAAATATTTTACAATTTATTTTTCCATAAATATTTACCTGAGGCACTCTTGTATTGAGAATTTCTCATTCTGCAGGAATCTGTACTAAAACCTAGTAAAGCTTATAGGTTTCATAACATAGACAGTCTTTCCAGCATCCTGGCCTGAATTTGGCATTGGCCCCACCGTCTGAAGACTTGTGTCCTGTGGACAGTTAACTTTTTTGTTTTGTTTTACCTCACTTCCTATTGATAGGTAAGATGTTACTGGTTCTAGCACTAATTCCCCATTATAAGCATAGAGAAGATACTGATAGTATGTTAACTACCAGTAAAATGGTAAAAGAAACCTTTAATTGGTGGTCTTTCTCATTAAGTACATTACTTGGAAATAGCCTCTATTCTTTCCCTTCACTAGCAGATAGTTGTCTATGTGAGAAGTGGAAAGTGTACAGCTTATCCAGTTTGACTGAACACTATAACTTGTCATTGTGGTATATGTCAAGATGCTAGCCCTCAACAATTTGGTGTTACTATAGACTACTACTTTTAGTAAAACTTCCCTACAGGAATACAATTGAGACACAATGAAATAGAACTCTGAAAAATACCTAAATTTTAGCTAAGGAATTGTATAAATTCAGCAAACCATCCTGAAGATATAAATAAATAAAATGGGCTAGGATATCGTAGATGAGGCTTAGACGCAACTTTTAACAGAATCTGCAGCCTGACTTTCATTTGCGGAGGTCTTTTAAGAAGGGGCTGTATATATGTGTGCGTGGCACAAATTCCTGTCTATGTACTGTATGCTGGGAAAACTAAATTGACTTCAAAACAGCGTAAAAACAGAGAAACTTTTCATGATTTTTATCTCAGAGATGGGATTTTCCTGGGTTTTGTTGAATTTCTGCCATTTATTTAGAGATAAAGGTTTTTGGGTTCTGTTTTGTTTTTTAAACTGGCCCATTCCCTAAATCTCTGGGAAATTTTACAATTAAAATGCAATTGTTTTTAACATTTATACTACATACCATCAGCTGTATAAAAGGATATTCCCCAAATGTACTACTCACATAGAGGAACACAAGTGGCAAACCAACTTTTCCAACCAAAACCAAAGTTAAATTTAAGAGCATAACACTTTCTTTCACCAAAAGTCTGAGTACACAGACAAGCCTTGCACCATTTAGTTTCTTCAACGTTTGGAGGAAAGTCTGTCTCCCACCTCATCATTAATACAATATTAGGTTTGGTTTCTCTACCTTTGAACTGTGGAGGTGTAAAAGGTCAATGTCAGGGTCCCATTTGTACTGTGGACTGACATGGGTGTTTTGGAGCTGATGCAGGTAATCATCCAAAGACCCACTAAAATTTCTCTACATTTGTGGATCATGGATCCCAAAGGTCATTATGGCCCATAAATAGATTTGTTATGGTCTTTAAGATTAAAGTGAGTTATGTAGATTGACAAGAAGCACTCAGGGCAAAATCTTGCTGCTCAGGCAGAGCTGATCAATTTTTAAAAAAAGATTAAATATGAAATTATATGATTTAATAGAAAAGATGTTTGTTTATTTGTATTACCATAGCACCTAGGAGCCCTAGTCTTGTACAAACACAGAGCTAAAAACCATCTCTGCACCAAAGAGTTTACAAACTAAGTTACTTTAGCTTAGTTATATACTTCAACAAACTTCTATTATTGAAAACCAGAATTGTGTTGAAATTTACACAGCATAAAAATGCATCTGAGCAGAAACAGAGCTTTTTAAAAAAAAAAAAAAGTTGAATCTGATCTTTACATTTATTTTGTGAGAAAAAGAGGAGGTTAATATTTTTTTTCATGACTCAACCAGAATTTTATAAAGAATATAAAAAAGTTTTGTGTGCTGAGATTTTCTAAGCTAAGTTTCAGCCCAGAGCATTTTTTTAAACAGTACACAAATAGTGGTTTCTAATGGAAAAATTGATTCAGAAAGCATACCAAATCTTCTAGCTTCTGGAAGCCTAGGCAGCCAAAGCTTTCTGTCTATAAGCTTTAGATTTGTGGCTTTTTTCTCTTTAGCCAGTCTTGCTTCTGACAATACGTGACTGTATAAAACTAATAAGAATGACTTAGCACATTTCTTTTTCATGTTATACTTTTCTGCATGTTACTTGCATACTATACTTTGCCCTCATCAAAATCATTCTGTATCTTAATTTGATTTCAAAGATATGATATAAAGCAGTTGCAAGAACAGGTTGGTGAGGCTGCCTCTGGCTGCTGAAGCGGTATTGTCATACCTCTGAAACAATTATTGTCTAAAACCTGCAGACGGAGTAAAGCCTGTGTGGAAGTCATATGCTCTATGCTAAAATATTGCAGAGATGAGAGATAGAATTGTAGTATACGTGCAGTGCTTAATTTGTAATGAAAGAGGTGCTGGGGCTCAAGTAATTTTTTTACAGTCATAACATGCAGCAAGCCCAGAGGTGCCAAGGCTCAGCCCTGGCAAGCGCTGGCACAAATTAAGCACTGTATGTGTGATGCTGCTCTACAGCTACTATATAGTATGGGTGAAGTAGCAGATCTTGACTGCTACCTCTTCCTCCATGTGAGGTTTTGGTTAAGTTGACTTGTGCCATGTGCATATATACTGTCTGAGTCCTTGATGCATCCTGCACCCTTCGCATGCCAGGGAGAAACCTGCTTGCATTTGGTCAGCTGCTAGGGTGACCAGATGTCCCAATTTTATAGGGACAGTCCTGATTTTGGGGTCTTTTTCTTAGACATATTTGAGATTTTGACTTTTCATCCTGATTCAAAGTGGAGTATTTTTCAAAATCTTGAAAATGTTCATAGGATGGAAAATGGTTTCCCGTCCAGCTCTGATTGCTGGCTAGGTTCTGAGGTGGTGGGGTCAAGTCATCACTCAGTCCTTCATTCATGTCTGCACATCAGATGGTGAACCTGGACATTCAAAAGAGATACATTATTAAATAAGCACAAATGTATTTATTTTCTCCTACTACCTTTTGCAATGTACTGTGCTTAGGTACAGGTGGTACAGGCACCATAGATGATGATGACAATGCTAGTCACTTCAGTTTCAAAGATGAGGACAAGAAGCACAGTTTGTACTAATTGGGTCTTCAAGTGACTCCATAGGCCAGTTAGGGAAGAACAACGTTTACCACAATGGCCACAGAGCCATTTGGCTAGTTGTGTTCATTGAGCTGCACATCGCTTCCATGCCTGGCACTGTGCTTCCAGCTGAAACTTGATTCTTCTCAAAGTCATGGACACCCACTCTTACAGCATGGCTCCAGGCATATGATCAATCACCAGTTGTTCAAAGGAATCATATATAAACCTGTGAAAACTGAACTTAAAATAAATTGGATGAGGTGAGAAAGGACAAGATTTGAGAAAAGTTAGTTAGAGCCCAAGGTTCTCTGGTGGTGCTTCTTTCATGACCTATTTTGTATCAGAGAGGGTAAGTGTGAACATTAACAAATCTATTATTAAAAATACTGACATTTTGGCTTCTGATCTCATGAATAACATTTAATTTTTTGTCTTCATGTATATTTTGTTTTAGAATGTTGTTTCCCTTTTCATTTAGGAACTTTCAGTCCTTGTATTTCTGCATGTGTGAATACATAGACAGCATGGGATGATGTAAAAATTGAAAGTAGCTGGCAATACAAATAATGCTATTGAAGGCAACAGATAACACATCAAACAATGTATGATCAGCATTTTGAGCAATAACTCGCTACTTCTACCTGTCAGTGTCTCTCCAGCCTTTTTTTTATATAGACCAATAAGAAAGCTCTCCCTTCAAGGAACATCTGTCCTGTCAAAATTTCACTTGTTGGTTCACAAATTGTTTAATTCCGTGGACCACTAGGAATGGATCCATGGTCGAAGAGTTGTCCTGGCAACATGATTGGAGAGCCATTCCTACATTCGACAGAAAGAACTTCTATTTGGTGGAGAACCCAAGAGAGAAGTATGGAGATGTTGTAAGGCTGACAGTATTTTATCTCTTCTGGGGATACAAGCACTAGCCCTATCACATATTATTCAGTGGGCTAAGTATAAGTATAAGTAATAGACATCTAAGCAGCTTCATTCTTGTAGGCCATGTATTTATTTATTTGTGTATTTATTCTTGTATTGATTTTTTTGTAAGGCAATAATCAGAATTAGAGCCCTGTTTTGTCAACTACTATACAAACACACAGGAGGACATGCTCTCTGCCCTGAAGAGCTCACAGTCTAATTTAAAACAAGTAATAACAAGGGAATGTAACAAAGAATAAGAGGAAACGAGAGAGACAATGAGGGTAACAGTAGTAAGCATTATGAGTAGGAAATGGAACCTTTAAAGACAAAATGTATGCTACTATCTTGACTTTGATATTGTCAGATCTCATGCTTGACTGGCTGAGCCTGGTCAATACTTGGATGGGAGACCTCCAACAAAAACCCAAGTGCTACAGGATATGTCTCTTCCTTCTGAATGAAAGCTGAGTCGAGCCAGAGCTAAGAACACCAGCATTACGATAGAATGATATTCACTTGTAGGTACTCTTTTGTATAAAGCACAAAGTCTTCCACAAGTTTTCCATTTGTGCTATGAAATGTTAAATCATCACTTTTCCCATCAGTAGATATTTAATTAAGTGCCGTCGTCCAATTCTAATTTTCATTATTACCTTCTGTCTATCTAAATTGGTCCTGTAGTTTTGAAAGATGTGGTGCTCTTTCTCTTAGAGCAGTGGTTCTCCACTGGGGGTATGCATACCCCTGGGGGTATTTCACCTCATCTAGATATTTGCCTAGTTTTACATCAGGCTACATAAAAAGCACTAGCGAAGTCAGTATAAACTGTAATTTCATACAGACAATGACTTGTTTATACTACTTTATATACGATACGCTGAAATGTAAGTACAATATTTATATTCCAATTGATTTATTTTATAATTATATGGTAAAAATGAGAAAGCAAGCAATTTTTCAGTAGTAGTATGTTGTGACACCTCTGTATTTTTATGTCTGATTTTGTAAGCATGTCATTTTTAAGTGAAGTGGAACTTGGCGTACACAAGACAAATCAGACTCCTGAAAAGGGGTACAATAGTCTGAAAAGGTTGAGAGCCACTGTCTTAGACTGTCTTGAATTATTAAACAGATGCTCAAGTATCAGAGGGGTAGCCGTGTTAGTCTGGATCTGTAAAAGCAGCAAAGAATCCTGTGGCACCTTATAGACTAACAGACGTTTTGGAGCATGAGCTTTTGTGGGTGAATACCCACTTCGTCAGATGCATGTAGTGGAATTTTCCAGGGGCAGGTATATATATGCAAGCAAGCTAGAGATAATGAGGTTAGTTCAGTCAGGAAGGATGAGGCCCTGTTCTAGCAGTTGAGGTGTGAAAACCAAGGGAGGAGAAACTGGTTCTGTAGTTGGCAAGCCATTCACAGTCTTTGTTCAATCCTGAGCTGATGGTGTCAAATTGCAGATGAACTGAAGCTCAGCAGTTTCTCTTTGAAGTCTGGTCCTGACGTTTTTTTGCTGCAGGATGGCCACCTTAAGGTCTGCTATAGTGTGGCCAGAGAGGTTGAAGTGTTCTCCTACAGGTTTTTGTATATTGCCATTCCTAATATCTGATTTGTGTCCATTTATCCTTTTCCGTAGAGACTGTCCAGTTTGGCCGATGTACATAGCAGAGGGGCATTGCTGGCATATGATGGCGTATATTACATTGGTGGACATGCAGGTGAATGAACCGTTGATGGTGTGGCTGACCTGGTTAGGTCCTGTGATGGTGTCGCTGGTGCAGATATGTGGGCAGAGTTGGCATCAAGGTTTGTTGCATGGATAGGTTCCTGAGCTAGAGTTACTATGGTGCGGTGTGCAGTTACTGGTGAGAATATGTTTCAGGTTGGCAGGTTGTCTGTGGGCGAGGACTGGCCTGCCACCCAAGGCCTGTGAAAGTGTGAGATCATTGTCCAGGATGGGTTGTAGATCCCTGATGATGCGTTGGAGAGGTTTTAGCTGGGGACTGTATGTGATGGCCAGTGGAGTCCTGTTGGTTTCTTTCTTGGGTTTGTCTTGCAGTAGGAGGCTTCTGGGTACACGTCTGGCTCTGTTGACTCTCATTAATAACCAAATTTCCATACAAACGGACTTCACTAAAATAAGACAGGAGATCTACATTACTCACTTCACCCCTCTACAAAGGAAAAAGGACTGTAAGCTGTCTAAACTCCTACCTGCCACATGGGGCCGCAACCGTGGTACCCCCAACCCACCCAGCAATATCGTCAATCTATCCAACTACACACTCAGCCCAGAGGAAAAGTCTGTCCTATCTCGGGGACTCTCTTTCTGCCCTGCCATCCCCACCAACATGATCCAGTTCTGCGGCGATCTGGAAGCCTACTTTCGCCGTTTCCGACTCAAAGAATACTTTCAGGACAACACTGAACAGCGCGCTGATACACAGGTACCCTCCCACCAACAGCACAAGAAGAAGAACTCCACATGGACTCCTCCTGAGGGTCGAAATGACAGTCTGGACCTATACATTGAATGCTTCCGCTGACGTGCACAGGCAGAAATTGTGGAAAAACAACATCGCTTGCCTCATAACCTAAGTCGTGCAGAACGCAATGCCATCCACAGCCTCAGAAACCACCCTGACATTATCATCAAAGAGGCTGATAAAGGAGGTGCTGTTGTCATCATGAACAGGTCTGACTACCAAAAGGAGGCCGCCAGACCACTCTCCAATACCCAATTCTACAGGCCACTTCCCCAGATCCCACTGAGGAATACACTAAGAAACTGCACCATCTACTCAGGACACTCCCTACACTAACACCGGAACAAATCAACATACCCTCAGAGCCCCGACCAGGGTTATTCTATCTACTACCCAAGATCCACAAACCCGGAAATCCTGGACGCCCCATCATCTCGGGCATTGGCACTCTCACTGAAGGACTGTCTGGATATGTGGACTCTCTACGCAGACTCTATGCCACCAGTACTCTCAGCTATCTCCGTGACATCACTGATTTCCTGAGAACTACAATGCATTGGTGACCTTCCAGAAAACACCATCCTAGCCACTGTGGATGGAGAGGCTCTTTACACAAACATCCCACACCCAGATGGAATACAAGAGGTCAGGAACAGTATCCCTGATGATGCAACAGCACAATTGGCTGCTGAGCTCTGTGCGTTTATCCTCACACACAACTATTTCAAATTTGATGACAATATATCTCTCCAGATCAGTGGCACCGCTGTGGGCACCCGCATGGCCCCACAATATGCCAATATTTTTATGGCCGACCTGGAACAACGCTTCCTCAGCTCTCGTCCACTCACGCCCCTTCTCTACCTACGCTACATTGATGACATCTTTATCATCTGGACCCATGGGAAGGAGACTGTGGAAAAATTCCACCACGATTTCAACAGCTTCCACCCCACCATCAACCTCAGCCTGGACCAATCTACACGGGAGGTCCACTTCCTAGACACCACGGTGCAAATAAGTGATGGTCACATTAACACCACCCTATACCGAAAACCTACTGACCGCTATGCCTACCTTCATGCCTCCAGCTTCCATCCCGGGCACATCACACGATCCATTGTCTACAGCCAAGCACTGAGATACAACCGCATCTGCTCTAACCGCTCAGAGAGAGACCAACACCTACAAAATCTCCACCAAGCATTCTCAAAACTACAATACCCGCATGAGGAAATAAGGAAACAGATCAACAGAGCCAGACGTGTACCCAGAAGCCTCCTACTGCAAGACAAACCCAAGAAAGAAACCAACAGGACTCCACTGGCCATCACATACAGTCCCCAGCTAAAACCTCTCCAACGCATCATCAGGGATCTACAACCCATCCTGGACAATGATCCCACACTTTCACAGGCCTTGGGTGGCAGGCCAGTCCTCGCCCACAGACAACCTGCCAACCTGAAACATATTCTCACCAGTAACTGCACACCGCACCATAGTAACTCTAGCTCAGGAACCTATCCATGCAACAAACCTCGATGCCAACTCTGCCCACATATCTGCACCAGCGACACCATCACAGGACCTAACCAGGTCAGCCACACCATCAACGGTTCATTCACCTGCATGTCCACCAATGTAATATACGCCATCATATGCCAGCAATGCCCCTCTGCTATGTACATCGGCCAAACTGGACAGTCTCTACGGAAAAGGATAAATGGACACAAATCAGATATTAGGAATGGCAATATACAAAAACCTGTAGGAGAACACTTCAACCTCTCTGGCCACACTATAGCAGATCTTAAGGTGGCCATCCTGCAGCAAAAAAACTTCAGGACCAGACTTCAAAGAGAAACTGCTGAACTTCAGTTCATCTGCAAATTTGACACCATCAGCTCAGGATTGAACAAAGACTGTGAATGGCTTGCCAACTACAGAACCAGTTTCTCCTCCCTTGGTTTTCACACCTCAACTGCTAGAACAGGGCCTCATCCTCCCTGACTGAACTAACCTCATTATCTCTAGCTTGCTTGCATATATATACCTGCCCCTGGAAATTTCCACTACATGCATCTGACGAAGTGGGTATTCTCCCACAAATGCTCATGCTCCAAAACATCTGTTAGTCTATAAGGTGCCACAGGATTCTTTGCTGCTTAAACAGATGCTGTGTTTCAGTGGTAGATAAATGAATTCTCATTGCTTTCAAGGAAATTCTGTTTATGTAGGGAGAGCAGAAAATCTGAATCTGTATCCATTAGGCAGTTAGTTTTTCAAGTGCTTTGAGAGTTTTTTGGGATGAAAGGCACTGTGTAAATCAGAGGTGGGCAAACTATGGCCCGCAGGCCACATCCGGTCCTCGGGACCGTCCTGCCTGGCCCCTTAGCTCCCAGCTGGGGAGGTTAGTTCCTGGCCCCTCCCCTGCTGTACCCCATCCCCTGCAGCCTCAGCACTCTGTGCCGTCAGTGCTCTGGTCTGCCGCTCCTGCCGGGCAGTGCGGCAGCATGGCTGGCTCCAGTCGGGCGGCGGGGCTGCGAGCGCCTGCTGCTCTGAGTGGTATGGTAAGGGGATGGGGAGTGGGGGGGTTGGATAAGGGGCAGGGAGTACTGGGAGCAGGGGGTGATTGGATGGGGTGGAGGTTCTGGGTGGGGCACTCAGGGGAATGGGGGGTTGGATAGGTGTGGGAGTCCCAAGGGGCCTGTCAGTGGGAGGGGATGTGGATAGGGGTCGGGGCAGTCAAGGGACCAGGAGCATGGGGGTTGGGGTCCCAGGGGGCCTGTCAGGAGGTGGGGGGGTGGATAGGGGGCGGGGCAGTCAGGGGACAGGGAGTGGGGGGGTTGGATGGGGGCAGGGTCCCAGGAGGCCTGTCGGATGGGAATGTGGATAGGGGGCGGGGCAGTCAGAGGAGAGGGAGCAGAGGGGTGGGGTCCTGGGGAAAAGTTAGAAGTGGAGGTCCTGAGAGGGGACGCTCAGGGGACAAGGAGCAGGGGGCAATGGAGGGGTCAGGGGTTCTGGGGGGGAGAAGTGGGAGGGGGCGGGGCCAGGCTGTTTGGGGAGGCCCAGCCCTCCATACAGTTTTGCAACCCTGATGTGGCCCTCGGGCCAAGACGTTTGCCCACCCCTGATATAAATGTAGCCTTATTATGAATTAAAATGGGACAAGAGGCTATTAGCCTTTTGCACGGTGTTCAGAGGGGTGCAATAGAACTTCCAACAGGGTGACGTTTAGAACTTATCCGTCATGTGTCTTGTTCTATATAGACTGAAAGCATTTACTTATTCTTCCTCAAATGCTTGCTCATGTCGGTTCCATTTTAGGTGTGCGCACGCCCACGTGCGCGGCTGTCAGAGATTTTTGCCTTAGTGGTATCCATAGGGCTGGCTGTGGCACCCTCTGGAGTGCCGCGCTCATGCTGTGGTATATCAGGTGCCACTGGCCCTACGGTGTCTGTTTCTTTTTACCACCTGTGTTGGTCAGTCAGAGCGCCTCTCTAGCTTGGCAAGAGCTAGCGGTTGTCTACCATTTTGAACTTTGTGCCTTAAGGCCGTTGTATTTAGTTTGCTTTGTTAGTCTTAATTAGTTGTTAAGTGTGAATTAGTTAGTAGTTAGGGTTCCAGCAGGACTTTGTCCCAGGCTAGGCATGCCCCAGTCTCCTGGATTCAAGCCCTGCTCGGACTGCAGCAGGCTTATGCCTGTGAGTGACCCCCCACAGCAGCTGCCTTAAGTGCCTGGGGGAGTCACACATTAAGGAGCAGTGCCAGATGTGCAAAAACTTTTGTTCTTGCACCCAGAAGGACCGGAACATCTGCCTCAGGGCTCTCCTGGTGGAGTCTGCCCTCCGCCCAGCTTTCGAGCCGTCCGGGCAAGTCACAACAAGCAGGGATTTCCCTACACCCCTGCTGAATTTCCCCAACACCCCCACCCCGCCCCCACTTTTGAGTTAAATGCAGTGTTGCCAACTTAGTGATTGTTTTTTGTAAATTTGAATTGAAATTGAAACATTAATACACACTTTAAAAGCATATACAGTGTATGATAAAATATATGTATCTGAAAAAGTATTATAGATTTGAAAAGTATGAACATAGACTAGCTTCCATATACAGCTTTTGTTTTTATGACCATGTCAGTGCATTCGTTTCAGTGATGTTGGCCAACCTAATAATTTCAAATTATGATTTGTAAGCAGAGTCTAAATGAGCTCTCCCTGACAGCTAGTCATGAGCAAGGGGCAAGGGGGAAAGGCTTCAGGACCAAACTGTATTTATATCGCACCTTATCTGCCTAGGTATCCAGTAAACAGAGCTGTGTTGCCCAAGTGGTAGATTTTGGCTGAGGCTGGGTAACAAATCACTTGAATGCGGGGTGTGTGTAATGAAATATTATTGTTCTTATTGTATTGTGATAAAGGGCAGTAGAACTGTACTTAGCCTGTGCTGGTTGAGGGCATCAAGAGAGAGGGTGAGGACAGGTGTTTTGCTTGAAGGTCTGCCTGAGTCACAAGTACTGTTTGACCTGCCCCTCTCCACTGTTTAAAGACAGAGCTGTTTAGGCTCAATAGATCATCTTTTGTTTTGTTAAGTGACCACTACAGCTGAAATCACTGATAATCAGGTCTAAGTGCTTAGATCTGCTGTGGGACAGTGTTTCTGTGGAAGTGATGGCTCAGTCTGCATTAGCAACAAGGTACCCCCACTGAGCATTCAGTTGAAATCACTGAGAGCTGAGTGCAACCTCAAGAGACCAACTCACTGAGGTCACAGTGGCAGGTGACTGTGCAGGGCCATTGGCAACAGAGCAATGGAGTGAATGGTGGCACAATGAACAGCAATGGCCAGAGCAAACAGTGAACAGCTGGAGGAACAAGCAAGGTGCCTTCTTGGCCCCCACCTGTGAGGTGAACTCATGTGAAAGCACCTCTGAACTGAGTCTCCACTGACGAAGGACAACACCAGTGAGTGTTAGTGAGGCTGTTAAGAATGCTAGAGACACATCACAGTTCATGCAGAACAAACATGGCTGTGGCATCATACTTTCTATTTAAGCAAAAGATACCACACACTACAAACTGGAGGTCAGTGTTAAGTGCATTGTCACTTGTTCATCTTGAAGTTGAACACTGGTTCCGAACAAGACCAGCAAATGCTCAGTGTCTTTCTGCAAGAAACTCAACTAACTGGCTAGAAGCATGCGGTGCAACAGTGAAAGGCTCAACAGTTGAAAAAGTGAAGAACTCTCTCTCACCACATTCAAAAAATGTGCATACATGGCTAATGAATGCACTGATGCAAATGAGCATCAAGTGTTAAGTCATTGTGTACAGTATCTTGGTGTCAGTGGTAGGCCAGTAGATGTATTTCTAGATGTTCAAGTTAAAGAAGACACATTGACTTCAGCTGTGACAACCCACATCTTAGAAGAGTTAAATGCTTGTCAGTTGGATCCCAAACAGATGACTGCTTGTGCATTTGATGGAGCTGCAAACTTCTCTGGAAGACATGGTGGAGTACAAGCTTGGCTCAGAGAAAAGTGTAACCCTAATCTCTCCTATACACACTACAGAGGCTATCTACTCCAACTAGCGCTAGTACAAGTTGCAGACTCTTCAAAAGACATTTAAAAAGCTATCAATTTAAAGTCTTCATTATATTCTTTTTTCAGCAAGAGTCCAAAAAGACTGAATATCTTGGAAAATATAGAAGATACACTGCGACTGAAGTTCAGATTAGTCCAACCTGGGAAAACCCTCTGGCTTTCTCATGAGCAATCCTTAGCTGTTGTGTTAAAATTATTCCAGCCATTATTACTGACTTAGGAAAGTATCTACCAAGATGGGATGGATCTAAGTAGTGAGGCTGGTGGTTACTTTTGCTACTGCATTCAGAGAAGACTAATGCCATTCTCTCTTGTGTAAGTAGGGTGACCAGATGAGAGGAAGAAGATATCGGGACACATGGGGGGGTCCGCCGGTGGAGGGAGGAAAAAAAAAAAAAGCCTAATGCTGCTGGCAGAGGGGAAAAAAAAAGCCGAGTGCTGCCGGCAGAGCAAAATATCGGGACAATTTGCGTCCCAACCAAAGATCAGTCGGGACACGGGACAAACACCTAAATATAGTCACTCTACTTGTAAGTCTACTGTTTAAACCATTTGGGTCATTAAACAATGCCATTCAGGCATGAGCTTCAACGGTAGTAGATCTTTGTACAGCAACAGAAGCTACAATCAGAGAGCTTTCCATTGAAAAAGTACTGGAAGAAGCAAAGACTTTAGTGCAGAAGTTGACTAATGAAGGCATTTATATTGAATATATTGAAGTGTTTAAGACAACTGAAAAAGTACCAGACTTGATTATTAAAAATCTGCAGCAGCAACTTCTAGATTCTACTCAAACTCTACATAGCTTTTACAGATCCCTGTCCTATAAAACACTAACAGTTGAGTGGAGTGAGGCACTACCAGCAATGGGGCTGCCATGTGCTCAGGACAGAATAGAGAATTTGAAGCAGACTGGAATATCATACAACAAATGAAGATTTGACTTTAACTTCTTTTTTATCATCACTAGTGGCTCAACCCAATCTTTATGCTGTGTTTCCTCGGATGAAAAAAGTAGGAATTAATTTCTTGCTACTCCCAGTCACAACAGCTACAGTTGAGTGTTCTTTTTCATCATTGAATAGAATTTTGTGTTCTGAAAGAAATTGCCTTCTGCATAATCATGTGAATGAACTAATGAGCCTATCAGTTGAAGGAATGGAAGTACCGGACACACGAGAAGCCACCAAAGATGAACACATTGCATTCAAGAAGTTCATTAACAGAGTTGTACAAAATTATAACAAGAAACCAAGAAGGATGTAAACGTAGTGCTTCATAGAAAGCTTGAGTAGCCAACTTTAATTTGTGTGATGATTTTAAAACATGAGTTAAATCTAATAAAATGGTCATTTTTCAGTTTTTACTATTGTGCCATACAGCCCACCTTCATCCTCACAGTCTCACCCCTCATCGGCCCTGACCTCTGCCCCCAGTAAATTTGAACACCCCCCCCTAATTTCAATTCCTGGGGAAAACAGTGGCAACAAATACCTCGGCCTCTGTGCACAGCGCACCACTGGCACCCAACTCTTCCAAACCGTCACTGGTAGCCACGACCAGCAAACAAACTCAGGCATTGATGGCTCTTCCCTGATTGCTGGAAGAGGGTTCCTCCGGTATAGGGGTGGGGCAAGGCTGTTTGATTTTGTGTAATTAGAAAGTTGGCAACCCTAGCCAGAGCAGAGCTGGGAGCAGACCAGGGCTGGGTGGTGCTCCCTCCATGGCCCCCATAGGGGACTGGCCTGGGTCCCGCTGTGTGCCCTCAGTGTTCCCCATATCCCCCCTCAGAGGGTGCAACCCACAGTTTGGGGACCTCTTCTTTAGAGCCTCTCTGGAAAGTAAAGGAGTGGTAGAACCATGACTTTCCCTGCAGATACATACTCCTCAGGTTTCTGAATGGGGTGGGGCAGAGTTTGTGTTCCACAGGAGCTTTGGGAGGCATTGTTCTCCATACTTCTCTCAAGAGGTTTAAAAGATAAATTAAATACAAAAGTATTTAAGAGCTCAAATCAGTAACAAAATGATTGTGTAAGCTTAAAACTTATTAATACATTTAAACATAAAAGATATGAAAATCTGCCTCACAGGTACTTATTTTCCAAGACCCAAATTGAGAGCTCTGTTTTTTACCCCATGAACCATTGATGATGTCATCCATTCTACTGTGTAGGAAACCCAAAATCCTAAACTAAAGACTAGTCAAACTAAATATTTTTTTTCAAATCATATATATTTATGATTATAAGAAACCAAACAAATACTCTGTTAGTGATTTAGGATTTTAAAAACTTTTTAAATCTTGAATTTTTCTGTACAGTTTTAATTTCTTAGTGTCAGAGGTTGGGATTTCCTACTGAAAAGCAGTTACCCTGCAGAAGAGTACTCACTAGTAATAAGTAGTTAATAGGTATAACATGGTGGCTTCATAAAAACAAGATAATCAATTCCAGCTGTTTTTCTATTTAGTCATCCTTAGGATGCAAAATCAGGGACAGGATGAATTTACACAGTTAGCACGTATTGTGAAAAAGAGGAAAAGCAAGCAACTTATCAATTCATGGTGAGAAAACTACATACAATACACTCTCCCTTCCACCCCCTTTCTTGTAAAGAACTGACTAACACGGCTACCACTGAAACCTGACTAAATCAAAGTTTGGGAAGAAAGGAATCTCATATATACCATATAGCATTTACCTATCCCGCAAGGATACCGCATGTAACAGTTTTTACCAATTTTGCTTGTTCATGACAGAAAAGTAGTAGTTAAATGAGAAAAATAACACACTGTGTTTGAGACTCCAAAAATAAAATATGCAAGAGAGGGAAAGGTCTTATTCAATTTTTGGCATCATTGTGTTAAGTCAGTTTAAGCCAAGAGAGGTTGGTGTTCCTCACTGCCTGCCGATACTAGAAAGTTTACATACTTGATTATGTGTGGTTTTTTTCCCCCCTTTGGAGGAAAAAAATCTGTGCGAATTTTAGGGGAAAAATCTTTACTTTGCTATGCAGAAAAGATTGTTCTGTTAACAGCTCATCAAGAAAAAAGAAAGATAAACAGGATTAACTGTTTACTTTGTGAGGAGAAGTCTGGTTGTTTTTCAGAAGAAGAACACAATGTACTGTTGTATCTGGTTTCCAGAGTGCTGTTTATCATAATTCCTTGTGCTGTGGTTGGTAGAGTGCTGGGAAGGCACTCCGCCCACTCACAGCTCGCTGGCTTTCTCTCTCCCATTGAGGCCTCACTACAGGATTTTGCGATTGAGTGAGCTGTCCTGTATGATCTTTACTGCCTGTCATGAGCTGACATTGACCTAGAATAAAATAGCAGGGGCCATTTCCTGGAATTCTCAATGGACTGCTGAGAATTGCTACCATAAGTCTTGTAAACAGTCTATACACACACACTCTCCCTCACATACGCACACCTATGAAATTGAGCCAATGAATGAGAGCAAAGAGAAAAACAACCAGGGGTGAAAAGAAACATCAGAAACCTCAAGGAAGAATTGAGTTGTATTTTTGCCTATAAAGGGTCCCGAGAAAGCCCTCACTTGTGATTTTCTTCTTCGCTGGTTTTTTTCTGCTGCTTATTTTGATGAATAATAGATACAGATTTTAGTATTGTTTCAGTAGGGTGACGTTACATTAAAACTGTAGAAAGAATTTCTTCCTGAATGAGGCTCCATAAAAAACTTTGCAGTGTTATATTTCACTCACATTACGTGTTCACTGAAGCAATAAATGTTTTATTTATCTCTTTTGCTTTATGTTACCAAGAGTACATTTTGAATGCCCTATCACTCTTCAGAATGTGTGCTGTTCCCTTTCTTTGTTATTAAAGGTCATTTTGTATTGTATTTTATATATTCTTCTTACAGCCCATTCATAGTCTGTGTCTTAAAAATGAATCCACTATATCCACAAATGATACACCGTTGAAAGAGTCAGTGAGGCCACTAGTATTGCTACAGCATTCTTATTTTGTTTCAGTGGCTACAATATTTGAAAAGTGCTTGCCATATGTATTATTAAAGGTACTTAAGTGTTCTCTCAATGATGCTGCTGTATTTCAAAAAGAATGGGCTTGAAAGCCTTTCACTTACAAAACTGCCCTTAATTTAAATGCAAGTTTAGTACATGAAGGGCTTGCAGCAGGGTATGTCTTTCTAGGTACTTACATTGCCTCCATCCCCACAGTATCTGTGCTCTTCCTGAGCATTTATTCTCACAACACTCTTGCGAGGGAAACGTTTCTATTCTTATGTTGTAGACAAGAAACTGAGTCACAGAGGGAATGTGACTTGCTGAGTGTTAAACAAACAACCTGTGCCAGAGCCAGCAGTTCAACTCTGATCTCTTTGGAATTGAGGGCACCCATCAGTGTGCAGAACAGAATCCTCTGTTAGCTCCCCACTGAAAAATGTAGTTGAACGTTCAAACATTAAAAACAAAAAAACAAAAAAGCCCTTCGTATCAGTCTTATGTTGGTATGAGCCTACTCAGATTCATGGATAAAAGTGCTATTTAAGTGCCATGATGATGGTGATTGTATGTTAAATTTAGAATGTGATCTTCTTTTGGAGATTTCATATCACCCTAGATGGGTGGTGTTCATCTGAATCTGTGGCTTTCTTCACCATAAAGTTTTCCTGTTGTTTAGTAAATTATTTTCTGTAGAAAAATGTTACCCTGTTCTAAGCTGATCCATACTAACAAATCAGGTAATTGTTACGAGACTCCATATGGAAGCTCTCCATAATTTAACATTACAGTATATGATGGGAGTCTGCATTTACTACTTTTTTTTTTTTTAACTGCATTCTACCTATAGTTTACTGCCGCAACAGTACTGGTGGCAGCAATTCTGAAACAAGGTGAAATGGTCTCATGTTTATTTACTTATATATACCCAGAATGCTCTTCTTGTTCTTAGTTATTTTATAGCAGTGCTGATGCCTGCACTCCAAAAACAAATGGAAATGACTGAAGATGCTTATGGATGTAGTTTTTTCTCATTGTATAATTAAGACTTTACCCTGGTGACATATTCAGCATGGATCCAGGCAAATTACAGAAAGCTTTAAAATAATTCTCTCTCTTTGGTCCCACTGGACTATTTCTCCTGAAACTTCATCCAAGTTCTGAGATAAACATTTGAACAAATAACTGTTTTCTTTACCCCTGCTAGCCCCAACAGCTTGCTGGAACGTTTGTTTCTATTTGATGTAATTTTTTTGGCTACAACTATTAATAGAATTATTTCAATATTCAGGAGTCCAAGACAGCCAAAACAACCAGAAAAATGTAGAAAATATTTCCCAAATGCATCTCTGAAAGGGTTTGGAACTGTAACTTAAGCTTGTTATTGAACTTGGGTAGATAACAGGAACGTTTTTTTATCATTTGTAAATGAATGTATGTTTGTTTTTTAAATAAAAAGGGATCTGACAAAACTCAGTTACTGGGTGACTGGGCAATAAACTGGCAGATGAAATTCAGTGTTGATAAATGCAAAGTAATGCACATTGGAAAACATAATCCCAACTATACATACAAAATAATGGGGTCTAAATTAGCTGGTACAACTTAAGAAAGCGATCTTGGAGTCTCATAGACTTTAAGGTCAAAGAGACCATTATGATCACCTAGTCTGACCTCCTGCACAATGCAGGCCACAGAATCTCACCCATCCACTCCTGTAACAAACCCCTAACCTATGTCTGAGTTATTGAAGTCCTCATTGTGGATATTTCTCTGAAAACATCTGCTCAGTGTGCAGCGTCAGTCAAAAAAACTAATAGAATGTTAGGAACCATTTTAAAATGGATAGATAAGAAGACAGAAAATATAATGCCTCTATATAAATCCGTGGTGTACTCACACCTTGAATACTGCATGCAGTTTTGGTTACCCCATCTCAAGAAAGATATATTAGAATTGGAAAAGATACAGAGAAGAGCAACAGAAATGATTAAGGAGAGTTTATAAAGACTTTTCAGCGTGGAAAAGAGACAACTAAGAGGGGAAATGAAATCGTGACTGGTGTGGAGAAAGTGAATAAGCAAGTGTTATTTCCCCTTCACATTACACAAGAACCTGAAGACACCCAATTAAATTAATACACAGCAGATTTAAAACAAACAAAAGGAAAAACTTCTTCACACAATGCATAGTCAACGTGTGGAACTCATTGCTGGGGGATGTTGTGAAAGCCAAAACTATAATGGGGTTCAAAAAACTAGAAAAGTTCTTATCTGTGAACATATAAAAGAGAGACAAACGTCAGGAGTTTAAGAATTACAGGAAAGTGAATTACAGAGAGTGTGGTTCAGTTAATTTAAAACAGTGCATTGGTGCTTTATTAAAAAAAACTGCATAGGAAAAATGTATTCTGTTGAAAATGATCATCCAGTTCAAGTTCTGGAACCATTGCTTGTGTCCCTACAAATATAAATAGTCCATTTCTGTGCCACATGCTGTCCATGGCCTGTTGCCTATGTTCAGCTCTCACCAGATATTTGGAGTGTTCCATGTTGACTGGGAAAATTTAAATTATTGTGCAGCTCCAGTCATGTGCATGTTTGGCATTAACAACATAGCCAGGCCACCACATGGCTCCTGCAGGCCTATTCCTTCCTACAGAAGCAGTTTTTATCAGCTCCTTTTCCTCAAGGCACAAAAGCAGCAAAGAAGGCAGTGGAGGAGTAACCTGGGTAGAAAAATGGAGAAAGGAGTCAGCCAGGACAAGGTCATAAAAGTCTTTGTAGAAGATATATTTAATTTTCCAGGTTTGAGCTGCACTTGATGATTCTTTGAAGTGGGAAAAAAGGCCATTTTTTTGAATACTGGCCATTAAAACATAAGTAACTAGGTAAATGCAATAAATGTACAGAACCTGTGATTTTTGGAATAAGGACACTGCAAAATGTATTTACTTTGTTTAAACTTTCTGCTGTATGTATGCATGGTGAGAAAGTAATTGCTAAAAATGTTTTAGTAAAACTTTTGGAGGTCTCTGCTGCATATTTGTTATTTAGGATGTTATTTCCCTGGCCATATTTGGTGTACTGGCTGGGGTCCTGGATTTTATTCTCAGCTGAGCTGCTACCGTGCTGATTTGTGGACAGATAATTTAAACTCTAGGCATCAATTTCTCCATCTATAAAATGAGCACACTGCTATTTACTCTCCACTATAGAGTTCTTTGAGACCTGTGGATGAAAAAGGCAGTTTGGTAGCTAAGTATTAATAGTATCTTCTTTTTTATCAGTATCCTTCAAATTGTAGTTATTGCTGGTCTATAAAACATCCCTGCCTGTGGTGGCAACAAATGATGTGCATTTTAAAGGAGAACAGAACAGTCTGAGTCTGCGGTGGCAATAATACAGTAGAGATATACTATTTAAATGGAGGCATTAAGCAATTTGTGGTCCATTGAATATGGTATTTTGTTTTTACAGGAAAATCCCTGTGTTGTTACAGGATAAACAAGTGGATCATAGTCCCACAGTGTGTTCAGATCTGTAGGGTTGCACCTTTCTAATTGCTGGTAACTGGACCACTGCCCCGCCTCTTTCCCCAAGGCCCTGCCCCTGCTCTGCCTCTTCCCCCCAATGCCCTGACCCCCATCACTTGCTCCTTCCCCCCCCCCCCCTTTTGAACCCCTGTTGCTCACTGGATCATCTCCACCTCCTTCCTCAGCTGTGCTTCCTCTGCTCTGGTACTCGGAGGGGAGCTGTTGCAGCCTTACAAGAAGGTGGCCCTGGCTGAACAGGGGCTGGTGCAGATTAATGACCCAGCGCCTCCCCCTGCCCTGCAGTAACTGGACTTTTGGCATTCAGTCTGAACACTGCCAGGTGCCCTTTTCGACCAGACTTTCCGGTTGAAAACTGGGCACCTGGCAATCCTAAATGGTACCCTGACACAGAAGCCAAAAACCAGACTGTCTGAGTAAAACCCGGATGGGTGCCAACCCTATCTATGTGTCTGGCTCTGATTTTTCCAACAATGACAGATACAATTAGTAGAAGGACTGCTTCATTTGCACGATGGTGGGTGGCTTCTTGTGTGCATGTGGGAGGTTCAGTTAAGTTAAATCCAGCTTGGGTTGTGTCCTGAAGGTTACAGTGTGAATCTAAACTATGTTTACAGGAGTTAAGGAGCTCCACCTTGAGACTTGACTAGACAAGTTGCTGAATTGGAATTGTGTAGGCAGAGTGTTGTGCCTGTGGTGACTGAGAGAGAGGGGAATGTTTTTAGGTGTGCTTTGTCTCTGCTAGGAGCACTCAAAAATAGATAAGAAATTGTAAAGATGCTGCCCATAGGAGCCAGCTGAGGTCACTCAATTAGGGTGAACTGCAAGCGGAATGAGGCAGACAAACCCCAAAAGCTGGTGGATATTCCGGTACTTAGATTTACTAAGCCAGCACAGGACAGCTTCTGTAGTACCTCGCTGGTTACTCAGAAGTCCAAACAACACAATTCCCTTAAAGTACCCAGTCTCAGGCCTCCATCCAGACACACATGTCAAACATATGATGATAAATTCTGAAAATCATATTTCATCATATAAAAGATTATTCCAAATCCTCCTGATTCCAAAGGACCAAGCCCCACACTCAGGTCAAATGATAACTTATATCTTACCCAAAATACATGCTTGTAGTCAATTCTTGTTAACTAAACTAAAATTTATTAAAAAAGAAGAGAGAGAGTTGGCTGAAAGATCAATATACATACAGGCTTGAGTTCAATTTCTTGAGGTCCAGATACATAGCAGAGGTGAGCTTGTAGTTGCCAAAAGTCCTTTTAGAAATAGTCCATAGGTTATAGTCCAATGTCCATATTCAGGGTGACTCCAGTCAGTGACTGAGGATCTCAATCCTTATGGCTTAAGGTTTCCCCCTCTTGATCTGAGATGGGTTTGGGTTTGGGTTTCCCCCAAAGCAGATCTGAGATAAAGAAGTATCATGTCCCAGGATTTTTATACATTTCCTGCAGCTTTTTGGCCTGAGGAAAAATAGGCTTAACTTTCCTTCTCCTACACATCATGGCAATTAGCACAGGATAATTTATCCATTAAACAGTTCAGATACAGGTTACCACAACCTTCAAAGAGATACATAGACAATAATACTATTTCTCTCATGTGTCTTCCTAAATATTAATATAAGTATTAATAGCGTAGCTGAAGTTGATGTATCTTAGGTTGATTTACCTGGCCGTGAGGATGGCGGCGCGTCGACCACTGCTGCTCCCCCGTCGACTCCACTTCCGCCTCTCGTGCGCGGTGGAGTTCCGGAGTTGACGGCAGAGCGATCAGGGATTGATTTTATCGTGTCTACACTAGACCTGATAAATCTATCCCCGATAGATCCCCAATAGCTCAATCACTACCTGCCGATCCAGCGGGTAGTGTAGTCATACCCTTAGTTAAGTTCTATTTATGACAAATCTGCTGCATATTTCTACAAGATGTGGAGATGGGCAACTGCAGCATCTTCATTCAGTGCCGCCTTGCTCTCCACCCTCAGTCCTCTCCCCTCATCTCCTCCTACGCTAGGCATATTGTTCAATACACTGTTCATCTCACTGGCAGAAATGGTGGAGGTAGTTGTCAACTGTGGAATGATTAAGCACAAGTGGGTTCTACTCATGCCCATCCTTCCAGAAGACTTAAGTGCAAGATACGAGGCAGCACCATAGATGTATGGTATGTTTCACGTATAATTAAAAAGAAGAAAATGGAGTTTTACTCCTTCACTGTGAAGGATGTCTAATTAGGAGGGGCACAACAGTTCAGTCCTGTAATCATCTTCGCATTTCCAGTGGGAAATATTTAGTCCTTAATATTACTTCAGTCATAAAAATAATGCAAAGTAATAAACCTCTCCTACTCCCTCCCCCATCCCCCAGGGCTTTTAGAAAATTAACAAAATCTTCCCAAGGTTTAAAGTAAGACTCATTGTGTCCTTACATTTAAAAATAAGTAACTGACTAAGCTCTGCTTCATTTCTTATCATTCCCTGCCCTTGCCCCCTTTCCTCTTATCAGTGAGTCAGACCTCACTTCTTCCTTAGTTGTCTTCTCTCACACTCATCTTCATGCTGTCTCCCATGTCACTCTCTGGGATAGAACTAACTCTCTATTCAGTCTCAACAGGAGTCTTTTTTTTCCACATCTCTCCTTTAAATTCAGTACTTCTGTAGGGCCACAAATCCTAAACCTTATGGACTATTCTAGTGCATTCCTTTTATAAGAATCACATCTGTCCCAAATGATTTGATTTTTATAAGTGGTTGATTCTTGCAATTGGAGTATTTTAGTTAGTATAAGAATGATTTTGTCCCAGTGGATTTGATCACTATGTGCAATTGATTCTTCTGTTAGTGAGTCTTATAAATTGAGTGCACTGTATTTTGAAAAAGAGGATATAGGCCCCCATCCCCACAACACACGTACAGACACCATTGATTAATAGTAATGTTTTTTCTTTTATATTAGTTCAGGAATATGTATAGCAACAAACAAGTGTTAAACATTTATTTTGAAAATGTACAATATTAGTCAAGCTGTTAATGCATATTGTACTTTATGGAGAGATGGATTTGTGGTAAATACATTGCTGAATTTTCATAAATGTGTAATATAGTCTTGAACAATTAGATTTTGGATTATATATTTGGTCTCTTGTAATTTAGATTTCAGATTTGTTCCGCATAGTGATTCCAAAGATAAACTGGTATAAATTGTTGCTTAATTTTGTATATATTGTTTGATTGAGAACTAAGTTTTGAATGCATCTGATGAAATGTGGGCCAACATTATAATATGAGAAAATGATGCAAATTCAGAATTTATTTCAGAAAACTAAAGTAAGTAGAATCCTCTGTAAAGCATAGCTGCCATGAATCAACATCCTCAAGGAGCCACTAGGCTGCATCCATTCATGGTGGTGCTGGTAATAGTGTATGAATGGATCTGTAAGAACTGAGCCAGCTGCATCTGAAATGACTTCAAGAGTTCTATGAATACGTTTCTGGGTCCTGTTGTGCTGCTAGGTCGTTTTTGTTGTAGGAGTGAAGAGGAAAATTTATTGTCGTTAATTAGATAATTGTAGCATTAGACTGATTTTCTGTCCTTGCACAGTGAGATGCTGGGTCTATGATCAATACAGTCTCAGGTTTTTTCATTATATCACTTGTACTTGCAAAAAGGTTTTAAGGAGGTGAATATTTTTTGTGATGTCCTCAGTGGTGTTAGTCTGTGATGTTCCTTGTCTTGAGTTCCAATCTGGAATTCAGTTTTGCACATAAATTGATGTGCTAATCTCAGTTTAGACTTCTGTATACTAGGGTAATCCCAAACACTATTTAGTAGCCCCAGCATATTTGTAATAACCCACATGCCCACTTGCACACATTCTCCCAATAATGCAAAATCAATCACATAGGCATTTGGATTAGACTCATGGTGAGCAAAGATACTATTTGTGCATCTCTACTGTACTGGTAGATGCAGTACTATTGTGGATTGGATTGTTGGTGTTATAGCTCCAATAGTACAATTCTCCCACCACCATTCCACATCCATCATTGCTCATGCAGCCTGTCTGGTATACTTTATGCACTTGACTATACATGGGTCAAGTTTGCTAGAAGCCACTTGTCTGTAAAAATAACACTGCACACAATGTGGGACTCATTTGTGCACTATATTGTAATGATCAATTTCTTCAGCAGCAACTGAGTTCATTTTGCTTCAGCCACTAGACTGTCTTAAGCCACTGGCCTTAATATGAGCATGCTGCCATTTGGCCTGATGCTGACTTGCAGGCACTGAAGTAGATCTCAAGAAATGAGAATTTCCAGTGCTTCTTAAAAGAACATTGGCATCACCAAGTGTCTGAGTAATAGCTGAGATGGACCTCACTTGGAGTGGCAAGCAAGTTCTGTGAAAAGAGTGACCCGTCGATAAAAATAGGTCCAGGGTGAAACAAAAAACTTATCTGTTTTTTGATAGGCTGGACCAAGTCCTTGGTATGCAGCCCAATATGCTTCTGGGTAGCGTGGAGGCTCCATGTATAGCATGAGTGAGAGATGAAGAGAAAGCTGATTCCATGGATCCAGAGGGATGAGGAGCTGAACTAAGATATACCTGACTCTCTCTACCATTCACTGGTTGCAGTCCTTTCTCTGTGATTGGATCTTTTTAAAATGGGTTTGTGCTCTACCAGTGGAGGATCTTCGAGAATGGTGCTCACATGCTTGACCTACAAGGAGATTTCACAGGAAGCCCCTCTAAAATCTCTTGAACCAGTGCCTGCACTTTTAAAATTTATCTTAATTCTACCTTCTGTCACACCTCTCTGTTTCCTCCAAAAAGGAATCAAGTGTCTCTAGATGTTGGAGGCATCTACGCTGTCTGCAAGGGTGCTCTGTAATTCCTTTCCATCTTGAAAAGTCTCCTTGCTCAATCCTCCCGCCCCCCCACCCGCCGAGCAGTGAAACCAGTTTCGTATCCAGCAGCCCTGTTCACCCACTCTTCTATGACTCATACTATTTTAGCTGCTAATCTCTGATGTGGAACCTTGTGATGAAATACCTTTTTGAAAATCTAAATATACTTTATCCACTGACTCTCTCTTATATACCAGACAGTGATATTTTCAAAGAACTCTAGCAGGTTAGTTAAACATGACTTCCCAAGCTTGATTCCATGTGGGCTGTCCTTAATCACACTGCTAGTTTAGGGGTACTCTTACCACATCTCTGAAGATCGTTTCCAACTGTTTCTATACAACAAATGTTAAACTCACTGATTTATAGTTCTCTGTTTTGTTTGTTTGTGTTTTATTCATTTATTTAAATAATTGGGTTGTGTTTGCCAATTTCTAATCCTCTGGATCACTCTGATTTCAATTAAATTAAAAAAATGTATCCCACGGTTTCCTTTTTCTTGACTCTTGCTCATCTCATCAAATCCAGTGTTTTATTTAAGTAGATCAAATATATAATCAGCTGTGTTATCTGTGTATACCATCTATCAGTTCTAGAAGATTCATCCCCGCTTTGGGCAGATCTGTACTCTTTCGTTATAGACACAGGAACAAAGTTTTACTTATCTACTGTTTCCTAATCTCCAATGTAAATCCTTTAATTCCATTTTCACTTGTTCTCCATAGCTTTTATCCTTTGTCTATTACAAATATATTTGAAAAAATCTAGTGCTATTGTTGTTTTAATGTATTTATGCACAGTGCTTTAAAAGCATTTTAGGCTAATTCCTACTCTGAGGAACTCACAATCAAGTTTTCTGCAATTTATCTGTTTCGTAATTGTGAGCAATTTGCTAACAGAGAAACATTAAACATTGTTTTGCAGATTATGCCTCCTTGTTCAGGATGCCTATGGAATGTTCAGTGAAGTGCAGTTGCAGACCCTCTGTTCTTCAGAGGACATTGAACAGCATAGCAGGAGATGGGAAGGAAAATCCTGCACGTTAGCTGGAATAAGAATTTTGCAGAGAACCACAAGGGGAAGGTGAGAACAATTTCCTGAAAAAGTATGATGTGTACTGTGGCAGAGGTGATGTAATTTTATTTAGTTAAGGATCAAGATACTTTGGAACACAAAGCAGACTTTGTTTGATCTGGTATATAATCACCATTTGTAGAACACCATGCAGGTAGCAAAGCAACAAAGAAAAAATATAATATTTGAACAGCAATACTCAATCAGCATAAGCAAGTTTAGATAATATTAAGTATTTCCCAGGAAAAGGGGTGGAGGAGGAGGAGAAGCAAGCTTATTACTGTTTACATTACGTTACAAATAGTTTTCCTCACCTCTAACAAGATTCAAAGACTCAAAAAGACAGATCTTGTAGGTAATGTCATCCATCTCCTTCCCATTACAGGACTGGTCTGTACAGTACATTTTCTACAATTTTGTCCAGTTTGGTTTAAAATGTCTCAAGCACTGCAGTTTCTTTTAGTATAAAAAGGCCTTTTCAGTTTTGCTTATGTTGCTTTGAAAGGGGTTTAAGCAAAACCGGGGGGGAAAATCCTATTTTCAGTCCAGAATAAGCATGTCCACAATGAGAGTTATTCCAGTATAACTATATTGGTTTAACTATACTGGTAAAATTATACCAATATAACTGATAAAACTTTCTCATGTAGATAAGCCCTAAGAAAAGACTGTAGCAAGAAATCTGGAATACAAAATTAATCTATGGTACCTGGCTTAGTTTTGCTAATTGTGTGCAATTTGTTTTATTTTTCAATGTAAATGTCTGTAATCAGTTACAGAAAACTTATTTTAATGAGATTTATTGTTTTGTGGAATAGCTTCTCAAGGGAAGTGGTGTAAAAGTGTCCACAAGGGGACATATGCCAATATATCAGTTTAAATTCTCACTCTATCTTATACCAATATAACTTTCCCATGTAAACAAGTCCTTAGCATTAGTGCAGGTACAAATATTTTTGATGAAACTTTTTTCTGTTGAAAAATGACTTTTAGTTGAAACTGAAATGTTTCATGGAAACATCCGTTTCTGCAACAGTTTTGTTGAGAAGTTTTCTCAGATCCAGCTCATGAGAGATTTTAAGAGCTTTCAAAATGTCTAATTTTCATTCTGTATCAAAATAAAAACATATTTTGAAACACTGAAATGTGTCATGAAATAGAATTGTTGTTTTCTGGCCAGACTATTTAATATAGTGTTCTGCATCTGCACTTGAAACGCCTTTTATCCCCTTTTATTACTCTGTACCTGTTAGTGCAGTATTCATTTTTGGATCATCTACTTGGATTATTTATGTATCTTAAAGAACAAACGCTTCTCATTATTCATAGCTCATTATTTTGATTTTTTTTTTTAGAAGTTACATATTTTCCAAAGAGATTATGGCTTTGGAATGTTGGATACAAATGTAGCCTTATAACTGGCTGTTAGTCAGCACTGCCTAGTAAATAAGAGACAGACTTTTAAAAATTTAAATTCTATTTCAAAGCAACAGTTACTCACTTCTGACTGCCCTGAGGAGGGTCAGGCAATACAGTAGAGCTGGGGGAAATTTTTCTCTCACAACTGTTTTTCACTGAAAAATGCAGATTTTGGTCAACCAAAACAGTTTGCAAATTTGGATCAATTTCAGCAAATTATTTGTCAGGAAAAACAAAAAAAAAAAAAACCAAAATGTTGAAGCAGCTTGTATAGTCATCTCTGAAATGAAATGTTAAGATATTTTGTTTTAGAAAAGTGTCTTGGTTTTGAAATTTGCTCGGTATTGTTTTAAGTTTAAGAACCTCAAAATGAGCACAGTATTTCATTTCAGGTTGACCTAAACATTTTGGGTTGACCAATAATTTTTTTTCCAGATCTGCACCCAAACCAAACATTGTTATTCAAACAGCCCTCCTATGCAGTGCTTAAAACACTAGTGACTGGTCTGGGCTAGTGCTGCTGGAGCTGCATTGGTTCTAATAGGAAAGGAATGGGTTATGTAGGGAGGTGGTGGAATCTCCTTCCTTAGAAGATTTTAAGGTCAGGCTTGACAAAGCCTTGGCTGGGATGATTTAGTTGGGGATTGGCCTTGCTTTGAGCAGGAGATTGGACTAGATGACCTCCTGAGGTCCCTTTCAACTGTGATATTCTGTGATTCTATGCAGAAGGCTAATGGAAATCCAGGGATAGCTAACATGATTTGCAACATGGTTTCTCTGTCCAATGTTTAAATTATGCTTTATTCCAGCGGTTCTCAAACTTTTTTTGCAGACCCCCAAGCCAGCTTCTAATTTTCCCTGGGGGTGCTCAACCCCAGCTCAGCCCCAGGCCTCGCCCCCACTCCACCCCTTCTCCCAAGGCCCCACGTCCACCCCATCTCTTCCTGCCCCTGCTCCACCCCTTCCCCACCTCTTTCTGTGCCTCATTCCGCGCTACTCTCCCTCCCTCTCAGCACCTCTGGCACACCACGGAACAGCGGTTCCACAGCATGCAAGAGACACTGGGAGGGACAGGGAGGAGTTGATCAGCGGGACTGGTGACACTGGATATGACTCACGGACCCCTAGAGGTCCACAGACCACAGTTTGAGAACCACTGCTTTATTCTAAAAATTGTTTCTTTACATTCATGTTTCTGTCATCTGTGTACCTAGCCATGACTGTTTCAAATGCTGCAGGAAATGCCAAAAGGTGACTCTTAAGGTGCTGGTTTCAGGAAAACCATCAATGGATTCTAAAATGGGTGTAAAGGAATAAAGTATGAGGAAAAATATTTTTTTTCTCTCTGTCTCCCTTCACCCTTGGGGCATGTGAATCTGGAGTAAGCCAAAATGGGTGATAAGCTCCAACATGTCTCTGTTGTCCCACAATCCCAAGGACTGGAATCTCACTAAATACTCAGAATGCTCTCTGGTCCCTTAGCGTTGGGTATTTGGTAGAAAAGATTTTTATTACAGTCTAATAAGCATGTGCTTACTTTTAAGGACCAATATGTAGCCTAGGTTCAGAAGGCAGTAAAGAGTATTTTAGACTCTGACCATAGACTGACTAGTCTGAACGAATTCTGGGGATGGTGGGCCTGGCACATTAGGGTGGGGCAGAGGGAACCATATTCCCTTCTGTTAGGGGACACGAATGCTCTGGAAGAGAAAGTGTCTGAGAGCTCACACAAATGAGTCATATCCTGACCCACAGCAGCCCATGCAGAGCTTGACCATTGGGATTATGATGGTTATTGCTATAGGGCTGCAGTAATCCCCATGCAGTGCCATTGTGGGGGAAGAAGTTGGTTACAGGGTCTCCCAGTGTTTGTTTTTTGAAGGAGGTCACTGGGGGCTCTCTCTCCACTTCTCTGATGTTGGGGTTGAGGTGTGCCTTTGGTTCAAAGGACAATCTAGGGCTGTGCAGTTCATTTAGGCCCTATTCTAAAGCCCTTTGAAGTTAATGGAAGGATTCCCATTGGACTGGTTTCGGATTTGGGGCCTATTGTCTGCAAAGAACACATTCTGCAAGGCTCTCACAGCAATGAACTCTTTCCCGTCAGGACACTAAAGGAAGAAATGTCTCCCCTGACATCATTGTCCAGTATCTGTCTGCCCTGTATGGCAGATTGATAGTGTGAAGTCACAGAGAAGCTGTTGTGACTTGCTCAGTTTATACAAGTCATTACTGTAGAAGCTGGATTAATAGCATGTGGTTCGGTATCTGTTTGCTGACCATCTTTTTCCTCTCCACTATTCTCATTCAGATTAGTCCACCAACCCTCCCTGCACCTCTCTTCCCTGACCTGCACATTTTGCATCAGCCTAACAGATACTAAAGTATATGCATATTCTATTTTTCTCAAACCACCCCTCCCCCCACTTGCTAATCTTATACATTTTGTCTCTTGGGAAAGGAGAAGTGAGATTGCCTCAGGTTTCCTCAGGGATGTAGATAGCAATTTCCACCTCCCCTCTATCGTATACTCCACATTTTCCAAGGTAGCTTCAGTATGATTACTAACCAAGTGGATACAGTTATGGGTAAAGATTGAGTAGTGTGTTCAATAAAAGGTCGCATGAGGGGGAAAAATAACTTGCAAATTGCCTATGAAGTGCTTCCTTACTGGAAGTTAAATTTGTATGCTGCGATGTACATGGTGCTTGTCTAGCTACGCTTATAGATTTCTCTGTGTTGGTAGTTTAGTTCTGATTAGTGTTGGAAATAAGGTGTAAATTTTTAATAGTGAAGGTAATTAGTCTTTGGAACAATTTGCCCATGGATATGGTGGATTCTCCATCATTAACATTTTTAAATCAAAATGGGAATTTTTCTTTTAGAAAGATATGCTCTAGTATAAAAAGAAATATTTTGGGGAAACTCTGTGACCTCTGTTTATCAGAAGGTCAGACTAGATGATCAAAATGGTCACTTTTGGCCTTGAAATCTGTGAATACATACAATAAATTCTCCTTTAGTAGTTTATAAAGCTTTTTACCTGGTCAGGGAGGCACTAAGTGACTTCACAGTGACAATTCCAAAAGCAAACTATTAGTTCTTTTTCAAGTAGTATCCTTATGGATTCTCCACTCTAGGTGTGCATGCCATCCATGCACTTTTGATCAGAGATTTCTCATCTGTTTGCCCTGTGCACGGATGTTACTCGGTCTTGTGATCCATGCAGTTGTGATATAACACTGTATGAGCTGCAGGAAGCAATGCGGACTGGAGGATGTGCTGGCCACCGCTTCCCGCAGCCCCCATTTGCCTGGAGTGGCGAAATGCAGCCACTAGGAGCTGCGATCGGCTGAATCTGCGGACACGGCAGGTAAACAAACCAGCCCGCCAGGGGGCTTACCTTGGCGGGTCACGTGCCAAAAGTTGCCAATCCCTGCTGTAGGGTATACCCTGCTAGAAGGGGTACAGAGGAACATTTAAGGAGTGTGCAGTAGGGCCGAGGCTAGCCCCTACCAGGGGCAAGGAGGGAACACCACTCAGCTGCACTCTGTCCCCAGCCCAGCTCCAGCCACAGCTCCACTCAGCCCCCTGTCCACCTCCAACTAAGCTCAGCTCAGCCCTCATCACTCTCTGCCCCCAGACCAGCTCTGCCTCTAGCCCCAGCTCCTCCTCCTCCCCAGCTCTGCCTTCAGCCTAAGCTCCTCTGCTGAGCCAACTGAGTGTAGTAATAGAGGAGTGGCGTGGACAGATTCCATTACTGGTAAGGGGGGGCACAACAGGAAAAGTTTGGGCACCACTTCTATAGAGGCCCCTTTCCAGAAGTCTCTGAAAAGATGGATACCACTCATGAGAGACAACCTCAACCACCATCCATGCATGCCTCCACCACGCCATATGCATCACCTCAGGTACTCTTGGGCAGCCTATCACCATCAATTTTCTAGGGTCTTAAGCACCACCCATCACAGAGATAGACAGCCTTCGTCACCTTCCTCTATAGGAGTCCGGAACCTCAGGGAGAAACCTGTGAGAAACAGGAAGCTAGAGCTGATGAAGACATCTCTCCACTGGCCAACATCTCTTCTTTGTCACCTAATGAAGGAGTTATGCCACTTCCTCTGTCCCTGCCAAATGATTTTAAACAGTTTCAGCAATTCATCAAGAGAACTGCGGACTCTACCTCCTCAAGAGGGATCCGCAAAGAACCATATCATAAGCTCCTTGACATCATCCATATAGCTTCATCTGCTGCATTGCCTTGCCAGTTACCTTTGCAAGGTCCAGCAGGGCCTCGTTATCTGGTACGCCCCGGCCTCAGTTCCATCTACATGCAAGAGAGTGGATAAGAAATGTTATGTCCTATATAAAGACTCACACATTTTATTTTCTCATCCCTCTTCTAACTCTTTGGTGGTTCATGTGGTTAATGAATGTGGAAGGTAGCTCCACGCTAAATATTTGCCCTGTGACAAGAATCATAAGCACCTAGACCTATTTGAAGAAAAAATCATGTTTGTCAGCTACTTTGCAATTCAGAATCGCCACTACCAGATATTAATGGCTAAATATGATCATACAAATTATTCCAAGCTGAGTTCTTTCATTGAGCATCTACCAACTGAACATACCGAGCAATTTCAGGCAATTATTGCAGAAAACCAGTGGCTCACCAGAAGATCTCTGCAGGCCTCCCTCGATGCTGCTGATATTGCCACACATTCAGTCTCTACAGCTGTAGTTAGCAGGTGGGCCTCCTGGTGACAGCTTTCAGGATATCCAAAGGAGGTCCAGAATATGGTTGAAGCCCTTCTTTTTGATGAGGTATTAAACTGTTCGGCTGCAGCACGGACAAATTGCTACACACGCTAAAGGACTGCAAGGCTACTTTGCATTCTCTCAGTGTCTGTACACCTGTCCACAAGAGAGAAGTTTACTAAAACCCAGACAGTGGAAAAATCCTGTCCGCTCAATTATCGAGCTCCCAGAGATCATACGGATCTCAACACAAAAGTTACCTCTCTTCTGCTTGCCAACTCTCTCCTTCCCCGTTCCTTTTCAGGGACCCCTCTCATGAGAACCAGCTTCGACAAGAAATAGACTCTCTCTTACTCTTGGGTGCTATAGAACCAGTTCCCAGGCAGCACAGAGGGAAGCAGTTTTATTCCAGGTATTTCCTGGTTCCAAAAAATAATGGTGGTGGGAGACCCATCCTAGATTTAAGGTTTATATGAAGGTTCAGAAATTCAAAATGATGATACTTGCAGCAGTAATTCCATCACTGGACCAAGAGTATTAGTTCTCAGCCCTACACCGTCAGGATGCATATTTCCATATAGTGATCCACCCATTTCACAAACAGTTCTATCTTTTACTGTTAGACAGGACCATTTTCAGTACAGATTGCTCTCTTTCAGCCTGTCATCTGCCCCAGGGATCTTTTTGAAGATTATGTCAGTAGTAGCAGCACACCTCTGCAGAAAAGGAATTCTGTTCCCTTACCTACATGATTGGCTTCTGAAAGGTCACTCCTTGGATGTAACCTCACGGGCAACTTGTGTCGCTGTAGACCTCATCATCAACTTGGGCATACAATTGAACATTCAGAAATCCACCTTGACTAGTGCAAAAGTTAGAATTCATAAGCACTTATCTAAATTCAATAGAAGCAAGAGCCTGCCTCCCAATGTACAGATTCATTGCCATATCCAATATAGTACAATCCAGATCAGCCCTCAGACCACAATCAAGAACTTCTGGGGCACATGGCAGCTGGCACTTTTGTTATAGACCATGCAAGACTCTGAATGCATTGCCTTCATGAGTGGCTCAGAACTGTTCATTCACTGAACAATCACAGTCTTAACTACACTACTGTCCATACCTACCTGTGTGAAGGAATCACTCAGTTGGTGGAAATACCCTCAGAATATTTGTGCATGAATCCCTTTCACCCACCCACCCCCAACAGTGTCATAATGATGGATGCATCCCTGCTAGGGTGGGCAGCACATCTGGACACTCACACAGCCCAAGGCAGGTGGATGCCTCAAGACACCACTCTGCACATCAACCTCCTGGAACTCAGGTATGCCTGTCTCCAGTTTTTATCACTAATTAGGGATAAACACACAAAGGTCCTGATGGATAACATACCATGTATGTTCTATATCAAGTGACAAGGAGGGGCAAGATCCCCCTCTCTGTGTGCTGAGGCTGTCAAGCTTTGCAGTCGGTGCATGCCCAGTCAGATTGCCATCACAACAGCCTACCTTCTAGGAGTTCAGAATGTGATCGCAGGCACACTCAACAGGCACTTCTCATCATACTACACCACATATTCCAGCAATGGTGCACCCTGCCAACATACCTATTCACAATGGCAATGAACAAGAAATGTGCCCAGTTCTGCTTCAGAGATGGGCTGGATCTCCATTCCTTGGGGGATGCCTTTCACCTTCAGTGGTCATTGGGTCTACTGTATGCATTTCCCCCAAAACCTCTAATATCCAAAATTCTGCTCAAAATAAAAAAGGACAAATCCAGTGTTATTTTAATAGTTCTGATCTGGCCCAGACAAACATAGTTTCCTTACCTGATTGTCATGGTATAATTCCCCACTCTGAACCTTAGCGTCCAAAAGATGGGGTACCAGCATGAATTTTTCTAAGCTTAATTACCAGCTTAGAACCTGTAGCACTGCCGCCAACCAGGAATTCCAGTGCCTGGTACACTCTGGTCCCCCCAAGACCTTGCCCGGGGAACCCCAAGACCCAGACCCTCTGGATCTTAACACAAGGAAAGTAAACCCTTTCCCCCACCGTTGCCTCTCCCAGGCTTCCCCTCCCTGGGTTACCCTGGAAGATCACTGTGATTCAAACTCCTTGAATCTTAAACAGAGAGGAACATGCACCTTCCCCCCTCCTTCTCTCTCCCCCTCCCAGACTCTCCCTGAGAGAGAAAGTAATCCTAACACAGAGAGAAAAATAACCTCTCTCTCCCACTTCCCTCCTTTCTCCCCACCAATTCCCTGGTGGATCCGGACCCAGTCCCCTGGGGTCTCACCAGAATGAAAAAACAATCAGGTTCTTAAACAAGAAAAGCTTTTAATTAAAGAAAGAAAAAACAGTAAAAATTATCTTCGTAAATTTAAAATGGAATAGGTACAGGGTCTTTCAGCTATAGACACTGGGAATACCCTCCCAGCCTAAGTATACAAGTACAAAGTAAAATCCTTTCAGCAAAATACCAATTTGAACTCCTTCCAGCCAAATACACATTTGCAAATAAAGAAAACAAATATAAGCCTAACTCGCTTTATCTACCTAGTACTCACTATTCTGAACTTATAAGAGCCTGTATCGGAGAGATTGGAGAGAAACCTGGTTGCACGTCTGGTCCCTCTGAGCCCCCAGAGTGAACAACAACCAAAAACTAACAGCGCACACAAAAACTTCCCTCCCTCAAGATTTGAAAGTATCCTGTCCCCTGATTGGTCCTCTGGTCAGGTGAGAGCCAGGCTCACTGAACTTGTTACCCTTTACAGGCAAAAGGGACATGAAGTACTCCTGTTCTATTAACCCTTAACTATCTGTTTATGACACTGATAAAGCTAGCCATTTACTCACCAATCACTCTCCAAGCCATTCCTAATCTCGTTTCCTAGGTAGGCAGGAAGATCTTTCACCCCAATTTTGGACTTCTTCATCTCAAAGCATGGCTGGTAGATGGTCCATGGGATTAGAAACAACCTGCTCAGAGGAAGTAAAGAGAGTGCTATTACACAGCAGAAAACAGTCTGCATGCTACATTTGCTTACAAAATTGGACAAGATTTGCCTGCTGGTGTGACTTCAAACACATTCCACCAACAACCTCATTGCTGCCAGGTCTACTGATCTATACCCTAGAACTAAAAAATAGGAGCCTGTCAGTGAGCTCCATTAGAATCCGCCTGGCAGCTATCTTGGCTTTCCATTCTCCAATTGAAGGTTATTCCAGATTTGCCCACCCAATGACAATGAGGTTCCTCAAGGGGCTTGGAAATATTTTTCTGCCAGTCAGGAGTCCTACTCCAGTTTGGGACCTCAGTATGGTCCTTAAATGCCTTTCAAGATCACCATTTATACCAATGGCTACCTGCTCGCTGTTCAATTTATCAATTAAAACAACATTTCTAATAGTCATCATTTTGGTTCGATGCATTGGGAAAATAGGGGCCCTTATAGCATTTCCCCTCTTTACAATATTTTTCAAGGACAAGACCACATTATAACCACATCCCAAGTTTTTAACCAGAAATATCTTCTGAGTTCCATGTTAACCAACCCATTCACCTTCTGATCTTCTACCCTAAACCTCACCTAGGCAAAGAAGAGGCACTGTTGTACATGCTTGATGTCAGGAGAGCCCTGGCCGCCTATCTTGACAAGAGTAGACCTTTCAGATGGATTCCCAAATTATTTGTCTCGATTTGCAGACAAAAAGATCTGCAGTCTCTAAACAAACACATTTCAAATGGATATCCAGTTGCATTAGTTCTTGCTATCAGTCTTGAAATATCCAAGCACCTTGCACATACAAGTTCACTCTACAAGGTCTATTTCTAGCTGTAAAGCCTTTCTTAAAAATGTTCCTATTATTGAAATATGTAGAGCTGTGACTTGTGTCTCTATGCATACCTTTGCTGAGCATCGTGCAGTAACTCATGACTCTGCTTTTGATGCTGCATTCAGCTTGACTATACTTTCTTGGTATTGGACTCAGTTCTGAAGCCCCCTTTGCTTAGATGGAACTGCTCCGTAGTTACCTAGTGTAGGGATACTAGAAGAAGAAGAAGAAGAAATGGTTACTCACTCTGTTCAGAAACCATGGTTCTTCGAGATGTGTCCCCCTATTGGTGCTCCACTACCCGCCTTCCTTCTCTGCTTCAGAGTTCTTTGCTAAAGAGCTTCTCAGTAGAGAAGGAACTGAGGCTGGTTCGCCTGCATAGTGCTATATAACGTCAGGGAGTGTGAGACTGAGTAATACGTGTAGGTGGGCCAGACACACATTGCTGTGAGAACTCTCCAATCAAAGGTGCAGGGGGCACAAGTGTAAGTAGCGTGCAGCACCCATAGGAGGACACATGTCAGAGTACCACAGTGACTACACAGGATGAGTAACCATTTCTTCTAGTTATTCTTTCTCAGAATATAAAAGCATAGTCAACAAAACGAAGACAAATTTTAAAGTGGTAAAAAGAAATACTTTAACATGATCCCTAACTAGCCTGGAAACTCGCTTTAAAAGATATAATTGATGCTGAAAGCTTAGCATGATTCAGAAAAGGTTTAGACATTTCTGTAGATAATGCAGACCTCCACAGTTGCATTAATTGATGGTGTTTGGGAAGAGACTTTTCTTATGGCAGTTTATTCCATAATTGTTCACTCCAGGGTTTCTTGCATCTTCCTCTGAAACATTTAGTCCTTCTGTCTGTGTCAAAAGCTGGATGGTGAACTAGCTGGTCCCATAGTCTGTTATGACAATTCCTATGTTCCGAAGTTGTTGTAAAGTTGACTCCATTGATGAGTGAAATCCTGGCTCCACTGAACTTAATGGGATTTTACCCAGTGTTTCTAAATAGAGCTGTGCAAAAAACTGGTTTTGGTTTTCACTGGCTGTTTTGAGGGAAAAAATCTTTTTGGGTTTACCCAGAACAAAAAAAACAAAATTTTCAGTGAGCCAAAAAGTGAGGGGAAAAAATAATTTTGGGTCAAACAAAACATTTGACCTAAAATAAAGTGTTTGGTTTAGCTTTTGTCTTATAAACTTTTTTTTATTTTTAATACAATTAATCTTTTTGTTTTGAATCAAAAAATCTAAATGTTTTATTTTGAAAATGTCAAAACAAAATATTTTATGTATTTATTTATTTTATTGCTGAAACAGTTTGGTGAATGCAACACAATTTCAGAAAATGTTTCAGTCAACCCGAATCTCCATTTTTCGGCTAAAAAAGTTTTGGCAGAACTGTATTTCTAAATCAGTATGAGCTCTTCTGATGGGAAATACTATAGAAATACAATGTATTTGATTATATCTGACCCTCTGTGATGAGCAGTTTATGTTCTGTATGAGGCAGAGGGCCAACTTCCTCAGTACCTGGGGGATGCTCGACCCCCCCTGCTCTGCCCCAAGTCCCACCCTCACTCTATCCCTTCCCCAAAACCCCACCCCCACCCCATTCCACCCCCTTCCCACACCTCTTCCTGCCCCTGCTCCTCCCCCTCCCCCCAGCACCTCCTGCACACCTCAGAACAGCTGATCGCTACTGGCAGAAGATGCTGGGAGGGAGGGGTGGGGCCCACCGGCGGGCGGAAGGGGTGGGGGAGACAGGTAGGAGCTGATCCACAGGCATGTCAGTTGGTGCTCAGCACCCACAATTTTTTTTCCTGTGGGTAGTTGGGACCTGTTGCATGAGGTCTTTTTATGTAAATTAGCTACAAGTGTTAGTATTAGTACATCACCTAGCCCCTCCTGAAATCCCGTGTGTGTCTCTCCCTTACCTTTTCTTACAGGGGCGGCTCTAGGCATTTTGCCAACTCAAGCATGGCAGGCAGGTTGCATTCGGCGGGTTGCCTGTGAGGGATCTGCTGGTCCCACGGCTTCAGCACGCCTGTGGGAAGTCCGCCAAAGCCCCGGGACCAGCAGGCCCTCCGCAGGCACGCCTGCGGGAGGTCCGCCAAAGCCGCGGGACCAGCAGACCCTCCGCGAGCAAGCCGCTGAAGGCAGCCAGCCTGCCACCCTTGCGGTGACCAGCAGAGCGCCCCTCACGGCTTGCTGCCCCAAGCACGCACTTGGCGTGCTGGTGCCTGGAGCCGCCCCTGTTTTCTTCCAACCGTTTGCTCTGTGATTTACTTTCTCTTATACTCTGTTTCACATGCTGGCTTTATATAAAGACATGGTTGGTTATGCAGGACAACATTGATGACTGCTAACTGCCATAAAAGAGGGTTCTTCAACTGCTGGATGGTAACAGGAAACATGTAATGGCCACAGAGCAAGGAAATAGTAATTTCCTTCCTTTTGGTTTTCCCTCCTCCAAAAGAGTGCCATCTAAAGGAACCACCCACTTCCCTGGGGTTTTGAGGGCCTTGAAACCATTTAGTAATTGCTGTGGTTATAAGTTGAGTGCCTCAGTTTAAAGCATAACTTAAATAATTTAATGTTTTAAGATGCTTTTACTTTTTATTGTTTTTAATAACTGCATAGATATTCAAAACTAATTTATTTTCTAAATGGGTGTATCTTCTTTTCTTTAACAAACTTTTGATTATTGCTTAGGTTTTCAGTGGCCCATAAAACTATTGAGGATATATTTATTATCTATCACCACCACCTATATGTATATCTGAGAGTACAAAATGGCCTTGTATTGTATAAGAAAGCATTTCAGTCTCTCAGTGATGTGATATGGATTTTGGTTTTTGGTTAGCACTATCCAGATTATTCCATGCAGTATATGTAATTTCTAATGTCCCATAAAGAATGTAATTATACTAGCTAAAGTTAACAAAAATGGGAAAAAGTACAATTTTACTGAAATACCGACTTTAGTTCCAGGTTTTGACTTTCCCCTCCCCCCAGGCTCCCATACGTACATGTAGAGCTGAAGTCTAAGAGTGTATATTGTTTCATATCATACATTCTGCAATGTCTATGTGTAACAGGGGAAGTTGAGGGAGCAGTGCTGGCCGGCAATTACAGATTTACATTTGGCTTGCCTTGTCTTTTGATTGTTCAGATTTATGCTGGGGGAGAGAGAGGGGGATTTGTTTTTAGTATTGAACAAATTGAAATCTTTCATGGACGGTGAGTAAATGCTTCTCTCCCCACACACCCCTTTAACATTATTTGTGTGTGTTGTAATATTTGCCTGATGCAAGAAAAAAAAACACCCGAACTATTTCTTATAAATGTCTCTTTCTGTAATATTTTTAGACTAAAGGGGGAGGGCAAAGAGGTGACATAAATTATTTTCTTGCAATTTTTATAATATTGAAGCGAGATATTTTGTTTTGTAGTTGCAGAAAGTTTCAAAGACAGTGGAAGACCATTGCTTTCTAAGAGCAGTTTGGCTTCTCTCTAGTGTAGGCTGGTGGTTGCAGGGCCTGTATGTCTATATTGCCGGAAATAAGACTTTTGCTTGTTACAAGAGGCTCAGTTAAGCAATAATTAGCCTACTGAGCAACTAGATGCAGAAGCTCAGCAGGTCCCATGAACGGGTAGTGGTACTGGTGCCAGTTCCTACGAGGAATTGTGTAATCTCTGCACTTTCCAGCAGCCATGACTTTAGATGTTCTATGCTGCACTTCTCCAGTATCCCTGATGCTGCCAAATCCAGGTACCATATTCTGTTTCCTTAAGTGTACTCCACCGAACATATTTGAGGTAATATGTGTTCTAAGATATGGATGGTCTTTTCCCTGGAAAACTGACCGGGTGATTTAGCCAAAAGAAATATGGTGTGTATACCAGCTATTTGCTACTGTGTTGTGTAGTACCCAAAAGACTGAAGATTCAATTTGAGTAAATATCCTAATGTCTTTGGCCTGTAGACAGGGCTGGAAATCTCATTAGATCAGGTTTTCTCACAAGATGTGCAGTTCTCTAGCTGGAAATGAAAGAAGAATATTCTCTTCATATATGACTTTGTTTTCCATTTCTAGCTGTGATCATTTAGGACATGTAGTTCTATTGCACCTTTCATCTGGGAATCCTGAAACACTCTAAAGGTATTAATTTCAACACCACCGTGATGTAGGTTTGTATTATGCCCATTACAGTGGAGTTTATTGAGAAAAAGAGGTTTAAGTAACTTGCTCAAATCCACATGGGAAGCCTATGGCAGATGGATGGAACCCAGAATTCCTGCTTCCTGACCCCTTCTGCAACCATTACACTACATTACCTAGCATCTTACATGTTACTAATTCATAGACCCATTCTCTCCCTTCTTTCTTCTTTGTCCTTTTCTTCTTTTGTCTGTCTTGGTCTTTATCCTTTCTCATTTTCTCCTGAATTTGCTTTGTAATGATTTTAAAGTAAAAATATTTATAAATTGCATTTTGCTGCAGAAAAACTAATATAGATCTAATCTAGAAACATAGTCAACTGCTTTGAGTGCCTCAGTTAAACTTTCTCCCGGCAGGGTTAGGTGACATCATGCCAGAAGGTTGTCTGCAGCTAAACACCTGTCTATATTAGAGCTTCTAATGTTGCTGGTGTTCGCAATGTTGGGAAATTTATCAAAAATATCTGGTGTGTCAACAAAGTCAAAGTCTCAGCTCACCCATCTGTTAAACAGATGTTAATAATATCTACCTTCTTTATCCAAAATCAAACACACATACACACTAGAAGACAAAAGGTAAGAAACAGAAAGTGGTTTGTGTTTCCTGATCGCACTACTGAAATGTGAAATTGGGGAGGGAGGTGGTTAGGCATATAAACGAAAGCAGCCTCAGAGCAGGGCTGCGCATTCATTACTCCAAGGGGGTGTGGGTGTCAGCTCCTTGTCTCTGTTATTGTTCATATCAGCATCTATCTTCTAGTAATTGTTCCATTCAGTGGTTTTAAGATGATTTATTAAATAGGTCATGAGTTACTTCTGCACATGCAGAAGGTGGTGGTTTCGTTTTGTTGTTTTTTCATTCTGTCAACCATGTGTTCAACTTGTTTAATAATATAGATTATTAAAACCTCAACTAGAACTGAGGGTTCAGACAGGACAGTTTGAGTTTATGGATCTTCAGAAAAAGAAGCAGCATGTTCAGCTTTTCAGAGTAAAGTTGTAAATAATGATTTTCAAGTATAATGGATCTAAAAACAAACCTGAACAGTTCCCACTGGTATGGGGTTTGAACAGAGCTGGAAAGATTCAGGACAAGAGAAAGGGAGAGCATTTGACATGGAGAGGGGTCCTATGTCATAAGACCACTATTTCCTGCCTCCTTGTACACTATGGTTATCGATAAACAACATATTTCCGCATTCAGCGTGGGATGGAAGGATTTTTTCCACGTGTATATTTTAGTTTGTTATGGAGATGCTGGTCATGACTCCATTAGTTGAGGGCTTTTGTTTGTTTTTAATTTACAAAAGGGATTCAACTCTTTTTTGTAGGAAGAATAAGAATACAGAGTAATATATTAGATTCCTTCTCTTTTAAGTAAGAGGAACATTATTTAAAATATGATGTTTTTTTCCTTGTACCTGTTGTTTCTTTTTATTTTGTCCATGTTTCTTTTGTCATGAAAATATTCAAAAACGTTGTCACAAAAATGTTCAAAAAATAGTTCCATTATTCCCCCCTCCACTACCATGCATAAACACAGAGCAAACTTGCAGGGAGTTCTCCTTTCTTATTATACAATGAGATAAATTCCTTACTCACTGTGGGTCAACCCAGACCCTTCACTGTAGCACAGAGCCAGCTGGAGTTGCACACTTTGGCTTGGTTCCATAGCGAGTGCTACCAATGTCAGGTGAAATACAACCTTTTTCAGAGGGCCTGCATTAGGGTGACCAGGTAGCAAGTATGAAAAATCAGGATAGAGGGCGGGGGGTAGTAGGAGCCTATATAAGAAAAAGTCCCAAATATCAGAATTGTCCCTATAAAATTGGGACATCTGGTCACCCTAACCTGCATACACACGGCCTGTGCACCACTCAATCCTTGAAATGGCTCAAGTGAGGCATGAGTTGCATAAGCCTTGTACTAGCTTGTTGTGCAGGGTTAATTTCACTCATTGTGAGGGGAAAGCATTTTCCAAAGATGAGGATATAGTCCCTGTGTGGTTTCCAATCCCTTCTACCCAACTGCCTAGGAAGCAAAGTCCATGACTGTTTGGAGTGTAGATATGCAAATACAATGCCTTCTGGACTCCGTGTGGGTGGGGAAGCAGGTGCTTTGGAAGGAGCACTGACTGGTACTCCCCTAGCATTCACAAATAGCAGCTCCAAAACAGGATTTCCAGCCTGGTAGAGAGAGAAGCACAACTTGATTTCTACCTTTGCAGATCCCAAACCCCATATTACTAGTCTGACTAATAACATCAGAGGAAAGTGTGAGTCCAAGATATTTAGTAGCTAGACAGTTGCTAAGTAATTTTGTTTCCCTGAATGGATTTGTAAACAAATAGTGTGAATTACTATGCAATTAAGTGCTTCTAGTTCAAGCAAGATAGGCTGCTTCCCACTGTATGCTTCCTTACAGGAAGGTCAGTTACCCTTCCCCAGTGAAAAGTAAGTAATAAGAGCAAACTTCACATCTACTGTGTGAGGCACCAGCACAGCCTCTGGGAGGAGACAGAATCATCCCTTGGGCTTTGGAGGCAGGGCACGGGTCATCTGTGCAGCTGAGCTTGTACAGTTTACTGCCTGTGTGAACTATTCTATTCTCACTTTTTGACCTCCCATGCATGCACTAAACCTGTTTGTGTAGTCTCTTATACAGAGGTAAGGTTGCCTTGGTTCCTGTAGCTTAATCCCCAAATGCAGCTCCCTGCACTAGCCATGAGACCACTTTGCCTCCCACAAACATCAAGGCCACTTTACTTATACATGAGAGTGACCACACAGGGTTTTGATGCACCTGTAACTAATGTGCTTTAACTTTACACTTCTATAAATTTGCAATTTGTCTTAACTTTCCTGAGTGTAGACAAGCCCTTAGATTCTCCTCCTGGCTCTGCTAGAGACATGTACTCAACTTTGCTGTTCCACGGTTTTCCTATCTGAAAAACGCGGCCAATAGTAGGAGGGATATCAAAGGTGTACAAAGCACTATAAAATCAGCTTTGTGAATGCTGATAATCCACTCTGAGATCCTTGAATGGAAGACATTAAAGAAGAGCAAAGTATTATTTTCATTTCTTTTTTTATTTTCATCCACCCTTATTTCTCCTCATTAGAATATCACATCTACTCTGGCTTTCTTGAAAGGTTCTATGGCCAGTAGACCTCGGAGGTCAGAGAAAAGCAAGAAAGTAAAACATTTTTAGTTCAGTGGCAAATTGAGTTTTACTCTGCTTAATGCAAATGTTGTAGATTGAAAACTCTTGAATAAGGAAATGGATTGATATGTGTCTTGTACAATGTCAGTGTTTAACAATAATCATATTGCATCTTTATATAGGCAAAGAATTAAATGAAACTTTGATATTCAGCAATTAATTATCTTTTTTTTTCTCTCTTTCTCTGCAACAGAGATCTTGGGGATTAAATTAGGTCAAACAAAACCCAACATCTGATGAACAAATATAACTTAGATTTGTTTTCACAGTCAAATTATGATTCAAATTAAATGTCTTTTTAATACAGCATGTTCAATTGAAAACATTTTGAAACAGGTTGTATTTTTTTCCTAAGGGCATTGGGACTTTTCAGTCTGATAGACAGTTTGTGGCCTCCATTAGTGCCTCTGAAAGTTCCTGGTCAAAGTCAAGACTGTGAAGCGGTAAGGTATATTTTACTGAACTGTGTTTCTTCATCCAAAATTTAAAGTTCTTGTATGTATAGTATGCACAGGTTTATTTGGGGTGTCATATTCTCCCGGTCCCTTTAACCATACAGCTATGCTTTCATGCTTCTCCCTTCATTCTAGGCTAACTGCCTACCCCTATACCCTAGGCCAACACCTTGATCTCATCTGCAGAAGCGGATTACAGTTTTGTAGGGGCTGGTTCCCCCTCACCTCCCCAGAACATGGGAGTACTCATTTTTCCAGGGCCTCCCAATTGGCAGGGGCCCCTGGGGACAGGCCCCATTGGCCCAGTGGATAATCCACCACTGCTCATCCACCACTGTAGGTGGTGACTACCTCATCATTAACTCTCTGTACGTATCATGGTGGGATACACTGTTGGTAGTCCTCTCCTTGTACAGGAAATACAAATTAGATCAGATGCTCTGAAAGCAAACCAGAAAATATAATGGTAGAACTCAGCAAGGACAGTGCTGTTCTACAGGTCAAAATCAGGGCTGTTCTAACTTCCTTTGCATGCTGGAGTGATTTTGACTGTGGTACTCAGCCTGCGTGAAGATTATCATCTGGAGGTTTAACTGAGCACTAAAACAATCTTGGTATAATGAAAAATAGTGTAAGCATTTCTGTGAATTTCAAACTAAAATGTGATGCTAATGTGCACTGCAAATCTGGGATTTTATCTGTAAATTTCCCTTAATTGATATTATATTCAGAAAAGAAATGTTGCCTATTGTGTGGTGTTTGGGAGTATTACTCTGATGGGAAAGTTCTGAGATGTGGTGGTGTTTTTAATAATTGAGAATCAGGTACCTGTGCTGTTCTGGTATTCCTGTATAACTCTCGTGTTGGAGAAAAGTTTGATGTTGTTTAATTATGTGCATAACATTAGAACTTAGAGGTCTCATCCACGATAGGGCCACAATGTGCTAGGTGCTATACAGACTCCTACGTTGGGTGTGCATGATTTAAAAATAAAGAAACTTACCCATGGGGAAAAAGGTAACCAACACAAAGGAAATTGAAAAGGAGATCATTATTAGTTACTCTAGGGAAAAAATCCCATGAATCTCTTTGCTACAATGTACTTTTTACATTGCTAAGGGGTTTACATTGGAGAACAAAATTAAAACCCTGTTGTTTTAAAATAACACCATTGAAGTTCTGACTTAACCTGAAAAAGCAAGACCAGTTCTGAATAAAACTACCGGTCTGTCCTGGATTCACGCCTCATACAATCTAGGTATTTCACAAATCTCAAAAAAATTGATGAATGTGCTGCAACAACTAGGCAGCAGTGGGAGCATCTATGGATGGAGCAGCACTCTTAAATGCTGTGTAATATGGTTATAACTTTCATTTGTTTTTAAATTCTTTTACTTTAATAATAATAATTAAAAATAAATAATCAATAGAGAGGAAACTTTCCATTGCCATACACTTCAAGTGTATTTCACAAACTAGGATTCTAATGGTTGAAGATGCCACAATGAAGTTTATTATTCCTGCCAATTTTGGCAGTTTGTTGTTTAATTTTGATACATTTCTTATTGATATAAATGTGCCTAGAAAGCAGAATAATAAAATGCTACTGTATGAAGAGGTCTCTGGAATAGACTTCTCTTGTGCCATACATACACCAAGCTATCTTTTTTGATTATATTCAAAAGGAAACATTTTGTTTTGACATTTTTTTTCTTATGTGGAAGTTCTTCTTAATGGCTGAACAGCTGTTTTCATTAATCCAGCTTTCCTTTATTACATTACGTGTTTCATTAACTCCTAAACAACATCCCCAGAGTAGAATTATACAAACTGATAAATAAAAATAAAACTCTAGGGCTGACCCTGCATCCTGAGAAGCGATTCTGGTTTGAAGCCTCTTTGAATGGAGATTTCTAGTGTCGTTATTCCATCACATAACTGTTTAAAGGAAATAAGGGCTGGTCCTAGCACAGAGAAAAGTTCATGTTGTTGCTAAATTGCTGCTGTTTTCCATTTTCTCTCTGTGCTGCCCAGGATTTAACTTGGCAGCTTTCAGCATTCTCAGTAAAGCTGCTTCAGCTGTTTACTGTCACCCACCCACATGCAAAAAAATCCCCAAGTCTCAGAAGTCACACGTTTTTTTGAAAACATGAAAATCATAGAATTCATAACTCTCACAACTGCCCTGTCACAAAGCTGTCATAATGATTGTCCATTGTGCCAAACTGTGTGATATTTTTGAGCTATGGATCAATGTCAAATTAGGTAAAAGGATGACTTACAAACTGATTTAACTTGCGACATGAAAACATTAAATTTTCATCGGTTCCTACTTCACAGGGGTGTTGTGAGTATCAGTTAAATGTTTAGATAGCACTTTGAAAATGTAAAGTGTGATGTAAGTCCTAAGTATTATTACTTATCATTATTGGTCATATTGAAATACTTTTAATTAGGTTCCATATTTCTTTTATTTATTTTCAACAGATTAAAACTAACCTTCCTCCTCCCAGCTTCTGTTACATTCTTACAGCTCAACCTGATCCAAGACATGTCAATATAGGTGAGGAAGGACAGATTTCCAATTTCTACCTGCCCCCAACTATACGTAGTCTAAAGGAAATTCTTCAGGTAACTTTTTTTAAAAGTGCAATAACAGGTGTTATGTACTACTAATTTAATAGATTTACAATATCATATTTGACTAATCTTCCCTTTTAAATTGTGTGGCAGGTCGGTGATTTTAATCAACGTTGTTGCTTTTGGGCACAAGTTATATATCGAAGGCTGCAGGTAATTTTACCTTTTAGTAATGAAATGTACTAAAATCAATGTAATGTGTGTAAAGAAGCAGATATTTGCTGTGTTTAGATAAAACATTTACTTTTCAGATGCTCTTTAAGAGCCGTCTGAGTGGATCTATCAGTAGGTAAGATAGCCCTGTGAATGAGCAGCAAGAACAACTCACTTCAGTTTGGTTTAGAAAACTAATTTCTTCTGAATCAAGTGCTGTTTATCATGGGACAGATTTTCACCTTATATATGACCAGGCAGCTTCCATTGAAACCAGTTGGGATCTGCAGTGACAACCAAAAAGAGAATCTGCTTTACAGTTAAATTCTTCCCTCAGATGCACCTGAGAAGCCCCCATTCAGTGGTATATCTGAGTGCAGACTTTGGCAGATGATGGGTGTATATATAGAGAGAGTGATTCTGTCCTTGTGTGCAACTGGGCAGCTCCCTCTCGCTTCAAGGGGAGCCATCCAGGTGCACCCAAGAGCAGAATTTGGCTTCTCTAATCTACTAGTAAAAAGCAGGAGCTCCTAGATAAATCTGTCTGCCATGCACATTGGATTTTCTACTTCTGGATTTTTTTTCAAAGTGATGCTTATCCCTCTGTATCAGTAGTTAAAAGGATTTTGCATTACTGATTTTCTGCAGACTACTGAATATGCAGTAGATGGAGGATTTCTTGACAAGAAAAATAATGTCAAACAAAACTAATGGACAAAGATAAGGAAATTTGAATGGATTTAATTCTAACAAGACCAGCTAAGAAGCTGGACGTGCTCCGCACCACCATGACATAGACCTGAATTCAATTTCAGGTCAAAAGGCTCTCGCTTCCAGGGCTCATGGGTTATAATCTAATATTTAGGCAAGCAGCACAATTGACTCCTGAGAAATTAGTGCCTTTTATTGCTCAGTGATGATTTTCCCAAGCTAAATGGCATAGGCATTTGTATGGGTTTTAAAGCAAGATGAAATTATGAGATCATGAGGGCTTCAACAGGGAAATTAGATACACAGATTTGTCTCCCTGCCCTATTTTCAAACAAACAAACAAACAAACAAAAAGAAACTTTCCTCTAAAAATTGTTTTAATCACAGAAAAGTAGATTGTGTTTGTAACTGGCTGATTAGGAGATCGTTGATTTCAGATGTGCCTCTATCTGAATCAATATTGTGTAGCAGTATCCTATTCTAGGAGTTCCTAGTGACTTAGTTAGAAAAGAGATTGACTGACTAAGCTAGGATGTACATTGCTTTGAAGAATTTTCATGTGCTTACTAGGAAAGACCTATATATACACTTTCATGTTGTTAAAATGTTTGATAAGCCAGGTGTTGTTGTAAGTGATCATTTGCTATTTAACTGTATGCACGAGACTTCTGTAGATGAACAAGGTAAAGACTCATACATTATTGGGAAAAATACTACAAAGGTAATGAAAAATGTTTCACTTTTGGATAGCTGCTCTCGGGATGTAACTTACCTGTTGTTTGTGTGTCACTCATCTAATCCTTCCAGAAATAAAATGTCATGTGCGGCAACTTGTTGATTGCTTCAGTCTTTGCCAAGAGGAGTTGTCCTTCACATGCAAGATTATTGTGCAATAAAATGTGAAGTGAGGACCTTGATTCAGCTTTAATGTCTTCTTCAGACTCGTTTATTCAGAACTGGGAAAATACTCTCTATGAATTGTGTACATTTTGTAGTTAATTTATATTATTGTACTTTAAAAAGCAGCAGTGTTCAGTCCAAATAGCCACTTGATCAGTATTCTGCAGTGCCTCATTTGGGTGAAGGGGGAATGGAAATATGCCTTTTATTATTTATTTATTATTCAGAATAAGTACTGTGGTATAAAAGGAAAATGAGGAAATATATTCCATCTGTGCTTGAGGAGTTGTCCTTTTTTATAACTCAATCCTGCTGCTGTTTGTCTGTTGTTTCCTTTCTGTTCAGAACAAATTGTCACACATACAAAGATGATGATTTTACAATGACTTGTGATTATTACTCTTGTAGTTGTTGTTTTACTTTTTGGCTGACTCTTCTGTTGTGTACCTCTAAAGACCAGCTTTTAAAAGCTCTGGGGTAACTTCTCATGTGACAGCTGTAAAAGTCAGTCTTTCACGACTGTTTTAAAACTCTACACATATGGAAGATGATCAGATGCATGTAGCTGTTACAAAAGGAACTTGAAGATAAGTACAATATAAACATATATTAAGGAATCAGAATAAATTGTTGCATCTAAGTTATGAATTCTGCCAACTACCGTTTCCAATCAGCGTATTCGTTCTGGGAGCTACTAATATGAAGAAATGGCTAGTTTTAAAGGGTCTGATTTTTTCAGAGGTTTGAATTTGCTGTTGGAAACAAGAGCTGAGGTTCTCGTTGCCTCATAACCTGTAATAGATGAATATGGCTTTAAGAGTTCATGTATCTTTATTTTTAGAAATGTAGACATTCTCTTGGGGCGGGAGATGAGGTGAAGGAAGTTAGAGTTAAACTCCAATAAATAATTGAAATGATAAAGATTCTGGTATTTTCAGAGTATCTTCTACCTATATGATTGAATAAAAATTTTAATGTATTCTTGAAAATTAAAAGGATACATGATGTTCTGGTAGCACCCATCACCATATTATCTAAGCTCTGAAGTATTGTTTTAAAACAAATCATAAATCCTTTAGAAAAAAAGTTACACAATGTTTATATTTCCTTGAATACTTGGATCTAAAGTAAGTTTATTTACCTTAAAATCTCATTGCGCACACACACTACTTCATCATTATAGAGCTGCTCCTGAGTGCTCTCTTTGCATTAACTGTAGATATAAAATAAAATGCTGAAGCATTTAAGGTGGATTGGGAACACACAGAGAATTACAAAAGCTTTGCAAACAGACACAAGAAAATGCAAATTGCCAAACTTTAGCGCAGCTGATCTTGGTAGATCTTTTAATAAATTTAATATCCATCTGTCTAGGTTTTTCATCAAAGTAATGTGAAACATTTTAAAACACTAATGAGCTATTGTTAATTATGTTTTCAAATATGAAGTTGAACATAATATTTTTCAAAATTTTTGAAAGATGCTATTTGTTCACCAGTAAGAAAAATATCCAATTTTGTAACCTATAGGAGCTGTTACCCAGGGAGTGGTGCATATGAGAGAGTTTGATGACAATATTGTTGAATTTGCTTATGCAGGAATAACATCACTGTGAGACTTTTTTTAACTACAAAGCTCATATAGGGCCTTGCCCAGACTAGCATAAAAGGTGTATTTTTAAAACTTTGCTAGCTAAAACATTTTAACTAAATATTTTAAAACTCTAGTGTGGATGGAGCAAACTGTATTATAACACTAGCTGGTTGAGGTAACCCCAGGCTCCCTACTCAGGTCGACCAGCTAAATTAAGATAAAAGATGTTAATCTGCATCTGTGTTGGGGAAAGGGTTAACGCATGTTAACTAATCCTGTCCTAACCCTCACTTCTCCTGCTGTCCAAACTCTAAACATCATGGTCTAAGTGAGTTTTGTTTGTTATGAGGAGATGAAGCTGTTTTAGTCTTCGGTTCTGCTATTAGTTTAATCAAATTGTTTTACAATTAAATAAAAATCTTTTGCCCTTTCTTTTTGAAATCCTAGGTAAAATGTAGTGTTTCTGTGGGTCAAAGGGAGTTGTGGTTATTTGTGACTGACTTGGCACTGCAGAGCGGGACTAAAGACAACTGTGGAACTCCAAAGACTGTACCTGTATATTTTGCTTCATCATGTGTTCTTGGTGAGAAAGTTATGGAGGCACTCACCAATGCATCCCACTGTGTTATCTTCTTCAAGGATGCTTTGCGAGGAAATGGTAAGCTGTTTATTCATGGTACTGGGGCAGTTGGAGCCAAAATAAATTAACTGTGCCCATGGGCATTCAAATCTTTATTATAGACATTCAACCTTCTGAGACTCTAAGACACTCAGATCAAGATGAAGCATTGCAAGCTGGGACCCAGTATCTGGGGAAGTGGGAATTGTAACTTGTTTTCAGTAATTTTTTTTCATTCTTTTACATTGTTAACTGAATTTACTTTCCCTAGAAGGAGTAGGGTTAATGACAACCAGAGACCTGACACCTCTATTTCCCTACAGCCAGAGGCATTGCAAGCTGCCCCACGCTGCCTTTTCAGTGTAGCTTTTCGATGACCATATGATCATCTATGGGAAGATAGTTCCATTTCTATGCCCATTCATTCTTTGGCCACTCTTCCAAGGCATCCAATTAGCATTCCAGTTTAGTGCCAGTGGTTGTGACAATATTAGGGTGTGCATATTTGTCCACCAGGAAATAGAGTGAGAACACCAAATTGATTTCACATAAGATGTCAGATATTAATGACTTTCTGTCACCATCAATCCAGCCTAGGTTTGAGCCACTGACCTACTTATGAAAGGCTCCATGTCCTGTTACCAAATCCATTGAACAATTTATTTACCCATAGGAGTTGAAATCTGGTCCATTTTATGCAAATGAGATGTGGCATTTAGGTGCAGGTGAGTAAAAGTTTGGGCAGTTCCTGCTTTGGAGAGTAAAGTTCTGCATGTGCCTTGCCTTAGGACAGATTTAAACAAATAAAAACACCTCTAAGAGAAGTACAAACTTATATGATTAAACAACAGACAAAAACCACATGCTTCCAGTGAATAAATTACAATCCTGTTTGAACTGAATTTGACTGTCTCTTTTTTAAAAAATCTGATGTAGCAAAATCTTTTTGCCCAGAAGGCACTGAGCTTACCAAGAGTATTATATGTGTTTCATTCAAAAAAACAAATATGCTGTTGTGGGGGAAACCTGAAATAATCCATCTATCTGGTTAGTAACTGGTAGAAAGCATTGTCTTTATTGGCCGTGACAATATGGTCACCTTTTTCCTTGTTACTATAGTAAATTGAAATGTCTTTGTTGGCAGGTAGGATCATTTGTGTTGAACGTACCATTCTCTCCTTACAAAAGCCCCTTTTGTACATGGCTGCAAAGGCTGACTTTAGTGAGCTGTCTAGCCCTGTCAAACTAGATGAACTGGATTCTACAACACAGGCCAATTCCATTTGTACCGTAAAAGGTTGGTACAGCCTTTTTTTGCTAACTATTTATGTTCATTTTAAGCATTTTTGTCCATTGAATAAAACAGTGTATTGAAGGGGAAAAAAGTGGGGGGAAAGAGGGGGTGGCTTGGGGGCAGTTGCTGTGTGTCATTAGGACAGTCAGGTTTATATCTCTTCCTGGCTTTTCATTACCTTGTTGCTGTGGAAGAGTCTTTTCTCCTGCACACTGTTGCCCATCTGAGCTCTGCATGGTCAATGTTCCCATTCAATGCCTGTGTGTGCATGCATGTACACACAAATCTTTGCTGTAAAATGTTGCATTCTTTCACTTCATATGTCATTTTGCACCAGACTTTCCCATCTTACCAATTGGGTATAGCATTATCTGCAGTAAAATTATTTTTCTACGGAAAGATTAGATGTGCAAGCAAGGACTTGTGTGAGAGGGTTGGTTCTTCCACTGCCTCCTTCCCTTGGTGATATGCAGAAGCAGGGCAGTTTAATGTTCTACTGAGGGCTCTTGGCACAACTTGGCCACACTAGCTCCCCAACCAGTGCTGCTGGGTTTTGGACATTGCTGTGTTTAATCATTTAGTCCATCCATTACTGGGGCAGGAATATTCCCTGCAATGTATTTTCTAATGCTTTATCTGATCTGCTTCTAAAGGTTTGAAGTTGTGGTGCTTCATTTCAGAGATTACTTCACAGCCTAGTAACTCTCACTTTCAATAAAAAAAAAAAATCCTTTTTTAATTTCATTCCATCATTCCTAAAGCTACGATTTAGTCCTGGGTATTTTTAGTAAAAGTCATGGATAGTCATAGTAATAAACAAAAAGTCAGGGCCTGTGACTGTTGACCTGTGCATGACTTGTACTATAAATATCCCTGACTAAATTGTAGGTGTTGGGGGCACTCCGGCGACACTACTGCTGTTCAGGGTGGCGAGGCTCCAGTGCACCCCTGCTGCTGCTGGGGCTGAGCGGCCCAGGGCCACAACGATGCTGCTGGGGGTGTGGCCCGAGACCCTGCTGCTGCTCCCAGACTGCTGCCCCAGGGCAACTCTGGGACCAGCTGCCTGGGGTTGCCTGAGCAGCAGCCAGTTCGGCTGGCTCTAGGCTGCCCTTGCTGCTTGGGCGGCCCTCGGATCAGCTGCATCTACCATTTCAGAAGTCATGGAGGTCCCAGAAAGTCATGGAATCTGTGACTTCCGTGACCTCTGTGAAAGACTCGCAGCCTTAATCATTTCTATTTATGTCCTAGACAACTCTTTACCTTCTCTGGAGTTTGCACCCATTAAATACTTACTAACAAGAGGTAGTACTGAATCCTTACAGACACAGATCCATATAGTTAAAAGCTGGTGGTGTTACCAAAAATACCCGTTCTGTTGTTGTGATAACGCTCTATGAGGCTAGAATCTCCACGACTACTATGAGTATATTGCATTGAAAAATCTTGATTTCGTGCACTGCATAATGAAGAACTATAACTGTAGGGGACTCATTCTGAGTCCTGGTGAGTTCTAATGTCTCAGATCAATATTAGCAGCTATTTTAATGGTATTTCAATCAACATGTTTGAAATACTGCTTTTTTATTTCAGCAACACTAAAATTTATGCTAAGAATATTTACTCATCTGCTGTTACATTTAAAGAGACCAAGTATGGGAAGCTCTTCCTTCTCCATGTCAGTCTGCACCACTCTTTATGGAGTGGGATCAATGCAAGATACCTCCCCCCGCACACCTTTCAACATCTACAGGAGAAAAAATCCACCTTCATGTTCCTGTGCAAGTTAAAACACATAAGTGTAAAAATGAAGAGCTATTTTTAATGCTAAAGGTACACCAAAAACCCCCTCAGTCCCTGCTCTTCCTTTAGTTGTGAAGGAAGGGTTAAAGAAGAAATTAGAGAGGGAGTTGTGCTGCTGATCTGGGCAGATGTGTTTTATGGAACTTCCTCTGGCATTCGTCCCATTTGATTTTACAGTTACTTTCACTTAGGGTAACTGTTATTTTATTAATATTCTCCTGGGTCCTTTTGTTCTAATGCAGAATGTAAAATATCTTCTATTATAGGCAGAGCTTTCTCTGTCTGCAGATAATCTCTCTCCTTCGTATTTTCACATAGTAACTAATAGTTTACAGTGTTTAAAATGGATTTTCACTGCTTGGTAGTTTCTTTGGCTACTTCCTCTTTGAATCTTTCTAGTGAAAGATTGTGTAGCACGGCTGTTCTTGTAGTAACAAATGTATTTGGTGAAATGATTAACAAAGGAGGTATATCTTTCCTGAAATGTTTGCAGCTTCTCCATTTGTATTTGATAACAGCATAAGATTATTAATATATCTTATTAGATCCAACTGTTCATATGAGAGAGTTTTAGTAGTTTGTACCACATATGCTTTGTGGGAGGATTAACTGGTTAACAGTATTTTTTTTCAGTGAATGATTCAGATATGATATTCTGATTTTGACACTTGATGTCTTCATATTTAAGCCCCATTCCAAGATGCACTGTTTCCAGTTGTACTGATAAACTGCTCGAATGATGATAATCACCACCCTGCCTGTTCCTAAATATTGTCAATTGACCAGGCATTCTACCCACTCATTAATCACTGTGACAAGCTGAAGAAAACTTCACACCTATTGATTTTGGAGCTTTCAGTCAACACACTTCCTTTAGCCACCAGCTCTCATTCCCATTAGTGACCAGTGTCCAATTTCCCAGAGCAGCCCAGATAGGCCATTCTCAGTCTCTTCATGCTGATGACAGCAGCACTCCAAAGAAATATAAGACATGTCAAAAAGTCAAATTACAACTACTGATGGGTCCTTAAAAAGAGAGATCTCAGGGACAGAGTCTAAAACTGCTTGAAGTTGAGGAAAAACTATGGACTTGGTAATTCTATACAGCATTTAACCCTGTGTAGATTCTGTGGGACTCGTGTGATTGTCACCTGATTAGTGTGTCTGCCACTGCTTTCACTTGGGTTGGTACTCACCTTCTGCTATCATCTTTGATGGTTTCACTGGGGAATTCACCTCTTCATCCAAGTAAATGTGAGTTTCAACACTTCAGGTAATCTAGTCAATAAAATTTGTATCCATTTTTCTCTCTAATTACTTGGATTACATAGTGCTGGTGCTAAATAAAGTATCTGGAATACTATACAAAAGATTAAAATAAATCTTTGGTAGAAGAAATTGATCTACCAAAATAAGGACAGTTTAAAAAAGTTCTGGTGGAAGAAGTGGGGGCAGAGATGTACTTAAAAAATGGATAACTATCATTCCTCCATTCAGAAAAGAGGCAGTAATATACTGTGGCTGGTTGTGTAAAAAGCTTGTAATAACAAATTCTAATTAAATACATCTTGTGCATCCCTTCCACCCCCCATGCATTATAAATATTTTAATTAATTTTCATCACAAAAACAAAAGAAAATGGATGAAAAAGTTATCCACTTACTTCATGCTGTGTCATACATACCTGAGGGTCTCTGCTTACATGTTACAGGTTGCTCTTTAGCAATTGTACACTGCCCTTGAAATTCACTTCTTATCAGAAGTCTGTATTTTCTTTGCTTATATACTTAACTGTCAGGTCTTTTGAGCCATTCGTTCAAGCCACATAAATGCTGCTTCAGAATTCAATGATTGTCTTCTTGATGTCAGCTCTTGGATTTCTTCCAATTTCATGAAACTGAAAATCAAAGTTTTGTTGGTTTGTCTTAGTTGCATGCAGTGTATCTCCCTCTCCTTCGTGCCTGTTCCTTTCAGTAATGTTTTTATAATGGGAAAATAAATGTGTTGCCACATGGCTATCAGCTACCTCCTTGTCTTTCTGGGATTTTATTTTATTGTATTGGATGTATTGTAAAAATGAGATATTTTTGCTCAAAAAGATCTGGAATTACTAGTCAGTGCCTTTGCCATATCAGCTACAGGTTGATTTAATGTAATTTGTCACTTGCAGTTGTCCAAGATCATGACATTCGGAAATGTTTATAGACACAGAATGGTGCACTCATAATTTTAACCGATCATCTCAGCATATTATCATTAATCTAAATCTCTTTAATGGCTTCCCATATTGTCATTAGTGGGGAGTGCATTAATAACGATCCAGAATATATCTAGCATTCTCTCCCTGATCAAACAGTTAATTTTATGGGTCAGATGTTAATCTGTTACATCAGTGTAAATCAAGTGTAACTCCATTATTTATAGAATTCAACCTATTCAGCTGTTTTAAAAAGCAGCCTCTATTTTCTGATTACCTAGCATTTCCTAAATATCAGTATGAAATTTTCTGGTCTCGAGTATGAAGCAATCATTCTTTTCTGCCATGGAAACAGCAAAGGGTAAAAATAAATCTGTTTGGAGCTTTAGTTTTAAATGAAAGAAATGGAAATGTACATGCTTTTTTGAAGTACACCTCTACCCCAATATAACGCTGTCCTTGGGAGCCACAAAATCTTACTGCATTATAGATGAAACCATGTTATATCGAACTTGCTTTGATCTGCCAAAGCACGCAGCCCCCCCCCCAGCACTGCTTTACTGCGTTATATCTGAATTCGTGTTATATCGGATCGCGTTATTTCGGGGTAGAGGTGTATTTGAAGTTCTTATGCACCCTGACATTAAAATGAAGGATTCATATTTTTATCGTCAGATTTTTTTCTTCATTTGACCACTTTATTGATGATTGGAAAGCCATTGCCTGCTGTCAGATATTTATCAGCAAAGAGTGAAAAGATGAAGCCAAATTCCTACAATGAAGTAATGAGAACCTAAGAATGCCTTTACTAAGTTAAACTAGTGGTTCATATAACCCAGTATCTTGTCTTCAGACAGTGGTCACTGCCAGGTGCTTCAGAGGGAATCAACACAACAGGCAGTCATTGAGTAATTCATCCCCTGTTATCCACTCCCAGCTTCTATTAGCCATGATGGGCAGAGATGGTGTCCCTAGCCTCCATTTGCTAGAAGCTTTCTGAAAGTCCAACTATACTATATCTATTGGATCACCCTTGTCCACATGTTAGTTGAACCCTCAAAGAATTCTAATAGATTGATGAGGCATGATTTCCTTTTACACAAGCCATGTTGACTCTTAACAAATTTGTTCATCTATGTGTCTGATAATTCTGTTTTTTACTATAGTTTTAACCAATTTGTGTGGTACTGAAGTTAGTCTTACCAGCCTGTAATTGCCAGGATTGCCTCTGGAGTCTTTTTTAAAAATTGATATCACTTTAGCTATCCAGTCAACTGGTACAGAAGGTGATTTAAATGATAGTTCACGTAGTTCTGCTATTTCATAGTTGAGTGATGCTTCAGAATTCTTGGATGAATACCATCTGGTCCTGGTGATTTATTACTGTTTAATTTATCAGTTTGTTCCAAATCCTCCTCTAATGACATCTCAGTCTGGGACAGTTCCTCAGATTTGTCACCTAAAAAGAATGGCTCGAGTGTGGGAATCTTGCTCGTATCCTCTACAGTGAAGATTTATGCAAAGAATATGCCTTTTCTTACTTGAGTGCTCCTTTAGCACCCCAATCGTCCAGTGCCCCACTGATTGTTTGGCAGGCATCTTGCTTCTGATGTACTTAAATTTTATTTTGCAATTAGTTTTTGAGTGTTCGGCTAGTTGCTCTTCAAATTCTTTTTTTGACCTGCCAATTTATACTTTTACACTTGACTTGCCAGCGTTTATGCACCTTTCTATTTTCGTTGGTAGGATTTAACTTCTAGGTTTTCAAGGATGCTTTTTTGCCTCTGACCACTTCTTGTACTTGGTTGTTTAGCCATGGTGGCACTATGTTGGTCCTCTTACTATGTTTTGTAATTTGGAGTATACATTTAATTTGAGCCACTATTATTTGAGTCACATTTTTTAAATGTTTCCATGCAGCTTGCAGGCATTTCACTTTTGTAACTGTAACTTCTTCTTCGAGTGATTGCTCATATCCATTCCAGTTAGGTGTGCGCGCCGTGCGTGCACATTCGTCGGAAAACTTTTACCCTAGCAACTCGGTGGGCCGGCAGGTCGCCCCCTAGAGTGGCGCCATCATGGCGCTTGATATATATCCCTGCCGGCCCACCCGCTCCTCAGTTCCTTCTTACCGCCCGTGTCGGTCGTTGGAACAGTGGAGCGCGGCTTAGCTGACCTCCACTTCCCTAGCTACTCGTAGTTCTCGTATATAGTTATACAGTTATAATTCTTTTATATATATATTTGTATAGTTATACGTTTTTTCTCTGCTAACATAGTTAGTTTGATAATTGTTAGCGGGGTTCAGGAAGTAGCCCCTTCCATGAACCCGGTGCCGGAGCCCATGCACGGCTCACCGGGTTTTAAAATGGGCTCGGCCTGCCAGAAGCCGATGCCGAAGGGAGATCCACACGACTCCTGTTTGAAGTGCCTCAGGGAATCACTTGACAGCTAAGTACCCCATTTGCAAGGCTTTTAAGCCGAGAACAAAAAGGAGCGGGACTTTCACTTACCCCTCCACCTTGGGCGCCGAGCGATGATCAAGCGGCTGGCAGAAGCGCCTCCTCGGCACCGGACCCCGCCGGTACTGCCAAGGCCTTTCGGCACCGGCCGTCGCTGGCACCGAAGTCAACTCGGCACCGCTCCCTTCCTCCGAGGTTGAGAGAGCCTACAATTCCTGCTGGTGCCTGACGGCTCCCCGGCACGCGCCGTGGTAGAGCCCCCTGCTCCTGCTGCTTCCGTGCCACCTGCATCGCAGCCAGAGAGCTCGCCTAAGTCGGATGGCCCGACACCGACACCTGCAGAGGCACCGATGACATCGGCACCGTCGATTCCAGTCCCCCAGGGCCATTGAATCCGGTGCCTGACAGCTCCCCGGCACGCGCCGTGGTAGAGCTTACTGCTCCTGCTGCTTCCGTGCCAACTGCACCGCAGCCAGAGAGCTCGTCTAAGTCGGATCGCCTGGCACCGACACCTGCTGCAGCACCGACGACGTCGGCACCGTCGATCCCGGTCCCACAAGGGCCGTAGAATCCGGTGCCTGACGGCTCCCCGGCACGCGCCGTGGTTGAGCTTCTGCTCCTGCTGCTTCCGTGCCAACGGCACCGCAGCCAGAGAGCTCGTCTAAGTCGGATCGCCTGGCACCAACACCTGCTGCGGCACCGACGACGTCGGCACCGTCGATCCCGGTCCCACAAGGGCCGTAGAATCCGGTGCCTGACGGCTCCCCGGCACACGCCGTGGTTGAGCTACTGCTCCTGCTGCTTCCGTGCCAACGGCACCGCAGCCAGAGAGCTCGTCTAAGTCGGATCGCCCCGCACCGACACTTGCTGCGACACCGACGACGTCGGCACCGTCGATCCCGGTCCCATAAGGGCCGTAGAATCCAGTGCCTGACGGCTCCCCAGCACGCGCCGTGGTTGAGCTACTGCTCCTGCTGCTTCCGTGCCAACGGCGCCGCAGCCAGACAGCTCGTCTAAGTCGGATTGCCCGGCACCGACGCCCACCGAAGCTCTGACGACCTCGGTACCGTCGACCCCGGTCCCACGAGGGCCGTCGAATCCGGTGCCTGACAGCTCCCCAGTATGCACTGTGGTTGAGCCTGCTGTTCCCTCCATGCTGGAGGCATTACCAACGGCGAGGGATCTCATTGCCATGACAGAGTCGATGCTGCCTGACCCCGACACCGCCGGTGCGGGTAATACAGTCTCTTCATGTGACCGTCCTCTGTCAGCACAGCAGAGCGGCACCGTTCATGATCACGGTCCCGCAGACACTCCAGATCCTGTCGGCGCGCCCGACACCACTTGCAGTCCCGGTGCTGTTTTCCTCATCGGTACTAGTCGCACTCGCTGCACCGGTCGGTATCCCATTCGCCGACCCGCTATCGGCACCGTTCCGACTCCCGGCACCGCGACAGGTACCTTGACTCCTGTAGCCTCTCCCTGAGCCTCGAGATCTCGGTCGACCTCCAGGCACCATTCTGGTTGCGGGTCTGGATCTCGTTCCAGGTACCGGTACGCATCCCGGTGCCGAGTTGGGCAAGGTCCGATAGAGTCAGAGACTCTGCCTGTGCCTTCTTTTAGTACCTCCATGGCCATCCGGACACGCATGCGTGTCATCCCACATGCGCAGATCTTATGCTCAGGACCACGATTCTGATATGATGGCCAGCGGGCGCCAGCCCCGAAACCGGCCAAGAGTTCGCTGCCGTCTTGGAGGACGGGGGAAAAAAGGTACCCAGAGCATCCCTCCAGGCCTCGTTGGATGCAGCAGACTCTGCAGCCAGGACTCTGGCCTTTGGTGTCGCCATGAGGTGCATCTCATGGCTCCAGGTTAAACCTCCGGCCGGAGCTGCAGTATGCCATTCAGGATTTACCCTTTGTGGTAAAGGCCTTTCGCGGCAAAGACAGCCCCAGGCTGCCAAGCCTAATGGACAATAGGGTCCTAATGCGCTCTCTCAGCATGCATATGCCAGCGACCAAACGCAGGCCTTTCTGCCCCCACCCGCCATACTCTGTGCCTAGCCAGAGACAGGACTTTGGCAAACGGCGAGGCCAAGGCGGTCGCAGACGAACGTCAGGACCCCTAAAGAGCCCAGGTCAAGGTCCCTTGCAATTACCACTGGGACCAAAGACAAACCTTCCAAGGTGCGCCTGAGGGCGGTGTACCAGTCACAGACCGGGATCCCAATCCCGCTTTCTCCTGGCGTGGCCCTAGTTAATTTCAGATCGCTGAATCCTGCGCACGGTGGAGCATAGATACCACCTCTAATTTGTTCCAGCCCTGTCCCCGTTCAGGGACCCCTCTCACGAGCAATTCCTCGTACAAGAGGTGCAGACGCCAATGGACGAAAGGGGCAAGGGGTTTTACTCCCGTTATGCCCTAGTCCCCCACTCGAACGCAGGTCTCAGACCTTCCTAGTCCTGCACGGACTCAACCGGTTTAGGATAAGGTTGAAGTTCTGCACGGTATCCCTGGGAACCATTATTCCATCCTTGCCTCCTGGGGGCTACTATGCTGCCCTGGATATGAAGGACGCGTACTTTCGCAACGCCATCTTCCCTCCGCACAGGAGATACCTCCGCTTTCTAGCTGACTGTCAGTACTTCTGGTTTACGGCCATAGTCTCCGCCTACCTTCGCTGATGTCGGATATGCGTTTTTCCGTATCTGGACGATTCGCTTATCCGAGGAGACTCTGAGACACAAACCACTCAGCGCGTGGGCATCGTCACGGTCTTATTCACAGGTCAAGGCCTGATGATTACTATAGAGCAATCCACTCTGGTTCCCATGCAGAGGTTGGACTTCCTAGGAGCTATCTTGGTCTCCTACCTAGCCGGAGCCTGCTTATCACAACTGCGGTTTTAGGCGATGGCAACAATCATCTGAGGTCTGCAGGCTTTCCCAACGACCTTGGCTCGTACTTGTCTCAGTCTCCTGGGTCCATGGTTGCCCGCAAGTTGGTAACCAAACATGCCAAGCTCCGCCTCTGTCCTCTCCAAGTCCGACTCACCTCGGCGTACCACCCGGACAGGGAGCCAATGGTCATGGTAGTCACCGTTCCCTCGAGCACCTTAGGCTCCCTAGAGTGGTGGCTAACTCCCTCCCTGGTGTGGGCAGGGAGGCGGTTTCCTCCGCCCCAGCCCTCACTGCCCCTGACGACGGACGTGTCATCTCTCTGCTCAAGTGCTCACGGTCACCTCCGAGCTTAAGGCCTTTGGTCTTCTCGGGAGCTGGCATTCCACATCAATGCCCCAAAAATGAGAGTAGTCCGCCTGGCGTACCAGGGGTTCCAGCGGCAGCTGCGAGGCCGTTGTATCTCGGTGTTTACAGCCAACACAGCGGCCATGTGCTTCATAAGTATCCAGGGAGGGACATGGTCCTCCCCCCCCCCTTTTTGTCAGGAGGCCATCCATTTCCGGGACTTTTGCATGGCCTACTCGATGGAGCTGGTGACGTCCTTTCTCCCAGGCGTTCGGAACGTCTTGGCGCTTTGACTCAGCAGGTCTTTCCTGTCTTACGAGTGATCACTCTGCCCCATGTGAGGCGTTCTGCTGTCCAGAAGCGGAGATGTTTCCTCACATAGACCTGTTCGCTCACCGAGAGAGCAGAAAATGCCAGATGTTCTGCTCCTTCCAAGGTCTCTCCTCAGGATCGGTCTTGGACGCATTCCTGATGCCGTGGAAAGGCCAACTCCATTATGCCTTCCCACTGTTCCCACTGGTTCATTAGGTCCTGCTCAAACTCCGCAGGGGCAGAGCGCGCATCATCATGATCACTCCAGAGTGGTCCAGGCAGCACTGATATACCACGTTGCTCGGCCTGTCAATAACAGACCCAATTACCCTGCCACTCCACACAGACCTCATCACTCAGGGCAACGGCAGGCTTCGTCACTCGGACCTGCAGCCTCTTCGCCTCACGGTGTGGCTGCTGCGTAACTGAGCCGGGGTGACAGGAAGCCTTCCACCTGGTCAACGTACCGGGCCAGGTGGAAGCGTTTCTTCTACAGCTGCAATACACTCGATCTTGCTCCTGCTGAGGTCTCGACCCCCTCTATTTGGCCTACCTCTGGCCTTCAGCGGCAGGTCCTGGCGGTATCATCGCTGAGGATACACTCAGCAGCCATCTCTACCTTCCAGCCAGGCTAAGGTGGACGTTCCGTGTTCTCACGCTCTATGGGTTCGAGATCCCTCAAGGGCTTGGAGAGCTTGCACCCTCGGGTGCACCGCCAGCCCCAACCTGGGACCTCAACCTAGTTTTAATCAGACTTATGTCTCCCCCAGTCGAGCCGTTCACGACTGGCCCTCTGATATACCGGTCTTGGACGACAAACTTTCCTCGTAGCTGTTACATCGGCCAGACGGGTCTCCGAGCTCAGAGCTCTTACGAGGGTTCCGCCGTACACTAGGTTTCACAAAGACAAGGTGCAGTTATGACTGCACCCGGCTTTCCTCCCTAAGGTGGTTTCGGCCTTTCATGTTACCCACAGCTCAACGCAATGGGCACAACCATTGCACTCCTTGGACATCTGTGGAGTGCTCGCATTTATATTGCGCTGCCAGAACCATTTCGTAAGGTGCCCCAGCTCTGTCACGGTAGCGGGCCAAAGGGAGGGCTTGCTTGTTTTCCTCTCAGAGGATCACATCTCGGGTGATGGCAGACTTCCGCACTTGTTATGATTTGGCTCATATTTCCCCAAGCCACATCATCGTGCAGTTTACCAGGGCTCAGGCTTCATCTGCCGCCTTGCTGGCTCGTGTTCCTACCCACGAGATCTGTCGCGCAGCTCCATTGGTCCTCGGTCCATACCTTTGCTTCGCAGTATGCCCTGGTTCAACAGTCAAGAGATGCTGTAGCCTCTGGCTCAGCAGTTTTCATTCTGCCACATTTCACTCCGACCCCACCGCCTACGTAAGGCTTGGGATTCACCTAACTGGAATGGATATGAGCAATCACTCGAAGAAGAAAAGACGGTTACTTACCTTTGTAACTGTTGTTCTTCGAGATGTGTTGCTCATATCCATTCCACACCCGCCCTCCTTCCCCACTGTCGGAGTAGCCGGCAAGAAGGAACTGAGGAGCGGGTGGGCCGGCAGGGATATATATCAAGCGCCATGATGGCGCCACTCTAGGGGGCGACCTGCCGGCCCACCGAGTTGCTAGGGTAAAAGTTTTCCGACGAATGTGCACGGGCGGCGCGCACACCTAACTGGAATGGATATGAGCAACACATCTCGAAGAACAACAGTTACAAAGGTAAGTAACTGTCTTTTTTAATTTCTATTTAACTAGCTTCCTCATTTTTGTGTAGTTCTCCTTTCTGAAGTTAAATGCTACTGTGATGGCTTCTGTGGTGTCCCTTCACCCACAAGGATGTTAAATTTTAACTATAGTTACTATTATCAAGCAGTTCAGCTATATTCACCCCTTGGATCAGATATCCCATGCTCCACTGAGGACTAAATCAAGAATTGCCTCTCCTCTTTTGAATTCCAGGACTAGCTACTCTAAGAAGCAGTAATCTATAATGTCAAGAAACTTTATCTCTGCTTCCCATCTCAAGGTAACATGTACCCAATCAATATGAGGATATTGAAATCCCCCATTATTGAGTTTTCTATTTTTATAGCCTCTCTAATTTCTCAGAGTATTTCACAGTCACTGTCACCATCCTGATCAGATGCTTAGCAGTATATTCCTACTGCTTTATTATTATTCAATTTCTGTCTATAGAGATTTTGTCGTACAATTTGATGCATTTAAGATTTTTACTACATTTGACTCTGCTTTCTTTCATGTATAATGCCACTCCCCCACCAGCATGGCCTGCTCTGTCATTCTTATATACTTTGTACCTTGGCATTACCCATTAATTATCATCATTCCACCAAGTTTCCAAGATGCCTATTATATCAATATTGTCATTTAATATCAAGCATTCAATTTCACCCATCTGAGTATTTTGACTGCTAGCATTTGTATACAAGCATTTATAAAATCTGTCACTATTAGTTGTCTGCCATTATGTGATGTAATTGAATGGGACGCTTTTTTCATTTTTCTTCATTTCCTACCTGTACTTTACCAACTTCCATCCTCTCCTCCTTACTAGGATATAGAGAATCCCTATTAATAGTTCCTTCCCTAAGGGATGTTTCTATCTGAACCATGTGCTCCTCCACACCTGTCAGCTTTCCCCCAGCCCTTAGTTTAAAAACTGCTCTACAATTTTTTAAATTTTACATGCCAGCAATCTGGTTTAGGTGAAGCCCAATCTTCCTGTTTAGGCTCTTGCTTTACCAAAAAGTTTCCCAGTTCCTAATAAATCTAAACTCCTCCTCCTTATACTATCATCTCATCCCCGCATTGAGACCCTGCACGTCTGCTTGTCTGTCTGGCCCTTTGCATGGAACTGGAAGCGTTTCAGAGAACTGAAGTCCAGGTCTTGGTTCAATCTCTAACCTAGCAGCTTCAATTTGGCCTCCAGGACCTCTCCCCTACCTTTCCCTACATGATATCTACATGTACCATGACCATCCGCTTCTCCCCAAGCACTGCACATAAGCCTGTCTAGATTTCTTGAGAGATCTGCAACCTTCACATCCAGCAAGCAGTTCACCTTGCGGTTCTCCTGGTCATCACAAACCCAGCTTTCTGTATTTCTAATGTTCAACTCTCATTACTATTACCTGTTTCTTTGTAATAACCGGGATTCCCTCCCCCGGAGAGGTATCCTCTGTGTGGGGAGACCATGACATCATCTTGGGGAAGGGTCCCAACTATGGGATCATTTCCCTTTGCTCTACTTTGATGTTCTTCTCCCCTGAGACTTCAGTCCTCCTCAACAGCACAGAGGCTGTCAGTGGGACTGCTCTACTATGCCTGGGAAGTCTTATCTATGTATCTCCCTTAGTTCCTCCAGTTGAGCCACTCTGGTCTCCAGAGCCTGTACTTGGTCTCTGAGGGCCATGAGCTCCTTGCACTGTATGCACACATACAGGAATGCTGGAACAATTTGTACAATGGGGGTGCTGAGAGCCATTGATCCAAAGTAAGCCCTATATATGATGGAAACCACTTCAAGCTAGCGGGTGTGGCAGCACCCCCAGCACCTCTACTTTGAGCACCTATGCACATATATGCCACCTGCCCCCAAGGCAGGTTATCATACATGCTGCATTCAATGTGATAAACTGGGTAGCCCCCACTCTGCTGCTAGACTTTTCCTGCATTCTTTTTACTCCTGCAGATTTTTGTTGGGTTTTCTCTCTCTCTTTTGGGAGCAAGTGGTGGTATTTATTGCCCTAAGTTTAGAGAATGTTAATCAGGTGTATCCAGCTCTCCTACTCCCTCAAAAAACTCCCATTAGCTGCTCCTTTTTCACTAGCTTTTCTAATCACTTAGGAACTGGCTTTTTAAGCCCCTTTTCTCAAGGGTTAAGGGTGTTAAAGGACTTAGGGATCAGAGCCTTGTTAAGTTCTCAACCTTGCCTAGCAGGCTGCTGGGCTCAGCACATGGCACCCCAAACAAACAGACCACACTATATACTTCAGTCAAGCAGCAAGCACATTAACAAAGACAACAAACTCACTCAGAGGTTATGTAGTCTCCTCCTTCACCTGGAGAACTCCCTCCCTGGGTAGTTGTATTCACCAACACACATTATACCTTTTGTAAGAATTTCATTTTTGTTTAGGCACCATCTCTGGAGTTAACAAGAACACTGCCTTCTCTTGGCCCACATGTAACAGATGTGGCAATGGAAAACTGGAGCAGCATCCACAGGATGGGTAAGAATCAGTGTGGTATTTAATGTACCAAGGCTTTTTTTGTGCAGATGCAGTTTTAAGAGTCATATGTGGTACACTCATTCCTACAGTATTGTCTATGCCTGTATCCTCCCCCAACAGCTATACAGAGCTGGGGTTGGGAGGGAGAGGGACAAAACTGCAGGATTTTTATTGCTGATGGAATTGACACAAGCAGTAAGGGTAAGATTCACCTATTAAGGAAGAAACAACAAGTAGAATCAGAATGGCATGAGTTTCCTATGATATATTTTTGTAGGTTACCTCAAACTAGTACTAATATAGTACTTGTCTCACTTTTTACTGGTATGTATTAGTTAACTTATGTATTATTCCTCCTATTACATTAATGTAAATGAGAGGAGAATCAGGCCTGTTAAGTTTCTAAGACTTATAAAAATGATGCTTTTCTACAAATAGATCACAGCTATAAAGTCTGATTTCTCAGAATCTTTCAGGGCTCAAAGCAAATGCTATCTGTTATCTTGAAAGGGGCACGCGGGCAACTGCATTCTGGGACCTTGATTCAGTACTGGCTCAGGAAGAACTCTACCAATTAAATTACAAATGCTACCTCCCACTACAAATTCTACCAGCTGAATTACCCATGCTATTTCCCACCAGAATGTCCTTGGGAAGTCCCCCATCTAAATACCTCCCTAGTCTCATCTTGCATAGTTTGAGAGACTTTGATGGGATGATAGCACAAGACAATAATGCTGTAGGCATAGGATAAAGGGAAGAAAAAAGGATGTCTTCTAGTGACATAAGATACATAGAGGGATAGAGTGATTTTGATTCTAGATTCTGGTAATTTACAGTTAAAGAGATAAAGGAATATTTACAACAAAAATAAAAAAAATCACACTGTGTTCTGTGTTTCCCCTGAAAAACTGCAAGCCAAAAATACAAAGCTTGCCCTATACACCTCTACCCCGACATAACGCGAATTCGGATATAATGTGGTAAAGCAGCGCTCGGGGGGGGCAGGGGCTGTGCACTCTAGCGGATCAAAGCAAGTTCGATATAACGTGGTTTCACCTATAACACGGTAAGATTTTTTGGCTACCGAGGACAGCTTTATATCGGAGTAGAGGTGTTTTTGGTAGGTTAAGTATATCTAATTAGTATTGCCTCTGTGTATGTGTTTTCCAATGGATCAGACCCTCTCGTTTGAAAGAAAATTTGCTGTTATTTAGCTAATAATGTACTGTAAATTTATTCCATAAAACCCCAATTCACCAAAGCATTTAACCATGTGCTTAATTTTATTCATGTGATAAGTCAGTGAGACTTAAGCATGTAGTGAAAGTTAAGCAGCTGCTTGAGCACTTTGCTGAATCAGGGTCAAAATCAGTACATCATTTACTTATGTGCCCTCTATCTGTTGACTGATACTTGTCTTTCATATGTCTCTTCCATCACTATTTGTTCACCTGTGTTTCAGGGGATCATATTACTGCAGCCTGTGCTCCCAAATTTTACCAGTTCTCAAAATGCAACTGGAAGTCTTTCTGCACTGTCCATCCCGACCTCATTGTACAGTAAAAGTAAAGGTGAGAGTAGAAAATAAAAGTGCTAATTGTATCTAGTATATTTAGGGTAAGTGTGTTGATATCAGGTGCTCTGAGACACAATTTTCTGTGCAGCCCGATTGAAGAAAAATGATAACTTTATGAATACAACAAAATTCCTAAAATTAATGTGGTACTGAAATGGAGATTAAGGGTCTAATCCTGCAGTCCCTACTCAGGTAAAAAACACCTTCAGTTCACTCTTAGAGCTTCATCCCAGAGAATGCTGAGCACTTCCTACAAGGTGCTGAGCATCATCAACTCCCATTGAAGAACGTGGCTGGATTGGGCCCTTAGGAAGTTATGAGCCACGGATAGGTTTTCTTTGATGAGCCAACTGATAGGCCATAGCTTAAAGAAAATGTGGGTGTTTTGACTTGCATCCTGAAGTTCTTTTTCAGTATTACCCTTAGGTCTTTTGGTTTTGTCAGTCAACTGTGTTGTAAAACATAGGACAGACAGTTCCAGGCTCAAGATATTAATTTTCATTTTTAACATGCAAAGTGAATGTTACACATAAATGTGATTTTTGTCTTGTCCTCCTTTCACTTTCTTACTGCAGCTCTTACAAGAAACAATTTCTTCTGTCCTGATGGCATCATCCAGTGAGGATGGGGTAGGTATACATAAAATTAAGATAAAGAAGTTGAAACTTCTTGAAGTTTAGTTTAGAGGCAGAGTTCCAAAGTGGATAGTAGATATTCTGAGCTGTATGTGAAGAAACTGGAGCAAAACATGCTAAGAATACTTTGCTCTTATATAGCACCTTTCATTTGGAAATCTGGGAATGCTTAGGGAGAAATAGTCTCACTATACCAGGGGTGGGCAAACTTTTTGGCCCGAGGGCCACATCTGGATATGGAAATTTATGGTGGGCCATGAATGCTAACGAAATTAGGGGTTGGGGTGAGGCCTCCGGCTGGGGATGGGGACTCTAGAGTGGGCCAGAAATGAGGAATTCAGGGTGCAGGAGGGTGCTCCAGGCTGGGACCGAGGGGTTCAGAGGGTGGGAGGGGGATCAGGGCTGTGGTCGGGCTGCGGGAGGGGGGTCAGGGGTGCAAGGTCCAAGTAGCGCTTACCTCAAGCAGCTTCCAGAAGCAGCAGCATGTCCCATCTCCAGCTTCTATGTGGAGGCACAGCCAGGTGACTCTGCACACTGCCCTGTCCACAGGCGCCACCCCTGCAGCTCCCATTAGCCACAGTTCTTGGCCAATAGGAGCTGCGGATGCAGCACTTGGGGTGGGGGCAGCATGCGGAGCCCCTGGCTGCCCCTACACATGGGAGCCAGAGTGGGGACATGCCATTGCTTCCAGGAGCTGCATGGAGTGGGGCAAGCCCCTGACCCTGCTCCCCAGCGGGAGCGCCAGAGTGGGGCAATCCCCGGACTTGCTCTCTGGTGGAAGCTCGAGGGCCAGATTAAAACATCCAGAGGGCCAGATGCAGCCCCCCGGGCTGTAGTTTGCCCACCTCTGCACTACACCCTGACAGAAAAGTATGAGTACACCTTTTTACAGATGGGCACTTAATGCAAGTCAGTGTCAAAATTAACAAGAGTCCTGGCCCGCTAGTACTTTCCTCTAACACCCAGACCCAATTGCTCTCAAGTAACTGCCACTGAAGTTTCATCAGAGGAACTAGCACTAAAGAAACCTGTAAAATATATAATGAATTGTGTTTTATTGGAACCTGGATAATCAAACCACAGATACATGAAACACAAGCAACCGTGAACTATAAGACATAGTCATCAAGTGGTTACTCATCAGGATAGCCCTATTTGCTTGTCTTTGTGTTTTATGTAGTATGTTTAGTTGTTACTTACACAATACACTGTATTAATATGATCTATAAGGAATATTTTAAGTGGAAAGTTTTCCTTAAAATTATTTTTCAGTGAATTGTTTCATGCTCTTTTATATTGTAGATAGTACATGTAAGCTAATGGACTTATGGTTTATAGAAGACCGTTTTTAAAATGAGTAATAATCTTCCTGCAACTCTTGAATACAAAGCCAGTGTTTGATAGAGTACTTGCACACTCTATTCTAAAGTCTATTCAAATGTCATTTGACACAAGCTTCTTTCCATTAACTATTTTTTGTTTGAAAAGTATAACAAAATAATTTAGCCCTTTTTTGAGTTAGTTGGATTAGTTAACTAAAACAAACAAAACCCAAAGAAACTCATTTTCATGCGTTGTCTTAAGAATATTTACCAGTTATCCATACAGATTACACCTGAAAAGTTGCTGTTTGGAGGGGGGCGGGGGGTTTCCTGACTGAAATCCAGTGATAACTTTTTTTCCCCATACTCCACTAATTCAAACTGCAACATTATTTTAAAAAGAAAGTACATTTAGGGAAAGACTAAGCATGAGAAACATCACTCCAAATTGTAATTTTTGCCAAAGTTAGAGTGGGGTTCAAATAAAAATGTCTTTTTCAAGCGCAGTTTGAAGAGCCACTAGTCCTGTTTTCTAATCCTGGTTCTACCATCTTTTTGTGTAACCTTGGACAAATCACCTAACCGTTATATCTTAGTGTACCACACTATAAAATGAACATAATAGTACTTACCCCACAGAAATGTTGAGGCACAATTAGTATTAAGCGATATTGTGATCCTTAAAGAACTATATAAATGCAAATTATTATAACTATATGTAGGGCAGTACAGGAACAAGTGTAAAGTTTTGTTTGTTTTGTTTTGTTTTTAAATGTTTAGTTTCTAATGGGATGTTTTTCATTGGTTACCTTCTTACAGAATACACCCACTCCCCCACACACCCACATGCACGATCCTTGGGTGTCCAAAAAAGCTATATTAAGAAGCACTTGGCTATGCATTCATGGACTGGATGCTAAATTGCAGTAGCCATTATACCTACTGCAGTTTTAAGAGCGGGACAGTGAGATCCATTCTAACTGTGACTGCTGGGAGATGTTTTATTTAAAAAATTATTGAAAATCTAATTCATTTATCAGACTAAGTACGTTCTTTGCAGCAGCATTTCACAATCTTATTTTGTTTAGTTTCCTTTTTGAGCAGTAAAAATGTTGTACACTGGAAGAGGACCTTACACTATCTTTGAGTAGTGTGCTGCCTAGAACAGAACGTACAGTACTGTTTGTTTAATCAACATGCCTTTATCACTACAGAGTTATGAGGTGAAGAGTGTGCTGGGAAAGGAGGTGGGGTTATTAAACTGCTATGTCCAGTCTGTAACCAACCATCCTAGCTGTGTTGCATTGGAGGAAATTGTCCTTCTGGAAGCAAGAAGAAACTAACCTGAATGCTGTCAGCTACTATATCTATGGACTTTGTAATGTGGTTATTTGATAACTATGCCCACAGATAATGTATAATGCAAGCATGATAAGTAGTGAGGTAGTTTACTAAAACTGTGATTTAGAAAATATATTATTGCTAAACAAACTATGTAAAAAAAAAATTCTGAATGTTTATATTGTTCTTGATCAGTCCGGAAGTTGAGTATAGTTCTTGAGAGTTCTGTTGGAATAAATGTTCATGAATGTAAAACAACTTGTCCTGGAGGTTTGAATGTTTGTAAAGCATGTTTTTGGTGATATTTTTATAATAGGTGTTATGAATATTTTAATTTTGTGTGTATCAAAAGAATAATTTTTTAAAGGTTTTAGCATGAATGGTGGACCTTAAATTGTTTTAATAATTTCCAGAAGCATTATACACTGCACACCATTGATACTTAACTGTAATATTACCACACTGCAATAAATATTAAATACAGATTTGAATGAGCCTCGTTATCTTTCAGATGTGATAAATGGTGTCAAAGGTATATTTAACTAATGTTTTATAGTTAGTCATAGTCTAAATATAGAAATACTGTGGCATCTAAACTTCCCATGAGGTGGATGTTTCATTTATATAGTATGTGTTTGAAAAGTAAAGAACAAACTGGTTCAGGAGTGGTATAATCGTACTGATAGCTGCACGTAGATAGGGTGATATGGTTATAACCTTAATCTGAGTTTTTTATCCCAGTCTTCTTTTGTGTTCATAACTGAACTTTAATGTAAGACTAGACCTTAAGGTTAAGGTACCAACTGATTCTTTTCTTTGCTCTGTACAGCACAGAGCACAGTGTTTGCACTTAGTGAAAAAAACAATAGACCAGAGTTATACGGTAACTAGTTTCGCATGAACAGATTTTGCCACCTGATCTGTGGCTATTGAATAGACAAATAACTGTATATCTGTCTCCTACTAGTCATTTCAGATAATGGAATGACTTTTGAGCACTAATAAATAACCAAGCCTTTGAGTCAAAAAAGACCATTTCTTCCTTAGCCATTTTACCTTAAGAAAAAGCTACGAACACTGGGCCTAGTCCATCAGATAATACCAGGTGTAATACTTACTGCTGTGAATAGTCCCACTGAAATCTATGGAACTATTTTCTGCAGGTAAGCACTACACCCTAGTAGTGTTTGCAGCATTAGGTTGGTTTTCTGCAGGTCACTGCTGCCCCCACACAGCTGTGCTGTTAATAAGTATACTTCCAGATTATGAACAAATTTAGATGACTAAACTGACTTAAATATATGCAGTTATTTTCAATGGCAGTTCTGCCTCTTGGACCCTCACTGTCAGTAGAACTGCACAGCAAAGGTGGTCAGTTTGTTCATGGAGTATAATTCAGAATACTAAACCTGTATCCACACACAAACTAAAGATTCATGTACTTGCAGCAATAATGTAAATAACCTGTTCATTCCATAATGAATACATTTTTCCTGTGAGACTTCATAGCCTTAAAACCTCTTTGTACAAGTAACAATATACATGGCTTGACCTGATTTAGGGTTATCTTACAGCTGGAACTCTTAACTGTTGTCTAGAGGTTTTAAATTTAATAGCAAAATTTAGCTTCCCTTGTTTTGTTTGTTATGCTACTTGAGAACCATGATAGGAAATGGTCTACTTGTTGTTAAGAGTTCAGTCACTGGTGGATACAGTTAGCTTGAACTGTTATAAATAGTAATTACTGACAACATTTGTACAGCAGAATGTAGTCGGAGCAGGAAGGTATACTTTATACCCATTACACTGGCAGAAATGAATTTTAGCCCTATTAATGAATACCAAAGTGTTGCCTCCATTTTCTTTTGAGATGTTTAAAATGTTTATAGTGCACTAAATAAGCCTACTTGTTTTTCTTCCCTAATTTAATAACAGTATGGAAATTAAACTTTTTAAAAAGTTGTACTTAAAGCACACCTCCAGTCTGGGTTTTACTGAAGAATCACCATTTCATATTAAGAACAGGAGTACAGACTAACACGGCTGCTACGCTGAAATTTTCATATTAATACTACTACGCATGGTTGTAACTCCTGGGAAGTACAGCTCCACCTGTTGCATTTACTCTCAACCCCTGGCTCCAAAGCATAGGGCAAAGACATGAAGCAGAAGTGATTAAAAATGCTTTTTTATTCTTAGAAATGCTGTAAAAATTGATATAAAAGGTTGAGCATGCTCAGTCTTTTTCCTCCTACTATCTACAGTATAAAGGAGTTTTGAATCATTTTTACAAATGTACCATAGCTGCATCAATATGAATAAAATGTAGAAAAAGGACAAAAACGACTATTACAAAAATAATTTAAGGGGAAAACCACAAACGTTTAGCTTTTTTCCCTTTCTCTCTCTATATATATATAAATTTTTTTTGCAAGTTTGGCGGTTAAAAACACAGGCCGAGCCCAATCTTGCTACAACATTCAAAAGAAACTGAAACCCAGCACAATTTCACTGTTGTCTCTTCCTCTCTCCCTTAATGCCGCTTAGGGAGCCGACAGGAGCCGAGCAGCAGCGGCCCCTCCGCAATCCCGAGGCGCCGTCCCCACCGCAGGTAGGCCAGTCCTGTCTCTGCAGCGCCGGCTGCTCCGTGCAGGTCTCCGAGGTATTAGTAGGCTAAGGCAGTCCCTGCCCACGGGGTTACCGGCAGTCGGTGCCCGAGCCGGGCTGCAGGAAGGAGGCGCCAGGCAGCTGCTTGAAGAAGTGCCTGAGGCTGGTCAAGTCCCGGCTCAGCTGCTCGATCTTCTTGTGCAGCTTCTCGTTCTCGGCCGACAGCTCCAGCAGCTTCTGCTGCATCTCCTGGTTGCGGCGCTTCGCCTTGTCGCGGCTCTTGCGCACGGCGATGTTGTTGCGCTCCCGGCGCTGCCGGTACTCGGGGCTGAACCTGTCCACCCACTTCTTGCCGCTGCGCTCCTTGCCCGCCGCCGCCGGCTGCCCCTGCCCGCAGGAGGAGGAGGACGAGGGGGACCTGGTGCTGCAGCTGGAGGGCGAGCTGCTGCCCGCGGGCTCGGGCGAGGTGGGCGGCGTGGGCTGCCCGCTCAGGTTCATGATGGTCTGGGCGCAGGTGGCGACCTGCGAGGGCAGCAGCGAGGCGGAGAGGTCCCTGTCGCTCCAGTCTGGCTCCCGCTTCAGGGCGGCCCGCGGGGCAGAGGAGGAACCGGGCCGGGGCTCGCCACCCAGCAGGGCGCCGCCGAAGTCCTTGGCGGGGTCGCGGGCCGCCGGCGGTAGGTACTCGCCGTAGTCGCCGCCCCGCTCCGCCTTGTGGTTGCTGTTGAAGAGGTCGGCGAAGAGCTCGTCGTTGCACAGCTCCAGGTTGGGCACCGCCGACATGGAGTCGATGTAGGAGCTGAAGTCGATGGCGCTCTCGTCCTCGTACATGGCCGGGGCGGCGGCGCTCAGCTCGGCCAGGCTGCTGGTGCCGCCGCCCCCCTGCTCCTCGGCACTCATGCCGCCGCTCCCGGGCTTGCAGGAGGGGCTCAGCCCGCCGCCGCCCGCCTTAGTGTCGTAGAAGTTGGCCGGCTCGAGGGACCAGTTCCTGTAGCATGCCGGGGAGTCCAGGCTGTACAGGGCGGCGGCGCTCATCGGAGCGCGGGCAGGGGCTGCACACGAGTTACAGGGGGCTCGGGCTCCGGGCTCCGCGGGCTGGTAGCGCCGCAACAGGTGAGTGGCTCCCCCTCCGCTGGCACGCTTGGCTGGAGGCTGCTCCTCGGCTCACCCTGCCCGGCGCCTTCACCGCAGAGCAAGCGGCGGAGTGTCACGCTGGGGCCGCCAAGAGCGCCCAGTCCTGGGCCGACGAGGAGTTTGCTCCGAAATCGGGGGTAGCGAGTCTGAACCTGGGAGCAGCCGCCCGCCCCGCTTTTATGCAGCCCCGGCCCCGCCCCCTGCCCCAGTGACGGGGAGCGAGTGTTCCAGGAATCCCTGGGGCCCCGGGGCGGTGCAGCGCTAGGGGAGGGCTCGGCCCTGCGCCGCTGCCCTGGGGGGGGCGGGGAGCAGCGTAACCTAGAGCTTAGGCTGTGCCTCGTAAATCTGCTGCAGCAGCAAGTGGGGGGGTGGTGAGGCTGCTTCCGCCACAGAGCCAGAGCCCGTGCAGGCTCCGCTGGCTGCTGCTGGCAACGCGCCTGTGGTGCCAGTGCCTGGGACGGGCGGCAGGACTTGCTGTTCTCATTCCCACCTTCCTGTTTATCGGAGTTCGCGCTGCTCGGGTTCCTGGGGAGGGGAAGGGGGGCGGGGGCGAGAAACCACTTGCCCTGAAACAGACACGCACAACGCACGTGGGCTGCAAACGTCCCCCCTGGGCAGGCCCAGGGTAACTGTTAAGCCCCAAGACCAGTGCCAAGTAATTGAGAGCCAGAGGCGAGCGGCTGAGGCAAAGCTCAGCGTCGCCGGGGCAGAGCGTGTCCGAGGCGAGGACGGCCGCGGTTTCCGGGGATGGAGCTGGGTTACAGGCTGACAAGGAGAGTCTCGCCTTCACCCGGGGGGGGGGGGGGGTGGGTGCCTGGTGAGGCGGCGGCGAGCGAGTCTTCGCCTGCTGCACCTGAATCTGTGCGTACCTCGCAGTTTGTGTAGTGCCGTGAGCGGCATCAGACGTGGGTTAGCGGGAAACTACGCCTGGCCGATGAATCCCCCCACCCCGTAGCAAGGCTCCGCTCCTGTGCAGCCGCTCTCTTTTATAAAGGTGCTCACACGTGCATTGTAGCAGTGCGGTGTTGCACGTTGGCGTTTCGACAGGTTAAGTGGCACGTACACAATGCATGAAACAGTCGGGGGGGGGGGATAGTCTTGTGCTGTTTGACCACGTGCTAGATTTTAGCACCATAGAAAATTCGTTCTCTGCATGAAAACCATGAAGTGCTTTGCCTCCTTGGTACGCGTTGCTCTCTTGTGGCTGAATAGTGCATATTTTTGTATCTGTCACCTCAGTCTACGATGTAGGTCACTTTAAAAATTTGTAGGGGGAGGAGGAGGGAGTGTTATACTGCCACCTACAGCCACGGTTGGCAACGCACTGGTGCCCCGGTTCCTAGTTACGATTTTTATCATCACATCGTAGCTAATGCGAAGCGTTTTCCTCGAGGTAACTCGTGAGTAATGTAAATAGTGAAAATGTAAAGTGTGCTGCGTTAGCAATACAGTCATTTCTCTGTTTCGTTTTTGAGGAGACGCTGTAGAATTACAACAATGGTTTGCGCGGTTTTGATGCTAATAATTAGCGTCCGCACAGCCTTGTGACCGGGTTGCAGCTGATGACACTATAAAATAACACTCCAAAATAGTTAATCAGAGTTTCCTACCAAAGAAGGAATGACGAGAAAAGAAAAGAAAAACTTGTAAGTAGAACTGACCTGAAAACTGAATTGTATGCACTATAGCCAAGCATTTATGGGCAATGAAACTGTCCCTATCCTTTCCCAGAGGTTCCAGGATAGTAATATACCTGCCAGCATTTTCATCAGGAGCCCTTATGACAGGGGATTTATGCCATGCTAGATATGCCAGTTCACAGTCACTAACAGCTGAGGGGTCGGGTGGGGGGTGTCTGATACCATGGCCTCAGGGGCAAAACCCAATCTACTTTAATGAGAGTTTTGCTTCAGCAATCACTGCAGGCACATACTGAAAAGCTTGTCTTCCTAAATACCTACCTCTAAAAGTGGATATTATCACCACACAGGTTTATAGGGCTGTTGTTGTGGGCTTTTAAAGAGCTGCCGCCTCCCCAAAAAGAGAATTTGAGGGCAGCAGTGAACAAAGTATTCCGCTTGCTCTGAAACAAACATTTTGAGATCTTCCAGGCTGAAAGGTACTGTAAAAACATAAAAAGAACTAGGAGTACTTGTGGCACCTTAGAGTCTAACAAATTTATTTGTTAGTCTCTAAGGTGCCACAAGTACTGGTTCTTTTTGCTGATACAGACTAACATGGCTACCACTCTGAAATCTGTAAAAACATCGTCATTAAACGTTCTGTATGTAACTAATTATTAAGCTCAGAAATTTTTGGTGATGGGGAAGCTAATAAAAACACTATTAGAATTTAGGAAATCTTCCTGCTGGTTTGCAGGCTAGTATTGTTAAATGAACACCACCTCTGTCATTCATATTGGCTGGAGGAGTGCATACCAGTGGTTGCCTGACATTTTGATGGATAAACTCTTTTGACCTGTCACACTGCCAAAGTCACTCTGAAATGTAAATGAGTGTAGAAAATACAACTTTTTCCAATGAAGGCTTTAAAGAGGAATCAGTATATATTTGTAGAATAAACATACAGACACCTGAGTGTTTCACTTTGTGAATGTCACTCTGGTGCCCTCCTGAGGTTCAGTTAGTTTAGGAGAAACTACTGTGGCTACTAAAAAGGCAAGAACTCAGCCTGACAGATTGGGACAATCTGTTTTAACTGACAATATATTTGCATTACAAGATGTTCTTTTGACAGCAATAATATTGTAAATGTACATTTATGGTGTTAGATTACGAACTAAACTGTCTTCATTTTACTCTCTAAAATTTCTCTCTTCCCCCATTCCTCTCAGTGGCCTATTAAAAAAAAAAGTTTTGATGAATATACTCCTATTTCAAAATCAATAATTGATACTGGTAAATGAACAAGTATACCTGAAACAAAATAAAGGTAATAATAATTAAAGATACAATTTGTAACATTTAATTTTCCCACCTCCCAAACATTTTAAAAGAATAGTCCATTGGCTGCTTACAAAAGGGAAAACAAAATTGTCAAAATATGTTTGCTTGGGTTTTTTAAGAGAATTAGCTAAAGCAATTAATATTCAATATGAGTTGTCTAGTTTCTCTCTTCATAGTTAGACTTTAAAAGGACATTGCTAATAGGGTGACCAGATGAGAGGAAGAAAATATTGGGACACATTTGGGTGGGGGGAGGGAGTCCACTGGCACAGCAAAGAAAAAAAAAGCCAAGTGTGCTGCTAGACGAGTGAAATATCGGGACAAACACCTAAATATTGGGACAGTCCCGATTTTATCGGGATGTCTGGTCACTCTAGTTGCTAAAGTCTGGTCTACATATATTAGTTTTTGTACTGGTATAACTATTGCAATTAGTGGTGTGCATTTTTTGTTTGTTTATTTTAACCAAAATAGTTACAGCAGGATACCCCTCCTTGTGTGGATGCAGTTATACACCTATAACAACTTCTTCTTTCTTTATGGGAATAAGCTATACCAGGGGTTGTCAAACTTGCATCACAACCCCATTCTGACAACAAAAATTACTACATGACCCCAGGAAGGGGGAACTGAATCCTGAGCCAGCCTGAGCCCTAGGTGGCAGGACCAATGCCAAGCCCCACTGCCCCGGGTGGGGGAATCAAAGCCGAAGCCCAAGGGCCTGTAACCTGAAGCCTAGGCCTGAAGTCCCCCACTTTGGGGTCCTGACTCACTCTCAGTTTGAGAACTACGGAGCTATACTATCTCAAGTACTTTCATACTAGTACAACTGTCCACACTAGGGGGTTGTATCACTTTGCACACAGAAGCTGTACTGCTTTTAACTATGTAAGTGTAGTTAGACCAGGGGTCGGCAACCTTTCGGAAGTGGTGTGCCGAGTTTTCATTTATTCACTCTAAGGGCATGGCTACACTGGAGAGTTGCAGTGCTGGTGATGGGGTTACAGCGCTGCAACTCACTCTGTGTCCACACTTGCAAAGCATGGCCAGCGCTGCTACTCCCTGGTTGCAGCGCTGGCTGTACACCTGGTTTGCTTGGGGTGTAGCGATTCCAGCGCTGGTCATCAAGTGTAGCCACCAAAAGCGCTGTTATTGGTCTCCAGGGTATTAGGAAGTATCCCAGAATTCCTGTCCACAACAAACCGGAAGAATGGCTGAACTCTGATCTCCTCGTAGCTACTTAGCTAAAAACCAAACACAGCTGCTCTTTGCTCCAGCGAGCGAGCGGAGGCAGGGGAATTGCTTTGGAATATTCACAGCTGTTTGCTTGAGGAGAGAGGGGAGGGGTAGTGTTGAGCAGCTGCTTATATGGTCTAAAGACTATTTAGGAGTACATAATTTGCATTTAGTGAATAAGAGACAGGTGGGGGAAAGGTCAAAACTTTTAAAATGATTGAAGGTAGGCACTGTGTATCTTCCAGTCCTTAGAACTTGCAAGGCAGGGAGCTGAGAACAGTGTCAGCTCCAAAAATCCACTCTCCCTGTCTCCCCCAGTCACACTCCATCCCACCCCCCTCTTTTGAAAAGCATGTTGCAGCCACTTGAACGCTGGAATAGCTGCCCACAATGCACCACTCCCAACAGCGCTGCAAATGCGGCCACACTGCAGCTGTAACTCCCAGTGCTGCACATCTCCAAGTGTAGCCATACCCTAATTTAAGGTTCCGCATGCCAATAATACATTTTAAGAAGGTCTCTTTCTGTAAGTCTATAATATATAACTAAACTATTGTTGTATGTAAAGTAAATAAGGTTTTTAAAATGTTTAATTTTAAATGAAGCTTCTTAAATTAAAATGCAGAGCCCCCTGGACTGGTGGTCAGGACCTGGGCAGTGTGAGTGCCGCTGAAAATCAGCTTGTGTGCTGCCTTCAGCACACGTTCTATAGGTTGCCTACCCCTGAGTTAGACAGTCTTGTAGGCATAGCTTTAGTTTGTTCTCTCTGGACCTGATCATGCAACTCTTAGTTAAATCAATAGTCCCCACTGAGTTTAACTTTGACATGCATTAGCGTTGCATGATTGAGCTATATTAACATAATTGTAATTTTGTAACACTAAAAATACCTTATAAATCAATATTTATTTTAGGTGGATCAGACAAGTAGCTTAACTACAATACAATATACTTACAAATGATATTATATAAAATTAAAGATCAGCAATGGACTCTGTGTCTCGGTGATCTCTGAGTTCACAATGCTTGCTAATCTGACCTATAATCTGTCTGGACACTGAAGACACAGACACCTTTCTTTCCATTCTCATTATTCATTATTTTGAAACCTAATACTAGTCCCATTTTTTTGTCTATTTAATATAATTTTTAAATTGTTTAAACATATGAATTACTATAGATAAAACGTGCAACAACCTTCGTATATGCTACATATGTCTACACTACAAAATGTAATGCCCATATTGTCACAACAGCCAAAAATGGTATGGATGGACTGGGATTTAAACAGGACTCAAACATTTTTACTGTCATAAAAGTGTGTTCTTCATGATCTCTCTAGCTCAGATGCACCATTGTTTTTCTAAACCAGATGCATAAACTCCCCAGCCTCTGTTTTACATTCTGACCTGGAATTATCCACCTAATCATTTGTTTTGGAGCGCACTCTTGCTCTCTGTATATGTCAAAAATTAAATAGTGTCAGCCTATGCATAGGAGCGATTGATATAAAATTTAACTTGCTTATTATGTAAAACTCATATTCCCTGGCATAATCTGTGATGCCATATTCCATTTCTACTGAGCTTTGAAAATCCTCTCATGCGTGTTTCCAAAATATACACCCCTACCTTGATATAATGCTGTCCTTGGGAGCCAAAAAAAATTCTTACCGCGTCGTAGGTGAAACCGCGTTGTATTGAACTTGCTTTGATCCACCGGAGTGCACGGCCCCGCCCCTTGGAGCACTGCTTTACCATGTTATATCCGAATTTGTATTATATTGGGTTGCGTTATATCAAGGTAGAGGTGTATATTAGAAATTCTTTTAGCTGACATTGGGTTGTGGGAGTTAATCTTGAAACAGATGCAGCGTTTGTTCAGTACAGCATTTTTTGGCTCTGCAAGGCTTGGTTAGCAAAACCTATTCTCAGGGCTATGCTGCCTTTCATGATGGTACTGATGCACAGAGCGAAGTGAGTTCCTATAAAACACAGAAGGAATCTTTGGCACTGTGAGGAATTCTTTCCATCCAACTATAACAACGTTAAATTATTTAGGCCCAATCTCTGACCTATGTTGATAATTTCTGTTACGATAGAGGTGGAGCTACACGGAATCTGAGAACATTTAGTATGCCGGTGTTCTGTTTCCTTGACATAAGGTTTGTTATACTAATATGGGAGGGTGCTGCCACTTCTGTCTGTTGTATATAGATGCCGTAGTGACATGTGGCATAGAGAAATACAACAATGCAGACAGAATGCATTTCTATAGAAGATTTTTCTCACCTCCATAAATGTGCTACGTGCCAATTTTGTGGGTGGTTTTTCTGTTTGTTTTTTTTCCCATCCTAGTTGCTCTTAGCACTATGGCCTCTGTTTATATTGCGACTACATGCCCTACAAACTTTGGCCTAGCAACCTGAAAGTCAGCTAAAAGGTGTTACTTGTAAAGGTTCTCTTGTAGTCTTTCCTGCAGATGCACTAAAAGGGCATTAGTTTACATAGCTGGATATATACAACATAGGGAAAGGCACTTCAGCTCCCTGGGATCAAGTTTAGTTCACAAGTGTTTTACTAGTTTTTCTCTCACACACACTCTTTATGGGATGGTCCACAGATGAGCAGGAAGGAACTGCTTTATGGGTAGTGTTTCTGGCAAGTGACAAGTTACCTTAGAAACTACATTGTTCTATAGAAAGCGCATCCATAATTGCCTGTACTTAATTGTGTTGCTATTCAGCTAGCTAAAGTATGTTCTCTTCCCCAGAGTGGAATCTGTCATGAAGTGACCCTGATGGAATGGAACCATGCCAGCAAAAGGTATTTTATTTAATATTGATTGGATTTTAACAAAAAACTTAAGATGCTACTTTTCAGTCTGAAGATGGATACTAGTGTCACAGCAGGAAGAGAACTCTGCTTTTGTCTAATGAAATATCAAACCCAGACATTGTGAATCTGATCTGTTCCTTTTGAAGTCAGTTTTATCATTGATGCCAATAGGAAAGGGCAGAATATCAGGCTTAGAACAAATGGAAAAATGCCTTCTGTATTTCATGTGACTGAAATCTTAACATTGTTTAATGAATGCAAAATAGCAATGCCATGTGCTTGAAAGCGAGGTAGTAAGTCCTAGGAAAAGCAGTACCTTGCAATAGGAAGATTATTTAAGTAAAATGGAAAAGACGGTTACTCACCTTTGTAACTGTTGTTCTTTGAGATGTGTTGCTCATATCCATTCCAGTTAGGCGTGCGCGCCGTCCGTGCACGTTCGTCGGAAACTTTTACCCTAGCAACTCCAGTGGGCCGGCAGGTCGCCCCCTAGAGTGGCGCCGCCATGGCGCCCGATATATACCCCTGCTGGCCCACCCGCTCCTCAGTTCCTTCTTGCCGGCTACTCCGACAGTGGGGAAGGAGGGCAGGTGTGGAATGGATATGAGCAACACATCTCGAAGAACAACAGTTACAAAGGTGAGTAACCGTCTTTTCTTCTTCGAGTGATTGCTCATATCCATTCCAGTTAGGTGAATCCCAAGCCTTACCTAGGCGGTTGGGTCGGAGTGAGAAGTCGCGGCATGGAGCACTGCAGAGCCGAAGGCCGCGTCCTCTCTGGACTGCTGGACCAGGGCGTAGTGGGAAGCAAAGGTGTGGACCGATGACCAGGTCGCTGCCCGACAGATCTCCTGGATGGGCACACTGGCGAGGAAAGCCAGCGACGACGCCTGCGCCCTGGTAGAGTGCGCAGTCACACGGCCCGTAGGGACGTGGGCCAAGTCATAGCAGGTCCTGATACAGGACGTTACCCACGAGGATAACCTCTGCGAGGAAATGGGAAGCCCGTTCATGCAGTCCGCTACTGCCACGAAAAGCTGGGGGGATTTGCGGAACGGTTTGGTTCTGTCCACATAAAACGCGAGAGCCCGACGGACATCAAGCGAGTGGAGTTGCTCCATGCGTGACGAATGAGGCTTCGGGAAAAAAACGGGGAGGAAGATCTCCTGGTTGACGTGAAAGGCTGAGACCACTTTGGGGAGAAAGGCAGGGTGTGGTCTCAGCTGTACCTTATCTTTATGGAAGACCGTATACGGGGGATCTACCATGAGGGCCCGGAGTTCCGACACCCGTCTAGCTGAGGTGATGGCTACTAGAAAGGCAGTCTTCCAAGAAAGATAGAGCAGGGAGCAAGTCGCTAACGGCTCAAAGGGGGGCCCCATGAGCCGAGCCAGAACCAGGTTGAGATCCCAGGTAGGGGCAGGGGGTCGAACCTGGGGGTAGAGACGTTCTAGTCCCTTCAGGAATCTAGTCACCGTCGGGTGAGGGAAAACCAAGCGGCCATCCCCACCCGGATGAAAGGTGGAGATAGCCGCCAGGTGGACCCGAAGGGACAATATCGCCAGGCCCTGTTGCTTGAGGGACCAAATGTAGTCCAAAATATTGGCGACCGAAACTTCCATAGGGAGGAAACCCCTCTCCGTGCACCAACAGGAGAAACGCTTCCACTTGGCCGAGTACGTCGCTCTGGTGGAAGGCTTCCTGCTGCCCAGGAGTACCTCACGTACCGGGGTAGAGCAGCGTAATTCGGATCTGGTCAGCCATGCAGGAGCCACGCTGCGAGGTGCAGCGACTGAAGGTCCGGGTGACAGAGACTGCCGTGGTCCTGGGTGATCAGGTCCGGGTGAAGGGGCAGGGGGACTGGGTTGGCTATGGCCAGATCCAGCAACATGGGGTACCGATGTTGCCTGGGCCACGCTGGAGCTACCATAATCACGCGGGCCCTGTCCCTGCGCACCTTCAGAAGGACCTTGTGGACCAGTGGGAACGGAGGGAACGCGTAGAACAAGTGGGTCGTCCACGGGATAAGGAAGGCGTCCGCTATAGACCCGGGTTCCCGGCCCTGAAAGGAGCAGAACGCCTGGCATTTCCTGTTCCCCCTGGACGCGAAGAGGTCCACGCGGGGACAACCCCACCTCTGGAAGATCGAGAGGGCGACGTCCGGGCGAAGGGACCACTTGTGCGAGAGGAAGGATCTGCTCAGGCGGTCCGCCAGCGTGTTCCGTACTCCGGGGAGGAAGGAAGCCTTGAGGTGAATGGAGTGGGCTATACAAAAGTCCCAGAGTCGCATCGCCTCGTGACATAGGGGAGAGGATCTGGTGCCGCCCTGCTTGTTGATATAGTACATGGTCGTCGTGTTGTCGGTGAGTACCGCGACACAACGACCTCGAAGCTGATGACAGAACGTTTGACAAGCAAGGCGGACCACTCTCAACTCCCGCATGTTGATGTGTAAATCCACCTCCTGCGGGGACCACAGGCCCTGTGTCCTCAGGGTTCCCAGGTGGGCCCCTCAGCCGAGATCTGAGGCATCCGTTGTTAGGGACACCGAGGGTTGGGGTGGATGAAACAGGAGCCCCGCACACACGACGGACTGGTCTAGCCACCAGCGGAGGGAATCCAATACCCCCTGGGGGATTGTGACAAGCGTGTCTAGCGACTGTCTGGCCGGCCGGTATTGCGCGATGAGCCAAGATTGGAGGGGCCTCATGCGGAGCCGTGCATAACCTGTCACAAACGTGCAGGCCGCCATGTGGCCTAACAGGGTTAGGCATGTCCTTATAGAGGTCAGGGGGGCCGCCAGCAAGCGCCGAATGATGGCCGACAGCGACTGGAACCTGGGCAACGGCAGAAGGGCCCTGGCCAAGGTGGAGTCCAGAATGGCCCCAATGAACTCTATCCTCTGCGTGGGGAGCAGAGTGGACTTGTCCACGTTGATAATGAGGCCCAAGGTAGTAAAAAGGCCGGTGATCCTGCGGACGTGGCTGCGCACCTGCAGCTCTGACGTGCCCCGACTCAGCCAATCGTCGAGGTAAGGGAACACGTGAATGCGACTGCACCGAAGATGTGCGACAACGACAGCCATGCATTTGGTGAATACCCTCGGGGCCGTAGAGAGGCCAAACGGGAGGACCGCGAATTAGTAATGATGGCGGTCGACCACGAACCGAAGGAAACATCTGTGGTGTGGCAAAATGGCGATATGAAAGTAAGCGTCCTGCACGTCGAGGGCGGCATACCAGTCTCCAGGATCCAGAGATGGGATAATGGTCCCCAGGGATACCATGCGGAACTTCAACTTCACCAGATGTTTGTTGAGTTCCTGCAGGTCGAGGATAGGTCTGAGGCCTCCCTTGGCCTTGGGGATGAGGAAGTTGCGGGAATAAAACCCCTTGCCCTTCTTGTTCTCCGGAACCGCCTCTATGGCTCCTTTGTCGAGGAGCGTCTGCACCTCCTGGCGGAGGAATTGCTCGTGAGAGGGGTCCCTGAAGAGGGACGAGGGTGGGGGGCAGGAGGGAGGGAAAGACGTAAACTGCAGACGGTATCCCGTCTGCACAGTGTGCAAGACCCAGCGGTCGGATGTTATTTGGGTCCACGCCTGGTGGAAAAACGAAAGGCGGTTGGAAAACGGAGGGGAAGGATCCGTGGGGGAAACTGGTACTACGCCCTCGGGCGCACCTTCAAAACGAAGGTTTGGGTCCAGGCGGGGCTTTGGAGGAGCTTTGGTTCTGCCCCCCTTGGTTCCCCGACTGCCTGCGCCTGCCATTTCTGCCGCGGTGCCTATCGAGGTCCTGCCGCTGGCGGAACCGGGGGTACGGCCGGCGCTGCTGCTGTTGTTGTTGCGGCCGGAAGGGTCTGCGTTGTGTCCCGGGTGTGTGCATCCCAAGGGAGCGCATAATGACCCAAATGTCCTTCAGACTTTTCAGTCTGGGGTCTGTCTTCTCCGAGAACAGGCCCTGGCCTTCGAACGGGAGGTCCTGGATGGTGTATTGGAGCTCCGGTGGAAGGCCAGAAACCTGAAGCCAGGAGATGCGGCGCATTGTAACCCCTGCGGCGAGGGTACGAGCGGTCGAGTCCGCTGCATCCAAGGAGGCCTGCAACGAGGTTCTTGCGACCTTCTTGCCCTCGTCAAGAATTGCCGCAAATTCTTGACGCGCCTCCTGTGGCAACAGCTCTTTAAACTTATCCGCTGCCACCCAAGAGTTAAAGGCGTAGCGGCTAAGGAGGGCTTGCTGGTCGGAAACCCTGAGCTGAAGGGCCCCCGCCGAATAGACCTTGCGGCCGAGGAGGTCCATACGCCTGGCCTCCTTGGATTTTGGAGCTGGGGCCTCTTGCCCATGACGCTCCCTCTCGTTCACCGACTGCACTACGAGGGAGCACGGTGTCGGGTGAACTTGGAGGGAGCCATGTACTTCCGCTCCACGCCACGTGCAGCAGGGGGGATGGAGGCCGGCGACTGCCAGATCGTATTGGCGTTGGCCTGGATAGTCCGAATAAAGGGCAGGGCGACCCTGGTGGGAGCCTCTGAGGAGAGGATGCTCACCACGGGATCCTCGATCTTGGAGACCTCCTCAGCTTGCAGATTCAAGTTCTGCGCTACGCGCCTGAGGAGGTCATAGTGTGCCCTGAGGTCGAGTGGGGGAGGACTGGTGGAAGAAGTGCCTGCCACAGCCTCATCGGGAGAAGACGATGAGGAGACCCCTGGCAAGAGAGTGTCCAGCGGGGGGTCTGTCTGAGCCCGCGCCTCTGACTCCGGAGGGAGCTCAGGGTCCTGCTGTTTTGACCTGTCCTCCCCGTCTGGAGAGGAGGGGGCGCGAGACAGCGATGCCTCCGGCGCCCTGTGCTCAGTCGTCACAGGCCTAGGAGGAAGCTGTTGGAGGCCCTGGGCTTGGTGGTACACCCATGGTGTCCAGAACCCCCACTGCTGCGGTCCCTGGTCCTGTTGAGGAGGGTCTTGAAAAAGGGCCGCGTGCCTGTCTGTGCCCAGTGCATAAACACTGTCCGCCTATGACGACACAGACGGCTGTCTGGAAGGCCATGGAGGGGCCGAACGCGGCTGGTAGGAATCCCCTCGTCCTGGCGCCGAAGATGTTCTCGGTGCCGGGGACCGGTACCGGGAGTCATACCGGTGCCTGGATCGGGACCGGGGCCTGTCTTGGACTCGGTGCCGGGATCGGGACCGGTACCGGCCGCCTACTCGGTGCCGGGATCGGGACCGGGACCTCCCACCAACGTGGTGCCGGGAGGTCGACCGGGACCGGGACCTGCCACCAGCTCGGTGCCGGGAGGTCGACCGGGGAGTTGAAGGATGGCGGGAACGGCTCCTAGAGTCCCGGTGCCGGTATCGGTGACTTGAACCCGATCGGGACTGTTTGGAGGATGACCGGCGCCGCGAGTGCGACCGGTACCGCCGAGGGGAGCGGTGCCGGGACTGCGAGCGTCCATGGTGACGGGACCTCGACAGTGAGCGTGAGTCCCGAGACGGCGCTCTCATCGTCGGCTTGCCTCTGGACACAACCCGCACCGGAGGTACCGGGGGTGGAGGCTGAGTTGGCTCTGTTAGAGCGATTAGGTCCCGTGCCGAGGCAAAGGTCTCCGGCGTCGATGGGACCAATAGCTCAACCCCAGATCTTATGGGGGAGCTAGGAGGGACCGGACTCGACAGACCCTCCAGGCCCGGAGTCGACGGGAACCCTGTCGGTGGTGCCGCGGCCGAGGTAGGTGCCGGGCGCTCCACTCGAGTCTGCCTGGATGGAGTTGCAGACTTCGAGGGCCTTGCTTCGGGACCCGGTGCCGGGGAAGGACGGTGCCGGGGAGTCTTTCCGGTGCCGGCACGGTCCGGTGCCGGTGTAGAGGCGACGGTCTGTGAAGCTGCCGGGTTGAGTGCCGCTTCCATAAGGAGAGTCCTCAATCTCTGGTCTCTCTCCTTTTTTGTCGTAGGCTTAAAAGCCTTGCAAATGCGGCACTTGTCCGAGATGTGCGATTCCCCCAGGCACTTTAGGCACGCGTCGTGGGGATCGCTGGTCGGCGTCGGCTTCTTACAGGCCGTGCATTGTTTGAAGCCCAGCGAACCAGGCATGGGCCCGGTGCCGGGTGCTGGGAAGGGCTACGGCCCAAACTGGCTAACAAATATTTACAACTATTTACAATATACTACTTAACTAACTATACTTAACAACTATTTACTACCAACTACAACTATGAACTGTACAACGAAGGAGAGCTAGGGACGTGGAAGACAGCAAAGCCGTGCTCCACAGTTCCAATGACCGACACGGCGGTAAGAAGGAACTGAGGAGCGGGTGGGCCGGCAGGGGTATATATCGGGTGCCAGGGCGGCGCCACTCTAGGGGGCGACCTGCCAGCCCACTGGAGTTGCTAGGGTAAAAGTTTCCGACGAACGTGCACGCACAGCGCGCACGCCTAACTGGAATGGATATGAGCAATCACTCGAAGAAGAAACAGGAGTTTAAATGTTGCTGTAAAATTCAACACTAGTATTTCCAGACACCATATCTTTCCATTGACAGTAGAACAGATAAACAACATTTATGTAATACACTAAAATGCCTCTGAGTTCTGCTGTCACTGACCCCCACAGCTAGATGGTCATTGTATTTTTGCTTGTTTTTTTTTTTTTTTTTTAAGTGTCAACATTTCTGTATACATTTCATATGTAAATCTTTGCATAGTCCATTGCTACTAATATGACTGGCTGACTCAGAAAACAGTCTCACATCCTTGATCATAGGTCAGCGACTACAACGTTGAATGAGTTTTAGAGCAATAATATTTGGGTAACATTCCTTAGCATATTCAAGATTATGCATAAAGTAAGTTTGTGGAGAGGGTTCTCAAAAAATATTTTTCCAATAAAGTTGCTTTATCTAATTGTGTGACGTTTCTAACCAAACCTTTCAGCAGGAGGGCAGACCAGTTGTTGAAGGGGCTTTCACCCTCTAACAGAGTGACCAAACAATCTCTGCTCTGGAACACCTTGCCGGTTCCTTGAGATGTATATGAGGAAAGTTAGGTGCAAACACCTAAAGCCTGTAATATCTAGGGCCTGGTCTACATGTAAAACTGAGGTGTACCTAGCTACATCAGTTGTGTGGCGTGGGGGTGAACAAAATTCACACCCTTGAAAACCATAGTTAAGTTGACCTAAGCCATGATGTAGACATCACTAGGTCAACTAAAGCATTCTTCCATCAACCTAGCTATCACCTCTTGCAGGGGTAGATTAAATAAAATTACAGAAAAAATCCTTCTGTTGCTGTAACTTCTGTAGTATAGACACAGTTTAAGTTAGGAGGGGGAAAGGTAGTGTTGAAGTGTGAGAGACAAGGGGTGTGTGAAGAACATGAACTTCATCAGTAATCTCTAGGAAAGGATGCTGGAGTTGGTCATGGACAGGGCCAGCTTTAGGCCGATTCCCGGGAATCGGGCCCTGTGCCTTAGGGGCCTTTTTAATTTCTTTTTTTTACTCATCCGGCACCTGTAGGGGAGGGGTCCTTAGGTGCTGCAGAAGACCCGGAGCGGACCCCCCCACCTCACCCCGCCGAAGTGCTGCCAAAGCCCCAGACCGCCACCAGGTATTCAAATCGGGCCCTGCAGTTCATAAAGCCGACCCTGGTCATGGAAAGTGGTGTCTTTTTTAAACTTGTGGTTGGTGTGGAACAGTATCCCCAATTGCAAACCAGCAGAGCAATGCTGAGAGAAAGATGATTTTTTTTCCCCTCCAAAGAATGTGTGATCCAGAGTATTTACGTATTCTAAACAGTTTCTTTTTATTAGTTGTTGAACAGAATTTGTATTTATTGCTTATATAATTTCCTGCATGCAATTAATGTATTTTTCTTTAGTTAATCTAGTATATCTGCTTGTTTTAACCAACACCTCAATGTAAAAATAAGCCAGCCTTGTGGCTAATTATAAAGTTATTCTATTTATCACCTTCTTTTAAGCCAGTTGAAACAGTCTCACACTTCCTGTGTGCCAAATACACTCTTGTTGCCTTCTTCTGAAAACCCTTCCTGTTTGTGTCAGCACCTTCCCGTACCTTGCCTGTTGCTCCATGTATTTGTCTGTTAGACTAAATGCCAGAACAGGGGCTTTGTTTTTTTGACATGTATGTATTTAGCTGTAGAGCTGTAACTCAGTATAGCACAACGGTTGAAAGGATTAAACGATGGGGTTGGTTTACAACTAGGTAGTGAAGTACTCCTCTGACTGGGTAACTTAAGTAAAGTCAATGGCCTGGTATTAAAACCTTCAGCTTGGATCTGTTAATTCCTGGAAGAAAAGGCTGTCATAGTGAGATAGAATAGTATCGGTATCACATCACTCATGGGACTGAGTAGTCTGTTGCTTATAAATCAGACATCAATTTTATATCTAAAAATCATCGAGGTAGGAATCGCATGATAAAGTGGTGCCCTGGGACAATTAGTACGTTTCAGCAGCTGGGCTACATCAAAGGCTTCCATTGCTGACTCTTGATCTTACACAGTACTCAGAACTGGTATGTAAATCTTTTTGGTGTTCTATTTTCCCCCTCCCCTGATCCTTTGTAGTCCACATTCATCACACTTTTTCCAAGGGGAAGGGGGTTGTCAGGGTGGCTGGGACAATGGCTATGGGCGTTGGCTCTCATTTCATAAGTTCCACTGAAGAATTCTTTACACCAACCCCTTCTGGAGTGTTGGGGCAACTTAAAAGTGTCCAAAAAAAATTTTTTTTTTTTTTGCAGTGCCCAGTCAGAAAAATGCAAATTTCTTGTGAAAGCTTCAAAACTCCTATGTGAAAAACCTGGTTAAAGTGTAAGCCTAAACTATCTATTTTACAGGTCAAAGTACTCAGCAAGTATAAGAGGAATGTGCAAAAAGGGCAATTTAACACCTCGTTGGAGTCAGCCACTTGACATCTGAACATGAACTCAGCTTTTCATGTGACTCTTTACTGTGCTTTATGACTTTAAAAGAGAGACACAGTCCTTCCACACAGACAGCTTTAAGTCATGTTGTCTTCTTTATTGATATCAAAAGATAAAAGGAGCAACATGCATTCAGAAGAATCATACAAAGGTGAGTATATAAAAATACATTACTACATTGCACATGTTGCAGTGGACAAAAAAACAACTTTGCATATATAGTGCCCTGCAATTTAAGAGGAGGGAAAAAGCAGTTTAGCTTCTTTGTAAGTGTCCTAAAACTATTAATTTAGAAATGAGCCATTACTTATTCTACAGCTTATTTTTTTAATAGACAGACCGCCTGTACAGCACCCAGGAGTTTTTGTGCCAATGGTTTTCCCAGTAAAGATCTAATATGGCCCCAGACTCGGTTGTACTCATTCAAAATGCTGTTGACTGAGAATTTGGAGATGTTGATTTACAGTGTGAGAATGGAATCAAAGTGAACAATGCAAAACTCTTAGCATTAGAAAGGATGTTAAAATGTTCAACCTTTTTAGAAGGGGGAAAAACACCTCACAGAAATATTATTTGTTGCTTCTTTGTGCCACTCAGTTTCCAACTCTGAACAATTCCCTTTATGCTCATTAGCTTCAGTTTATACATTTACCTGCTCTTATTTGTTTTATAGGTTCTTATCCAGCAGAGAGACTGATGGTCTGTCTGCTTTCAGGTTGAAACTGATGCCAGGGAAAGGAAGTCAGTGTAGAAGCAGGCCTGAGATGACCTATAACAGTTGCAAAGAAGAGCCTACCACTGCAGAAAAGTCAATGGTGCTTGCTTTTCATTTTTTAAAGTTATACTTGTTCATTCCTCCATGATAATCACGCATTATTAAAATGTCAATGGGAAATGTCTTCTTAAATGAATTCATGTTAATAACTAGTCATAATATTCTGAAAGACACTAATTCATTCCCATATACTCTCTCCTGCACTTTGTTTGGCACACACACAGGTTACCTCTAAAAAACTGCTTTACAATAGATAAATCATGCTTTTGGTGTGGCTAAAGTCAGACTTTCCCCCCTTAAATCTCCTCATAAGCAAGTACTGGAAAACAACAGACTATGTTGTCCTGTGCTGCCAGCTCATCCACAGCAGAAAACGGTAGAGATACCAGCAATGCCTGCTTTCAGGTACGGACTCAAGACACTTCTGTTAAATATGATTCTTAAAACATGAAAACTTTGCAGTTTAAATTTATGCAAAACCATAAAACATATTTATGATTAGTCACAACTTACTAAACATCTCCTATAATTGTTAAAACAGGCTATGTTTTGGTCATAATTGGTATTATAGCAACTGATTTCTACTTCTAAAAATGAGAGATTTCAATGTGTATCATTCAATAGGCTGTATGTGTTGATTTTATCTAATCACTCTTTGTGTGGATTAAACAATACAGCATGTTAACATCCATTCAAAGATTGTGCAGTTATTTTGTTTGTAGTTTTTTCTGTTAAATACAATAGCTTAATATCATGGGCCTTAGCCTTCAGTTACCATATTCCTTTCAAGTTCCTAGTACAGAGACATTAGTTCATAAATTGTCATCTTTGAGTAAGTTCTACCATGGTATCACAACCCTTAATCAGTTCAGACTTACCACTGTGGAAAATACAAATTAATTGTTTTTCTATCCCTGCGCTCCTCCCCCACCACACAGTAACTTGACAGTAGTGGTTTGGCTTAGAGAACACACTCCATTTGATTATTTCCTTACAGCCCTTCTTTCACATCCAGGGTTCCCATCCTTCCCAAACTCTGCCAAGGAGATTGGGGTCTGTTGCTTGATCTATAAGGCATCTCACTTGGATTTCTTCCAAAAGTCCATCTTCTGGTTCTTTGGCTCGGATGTTGTGATCTCTGCTTCCTTGAGCTACAGCTACATATTCCTTGTAGGCAGGTGATTTCTCATGGCCCAGTCGTAATTCATCACTGAAAAAAAGAAAATTCTGAAAATCTAGACCTAGTTTTTTTTTTATTTTTAAATGAGAGCTTTAAGGCCTAATCCTATGAGGTAGTGAGTATTCTTGACTTAATAGGTGTTTAGAGTGCTTAGCAAGTCAAGATCAGGTCCTTAAAATGAGTGATCTCAGGCTCTTCCCTCATATGTGAGCATTTACTATGAACATCTTCAGCTTGAGCTCAAGTCTGTGAGATTTTCAAAGGGTATGTCTACACTGCATCTGGGAGCGAGCTTCCCAGACTGGGTCCACAGACTTGTGTTAATGGGGCTCGCACTAGTGTGCTAAAAGTAGCTGTGTAGACAGTGCTTTGACATTACAGCTTGGGTTCTGAAAGCCGCCCCTGCCCGGGCTTCTGAGCTGCACCCTTAAAGCACTATCTACACAGCTACTTTAGCAAGCCACAAGTCTGTGGTCCCAGTCTGGGAGGCTCGTTCCCAGATACAATATAGACATACAGAAATTCTGGGTAAGCCTCTCAATCAAACTGCTACTTGTATTGTACTGTCTCTCCCCTCCCTCACCTGCCAAGTGCTCATCTGAAAAAAGGCAGCCAGTTGTTTTCTGCAAAGTCTGCCTCACCAATGGAGGTCAGAGCAGAAAACAATTACTCATTCTGTCACACAGCAACCTAAAGGCAATCAAACCTGTTGCTGCCACAGCTCTCCTGGGTGATACGAATTGCACTTGGTCCTGCTAGTGATGGCAGGGGGCTGGACTAGATGACCTTTCGAGATCCCTTCCAGTTCTATGAGATGGAGATATACCTACACACACACACACACCCCTCCCTTTCTATTCAGCCATTTTAAAAGTATTTTTAAAATTTTAAACAAGCTTTTCATTCATTGCACCAACTCAAAATGAATTTAAAAGGAAAGGATTAATTGAATTTTAAAGACTAAAATACTGTGATTTCTAGCTTGAGCCAATCTTGACTGAGCTGATTAAATCTCAGTAGGCCATCACATTCCTAGGCAATTTAACCAATTTTTTTGTAAACTAACTAATTTACTTGTATGCCTCCCTGACAGTTGCCTCAAGATTCCTGCTAGACTACTATTTTTATTTTTATTTTTTTTTTTAAGAGTCCATTCAAATTTCACCTCTACCCCCAAAGCTTTATGAAGAGCAACAGCTTGTGAGGGGTGGGAAATAAATAGGCTTACATGGTGAGGCCACACATGCTGCCAAGAAAAATAAATGCCCAGGAGTACAGAGGAAAACTGAGCTGGAACAAGGACACTCAGGAGCTACAGGGTAGTTTGGCTACTAAGATGATTCAGACAGCTTTTGTACATCAGAACAATTCACTCTGCCAAGAAGCGAAATGATTAAATTGCCCCCTTGTCTTCCTTTTCTGCCATTAAGTCTGAAGGTAACAAGTCCCTGACTCTTTCAATTGCAAAGGTTTTTAGTCTCTCTCTTGGATTTCCAAGTCCTTTAATGCCTTACCAAGTGAGTACTGCTGGATTGGCACCTGCCAGCTTTCTTTTGGCACAGTTCACTTTCTGCAAGGGATACCAGTTTATTTCAGCTGTGTTTACTTCCTTAGACCATGTGCCGCCTTTTTTCAACTGCTTCAATTCAAAATTCTAATGAGAGAAAATATTTTTCTTCATTTATCATAAATTACACAAACAATCATACGCCTAAACCTCTCCTACATTCTCACGGCCGCCCACACCCTCAGGAACAAGTCAGAAAATAATCTGTATTGCAAAGAAAGTGGAGGGCAGGATATTTAGTGGAAATTTACTTCTGCCTGTGACTTAAGTTACTTTGCAACTGAAAATATGACAAACATTTGTATTTCTGCAGATTCAGCAAAATGGATGAACAATGCTAACCTGAACATAGGAAAGCACATCATCTTAAGCTCTACTTTGATCTGCTTGAGTGAAATCTCAAAATGTTGCTGCCTCTAAAACTAAGGAATAATTTATTGCACATAATTACATCAGTTTAGCAAATTCTGTACAGGTAAAGGTAGTCTGAAAATATTTATACTCAAACTTTTAATTCTGTAACTGGTTTCAGAAGTATTTTCATAAACAGCACATTGTATGAAATGCATGGTGTCATGTTTTACATGAAACTAAGTTGTGCTGCTTATCATGTGACAAACTGAAAATACTCTATTTATACTACATTATGGTGATTCATGCTATCACCCTAAGATTTGACAATCTCAGGGTACGTTTACACTACAGGATTATTCCGATTATACATAAACTGGTTTTGTAAAACAGATTGTATAAAATCGAGTGCACGCGGCCACACTAAGCACATTAATTCCGCAGTGTGTGTCCATGTACCGAAGCTAGCATCAATTTCCGGAGCGTTGCACTGTGGGTAGCTATCCTGTAGCTGTCCCATAGTTCCCGCAGTCTCCCCAGCCCATTGGAATTCTGGTTTGAGATCCCAATGCATGATGGTGCAAAAACTGTCGCGGGTGATTCTGGGTAAATGTAGTCACTCATTCCTTCCCCCGTGAAAGCAACGGCAGACAATCATTTCGCGCCCTTTTTCCCTGGATTGCCCTGCCAGACGCCACAGCATGGCAACCATGGAGCCCGTTTTGCCTTTTGTCACTGTCACCATATGTGTACTGATGCTGCTGACTGAAGTGGTACTGCAGTGCTACACAGCAGCATTCATTTGCCATTGCAAGGTAGCAGAGACGGTTACTAGTCGTTCTGTACTGTCTGCTGTGCCACTGTAAATTGGCAATGAGATGATGGTTATCAGTCATTCTGTACCATCTGCTGCTGTCATGGGTGCTCCTGGCTGGCCTTAGCTGACGTCGGCCAGGGGTGCAAAGACAAAAATGGGAATGACTCCCCGAGTCAATCCCTTCTTTATGGTTTATCTAAAAATAGAGTCAGTCCTGCCTAGACTATGGGGCAAGTGTACTAGAGAACCAGTGTATCAGAGAACCAGAGAGCACAGACGCTCTGTGTCAGATCCCACAGAAATGATGAGCTGCATGCCATTCTAGGGGGTGCCCCTGCAACAACCCCACCCGTTGCTTCCCTCCTCCCCCAACCTTCCTGGGCTACCGTGGCAGTGTCCCCCCATTTGTATGATGAAGTAATAAAGAATGCAGGAATAAGAAACACTGACTTTTTAGTGAGATAAAATGAGGGGGAGGCAGCCTCCAGCTGCTATGATAGTCCAGGCAGAACATTAAGCAGTGGTGGGGAGAGGAGCCCAGCATCCCGCTGCTATGTAGTCCAGGCAGTACAGAATCTTTTCTTTAGACATGAAAGTGGGGGGGCTGATGGAACTCAGCCCCCAGTTGCTATGATGAGGACGGTTACCAGCCGTTCTGTACCATCTACCGGGAATGACCGAGAGTCATTCCTATTTTCACCCAGGCGCCCCCGGCCGACCTCACCTGAGGCCAGCCAGGAGCACTCACAGGATGAGGAGGACAGCTATCAGTCCTTTTGTACGGTACCATCTGCCACCAGGGATGGGAGGGGAGAGGATGCTGCTATTCATTGCCGCAGCACCGCGTCTACCAGCAGCATGCAGTAGACATAGGATGACATATAAAAAAGTCAAGAAACTGGGGGGGAGGGGGGGTAAATTGATGAGATATATCCTGAAACACCCCGGACAATGTGTTTGACCCTACAGGCACTGGGAGCTCAGCCAAGAATCCAAATGCTTTTCGGGAACTGTGGGATAGCTGGAGTCCTCAGTACCCCTTCCCTCCCTCCAAGAGCGTCCATTTGATTCTTTGGCTTTCCGTTACGCTTGTCACACAGCACTGTGCTGTGGACTTTGTATCATACGGAGCTGTGATAGAACAGATTTGTCTCCCCATACAGCGATCAGATCCAGTATCTCCCGTACGGTCCATGCTGGAGCTCTTTTTGGATTTGGGACTGCATCGCCACCTGTGCTGATCAGAGCTCCACGCTGGGCAAACAGGAAATGTAATTCAAAAGTTCGCGGGGCTTTTCCTGTCTACATGGCCAGTGCATCCGAGTTCGGATTGCTGTCCACAGCGGTCACAATGGTGCACTGTGAGATACCGCCCGGAGGCCAATACCGTTGATTTGCAGCCACACTAACCCTAATCCGATATGGTAATACCGATTTCAGTGCTACTCCTCTCATCGGGGAGGAGCACAGAAAACAGTTTAAAGAGCCCTTTATATCGATATAAAGGGCCTCGTTGTGTGGACGGGTGCAGCGTTAAATCGGTTTAATGCTGCTAAAATCGGTTTAAACGTAGTGTAGACCAGGCCTCAAGATCACTCATTCAATACAGAAATGAAACTAAATAACACAAATTAGAAATGGATAAAAGCTATCCCTCTGTCCAGTCCATCTCTTACCCCATAAGAAATCAGTGTCTTATTCTTCTTCAAGTGATTGCTCACATCCATTCCAGTTAGGTGTGCGCGCCGCGCGTGCACGTTCGTCGGAAACTTTTTTACCCTAGCAACTCCAGTGGGCCGGCAGGTCGCCCCCTGGAGTGGCGCCGCCATGGCGCCCAATATATATCCCTGCCGGCCCGCCCGCTCCTCAGTTCCTTCTTACCGCCGTGTCGGTCGTTGGAACTGTGGAGCGCGGCATAGCTGTCCTCCACGTCCCTAGCTCTCCTCGTTATCTATCGATTATCTCTAGTACTATTATAGTTGTTAATTAGATTGTTAAGTGTAGATAGTAGTAGTTAAGTTAAGTAAGTTGTAAATAGTTCTTCGCCGGGGGCTTAGCCCTTCCCGGCACCCGGCACCGGGCTCATGCCTGGTTCGCCGGGCTTCAAGCAGTGTGCGGCCTGCAAGAAGCCCATGCCCACCAGCGACCCCCACGACGCGTGCCTGAAGTGCCTGGGGGAATCGCACAGGTCAGACAAGTGCCACATCTGCAAGGCTTTTAAGCCAAGAACAAAGAAGGAGAGGGATCAAAGACTCCGAACTCTCCTTATGGAGGCGGCACTTGACCCGGCGGCTTCGCAGGCCGTGATCTCGGCGCCGGCACCGGATCGCACCGGCACCGAGAAGACTCCCCGGCACCGACCTTCTCCGGCACCGGGGACAGAGCCAAGGCCGTCGAAGTCTGCTACTCCGGCCAGGCAGACCCGACTGGAGCGCCCGGCCTCAATATCGGCCGCGGCGCCGTCGGCACCGTCGACTCCGGGCCCGGCGGGTCCGTCGAGTCCGGTGCCGCCAAGCTCCCCCATGAGATCTGGGGTTGAGATAGTGGTCCCATCCACACCGGAGACCTTCGCCTCGGCTCGGGACCTCATAGCCCTGACTGAGCCCACTCAGCTGCCACCCCCGGTACCTCCGGTGCGGGTCGTGTCCAGAGGCAAGCCCATGATGTCGGCACCGTCTCGGGACTCACGTTCACGATCCAGGTCCCGACGCCACGGTCGCTCCAGATCCCGCCGCCGCTCGCAGTCCCGGCACCGCTCCCCTCAGCGGTACCGGTCGCACTCGCGGCGCCGGTCGACATCAAGACGATCGCGGTCCGACTCCGGCCGCCGATACCGGCACCGCGACTCCAGGAGCCGGTCCCGACGTTACTCGCCGCACCGGTCGACCTCCCGGCACCAAGCTGGTGGCAGGTCCCGATCCCGGCACCGAAGCGGCGCCCGGTACCGGTCCAGATCCCGGCACCGTGACAGAACCCGGTCCCGGTCCCGATCCCGGCACCGATATGACTCCCGGCACCGGTCCCCGGCACCGAGACGATCGTCCGTGCCGACCCGCGCAGACCCTTACCATCCAGGGTCAGCCCCGCCATGGCCCTCTAGACAGCCGTCCGTATCTTCCCAAACGGACAGCGGGTATGCGCTGGGCACCGACCGGCAGGCGGCGCTGTTCAGCGATCCGCCACAGCAGGACCAAGGCCCGCAGCAATGGGGATTCTGGACACCCTGGGCATACCATCAGGCCCAGGGCCCCCAACAGCTCCCTGCTAGGCCGGCGACTGCGGAGCGCAGAGCACCTGAAGCCTCGTTGTCTCGCCCCCCTCCCTCCCCGGATGGGGAGGAAGGGTCCAAGCAACAAGACTCCGCTTTGGCTCCTGAGGCAGAGGCGAGGGCCGAAGGAGACCCGCCGTTAGACACTCTCTTGCCGGGGGTCTCCTCATCCTCCTCCCCGGATGAAGCGGTGGCTGGTACCTCCTCCAACAGCCCCCCCCCGCTGGATCTCAGGGCGCACCAAGACCTCCTCAGGCGAGTAGCTCAAAATCTGAGTCTGCAAGCCGAGGAGGTCTCCGAAATAGAGGATCCAATTGTCACCATCCTCTCAGCCGATGCTCCCACCAGGGTCGCCCTACCCTTCATACGAACCATCCAGGCCAACGCCAACACCATCTGGCAGTCTCCGGCCTCCATTCCTCCTACTGCGAAGGGCGTCGAGAGGAAGTACATGGCCCCTTCTAAAGGCTATGAGTACCTCCATGTGCACCCGACACCGTGTTCCCTGGTGGTTCAATCAGTGAACGATAAGGAGCGTCATGGGCAGGAGGCTCCAGCCCCCAAATCCAGAGAGGCCAGGCGGATGGACCTCCTCGGCCGTAAGGTGTACTCGGCTGGGGCGCTGCAGCTCAGGGTCTCCAACCAGCAAGCCCTGCTGAGCAGATACGCCTTCAACTCCTGGGTGGCAGCAGACAAATTCAAGGAGCTGCTGCCACAAGACGCTCGCCAAGAGTTTACGGCCATCCTGGATGAAGGCAAAAAGGTCGCACGCACGTCCTTGCAAGCCTCTTTGGACGCTGCAGACTCGGCTGCCCGTACCCTCGCGTCGGGAGTAACGATGCGTCGCGTCTCCTGGCTGCAGGTTTCTGGCCTTCCGCCGGAGCTCCAACATACTATACAGGACCTTCCTTTTGAAGGCCAGGGCTTGTTCTCTGAAAAGACAGACCCGAGACTCAAGAGTCTGAAAGATAACCGAGTCATTATGCGGTCCCTCGGGATGCACACACCGGGGACGCAACGCAGACCCTTCCGGCCACAGCAACAACAACAGCGCAGGCCGTATTCCCAGTTCCGCCAGCGGCAGGACCTTAACAGGCGCCGCGGCAGGAATGGAAGGCGCAGGCATTCGGGGAACCAAGGGGGGCAGAACCAAGGCTCCTCTAAGCCCCCGCCTGGACCTAAGCCTTCATTTTGAAGGTGCGCCCGAGGGCGCAGTAACAGTTTCCCCAATGGATCCTTCCCCCCCGTTTTCCAACCGCCTTTCGTTTTTCCTCCCGGCGTGGTCCCAAATAACATCGGACCGCTGGGTCTTAAGCACAGTGCAGACGGGATACCGCCTGCAGTTTGTTTCATTTCCTCCTTCCCGCCCCCCTTCCTCGTCCCTCTTCAGGGACCCCTCTCACGAGCAATTCCTTCGACAGGAGGTGCAGACGCTCCTCAGCAAAGGAGCTATAGAGGCGGTTCCGGAGAACGAGAAAGGCAAGGGGTTTTATTCCCGCTACTTTCTGATCCCCAAGGCCAAGGGGGGCCTCAAGCCTATCCTCGACCTGCGAGAGCTCAACAAATACCTGGTGAAGTTGAAGTTCCGCATGGTATCCCTGGGGACCATTATCCCATCCCTGGATCCGGGAGACTGGTACGCCGCCCTCGACATGCAGGACGCATATTTTCACATTGCCATTTGGCCACACCACAGACGTTTCCTTCGCTTCGTGGTGGGCCCCCTTCATTATCAATTTGCAGTCCTCCCATTTGGCCTGTCCACGGCCCCGAGGGTGTTTACAAAATGCATGGCAGTTGTTGTGGCGCATCTTCGGCGCAATCGTATCCACGTGTTTCCTTATCTGGACGATTGGTTGATTCGGGGCACGTTGGAACAACAAGTCTGCAGCCATGTCCGCGTGATCACCGGCATGTTCGCCACTCTGGGCCTCTTGGTAAACACGGACAAGTCCACCCTGATTCCCACACAGAGGGTGGAATTCATCGGGGCCGTCCTGGACGCCACTGTGGGCAGGGCCCTGCTGCCATTGCAGCGGTTCCAGGCCTTGTCGGCGATCGTTCAACGACTGCGGACAGCCCCCTTGACGTCAGTGAGGACATGTCTAACCCTGTTAGGCCACATGGCGGCTTGCACCTTTGTGACCGGTTACGCTCGGCTCCGCATGAGGCCCCTCCAGTTGTGGCTCATCAATCATTACAGGCCGACAAGACAGCCGCTAGATATGTTAATCACAATCCCCCAGAGGGTTTTAGATTCTCTCGGCTGGTGGCTAAACCAGTCCGTGTTATGTGCGGGTCTCCCTTTCCACCCACCTCAGCCCTCGGTGTCCCTAACAACGGATGCCTCGGATCTAGGCTGGGGGGCCCACCTAGGGTCCCTGAGGACGCAGGGCCTGTGGTCCCAGGAGGAGGTGGGGTTACACATCAACATGCGGGAGTTGAGAGCGGTCCGCCTTGCTTGTCAAACGTTTTGTCATCAGCTTCAGGGTCGCTGTGTCGCGGTGTTCACCGACAACACGACGACCATGTATTATATCAACAAGCAAGGCGGCACCAGATCCTCCTCCCTGTGCCACGAGGCGATGCGACTCTGGGACTTTTGTGTAGCCCACTCCATTCACCTCATGGCTTCCTTCCTCCCCGGAGTACGGAACACGCTGGCGGATCGATTGAGCAGATCCTTCCTGTTGCACGAGTGGTCCCTTCGCCCGGACGTCGCCCTCTCCATCTTCCGGAGGTGGGGTTATCCCCGGGTGGACCTCTTCGCGTCCAAGGGGAACAGGAAGTGCCAAGCGTTCTGCTCCTTTCAGGGCAGGGAGCTCGGGTCGATAGCGGATGCCTTCCTTATTCAGTGGTCGACCCACCTGTACTATGCGTTTCCCCCATTCCCTCTGGTTCACAGGGTCCTTCTGAAGGTGCGCAGGGACAGGGCTCACGTGATCATGGTAGCCCCGGCATGGCCCAGACAGCACTGGTACCCCATGCTGCTGGACCTGACCATAGCCGACCCAGTTCCCCTGCCCCTTCATCCGGACCTAATTACCCAGGAGCACGGGACCCTCTGTCACCCGGACCTGCAGTCGCTGCACCTAGCGGCGTGGCTCCTGCGTGGCTGACTGGCTCCGAGCTGCGCTGCTCCACGCCGGTGAGGGAGGTGCTCTTGGGCAGCAGGAAGCCGTCCACGAGAGCGACATATTCGGCCAAGTGGAAGCGTTTCTCCTGTTGGTGCGTGGAGAGAAATCTCCGCCCTATGGAAGTTTCGGTAGCCGACATCTTAGACTACGTTTGGTCCCTCAAAGGGCAAGGTCTGGCCATATCGTCGCTGCGAGTCCACCTAGCAGCTATCTCCACCTTTCACCCGGGTGCGGATGGTCGCTCTGTGTTTTCTCACCCAACGGTGTCTAGATTCCTTAAGGGGCTGGAACGTTTATACCCTAACGTCCGTCCCCCTGCTCCAACTTGGGATCTTAATCTGGTGTTGTCCCGACTCATGGGACCCCCCTTTGAGCCGTTAGCTACTTGCTCCCTGCTTTACCTCTCTTGGAAGACTGCCTTTCTAGTAGCTATCACCTCAGCTAGACGGGTGTCAGAACTCCGGGCTCTTGTGGTAGACCCCCCATATACGGTCTTCCACAAAGATAAGGTGCAGCTGAGACCACACCCTGCCTTTCTCCCCAAGGTGGTCTCAGCCTTCCATGTCAACCAAGAGATATTCCTCCCGGTTTTTTTCCCGAAACCTCACTCCTCAGGCAGGGAGCAGCAGCTCCACTCGCTTGATGTCCGTAGGGCTCTCGCGTTCTACGTGGAGAGGACCAAGCCCTTCCGCAAATCCCCCCAGCTTTTCGTGGTGGTAGCGGACCGCATGAAAGGGCTTCCTATCTCCTCCCAGAGGTTATCCTCTTGGGTAACGTCCTGCATCAGGACCTGTTATGACTTGGCCCGTGTCCCTACGGGCCGTGTGACTGCGCATTCTACCAGGGCGCAGGCGTCGTCGCTGGCTTTCCTCGCCCGTGTGCCCATCCAGGAAATCTGTCGGGCAGCGACCTGGTCATCGGTCCACACCTTTGCTTCCCACTACGCCCTGGTCCAGCAGTCAAGAGAGGATGCGGCCTTCGGAACTGCAGTGCTCCATGCCGCGACTTCTCACTCCGACCCCACCGCCTAGGTATGGCTTGGGATTCACCTAACTGGAATGGATGTGAGCAATCACTCGAAGAAGAAAAGACGGTTACTCACCTTTGTAACTGTTGTTCTTCGAGATGTGTTGCTCACATCCATTCCACACCCGCCCTCCTTCCCCACTGTCGGAGTAGCCGGCAAGAAGGAACTGAGGAGCGGGCGGGCCGGCAGGGATATATATTGGGCGCCATGGCGGCGCCACTCCAGGGGGCGACCTGCCGGCCCACTGGAGTTGCTAGGGTAAAAAAGTTTCCGACGAACGTGCACGCACGGCGCGCACACCTAACTGGAATGGATGTGAGCAACACATCTCGAAGAACAACAGTTACAAAGGTGAGTAACCGTCTTTTTTACATGTTTCAAGAACTTGGCTTCTGCCAGTATCTCTGAAAGATTATTCCCCAGCTCAATAAAGCTGCTGATAAAGATAAAAGGGAAACGTAGGCTGACTATCAGGAAGGACTTCATTGTTCTATCACGAAAAATGATCAAGTAACAAAGGCAAAACTAATCAACTTCAGGCTTTGTTCATGAATAGAAAGGCAAAACCGAAAGAACAACCAAAAAAAAATCTACCTGCCAGTCTAAGGAAGGTTCTTTTACAAACACATCCATAGTGCTGATCAGGAGGTCTGGCTCTGTGCGGTAGGCTCTTAGGGAATGTACCATCACACTATAAATGAGACCTGATTCTTTCATTGGCAACATCAGATTAATGAACTGGCTAGTTAGACGAAAAGGCATCAACTCTGGCACTTGCAGAAACTACAGAAGAACAAGGAAAAAGCAAAACCCATGAATTAAGAAACCTTGAAACTCGGACACAAAGATAAGTCTTCTGCACGAACCTTAAAACATTGCTGGCTACTGAACTGAAAATAAGGAGGAGCTCACTGAAACCAGAGCGCTCTTGGGTTAAAGTTATCGCTATGAATATTTGTCAATAACTACTATTTGAAAGCATGGATGAGCAAGGCCTTCTGATTTTCAGAAAGCATCAAATACTGATACCAATATTAAAAAAATACTTTGCTCCCTGCATAGAGCTGTAGAATTTATCAGCTTGTTAGCATCAACCAAGTTATCTGGAAAAAGATTCTGTTCTAATGGTAACTAGAATCATTTTCTTAACTTATGGTGTCAAGTATGAGAAATCATCAAATTCAGCACAAATAAAATACTTTTAAATCCTTTAACGTCAATACAAAATATAAAAGTAATTAACTGACCACCAGCCACCGTTAGCCCCCAAGACACCCAATAGAGTAGTCAACAGAAAAGGATCAGAGGAAACATACCTGCGTCGCTGAACCAAATGCATGTCCAAAGTCTATTCCCACCATGCCGCCTGTCTCCATATTAATCATGAAGTTGGACAGATGTCTGTCTCCAATACCAAGAATCCAGTGGCTGATGCACATCAGTGCATGAGAGCTGGCAAAATGGGATCGCAGAGATAGAAAGGCCTCAGGAGCTGTACTCATCTTAACAAATCCCCTCCTTAACAAAAACAAAAGTCCAGATGTTGTGAAACAAATATTGATATAGCTTTTGTAAAACAGCACACAGTAACTGTCAGTGTACTCACCTTAAAAGGTCTCCTGGAACACTGTTTTCCCTGTTTCTGAAAGACAGGACTGTTTCTGTACGATTAGCTCTACTGCAAGTCAACAACAGAATGCACTAGTTACTGAAACTGTACAATGAGAAGATATAACACTTTTAAGAGAATCGGGGTCCTTACATCAAAGCATTAACATTTTGTTTAACTCTGGAACTGTACCAATCACAAGGAGTGTTTCCTCAAATTCAGAGGAGAAAAGATGACAAAATGTTGTTTGTTCCTAGGAAGACAGAAAAGACCTACTTTCCAGGCAGCCATTCCCAGAGTGAAATCTCCTAATTTATCAATTCAATACAGTGGAAATCAGGGAGAAAAGAAAATAGATGGGATAAGCTTCAGTGTTAATGCAGAAATACAATCAAACTTAAAAATCCAATTGGACAATCCCAAAAAATTGTTTAGCTCTAGTTTGGAACAAAAGTCCAACATTTTTAAGTTCTCTGTGAAGCAGAGTTACTGTTTTCCACCCAGCTGCGCTGAAAGCCCAGGCTCAGGGGCAGACAACGAGGCGGGGTGTGCTAGCGTTGGGGATCCTGGGCTTCCAGGCTCTCTGCTCCCTGTCAGCCTACTAGGTGGGCTGTCAAGGAGGCGGATGGAAAAGCTGGCAGGAAACAAGGCAGGATTTTGTTGGAATCCTACTTGGTTTCTGGCTGAATTTCATCAAAATCAACACTGTCCCGGGAACATTTTGATTGAGATTATTTAGCAAATTCCACCAGAAATGTTTTGTCCATGTTTCTTACCAACTGTTTTTCTGAAAATTACGTAACTGTGAGACCTACCTGTACATAGTCTTATAGCGTGCAATGCCAGTCTCCTTCCCAGCCATCTTGGACAGCCAGTCACTGTACGCGATACGAGGGCCTTTTCGGCTGCGGACAAACAAAAGGACGGGTGATTTAGCTACATTTTTGTGTGCGCAAAATGCAAAAGAAAGTAACACAATACAGTAAACCAGAGTGAAGTACAAATATTTTGCAATCAAGTTCGTACAAAGCAAATATTAGACACAGGCCTTCACCAGCCACAGGGCTCTCTAACTCAGTGCATTCTGTTGAACTGTTTTTTTCAATAGAAACAGCAAGGGCCTTGAGAAGGAAGTGTGAGAGAGCATGAATTGATCCGAAAGCTGCCTTGAAAAGAAGGGTCTTGAAAATTTTGTAACTCGTGCAAAAATCTATTTGACCACTTTTTACCATGCTAATTGATGATAGAGAAAAACCTGAATGATATTTTATTCACCTGCAGCAAGCAGAATTTTGCCAGGCTGTTCTAAACAGAGAACACACAGTGTCTGAATCTGCACTACAGTAAAGAGAAAGCATATGGTGGAAAGATTCAAAATTTTCCATACCCTACTATCCTTGAAACAACTGTCTACAATCTGCAGCTGTGCTGCTCTGTGCTTCTCATAGTTAGTAACAATATAAGGAGGGTCAGGACAAGTCAATATCTGAATAAGAGACCTTTAAATGAATGCTTAATTGCTGTAGGAAATTGTGCTGTGGTTCACTAAGGTGGCACTTTCTCAGTATTGTGAGGAAGACAAGACTGTGGTCAAAGGCCTACCATAGGGCTTCCTGTCTGACATTGGGCAAGTTAGGTCTCTTCTGTGCATCAGTTTCCCCCATTCATAAAAAATGGGGGTAAGACTAATATTTTCCTATATCGTAAGAGTGTTTAGATGCCTAATTTAATGTTTGTAAGAGCCTGGAGAGCCTCAGATGGAAGTTGTTATGAGGCACAATTATCAGTTACTGAACCTATTACCCACACTGGCCCCTAAGCACTGTGTGCTGTTGAAGGTTCTGTCTTTGTAAAAAGAATATGTAAAGCTGAGGTTCTGACCTCTTGTAGCTTAATGCAGGTCCCGTCATATTTTTTCATAAGGGAGAAGAGTGCTACCTTCGCTGGCCTAGCCAATTGCCTATGCACATAATTCCATTTTGCCTGCTTAAATTGCTCCTGCATTTTTTTTTTCTTCCTGTATGTCAGGTGTAATGTTGCTGGGTGCTGTTAAACAGCTGTGTGTTCCACCAAAGGTATGAATGCTTTTTAGTAAATGGTGAAGTGATATGTACCCATAACCCCCCACCCCCACCCCCTGCCTTACTTCTTAGCATATAGAGGATATTCTGAGGTTAATTAATGGTTTGGAGGTCTTTGTTGTTCTCAGATGAAATCTTCTAGTAAAGTATTAGTATCCAGACTGATCTCAACAATGTCTTTAGTTCTCTTATCTTGAGTCTTTGCCAGTCTATATATTTCTCTCTCAACAAGCCATTAAAAGATAGAAGTGGAAATATGTTAATCAATGAGAACCAGATTAAGGAAGAGTGAAGAAATTACTTTGCAAGGCTCATGAATGAAAAGAATCCAAGGGAACCAAGCCATATATAAAACCAACTCAGGGCCTGGTGGCATCAGTCCTAGAAGAAGTTGCAGAAGTATTGAGGAACATGAAAAAGAAACCTCTCAGCTCCAACTGCATACCAGCAGAAGTATGGAAGCACTTGGGGCAAGCAGACAACTGTTTAATTTCACCATGAAGACTAAAAAGCTGCCTGATGCCTGGAGAAAGAGCGCATTAGTACCAATATTTAAGAGAAAAAGAGACATTTAAAGTCATGATGCACACAGTGAAAATCTAGGGAAAAGTTAGGATAAGAGACTATGAAGAGAAGTAAAGGTCAGTGACTATCAGAGTGGAGTCATGCCAGGCAAGTCAACAATGGATGCTACCTTTGCATTAAGACTACCTGTCAAAAAATATAGAGAAAAGAGGAAAACTGCACACGGTATTAATCGATCTTGAGAAGGCTTAAGACCATGTTCTGAGAGAAGTCAGCTCTCAGATCTGTATGAGAATGAAACTGATACCTGAAGACTACATCAAACTTGTCCAGGACATGTTCAAGGGTGCCGTTACCTGTTAGAAGGCCCTGTGGAGAAACTGAACAGATTCTAGTAAGTGTTGGAATACATCAAGGCTCTTTTTGTTCATGTTGGTGCTTGATGGACTTACAGAAAACATTCAGAGTGGCATCCTGGTGCATGCTTTGTGCGGATGATATAGTGCTTGTGGGAGAGAGCAAAAAAGATTTAGAGAGAGACAGAGGTGTGTAGTTAAAAGAAATGGCATGAAAAAAAATCAGCAGAAATATGACCTCTACATTTGATGTATATTTGCAGGAAGGCAATGAGACTAAGTCTTGGGAGCTGGCCAGCCACTACCGGAGGTACAGAAGCTCAAGTACTTAGATTCAATAATACCAGGGCCAGCTCCGGGCACCAGCAAATGAAGCGGGTGGTTGGGGCGGCCAATGGGAAGGGGCGGCACGTCCGGGTCTTCGGTGGCAATTCGGTAGCGGGTCCCTCAGTCCCTCTCGGAGCAAAGGACTCACCACCAATTGTGGCTTTTTTTTTTTCCTTCGCCGCTTGGGGTGGCAAAAAAGCCCGAGCTGGCCCTGAATAATACAGGATGAAGGTAAACTCAATGATGAACTTACAAGCAACACTGGAAAGGGATGGACTAAGTGGAGAGAAGTGAGCAGAATGATCTGTAATAGGAGAACGCCTATCAAATTGAAAAATAACGTAAGATCTGCAAGATGGTAATTAGGGATGTCCTTTTGTACGACTCCAAACACTGGGCACTGAGGAAGAGACAGGAACAGATCTGGAATATATTGGAAATGAAACCATTAAGATGGATGCTTGACATTGCAAGGATGAACCATGTTTGGAATGAACAAAGTAGGGGAAGTGTGAAGGTATCATCAATTATATAAAAGCTGAGGAAATCCAAGCTTGTATAGTCTGAGTGTGTGAAAAGAGGAGCTGAAGAATATATAAGAAACTGGGTGTTATGAGAAATGGAGGGTAAGAGAAGAGTTGGAAGACCCAAAACTAGTTGAAGGGATGTCATACAAGAGGAATTGATTAGCTGTGGAGTTTCCAGGGAACTGTTTCATGACAGACTGGAATGGAAAAGCCAGACTCGAAGAGCTGACACATTTAGATGGGACTAAGGGTAGAAGATGATGATTAGTATCCAGGCTGCATGGTGTGTCTGCTTTGCAGAAAGCAGAGTAAAGAAATTCCAAATCCTCCTATCATTATTTTGGGTTTTTTCCCCCTCCCTTAAACCAAAGTTTAGTCAGTGAGAATTCTCATCAGTATTTCTTTTGGGAATGCTGCTGTTCCCTCAGCCAAGTGTGGAAATAATTAATAAACTGTATTTACAACTATAAAATAGGCTTATGTTTTAAATTATACAACTGTTTTCACAAAGACACAAACATACATTTCTATGTACTTACCCTACATGTTAGGATTCTCTCTTTTTTGCACATTGTGATCCCTCCCCCACAACTTTCCCACCACCCAGAATGGGCTTTACATGACCCCCTTCTCACTCAGTAGTTCTTACATGCTCAGTGATTACTCCATCACCACTTGGAAAATGGAGAAAGACTTTTCACAGCTCTCATTTCTATCGGAAAAGTGCTAAAGGACTGTTAACTTGGTTTTGTACAAACAGAAGATAGGAGCACAGTTAAATGTCTCAGCTGAAGGACACAATCAGTAATGCAACTGATGTGTCAAACTGGATGCGAGCCTTGGTGTGAGACTTGATTCCACAACCCTGGTTCAAAAACGAGAGCGCTTGCAAATGAATCATGCCAATATTTAGACAAATTTAAACAAAACTGTGTAAAAGGGAACAAAGCAGGTTAGCTAAAGTTATTCCTAAAGCCTCACAAAGATAATAGAGATTGAAAAATTAGAATTCATCTGATTCTACAGACGTTCATCCTTTGAAAACCAACAGCCAGGAGTTAGAAAACTAGAATTTCTAAAATCCACTCTTCATGCAAAGGCAACATTTCTTTTAAACTCAGATAGACTTGTATTTCATGTAGTTATAGGCAATATCCTCAGTTACTGACTCATTGCTGAACATACAGTTTTCTAAGTAGCTCTCTCTCCTTGCTGACCTAAGTCCACTTCCTGCTTGTTCAATGCAAGAGATCAAAATTCTTCACTTGTAAAACCATAATCTGTTGATAAGGAAACAGTAATGATAACATCAGAGGATTACAAACTCCCTGTTTACACAAGTTGGGTGGAGGATATGGATGACTGGTACTCATTAAACAGCTGCCAATTGCTAATTTGGGTCAGGAAGTATTAAAGAGACTTCTGTCTTACAAATACTTTATTTATTTCTTTTACACCATTAAGCCTAGGTTTTTCATCGGACAAACAGACTGTCAGAAAGAGCCCAGTAATAGTTATTTCTATTCACGGAGATAGTTAAAACCAGCATCACCTGTGATAGTCATCTTTTTCCTCTTCGGACATGCTTTCCATAAGGAAATTCTTTAAGGTACAGGTATTTTCCAACCACTCAATCAGCCCTAATCTGAAACAAAAGAAATCATCTGTGGGAACAAAACCCTCAGAGTTAAACTGAAAAAGAAGAGCAATATAACTAGAAAGCAGCATGGTCCAGTTGATAGGTCACAAGACTCTAGGTTTTGTTCCTGATTCTGGTAAAGATCATTGTCTTGAGCAAGTCTCAAATTTTGTGCCTTAGTTTCCTTGTCTTTAAAACAGGATAATAGGATTTACCCAACTTTGGGACATGCTGTGAAGTCTAAACTCAGGAAGTTTATATAAAACTGCCAAGTTATAATTATAAACCCAAATGTATTTAGAAAAATAATTGCCAGACATGGCACTTATGACAAAGATTAAAAATATTATGTAAATGATCTAAAAATTTTTTCTATATCATATAGAACAATTCCCAGAGCCAAGTGCCAAAAATTTTTGCACCAGCATTTGGCACAAAGAAATCCCACCTCCCAGCATAAAGAAGGTAAGTGACTTTTGATGTGAGGATTTTTATCCCTGAATGACAAGACCACAAAGTCCCTACCTGGTTGTCATGGGTATGACTTTGTAAGTTTTTATCTGCATGTTCCTTTGACTGCAGGCAGCATCTTGGGAAAGGATAATATTCATGACATCAAAGAGCTGCTCAATGCGCTGGTCCTGCCGGAGATCTTCACCACCTTTGACAAGAAAGGGATGTTCCCGCTCGTCACTGCCGCGGATGTTTATACGTTTTGGTTTCCTGATAGACTCCATTACTTTTATCTTGAAGGGAGGGAAAAATGCAAAACATTTTTGGCACAGGTGAGAGCGTGCATTGCTGTAGCATCAGGGCTCTCCCTTAAACTCTTGGGCCTCTTGTATTCCTGTGTACTGTGATCATGTTGTTCTTGTACCACTAGATTGCTTTATTTTTTACTAATTTAGAAAAAAGTGTAGATAAATCCATTGCCTCTGCAGAAAGCACCCAATTATCCATGTAGAAAACACCGCAAACTAATACCAATGTGTATTTAATGTTGTTGTTATAATGGCCATCTAATTAATAAGATTAATCCTTTGTGTACTGTTACATATCTGCTCACACACTGCTTCCCTCCCTTGCAAAAACGCTACACTGAGCCATGTTTTTACATTAGAAGCCAAAAGGGATATTGTCTTTAAAGTTGTTGGCATACCCGTTCATCAAATCCGGAGATTTTTGCATGGTATTCTGGCAATGGTTTACCTTTACCATCATACTGACCTGAAGAAAAATAAAACAAAGAGGCATACAGTCTTCATTTAAATATTAAAATACTTAAAAATTAAACTGTAGTTAACGATGGCGTGCATATTCAGCCTAATATTGCATCTTATTAAACTAGCAGAAAACTAAGTGTATATTTAAACATACAGTATTTCATTTTGTCATTCAGTGACATGTATTATTTTTTCACCTATGCCATTAGATTTTGGAACTCATTGCTTTCAGAGGGCAGACCTTTTTCAAACTAGAATGCAAATCCATTAGATTTAAAACCTGCTGGGATCAAGGGGTTAGAAGCAACAACATAAAAGTTCAATGATTTTTTTTTATTTTTTATTTTTGTTTTTTTTAAAGAAAAGACATTTTAAAACATCACAGCAGTAAAAATAGCTAAATCTAGTCTTAAGAAGAAGAGAATCTTGGTAGTCTGAGACAGAAAAGATCCCTCCGATTACCAAATGCATTCCCCTGCAATGGCAGGATACAGGGCCACAGAGAGGATGCATAAGGAATCAAACTGAGAAGACTCTTGTTCTCAGCTAAAGAAGACTGGAACTTAAGGGTAACTACTATTTTTGTAAGAGTTCACTATCCAGTGAAATGGTAACATACCAGGGATCTCAAGTTCGTTCCTCAAGAAATCAGCTTTGAAGTCACTCATCCAAGGTGAGCATTCTTTCAGATTTCCAGGTTCTTTCTGGTCTTTCATTTTTGAAAGGAGAGAGAATGCAATTCTGTTGAAGTCATCTGCCTTCATATCTAACAGCTTTGAGCCGCCTTTCCCAAAATGACTGTTAAAATCCTTCTCGAAGGTCTGAAGTTGAAATTAATTTACAGAAAAGGAATTAAAGTTCACTTCATACATAGCAAGATCACACAGCCTCAGAGGCACAGCACTGCATTTTTAGAGAATCAGTTTCATTCTAGTGGGGATTTGGTTTTTGAATCCCTGGACATGGTAATTAATTATTAAGACAAGTCCTCTCTAACATCTTATTTATACAAATAGCTATAAGCAACTTAGAAGTATGACCTATCATTTTATTTGTCTATAAAGCATCATGAACATCTATGACCCTGTAGTAAGAAATAAAATGAGCTGTCAAGGGCATTGCATTCTGATTCCCATGGAGACTGTGAAATGAGGATCCACTATGGAGGATCTGAGTAATATCTAAGGTGACTCAGACAACTGTTAGAGTATTTTTTCCTATCATTTATGTTTTAGTTCAGAGGTGGGCAAACTACGGCCCATAGGACCGTTCTGCCCGGCCCTTGAGCTCCTGGCCAGGGAGGCTAGCCCCCAGCCCCTCCCCTGCTGTCCTTCCTCCCCCACAGCCTCAGCTCGCCGTGCCACCAATGCTCTAGGGAGTAGGGCTGCGAGCTCCTGCCAGGCAGCACAGCTGGCTCCAGCTGGGTGGAGCAGCTACCAGTCCTAGTGCTCTGAGCAGCATGGTTAGGGGGCAGGGAGGCTGGATAAGGGGCAGGGGATTCTGAGGGGCAGTCAGGGGGCGGGGGTGTGGATAGGGGTTGGGGCAGTCAGGGGACAGAGAGCGGGGTGGTGGTGGATGGGAGTAGGGTCCCAGGGGTGGGGATCCCAGGAGGGGGTGGTCAGGGGACAAGGAGCAGGGGGGGTTGGATGGGTTGGAGGTTCTGAGGGGGGCAGTCAGGGGGCGGGGGCCAGGCTGTTTGGGGAGGCACAGCCTTCCCTACCCAGCCCTTCATATAGTTTTGGAACCCTGATGTGGCCAGGCCAAAAAGTTTGCCTACCCCTGTTTTAGTTGAAAGTTTTTTTGGCTTTGAGTTCAGTTTTCTTTCTTGTTTGGTTACTAGATTAAGAGATTCTAAGACCAGAAGGGACCACTGTGGTCATCTAGTCGGACCTCCTGTATGACACAGGCCATAGAACTTCCCCAAAAGAATTCCCAGAGCAGATCTTTTACAAAAACATGCAACCTTGATTTAAAAATGGTCAGTGATGGAGAATCCACCACAATCCTTGGTAATTTATTCCAGTGATTAATTAACTCTCACCATTAAAAATCTACACCCTATTTCCAGTCTAAACGTCTAGCTTCAACTTCCAGCCATTGGAACATGTTATATATCTTTCTCTGCTAGACTGAAGAGCCGATTATCAAATATTTGTTCCTCACTGCAATCAAGTCACCCTTTAATCTTCTTTTTGTAAAGCTAAATAGATTGAGCTCCTTGAGTGTACTGCTACAACATCCTTATTGAATTGTGGGCACCACAACTGGACACAGTATTCCAGCAGCTGTCACACCAGTGTCAAATACAGAGGTAATAACCTCTCTGCTCCTACTTGAGATTCCCACTTATGTTTCACAGGATCACATTAGTTCTTTTGGCCACAGCATCACACAGAGCGCTCAAGTTCAGATGATTATCCACCCCCTGCCCCACAAATCTTATTTCAGAACCAGAGTCCCCCATGCTGTAAGTATGGCCTATATTCTTTGTTTCCAGATATATACAGTTACATTTAGCCATATTAAATGCATTGTTTTATTTTTTTTGCACCCTGTTAACTAAGTGATCTAGAGTGCTCTGAATTAGTGACCTGTCCTTTTCATTATTTACCACCTCCCATTTTTTGTTTCATCTACACACTGTATCAAGTAATGGTTTCATATTTTCTTCCAGGTCATTTAAATGTGTATATCACTCACAGTGCTGCACTGAATAGAAGATACTGTATGAGGAATGGTCCTTTTAAAGATCTGAACACAGATATTTTTATTGTATCACAGTCACTTGGTAAAAGTAGGCTGGGCTGCACAAAAGTAAAACAAGTTCCACTGAAGACAAGATCAATGTAGTGTGTGTGTTGTGCTGCACATTTAATAAAATTTATGATTAAAAAGGCCTCCTTTCTTTTGTGTGTTCTTGAAATATATCAGAGTATTTTTAATTTTGATGAAAATTAGTTAAACTAGTGAGGACTTGACCTAATAATTAATTCAAATGTCCAGAGATTCCAAACTCAAATCCACTAATCCCCATTAGAATGAAATTGCTTCTCTAAAAATGCAGTGCTGGAAACCATCAGCATGTTTAACATTAAAAAAAGCACACACTATATACACACACACACACATACGTGTACACAAACTCTTCCTCCTCTATTTCTTTGTCACTAAGTGCTCAGATAATTCAGGATTCTCTGCAGAGCCACAGCCATCAACAAGACCCCAATTAAACTGTCCATCTGGTGCCCCTAAAGCATTAGGTTAGGAATAAGAGGCCAGAGTACCACACAAGTACATAGGCAGAAAGTTTTGGGTAGGGACAGAGGCAAATGCACTGGCATGTAAGCAGAGAGGAATTGCTGAAGAAGTGTAAACTAACGCCTCCGGTGGGAACATTCTACATGGCAGAGCAGTCAAGAAGTGTCAGCTGAACTGTAACAAAACTAAAACATCACAGATACCAATTAACAAGTATTAAAGGCCCAGTCCTAACTCAATCATTCATATCAGTGAGGGTTGCAGGATTGGGCCAGAACCTCCTATCCGATTGATACTGTCCTTCTTAACTTTCCAGTATAACCTTCCCACCCCATTACACACCAACAGTATTCGATATCATTGAGAGGGATTTCATACATACCTGAATAAATCTCCTTCTGAATGACCCAAGACCTGGAGCTTGTAAATCTCCTAAGTTTCTGTACATTCCTTCATACATTTCCTTAAGGTTATTTTTATTTCTCTGAGTTTTTCCCAATTCATTTTTGACATCCTCAACCCAATCCTGTGAATATAGAGAGAAAGGGCTGAGGATTGAAGAAAATGATTTACACGCCTTCTCTTTTGTAACCCAGTCAGATGGTATTAGGTCTACTGATGGTGTGAGTCAGAATTAAAGGTCTGCTATAATCATGTTAGAGCAAGCTGAAGCTACAGGATTGCTATGTAAAATGCTGTTTCTTATACTTTATTTTTTGTAATGTTTGTTACAGTAGTGAGTACAGGGCCCCATTGTCCCTAACCTAAAGAGTTTAAACTCTAAATATACAACACAGACATAAGTAAGGTTAAGGAGTATATCGAACAAGCAGAAAGAACAATGCAATGATTGAAAACATGTTTGTTCTACCATATCTTCCGCTTTCATTTTGTTATTTAAATCCTTTCAGTGAGATTATATTAGGAGGCAATTAGCTAGATGAAATGCTAAAGGGAAGGAGCAAAAATGGTTAGAGATAATGAGGAAGGGGCTAACAGCCGACCAGAACAGGGAGAGAATGTTCAGAGAGAAAATTGCAGAAAGCACACTAATGACATCATCTGTGGCCATCAATCCCTGACAATCCCTGCAACTGTTCTCCAGCATCAGTCTGGCTGGCTCCTCTCTGAATTGTCTCTCTCAAAGGCCACATGGCTGAGGGGTTCCTACTGTACCTTAAAGAGCATCACTGGATTGGAAAGCTGTTCCAGGGCATGAACAAAATCTTGAATCACTCCTCCTCTGTCTAATTTACTCTTTATCCTGTGAAAGAACAGACGATCAGAATTGGGCAACAAAAGCTGCCATCAGCATATTCTTGTCCAGTCTTCACACAAATACTTCTATGTGTAAAACCTGAACAAATAAAATTCTGTGGGGCTAAGGGACAAGAGGGACTCGAGGATGGGAATTCTCTCTCAGGCTGCAGAGGAACAGCAGCGCCTCTAATGCACTTAAGTCTGTCCATCTCTCTCTCTCTCTGCAACTTGTTATTTTTTGGTATTTGCTAAGCGTCTGCTGTGAAAATAGCAACGTTCTGAACTGGCAGCTCTCTGGTGGGTACAGCAATCGGCATTAACAAGACTGTATACATCCAGCACGCCACTGAAGCTGTGTGTGCATTATTTATTCTGAGTAGCACAAGAAGTGTGGACCTTTGCCTTCTTGTCTCAAACTAAGAAATAATGCAAAAGTCGTGAACAAAGACAAAGGGACACATACAATAATGGTAATTTTACAAAGGCTGTGTTATAGCCGATATGAGAAAGTTAGGCATTACAATGGCTTGGTAATCAACTAAAACAGCTCTTGCCCCACCAACAGATGGTGGTGAAAAACAATGCTAGGGAGACTGTGATGGTTCAGGGTCCTAGAATAAGGGAGCAGCGTGTTTTTCACAATAGGAACAACCTTCCAAAAAGGAAAGCCTGGGCACTCACCTCACTGCTCTTTTTGATGTACAAGGATAGTTTTTTTTAATTTGTTAAATTACTTTAATTAACAAGTGTCCTTGCTCGTTTTGTTACATTTGAAAGATTATAAATGTCAGCTGCTCACTTTCCTCTCTTTGCTAAAGGATCTTAGCAAACGTTAGCAGATATGAATAGTGATGTAACTGGAGATTGAGTTGTGAATTTCCCTCAACCCTAGCAGAGCAGACAAGGAAGGAACCTCACTCTATGATTTTTCACCTGAAACTTTATACTTCAAAAGAGCAGGAAAAGGCAAACATTTTTCTTGTATGTTTTGTAGTTCATTTTTATAGGGCTGTGAGAAGCTAAGCATAAGCAAGGATTGTGGATGCTCAGCACCTCTGAAAATAATCTATCCACTTATTTAAGTTCTTAAATATGGATGTAGGTGCCTAATTTTAGCCACCCACATTAGAAAAGTTGGCTTAAGTACCTGTTTTTCATGCCTTCGAACCAAGCACAGGAGATACCTGAATTTATCTACTATTTTCTATGCTTTTCCCAGGACTATCACTTCCTATTAAAATCTTATAGATTTGTAAGCAACATTTCAAATTCCACCTTGCTACAAACTCCTTGTTCTTGTGGCCAGCTGCAGTGTCTTTGAAGGAATAGTTTTCACTGCTGATCAGGAAAGGATAGATGATTGCCTGTGGGTAGCTATTTGCAATCTCTTCTACAGTATGTTGCACAGCTACAGCTTCCTCTTTGTCAAGCACTGCCATCAACTGGCTAATCCAACCAATGAACTGCCAGCAGGGAACTGATGAAATCTGCAAAACACAGACAGTGTTTTCACCTTCTGTATATCTTTAAAAATCCAGACTAAAAAGAAAAGCAAACAAAACTACTCTGTGTTCCAAGTCAGCAGGCAGAAACAGGTGGAAAAATAGAGAACATTAATTAAATTGCACAGAATGTCCCCTACCGAAGCAATCATTTTCAGTTCTTGATAGGTTTTCATCTGCAAACATTTATGTCTTATTTGCTGAGCTCACTCAACTTGATGGCATTTCTGTGTCTGGTTGGATGCAGGACTGGTGCAACCATTTAGGCGGACTAGGCGGTTGCCTAGGGCGCCGAGATTTGAGGGTGCCAAAAAGCGTTCTCAAATTTTTTTTTAAATGGTTGAGCAGCTGCTGCTGCTGGGACAGAGAGGGAGTCTGAGCTGCCGACGGCAGCCGGCAGCCCAGGGTGTCCCCCGGGTCAAGGCGCCTTCGCGGCAGCCGGCAGTCCAGGGCGTCCCCTGGGTCAGGGTGCCGCCGCGGCAGCCGGTAGCCCAGGGTGTCCCCCGGGTCAGTGCGCCACCCCGGCAGCCGGCAGCCCAGGGGCGGGGGTCCCCTGGCCCAGGGAAACCCCGGGCTGCCGGCTGCCGCGGAGGCGCTCTGACCCTGGGTCAGGGCGCCGCTGCAGAAGCCAGCAGTCCAGGGTGTCCAGAGGGGGCGGCAGGTAGCTCCCGTGGAGCTGCTGCAGTTGTGCCTGTGGGTGGGCGGGCGGACGGTCAGCTGCTCGCGCAGCTCTGGTGGACCTCCCACAGACACGACTGCGGCAGCTCCACCGGAGCCGCGGGACCAGCGCGCGGGGCGGCGAAATTGCCGTCCACCTAGGGCGCCCAAAACTCTAGCGCCAGTCCTGGTTGGATGTAACACAATAACATTTGCATCATGCATCTGATCAATTCCAAACTTTCAAGGAATGTTCTAGGCATCAATGGACAGAACCCTGTTGATTTTGGGGAGACCTGGAAAAGGATCACTTGCTGCAGGATCCTCTGCATCTTGAAGTCTTTAAACCATGATTTAAAGACTTCAATAGCTCAGACATAGGTCGGGGTTTGTTACAGGAATGGGTGGGTGAGATTCTGTGGCCTGTGTTGTGTAGGTCAGACTAGAAGATCATAATGGTCCCTTCTGACCTTAAAGTCTATGAGGAGAAAACAGGGGACACAGAGCTCCTGGCACCTGGTTAGCCCAAAATCAGTAGGGTTCAACACAGCAGCTTTAACCAGGTCTCTGTTTGATGGGAGCCATTAACACCTTCCAGCATCACAACATGCCGTGATCTTAGCTCTGCCCTTTGCCGCAATGGAATTTAAAATGTTGACACCCTAAATGACTTTCCAGACAGCAAAGAAACAATAAAGGACCCTTGATGAGTGGCTATTGTTTTTGTGGCATCTGTTATCTAGGACAGACTTCACCAATAATGTTCTAATTGGTAATTCATTACTGTCACAGTTCTTAGGCCTGGTCTACACTACGAGTTTATCTCAAATTTAGCAGCGTTAAACCGAATTAACCCTGCACGCGTTCACACGAAGCCCTTTATATCGATATAAAGGGCTCTTAATATCGATATCTGTACTCTACCCAAACGAGGGGAATAGCGCTAAAATCGGTATTGCCATTTCGAATTAGGGTTAGTGTGGCCGCTATTTGACAGTATTGGCCTCCGAGAGCTATCCCACAGTGCACCATTGTGTCCACTCTGGACAGCAACCTGAACTCGGCTGCACTGGCCAGGTAGACAGGAAAAGCCCCACGAACTTTTGAATTTCATTTCCTGTTTGCCCAGTGTGGAGCGCTGATCAGCACAGGTGACCATGCAGTCCCAGAATCAAAAAAAAGAGCTCCAGCACAGACTGTACGGGAGTTACTGAATCTGATCTCTTTATAGGAAGATGAATCTGTTCTATCAGAATTCCGTTCCAAAAGACAAAATGCCAAAACTTTTGAAAAAAAATCTCCACAGCCATGATGGACAGAGGCCACAACAGGGACTCAACACAGTGCTGTGTGAAACTAAGGAGCTGAGACAAGCGTACCAGAAAGCCAAAGAATCAAATGGACACTCACGGAGGGAGGGGCGACTGACAACTGTAGCTATCCCAGGGTTCTCGCACTCTCCGAAAACCATTTGAATTCTTGGCTGAGCTCCCAAAGCCTGAAGGGTCAAAAACATTGTCACGGGTGGTTCAGGGTATATGTCGTCGCCCCCCCATGAAAGCAAAGGGAAAAAAATCCTCTCTCGCCTTTTTTCAATGTCACCGTATGTCTACTGGATGCTGCTGGCAGACGCGGTGCTGCAGCGCTACATAGCAACATCCTTTTCCCTTCCCTGGCCTTGCGGACGGCAGATGGTACAGTAGGACTGATATCCATCATCGTCGTCCTGTGAGTACTCCTGGCTGGCCTGGGTGAGGTCGGCTGGGGGCACCTGGGCAAAAATGGGAATGACTCCAGGTCATTCTCTTCTTTAAGCTTTTTCTAATGGAGATTCACTCCTGCCTGGAATATCATAGCAGCTGGAGGTTGCTCTCCTCTCCCCTCTTTGATCTCTACTTGCAGAGGCAATAAAGTCAGTGTTGTTTCTTATTCCTGCATTCTTTATTACTTCATCACACAAATGGGGGGGATAATTGCCACGGTAGCCCAGGAGGGATGGGGAGGACGGAAGCAACAAGTGAGGATGTTGCAGGGGCACTCCCTAGAATGGCATGCAGCTCATCATTTCTGCGGGCTGTCTGGGGCTCTGACCCGGAGCAACTGTTTGCCTCTCTGGTTCTTTAGTAGGTTTGCCTGATATTCTAGGCAGGACTGACTCTCCCTTAACTTAAAGAAGAGAATGACTGCAGCAGACAGTACAGTATGACTGGTAACTGTCATTGTCAACTTGCAAAGCAGCAGACGGTACAGTAGAGCTGGTAACGGTCTTTGCTAACTTTCAAAAGGCAAGGGGATGCTGTGTAGTGCTGCAGTACCACGTCTGTTAGCAGCATCCAGTAGACATACAGTGAAAAAAGGCTGAATGGGCTCCATGGCTGCTGTGTTACGGCGTCTGCCCGGGCAATCCAGGGAAAAGGGCATGAAATGATTGTCTGCCGTTGCTTTCACGGAGGGAGGATTGACTGACAACATTTACCCAGAATCACCCGCAACACTGTTTTTGCCCCATCACGCATTGGGATCTCAACCAAGAATTCCAATGGGCAGTGGAGACAGCAGGAACTATGGGATAGCTACCCACAGTGCAACACTCTGGAAATCAACGCTAGCCTTGGTACATGGATGCACACCGCTGAATTAATGTGGCCGCGTGCACTCAACTGTATACAATCTGTTTCCAAAAATCGGTTTCTGTAAAATCAGAATAATCCTGTAATGTAGACATACCCATAGGGTGTGTCTATACCAAGTGGCTACAGCAGCACAACTATGGTGCTGCAGTTGTGCCACAATAGCCTCTGTAGTGTAGATGCTTCCTACATAGTTGGAAGGGTAATTTCTGTCAGTGTAGTTAATCCATGAGAGGTGGTAGCTAGGTCAGTGGAAGAATTTTTCCATCAACATACTTGAGCCTATTAGGGTAAGGTTAAGCTAACTATGTTGCACAAGGTGCAAAATTTTTCATAGCCTTAAGCGATGCAGCTAGGTTGACCTAAGTTTTAGGTGTAGTCTTCCAGTCTTTGCTTCCACAGATACATTCTCAGCTCAGTGGGGACAGTCAAGCTGCTATTCTGTTCCTATGATGCCTTCTCAGGATACCCCCATATCAATGCACTGCCCCACAATCTGTAAGCACTAGCATATAAATTCAGTTAAAAAACGGGGGTTGAAACAAGCCTGTGCTAACAAATGCAGAAACTATAACAGCATAGCTATGCCAGAATAAACTTTTCATGCAGACACAGCCTGCACCAATGGAGGAGGTTATTCCCAGTGGGGTAAGAGCACCACCTTCCTGGAAAAAGTTTGATTCTGTCAATGGACGCATTCTTCCATCAAACACAGTTACGTCTACACTGGGGAGTTAGATCAGCATAGCTGCGTGCATCAGGAGTGTGTGGAGAACTTTTCAGTGTAGACCAAGCTTAAGATAAGCAGTCACAAGGATGGAGGGGAGGATGTCACAGAGGCCTGGCATGGGGAGAAAGGTGGGGTATCATACTGAGCCCCTGGCATGGAGGAAAAGGGTTACAAGGAGTCCTTGAAAGTCAGAGATGGGAAACTTGCAGGGAAAAAACGAAGGGATGCAAGGAGCCCCTCGTGTGTGCAAAGCACTTGGCTGACAGAAGTGTGCAGCCCCCTAGTCCAGTGGTTCTCAACCTATTTATCATTGTGGGCCGCATATGCAGCTCAAAGTGTTAAGTGGGCCTCAGGTCGAGAACTACAGTGCCCCCCCACCTAACTCCCCCACAAACCCTATGCTCAGTGCCTTCCGCCCACAGACCCCTCCCCAGAGTGAGGCCAGGAGCGGAGAGCTGAGTGTGGGTCAGGGACACCAGACCCTGCTGCACCAGGACCTCGACCCCCACTGTGTAGGGCCAAGGGAAAGCCAGGAAGCCAACCCTGGACCATGCACCCGTTGTGCAGGGCCGGGTGGCAGCTGGCTGCCCGGACCCCGCTGCAGGGGGCCAGGTGGCAGCCAGGACCCTGACCCTGGACCCTGCCGGAACCCTGTTGTGTGGGGCCGAGCAGCAGGGCACCTGGGAGCCCAAGGCCTTTAGATCACAGCTGAGCTAGGCTGCAGCTGTGTGCTAATTGTGCTGCATGCGGCCTGCGAGTTGAGAACCGCTGAAATAAAGGGTCTGGAAATGGCCAGTAGGGGATGGGCAGGCAGTCGCTGTCTGCTGCAGGCAGCCCAGGGCACACAGTGCAGCCTGGAGTATGTTCATTCCTCCCGGAGGCGACACATAGCAGTGACTAGTGGGGAGAGACGTGCCCCCACTTCTCTCCAGACAGACACCCAGAGGCAACGAGGTAGCACTCCCTCCTGGTGACAGCACTCTCAGTCATCCCCTTCCCTTTCCTCTCTCCACCCCATCCCCTTTCTTCTCCACACTGTCTCATGTCCCATTCCCACATCCTATATCATCTCTTTTCTTTCCCCACTGCCTCTTCCCCCCAGGACCAGCTCTGGCCACCCCAAGCAAAAAAACAAACAAACCCCCCCCCCCCACATCCCATTAAACTAACATACAGATTTACACAATAATCCAAAATTCAACTTGAAATAAAGGGATTCTGTTCAATAAATATTTGATTCACAATCAACTTTGCTGTCCCAGGAATGGAAGTAACTAACCTCTCGCGCCATTAGGCCCAGTGTCTCTGCTGGATACCTTTCTATTATTTGCAGCAGCCTAGGAAATTTTAGCCTGGCATCTCTGGAATTCAGTTTTAAAGCCTTTATCATTTTCTCCACTACAATGGCTGGGAATGTCTGCAGATCCAGAGCACTGACATCTGCCAAGAAACGTTAAACAAAAATTATCAGAAACACCATCTTTTTTTCATCCCTTTGATCATCTAAAACATTCATCTTTACTTTTAATTGTATTATCTGCTTTCTTGGTGCTCTGTAGAGAATTTTAACTTTTTGTGTTTTTTACTTAGTTCTGTTTCTCATTTGAAGACTTATTTGAACTGCACACACCACTAGTACGTGTATTCTTGGACTGTAAGCATTAGCTTTTATCAGGAGGCTGCATCATCACTAGTATCTTGCCCATTTTATACACAGCATTGTCGTGGTCTGGGAATGAACAAGAGGAGCATCTGCTGGATAGGATGCATATCCCTCCAGTAAGATGGAGACCTCATGACTCACTAATGGTGAAGTCAGAAGGAGCTGTCAGAAAGAACAAAAAGGATGTAAATAACATCAAAGTTGAGGATAATCTGTTTACATTTAAATCCAAGCCATATAACCTGCTGGGATTTCAGGAGCAGGATGAAACCTGATGTATTTTAGGTAAATCTTCCACAACAGGAGGGAGTTGCTTGCTATTAAACACCACCTCTTATAAATTCTTCCATGTACAATAATATTTTCTTTTTAAATGGCCCACCTCTAGCCCTCGCATTTGAATGCTCTCTTTTGGCAATCTCTCATCTGAAATTTGCATAACAGCAGGATGAGAAAAATATTTTAATTTCTGACTCACCATATGAACCTTCTTCCTCTTTACGGAGATGCTTGTCACAGAAATCAACCAAAGTCATGTAAGCATCTATGACTCCAGTCAGGTCTACGTGCTCCATAGAGTGAGACTGCACCTCTTCCTCAGCCTTCCTCACTGCAGTGCTGAAGTGCTGGAAAGCCTTCTTGTTCAGACCTGCTATCACCTGAAATTCAACCATAAGCGGACGCCACAATAACAAGGAGAGTTCAGCAAATAGTTCATGGTGAATATTCAACAAATCTAGTTCTTTTTCTATTTGCAAATGAAGACTGAGCATGTATTTGTTAAATACTTGATGTGAATAGTTCTTGATCGGTAGATCTTTCTTGGCTGCAAGTATTCAATATTTGAAATTTGAGCTGTATTGGATACACAGATCACATGGTATTAGTTCTGTTCCCTGTCTGGACAGGCATAAGTCTTAGATTGGGGCTTCCAATGCAAGTCACATTTACTAGTTTAAAATTCACTTTCTGTGAACATTCTCTACAATTTGGTATTTCCAAGCCAGTAAACTCATTCAATAGACTATTTGCAAACAGTTAACATGAAAGAGACACAAACACAGTTGAAGAAAATTAAGTTTTTTAGTTTGAATGAATGTTCATGAGAATAAGTGGGGGATTTTTGTTTGTTTTGTTAAAAAGCTCTTTGCCCAGCTCTAGTTTTAAACCTTTATTTATATACAAATTGTGTTTCTTCTGTTATGAGAACTGAGGCACAAGGTAGTCATCCCAGATTTCTCTAGTACAATGTACTTAATGGAAGAAATAATTTACAAAGCATTTTACAAACAAACTTATCTAAACTCTGCATACAGATTCCTTCATTTACCAATGCTATCACCTCCTTGGCAGATATGTGCCAGCTGTTTAGCAGTATTCAGCTATACCACCCAACAGTTTAGGAACAGCAAGTGAAAAATACTGTATTCCATATAAACTACACTGTGAATTTTTTTAGGACAGTCCCAGGATATAATCCTTTTGGCTAGAAGCAGGCGGGAGGACTAATGAGATAACATGCATCTCCTTAAAAATCACTTCCTAGAACTGTATTTCGTGATATATCCCATTATCTTGGAAAGTCAACAACTCATGGAAAGCTTGGTTTTCTAGAGCTGTGCCTGTAGCAAAATGATTCATATTACCTCAGATGAAAGAGTAGACTGTGGCCAGGGACAGAAGCTTGGCTCAGCAACTTGGCTGACCTGGCAGGTAACAATTTGGAGAAAGGGACTTACTTCAGACAAATTTGAAAAGACTTGGTCTAACTTTTGAAAAACGTTTGATTAATTTCTAGTAGATGGAAACCGAGATGTCACTCTGCTTTCTCCGCCCTACTCCCACTTCCTTTCTTCCCTTTCCATTCGTTCATCTTTTCTGTTCTTCCCTTATTTGTTTTCGGGGAGGGAGGGAATCAAAACATAAACAAAAAAACCACATTGTGAATTTTATGTAGGCAAAGAGAAATTACTGAAGTTGGAATTTGGTCAGGAGACAAGTGTTAACACCCTTAGGTCTTGCAGAAGGTATCATGTTATCTCAGTTTGGTATCTCATCCAGAAGGCAGTAGAATGCCCTCTACTACCATGCTGGGACACTGGTTAAATACTGACTCAGAGGGAACAGAATCATCCACAAAATTACGGACACCACTTCCTGCAGTATCTTTCTGGAGGTCTCTCAAATAATCTGATCTTTCTTAGTTTTTAAGGATCACAGTGAAAGGTGCTATAGAAGAGATTTCATGCTCTTTTCAACAGCTCATTATAAAGAATGTTGTCATTCATTCTGGTAGAGTAACTAGCACAATCATTTTTAACTTCATTTATGAAATATTTATACTAATTTTTGTCCTTGTTGTATTGACACTGTTCATTTACAGATTGTACTTGCTCCTAGAGAGACAAGTAACAGTGTTTGTTCATTCTGACTGTAGTTACTCCCAAGGCTCTTAATAGAGGGTAGCTATCAAGATCAGCAGATATAAATTGATATACGCAGTTTAACTCTCCGTTTGGATCCCTTTGAAAGACATAACTTCAGTTCTGGGGCATCTTGAACAACTCTGAATACATACATTTGAAGATCTGGTAGGGTCTCCAATTGTGTGCTCTTTATATTGTACTCCTGCTCAATTAAGGCAAAGGACAATGGGACAAATTTTTACTTTTTTTTACTCCTAACTATGGCTGATCATTAAAATGACTAAGCAATCATTAAAATAAATAGAAAATTAGCTATATTAATATTAGGAAGTGACGATCTTCATGGGAGATTCATGCGACCAGCCCTGCCTGATGTCAGCATGGATATCAAAGAGCACCATCCATTCAACTATCAGGCTGGCCTCTGCTCCCACACCCTTCTTGCCCTTGTGCATGCACATGCTCTCGGACAGACGTCTTTCCTCCATGTAAGATGTTGGTAGGGACAAACATTAGCACAATCATGGAGGCTCTGGACACAGCAGTTTCAAACCTGCTTCCACAAGTTTTACTTTAGCATTTTGGTGGGAGTTCGGGGCCTGGAATCTCCTTTCCAGCAGTGAGTGGGACGAGACCGTCTGGAGCCCATGACTGACTATGTGGGGCCCAGGTCAGACTAACAGCAGCTGCAGCACTACTCTCACAGCTGCAGCTCATTGGAGAAATCCATGCTAGCAGCAGAGAGTACTAGCATGGGTTTACTGTAGTAACATGGGCTTAATGTAACTGAGTTAATGAAGTACATAACAAAATTAGCAATCCACAGCAATGAGTAAGAAGCTCCTTTCCCTTCTCATTTACCTTCTCAGAATTTTCAGGCCTCTCTCCAGAAAGCATCAGGACTTTTCTAGCTTTTTCTTCCTCAATTTTTTCAAGACATCCTGGATCTTTGCTAAGGGCACTGGCCAAAATATAGTAAGTGGTACCCAGCAGAAGGTTTTGGTTGCGGAAGGCCACTATGTTCTTACTCAGGTAGTCAGATTTGCTCTCATCTGTTGGAATTCAGAAACAAAGTTGATAATTTGGCAGTAAAATGGATTCCCATTACAAACAGGAAGAGAATCCATAGCATGAGTTCTGCATCAATGGAGTATGAATAGATAAAATGATTACCCAGTAAAGAGATGGTTTTCAACACAGTGAGCATTTGTTCAGGACTATTCTGGCTCTGACTGCGACTATGACTAAAGCGGCAATAGCTGTGATTCCATCTCAAGAGCCAGTCTTCTCTGGTTTTAGACTCTCTGTGCAGATCCTTCAGAAGCTTCATGGCAACGGAGAAGCTGTTCTACATTAACAGATCAAAATGGGAATGTTTAATAATGCATTAGAAGAAGGGGAAATAAAAAACTGTTTGCAGCAAATGAAAAGATCCAGGGATTTTGCAAGAGCCATTACGAGATTCACAAAGTATATCAGGAAAGGTTCCGGAAATTCCAGCAAAGTGTGAGGGGCTCCAATGCCAGGTGGGCTCGGTGTGAAAAACAGGCATGTGCTAATGGAAGTATTTGTTTGTGTATTTTTTTATCTTTATCAATCTATCTTCAGTCATTTTTAACTCATATCCTACTTAAAATCAGAGGTCACCACGTCAACATATTCCAACTTGATATCTAAAATTAGGTCTCTAAATCTATCTTTAGATCCATTAATAAATAGTTTGACTTTCAGAGGTACTGAGTACCACAACTCCCACTGATCTCAATGGAGACTTTGGGTATTCAGCACTTCTGAGGAACAGGTCACTTAGGGTTAGATTCAGAAAGGATTTAGGTGCCTAACTTCTACTTTTGGTGCCTAGATCCCAGGATCAGACACCACTGGTATTAACAAAACTCCCACAGCTCAACTGCTGCTGAATCTTGTAGATGTTTAACTCACTTGGCGCCTAATTTTTTGCAGTAAAAGTTCCCTAGGCACCTGTGTTTCTGCCTCTGCGTATGAGAACCTCTGCTCCATTCTAGACATCTGGACACCTGAGCCCCAGTGTGATGCACAACCTGGGGAAAAACAGGTGTTCCTCCACCTAACTAACATACAGGGCCTGAGCTGGTAAACAGGCTCAGCGCTTGCCTGCTGGATTCAGCCCCACAGGTAAGCTCACATAAAACAGACAATGGGACTTAGCTCAGTCTTTATGATATTCATATGGAACATGGAAAACCAGTTCAAGAGCTCGGCAAGTGAGGGCCCCAATCATTAGGTACAGAATATTCTGATATGGCCCTCCCTCAGTCTCTCTCCTGTAGAAGCAGTTCCATTGTGGATAAATAATTAGAGTGTCATTAGGCCAGAAAGTGAGAGAGAGCCTGGTGGTTTGAGCACTCACTCAGGATGTGGGAGTCCCAGGATCCAGTCTCCCTACTCTAATGACTAATTATTTTTCCAGAGAGGAAAAGCTTCAAAAGGCAAGACTGACGGAGTCCCACATAACAATATCCCATAGCCCAATGGTCAGGGCACTTGCCTGAGAGGTGGTGGCAGATCCCTTCTCCCCTTCAAGAGTGGGGGAGGATGGGGGTCGGGGGGGGGAAGAGCTTGAACCTGGGGTCAGCCACATCCCAGGGGAGTGCTCTAGCCACTGGGCTAAAAGTTATGAGAGCCCCTCCTTCTCCCCCCATCCCTGGCGTCTTGCAAAAATGATGTAGGTGCCTAACTCCAAGAGAGGGTTTGCAGCTGAGACTCCCAGGTAGAGGAAGGCACCTCCCGGCAGTCCAGACTTAGATGCTGTACTCCCTGAGAGGTTTGGGGTTTGAGACACTCTCCATTTGCCTTAGCATCTCCCATTGGCTAGCTTAGGCAAGGAGCATCCTAGCATGCTGGCTTTTGTGAATCCTATTTTTAGGTGCCTGTGTCACTCCATTCATCATATAGGCTGCCTGAGAACTTAGCTCAGGCTTTGTGAATCTCAGTTATTTTCTAGGTACCTAGAAGTTAGGCATGGTGGCATGGAGTATCACAATGCCTCAGTCCCTTTGTGAATCTAGCCCCTCGTTGCTAACTTTAGACAAACACTGGCCACAATATCTATTAATGTTATACAAGAAGAAACAAAGCGTTTCAGTGTTAGTGAGTGGGGCAAGGTAAGTGATATTGGTTCAATCTCAGTTTGGTCTGTATTGTTTTATACAGAACATTTATCTTATGCGCTAGTAAATTTACAAATCAAAGTATGTTGTTAGAAATACAAATGCATGAAATTAAAGAGCTTTAAAATGCGATACATTATGCTACTTTTACTTGCACAGACACGCCCCCCACCGGCCCACAACTATAACATTTCTGATGTTTTATTTATTTGTTCTGGAAAGTACCAGGAGCATCTGGTGAACAAAAAGAGCCCTTTGGGCACATTTCCTGAAATAGCACATTTTAGAAAAGTTGTTAATTAACAGTAGTCATCTACAGTTCAGTAGAAAAGGAACCAGGCTTCCCCAGGCATTCAAGAACATACTGTGGGGGGAAATCCTGCATTGGCAGCAGTATGACCTGGACAACCTAATCTGTCTTTTCCAGTTCTAATAGCTATGTTTTTTTGATGAATCAAGCACTACCAGACAGTGACGAATCACCTGTTTCCGGGCACTCTCTATCATCTTCATTTTCATGTTGAATTTGCAGCTTCTAATCATTGAATGAATGTCTTCTTCCTGCATATCTGTTTCCATTTTGTCACCAACATCTCCTCTTCCATCCACCTCCATACTATCATCAGCCTGAATGTTAGGCAGTTTCTCCTGAATTTTTCCAAGAAAGAAACACCTGCACAATGGTGAAAGTAAATAAGATATTAATATATAGTGGGAAGCACACAGGTGATTTCAAACCTTCCTCTCCTTGATCATATTCAATGCTGCCATATTTCCCACTGGTAAATATGGCTAAGCGGCTTCAATCACTGACTCGTGTCATTATTATTAGTGATTGTGATCCTCTTCAGTAAGGAGAGGCATATTCAACTAATAGAATTAACAGTCACAACCAGGGTGACCTAATGAGTACCCCGAGGTCTTGAAATGGTGTCCCTTACACATATTTCATTTTTTAATCCTGGCTACTGGGTTAGGATTTTTATTGGAGACTATGAAGTTTAGGTGCTAGAAAATGTTCATAATTACATTTTTACTAGAATATTACCCTAAATGTACCAAGACAAACCTATAGCCCTTGCCCTGATGCCAGCATAACTGTAAGAAACATGTTGACTGGCTTATAAACTATAAATGCCAGCTAGAGCTGACTGGAACTTGGGATTCATGGACAATTTCAGTATTTCAAAGAGCAGTGGTGAAGCTGACAAGAATCATGTCAATTACAGTCAGCAGCTGCCAGGGTTCCCAGCCTCTGGGGGTCCAGGGCAGCCCCACTATATGCACACCCCTGACTGGGGGCTGCAGAACTTCCAGACATCTGGGCCTGCTGGCTCCAAGTCTTTCAAGTGAGTGGGTCCTGGAAGCCAGTTGACCAGGGAGCAGTCTGCACGGTGGGGCTGCCCAGAGCCATGGACCCTAGAAGCCCAGGCTCCCCAGCAGCCTTCCATGAAACCAAGCAGAGTTCCCTTGGAAACCTGCCTATGATTCAATTAAAGTTCGTCAAATCAGAGATGCTGCTGTGACACACTTCAGGTTCAGTAAACCGGCATTTCCCAGTAAAACTCTGTTTCACTGGAAAAATCCTGACCAGCTCTAGCACTAGCCTATATTTCATGTCTAACTTTGACCCAACTGCAAACCTTATTTAGGTTTACATAAGTGCCCTTTAAGAGTTGTATTACAGTAGTGCCCTGAGACTCCAGTCACTATCAAGGGACCCACTTAGATATCCTTACTCACAGTGACTAGTACCTTACTCCATAAGTAGGCCCATCAACTTCAATGGGACTGCTTACCATGTAAACCAGGGGTCAGCAACCTAGGGCACATGACCCAAAGACAGCACGAAAGCCGATTTTTAATTGCACGCTGCAGCCGACGCTGGCCCCGCTCAGCCCACTGCCGAACCATTAAAAATCCTGCCTGGCCCAGCCTGCTCTTCTCCACCCCCTGCCTACCGCTCTCTCTGCTGGGGATGAGGCAGAAGCAGCTTGGTCCTGCCGGCTGCTGCTGTAGGGCACGCTCCACCAGCAGCCAAGCTTCCCCCTCCCATACCTCTTCCCCAGCGTGCTGCTTCATGCCCCATCTCCTCTCCCTCCCTGCCGCCGATGGCCCCTGTGAGGGAGGGGAGAAGAGGAGCCCCAGCACCCTCACTGCTCAGACTGGGAAGTAGGTGGAGAAGAGGCAGGAGCGGGGCCTTGGGGAAGGTGGGTGGAATCAGGGCGTATCCCTCCATCCCCCTGCCGTGAGCCACTCAGGGCAGGGGGCTGGGAGCACCCCCCGATCCCTGCTCACCCCCCAGCCCTCTGCCCTGACCCCTGCACCCCTCTCACACTCCAGCCCCCTGCAACACCCCCCCGCCACGACCCCAGCCCTGACTCTGGCACCTCCCACACATACCCATCCCCCTGCACCTCATGCCCTGTCTCCTGCATCCCCCCTCACACTCCTAGCCCTCTGTCCTGACTCCTGCACCCTCCTCACACACACCCTGCCCTGACTCCTGCACTCCCCACACATCCCCAGCCCCCTGCACACCCCATGCCCTAACTCTTGCAAACCCTACACATCCCCACTCTGAGCACCAAATGGGAGCTCCTGCACACACACTCATTCCCACCTGCACCCCTCACACCAAATGGGAGCTGCCCAGGTAAGCGCTCCACAACCAAACCTCCTGCCCCAACCCTGAGCCCCCTCTCCCTCATTCTAGCTCCTGGCCAGACCCTGCACCCCAACCCCCTGCCTGCTCCTTCACTCTCAGCCCTGTGCTCAGTGCACCCCCACCCTGAGCTCAGTGCAGAGAGAGAGGAAGAGAATGGGCCAGAACCAGGGAGGGTAGGTACCCACTCTGTGTGGGCAGAGCCAGGACCCTAGACTGGCAGCGGGCTGAACGGGGCCGCAGCCAGGACTCTGGCTGGCAGGAGCCCGTGAATGGAACCTCAGACTGGCAGCGGGCTGAGCTGCTCAGCCGGCCGCCAGTCTGGGGTCCCGGCCGCTGGCCCTGCTCAGCCCACCGCCGGTCTGGGGTCCCGGCTGCTGGCCCTGCTCAGCCCGCCACCGGTCTGGGGTCCCAGTTTCCAGTCCCTGGCCCCGCTCAGCCCGCTGCCAGTCTGGGGTTCTGGCTGCCGGCCCCAGGCCAGCTGGGCGCCCGCCCCGCTCAGCCCGCTGCTGGTCTAGATGAATGGAATCCCAGGCCGGCAGCAGGCTGAGCAGGCTGGCGGTGTAAGATCAGCATTTTAAATTAATTTTAAATGAAGCTTCTTAAACATTTTGAAAACCTTGTTTACTTTACATACGACAATAGTTTAGTTATATAATATATAGACTTATAAAGAGAGACCTTCTAAAAAACATTAAAATGAATTACCGGCACGCAAAACCTTAAATTGAAGTGAATAAATGAAGACTTGGCACACCACTTCTGAAAAGGTGGCTGACTCCTGATATAAACTGTTATTAAATGGGAGTCTGGGTATCACAGTCTGGCTCTATGCTAGGTGCTGTGTAAACACCATAGAAATACAGTCCCTGTCCCAAAGAGCCTTATAGCCTAATTTAAGAGAAGACACAAGTGGGTATCTTAATAGCTCATCGCAAGCTTTCAGCAGTCTGGCAACTCTCCAAAGCTTGTAAGTTTTGAGGCTTTCCCAAAGGATAAAATATGAAATGTGTTTTGGTTCACCTCTAACCTAAGTAAGCTCCTTTGCCTAGGAGGTTTTGGCTCCTGGTTGAACAAACACTGCCAAGCCTGCTGAGACTCTATAATCAGCAAATTTTAAGGCACTTATTTGGCTCAGAGAGGTAATGATGAAAGACTGAGCCCTGGTCCACACTACGGGGTTAGGTCGAATTTAGCCGCCTTAAGTCGATTTTAAAATGAATGAGTCCACACAACAAACCCTGTTCCGTCGACTTAAAGGGCTCTTAAAATCGACTTCTGTACTCCTCCTTGGCGAGGGGAGTAGCGCTAAAATTGACCTTGCTAGGTCAAATTTGGGGTACCGTGGGCACAAATCAACGGATTGGGCTCCGGGAGCTATCCCAGTGTGCTCCACTGTGACCGGCTCTGGACAGCACTTTGAACTCTGATGCATTAGCCAGGTACACAGGGAAAGCCCCACGAACTTCTGAATTTTATTTCCTGTTTGGTCAGCATAGCAAACTCAGCAGCACAGGTGACCATACAGTCCCTCCAGAATCGTAGAGCGCAGAATGTTTTTACACTCCCCCTATCATCTCTGTCCCTGTGGTTATTGCAGATTAGAAGGCAAAGAAAACGCACTCGTGATAACATGCTTTCCGAGCTCATGCAGTCCTCTTGCATTGATAGGGCACAGCTTAAAGCATGGAGGCATTCAGTGGCAGAGGCCAGGAAACAAGTGAGTGCGAAGAGCGGAGGCAGGACGCAATGTTGAGGCTAATGGGGGAGCAAACGGACATGATGAAGTATCTGTTGGAGCTGTAGGAAAGCCAACAAGAGCACAGACCCCTACTGCATCTGCTATATAACCGCCTCCCCTCCTCCCCATGTTGCATAGCCTCCTCACCCAGACGCCCAAGAACGTGGGGATAGGAGAAGATCCGGGCACCCAGTCACTCCACTCCAGAGGATGGCCCAAGGAACAGAAGGCGTCATTCAAACAATTTGATTTTTAGTGTGGCTACAATAAGCTATGTGGCCTTGTCCTTCCCTCCTCCCCTACCCGACCCAGGATACCTTGTCCGTTATCTCTCTCTTTTTTTTTTTTTTAAATTAATAAAAGAATGCATGGTTTCAAAAAAATAGTTACTTTATTTCGAAGGGGGGAGGGTGGTTGGCTTACAGGGAATTAAAATCAAGACAGGGAGTGGGTTTGCATCAAGGAAAAACACACACAACTGTCACACCGAAGTCTGGTCAGTCATGAAACTGCTTTTCAAAGCCTCTCTGATGTGCAGCGCACATTGCTGTGCACTTCTAATCACTCTGGTGTCTGGCTGCTCAAAATCAGATACCAGGAGATTTGCCTCAACCTCCCACCCTGCCATAAATGTTCCCTCTTACTCTCACAGATATTATGGAGCACAAAGCAAGCAGCAATAACAATGAGAATGTTGGTTGCGCTGAGGTCTGACCTAGTCAGCAAACAGCACCAGTGAGCTTTTAAATGTCCAAAGGCACATTCTACCACCATTCTGAACTTGCTCAGCCTATAGCTGAACTGCTTCTTACTACTGTCCAGGCTTCATGAGCCATGGGAGCAAGGGATAGGCTGGGGTAGGTGTGACCACGCAGTGCCTCCAGCTGGGAGAGCAGCCTGAGGCAGAAGCCTCCAGCTTGCATGATAGTCTAGGCAGGACTGAATCTCCAAGAGATGAAACTTGAAGAGAATGACTTGGACCTCCCATTCCATGCTCTAAGAGGAGGATAGCCGTGCCTGTCCAGGCACCCCTGATTGGCCTCATCAAGGTCTGCCAGGAGCACCCAGGAGATGTACGACAGCTATCAGTCCTACTGCACCATCTGCCGCAAAGGCAAGGAGCTGCTGCTCTGCAGCAATGCAGTACTGCATCTGCCAGCAGCACCTAGGAGATGTACGGTAAAGGTGAGCTGAGCAGGCTCCATGCTTGCCGTGGTATGGTGTCTGCACGAGTAACCCAGGAAAAAAGGCAAGCAACGATTGTCTGCCGTTGCTTTCATGGAGGGAAGGGGGCTGATGACATGTACCCCAAACCACCCACAACAATGTTTTTGCCCCATCAGGCATTGAGAGTTTAATCCAGAATTCCAATGGGCAGCTGAGACTGCGGGATAGCTACCCACAATGCACCACTCTGTAAATCGATACTAGCCACAGTAGTGAGGACGCACTCCGCTGACTTAACATGCTTCGTGTGCACATACGCAATTGTCTGTATAAAATTGGTTTCTAAAAATCAACCTACTTTCATAGTGTAGACATACCCTGAGGAAAGGAAAGTGATGTGAAGTTGCATTGAGAGAAAGAAGAAGATGTGGAGAAATATTATGGGGAGGAGAGAGAAGTTAAAAGGTTAGAGAAAGCATCTGAGCCTCTTGAGAGCTTGACTAAAGAAAGTCTCTCAAGGATCAGCCATTTCAGGTAACTGTTGCATAGCAGACGTTTTGGTTATAGTATAGGACAGTCACATAAATACCTGAAGAACATGGTGATGACCGGGGTTGGGTTCTTTGTATAAAACCTTGTTAAAACTTCTAGCTGTTTAAAGACATCTGGTAACTGAGGGCCCATTTTTGTGACTTGTACTCATGTAGAGGGGCACTTAGAGAGTAGTCCCATTGTGATAAATGTGACTATTCACCCACGTACTCCTCAACATATGTAAGGATTGAAGAATTGGGCTGAGGATTGCTAGCTGGCAGAAGTTTTAATTTATAATCCTGATTTCCTTACAGTGTACCTAGCTATTGATGGATGACAAACAATTTTAAGCTTTAGGCTATTGGTCTAATCTGCTAACTACACTATTTATATGAAAACATCCTCTTATCCAACTACCCATCCTGTCTGCCCTTTGCTCCTCTCCATATGTTAGTAATACGAAAACAATTTGTTCCATCTGAAAGGCAAGACATAATAGAACTTAGAAATCACCAAGTGCTGGATTCCAACCAAGAATTTCTACAGGCAACATCAGGAATATAGCAAGCTTATCTAACATGTACACTCATAGTTAACAGACAAGTGTTTCATCTTACCGGTTTGTAATGATGTCATCCCAGATGTTCATGGGGTCCATTTTATCATCTGGATATCTGCTTGTCCAAATTCTGAGAAGTCTCTTAAGAGAAACTTGAGAAGCTAAGCTGCCTAAAATCAATTAAAAATACTTTAAGAAAAGGCTGCATGGAGGTAATGTGAAAATGTAGGGAGTCAAACCATGATGTTTAGAATCACAGAATGTCAGGGTTGAAAGAGACCTCATAGACTCATAGACTTTAAGGTCAGGAGGTCATCTAGTCCAACCCCCTGCTCAAAGCAGGACCAACACCAACTAAATCATCCCAGTCAAGTCTTTGTCAACCCGGGCCTTAAAAACCTCTAAGGATGGAGATTCCATCACCTCCCTAGGTAACCCAGTCCAGTGCTTAACCACCCTCCTAGTGAAATAGTGTTTCCTAATATCCAACTTAGACCTCCCCCACTGCAACTTGACACCATTGCTCCCTGTGCTATCATCTGCCACCACTGAGAAAGGCCAAGTTCCATCCTCTTTGGAACCCCCCTTCAGGTCACTGAAAGCTGCTATAAAATCTCCCCTCTCTCTTCTCTTCTGCAGACAAATTAACCCCAGTTCTCTCAGTTTCTCCTTGTAAGTCATGTGCCCCAGCCTGCTAATCATTTTCGTTGCCCTCCACTGGACTCTCTCCAATTTGTCCACATCCCTTCTGTAGTGGGGGGACCAAAACTGGACACAACACTCCAGGTGTGGCCTCACCAGTGCCGAACAGAGGGGAATAATCACTTCCCTCGATCTGCTGGCAATGCTCCTACTAATACAGCCCAGTATGCTGTTGGCCTTCTTGGCAATTTTAAAGAGATCATTTCTATTTTAAATCATCATGGAAAGATTTCATTGCAAGGGCTAGAAAGATAAAACATAACATAGTGAATGACCCTTTTAAAAAATATCTTCACTATATCAGACACAGATTCAGAGTCTTTTGACATGTGAAAATAACTACACCCACTCTTCCCAAAAACAAAAAGGTGAATGCCACAATGTATATACACAAAATAAGAGAAAAATACTGTGGGGAAAATATCTTACTTGGTTTGCTTGTAAAATTGATGAATTCCTGTATTTCTGTTAAAGCTTGGACAGACTGCAGCTTTGTTAGTCGACTCTGGTGTAACAGAGTGTCAATACTGGAATAGTTCTAGGAGAAGGAGAATGATTTTTAAGTGATTTCTTACCATGTTTTTATTTAGAGCACTGTAGAGCAGAAAAATAACCGATCTCTCTATGTGCTATGCTCAACTAGATTGTGATTCAGACTATCCTTAGAAAAGATGCATAAAACCAACCAGTATCAATTTACGCTAGTTAGAGGTTTTCAAAATGAAACATCAGTGAACTAGGCTGAATAAACTCAGTACGATATTCTAGGGAAGAAGAGGGGACAGAGTGAATAAACTGAAAGAAAGGAGTAAGACACCCCCAAAATAGGGTAGGCATGTTGCACCGGATAGCTGTTTCCATTTCTTAAGTCCCTGGGGTGAAATTCTGACACCAGGGAAGTCAATGGAAGTTTTGTCATTCACTTCAAGGGGGTCCAAATTCCATCCTTTATATTTTTATCTTGAAGCGATGTTCCAGTAGCAGCAAGGGCTGCACCTGACATGACTTCCTACAGAGAATCACAGCAGACATGTCACAGCAGCTTTGTTACCTGCATGAAGGCCTGCATGCCACTGCTGATGTAATATCTGGCTCTATCAAAGTCATCCTGCAAAATGTAGAGAAGACTCAGCTCTTGGCTGTAATACATTTCTATAAGGGCTTTCCTCTGTTCTATCTTCATAGCCTCATCAATGAAGGTCAGCAAGGACTGGTCATTGCCCCCATGGAGCAGTAATTTCAACTTACTCCGTATCATATATGGCAGATAGGTTTCCTACAGAGGAAAAAAGAAAAAAGTATCTTTACTCCCAGGGCAGGATACTGAATAAGCACTTCTGCCATCTGTTGCTGGTGATGTAGAACCACATGCAAGACATATAGGGGCCTGGTTCCATTTGCTACAGGCCTAAAGATTTTCAAATTAGGAAACGACTAACATATTTCACCAAAATGTAATTATACTTTTCAGCGTATCTTAACCTTTTTCAGCTTGACTCTGATCACCCAACAAGTCACACAGCACCCTCTTCTGGTGGGCTTATGCAGTTGCAAAGGTACTGGTGCTTGGCATTTCTTATCAGCTTCAAAATAAATTCTGTGGGATCCTCCAAATACAGGAGGAAGAGAAAAATAAATGACAGCAGCATGACGAGTGCAAAGAGGACAAGGTGATCAGGCTGGAGCCATTTTCTGAGTCATGGGACTAAAGGACAACATGAGACGCTACAGAATAGCAAAAAATAGTTTCTTTAATTACTGTTGACTGTAATTTTTATAAGAAAACTCATCTAAATTGTGCAAAGTACCTTTGTGATCAAGTCACTTTACCTCTATCCCTAATCAAGGCACCTCAGTAAAGGTCCCTGTACAAATGCAATCAGTGTGATATCAACTCTAATCTAGCAATGATTTCACAAACCTGATAAAATGGATCACTCCACGTTTTGTTTAGGTCTGGAGGTTGTCCGCTATCAATATTAACAGTGGAACAATACTCCAGTGACTTCCACTCTGTCAGATGATTGTAGCATTCAAGAGACGCAAGTTCCCAGAAATCCTTTTCTGCTTCACTAGGTTCACCATCCAACCAGTCTTGTTTAGAGAGAGCCTAGAAAAGGAATGTCAGATGAAAAAAAACAAGTAGGTTCTGAGCTGCAATATTACGATATTTTTTACTATTCTAGCTGAACACCTTCAGGAGAACCCATAATGTTTTCACTGTTGCATGACAATATTTTATTCCTTTATCAGCACTTGTGTTTAACCAGCAAATAGGACCCAAGAAAATGTTCCAAAGAATTCTTGAAAATGTACATCAGTCACACCTTTAACATATAAAACTCAGCTCAGATGTGAGCTTCAGTTAACCTGCATTTGCAAAGAGCTGCATTTTTCCAGCTTTCATTTAGACACAAACATTCTGTAGGTAAAATCATTTCCACACATATTTTTTAATGATTATCAACTTGTGAACCCAAATAGAACTTATATGTGCAGACCATAAGCACTTAATTTCTATTCTCTAATGATCTTGTGTGTGTGTATTGAAACTATATTGATTTATGCCTGTAAAGTTGTGTGACAACAATGGATAACTTGAAAATTTGTCTCAATAAGCACTGTCTGTTATGAACTGTTATTTACATTGCATTTGACCAAGTATCTTTTATGGATCTTGACTCATATAATGAAGTGAACCAAATAAAAGAACGTTTAAAGCAGGGGTCTGCAACCATTCAGAAATGGTGTGCCAAGTCTTCATTTATTCACTTTAATGTAAGGTTTCACGTGCCAGTAATACATTTTAACATTTTTTAGAAGTCCTCTCTCTATAAGTCTATATATATTATATAACTAAACTACTGTTGTATGTAAAGTAAACAAGGTTTTCAAAATGTTTAAGAAGCTTCATTTAAAATTAAAGTAAAATGCTGATCTTATGCCGCTGACCTGCTCAACCCGCTGCCGACCTGGGGTTCCCTTCACCTGGGCCGGAAGTGGACTGAGCGGGGCCTGCGGCCGGGACCCCGGCTGGCAAGGGTCCGGCAGCCAGAACCTCAGACCGGTGACAGGCTGAGTGGGGCCAGGACCTCAGACCAAGGACGGGCTGAGTGGGGCCAGCAGCTGGGATCCCAGACCAGCAGCGGGCTAAGCGGCTCAGCCTGCTACCGGTCTGAGGTTCTGTCTGCTGGCTCCTGCCAGCCAGGGTAACGGCTGCTGGCCCTGCTCAGCCCACTGCTGGTCTGGGGTCCCGGCTCTGCCCACACAGAGTGGGTACCTACCTTCTCCTTGGTTCTGGTCCATTCTCTTCCGCTCTCTCTGCACTGAGCTCAGGGTGGGGGTGCACTGAGCACAGGGCTGAGGGTGAAGGAGCAGGCTGGGGGTTGGGGTGCAGGGTCTGGCCAGGAGCTAGAATGAGGGAGGGGGCTCTGGGTTGGGGCAGGAGGTTTGGGTGTGGAGCGCTTACCAGAGCAGCTCCCATTTGGTGTGAGGGGTGCAGGTGGGAATGGGGTGTGTGTGCAGGAGCTCCCATTTGGTGCTCAGGGTTGGGGGGGTGAGGATGTGGGATGTGCAAGAGTCAGGGCATAGGGGGGCTGGGTATGTGTGGGGAGTGCAGGAGTCAGGGCAGGGTGTGTGAGAGGAGGGTGCAGGAGTCAGGACAGAGGGCTGGGGGCATGTGAGGGGGGTACAGGAGTCAGGGCATGGGGGGGGCTGGGTATATGTGGGGAGTGCAGGAGTCAGGGCAGGGGGTGGGGGGGTGCAGGAGGCTGGGGTGTGAGGGGGATGCAGGGGTCAGGGCAGAGGGCTGGGGGGTGGGCTGGGATCAGGGGGTGGCTCATGGCAGGAGGCTAGAGGGATACGCCCTGATACCACCTCCTCTTCCCCAAGACCCCGCTCCTGCCTCTTCTCCGCCTCCTTTCTGGTCTGAGCAGCGAGGGCGCTGGGGTTCCTCTTCTCCCCTCCTTCACAATGGCCATCGACAGCAGGGAGGGAGAGGAGGCGGGGCACCATGCAGCACGCTGGGGAAGAGGCAGGGGAGGGGGAAGCTTGGCTGCTGGTAGAGCCTGCCCTACAGCAATAGCTGGCAAGACCAAACTTGCTTCTGCCTCCTGCCCCCATCAGAGAGCACGGTAGGCAGGGGCAGAGAAGAGCGGGCTGGGACGGGCAGGATTTTTAATGGCATGCTGCTGCCTGCAAGGGTCCCGACCGTCAGCCCCGCTCAGCTCGCTGCCGGGGTTCAGCAGCAGGCTGAGCGGGGCCAGCGGTGGCCGCAGTGTGCCATTAAAAATTGGTTTGTGTGCCATCTTTGGCAGGCATGCCATAGGTTGCCGACCCCTGATTTAAAGCAACATGCTGTCTCAGAATTTTTATTGACAGAAGTAAAAAAAGGTGTCTTAAAAAAAAATCTGAGAGGAGACAAACTATATTTGTTATGTAGTTTTTTACCTCATCATATTGTTTAGCTGCTTCAGCATAATCGCTTCTTGCCTCTGCTAACAGTGCATTCTGGGTAATTTCCTTAGTTCCAATCTTTCCACTGAAAATACCACGAAGAACATCATAATCTCCAACAGATCGATAAAGCCTAGTAAAGTTAAAAGGCAAAAAAAAATTATTTGAAAAAGAACAGCTTTCTATTCAAGTGCAAAGTATCCAGGTACAAAGTACTTCAGTATTAAAACTGATGCATGTTAGACAGTCTATGCAAACTTACTGCTCTATAACTGCCTGGCTGCATAGAATGCATTACTGATGCATGGATATTATTCTTCTACCAGATTATAAATTTATAGTGGATTGTGTAAACTTTACTCTGGCCAAAAAATGCTTAAACAATGCTGCAAACACTACTCCGAAATCACCTGCAAGAGCATAGCATTTAACTGGACTGGAAACCAAGTTGTTGAATCTGTACCAGAGAATGTGTTGGAAAAGATTTATGACATGGGAGGAGCCCTGCCTGAAAGGTCAATAATTAGCTCAGAAATATTAAAAATACACCTAGTATGAAAATCAAGCCTTATATATGACTAGAACTCTTGGCTGATTTAATTTGAATAAAAACTACCCCAATTAATTTCTGCCCAAACAAGCACTCACTTAGCAAGTTCAATCCATCTGATTACATCTGGAGAGAGCTCTGCCCTTCCACGCATTCGTTTGGATCGTGGTGGTTCTTCTGAAGAAAGAAGAGTTAGAGCCTGTTCAAGAAGCAGGATGCCCACAGGTTGCTGTAAACTGGCTAAGCAGCTAGTGCTCACAGTGGCCGAGTCGAGGTCTAGCAGCTCTCTGTGCTGGTAACTCATTTCCTGTAAAACAAAGACATGGGCAGTTAACGGGCCTGTAAGTATTGGAAATAGGCTTTAGAGAGAAAATCTTTGGTTTTCTTTTCCTAAAGTGAAAGAAAGTTTGGAAGGAGGCCGGTGTATCTAGTGATTTTGTGAATAGTTTTTCGCATGCCAGATGGTGCAGGAATTTTACATCTTGCCTGCAAACAACTCTGAGGCCCTAAGAGCTAGGCATTTTGGATAGAATGAGATGAGCAGGCTACATTTGGTGTATGTATGCCATGTGCTTGAGACATATCTTTAGAGCTCAAGGAATGCCCATTTATGCCATAATTTTCCAAGGATTAGAACAAAACAACGGGAGAACTATTCTCCCGGAACTGTGGAAAGAGGAATTTACCTTGGACAGAAAGGTTTCTGGAGCTCTAAGAATAACCTTTTCCTTATGACAAAGGTAGTGTGGTTCTTGTATGGATAGGAGAACTAATTCCAAAATCTGCCTTTTGGAGGTAATGGTGACTAAAAATGCCAGCCACATGCTTGTCTAATCCATCATTCTGATTAAATTTGGGAGAGATACTCAAACAGAGGAATCGATGTGCCTGTCTACAAAATGCTACTGTAGCTGGTCCTACATTTCCGAAGGTGCTTGGTTGTAGGGCTCCAACCAAACCTCCTGGAGAAACTCGAGTGTATCTATCAGAGGGGCAGCCATGTTTGTTGCTTTTTACAGATTCAGACTAAGAGTCCTGTGGCACCTTATAGACTAACAGACTTATTGGAGCATAAGCTTTCGTGGGTTTCGTCTGTTAGTCTACAAGGCGCCACAGGACTCTCTGTTGCTTTCTAGTGTATCTGGGATCACCAGAACTTTGAGATTAATATTTGTATCTAGAGAACAGACTCCTTTGTGCTGAGTACTGTGCAAACGAAGAAGCAGTCTCTGTCCCAAAGAGCACCAGAAATGTACATTTGACCAGACCAGTGAAAAGACGGTTACTCACCTTTGTAACTGTTGTTCTTCGAGATGTGTAGCTCATATCCATTCCAGTTAGGTGTGCATGCCGCGCGTGCACGTTCGTTGGAAGACTTTTTACCCTAGCAACTCCAGTGGGCCGGCAGGTCGCCCCCTAGAGTGGCGCAGCCTTGGCGCTTGATATATACCCCTGCCAGCCCACCCGCTCCTCAGTTCCTTCTTGCCGGCTACTCCGACAGTGGGGAAGGAGGGCGGGTGTGGAATGGATATGAGCAACACATCTCGAAGAACAACAGTTACAAAGGTGAGTAACGGTCTTTTCTTCTTCGAGTAATTGCTCATATCCATTCCAGTTAAGTGAATCCCAAGCCTTACCTAGGCGGTGGGGTCGGAGTGAGAAGTCGCGGCATGGAGCACTGCAGAGCCGAAAGCAGCGTCATCTCTGGACTGCTGGACCAGGGCATAATGAGAAGCGAAGGTGTGGACAGAGGACCAGGTCGCTGCCCTACAAAACTCCTGGATGAGCACACGGGCGAGGAAAGCCATCGATGATGCTTGTGCCCTGGTGGAGTGCGCAGTCACATGGCCCGTAGGGGTGTGAGCCAAGTCATAACAGGTCCTGATACAGGACGTCACCCACGAGGAGATCCTCTGTGAGGAAATGGGTACTCCTTTGATTCGGTCCGCTACTGCCACGAAGAGCTGGGGGGATTTGCGGAACGGTTTGGTCCTCTCCACATAAAACGCGAGTGCCCGGCGGACATCAAGCGAGTGGAGTTGTTGCTCCCTGCGGGACGAATGGGGCTTTGGGAAGAAGGCGGGAAGAAAGATCTCCTGGTTGATGTGAAAGGCTGAGACCACCTTGGGGAGAAAGGCAGGGTGTGGCCTCAGCTGCACCTTGTCTTTATGAAAGACCGTATACGGGGGATCTACTGTGAGGGCCCGGAGTTCTGACACCCGTCTGGCTGAGGTGATGGCCACCAGGAAAGCAGTCTTCCAGGAGAGATAGAGCAGGAAGCAAGTCACTAAAGGCTCAAATGGAGGGTCCATGAGCCGTGTCAGAACCAGGTTGAGATCCCAGGTAGGGGAAGGGGGTCGAACCTGGGGGTAGAGACGTTCTAGTCTTTTCAGGAATCTAGTCACCATAGGGTGAGAGAAAACCGAACGGCCATCTTCCCCCGGATGAAAGGTGGACATAGCCGCCAGGTGAACCTGAAGGGACGATATCGCCAGGCCCTGCTGCTTGAGGGACCAGATGTAATCAAGAATACTGGCGATAGAAACCTCCATAGGGAGGGAACCCCTCTCCGTGCACCAACAGGAGAAACGCTTCCACTTGGCCGAGTACGTCGCTCTAGTGGAAGGTTTCCTGCTGCCCAGCAGTACTTGACGTACAGGGGTAGAGCACCGTAGTTCCGACCTGGTCAGCCACTCAGGAGCCACGCCGTGAGGTGTAGAGATGGGAGTTCCGGGTGACAGAGCCTGCCGTGGTCCTGGGTGATCAGGTCCAGGTAAAGGGGCAGGGGGACTGGGTCGGCCAGAGACAGGTCCAGCAACATCGGATACCAATGTTGTCTGGGCCATGCTGGAGCTATCATAATCAAGCGGGCCCTGCCCCTGCGCACCTTCAGAAGGACCTTGTGGATAAGCGGGAACGGAGGAAACGCATAGAGCAGGTGCGTCGTCCACGGGATAAGGAAGGCATCCGCTACCGACCCCTGGTTCCCGCCCTTGAAAGGAGCAGAACATCTGGCATTTCCTGTTCCCTCTGGATGCGAAGAGGTCCAGCCGTGGACAACCCCATCTCTGAAAGAGTGAGAGGGCAACGTCCGGGCGAAGGGACCATTCGTGCGAAAGGAAGGATCTGCTCAGATGGTCTGCCAGCGTGTTCCGTACTCCGGGGAGAAAGGAAACCATGAGGTGGAGTGGGCTATACAAAAGTCCCAGAGCCGCACTGCCTCCTGACATAGGGGAGAGGATCTCGTGCCGCCCTGCTTGTTAATATAGTACATGGTCGTCGTCTTGTCGGTGAATACCGAGACACAGCGACCTTGAAGCTGATGGGAAAACGCTTGGCAAGCAAGGCGGACCGCTCTCAACTCCCGTATGTTGAAGTGGAGGGCCACTTCCTGAGGAGACCACTGGTCCTGCGTCCTCAGGGTTCCGAGGTGGGCACCCCAGCCCGGGTCTGAGGCATCCGTTGTTAGGGATACTGAGGGTTGGGGCGGATGAAAAGGAGCCCCGCACACACTACGGACTGGTCTAGCCACCACCAGAGGGAATCCAGTACCTCCTGGGGGATGGTGATAACCGTGTCCAGCAGATGCCTGGCCCGACGGTATTGAGTGGTAAGCCAGGACTGGAAGGGCCTCATGCGAAGCCGCGCATAACCCGTAACAAAGGTGCAGGCCGCCATGTGACCTAAGAGGGTTAGGCACGTCCTTATAGAGGTCAAGGGAGCCATCTGTAGACGCCGAATGATGGCCGACAGCGTCTGGAACCTGGACAGCGGCAGAATGGCCCTGGCCAAGGTGGAGTTCAGAATGGCCCCGATGAACTCTATCCTCTGCGTGGGGAGCAGAGTGGACTTGTCCACATTGATAATGAGGCCCAAAGCTCCAAAGAGTCTGCTGATCTTGCGGACCTGCGACTCTGACGTGCCTCGAATCAGCCAGTCGTCGAGGTAGGGGAATACGTGTATGCGACTGCGTCGAAGATACGCGACGACGACAGCCATGCATTTCGTGAATACCCTCGGGGCCGTGGAGAGGCCAAACGGGAGGACCGCAAATTGATAATGGTGGCGGTCGACCACGAACTGAAGGAAGCGTCTGTGTTGCGGAAAAATGGCTATATGAAAATAAGCATCCTGCATGTCGAGGGCGACGTACCAGTCTCCAGACATGGGATAATGGTCCCCAGGGATACCATGCGGAACTTCAACTTCACCATATGTTTGTTGAGTTCCCGCAGGTCGAGGATGGGTCTGAGGCCTCCCTTGGCCTTGGGGATCAGAAAGTAGCGGGAATAAAACCCCTTGCCCTTCTCATTCTCCGGAACTGCCTCTATAGCTCCTTTGTCGAGGAGTGTCCGCACCTCCTGAAGGAGGAATTGCTCGTGAGAGGGGTCCCTGAAGAGGGACGAGGGTGGGGGGCGGGAGGGAGGGTAGTGAAATAAATTGCAGACGGTATCCCATTTGCACAGTGCGTAAGACCCAACGGTCGGAAGTTATTTGGGTCCACGCCGGGAGGAAGAACGAAAGGCGGTTGGAAAACGGGGGGGACGGATCCGTGGGGGAAACTGGTACAGCGTCCTCGGGCGCACCTTCAAAATGAAGGTTTTGGGCCAGGTGGGGCTTTAGAAGAGCCCTGATTCTGCCCCACTTGGTTGCCCGATTGTCTGCACCGGCCATTCCTGCTTCGGCATCTACTAAAGTCTTGCCGCTGGCGGTACTGGGGATAGGGCCGGCGCTGCTGTTGCTGTTGCGGCCGGAAGGGTGTGCGCTGCGTCCCGGGCGTGTGCATCCCTAGAGAGCGCATGATGACCCTATTGTCTTTCAGGCTTTTCAGCCTGGAGTCAGTCTCCTCTGAAAACAGGCCCTGACCTTCAAACGGGAGGTCCTGGATGGTGTGTTGAAGCTCTGGAGGAAGGCCAGAAACCTGTAGCCAGGAGATGCGGGGCATTGTAACCCCTGAAGCCAGAGTTCTGGCAGCCGAGTCTGCCACGTCCAAGGATGCCTGCAACGAAGTTCTTGCGACCTTCTTGCCTTCATCAAGAATTGCCGCGAATTCTTGACGCGCATCCTGAGGCAACAACTCCTTGAACTTATCCGCTGCTACCCAGGAGTTATAGGCATAGCGGCTAAGGAGAGCCTGTTGGTTAGAGACCCTGAGTTGGAGGGCGCCCGCTGAGTAGACCTTCCGGTCTAGCAGGTCCATGCGCCTCGCCTCCTTGGACTTCGGTGCTGGGGCCTGCTGCCCGTGGCGCTCCCTCTCGTTCACAGACTGCACGACGAGGGAGCACGGGGTTGGGTGGACATGCAGGTACTCATATCCTTTGGAGGGTGCCATATACTTGCGCTCCACCCCGCGTGCAGCAGGAGGGATGGAGGCCGGTGATTGCCAGATAGTATTAGCATTGGCTTGAATAGTCCTGATAAAGGGAAGGGCGACTCTGGTGGGAGCATCCGCTGAGAGAATGCTCACCACAGGATCTTCTATTTCCGAAACCTCCTCAGCCTGCAAGTTCAAGTTTTGCGCTACACGCCTGAGGAGGTCCTGGTGCGCCCTGAGGTAGAGTGGTGAGGGACTGGAGGATGACGTTCCCGCCACTGCCTCATTGGGGGAGGACGACGAGGAGACCCTCGGTAGGAGCGGGTCCACGGGGGGCTCCGTCTGTACCAGCGCCTCTGATTCTGGAGGGAGCTCAGGGTCCCGCTGGTTAAATCGGTCTTCCCCCGCCGGAGAGGGGGGAGGGCGAGACAATAAGGCCTCCGGAGCCCTGCGCTCAGATGCCTCTGGTTGAGGTGGAATGTGTTGAGGGCCCTGGGCTTGATGGTACGCCCAGGGTAACCCCACTGCTGCGGTCCCTGATCCTGCAGAGGAGGGTCATGGAAGAGGGCCCCGGGTCTGTCCGCGTCCAGGGCGTACATGCTGTCTGCCTGCGATGAGACAGACGGCTGCCGGGAAGGCCATGGTGGGGCCGAATGTGGCTGATAGGGCTCCCTCGGTCTCGACGTCGACGATCTTCTCGGTGCCGGGGACCGGTACCGGGAATCGTACCGGTGCCGGGATCGGGACTGGGACCTGCCACCAGCGTGGTGCCGGGAGCTCGACCGGGACCTGCCACCGGCGCGGTACCGGGAGGTTGACCGGGACCAGGACCTGCCACCAGCTCGGTGCCGGGAGGTCGACCGGGGTGCTGACCGCTGACGGGAACGGCTCCTGGAGTCTCGGTGCCGGTAGCGGCGACTCAATCCAGACCGGTGCCGGGAGTAGCGAGACCATCTGGAAGATGACCGGCGCCGCGAGTGCGACCGATACCGCCGAGGGGAGCGGTGCCGGGACTGCGAGCGGCGCCTGGAGCGAGAACATCCACGGTGCCGGGACCTCGAAGGGGATCGGTGCCGGCTGGGCGAGTCCGGAGACAGCACTTGCATTGTCGCAGGCTTGCCTCTAGATATAACCCGCACCGGGGGTACCGGGGATTGAGGCTGGGTAGGCTCCGTGAGAGCAATTAGGTCCCATGCCGAAGTGAATGTCTCTGGCGTCGAAGGGACCAACAGCTCAACCCTAGATCTTATAGGGGAGCTAGGAGGGACCGGACTCGACGGACCTCTGGGGCCCGGAGTCGACAGAATCCCTGCTGGTGGTGCCGCGGCAGAGGTAGGTGCTGGGTGCTCCGCTCGAGTCTGCGAGGATGGAGTCGCAGACGTCGAGGGCCTTGTGTCGGGTCCCAGTGCCGGGGAAGGTCGGTGCCGGGGCGTCTTTCTGGTGCCGGCGCGGTCCGGTGCCGGCGCGGAGTCGGCGCTCTGCGTCAGGGCCACAGGGTTAAGTGCCACTTCCATCAGAAGAGTCCTTACCCTCTGGTCCCTCTCCTTTTTTGTCCGAGGCTTAAAAGCCTTACAGATGCGGCACTTATCTGAAATGTGCGATTCCCTCAGGCACTTCAGACAGGCATCGTGGGGATCGCTGGTCGGCATCGGCTTTTTGTAGGTCGAGCACTGTTTGAACCCTGGAGAACCAGGCATGGGCCCGGTGCCGGGCGCAGGGAAGGGCTACAGCCCAAACCCGCTGATAAGTATATACAGCTATACTACAAGTAACAATAACTAACTACAATTTACAACTATCTACAACTATGAGAACAGTGAAACGAAGGAGAGCTAGGGACGTGGAGGACAGCTATGCCGCGCTCCACAGTTCCAACGACCGGCACGGCGGTAAGAAGGAACTGAGGAGCGGGTGGGCCGGCAGGGGTATATATCGAGCGCCATGGCGGCGCCACTCTAGGGGGCGACCTGCCGGCCCACTGGAGTTGCTAGAGTAAAAAGTCTTCCGACCAACGTGCACGCACGGCGCGCACACCTAAGTGGAATGGATATGAGCAATCACTCGAAGAAGAATGAAATATTCCGATTGTTACAGTTTGTTTTCCAGACAGAATTCAATGGAGAATCCATGCTGAGAACGAAACTTCTCTTCCAACACCCAGGCTGTTAACTGTAGGTGTTCCTGCAGGAGTCCCCGTTTCAAGGGATCTGGTGTTTTCTCCATGTACAAGGTGTGGTCTTTGGTTATCTAGCAGGTCCAACATGCCTTCTGGGCCAGTGGAGGACTAGCAAGAGGACCACAAGAAGTTTTTCTTCTTTTCGGTATCCTTTATGTGAACTGTCTTGAAAGGCAGCAGATTCTACTCTACCCAGGACATTATTTCCATTACCAAAGAGAAGCTTTGACTCTGGTTACTCCCTAGTTATGGAAGGGATATAAACACTCATGCCTCAACCATAAACCAACCTCTAACAGCAGTTAGCAGGATACGTTCTCTGCTAGTACCACAATTTCCCACAAAATGGTTTCTTGCACCTTACACTGATGCAGTCAGTACTGGCAACTATCATAAAAAGAATACTAGACTGCATGGACAACTGGATGACTCCCGTAGGGTCCATATTTGCAGGTTTTGCTTTTTTTTATTTTTTAAATAAAGACATGCCCTATAGAGATGTCAAAATGAACTGAAATGTTGCATACTACGAGATTCTGTATATTTGTCTTCCAAGTATGCTTGCTTCCATAGTGAGAATGCAAGAGTCTACAGTGAAAGCTAGGTTGGCTTTCTGCATGATGTTTGCACTTACCTGTCCCCAAAGGGTCATTTGGATTTGATCTGAGAATTATACCTAACTTTGCATTGCATCAAGTGCATGGCTCTATGTTCTCAAAAGGAATATTAGCAGGAGTATTTTGAGAAACCCACACAAGGGATGAAGGTGATGCATAACACCAGCAACCCTAGCCATTGGAAAAGACGGTTACTCACCTTTGTAACTGTTGTTCTTCGAGATGTGTTGCTCACATCCATTCCAGTTAGGTGTGCGCGCCACGCGTGCACGTTCGTCGGAAACTTTTTACCATAGCAACTCCAGTGGGCCGGCAGGTCGCCCCCTGGAGTGGCGCCGCCATGGCGCTCGATATATACCCCTGCCGGCCCACCCGCTCCTCAGTTCCTTCTTGCCGGCTACTACGACAGTGGGGAAGGAGGGCGGGTGTGGAATGGATGTGAGCAACACATCTCGAAGAACAACAGTTACAAAGGTGAGTAACCGTCTTTTCTTCTTCGAGTGATTGCTCACATCCATTCCAGTTAGGTGAATCCCAAGCCATACCTAGGCGGTGGGGTCGGAGTGAGAAGTCGCGGCATGGAGCACTGCAGATCCGAAGGCCGCGTCCTCTCTTGACTGCTGGACCAGGGCGTAGTGGGAAGCAAAGGTGTGGACCGATGACCAGGTCGCTGCCCGACAGATTTCCTGGATGGGCACACGGGCGAGGAAAGCCAGCGACGACGCCTGCGCCCTGGTAGAATGCGCAGTCACACGGCCCGTAGGGACGTGGGCCAAGTCATAGCAGGTCCTGATACAGGACGTTACCCATGAGGATAACCTCTGGGAGGAGATAGGAAGCCCCTTCATGCAGTCCGCTACCGCCACGAAAAGCTGGGGGGATTTGCGGAAGGGTTTGGTCCTCTCCACATAGAACGCGAGAGCCCTACGGACATCAAGCGAGTGGAGCTGCTGCTCCCTGCCTGAAGAGTGAGATTTCGGGAAAAAAACCGGAAGGAATATCTCTTGGTTGATGTGGAAGGTCGAGACTACCTTGGGGAGAAAGGCAGGGTGTGGCCTCAGCTGCACCTTATCTTTGTGGAAGACTGTATACGGGGGGTCTACCACAAGAGCCCGGAGTTCCGACACCCGCCTAGCTGAGGTGATAGCTACTAAAAAGGCAGTCTTCCAAGAGAGATAAAGTAGGGAGCAAGTAGCTAACGGCTCAAAGGGGGGCCCCATGAGCCGAGACAACACCAGGTTAAGATCCCAGGTTGGAGCAGGGAGTCAGACGTTAGGGTATAAACGTTCCAGCCCCTTAAGGAATCTAGACACCGTCGGGTGAGAAAAAACGGAGCAACCATCCCCACCCGGGTGAAAGGTGGAGATAGCTGCCAGGTGGACCCGCAACGACGATATCGCCAGACCCTGTTGTTTGAGGGACCAAACGTAGTCTAAGATATTGGCCACCGAAACTTCCATAGGGCGGAGACCTTTCTCCACGCACCAACAGGAGAAACGCTTCCACTTGGCCGAATATGTCGCTCTCGTGGAAGGCTTCCTGCTGCCCAAAAGCACCTCCCGTACCGGTGTGGAGCAGCGCAGTTCAGAACCGGTCAGCCACGCAGGAACCACGCCGCTAGGTGCAGCGACTGCAGGTCCGGGTGACAGAGAGTCCCGTGCTCCTGGGTAATCAGGTCCGGGTGAAGGGGCAGGGGAACTGGGTCGGCTATGGCCAGGTCCAGCAGCATGGGGTACCAATGTTGTCTGGGCCACGCCGGGGCTACCATGATCACGCGAGCCCTGTCCCTGCGCACCTTCAGAAGGACCCTGTGGACCAGAGGAAACGGGGGAAACGCGTAGTACAAGTGGGTCGTCCACGGAATAAGGAAGGCATCCGCTATAGACCCGGGCTCCCTGCCCTGAAAGGAGCAGAACGCCTGGCACTTCTTGTTCCCCCCGGACGCGAAGAGGTCCACACGGGGATAACCCCACCTCTGGAAGATGGAGAGGGCGACGTCCGGGCGAAGGGACCACTCGTGCGATAGGAAGGATCTGCTCAGGCGATCCGCCAGCGTGTTCCGTACTCCGGGGAGGAAGGAAGCCGTGAGGTGAATGGAGTGGGCTACACAAAAGTCCCAGAGTTGCATCGCCTCGTGACATAGGGGAGAGGATCTGGTGCCGCCCTGCTTGTTGATATAGTACATGGTCGTCATGTTGTCGGTAAACACCGCGACACAACGACCTTGAAGCTGGTGACAGAACGTTTGACAAGCAAGGCGGACCGCTCTCAACTCCCGCATGTTGATGTGCAACCTCACCTCCTGCGGGGACCACAGGCCCTGTGTCCTCAGGGTTCCCAGGTGGGCCCCCCAGCCGAGATCTGAGGCATCCGTTGTCAGGGACACCGAGGGCTGAGGTGGGTGGAAAGGGAGCCCCGCACACACTACGGACTGGTCTAGCCACCAGTCGAGAGAATCTAACACCCCCTGGGGGATTGTGATCAGCATGTCTAGCGGCTGCCTTGCCGGCCGGTAATGTTCGATGAGCCACAACTGGAGGGGCCTCATGCGGAGCCGAGCATAACCGGTCACAAACGTGCATGCTGCCATGTGGCCTAACAGGGTTAGACATGTCCGTACTGATGTCAAGGGGGCTGCCCGCAGTCGCTGAACGATCGCCGACAATGCCTGGAACCTCGGCAACGGCAGAAGAGCCCTGGCCACGGTGGCGTCCAGGACGGCCCCGATGAACTCCACCCTCTGCGTGGGGATCAAGGTGGACTTGTCCATGTTGATCATGAGGCCCAAGGTAGCAAACAGGCCGGTGATCACGCGGACGTGGCTGCAAACTTGCAGTTCCGACGTGCCCCGAATTAACCAATCGTCTAGGTAAGGGAACACGTGGATACGACTGCGCCGAAGATGTGCGACAACGACTGCCATGCATTTTGTAAATACCCTCGGGGCCGTAGAAAGGCCAAATGGGAGGACTGCAAATTGGTAGTGAAGGGGGCCCACCACGAAATGAAGGAAACGTCTGTGGTGTGGCCAAATGGCGATGTGAAAATAAGCGTCCTGCATGTCGAGGGCGGTGTACCAGTCTCCCGGATCCAGGGATGGGATAATGGTCCCCAGGGATACCATGCGGAACTTCAACTTCACCAGGTATTTGTTGAGCTCTCGCAGGTCGAGGATAGGCCTGAGGCCTCCCTTGGCCTTGGGGATCAGAAAGTAGCGGGAATAAAACCCCTTGCCTTTCTCGTTTTCCGGAACCGCCTCTATAGCTCCTTTGTTGAGGAGTGTCTGTACCTCCTGTCGAAGGAATTGCTCGTGAGAGGAGTCCCTGAAGAGGGACGAGGAAGGGGGGCGGGAAGGAGGAAACGATGTAAACTGCAGGCGGTATCCCGTCTGCATCGTACGCAAGACCCAGCGGTCCGATGTTATTTGGGTCCACGCCGGAAGGAAAAACGAAAGGCGGTTGGAAAACGGGGGGGAAGGATCCGTGGGGGAAACTGTTACTGCGCCCTTGGGCGCACCTTCAAAATGAAGGCTTGGGTCCAGGCGGGGGCTTAGAGGAGCTTTGATTCTGCCCCCCTTGGTTCCCCGAATGCCTACGCCTTCCATTCCTGCCACGGCGCCTATTGAGGTCCTGCCGTTGGCGGAACTGGGGGTATGGCCTGCGCTGCTGTTGCTGCTGTGGCCGGAAGGGTCTGCGCTGCGTTCCCGGCGTGTGCATCCCTAAGGAGCGCATAATGACCCGATTGTCCTTGAGACTCTTAAGTCTGGGGTCTGTCTTTTCCGAAAACAAGCCCTGGCCTTCGAACGGGAGGTCCTGGATGGTATGTTGGAGCTCCGGTGGAAGGCCAGAGACCTGCAACCAGGAGATACGGCGCATCGTTACCCCCGAGGCGAGGGTGCGGGCAGCCGAGTCTGCAGCGTCTAAAGAAGCTTGCAACGATGTTCGTGCAACCTTCTTGCCCTCGTCTAGGATGGCCGCAAATTCTTGGCGGGCGTCTTGTGGCAGCAGCTCTTTAAATTTGTCCGCTGCCACCCACGAGTTAAACGCGTATCTACTGAGCAGGGCTTGTTGGTTCGAAACCCTGAGCTGCAGGGCCCCAGCCGAGTAGACTTTGCGTCCAAGGAGGTCCATACGTCTGGCCTCCCTGGATTTGGGGGCTGGAGCTTCCTGTCCATGACACTCCCTGTCATTCACCGACTGCACCACCAGGGAACACGGTGTCGGGTGGACATGGAGGTACTCGTAGCCTTTGGAGGGGGCCATGTACTTCCTCTCGACGCCCCTCGCCGTAGGGGGGATGGAGGCCGGTGACTGCCAGATTGTATTGGCGTTGGCCTGGATCGTCCTAATGAAGGGTAGGGCGACCCTGGTGGGAGCATCCAACGAGAGGATGGTGACAATCAGATCCTCGATCTCAGAGACCTCCTCGGCTTGTAGGCTCAGATTCTGAGCTACTCGCCTAAGGAGGTCTTGGTGCGCCCTGAGATCCAACGGGGGGGGGCTACTGGAGGAGGTGCCAGCCACCGCTTCATCAGGGGAGGAGGATGAGGAGACCCCCGGCAAGAAGGTGTCCAATGGGGGGGTCTCCCTCGGCCCTCGCCTCTGTCTCAGGAGCCAGAGCGGAGTCTTGCTGCTTGGACCCTTCCTCTCCATCCGGGGAGGGAGGGGGGCGAGACAACGAGGCTTCCGGCACCCTGTGCTCCGCTGTCGCAGGCCTAGCAGGAAGCTGTTGGGGGCCCTGGGCTTGATGGTATGCCCAGGGAGTCCAAAACCCCCACTGCTGCGGGCCTTGGTCCTGTTGCGGCGGGTCTTGGAAGAGCGCCGCCTGCCGGTCGGTGCCCAGCGCATACCCGCTGTCTGTCTGTGAAGACACCGACGGCTGCCTAGAAGGCCATGGCGGGGCCGACCCTGGCTGGTAAGGGTCTGCGCGGGTCGGCACCAAAGATCTTCTCGGTGCCGGGGATCAGTACCGGGAGTCATAGCGGTGCCGGGATCGGGACCGGTACCGGCCGCCGCTTCGGTGCCGGGATCGGGACCGGGACCTGCCACCGACGCGGTGCCGGGAGGTCGACCGGGACCGGGACCTGCCACCAGCTCGGTGCCGGGAGGTCGACCGGTGCGGCGAGTGACGGCGGGACTGGCTCCTGGAGTCACGGTGCCGGTATCGGCGGCTGGAGTCAGACCGCGACCGTCTGGAGGTCGATCGGTGCCGCGAGTGCGACCGGTACCGCCGAGGGGAGCGGTGCCGGGACTGCGAGCGGCGGTGGGATCTTGATCGGCCGTGGCGTCGGGACCTGGATCGCGAGCGCGAGTCCCGAGACGGTGCCGACATCATGGGCTTGCCTCTAGATGCGACCCGCACCGGAGGTACCGGGGGTGGCAGCTGAGTAGACTCCGTTAAGGCAATAAGGTCCCGTGCCGAGGCGAAGGTCTCCGGCGTGGATGGGACCAATAGCTCAACCCCAGATCTTATGGGGGAGCTTGGCGGCACCGGACTCGACGGACCCGCCGGGCCCGGAGTCGACGGTGCCGCGGCCGATGTCGATGCCGGGCGCTCCAGTCGGGTCTGCCTGGCTGGGGTAGCAGACGCTGACGGTCTCGGCTCGGCACCCGGTGCCGGAGAAGGTCGGTGCCGGGGAGTCTTCCCGGTGCCGGTGCGATCCGGTGCCGGCGCCGAGATCACGGCCTGCGAAGCCGCTGGGTCAAGTGCCGCCTCCATGAGGAGAGTCCTGAGTCTTTGGTCCCTCTCCTTTTTTGTCCTGGGCTTAAAAGCCTTGCAGAGGCGGCACTTGTCCGATCTGTGCGATTCCCCCAGGCACTTCAGGCACGCGTCGTGGGGGTCGCTGGTAGGCATAGGCTTCTTACAGGCCGCACACTGCTTAAAGCCCGGCGAACCAGGCATGAGCCCGGTGCCGGGTGCCGGGAAGGGCTACAGCCCCCGGCGAACAACTATCTACAACACTATTTACACCTAATTACTTAACTAACTACACTTAACGATCTACTAACAACTATAACAATAACGAGAGTTAACAAGGAGAGCTAGGGACGTGGAGGACAGCTATGCCGCGCTCCACAGTTCCAACGACCGACACGGCGGTAAGAAGGAACTGAGGAGCGGGTGGGCCGGCAGGGGTATATATCGAGCGCCATGGCGGCGCCACTCCCGGGGGCGACCTGCCAGCCCACTGGAGTTGCTAGGGTAAAAAGTTTCCGACGAACGTGCACGCACGGTGCGCACACCTAACTGGAATGGATGTGAGCAATCACTCGAAGAAGAAAAAGACGGTTACTCACCGTTGTAACTGTTGTTCTTCGAGATGTGTTGCTCATATCCATTCCAGGTAGGTGTACGCGCCGCGCGTCCACGTTTGCCGGAAACTTTTTACCCTAGCAACTCCAGTGGGCCGGCAGGTCGCCCCCTAGAGTGGCGCCACTATGGCACTAGATATATACCCCTGCCGGCCCGCCCGCTCCTCAGTTCCTTCTTGCCGGCTACTCCGACAGTGGGGAAGGAGGGCGGGTGTGGAATGGATATGAGCAACACATCTCGAAGAACAATAGTTACAACGGTGAGTAACCGTCTTTTCTTCTTCGAGTGATTGCTCATATCCATTCCAGGTAGGTGACTCCCAAGCCTTACCTAGGCGGTGGGGTCGGAGTGAGAGGTCGCGGCCTGGAGTACTGCAGAGCCAAAGGCCGCATCATCTCTGGACTGCTGAACCAGGGCGTAATGGGAAGCGAATGTGTGGACCGATGACCAGGTCGCCGCCCTACAAATCTCTAGGATTGGCACGCGGGCAAGGAAAGCCAGCGATGATGCCTGTGCTCTGGTGGAGTGAGCAGTCACACGGCCCGTCGGAACATGGGCCAGGTCGTAGCAGGTCCTGATGCAGGAGGTAACCCAGGAAGATATCCTCTGGGAGGAAATCGGCAGCCCCTTGACCCGGTCCGCTACCGCCATGAATAACTGGGGGGACTTGCGGAATGGTTTGGTCCTGTCCACATAAAATGCTAGCGCCCGACCGACATCTAGCGAGTGCAGCTGTTGCTCCCTGCGGGACGAATGGGGCTTTGGGAAAAAGACTGGGAGGAAGATCTCTTGGTTAACGTGGAAAGCTGAGACCACCTTGGGAAGAAAGGCAGGGTGAGGTCTCAGCTGTACCTTGTCTTTATGGAAGACGGTATACGGGGGGTCCACTGTGAGGGCCCTCAGCTCTGACACTCGTCTAGCTGAGGTAATGGCCACTAGGAAGGCGGTCTTCCACGAGAGGTAGAGCAGGGAGCAAATAGCTAATGGCTCGAATGGAGGGCCCATGAGTCGAGTTAGGACCAGGTTGAGGTCCCATGAAGGGGCAGGAGGGCGGATCTGTGGATAGAGCCGCTCCAGTCCCTTCAGGAATCTCACCACTATGGGGTGGGAGAAGACGGAACATCCGTCCACTCCAGGATGAAACGCGGAGATGGCCGCTAGGTGGACCCGGAGGGACGACAACGCCAGACCCTGGGTCTTGAGGGACCAGATGTAGTCTAAAATAGTGGTGACGGGAGTCTCCATAGGTCGAAGACCTTTCTCCGAACACCAGCAGGAGACACGCTTCCACTTAGCTGAGTAAGTAGCCCTGGTGGAAGGCTTTCTACTACCCAGGAGAACCTCCTGAACCGGGGTAGAGCAGCGTAACTCGGAGCCTGTCAACCACGCAGGAGCCATGCCGTAAGGTGTAGAGACGGAAGGTCCAGGTGACAGAGCCTGCCGTGGTCCTGGGTGATCAGGTCCAGATGTAGGGGCAGGGCAACTGGGTTGGCTACTGAGAGGTCCAGCAACATGGGGTACCAATGCTGTCTGGCCCATGCTGGAGCTGTGAGAATCACCCGAGCTCTGTCTCTGCGCACCTTGAGGAGAACCCTGTGTATCAGCGGAATGGGAGGGAATGCGTAAAACAGGTGGGTTGTCCATGGGATCAGGAATGCATCTGCTAGAGACCCTGGCTCCCGACCCTGGAAGGAGCAGAATGCTCGACACTTCCTGTTCTCCCTGGACGCAAAGAGGTCCATCCGGGGACGACCCCACCTCTGGAAGAGTGAGAGGGCGACGTCTGGACGGAGGGACCACTCATGCGAACGGAAGGATCTGCTCAGCCGATCCGCTAGAGTGTTCCGCACTCCCGGGAGATAGGAGGCGGAAAGGTGAACGGCATGGGCTATGCAAAACTCCCAGAGTCGCATTGCCTCGAGACACAGGGGAGAGGACCTGGTGCCGCCCTGCTTGTTGATGTAAAACATGGTCGTCGTGTTGTCGGTGAACACCGCGACACAACGACCTTGAAGGAGATGGACAAACGCTTGACAAGCAAGACGGACCGCTCTCAACTCCCGTACGTTGATATGGAGTTCCATCTCCTGAGGTGTCCACAAGCCCTGAGTTCTCTGGGCGCCGCAGTGTGCCCCCCAGCCCAGATCTGAGGTGTCCGTAGTCAGGAATGCCGAGGGCTGGGGCGGATGGAACGGGAGCCCCGCACACACTACGGACTGGTCCAGCCACCACCGAAGGGAGTCCAGTACCCTCTGAGGGACGGTGACGACTGTGTCCAACGAATGTCTGGCCGGCCGGTACTGCACGATGAGCCAAGATTGAAGAGGCCTCATGCGGAGTCGGGCATAAGCCGTCACAAACGTACAGGCTGCCATATGGCCTAGGAGGGCCAGACATGTTCGTAGAGAGGTCAGCGGGGCCGCCTGCAAGCGCAGAATGATGGCCGACAGTGACTGGAACCTGGGCAAGGGTAGCAAGGCCCTGGCCAGGGTAGAGTCCAGAACGGCCCCGATGAACTCTATCCTCTGCGTGGGGAGCAGAGTAGACTTGTCCACGTTGATGACGAGGCCCAAGGCAGCAAAGAGGGTGCTGATCCTGCGGACGTGGTCGTGGACCTGCAGCTCTGATGTGCCCCGGATCAGCCAGTCGTCCAGATAGGGGAAAACGTGAATGCGGCAACATCGAAGGTATGCGACGATGACTGCCATGCATTTCGTAAACACACTCGGGGCCGTAGAGAGGCCAAACGGGAGGACCGCAAATTGATAATGTTGGCGGTCGACCACAAAGCGGAGGAAACGTCTGTGCTGGGGGGCAATGGAGATGTGGAAGTAAGTGTCCTGCATGTCGAGGGCGGCGTACCAGTCTCCGGGATCCAGGGATGGGATGATGGTTCCAAGGGATACCATACGGAACTTCAACTTCATCATATACTTGTTGAGTTCCAGCAGGTCGAGGATGGGCCTGAGGCCGCCCTTGGACTTGGGGATTAGAAAGTAGCGGGAATAAAACCCCTTGCCCTTCTCACTCTCCGGAACCTCCTCTATGGCTCTCTTGACGAGGAGCGCGTGCACCTCCTGATGGAGGAATTGCTCATGAGAGGGGTCCCTGAAGAGGGACGGGGATGGTGGGTGGGGGGGGGGGGAGAGGGGGCGAAGAAAACTGCAGGTGATAACCGGCCTGCACCGTACGCAAGACCCAACGGTCCGACGTTATTCGGGTCCACGCCGGGAGGAAAAAAGAAAGACGGTTGGAAAACTGCGGGGAAGGATCCGGAGGGGAAACTGGTACTGCGCCCTCGGGCGCACCTTCAAAATGAAAGCTTAGGTCCCGGAGGGGCCTTGGCGGAGCCTTGGTTCTGCCCCGTTTGGCCACCGGACTGTCTGAGGCGGTTGTTCCTGCCGCGGTGCCTAGTGAGGTCCTGCCGCGGACGGAACTGAGGGTACGGCCGCCGCTGCTGCTGCTGGTTCTGCTGCCGGAATGGCCTGCGCTGTGTCGCAGGCGTATGCATTCCCAGCGACCGTATTATGACCCTATTGTCCTTGAGGTCTTTTAGTCTGGGGTCTGTTTTATCGGAAAACAGGCCCTGGCCTTCAAAGGGGAGGTCCTGGATTGTATGTTGGAGCTCCGGTGGAAGGCCAGAGACCTGCAGCCAGGAAATTCGGCGCATCGTGAGCCCCGAGGCCAGGGTCCGAGTGGCCAAGTCGGCAGCATCTAGAGAGGCTTGTAGCGATGTCCTTGCTACTTTCTTGCCCTCATCCAGGATGGTGGAAAACTCCTGGCGGGCGTCCTGTGGCAAGAGCTCCGCGAACTTCCCTGCCGCTACCCACAAGTTGAAGGAGTAGCAGCTGAGGAGGGCCTGCTGATTTGAGACCCTGAGCTGTAGCGCCCCCGCCGAATAGACCTTGCGGCCCAGGAGGTCCATTCATCTCGCCTCCTTCGACTTGGGCGCTGGGGCTTCTTGACCGTGGCGCTCCGTCGTTCACCGACTGGACCACCAGTGAGCAGGGTGTCGGGTGAACGTATAGGTATTCATAGCCCTTCGAGGGGGCCATGTACTTCCGTTCCACCCCTCGAGCAGTCGGAGGGATGGAGGCCGGTGACTGCCAGATGTTTGCTGCGTTGGCCTGGATTGTTTTTATAAAGGGCAGGGCCACTCTGGTGGGCGCATCGGCGGAGAGGATGCTCACCACCGGGTCCTCAATTTCAGACACCTCCTCCGCCTGCAAGTCCAGGTTCTGTGCCACATGTCGGAGGAGGTCCTGGTGCGCCCTAAGATCCAGCGGGGGAGGGCTGGAGGACAAGGTACCCGCCACTGCCTCATTCGGTGAAGACGACGAGGAAACCCCCCGGCAATAGAGTGTCCACGGGGGGTTCCATCTGGGGCTGCACCTCCGTCGCTGGAGGGAGCTCTGGGTCCCGATGACTGGACCTGCCGTCTGCTTCCGGGGAGGGAAGGGGTCTAGACACCGTCGCCTCCGGTGGTCTGCGTTCCCCCGTAGGGCAGGGGGTAATGTGTTGTGGACCCTGGGCTTGGCAATACGCCCATGGGGTCCAAAACCCCCACTGTTGAGGCCCTCTCTCCTGTGGTGGAGGGTCCTGGAACAGGGCCGAGTGTCTGTCCTGGCCCATGGCATAGGCGCTGTCAGCCTGGGAAGACACCGATGGCTCCCTAGAAGGCCACGGAGGCGCTGAGCCAGATTGGTAGGCGTCTCTGTGTGCCGACTCCGACGCTCCCCTCGGTGCCGAGGGTCGGTGCCGCGACCCGTATCGGTGCCGGGATCGGGATCGGGAACGGCGTGATAATCAGTGCCGGGATCCGGATCGGGATCTGGAGCGATGTCGGTGCCGGGACCGCGACCTTCGATGAGTGCGGTGCCGGGATGACAATGGAGACCGGGACCTGCCACCGGCGCGGTGCCGGGAGGTCGACCGAGGAGCCGAACGTCGAGATGAACGGCTCCTAGAGTCTCGGTGCCGGCGGTGAGAGGAGCCCGACCGGGACCGTGCAGATGCCGATTGGTGCCGCGAGTACGACCGGTACCGCCTGGGAGAACGGTGCCGGGACTGTGAGCGGCGCCCCGAGCGCGAGCGTTCACGCCTCCGGGGTGATCGGTGCCGGGACTCTGGAGATAGCGCTCGTATCATCGGTTTGCCCCTGGAGGTTACCTGTCCCGGGGGTGCCGACTGAGGCTGCGATGGCTCTGTCATCGTGATCAAGTCCCGTGCCGAGGCAAAGGTCTCCGGCGTAGATGGTACTAGTATCTCGACCCCTGATCTTAAGGGGGAGCTAGGAGGGGCTGGACTCGACGGACCCTCCGGGCCCGGAGTCGACAGCAACCCTGCAGGCGGTGCCGCGGCCAAGGTAGGTGCCGGGCGCTCCACTCGGGCCTGCCTCGATGGTGTTGCAGATGCCGAGGGTTGTGAGTCTGCTCCCGGTGCCGGAGATGGTCAGTGCCGGGGAGTCTTGCCGGTGCCGGCGCGGTCCGGTGCCGGAGTAGAATTGGCCGACTGCACCGCCGGTGCCGGAGTCAGAGCCGCTTCCATGAGGAGAGCGCGGAGCCTTTGATCCCTCTCCTTCTTGGTGCGAGGCTTAAAGGCCTTGCAAATGCGGCACTTTTCGCTGATGTGCGATTCCCCCAGGCACTTGAGGCATGCGTCGTGGGGATTGCTAGTAGGCATCGGCTTCTTGCATGCCGAGCACTGCTTGAAGCCCGGCGAGCCAGGCATGGGCCCAGTGCCGGGCACCGGGGAGGGCAACGGCCCACCCGTGAGCAATGTTAAACAACTATATACAATACACTAACTAGCTACTATACTATCAAAATATCTACGAATTATCTATGAACTATTTACAACTACAACTACGAACAAGTATAGGAGAACTAGGGACTTGGAGGACAGCAAGCTGCACTCCACAGTTCCAGTAACTGACACGGCGGTAAGAAGGAACTGAGGAGCGGGCGGGCCGGCAGGGGTATATATCTAGTGCCATAGTGGCGCCACTCTAGGGGGCGACCTGCCGGCCCACTGGAGTTGCTAGGGTAAAAAGTTTCCGGCAAACGTGCACGCACGGCGCGTACACCTACCTAGAATGGATATGAGCAATCACTCGAAGAAGAATAGCTGGTTACTGATGACCCCTTCGGAAATGACTGATGCCATGAAGTTTTGGATTTCTGCAAATCTTTACCATATGACAAAATTACAGCCAAAGCCATATCTTGATCTCTGGGTAGGAACTCTGCATTACGATTCAAAGTTCCCCTTGATTATAAAAAACTGGTCTCTATGAATCCTTTCCAGCAGCTGTTAACTTATGATTGAGTCTGTTTCTCTTGATAGGGTGCTGCAGAGGTTTATTTTTGTTTTGTTTTGTGATGCATGTGTGGTATTTCTTCCCCTGGCTGTATACAGCAGAGAGATAGAACACTATTTATCCTAGCATGGGAACACCACAACAGAGGAGGGCAACTGGTACTCATACCTCAATTGTGGAAGTAACTTGCTAGAAGTTCCTGGGAGCCTGAAGGCTGGCACCCAAGTAAGTATTGTAGGAGCAACCTAGAACCGCTCAGGGCTTTACTCAGTAAAACAGGATAATTTTGAACACGAGAAGGGACTTGCCCTTCTGTAATCCCATGAAGGTGCACCTTTGTGGGGAGTGGAATACTCATGTGCCTCCATTTGGGTCATCGACTACCTCAAGTGCTTCTATGGCTTTAGTGTAGAGCCAGCCTGTGAAGCAGGGAGTATCTCTGTGTGGGGACTCTGGATCTTCTCCAGGTATTTTCCCCTTCAGTGCCTGTTTATTGTGGGACCTACCCCATGAGCTGTCCAGAGAACTTCCCCCTCCACCTCATTAGGCTCACTCTCCAAGACCTCACAAAGTCATGATCAGGCTTTTCTGCACTGGAGTCATGGCTCCTTGGGGCAGGATGGGGATCTGACATGCTGGTCACATTCTGAACTCCGTGCCCTAGCAGTGCAAGGGTCAGCTGGCTGGTCACAGGCAGGGCATAATTCATCCTCTCTAGAGCCCATACATGATGTCTCACATAGGGAACATCACTTAGATTCAAGCTGGGTGTTTGCAGGATAGCTCTGCCATGCCTGACTGAGGGCAGAGGAGTCTAGCAGGGAAGTGCTATGCCTACAGAGGCAGATCCAGGGGGCAGACATGAACATGCAGCTATTACCTGATCCGGGGAGGAGGAAGATACGTTGCAACCACACACACACACACTTTTAAAAACAAAATGGTCAGGAGAATCTGAATCACCAAATTGTTCCACTGCCAGAGGCAAAAAACCTGGAGCTTAGTCCTGGAGTCTCCAGCAACAATATTCCACCTCCAAACTCCACTGGTGAGGGGCATTAGCCAATGAGGAGAGAAGCTGCGCAATAGAAATAGGTCATTACTCCATGTGCATATCTGAGGTTCTTCGAGATGGCTGTCCCTGTGGGTGCTCCACTTTAGGTGTCTTGATGCTCTGTGCTTGTAATCAGAGATTTGTGGTAGCAGTGCCTGGTTAGGCATGCACTGTAGTCATCTCGCACCACATCGAGCGTTTACATAGCAGAGCACAGCCAACTGTCCCTCTGTTCTTTCTCTGCCTCAGAGAATCGGCCTAAAACTCCAAAGTAGAGGGGAGGAGGGAGGGTAGTGGAGCATGCACAGGGACACCCATCTAGAAGATCTTCAGTTACTGCACAAGGTAATTAACCCTCCCTCCTTCTTTGATGAATGCCTCTGAGGGTGCTCCCCTTTAGGTGACTGTTGAGCAGCACCCCTCTGTGGAGGGGAGGGGCTTTGGAGTTGGTCTATTGACAGCGGATAACACCACAAGTCCAAAGTGAGCATCTGATGCTGACTGTTGTACTAAAGCATAGTGTTTAGTGAAAGTATGGGCTGATGCCCAGGTAGCTGCTTTGAAAATGTCAGTGATGGGCCAGAGATGCCACCAGCGCTCTGATGCTGTGTGCGCCATCTCCAGTGTAGGTTTGTAGGTTGTTTTGGTAGCACAAATGGATACATCCAGATATCCATTTGGATAGTCTCTGTTTTGAAATGGTTTGAACCATCGAGCGTTCTGTTATGGAAACGAGTAGTCTAGGTGATTTTCTAAATGTTTTTGTTCTTTCAGTGTAGAAAGTTAATGCTCTGTGAGCATCCAGTGGAGTGAGGCCTCCCTTCCATCCACATGTGGCTTTGGAAAAAATACAGGTAAGTAAATGGATTGATTTAAACGAAAAGGGGAGGCAAGCTTGTGTATGAACTTTGGATGTGGTTGCAGGATTACTTTATCTTTAAAGAATACTGTATAACGTGGGTGTTCCACTAGGACGTGATGGCAATGAGGAAGGCCACCTTCATGGATAAGGGCAACAAAGAACAAGTGACAAGGGGTACAAACAGTTTTCCTGTGAATCTGCGTAGAACAAGGTTGAAGTCCCAAATGAGTGTAGGGTTTCTTAGTGTGGGAAAAGTGTTTTCAATGCCTTTAAGGAAGCATTTAATCGTTGGGTGAGCAAACAGTGACCCCGCCCACCTTGTGGAAGGAGGTAATAGCAGCCAAGCTTTTTCTGATGGAGCTTGTGGATAGTCCTGATTTTTTAAGTCCGAATAATTAGCTGAGGATCCTGGGTAGAGAAGACGACTGTGGTACAATCTGTTTTTCTTGGCACCAGGTGCAGAATCGTTTCCACTTATGGATATATATCTTGTGCTTAGTCTCTGACTGTTCAGTAAAAAACTGTTACTCACCTTCTTGTAACTGCTGTTCTTCGAGATGTGTTGCTAATACAGATTCTAATTAGGCGGGCATGTGGCATGTGCACAATCGTTGGCAAGTTTTTCCCCTAGCAGCACCCGTCGGGTCGGCAGTGGAGCCCCCTGAAGTGGTGCCTTCATGGCGCTCAATATATGACCCCTGACGACTCGGCGCCTCCTCAGTTTCTTCTTGCTGAATACTCCAACAGAGGGGAAGGTGGATGAATTTGGAATGGATATGAGCAACACATTTAGAAGAACGACGGTTACAAGAAGATGAGTACCAGTTTTTTCAAGTGATTGCTCATATCAATTCCAATTAGATGACTTCCAAGCTTTACCGTGGCAGTGAAGTCGAGTTATAAGAATCTCAGACTGGAGCACCGCTCTGCTGAAGACTGCATCATCTCTGGCATGCTGGATGATGGCATAATGAGAGGTGAACGTATGCACTGAGGACCAAGCTGCTGCCCTGAAAACTTTTTGGATTAGGACCTGGGCCAGGAATTCTGCCAATGAGGCTTGTGTCCTTGTGGAGTGTGCTGTAAGAGCTGGAGCTAGTATCTTGGCTACAGGACGTGATCCAGGAAAATGTTCTTTGAGATGAGACCAGTAGTCCTTTCATCCAGTCCGTTACCACAACAAACAGCTGGTTCAATTTCCTGAATGGCTTGGTGTGTTCGATACAGAAGGCCAACACTCGCAAAATATCCAAGGAGTGCAGCCTATGCTCACGGTTATTGGTATGCAGTTTTGGATAAAAAACATGCAGGAATATGTCTTTGCTGGTATGGAAATGAAACACCACTTTAGGTAGAAAAGCTGGATGAGGTCTTAGCTGCACCTTGTCTTTGTGGAAAACTGTATACGGTGGGTCGGAGGTAAGGGCCTTCAGTTCAGAGACTCCTCTTGCTGATGTAATAGCCACTAGGAAGGCTACCTTCCACAACAGGTAGAGGAGGGATCAATTCACCAGTGACTCGAATGGGAGTACCATTCATTTGGAGAGGACCAAATTAAAGTTCCATGCAAGAGCAGGCTGTCTAATCTGGGGATGCAGCCAGTCCAGGCTCTTGAAAAACCGGCCAACCATAGGGTTGGCGAAAATGCAGATTCCACCCAGACTCCAGGGTGGAAAGCTGAGATAGCTGCTAGGTGTACCTTTATGGATGACCTGCCAGGTCTTGCTGTTTCAGGTGCAGGAGGTACTCCAGAATAAGAGGTACCGTAGCCTGAAGTGGGGGCGTATGACACTGGCCACACCAGCAGCACTTCACCAGATATGTGGCCCTCGTGGAGAGCTTTCTGCTGCCGAGCTCCCCAGCTGTGAGCACAGCAGTTCCATGAGGTTCAGCACTGAAGCTTCCAGGCCATGAGGTGGAGGGGCTGGAGGTTTGGTTCGTGAAGACAACTGTGGATCTCAGTGATCAGGTTAGGGAGGAGCAGCAACATGACTGGCATGTCCACTGACAGATCCAGAAGCGTGGTGTAGCAGTGTTGCTGAGGCCACACTGGCACCACCATAAATTACCTCCACCCCCTCCCTGAAAACCCTAAGTAGGACCTTGTGCATGAGAGAAGTAGCGGGGAAGCGTAAAGCACATGGCCTCCCCAGGGTAGCAGGAACGTGTCCATGATTGAGCTCAGGCTGCTTTTCTGGAAAGAGCAAAACACTGGGCACTTCCTGTTGCTCCGGGTGGCAAACAAGTCGACCTGGGGAAACCCCCACCTCTGGAAGATGGAGTGAATGACATCTAGCCGGATGGACCACTCATGGTTGAGGAAGGACCTGCTGAGGTGGTCCACCAGTACGTTTTGGACTCTTGGCAGATATGATGCTTCCAGGTGAATGGAGTGGGCTATACAGAATTCCCAGAATCTGAGAGAGCAGCAAAGAATCCTGTGGCACCTTATAGACTAACAGACATTTTGGAGCATGAGCTTTCGTGAGTGAATACCCACTTCGTCAGATGCATGTAGTGGAAATTTCCTGGGGCAGGTATATATATGCAAGCAAGCTAGAGATAATGAGGTTAGTTCAATCAGGGAGGATGAGGCCCTGTTCTAGCGGCTGAGGTGTGAAAACCAAGGGAGGAGAAACTGGTTCTGTAGTTGGCAAGCCATTCACAGTCTTTGTTCAATCCTGAGCTGATGGTGTCAAATTTGCAGATGAACTGAAGCTCAGCAGTTTCTCTTTGAAGTCTGGTCCTGAAGTTTTTTTGCTGCTGGATGGCCACCTTAAGGTCTACTATAATGTGGCCAGGAAGGTTGAAGTGTTCTCCTACAGGTTTTTGTATATTGCCAGAGTCTGAGAGCCTCCTGACAGAGGGGAAAGGAACGGGCTCCACCCTGTTTGTTGATGTAAAACATTGCAGTGGTGTTGTCCATCATGACTGCCACATATTGGCCTTGCAGTTGAGTCTGAAAGGTCTGGCACGTGATACACACAGCTCTCAGCTCCTTGATACTGATATGGAGAGGGGGCTTGTCCTGTGATGAGAGGCCCTGCGTTTGGAGTTCTCTGAAATGTGCTCCCCAGCTGAGAGCTAATGCATCTGTAATTAGAGACAAGGAGAGTTGAGAGCTATTGAAGTGGACTCCTTCGCAGACTATTTGAGCATCGAGCCACCCCTGGAGTGACTTTAGCACCTGCTGTGGCACCATGACCACTAGGTTCAGGCTGTCGCGTCCCAGGCGGTATGTCGAAGAGAGCCATGTCTGCAGAGGCCTGAGCCTCAGCCTGGTATGCCAGACTACATATGCGCAGGCAGCCACATGACCGAGGAGAGACTCTGACATCTCCTCGTTGTAGTGACCGGGTACTTCCTCAGGCCTCAAACGATGCTAGTCATGGCAGCTAGGTGCCAAGATCTTCTTTGAGTCTGTGGCTGCTGAGTGGGAAGGTTTCACTTTAGTACGTGAACCTCCATAGGGTCTTTAGCTCATCAGAAACTCTCCATGCCATCGGTCCCTGGGCAGGTCCTTCAGCAGGAAATTGCTTTCTTTTGATCGACTCTCAATGCGAGTGCTTTTCTGTAGCCTTTCTAGGAGCAGGCTCTTTGACAGCCGCTGTTGAAGCAGAGCCCCTATCAGAGGCTGCCACTGGCGATTGATGACCAGGATGCGACCTGGACTTGTGGTCAGAGGCTGGCCTGAGGGATTTCTCCATCATGAGGAGCTTCAGTTGGAGATCCCTGGCTTTTCTTGTCCTCGCTGTCAGTTTTCTGCAATGTGAACGCTTTTGAGTAATGTGTGTCTCGCCAAGGCAGTGTGGCCTAAGTGTGGCCGTCAGAGACCAGTATGGAGAGAGTACAAGTTAAGCAGCATCTAAAACCAGGTGATCCTGGCATGCCTGAGTTGGTCTCTTAGAGAAAAAACAGGGATAAACCCTGTTTGAGGCTAAAGCTGTACACTTGTTGGAGAGACAGGAGAGGTAGAAGGGGAAAAAAATTTTTTTTGATGAAATTAAAGAAATTAGAGTAGGGCAAAGGGAAAGGGAAGCTAATACTACCCTATGAATTATCTACTATAATTTTTTTCCTAAAGTAGGAGAGGGAGCTGCTGATCGCTCCAACTATTCAAGCCAAATGTGGTAGAGAAGCAACTGGAGGACGGTTGGCTGCAGACTGCTCTGTAATTGCTCGGAGAGGCACAAGATGGCTACGGCGCCTGCATGGCACAACCTGGCACTGCTACCACAAATCGCTCATTACAAGCACAGGGCATCAAGACACCTAAAGTGGAGCACCCACATTCCTGAAGAACAATATCACGTTTCCTACCCAATTTTTGTCAGGAAGGGGTCTTGGGATAGGAGATGAAGCCAAGGCAAGGCTTAGAACCTGTTGGTGTAAGGAAACGTAACTATTTCAAACCAGACATCTAAAAAAAATTAATTATTCTCACAAATAATTTTAAATTGTTTTCACTTCCAACCCCCCATTTATGCAGCCGCTGGTGAAAATACCAGGTGACTTCTCTGGGCTCCATTCCTGTGCTTTTTATTAAGTTTAAAAACGTGAAAAAGTAACAGCAGAAGCAGAATTTCACCATTTAGTTGTGTGTTTTCATCTTACTTTTATTTTTCCATAATTTTCTGTAATTTCATACCGTGAGCAGCCAAAATACAACAATGATATTGATAGAGGCTAACAGGCAGAGAGCACAGTTCAATGCAAGTAACAATAAAATACTGAGCTTGGGAACCAGCAAAAAAAAAAAAAAAAAAAGAGAACCAAGAGGGAATACATGATGAATAGAAAGCCATAGTCAGATGCTGGCCTGGAAAGCACAGAATAATTCCCAAAGCATTCAACTTTATATGCAGCTGCAGAGAGGAAAGTAAACAGGAAGCTGTAATTTTTCATATGTGCAAATATTAAGTGCGAGAAAGTGAGGTTATCACAGTTTAGAAAACTGGCTTGACTCTAGATATGATTTGCAGAACAGCAGCATTTCACTGTAATAAGTATGACACCTGCTGCCACAGATTAGGTTTTTCAAATTTCTGTGCAAGAAAGTTGAAGCTAAACTAGTGGCCATTCTAAAGGAATGTTATTGTGTAATGACTTCAGAGTTTTATAAGTTACGAATAGATTGATCAAAATTAACTCAAATGAGAAGAGATGTTAACTATAGTGAGGTTAGTATATGAGAAGTGTTTAATTATTACTGTGATTACTTGGATAACCATAAATTTTACTAGAATCTTTGAAAAATAAGGTAAAACTGGAGTAGACATGCTATTAAAAATTGTGTGTTGGTGATATGGAAACATATCAAAGAGGAAGCAGACGAGAAAGGCTCGAGGATCAGCCTCAATGGGAAAAACTTTCCCTTCAGCAGAAAGTTGTCTGCATCACTAGTGAAAGTACATTGGTAATTATTGTAAGGGAATAAACTGAAGACATTGCCAAGCAATGAATAAGAGTTGCTGGAAAAAAACATAAGCTATCAGTGTTTGTGAGCCTTACACCTGTAAGTATTTAATGCAGCATTTCCGAAAATGTGAAGTGCGTGCCCCTGAGTGAATATTAAAGATTAGCTGGGATGCCCAAACTTATCAATTATTCTCTGAACTTTTATTTAAAAACAAATATTTCTCTGTTGTGGTTGCAGAAAAAAATGTGACCTCAATGTACCAGATATAGCAATGCATGCCTGAATTTGCAGATAGCCTGAAACAGTAGCTCTGAGGTGTGAGTTACCCTATTTACCTCAATAGGTGCTACTTCAAATTGCCAAGTGATGATACTTTAATGTCATCACTATTATTCTCAACAGTTCATCAAATTAGGTAAGAAAGGAAAGGAAGAACAGCATTATGAAGATCTATACCAGCACTTCCCAGTATATCCCCTCTGGCGTACATGTGAGAAACTAGCCAGGCAGGGTGAAGAAGACGTTTACATTAAAATGGATAGGTCTTTAGTTAACAGGTGGTGGTGCTACAGAGCAACTGGTTTCATCTTCCTGAATGGGGACTTAGCTTTCAACATTTTGGGAAATGCTGCCTTAAGGCATTCTGGCCTAAGTCACATATTTGGTATCTATTGTTTAACACACATGAAACACAAAACTGTAGGAAGGATTTGCTATGTCACATCATTCTCACTTTTACAGAACAGTTATTTTACCATCTTCATTCACTGTTTGCCTCCATTTACATTCCACCTCCTTCTTTGGCTTAATCCTCTAATAGGATTAAAATGCACTTACCGGAATTAGTTGAGACACCATAGTTCATCAGTGTTAGGGTAAACAAAGACAACATACCACACAGGAAGTTTTACCTGGATGCAGGCTACGAATGGTGGGAAGTAAGACACTGTCGTGCTCAGGAAGCGGTTGAAGTTTTGCAGCAGCTCCTGGGTGATGCAGTTTTTCTCAGAAGGATTCTTAAATTTGTTCATTTCTTTCAAAATTCCAGTAAACAAACTGCTGAAGAGCTGCTTGGCCAACGGTGGATCTCTCTGTAAATTACCAGTAAGGCCATAGTACAAGTGACTAAGGCAATGTAACTGATTTCAGCTCAGAGTGCTAGAAAGAAGGACTTCACTGTATGCCAAGTATGGTGAATTCCAGACAAAGTGGACCAAATTTGAAGTGTCAAGTCCTTTGAAAGGATCTGAGGGGCCAGTGGGAGGGGATCACTGGTTTTCTTCACCTAATTACAGCCACCATATTAGATATTTTGAGGAAGATCTACCTTATACAGCATCTTTTAAATGTCTCACTCAAAACATTTGTGAAGTGTGACCCTGTATTTTTACTATATGAAATAAGGTGTTTTCTCTGAAACCTGTTCAGTGAGTGTGCATACAAGTGTCTATAGGAGGGACTGAGGGCTCAGAATGTATCCTATTCTTCACATCCCACCCACCCAGCCAGGCCACTTGAAAGGACTAGGAGAGGTAGTAACTCCTTCCAGGTGTCCTTCCCAATCTGCCCTAAAAACCTTGCTGCTTGGGCACAGACAGCCAACACCCTCCCAAAGACATGAGAGACAGGACAAGGGATCAGCTGACTCAAAGACAGAATAGGAAGCCATCGATGTGTGAGGATGGAGCAAAGAGATAGAAATGAACATATCAGCCCAGATTCACACACATTTATTAAACGGGAGTAGATATTCGCAAGCGTAGCAGAGTCTAAACCCACCCTGATCTTTAGTGGGACCGGAGTTTAGGCAAACTGTTCATGAAGCCTGACTTATGTACCCTTATTCCTCACTATGGTACTGCGATAGGGAGGGAGAGGGCTAGGGTGGCCAAAGATGCTATGAGGGCCTATCAAAAGTGATGAGGAGTCCAGTCCACAGCTGCTGCTATTTATAGAGTAAAAGGCCAGCTACCTCTTTTTCTTCATTTTTGGTTCCGCAAATTAAGACACTTTAAAGATGCCTGATTTTCAGAAAGTATTGAACCCACCAGCTGAAAACCTGGCTCCTTTAAGATGTTTAAAGTTGGTTACCCCACAACTGAGGTACCCCAAATCACTAATCATTTTGAAAAAAGCTTGGCTGTCACATACTCAATTTGTCTGGCTGAGAACAGATTTGGAACACTTGGCTAGTGACTTGTGAACAGAAGACAGACCTGTGCCACACCCTGCAGAGGAGTGATTAAGCTGCTGTATTCAATCTGGATATCAGGAAGGTCTCCTTGTCGGTAACTCCTGTACAGTGTGACCTGAGCATCATGCTTCATCTTCAGCTCAGATTTTATCTCCTGCAACAATTGCCAGCAAAAAAGCAGCCTTGATTACACGTAGAAACAAAAGTTTCATTTTGGCTTAAACTTATTCCTAATTAATTTAAGCTAAGCAGAAATAAACCTGCTTTGAAATGAAATAGGACTGTCCAAACAGCCTTTTGCACCAGTTTAACTAATCAGTTTTATATTACATCTTAAACTAAACAGGTGAAACTCTCTCATGTACATAAGCATTTACTTTTCTCTCCAGATTGCTCTGCCTTTTTCCTTTTATGCAAGTGAAAATACTGATGGGCTTTGGCAAAGGGGCAGGAGGGAGGATTAACAGTAAAAGGGTCTTGGGGTTTGCTTCCTCCCTATCCTCTGCAAAAAAGTTACATATATATTGCTACTGCTATTTGGACCACCTGGAATTGCATTTCTGCACCTTGGAAGAGTGTGCACACTAGCGTGGGGAGGAGACTGCAATTTCTTTTATTCTGCCCAAATCCTTCCTCTTCCTGCTCTTTTGGGGCTTCCTATTTCTCACCTCTACAGCTCTATCCCTCATCTTCCTCCTAAATGGATCACTCTCTCAAAAGATTAGAAGACAGATGTCATGGGGGGAACTAGAGCTTTGGTGAAGCTCTCAAAGGACTAGAAATTTTTTTGGCTGCTATCTATTCACTCCTGCTGCCCCATCAGACATGACAATATTGACGTGAGGCTTTGTCCAGCTGCATCAGTTTCCAGGCAACAGTGCTTGCAATTTTTAGTAACATACCCTCATTAAACCTAGTAGTCTCCTCAAAAATGTGAGAAAGGTGAGTTTGACACATCTAACATGAATGGGTTAAACAAACAGCTACTACAAATGATTTTAGAAAATTTTGTCAAGACCTGACACATCATAATCTGCAATCTATAAACTCTGAAGGAAATCCAGTATCACACTTTACACAGGCTAAAATATTATTATTCCTATCATCATAGTGCCTAGGAGCCCATCATGGATCAGGACCCCTTTGTGCTAGGTGCTGTACAAAAACACATACTAGCTATGTGACATTTCAGATTATTCCAACAGCCATTTCATATTCTGTATGTGAGGGTGAACTCTATCAGAGATGCATTATAGAACAGGGCTCACTGGACATGTTATCAGGCTTGCATGTACCTGCAGATCTTGAGCAGAGTACAGAAACTGGCCAGTTTTCCAACATGCTTATCTAAAAATTGTCAATTTAAATCCATATTTAGGCATCGAAAAAAAGGGGGGGGTGATTTTCAGAGTTGATGAGTACCTTCAACTCTCACTGAAGATATTGGGATTTGCAGGTGGTCATTACTCTGATTATCAGGGCACATTAAAGTTGCGCATTTAAATAAGACATCTACATTGGAAAACTATGCCCTATGCATACAAGAAACATTTAAGTAATATTAGAGTTTCACAGTATACCACAACAGCTGAGGACTTTAAAGTTAAGAATAGCCCTTCCATTTTTAACATGCAGCATCACTCCCAGGAGTAGTGATACAAGTGGTGTACAAAATCACATAGTCCAAAACCCCCACACAATACGGGAGAATGGAATAAATACCCCCAGCGCTTTCCCTGCTGGAGAAGTTTAAGTCACACACAGCTTTACACGCACAAATAACGTATTATAAAACTTGCAATACATAATCACAGATACTTTCTCTGTAACAGTACCTATCTAGGTTCTTCCAATGGCACCCAACACCATAATTTTCTAATGACATGATGCTTCTATAGGTAAAATATCAGACTTCTCAAAAACAGCTAACACATTCTACCAGTCCTTAAAGATTTTAACCACTAATTATTAAGAAGCAAACAAACCTTTTCTCGTTTCTGCTCAGCAACACCTTTCCTTGCATAAATCAAGCTGAGTTTCTCTTGGTCCTTTAAGAAACGCCTGCGCAACCTTAGAATTTCTGCCCGTTCGTCTATACCTAATAAATAATGAGTAAGCACCAACAATTTACACTCTTGTTTTGGAATATCAAGCCTTATAGCTATCCCCTTTGAAGACAACCTTAACTTATTCCAATTTTCATCAGCACTTCCTCATATATATTCTATGTCTGACCTGTAAGTATGTAAAAATTTGTGAGTGAATTGTACTATTGTCATTATTGTTTATGTGATAAATAGATCATAAGCTCCTCAGTCCATGTATTGTATTTTATCCAAGTTCTGAAAAGCATTCAGCATGTTTTCAGCTTCTGTAAACAACAGAGTTGGACAGATCAAGCGATTTGGTAATAGATTAGACAGTTTTCCATCTCAAGCCTCACTGGTTCAAATCCAATGCAGGACAGTAGTGGACAAGAGTCATTCCAATGGCTGTTCAGTGGGGCCCTGTATGAAATAAGTCTGTGATCTCAGTCCAACTCTTGGTTAACAGGTGCCCATAAACAACTTACATCATCGCAACAGACACCCTGGCTAGCAGTCTCAACAGGAAGACTGTGGACTGATTGGCCTGGAAACTGGACTACCTCTTTTTACTCTGAGTATATTCCTTTCAGAACAAGGTTGAAGTACCTTGACCTGGCAGCGTGAGGAACATTGTCCAAGTTGAAGGGGTCAGACTCCAGAGCTGTCTGCCTCACACTTTATTTTTAACTATACAAAAAACCTCTAAGCAGTTCCAGAACGATTCTAGTGTTTTTCAGACGTGGAGTGCATAAATGAAAGCTCATTTTCAGAGACTGATTTAGAAGAACAGTGGTTAATTCTGCTGCCAAATTGGAATCCATTTGAAAAATGTCTGAGGCACTACTCAAATTATTTGAAAAAGAAATAACTGTTTTAATGCTTACTACTTGCTAGGTTTATTTATGGAGACAATCAGACAACTCTAAAGATACAAGGAAATATAGATTTCCCTGACATTTGCTTTCTGGTCATCTTGGAGAGAACAAGGAACATAAATAAGGAATGCTGGTGTTAGACAATGGAGGTTTTGTTACCCACTCTATCATTTTAGCCAACAACATTCCATTTTGTAGACACCTAAATAATTCCACTACTCAGCCACCACTTATATTAAGAACAGCCACATTTGATATATTTATCTGGGGACAATGAATGAAAGACATTAAGTAGGGTACAGTAGCCCACTCAAACTGAAGGACTCACATCTGACATGCTCCTTACATCAAATATGACAGGAAGCAGAATTTCCAGATTGTCCCTTCATTACAACATCCCAAAGAAGATGTCCTTCCACCCACATCACTAGCACACAGAGTCAGTTCTTCTTTAACAAAAAAAAATATATATATATTACATTGGCATTGCATCAATAAGGCATTGATACCTTTAGCTTTGCTGTCCACCTCATCTCCTGGCAAACCCAACCTTTTCTTCCCAAAATTGGGTCCCAATGGTTGTAAGGTTGCCCTCTGTGATTTCTCACTCCGCTTGCTAACAAACAGCATGGATGAGGACAATGATTCAGAGGATGAAGGGACTATATACTCTGCCAATGTGTCAATGCTGCTTCCTGTTAGCCAGTTAAAAGAGCTTCTCCCATCTGTAAAAAGCAGAAAAATGAAATATCAGTATGTGACTTCATTGAAGTCAAAACATGCACAAAATTTCCTTCCAAAAAGGGCACAGCTCCCATATTTATAATCCAATTATGGGGGGAAAATCAGCATTCACATCTTAGTCCCCATCATTACCCAGCCCAGGCAAGCTAATGATCCAACCAGTGGACCAAATTCACAGATGAATCCTGATCAAGCGTCACTTGAGGCATGTTGCTCATAAGCAGAGTCCAATTATTATCTAAAGAATGCTGCATTTTTGCACCTAAGTAGATCAATAGGAAGTAAAATGTTCAGCTGGTAGGCCAATCTTTTTAAATGGACATGAGGCTTAAAAAAATAAGACCAAAGGAAACTAAGTGTGCAGGGCTTACTAGTTTGGAATTGGAACAAATTAGTAACATACTTCAATTTACAGCTGGTCAGAGTGTTTAGATGTTTTTATAAAAATGATACACTAAATATTACATTTACTTATACCTTTGCTTTAAAAAAAAATAAAAAAGCATACACAAGAGGAATAAGGAAAGAAGAATTGTTCCTTTGGGGAACAGAAGAGCTTCAGAACATGCTGATCTGTACTTACTGACATTCTGTGTAGGTGTAAATTCGTACTGCTGTTGGGTAGCCCTCACTTGACCACCTAGTGACCCCTGAGTTGAAAGGGATCCTTCTTGTGACCGATTCCTCTTGGCACTTTGGGTAGCTTGAGTCTCCACAAACATAGGTGTGAGAACAGTACTTCGGTAACGCCAGTTAGAATCAATAGTGAAGTCCTAAGCATGCAAAAAGGTCTTAATAAGAGCACAGGGAATTGAAACTTTTTTCCATCATTGAGATAAAATGGCTAGTATGTAATGTATCGCTTTAAATTCAGTACTGACTGGTCTCCTTAACATATAGAACCATGTGACAACTGTTCATATTTCAGTAACATTGCATGATCCTGGTTCAAATACGAAGCAGTCATTTAGTATCAATTCTGCTATGATAACACTTGAACCCCCAACTTCATTCTTTATTTATTCAGTTATCTTTCCAAGCTATAGGTGCCCTTTTTATTTATTTAATTAGCACACAACACATAGTCTAACAAAAGGATCTCTGACATTAGCATATCTCATATATAATTATACTTCAGTTATAAGTGAGTTCTTACCTTCGATTTTTTAAAATAAAAGCTCACGTTAAAAATGTGAAGTTATCCACCCAAAATAAATATCAAACACCTAAGAATCTGAATAGCTCACGACTGCCTCAGCTGTTACTGACCTAGCACGCAGCACACATTCAACAGTCTCCTTCATTACTTCAGCTCTATTTAACTCTTGCTAAGGTTATTGCTACATTGATAACAGGACACTGCTGCATAGTTCTATAGCATTACACAAATATTATAATTCACCTGAAATCTGCATTCAGAAAGTGGATGCTCAAACATTTTTCTGGAATAATCTGGGCTCTTGCTGGTCATTTCAAGCAGAAAATTCGTCGCTAAACTCAAAAATTGGGTTTCTATCTTGGTAGAGTATAAGGAATTTAATAAAGCCAACATACGATCGAGTGTATTTGTAGGCAACCTAGTTTCATCACTCCAAAAATTTCTAACAATCAATCTGTAAAGAGAGGAAAAACATATCTGAACACCTACAAATGGGACACTATAGCCTTACACAATGCTTGACTCAAAAACTTCCTTTTTTTAAAACTAGTGAATAGCAAAAATATATAAGAAGGATTTGGATTAGGACTATATCACTCCACCAATTTCTTTACCCCAATGATTCCACACTGGTTTATGTTAATCATCTCATTTCCCACTCTTCACCTCTAATCTGTATTTCATCTAAATGGTATTAAAAAATTGAGTAACGTCACAAGGATTTTTATACTTCATAAATTTGAATTTTACTTATGATTATGAAATCATTTCCATGTAAATAGAAGAGAAGAGAGATTGTGGACACAGATATATACACACACCTTTTTTCCTATCGTGCTTCATTATAAAAGTTAATAATGAAACTATCTTACAAAAATGGACCTAGTTTATTATATCGGTTTATAAAGCAAAAGTTTAAATGTTGGCATAGAGACTGTGTTATATTAACAGAGGATTAAGTCTAATATAAACTGAAGAGACTTACTGATTTAGGGCTCCCACTGACTTAGTAGGCTTTGAACCAGGTCCTTAACATTTTTTCAAATTCTCACTATTTCAGCTAAATGTGCAAGAGAATAGGATACGCACACTTCTTAAAATGTTAATCTTTTGTTTATTTTATACAATAGAACCCTGTTTATCCGACCCTCCCTTAACCAGCTCTCTACATTTACTTAACAATCAGGACTTCTGGGCCAGAAGCAGGTGATCTCTCCTGGGGCCACTAGATGGCGCTGCAGCATTGTATTTTCCCATTGTCCAGTTTTATCCAGGGCCGGGGGGGGGGAAAGAGGGGCAATTTGCCCCAGGCCCCGGGCTCTGCAGGGGTCCCCACGAGAGTTTTTCGGGGCCCCTGGAGCGGGGTCCTTCACTTGCTCTGGGGGACCCAGAAAACTCTTGCGGGGCCGGGCCCCAGAGCTTCTTCCGCTCCTGGTCTTCACCAGTGCGGGGGTCCTTCCGCTCCGGGGCGCAAGGACCCCCCGCCAGCAAATTACTGCAGAAGCAGGACCTGCCGCTGAAGTGCAACCCGGTCTTCGGCGGTAATTTGGCGGCGGGGGGCCTTTCCGTTCCGGAACCCGCCGCCAAAGTGCCCCGAAGACCCACGGCGGGGGCCCCCCGCCACCAAATTACCGCCAAAGAGCGGGCTGCACTTCAGCGGCAGGTCCCACTTTGGCGGTAATTCAGTGGCGGGGGGTCCCTGCCGCAGGTCCCAGAATGGAAGGGCCCCCCGCCACCAAACAAGGCCGGCTCTGGACATTTCGCCGCGCGGGAGGTCCACCGGAGCCGCCTGCTGCTGACGGCCCCAGGCCCCCGGAATTCTCTGGGCAGCCCTGGTTTTATCCAGAGTTTTGATTATCTGATCTTGCCCCAAACCCATTAAACCGGATAAACAGAGTTCTACTGTACTTTAAAAAGTTTATAATATTGTCTTTACTTGTCAAATTGATCATTGTTAGTGATACTGCATCAGCAGGTTAAGACCAGCAGCAGCCAAAGCTGGGACTGCTGCACTGGGGTTGGGATAAAATGTAGTCCAGGCAGAGAGTCATCTCTCCCCCAGCATGCCCCGGTCTCAGAAATGCGAAGTGAAGACCCTGCCCAGTCTGGGGGCACTAGAACCCAGATGGTGCTTCCCTGCCTTTCCACCATATGTCTTTGGGAGAGAACTGCAGAGAGAAGCCAGCCAGAGGCTCCACCTGGCAGGAGCAGAAGCAGCCAAAGCAAAGACTTCTGGACATTCCAGTCAAAACTGCAGAATGTTCTCAAACTTTTTCTCCCTGTACTGATTTGCTCTAGACCTCTCCCTGCCCCTACATCCTCACAGTCTCTTCACCTCAGCTTCACTCCATACCTGCCCATCATATTCATCTCCCCTGCCCTGTTCCCCCCACCTCCCTTTCCTTTTCTTTCCATTTATCATATCCCCTCCTAGCTAAACCCACACTCTTCAAAAATAATTGTGGAACTAACATGACTTTTGGCACTATCACGTGTTCTACCCCTTCCCCCCACCTTGTATCTCTCTCTTGTCTATTTAGACTATAAGCTCTTCAGGGCAGGGACCATCTCCTACTTTGTGTTTGTACCGTTTGCACAATGGGGCCCTATGCTTCATTGGCCATTAGGCACTACCATAATAAGCATGATTAATAGTAATACTATTGCCTTAGCCTCTTCCTGAAATGTAACTGGAAACTTTGAAATAGGGAAAGCTAAGTCTTCCAATTAAGAAGGAAAAACAAGATAATCATCACCAGAAACAAACGTGAAATTTTTGAGCGAGGTATCACTATTACATTTACTACTTAACATATCTTAATAGCCTAAAAACCCCTAAAAAAAAAACCTGTCGTACGAAACAAAATAAAACCATATTCACGACTTGAGCATCTCAGCTGACCCATCACAACACTCGGTGTGTTGACTCACTGTAGTCCAGAGTTTTCATCCATCAGTCCCTGAAGCAGCATTTCTTTTGCTAGTTTGAACACTTTCTGAGATTCCTCCTCTGCCTGGCTTTCTGGATCCCTGATATAAAATGCAAAAGAAAGTCTTATTGATTTCTTTCTCATGCAACTTGCAACAAAAGGAACAAATGGGGAAAATAAATCTGATGGCAGTGCACTTGGCTCAAACATGCTATGTTTTCTTTGCCCGAAAATAATGATCGTTTGCTGTTTGTTTTAAAGAGAGATAACTAAAGCTTGTTAGCTACTCCATGCAAGACCCTCGCAGAGACAAGGCTCTATAGCAATGGTCCCCAAACTGTGGGGCGCACCCCCCCCAAAGGGGCACAGAGGAACTCCAGGAAGGTGCAGTGGGCCTGGGCCAACCCCCTGGGGGTGTGAGGAGGCAGCATTACCCAGGAAGGCCTGGTTGAAAAGGGACCCTGGCGGCTCTCGTCACAATTGTTGACTGGGCTGTAAAAAGTCCAGCAGTCAGCAGCACATCAGGGCTAAGGCAAGCACCATATTTATCCTGGCTAGACGCAGCTGGTACGTCCCTGCGGCTCCTAGGCACAGGGTCGGCCAGGGAGCTCTGCACCTTTCCCCTGCTCCAAGCACCGGCTCCACAGCTCCCATTGACTGGGAACCACAGCTAGTGGCAGCTGCAGGGGCAGTGCCTGCGGGAAGAGACAGTGCGCAGAGTCCCCTAGCCCCATCCACTTAGGAGCTGTGGGGACATGCTGGCCACTTCTGGGGAGCCATCCCAGGTAAGCGCTGCCCGGCCAGAGCCTGCACCCTGCACCTCCTCCTGCACCGCACCCCAGCCCTGAACCCCCTCCCACACCCAAACTCCCTCCCAAGCCAGCACCCTCTCCCACACTCCGAACCCCTCTGCCCCAACCCTGAGCCCCCTCCCCAGCTGCTGAGCCCCCACCAGCCCCTGCATCTCAACCTCCTGACCTGGCTTGGTGAAAACGAGCAAGGGTGGGGGAGAGATGAAGTGAGCAGGGGTGGGGCCTCAGAAGGGGTGTGTCCTTGGAAGGAACATGGCAGGGGCATGGCAAGGGTGTTTCGTTTTCTGCAGTCAGAAAGTTGGCAACCCTAGAGATCCCTGTCCTGCCCCAAGCATAGTTTCTCCTCCCACTCCCCAGTCCCACTCACCCCCCCCCGAATCCCTGGAGCACTGCAGACAGACCCTCTCTCCATACATAAGAGAAAATCCAAAGCAGAGGAGAAAGAGGGTGGGTAGTGAAATACAGATAGGGACCACTCATCTCCACGAACTTCCAGTTACAGGTGAGTAACTTCCTCTTCTTCTTTGAGTGAAGGTCCCTATGTTATGGCTGAAAAGCATGAACATTCTAAGGATGATGCCCATCTAAATACCAAGCCCTGAGGTGTAATGGATACATATCGGGGTGCCTGATCTTGCTGTTCCACTGAGTGAACAGCAATGGAAGAAAGGACTCGCATCCTTCCACAGCAACAGAAGAAAGGACGGCTTGGAACTTCTGGGCTCTCAGGATGTCCAGGTAGCTTGTGTTTTGTGGCTGTTCATGTGGCCTCCCCAGCTGTAATAATGGTCCTGTCTGGTGAGGAAGGGAGAAAAGAGATGCCATACGTATCAGATGGGGATTTATCCACAATAGCAGGGAAGACTGTTTTGGTGGGAATCTCACCATGAGGTTCCTGGAATGGCAGTTGGGGGTATATACCAACTGCAGCCACGTTTGAAGGCAATGAAGGTGGAGTCTTGCAAATGATGATATTATGCATGGTCTGGATCCTACCCTTGGGCAAGTACACTCTTGCAATGATAGAATTCAAGGTGGCCCCGATGAAGTCCAGAGACCGTGTGCAAGTGAGTACAGATTTTTTCAGCATTTATGCTGACTCCCAGTGAGGAGAGGAGGTGCAGCATGATAGAAGTTGATGCATAGGACTCCTGGAGGGACTTGGCAACAAGGAGCCAGTTGTCGACGTAAGGGAAGGCAATGAGACCACAACATCTGATGTGAGCTCTTTATCAAGAATACCTTGGTAAAGACTGTGGGGACAGTAGCTATGCTGAAAGGAATACTCTGTCTTGAAAATGATCAGAGCCCACCATGAATCTGAGGAAGCTTCTGTGAGTGGCATGAATATTTACATGAAAGTAGGCATCCTTCATATCAAGAATCAAACCAGGTGTCCTTTTCTAGAGATGGGATTATATAGATCACAACGTGACCATGAGAAACCTGGGTTTGCAAATGAAGTGGTTGAGATGGCAGAGGCTGAGGATTGGTCTGCTACCACTCTTCTTCTTGGGTACCAGGAAGTATGTCGAGTAAAACCCACTCCTTTGGCATTGAGGAGGGTGTGTTCTATCGCTCCTGGCTCTAATTGGGAGTCTACCTCTTGTCTGAGAACATAGTAATGAGAGTGGCCCCTGAAGAGAGGCAGGGAGGGTTTTTTGGAGGAGTAGGGATGCAAATTCTATCACATAGTCAGAATGGATGACGTTCAGCACCTGGCTTGTTGGTTATTGCATCCCAGGTGTTGAAAATAAGTGCTAGACAACCCTCATATGGTATGTGGGGGCTTGAAGGCATTTGGCTTAGTGGTTCACGGCTCTCAAACGCCTGTCAAAAATAATGTCTAGCCAGGGGCTGGGTCTGAGATCCAGAGCCTGTTGCACTCTGTGCAGGGAAGAGGGACTTTTGAACCCTCTGCCTCTTATGTGGTCATTCATGGGGCCTCTGGTGGAAAAAACTGTTGAGCCATATGTCTAGGTATAAATGACTGGCAGTGAAACTTCTTCTAAGGGGGCAGGCATGTATATCCCCAGGGAGCAGAGGTTAGCTCTACAGTCCTTCAGGAAGGTATGGAGGGACTCCATCTTTTGGTGCAAGTGTCTCTTGTTCAGTGCTGTCTTTTGGACAGTTCCAGTGGATGTCAGGGTTTGGGAGGTGCCAAGGATGATGGTACCAACCGATCGTGGTCTGCTACTGATGTAACTCTATGCTTACGAGCTTTCTTGTCATGTCTCTGGGACTTAGGACATATTAAGTCCTCACGGGCCAAACCGATGAGTTTGCTCACAGTTGAATCCGACCTCCTTGAAGTGGATTTAGAGAAAGACTTAATCTCATGCTTATGAGTAAGGCCCTACCAAATTCTTGGCCCTGAAAAACGCATCATGGACCATGAAATCTGGTCTCCTCTCTTCCGCTTCCTCCCACTCCCCACCCCCACCAGTGAAAACTAGTCTTTTGTGTTCTTTTACCCTACACTATACAGATTTTACAGGGGAGATCAGTATTTCTCAAATTGTGGGGGGGGGGGGTCATCACAAGGTAATTTTAGGGGGGTTGCAGTATTGCCACCCTTACTTCTGAGCTGCCTTCAGATCTGGGCAGCTGGAGAGTGGTGGCTGTTAGTCAGGCACCAGCTCTAAAGGCAGCACCCACCAGCAGCAGCACAGAAGTAAGGGTGGCAATACCATACCATGCCACCCTTACTTCTGCGCTGCTGCCTTCAGAGCTGGACAGCCAGAGTGTAGTGGCTGCTGACGGAGGCCTGCGGACTGAGGGCCCAGCTCTGCAGGCAGCAGTGCAGAATTAAGGGTAATACTATACCCTTATACCATACTAACTTCTGCACTGCTGCTGGCAGCGGCTCTGGCTTCAGAACTGGACTCTCAGCCAGCAGCCACCACACTCTGGCTGTCCAGCTCTGAAAGCAGCACCGCTGCCAGCAGCAGCGCAGAAGTAAGGTTAGAAGTACCGCAACCCCCCCCACAATAACGTTGCAACCCCCCACCCTACAACTCCTTTATGGGTCAGGACCCCTACAATTACAACATTGAAATTTCAGATTTAAATAGCTAAAATCATGAAATTTATAATTTTAAAAATCCTATGACTGTGAAATTGACCAAAATGGACTGTGAATTTGGTAGGGGCCTACTTATAAGAGGGCTTCCTCGATTCCTGACAAGATCCTACTGGGGTATCTGTGGGGCTAGACACTCCTGCACCAGAGTTGGACTTCGCACCAGGAGATACACTGCTTCCTGAATCAGGCCAGTGTCCAGGGATGGTTCCCTGGCCTGAGCCCAACTGAGGCCTTATGGCCTCTTCATGAAATGTTTCTGGAGATGAAGTTCCTGGCCTTCTTTGGTAAGGCTGAGGAATGATCAGCAGATACTGCAACTCATCACGATGCAGGCTTCCCCAAGGCATACAGGCAGTGCAGGTAGTCATCGCTGGTCAAAAAGGATTGTGGGCAGCAAGTGCAGAGTATGAAGCTTGGAAACCTGGGCATAGTCGAGTACTCGAACAGGGAACGGTTCCTCCAAAGAGACTAAATCTAAACATTAAGAAATCTATAAAACACTAAACTGTTCAAGCTGTTAAAACTATTTACAACACTAAATAAATCTAAATCTTGTAGGACGAAACCAAAACTAGAGACACTGGAGGTTCCAACCCAGACCAGGCAGAAGTGAGAAGGAACTAGCGAGGTGGTCAGTCTGCCCTGTCCTTTATTCCCACCATCAGAGGCCGAAGCTGAGCCAGGGTGCATGCACAGACCAATAGATGCTACTTTCAAATTCTCTGGCTCCAGGTGCATGGGTAAACCCACAGTGGAATACAATAGGGACCATCACTAGAAGCAGTACACAATTATCATCCCCATTTAACAGACAGTGAAATGAAGACAGAAAGGTTTAAGTGAGTTTTCCAAGCCTGTATCAGGAAGGAAATTAGAACTCAAAAGTTTCTGCTTCATGCTGTGGTAACACCATTTCCTCACTTCTTACATAGGGAAATTAACTATTCAGATCACTTTTATCTAATTTCTCTTATCCAGTTGGAAGACACTATTTGCAACTGAATTCATACCTGTAGTTATCATAAATCCACATCAGGATGTCATACATGCGCTCCCGACATACTGGAGAAGGGTGAGAGATGAACCCTGTTACTCCAGGAAGAAGTTCTGTTAGTTCTAGAGGTTTCAGCTTAGACAACATTTTGTATACGATATCCAAACACACCCTCTGCCTTTCATCATCTCTAAAGGAGATAAAAAGCAACTGCATTGGTTTCTTTATTCTATTTACAGTTACACATACAGCTGAACATTAAAGTAATATTTAGCGATTTAAATTGCATAAAAATGTTTTTAGTTACTGTTTCTGTGTTTAACTGGAAAAAAAAATCAGTCTACCCAACCTGAATACATATTAAGGGTGAAATCCTAGCCCCACTGAATTTAATGGGAGTTTTGCCATTGATCTCAGAAGGGCCAGGATTTCACCATATGGATAATGAAAAAAGCTACAGTAAGCATAGTCTTCAACTTAAATAGGAGAAGTAGAAAAAACCTGCCAGATTTTCTAATCTACATTTGCTCAAAGAAAAAAACTGGAACTGTAAATGCATGTGAAATGTAAAACTTGCATCATTACTAGAAAAAGACAATGATGCAAAATTCAGACTATAAGCCCAGGTCGCTATGATAATCATGCAATGGTCGTGTGCCCACTTACCTGTGATTCATGACTTGGATGAAATCTTTACTCTTTAATTGTAAGTAGAGATCAGTTATCTCCTCTGCACGGTACATCACCACCTCCAGACAGTATGTTTTCAGAACACCATGAAGTTTTGGTATCAAGAAGAATACTGCATTCATAAACCTTTACATGACAAGGAGTCCATAAAGCAAAAAATAAGAAGTTATATTCTATTACAGTGGTGGCCCACCTTTTTCTGTTGCATCTCCCATTACAAGTAATGGAATCTGTCCACATACCTCTCCATTACTGCACACTTGGCTCAGCAGAGGAGCCTGGGCAGAAGGTGGAGCTGGGGGCTGAACTGGGTATGGGGGAGGAAAGAGAATGAGGGCAGAGCTGCAGCTGTAGTTGGGAGCAGAGCTGGGCTGTGCTGTAGTCCGTCCCTGCCCCGCTGGAGTCTGGCCCAGGCCCTGACCTGGATGTTCCTCCATCCTCCTCTGGGGGCGGGGGCACCCCCCACAGTTTGGGGACCACTGTTCTATTAGATAATGATTTTTCTATATACAGGGTATCATTTTATCTCACTACCTGTCAGCAAGAGGAGGAAAGTTCTTTGCCACTTTATTTAAGCACACAATAAACTTGTCTTCTTTGGTGCTTTGATGCTGTTTTATCTGTTTTATGACACAGTCATAAACCGGACCCTCAAATATCTGAAAGATCAGAAACATTTTATCATTAAACAAATGCCAACACCAGAAACTCAGGAACACTCAAATTATGAAACAGTACTATTACATTGGGGATATTTTTAGTTACAATGAAACTTCACTGGCTTAATCTTGACATTTATGACAATTCACAGCAGTAGTACAACATGCCTGGATGAAATACAGTTTGTCTGCTTTAACAGAGCTGCTGTCTAACCATTTATAAGTTTCCATTAACTGTGCAGAGACCAAGTGCTTAAATACAGAAAGAAAAAAAGTCACATGATATTCCTATTTCAAACACTAAGTAATTCCTGATTGTGCGTGGCAGGTTTCCAGTAAAATGCTGTACAATACTACTATACAAAGCCATTTTCTATTAAATTAACATTATCTGCAAAGAAATACAAGGTACACACAGAATATTAACCACCACCACACCTGCTTACTCATTCAAAAATCACATTTTTTTTTTTAAAGGAAAGTAGGAATGGATAAAGACTGAAAATGAGAAGAGGGCAAGGGTTCAACAATATTCATCATGCATCCTAGAGAATGAGAAAGGATGAATAAAATGGAACGTGTTGGACAGGGAAGACAGCTACATACCTGCTTTACAGGAGTGCCACAATTACAGTGCAAGAGCAGCAGCTGAGGAAGCATTTTCATTCGAAGTCCCTATTTTCAGGTTCCTAAAAAACTTCTAGCAAATAGAGCCCTGAGAATGCCTAACTTGAACATTTATTCACCTTCCCTCATATCTGAAAAATTTCTTTCTATTGTGTCAGTCCCACTGGCAGGAAAGAGGTGAACACAGCTTCCCCAGATCCATTCCCTGCCACGGTCAAGACAAAAGGTTCATAAGAAATGAGGCAAAGTGTGCCAAGCCTGTACTGATCTAGTCCTGAATTCTGATCCTCATGTGATAGCATCTTCTGCTACTGCCTAACTTCTGGGGAGGCCTCATTAAATTTAATATTCTCTCATTCTGAAGCTGGAACTGGGTATTCAGTTTAGACTTATAGATAAAACAGTCTTTAATACATTGTGTCTTTTATCATTATTGTAACACACTCACATTTTCCTTCTCAGCCATGTATCGAAGAATAAGTCCCAGGACTTCTGCTGCAGCTGCATAAACTTCCTTATACCTTATTAAGGACATGTTATTGGCCAAAGCCTGAAAGTACCTAGCATACAAAGGAAATCAATTGTGATCTATTCACCTTAGTATTTGATTTTCCATTAAAATCAGATATCTAGGAAACTCTAAAAATATTCTCTGCCCCTTTCCATTTCATGCATTCACATTCATAGTCTTAATTGCAGTCTTTGCGGCGCTATTACACTAACAACCCATAGCCATGAATGTTTCAGAGCATCACAACACTTCGCCTTTGAATTTTTGGGTACAGTGGGATCTGGAGTGCCACAAATACCCGTTTCGCTACTCTTGACTCCACTCTGTGCCAAAGAGCTCAACATCTGTAAAAGCAGTGGTCACAATAGGGCCCAGGGCAGATATAGCTACACCCCGGCCAGTTCACTTCCTAAAGTAAGGAACAGCTTCAGAGTTAGCTGTAGCAACCCACTCGACACAGGAGTTTAGGGGCAGTGGTGAGGCCAGAAAGAGTCAAGAAGATCCAAGAGGTGAGCATTCCAAATCCTACCCTCCATGCTTCCAACATCCTTCTTGGTCAACTTATTGTAAGGTTTATAATAAAAAATTAACGCTCTGAATAGACATGCTTCTCACCTCACGCTGTCTATTTCACACTTTGGGTCATAGGGAGACAAGTTGTTAGCAAGAACGATACCTAACAACTGAATTCCCACTGAGTTGTCCTTTGTATTAGGATCGCCACCAGAAAATTGTTCAAATATTAACCTGCAGCACAAGAATGTAAAAAGGTGCATGTGACAGAGTACATGCTAAAGACAGTACAAATCTGGTGAAAGTGACTGTGGCTACATGAACAATACTTTATTAGGAATGCATATAGTATAAAATGTTTGTAAATTCCCAGAAATTATACCCCCCACAAAACTTTCACCCTTTGATTTCTGTGTTCTACCCTCAACGACTAAACACCAGCTGCTAACTCAGTGGTGCAAAAACAGACAAAAAATCCTCTCAGTAGTTTCTCCTGCCTTCTGCTCTCTCATTGCATAGGGCCCATTGTAATTCTTATCTATCCAGGATTCTTGCAGCATATGTTGCGTGTGTCGCTGCCTCTGCAATTTTGGTGTTAACAAATGACAGAAATGCAGGTGAATTTACGAGAGAGAGAGTGTGTGTGTGTGTGCGCGTGTGTGTGCGTGTGTGTGTGCACGCGCGCGCGCAGCTGGCTAGAGCAATAAGATTTGTTTTTAAAAAATGGTTAGTTGGTCAAAAAGCCACTAAAATCTATGTATAATCCTGGATTGAGCTACTGTTAGCCAGAAGCATTACCACTTGAAGAATTACAGATGCCTCACTACTGCCTGTGAAAGGACCAGATCCTCAGACCATCTGCAAGTTTTTTGTGTTACAGTTTGAAAACCACTGGGTTAACCCTTTCACCTCTGCATAGCTAAGGTCACATTTTCCTTACATTATTTTTATACTGAGAAATACTACCTGTATGGTATGGAGAGAGAATCCTTCCAGCACTCCACAACTGTCTTTATAATTTCCAAGTTGTGTCTGAACACTGCTCTTTTCTGGTGAAATACATTCTTCATCAAGAATTCAAGTAATCTGTTTGCCAGTATCTCATCTTTAATATTCCCCTAATATGAAAGAACAAAAAGCAATATGGTAATTCTGTATAAAACAATATTTTTGTTCTTAATCTGAACGCACAGAACAGTTTCATTCTTCACTGGTTTAATGTTTAAAACAGGACTGTGAATTCTCAAGTTAGCTAACACAATGTGGGATATGAGTTTGCAATCCGTGTATACAAGGATAAGTCATGTTCAGCAATATAAGTTTGTAGGGAAGTCAAGCTTGGAATTCACCAGAACTTTGTGGTGACTTTATATAGGAGAGTCCTGCCATTTTGTTATGAAAAGAGGTGAAAGTCCATACTTTGAACTATAGCAGCTGGGCTAACTAATCCACTATATGTGCAGTATCCCTCATACAACCAACGAAACTGTTCCATGCAAATTATCTGTAGAGTAATGGTGGTGATGTATGACATCACAGTGGTCTAGGATTCTTGGCATGGAAAAAGATAACATCCAATTTTTAAACTCTGGGTAACAGACCCACAAATCCCAGTGATGATTGAATGTGGTGATATTCTGAATAAAAAGTGCTCTAAACCATGCTAGTGACTGTTCCACTGACTCAAAAGAAGTTCTAGACTTCAGAGTGACACAGAGTAACTACCTAGGCATCTTATTACAATTAGCAAACTGACTGTCCAAAAGGCACTAGTAAGTTATACCAGTACTGATAATTCTTTTGGGGGAAAGAACTATGAAAGTAGCACTAACTTTAACCATCAGTCTAAATATTACAAGACAACATGACAGGATGTAGATTTTTGAGTCCATTAATACATTTCTAAGGTACGTTGTGGACTTGTGCATTCCATAACTTAAGGTGTCCATTAGTGGACCAATAAGAAAGAACCTGGAGGATCCCATGCTCAGAAAGTTACTTACAGTGTTGCCAGAGAGATTGATTTAATTAATGAACTAAACTTGCTTCTTATTAAACTGATCTAGTTATTTACAGTGGTTAATGATTAAAGCAGCACTGAGGAAAGATCAATAAAACAATCAAGTACATCATTCCATTAAAATAGGGAAAGAACAAGTTAACAATTACTCAGACAAGCTAGATGTCTTCAAGCCACCAGGGCCTGATTAAATAAATCCTATAATACTCAAAGAGCTGATATCTGAGCCACTAGCAATTATCTTTGAAAAGTCATGGAAGATGGGAGAGATTCCAGAGGACTGGGGGAAAGGACAAATATAGTGCCAATCTATAAAAAGGGGAATAAGGACAACCTGGGGAATTACAGACCAGTCATCTTAACTTCAGCATCCAGAAAGATATGGAGCAAATAATTATGCAATTAATTTGCAAACAACTAGAAGATACTAAGGTGATAAGTAACTGTCAGCATGGAGTTGACAAGAACAAATCATGTCAAACCAACCAAATAGCTTTTTTTGAAAGGGTAGCAAGCCTTGTAGATGGGAGGCAGCAGTAGATGTGGTATCTCTTAACTTTAGTAAGGCTTTTGATACTGTCTCGCATGACCTTTTCATAAACAAACTAGGAAAATACAACCTAGATTGAGCTACTAGAAGGCGGGTGCATAAAATCGATTGGAAAACTGTTCCCAGAAAGTAGTTATAGTGGTTCACAGTAAAGTTGGAAGGGCATATCAACTGGGGTCCTGCAGGGTGCGGTTCTGTTCAACATCTTCATTAATGATTTAGATAATGGCATAGAGCGTATACTTATAAACTTTGCAGATGATACCAAGCTGAGAGAGGTTGCAAGAGATTTGAAGAATAGGTTTAAAATTCAAAATGATTTAATTCGCCCTGAACCCCGAGGCTTCCAGCCGCCTCTGCAGCTGGGAGCTCTGGGGTGATTTAAAGGCCCTGGGGCTCCTAGCCACAGCTGGAGCCCCAGGGTCTTTAAATCTTGAAAGGCCCCGCCTCTTCCAGTTGAGGTCATGCCTCACCCAGGACTCTGGCATACCGGTAAGTCCTTTAAGTTACTTTCATCCCTGAGTTGCACATATATAAAATGAGAAATGACTGACTAAGGAGGAGTACTGTGAAATGGGATCTGGGGGTCATAGTGAATCACAAGCTAAATAAGAGTCAATGGTGTAACAAAAAAAGTTGCAAAAACAACTGTTGCAAAAAAAGCAAACATCATTCTAGGATGTATTAGCAGGAGTGTTGTAAGCAAGACACAAGAAGTTAATTCTTTTACTCTACTCCATGCTGATTAGGCCTCAACTCAAGTACTGTGTCCAGTTCTGGATGACATGTTTTGAGAAAGATATGGATGAAATGGAAAGAGTCCAGAGGGGACTCAGATATTGGCAATGGCATGCTGCTTATTAAACAACATTTTTTGGAAGAGACACCACCTGCAGGCAGCTTTGTGGGGCTGTAACCAGGGGAAAAAGTGCAGAGATGTGCCTTGCCATGCTGCAGACCTGCAAACCTGCCTCTGGCCAGTGCTCAACCCATTCTAGGGCTTCCTTCTGGGGCTGCAGCACCAGAAACCTGCCTGTTCATACAGGAGGTAAGGGACTGCAGGCTGGAAACAGAGTAGAGGCTGAAACCTGCAACCTGGAGCTTCACAGTATCTCTCCCTGTGCTCCCCAGGCTGCTCCGCGCTGCAGGGTTTCATGCAGAGAAGAAAGCGCTAGGACACGCTGAATCCTGATTCCCAGATAATGGAGAAAGAGGTGCAGTGCAGCCCTATGGGCTTCCAGCACCAAGGCTCCCCACAGAAAACCCCACCATCGGGGAGAAAAGCCCCTTCCTCATTGCTGCCCTGCACACAGGCAGGTTGCAAGGCTACAGCCATGGAAGGCATGTCCCAGCTCTTCCTTCCCTGGCTACTGCCCCAAAAACCTGTTTCTGCTTATTTGCAAATGATGGCTAATAGCAGCTTTTTACTGACAACCCATAGGTTGCAAGTGAAGTCTACTGTAATTAAACGTGTTCCAGATTTCCTTACTTTGGGAGCCGCTACACTAGTCCAGGAAAGCAGAGTAACTACTATCTCCACCACCATGTAATGAATTCCTTCTCCTCCATTATCCCTAGAAACAACAAGCTGCAGTAAGGGACCAAGCCATTGTCTTGCATAAGGTCGGAAAACCTAAGAGAAATAAAGAACAGTCATCTATACAAACCTACTATGCAAGAAGCATTTATGCATCACATTCTTACAGGAATAGTTATTTTTTTACATAAGAACACAAAAATGGCCATACTAGGTCAGAACAATGGTTCATCTGGCCCATCATTCTGTCTTCTAACTGTGGCCAGTGCTCAATGCTTCAGAGAGAATGAACAGGACAATTATCAAGTGATCCATCCCCTGTTGTCCAGGTCCAACTTCTGGTAGTCAGACATTCAGAAACAGCCTTCTCTGTAAAGTTTTTGCCTAACACTGAACAAAGTCCTCATGATAGTAATTTCAAAAGCTCCTAAAGAAAATTTCCCCATTGATAAATTAGTTACACACCCTGTTTGTATTTCTGTGTGCAAGCCTTCAAAAGTCAAGTTCGCTATTACTGGCAAAGCACATGATTTCTTCCACTGGAGCCCATCTATCAGCTTTCCATACACTAAGTCTGACCCATGGAAGCCAGCAGGGCCAGCTCCAGGCACCAGCTCAGCAAGCAGGTGCTTGGGGCGGCCAAGGGGAAGGGGCGGCATGTCGGGCTCAATGGTGGCGGGTCCTTCAGTCCCTCTCGGAGGGAAGGCCCAGCCACACAAGTGCTGTCGAAGAAGAAAGCGGTGTGGTGGAGCTGCCGCCGATTGCAGCTTTTTTTTTTTTTTCTTCTCGCTGCTTGGGGCGGCAAAAACCCTAGAGCTGGCCCTGGAAGTCAGAATAGTAACTCACTCATCCAGAATGAACAAGCAAGCGAGTGCACGCACACAGGCATGCACACACAGGCGCACATACACTTCTCATTTAGCTTTTAATGTCAAAAGCTGCTACTCTGTCACCAGATTAATACTAAGCTATTTTGAAAACAGTACTGACTGATAATTCACTGAATTGCAGCAATTTCATTTAAGATCTGATATACAATGCAATCGGATGGCATGATTCATTTGGTCAATAATACATTGTTTTAAAGAGAGTGGCTGAAGTAGGATGGAAACATTTTACACCTGAAATAGAGGAAGAAAGAACATTTCCATAGAGTCACTACAGACCTCAATCAGTGACTATACATCTTTACATTCTGTTGCAATTAGAGCTGTACAAAACTCTGGAGTTTTGGTTCACAGGAGTTGCTAAAACTCATTTGAACCAACTAATACCACACGGTTTTCACCTGAAGCATAAGCCAGGAACGCCCTCCCTTCAATAGGTCTAGTAACCAAAGCTGAATTTAGGAAAGGTTTAGCTGGTGTGGGGTTTTGTTCTGAAAGGGTTACACAGCTGAAGTTGTAATCAATTTATGATAATATTTTACTATAGAGACAGAACGTGCTACAATTTAAAAGAAAAAAATCACTCACTTCCTCAGTATTAACAACAAGTTTTGCTAAGAATAGGCGAATATTTAGTGGCACAGATGGATTCCCCAGTTTGCCATGTATAAACTTCATCCATGGAGGAAGGTCTCGTGGAACTATTCCCTGAAATCAAAATTAAATAGGTCACTTGAAATACATATAACTCAAGATTACCACAGGTTTTATTCTATTACACTAAGGACTGATAGCAACAAAAGTTACAAAACAAGATTTCCATTATAACCCCCTTTCTTGAGTTTAAAAAGTCATAGAAATATAGGACTGCAAGGGACTTTGGGAGGTTATCTAGTCCATCCCCCTGCGTCGAGTCACAGCCAAGTGCACCTAGACCATCCCTGACAGATATTGGTCTAATCTGTTAAAAACTTCCCATGACAGGGATTCCACAACTTCAATCAGCAACCTATTCCAATGCTTACCTATCTTCTTAAACTAGAGAGGTGCTAAGACGGGAACCAATACTGACCTCATCTACTTTGGGTGTAATCTGATTTCTCTGCATATGTTTAATCAGGGTCGTCATAGAGGCCATACATTCATGCTGATTGAGCTCATCCATCTCCAGTTCCATCAGATCATCTGGATCCATGGATTCTGTAGGTTCCTGTCAAAACAGGGAGAGCCAGTTAATCATGAGGGGCTCTATTCACCATTTTTTAAAAGCCATAATTATACCACTTGTTATGCTGGTTTTCTGGTCAAGCCTATACAAACTGTATTACAATAATAAAATTGTATTCAACAATATTTAAACAAGAAATAGGTCAAATATGTTATTCAAACCAAAAGCTCCCCACCAAACATAGGAACTAATTTTGCACATCTCCAAATCTCTGTGTCTAAGGGTGCCAGCTGCATGTCACTCTGACTCAGATATGTAAAAAAGAGTATGGCGGCAATAATCTGAAATGTAAAAATTAATTGGCCTCCACGGAAGCTGTAATTCCACTTCACAGCTGAGAGTGCCACCACCATACACCTTCCTCAAGACTTCATGCATTTTCCCTAAATTTTACTCCCAAACTATTTGTAAAGTAATTAATCTCTGATGAATTCAGAGGCTGTTTTCCAGTGAGGGCCACCATAGCCATTATACTTCCCAGATGAGACCTCATTTGACAGTAAAAAACAAATAAAAATTTGACTTCACCATTACAAAGAAGTGGAAATCAGAATTCTTTGAAATTGCTTATGGCAAGTTCTTTAATTACAATAAAATTTTGGTTAATTTAAGTCAACTGATAAAATATCCTCCTCACTACAAAATATGAAAAGAGTTAGTTATCTGATATTAGATAACATAATTATTTTGATAGATCTTGCTTCAAACACCGATGATACCTGGATGACCAATGTTTTTAAAACGGTGAAGATGACTCTTTCAATCTTACTTTCAATATGGCAACCTCTTGCCTAAGGGTATGTCTACACTACGAAATTAGTTCGATTTAATCGAAGTGGATTTTTTAGAAATCAATTTGATATTGTCATTTGTGTGCGTCCCCACTAAGCGCATTAAGTCGGCGGTGTGCGTCCACAGTACTGAGGCTAGCATTGACTTTTGGAGCGTTGCACTGAGGGTAGCTATCCCACAGTTCCTGCAGTCTCCATCCCTCACTGGAATTCTGGGTTGTGCTCCCAATGCCTGATGGGGCAAAAACATTGTCGCAGTTCTGGGTACATGTCCTCAGCACCCCCCCCCGCCCCCCGCCGCATGAAAGCAACGGCAAAAAATCATTCCTCGCCTTTTTTCCTGGGTTACCCACGCAGACGACATACCACAGCAAGCATGGAGTACGGTGACAGTGAGCTGACCGGGCATCAACTGGGTGCTGCTGACAGACGCGGTACTGAAGTGCTACGTAGTAGCAGCTCCTTGCCATTGCAAGTCGGCAAAGACTGTTACCAGTCATACTGTACCATCTGCTGCTGTCTCCTGGTTGCTCCTGGCCAGCCTCGTTGAGGTCAGCCAGGAGTGCCTAGGCAGACATGGGTGCTCCTGGCTGGCCTTAGTGAGGTAGGTCAAGGACGCTTGGGCAGACATGGGAATACTCCCCAGGTCATTCTCTTCTTCAAGTTTTGTCTAATGAAGATTCAGTCCTGCCTGGAATATCAGGCAAGCCTACTAAAGAACCAGAGAGGCAAACGGCCATAAACCAAAAGGGGTACTTTTCAGTGGTGCTGCAAGCACTGGTGGATAACAAGGGACATTTCACCAACATCAACGTGGGATGGCCGGGAAAGGTACATGACATTCGCATCTTTAGGAACTCTGGTCTGTGTCAATGGCTGGAGCAAGGAACTTGCTTTCCAGACCAGAAAATAACCATTGGGGATGTTGAAATGCCTATAGTTATCCTTGGGGACCCAGCCTACTCCTTAATGTCATTGCTTGTGAAGCCATACACAGGCAGCCTGGACAGTAGTCAGGAGCTGTTCAACTATAGGCTGAGCAAGTGCAGAATGGTGGTAGAATATGCATTTGGACATTTAAAAGTGTACTGATGCGGTTTACTGACTCGGTTAGACCTCAGCGAAACCAATATTCCCATCGTTATTACTGCTTGCTGTGTGCTCCACAATATCTGAGAGAGTAAGGGGGAGATGTTTTATGGAGGGGTAGGAGGTTTGAGGCAAATCGCCTCGCCGGTGATTACACGCAGCCCGACACCAGGGCAATTAGAAGAGCACAGCAGAGAGCGGTGCGCATCAGAGAAGCTCTGAAAACCAGTTTCATGACTGGTCAGGGGGCTACGGTGTGAAAGTTCTGTTTGTTTCTCCTTGATAAAAACCTGCCCCTCTTGGTTCTCTCTACTTCCCTGTAAATAAACCACCCTTCTCCTCCCCACTTTGATCACCGCTTGCAGAGGCAATAAAATCATTGTTGTTCAAAATTCATGCATTCTTTATTACTTTGTCACACAAATGGGGGGATAACTGCCAAGGTAGCCCGGAGGGATGGGGGAGGAGGGGAGAACAAGGCCACACTGCACTTCAAAACTTCTTGAATGTCAGCTTTCTGTTGCTTGGGCAGTCCTCTGAGGTGGAGTGGTTGGGTGGCTGGAGGTCCCCTCATCGCATTCTTGAGTGTCTGGGTGAGGAGGCTATGGAACTTGGGGAGGAGGGTGGTTGGTCACACAAGGGCTGCAGTGGTGGTCTGTGTTCCTCCTGCTGCCTGTCCTGCTCAACAATACGCCGGAGAATATGAGTTTGATCCTCGAGTAGCCTGAGCATTGCTTCCTGCCTCCTTACATCACGCTGACACCACATCTCCTCTCGCTGGTGCCTCCTGTCCTCTCGCTCATTTTGTGATTTCCTGCACTCTGACACTGTCTGCCTCCATGCATTCTGCTGGGCTCTTTCACTGTGGGAGGACTGCATGAGCTCAGAGAACATGTAATCATGAGTACCTTTTTTTTTGCTTTCTAATCTTCACTAGCCTCTGGGATGGAGACGATACAGCGAGCGTTGAAACATTTGCAGCTGCAGGAGGAATAAAAGGGAGAGTAGTATTTAAAAAGACATTTTAGAGAACAATGGGTACACTCTTCCATGGTGAACCAAGCTCTTAACATTACATAGCATCTGTATTTTCTTTACAAGGTCACATTTTGATTCTTATATTGAGGGCCTGCAGGTTTGGTGCGAGAGATCAGACATGCAGCGCCGGCAGGCAACAGAATTTGGCTTGCAGGCAGCCATGGTAAGCGACAGTCTTTTGACTTCTTTAACCTTCATAACACGTGGGAATGGTTTCAAACAGCAGCACCCTCATGTCCCATACCAAGCACTCATTGGGTTGGCCATTTAAAAGGAGGAGCTGCAGTTTTCAGGTTAACGTGCAGCAGAAACCCAACTAAAGCCCTTCACCCAACCCTATTTCCTGGGATGATTGCTTCACCCCGCACTGTGTAGCGCACAGCAGGGACAATTTCTGTTCAGCCACAGGCAAACAATCCAGCAGGAACAGCCACCTCTGAATGTCCCCTTAATAAAATTCCCCTATTTCAACCCAGGTGACCATGAATGATACCACTCTCCTGAGTATAACATAGAGAGATAAAGAACAGAAGTTGCTTGAATGCCAGCAAACACCGGGAACATACGCTGCCATGCTTTGTTATGCAATGATTCCAGACTACGTGCTACTGGCCTGGCATGGTAATGGAGGACGGAATAAGGCTGCCCTCCCCAGAAACCTTTTGCAAAGGCTTTGAGAGTACACCCAGGAGAGCTTCACTGAGATGTCCCTGGAGATTTCCGCTCCATCCCGATACACGGTAACAGACTTTTCCAGTAGCTGTACTGGCCGCAAATGCATCCCAACTCTCCAGGGCAAATTAATCATTAAACTCGCCTGCTTTAAAACTATGTACAATATTTACAAAGGCACACTCACCAGAGGTGCATTCACTTTCTTCAAGGTCCGTGAGCCTGCCTTGGGTGGGTTGGGAGGGTACTGGCTCCAGGGTGATAAACAGTCCCTGGCTGTCAGGAAAAACGTTTTCTTCATTTCCTTGCTGGGTGATAACTTCAAGATTCTCCTCCTCCTCCCCTAAATCTGCATTCTTGTTGCATGAGAGTCCATTAACGGAGTCAAAGCACACTGGTGGGGTCGTTGTAGGGGCACCACCTAGAATGGCATGCAGCTCATCATAGAAGCAACATGTCTGGGTCTCTGCCCTGGAGTGGCCGTGTGGGTTTTTTGGTAGGCTTGCCTCAGCTCCTTAAGTTTCACGTGGCACTGCTGCGGGTCCCTGTTATGGCCTCTGTCCTTCATGCCCTTTGAGACTTTTTCAAATATTCCAGCATTTCATCTTTTAGAACGGAGTTCTGATAGCACAGATTTGTTTCCCCATACAGCGATCAGATCCAGTACCTCCCGTTCGGTCCATGCTGGAGCTCTTCTGCGATTCTAGAACTCCATGGTCACCTGTGCTGATGAGCTCTGAATGCTGGACAAACAGGAAATGAAATTCAAAAGTTCATGGGGCTTTTCCTATCTACTTGGCCAGTGCATCAGAATTAAGAGTGCTGTCTAGAGCAGTCACAATGGAGCACTCTGGGATGGGCTCCTGGAGGCCAATACTGTTGAACTGCGTCCAGCAAGGTCAATTTCAGTGTTAATCCCCTCGTCAGGTAGGAGTACTGAAATAGATTTTAACAGCCATTTAAGTCGACAGAAATGGCTTCATTGTGTGGAAGGGTGCAGGGAAAAATCGATCTGACGCTACTAAATTTGACCTAAACTCGTAGTGTAGACCAAGGCTAAGTGTTAAAGGGCCACCGTCAACATCAAGTCAGGCTTATATAGGAACATACTGCTGCAAGCAATACATAAGACACTATATGAGCACAAGAGTAAATTCAAAATAATACTGTTCTCTCTCTTTTGTTCAGTTTATTGTGTACATTCGATACCAACTGTCCAGTTTCAGTGTTTTCCCTACATAATCACTCATTCGTGTGTGTTGTTTCTGTGGATCTTTCACATAGTAAAAGTAAAGCAGGAGGTGGGAAATAGGAATCTGACTAGTAAACAAAAAATGTCAAGGGAACTCAGGCACAGATGTAAATTATAAAACCACTTTAAATCTACCCAAATTCAGAAAAAAGTACAGAAGACAGTGGCCCTGTAACCTATATTATATTTAAGATACTTCTAAAAAATATTTTAGTAATGGATTTTTCTTTGTACTTTGATTCGGTGATTTAGAAACCCTGTACTATAGTTCCCCTTCAACAAAGCAAGTCCTCTGCCTTTGTGAGCAAGTCTCCACCTTCAAATTAAAGGAAGATTAAATAAATTCTAAAACAGAGTAGAGGGACTCAGATTGACGGCAAAAAATACTGTACTGCCAATGTGTGCGTCTGTCTATAAGGGAGCCCAAGGAATACCTCAGAGGCTCCATAAAGGGCTAAGTTTGATCTGTACAACTTCCCTCTATCCTACTTTCCTGTGACTCAAAAGGCTAAACAAGGCCTCTCGTGCTGCATCTGTTCAGCCAATGGGGCATCCTACTGTAAGGAAAGAGGCTCCCCTTCTATTCCAGAAGCTGAATAACCCACCTCTTCACAATCTGAACTCTGGTCTCTTGCAAAGCAACATACATAGTACTAATAGGCTAACCTATATCGATTATTTTTTTAGACAACGGATTTGTTCTTTAAAGGCCAGGCCTACCAACACTCAAGGATTAAGGAAACCAATCTTTATTAGCCAGTATGTCCAAAATCTTCATTTTAACATCAATACATTCAAATAACGTATCTCCTATATCACACTTATCAGTGCTTCTCTGACACCTTTTCCCAGTTGTCAGAATATTCTTCTCAGACAATAATCCAATTGTACATTTCTCTTCTCAACACTGTGCTCCAGCAGAGGGGCTGATGCTCTTCTGTCTCATTCTGATAGCATTTTAACCCTTTTCCTTCTTCTACCGACTACTTCACAACTGAATAATAACTAATGATATATTCTTATCCGACATTCTGTAAGTTTACAGGCTAGTTTTCAAAATGTAAAAAGTTCGTTTGCATTGTCAAACCCACAAAAGTCACTCTTTTCCCTGTACTTTTTTTTAAAAGTTTTTTTTTTTTAAACAGTAAGGATTTTTAATTGTAGAAAAATATATATATTACTGACCACAGGAAGTACTAACATTTTTCTAATAGTCAAAATAAGACTTGGAGCCATCACCATCATTTCATGTTAACGTGCAAGTTTATATTGTTTAAGAGTACAGCAAGACAATATATCAACAATGCAAGGCCTCTGCCTTCGTGAGCAAGTCTTCACCTTCACATTAAAGGAAGATTAAATAAATTCGATAACAGAGTAGAAGGACCCAGACTGATGGCAAAAAACACTTGCTCTGATGCCTCAAGCTTCCCATTAAAGACAGACTTACCTATAGACAACTACTGTATCCAATATTTACTCCCATTGAACCTTTCACCTTTCCCAGCACAACATATACATTAACTAAAAGAGCAAGTTTCATGTACAAGTTTACTGAGAGTTTTAGAATAGTGACACTCTTGTTTCTCCACACAGTATACATCTCTAATCACCTTTCTCCTGAAGTGTATACTGGTAGCTGTAGGGTCTTGTGAGTTATAAGAAAAACTTTGGACTCCAGTTGAGAAATCAAATTGGCTCATTTCCTCACTCAGACTGCTGTCTACCATATAAGATGCAGAAGGCAAATACTGAGGCTCATCTAAACAAGAAAAATAATCTACTGTTAATCATAACACTAATTAGAGTGAAAGCTGTCTTCAGTGACTACTCAAGAAAAATAACAAAATTTGGTTGCTTAACCAAGGAGGTATTCTAATGAAAGCTAGACCAAGTACAGTGTCTGTTTTTATTTGCATCTGGAACAGTAGTGAGCACATCAGTGGCACTTTTATAAAGGTGGTCACTTGTCCAGGTTTCACTATAAGGAACAGGCCTGTTAACAAATATGATGAATTGGTCTCTCTTTGTATAATTCCTCCACAGATGTAACAAATTTTCTACACATTTATATCGGTTAGCAATTCGTAGTTTCTTGCACTTCAGTATTAGAAAGGCATGGAATGGATCACTTCCCCAGAAAAATAAAACATACTGGAGTGGGAAAATGTTTACTAAATGGTTTCAGATGATGTTAAAATGCAAAAATGCAGTCTCAGTTAGCAATTCTTATACAGTTGTCTGTTTTCTTGGGGCTGTTGAGAAAGAGGAAGGAAATCATACTTTACATGGTCCCATTCTAATTACTGAAAAAAACAGCTTCAGGGCCTCGTGCAGTCAGAAGATGCACAGGCACTGCCACCTGTAGGATCAGCTGCAATTTAGACACAATAATCAGCTTTTCTAGATGCATCTCTACTAAAATCAGCACATTCTATATAAGTGCAACGCAATGGTGAATTGTACATTTAAGGGGAAAAAAAGATAGAAAATTTTAATCATTATAAATGTATGTCATACCTGAGTCCCTATTTACTGCATCCCTGGCTTCCTTCCTAATAGTAATATACTTTTTCTTCCTTTCCATAGGCACCTAGAACACCAACGAAAATATGAGCTTTGAAATTAGTTAAATTTGGTTTTCAAAAAATAACTAGCTGATAAAAGTAAGAGTTCTATTTTGAGTATCTTTTACAAAAAGATTAAATAAAGAATTATATTTATTATCTAGCAAACTCGATAGAACTTTTATTTGTAACATAGCTTTTTAACCAATGCGGGGGGATAAAGTATTCAAGCTATATAAAACGAACAGGAGTTCCAACTTATAAATGCTAATAATCAGTATTACAGAATATATCATATCAGCTGAACTTATGACACTAGAAATGATTTATCTTTGGAATAAATCTGCCAAAACACCACATTAAATGTGTACATCCGACTTGTGCTTTTCATTCCTTGGACTTGGGATTTTCCAGAGACACTGGGATTTTACTATGCAAACTACATAACATTCTAAAGGGTCAGAGATCTCCACTGGTATTTGTCATGGTTTCAAACAGTATCATTTCTTTCTATGCATAATTATGTAACACACACACAGAGCTATGCAATGATTATATAGTATTAAAAGCAATGGCCATTTTCACTGTATTACAATAAAGCACAGAACTTACCTCAACTTCAACAGGAAACGAATACTGGTGCTTCAGATCTAGCAAGTTTTCTAAAATAAACAAGTTCTGTGAAACAAAGCAATTTGGAAAAAAATTAACATACTGTAAACAATAGCTGGGGGACTAGCAACATTTTATTCAAAAGACAACAGTCTATTTCAAATTACCATACAAAATAAGGGATAGTCCATTCCATTACACTCATTTATGAGAAATTACCATTATGCAGACATCTAAGAACAAGTTACTTTAGCTACTTTAAAAGAGTAAGCAAAGCCCTTAACATTATTTTATTCAAGAATATTTCAAAAGGTTGAAGGGCTTTTGTAATATTTAAGCACTTTCCATAACTAGTGATTGAGATAGAGTAGAGGAGATGAATATTGTTACTGTACCCTCACTCAATCATATGCAAAACCTCCAGCAGTGATTCAATTGCCATGCAGGATCAAAGAAAGCCATCTACATAGAATCATAGGACGGGAGGGGACCTCAGATCTTCTGGTCCAATCCCCTGCACTCAAGGCAGGACTAAGTATTATCTAGGGCTGGTCTACACTATGGGGAAAAATCAGTCTCAGATACGCAACTTCAGCTACGTGAATAACGTTGCTGAAGTCGAAGTATCTAAGATCGAATTACTCACGTCCTCACAGCACGGGATCAATGTCCGCGGCTCCCCATGTCGACTCCGCAACTCCATTCGGGTTGGTGGAGTTCCGGAATCAATATAAGCGCATTCTGGGATCGATATATCGTGTCTAGATGAGACGCAATATATCAATCCCCGAGCTATCGATTGCTACCCGCTGATACGGCGGGTAGTGAAGATCTAGCCCTAGACTAGACAGGTATGTGTCTAACCTGCTCTTAAAACCTCCAGTGATGGAGATTCCACATCATCCCTAGACAATTCGTTCCAGTGCTTAACTATCATGACAGTTAGGAAGTTTTTCCTAATGTCCAACCTAAACTTCACTTGCTGCAATTTAAGCCCATTGCATCTTGTCCGAACCTTTGAGATTAACAAGAACAATTTTTCACCCTCCTCCCTGTAACAACGTTTTATGTACCAGAAAACTGATATTCTGCCCCCTCCCTCAGTCTTCTCTTCTCCAGACTAAACAAACTCATTTTTTTCAATCTTCTCTCATAGGTCACGTTTACTAGACCTTTAATCATTTTTGTTGCTTTTCTCTGGACTGTCTCCAATTTGTCCACATCTTTCCCGAAATGTAGGTGCCCAGAACTGGACACAATACTCCAGCTGAGTCCTCCCTGCTTGTTTCCTCTCTCAGTTTCTTACATAACAGCATTATATAGGTTCAATTCTTGGGTTAAAAAGTACAAACTTTCAATTAGTGTCCAAAATATGCTGTATGGACCTTGCAGACCTTTGACATGACAGTAGCCTCCTCATTAAATCTCACCTTTTCCGGTTTTTCTGTGAAGAGAAAACCTTGGTAGAATTTACTTTCAGTGAAGACACAACTGATGACAGCAATGGCACAGTTATATGCAGCACAATGGTACTGTCTCCTCTTCTCCAACAGCTGACTCTCACCAGCCATGTTTTCTGTAAATGCATCATAGCATGACCTTTAAAACAAAACAGGCCAGAAAATATTGTCAAAATCTTTTTTAGAAGGCCATATAGAGTCCAATCCACAGGCCAATGAAAATCAACAGAAAGACTTCCATAGGCTTTGCATCGATGTCATAGCACAGCCTACTGATGCACATCTCAAATATTAATTTGCGTTTAAGTCTTCTCATAGAAATATTTTATTAAAATTGAATCAGCAGCACTACTGAAGCCAAACATTAACTGGTATTTCCACAGTGATCCGCAATGCTAGGGATCTAATACTTTGACGAGTTGAAAACAGACAGAGAACATTTTAGAGACAAGCTCTCAATCCATATCGGAGACTTTCACATACCTCTTATCTATCAAACTATGTGCAAACAGGCCAGGCTGGCTATATATAATAGATTAGCAAAATTATACAAACGATCTAGACTCTCTCAGTGATAAGCCACAGTAAAAGATAAGGGAAATCCACTGAGTCATTTTAAAAGATGCTGAGTCTCACATCTTTCATTAATAAACAAACCAAACAAAACCCTCAGCTGTCACAAACACACCCATGAAAAAAGTGGCACCTACTCTGACAGAAAAGTACTCCAGTTTTTATATCTGAACATCCTCACAACCAGGCATAAATTCAATTCAACACCTTATACTGTGGTTTAAACCAAAACTCAGTTTTCAAATTAATTTTTTCCTTGAATATAATGAACTTTTGCTTTAAACTGCATCTTTATAAAAAATATCTGGCACGAAGACAAAATCGGTAGCAAACAAGTTTATGGAACAATGAGAGCCTTACTTTATTAGTGTCTTGGTAAGTTCATTTCCTTCTACATTTGTGGATCCCTGGTAAGCCTGGTTAATTCTAGAGTCCTTGGAGTAAATATCCTCTTTTGAGAGACGGGAGTACATCACTTCCAAAATCTTATAATACCCCATTTTCTTGGTGATTTGTGTATCAAAAGCAGATTCATTTGACTAAAAACAAAACATGTACAGAAGAAAAGATCACTTAGCTTTTGTCCTTGCAATGGATCTCCAAAAGCTACTCAGTAGAAACTAAACTCTATTTTTTTATTCTACCTACCATATTCTAAAACTAAAATTCCATATCAAAAGTCTCACTGCATAATGTTAAAAATAAACATCCAGACACTAACTACTTTTCATGATAAAATAAAATGTCAATTTTAATTTAAAATTTAATGAGTGCATCTTAAATATTTCTTTGAAGATTCCATAAACATATTTATAGAGTGCATGCAATATTCAACTATTATCCAAAATATAGCTCTAAGGTTTTGAAAAAATGCAGTACCAGTACATACACAAGAGTGCAGGAACACATAAATGCAGAAATAGAAGATTAGGAAACAGAAGAACTAGGTTTTATTTCCATTTGTACCACAGATATATCATATGACCCTGGACAAGTCACAACCTCTGTGCCCACATCCTCATCTGTAAAATGGGGAGAACAGTACTTCCTTACCTCACAGGGGTGTTGGGAGTCTTACTTAAAGGTTTGTAAAGCACTCGGATCTTTGGTTGAGATATATTATCTAAGCACAAACATTATTAAAAATATTTATCAGAAAATATGTCTATGACATTAATGATTAGTGTTCAAAAGCCCACAGCTTTAGATTTTATGGCAATCCCACTGCAGCAAAAAAGAAAAGCCTTAAGTGTAACCTGCATCTGTAACTTTTTATATCAGAGAGAAAGCGGCCCACAGAAATACAGGCTTATAATTCTATTTTTTCGCATTGCAATGAGCCTTCGTATTTATGTATTTTATTTTTAAAAATAGGACCTTGATATGATAATATAAAATAGGAGCCATAAGTGAAATCCTGTCTGCAAAGAAGTCAATGAGAGTTTCACCCTAGGATGGTCAGCACTTCGGTATTTTGAAATAAAAACAGTAAGGATTTTTAATTGTAAGGATTTTTAGTTGTAAATATATATATATATACACACACATATACATATATTACTGACCACAGGAAGTACTAACATTTTTCTAATAGTCAAAATAAGACTTGGCGCCATCGCCATCATTTCATGATCATGTGCAAGTTTACATCATTTAAGAGTACAGTAAGACAATGTATCTTATAGACAGACACACACACACAAACCCCAGTTAAGGTTAGGGCAGGATTTTGTCTTTGACAGGACTTTAAGCCTCTCTGGATATACATAGATGACACTTCTTCTCTTTTTTCATAAGCTACATATAAGTTAATATACAGTAACTTCACAGTAATAACATGTTCAGGTCAGATCCAACACACATTCAAGTCAATGCAAAGACTCACAGTGACTTTAATTTGTGCTCTGTAATGTACTCAAAACTGAAAAAAATTATCTTTATTTGACTGTTGTATTTATAGTTAAGAAAAATATAATCTGTAACATCACAGAACAATATTGGCATTTTAGAGGATTTGTTCCAACCTTAAAGAACAAATGAAGCTCACCTTTGTAAATCTGGTCTTCAGTGTATCCATGGCTTCCAACACAATTTTGCTCAAGAAATCTTTCAGTGCATCCAAGCTGCAGTGCAACAAGAGGGTGAGGAAAGAGCGATCCACAAAGGCTTGTCGAGTGGCATTTGAAAGAAGGGCTTCGCTCTGGAACATTTTGTGCACGGTGTCTAACAGCACCACTTGTTTTTCACAGCTGCTCCTAAGGAGGATGAGAATTTTAGCTGAACCACTCCTATACCAAATTTCCATTTAAATTTTTAACTCCACAACATTTACTTTTTGACTCTCTTCATCAGTCATATCAACTTGGGTTGTAATCTCAGCGGATCTCACATGGTAAGCAAGGTCATCAGCACTGGGGTGGGATACCTATGATACCCAGGTGTTGCAGGAAGCAGTTTTTGTCATTCAGTAAGTGGCATTCTGCTCTTTGGCTACATCTACACTGCACACCACTGTCGGTGCTATGTAGGGTACATTTAGCTATACTCCTCATTAAAAAGGCTGTGTCCACACTGCAGTGTGTAGCTACATGTCAATTATGAAAGGCTCTAGCAGGGTGAGACAACAGGAAAAGGCTTCAGCACCTCCCCATTGCCTCACCCTGCCCAGAATATCTCCCTGTGGTGGAGAAATGCTGGAAAAATAGCAGACTGTACAAGAGTAGCAGATTGCAGAGGCTCTGCTTTGGCTGTAGAGCAGGGTAGGCAACCTATGGCACGGGTGCCAAAGGCGGCACCCAAGCTGATTTTCAGTGACACTTACACTGCCCAGGTCCTGGTCACCGGTCTAGGGGCTCTGCATTTTAAATTTAATTTTAAATGAAGCTTCTTAAACATTTTAAAAACCTTATTTACTTTACATACAACAATAGTTTAGTTATATATTATAGACTTATGGAAAGAGACCTCCTAAAAACATTAAAATGTATTACTGGCACGCAAAACCTTAAATTACAGCGAATAAATGAAGACTCGGCACACCACTTCTGAAAGAAGAACAGGAGTACTTGTGGCACCTGAGACTAATAAATTTATTTCAGTATAAGCTTTTGTGGGCTACAGCTCACTTTTCGGATGCACGGAACGGAACACACAGACAGGAGATATTTATACATACAGAGAACAGGAAAAGGTGGAAGTACGCATACCAACTGGAAGAGGCCAATCAATTGAGATGAGCTATCATCAGCAGGAAAAAAAACCAAACCTTTTTCACTTCTGAAAGGTTGCCGACCCCTGCTGTAGAGAGTCACAGAGTATATACGCAGGTACATACCAGGTATATTCAGGCTTGTCTTTAATTGCCTAAGCAGTGCCTCATTATCTACACTGCTATCTGTACCTGCGCTGTGCGGGGGAGGAAGGGAAGCTGTGTATGTACTCTACATGATACCATAAAAAGCGTGGAGTGTAGGCAAACTTTTTGAGTCATTATTAATTCAGCAACACAGCATGCCATTTGAAGGCATTGGGTTAGTGGAGGTGCTATCTGATGGTTTATAAATGAGAGGTCCAACTCTAGACCAATTGTGGTCATGACAGATTCTACAGCATTCTACAGAACAGTATTAGTCCAAGCATTTTAGTTCAATTCCAGATTGGATAATTACATTCGGTCTACATGATCTTCCCCCTGCATTGTGAATATATGCCATGCTTTTCTTCACTTCCTATCAAGCAATAGTGCAGTGCTGCTGTGTGCTGTTAAACGGAGGCCATAATTCACCCCAAAGACAGCTGCATTTCAGTAGTAGATGACAAATCTTGTACATATGTAATTTTCAAGTGTTCTGGGAGCTTTCAGGACAAAGACCATTACATAAATTCAAAATAGTACTTGCACACATGAGCACTTGAAACACCAAACCATTAAAACCCTGTACCTAGGAAACAAATACCCAATAGCCTAGACATAGGAAGCTTGTTATGTAGAATCATAGAAGATTAGGGTTGAAAGAGACCTCAGGAGGTCATCTAGTCCAAACCCCTGCTCAAACTAAGTCATCCCAGTCAGGGCTTTGTCAAGTCGGGCCTTAAAAACCTCTAAAGATGGAGATTCCACCACCATATACAATTCTTAGAAATATTTAACAGGATTTATATTCTCCTGTCCAGTTTTGCTTAATTTTCTGAAGCAGCCTGAAAGTAAGCAATAGCATTAGCATCAATCACAAGTATAAAGAAGGCTCAAATACTGGAGTCTGATGATCCCTGGGAAAGAAGGTTAGCTGCCCAAACATACTTTGGTGACCTAACTATGCAAAAGCACAGTATCAGATTTTTCAAGATACACATAGCTATCAGTATTGAACATCTAGGCATTTAGACTCCGGTCCTCTGTGTTTATTAAAAACTCAGTTATATCTTTAATAATGTTTACAGAACATTACCTGGAAATGTGGTAGTAAGCAGATAGCAAATAAAAAAATAGAGTCCATTCGTGCACCCACCAAATCATTCACAAAGAGAGAAAACTAGAACTCTTTGAAAAGGACAGCTTTTCAAGAGTCAGCTAGGTTGGAGCTATGCTTCATTTGGTCTTTTGCTTTTTGGACAACTGGAGAGACGTACCTGATCTCCAAAGAGGAAGGAAAAGAGAAGGACTTGATTACTGCCCAGCACCTATTGGCATGGTAAATTTTGGCTTGTCAGTGATGTAGTTTTGCCACATATTGGCTGTTATTCTGGATAGTTACATAAAACTAAAAACAAACAAAACTGAAATCTGGACATAAATGAAGACTTCAAGTCAGGAAACCTTAACACACTCTTTTCTTAATACCACATTTGTAAATGATTCTTATTGTCCTAGTAAAACTCATTCCCCATAAATTTGCACAAAGTAATTATTAGTAGTCTTCTTATGAAAAATGTTAACTCTGTTAAATATACAATTGGAAGATCAACTGAACATCCCTGGGTGCATGTTTTCCAAGATGATTATCTTAATTTGAATTGTATTGGAAGAGACTCAGGGCTGGTCTACACTGAGGGAGGAAATCGATCTAAGATACGCAACTTCAGCTACGTCAAGAGCGTAGCTGAAGTCGAAGTATCTTAGGCCTAGTCTACACTACGCGTTTAAACCTACTTTAGCAGCATTAAACCGATTTAACGCTGTACCCGTCCACACAACGAGGACCTTTATATCGATATAAGGGGCTCTTTAAATCGGTTTCTGTACTCCTCCCCGACGAGAGAAGTAGCACTAAAATCGGTATTACCATATTGGATTAGGGTTAGTGTGGCTGCAAATCAATGGTATTGGTCTCCGGGCAGTATCCCACAGTGCACCACTGTGACCGCTCTGGACAGCAATCCGAACTCAGACACACTGGCCAGGTAGACAGGAAAAGCCCCGCGAACTTTTGAATTTCATTTCCTGTTTGTCCAGCTTGGAGCTCTGATCAGCACGGGTGTCGATGCAGTCCCAAATTCAAAAAGAACTCCAGCATGGACTGTACGGGAGATACTGGATCTGATCGCTGTATGGGGAGACAAATCTGTTCTATCAGAGCTCCGTTACAGAAGACGAAATGCCAAAGCATTTGAAAAAAATCTCCAGGCTATGATACAGAGTCCACAGCACAGTGCTGCGTGACATGCGTAACGGAAAGCCAAAGAATCAAATGGACACTCATAGAGGGAGGGAGGGGGTACCAAGGACTCCAGCTATCCCACAGTCCCCGCAGTCTCCGAAAAGTATTTGCATTCTTGGCTGAGCTCCCAATGCCTGTAGGGTCAAACACATTGTCCGGGGTGGTTCAGGATATATCTTGTCAATTTACTCCCCCTCCCCCTTTGTGATAGAATAGGGGGGGAAATCGTTTTTTGACTTTTTTATGACACCCAATGTATACTGCATGCTGCTGGTAGACAGGGTGCTGCAGCAGTAAACAGTAGCATCCTCTCTCCTCCCCTTCCCAGTCGCAGATGATACAGTGCAGTAGGACCGATAGCCATCCTCGTCATGAGCCCGTGAGTGCTCCTGGCTGGCCTCAGGTGAGGCCAGCCAGGGACGCCTGGGTAAAAATAGAAATGAAGTGGTCATTTTTAGGAACGAAGGATTCCCGGTCATTCCCAGTAGATGGTACAGAACGGCTGGTAACCGTCCTCATCATAGCAATTGGGGGCTGAGCTCCATCAGCCCCCTCCCTTTCATGTGTAAAGAAAAGATTCTGTACTGCTTGGACTATCGTAGCAGCTGGAGGCTGACTCCCTCTCATTTTATCTCACTAAAAAAAGTCAGTGTTTCTTATTCCTGCATTCTTTATTACTTCATCACACAAATGAGGGGGACATTGCCACAGTAGCCCAGGAAGGTTGGGGGAGGAGGGAAGCAACGGGTGGGATTGTTGCAGGGGCACCCCCCGTGAATGGCATGCAGCTCATCATTTCTGCAGAATCTGACATGGAGCAGCTGTGCTCTCTGGTACACTGGTTCTCTAGTACACTTGCCCCATATTCTAGGCAGGACTGACTCTATTTTTAGATATCATAAAGGAGGGATTGACTCGGGGAGTCATTCCCATTTTTGTCTTTGCCCCTGGCTGAGATTGGCTGGGGGCGCACCCATGACAGCAGCAGATGGTACAGAATGACAGATAACTGTCATCTCATTGCCAATTTACAATGGCACAGCAGACGGTACAGAACGACTGATAACCATCTCTGCTATCATGCAAAAGCAAACAAATGCTGCTGTGTAGCGCTGCAGTATCACCTCTGTCAGCGGCATCCAGTACATATACGGTGACAGTTAAAAAAAAGCTGAACGGGCTCCATGGTTGCCGTGCTATGGCATCTGGCAGGGCAATCCAGGGAAAAAGGGCACGAAATGATTGTCTGCCGTTGTTTTCCCAGAGGAAGGAATGAGTGACGACATTTATCCAGAACCACCTGCGACAATGATTTTTGCCCCATCAGGCACTGGGATCTCAACCCAGAATTCCAAGGGGTGGGGGAGACTGCGGGAACTATGGGATAGCTACAGAATAGCTACCCACAGTGCAACGCTCCGGAAATCGACGCTAGCCTCGGACCATGGACACACACCACCGAATTAATGTGCTCAGTGTGGCCGCATGCACTCAACTTTATACAATCTGTTTTACAAAACCGGTTTATGTAAAATCGGAATAATCCCATAGTGTAGACATACCCTTAGATCAAGTTACCTACCATCCTCACACCGCAGGATCGACGTCCGTGGCTCCGCCTGTCGACTCCACTACCGCCGTTCGCGTTGGTGGAGTTCTGGAGTCGACAGGAGCTCATTCGGGGATCGATATATTGCGTCTAGATGAGATGCGATATATCGATCCCAGAGAAATCGATTGCTACCCGCCGATACGGCTGGTAGTGAAGACATATGCTGAGCTGTGAAGGCGTTGCAAACTTTTCCAGATACATGAAGTGTTATGGAAATCAGAACCTCATTTACTTGGTGTTTTACAGGAAATATTGGTTCAAATATTTTGGGAGAATTTCAGGAGGAAATGTTATTGCTCAAGAGAGATCAGGAAGAAATTGACAAGTTCTCTCCTCAAAAGTACAGCTGGAAATATAATGCTCATAACTGTAATGGTCTGCATGACAGGACTTGATTACTGTCCAGCATCTATTAACAAGGTAAAGCTTCACAGAAAAACAAAAAATGACAGCCCAAGCTCACCTTCTGGAAATTCTTTTGAAACTGGTTTGAAACAAGTCCTCCATAAAGTGTCTGTGGTCCCTACAGAGGATTTCTGTCATCAATTGTAACAACATTGGACTCTGAGATAATTCTAGTGCATCTAGAAACTGGAAAAAAGGAATACAAGAGTTGTCCATACTGGATCACACCAATGGTCCATCAGATCTGCTATCCTATCTCTAACAATGGTCAGCAGCAGATGCTGCTGGACCATGCTCAAGAGAGTATTTTTATTTCATATACTTTCATTTGTCAGGAAAGAGAATCTCTCCACCCCGACCCCTAACCTCAAAAAAGTCAACAGTGATAAAGAAAGCCTCTTCCTTTGAGGAGTAGGGGAATGTGGCAGCTGTCAGGGAGCCCTCTTAATTCAAGAGAATTCCATATGTTTCCTGCACTTTGGAGGTAAGGTTATGGATGGAACTACTACACTGGGGACAGCTATTTGCTCCACTTTATTGATGGATGGACAAAACGCTCACTACCATGTGTGGAAGAAGCAGCCTGAGAAGAGATTGTGCCTCTCCATTATTCCTTTCTGCACTGCACCTCCCCTATAGAGGGATGTGGTTCAATAGTCACAGTCTAGACCATGGAGAATACAATTTAGCTCTGTCTTAATACAGACACAACATATTCTTAAAGAAAGTAATCTCATAACTGTATTAGCTTAAATATGACTTTTTTTCATATTGAATTACCATGGGCCCTATCCTTTAAACCTTACTCCTGTGAGTCATCCCACAGAGGTCAAGAGGGCTACTTGTATGAATAAGGATTGTTCACAAGGGTAAAGGTTTGCAGAACAGGACCTTGTATTTATATTCTTAATTTCAGATGTTTGGAATCACCAATTTAAAGGAATAAATTAAGATAAATTGGTGAACTAAATAATGATTTAGAGAAAACAATCCTGTCATCTCAAAGATGACAAACATACTGATAAACTACATTGTTTCTGCATACAAATTCACTTAATGTTTTTAAAATATATATTTTAGACATACTCAAGTACTGACCTTTTTAGTGCAGTCCACATAGTTATTGTGCCTTAAGGTTCCCTTGGGAAACTCATCAGACTTCATGGGGAAATTGAAAGCCACAAGTTGGTCAAGAGCATTCTTAAGCTCACTAATCCTTTCTCCGGTCAGATTAGTGAAGAATGGAAGAATAATCACTGCTTGACTCTGAAGTAAATAGAGGTTATTCCAAATTAGAAAAAAACTTTTTCACCATCCAATTATGGATCAGATTGAAAAAACTACAAGTTATTCCTCAGTAGCAGAGTTCGGTGAGTGGATAGCTCAGCTACTTGGTAATGAGTTAATATGTAGCCTTCTATCCTGTAAGCTGCTGGTCCAAAATCAAGCCCTGGTCAGAGAGGACCAAAAATTATCCTCCAATGGATATTTCACAGTTGACGTACACAATGAATAAGTCTCAGTCCATTTTCTAGTGAACAAGTGTCTACTAGCACAGAAAAACACCACTACTGATGCACTAACTGATACCCTTCTTAGTAGCTACAGCAGAAAGTCTAAGTTCAATTGAATACGAACATACAGGCAATCACCAGATTAATCTGCCTAATTCAGGGCAGACTCACATTAGCAGGGGGAAGGGATAGCTCAGCGGTTTGAGCACTGGCCTGCTAAACCCAGGATTGTGAATTCAGTCCTTGAGGGGGCCACTTAGGGATCTGGGGCAAAATCAGTACAATAAAGGCAGGGGGTTGGACTCAATGACCTTTCGGGGCCCCTTCCAGTTTTATGAGATAAGTATATCTCCATATACTAGGGCAGTAAGCTAAATTCCTTCTAAGCAGCACGGCTGGCAGGTACGCAGTCACAGAGCACTAGAGAGGAGAAAGTTGGGGTGTGCAGAACTGCCGGAGGGGAGAGGTGCCTCTCCCCTCGAGCTGCTGCCGGCAGGGAGAGAGCTGGGGGAAATCCTCTTTCCCTGCAGCAGCCTGCACTCCAAATCCCTCATCCCAGAGCCCACACCTCAACCTCTGCTCCAGCCCTGAGTCCCCTCCCACACTCCGAACCCCTCAGCCCCACCCTCACTACACATCACCTCCATATTGGTGCACATAACAAAATTCATTCTGCATGTGGATGTAAAAAAATTCAAGGGAACATTGGCAGTAACCATACTGTACTACTTCTGTAGGCAGAAAACGTAAGATGCCAGAACTCTCAGTCCAGCATTTTTTGTACCTCATGCTAACACAGTGTGCTTCTGTGTCCCCACTCTAGTGCTTAGGCTATATATAGAAGTTTATGAGTTTGGTATTTAGCTCAAGAAGTAGGAAGCTAATACTTCTATATAGAAAGGTCCCAGGTTCAATCCCTACAGATAGTGTTCAAAAGTGAAATAGCATCCCTGATCAAGCTATATTCCTCTTACATTTTTAAGTGAGTTTATAATTACATCTGTATCTCCATATTATTGACTTTTCCTAAAACTACATGATCAAAAAGAGAAGGAAAAACAAGGAAGATTGAGAAAAATGTACCATTTAAAAACTATGACATTAATTTGTTATTTTTAGCTTGCTGATCTACGGGAAGGCAAGGAAGAAAAGGACATTTGTTATGTTATTATGAAAAGCAAGAGAAAGGTACCCTTAGTGACGTAACCCAATTAAAACTGTTTTTTTAATCCACGAGTAGTGTTAGCATTCAAACTTGGGAGAAAATAAAACAAAATACAACTTACCTTTAGATTTAGACCTAAATTCTCATCAAGAAGTAGGCTGGTATATGTATTAAAAACAGCAGAGAAAGCCTCATGATTTGTATTAAAAGACACTGAGGAGTCAATCTAGAGAGAAAAAAAATTATTAAAAACTTATAAAAATATTTAATATATAAAAAATCTCTGTGTTAAACACAGTTTCCATGATTTTTGCTCAGAGTTTCATAAGAATCATTCATTTCCGATATTAATGTCATGAGACAGCAGATGTGCATATGATGGTTTGGGTTTTACATGTGTTCTTGGCATGGATCCAAAAGTTCCCACCTATCACAATGTTGGGAATCATGTGTTGTGACCTTTTCTGGCCAATGAAAAACAATATTAAGCCCCCTCCCAAAAGTAGGTCTCCTATGATCATTGCACTATTACCAGCTAAACCATTAGGATAATCCACTTTGTATATTTTCAAACACACCTTCCAGTAATAAACTTCAAGCCGCTGCAGAATGAAAATAAAGAAAATAAAAGATGAATAGGGGAGATCATCCTGATTCTTTCCCTAGATATTTTCCATGGGTTTACAAGTGGTCAAAAAAGCTCTGTCTTCAAGATATGAGCTGAGGAAGAGCATCTCAGGGTACGTCTACACTATAGGAGTATTCTGATTTTACATAAATCGGTTTTGTAAAACAGATTGTATAAAGTCGAGTGCATGCGGCCACACTGAGCACATTAATTCGGTGGTGTGTGTCCATGGTCCAAGGCTAGCGTCGATTTCCGGAGCGTTGCACTGTGGGTAGCTATCCCGTAGCTATCCCATAGTTCCCGCAGTCTCCCTCGCCCCTTGGAATTCTGGGTTGAGATCCCAGTGCATGCTGGTGCAAAAACAGTGTCGCCAGTGATTCTGGGTAAATGTCGTCACTCATTCCTTCCTCTGTGAAAGCAACGGCAGACAATCATTTCGTGCCCTTTTTCCCTGGATTGCCCTGCCAGATGCCACAGCATGGCAACCATGGAGCCCATTTTGCCTTTTGTCACTGTCATCGTATGTGTACTGGATGCCACTGACAGAGGCGGTACTGCAGCGCTACACAGTAGCATTCATTTGCCTTTGCAAGGTAGCAGACTGTTCCCAGTCGTTCTGTACCGTCTGCTGTGCCATTGTAAATTGGCGATGAGATGACGGTTATCAGTCATTCTGTACCATCTGCTGCTGTCATGGGTGCTCCTGGCTGACCTTTGCTGAGGTCGGCCGCGGGCGCAAAGACAAAAATGGGAATGATCCCCCAGGTCATTCCCTCCTTTATGGTTTATCTAAAAATAGAGTCAGTCCTGCCTAGAATATGGGGCAAGTGTACTAGAGAACCAGTGTACCAGAGAACCAGAGAGCACAGCCGCTCCATGTCAGATCCCGCAGAAATGATGAGCTGCATGCCATTCTAGGGGTGCCCCTGTAACAACCCTACTCATTGCTTCCCTCCTCCCCCAACCTTCCTGGGCTACCATGGCAGTGTCCCCCTCATTTGTGTGATGAAGTAATAAAGAATGCAGGAATAAGAAACACTGACTTTTTAGTGAGATAAAATGAGAGGGAGTCAGCCTCCAGCTGCTATGATAGTCCAGGCAGGACATTAAATGGTGGAGGGGAGAGAAGCCCAGCATCCCGCTGCTATGATAGTCCAGACACTACAGAATCTTTTCTTTAAAGATGAAAGGGGGCGAAAAGGGGGGCTGATGGAGTTCAGGCCCCAGTTGCTATGATGAGGACGGTTACCAGCCGTTCTGTACCATCTGCCAGGAATAACCAGGAGTCATTCCTATTTTTACCCAGGCGCCCCCGGCCAACCTCACCTGAGGCCAGCCAGAAGCACTCACGGGATGATGACGAGGACGGCTACCAGTCCTACTGCACTGTACCATCTGCCACCGGGGAAGGGAGGGGAGAGGATGCTGCTGTTCAGTGCCCCAGCACCGCGTCTACCAGTAGCATGCAGTAGACATACAGTGACATTGAAAAAAGTCAAAAAATGATTTTTTTCCCCTTTTCTTTCACGGGGGAGCGGGGAGTAAATTGACGAGATATATCCTGAACCACCCCGGACAATGTGTTTGACCCTACAGGCATTGGGAGCTCAGCCAAGAATCCAAATGCTTTTCGGAGACTGCAGGGACTGTGGGATAGCAGGAGTCCTCAGTCTCCCCTTCCTCCCTCCATGAGCATCCATTTGATTCTTTGGCTTTCCGTTACGCTTGTCACACAGCACTGTGCTGTGGACTCTGTATCATAGCCTGGAGATTTTTTTCAAATGCTTTGGCATTTCGTCTTCTGTAACGGAGCTCTGATAGAACAGATTTGTCTCCCCATACAGCAGTCAGATCCAGTATCTCCCGTACGGTCCATGCTGGAGCTCTTTTTGGATTTGGGACTGCATCGCCACCTGTGCTGATCAGAGCTCCATGCTGGGCAAACAGGAAATGAAATTCAAAAGTTCGTGGGGCTTTTCCTGTCTACCTGGCCAGTGCATCTGAGTTCAGATTGCTTTCCAGAGCAGTCACAATGGTGCACTGTGGGATACCGCCCAGAAGGCCAATACTGTCGATTTGTAGCCATACTAACCCTAATCCAATATGGTAATACCGATTTCAGCGCTACTCCTCTCGTCGGGGAGGAATACAGAAACCGGTTTTAAGAGCCCTTTATATCGATATAAAGGGCCTCGTTGTGTGGACTGGTGCAGGGTTAAATCGGTTTAACGCTACTAAAATCAGTTTAAACGCGTAGTGTAGACCAGGCCTCAAATAGGTGAGGGAATACAAAGGCAAAGAAGCTGACGTTCTTCCAGACAGAATGATTTTCTGAAATGGTTTGGTCTAGGGACAGCCACTCCAAAAAGAACTGTCTGGCTGCCAATGAGACAGACAGTACCTCGTCAGGGGCTGCTTGCTTCCCAAAGATTACTCCTTCCATTGGCAACTCTTGTTATTAAGGAGAAGAGCTAAAACATCAGACACAGGTGTAAAAATGGGAAAGTGAAATCAAGAGTTCTGCCTGCCAAAACCTGCTTGCTTGTTTTTTTTTAAATACTTAGCATTCATTATTCAGAAAACACTGACATTCTCCAACTAGCAATAAAAGTAATAAAACAAAAATAAACAAACAAACCTTCAAAAACTAACACTGCCACTCTTCCAAGATGTGGAGTGCTCTCACAGATTGCTGTTAAAGTGGCTTTAACTTTACCAAACACAATATATACCTGCAGAACTTTAGCCAACAGTGTCAAAACAGCCATTTTACTCTCTGGAGCAGAATCTTTGGCCCACCAGCTGTCAAGTCTCATCCAGTTCCTCAGTACTGCCGTCACCAACTTCATTCCTTGCTGCTTGCGTACAGCACGCTCTCTAAAGCTTTGATCTAACATACCATTCAGGATGGTACCCACCTGAAATGAAGACAAAATAAAAATTCCATGTATTCCATATGGTAACAACATTTAATTCAGTGTAATCATGATACTTGGTAACTGGGATGGATGATTACATACAATAAGCATTACTAGTTTGAGAGACTTGGACAGCCAATTTCCATAATTTTTAATGGGAACTGGGTCCAAATTTTCTAGGTGATATTGAAAATCTGAGCCTAAAATATTAAATCAACTAAGGATTAGTTTCATGCATTAAGTAGTAGTGTTAACTTCAATTTTCCACAAGGACATACTAGCATTAACGATCAAAAGCAATCAAAAGCAAATACTTCAAATTGCTCTTATATTCATTCCTCTTTTATTCTATGCATGGTGCAACAGTTCTGTCTCATGCTTATTAAAGTTTGTGTGAACATGGGAAAAGGGAGTATGTCTGAGTGAGACAGATACAGTAACCTAATAAACTCCAATTCTTATTTTAAAATAGTATCTAGAATGGACCTAAGTAACATCTAAAAATAAAATCAAAATGCATCTCTGTTGGCAAGTACACAGAGAAGCCAAGAATAAAGGTGTATCACACATGGTAACAGGCAAGCATTTTTTGCTCTTCCCTCTCAATTTTGCAATCGAAGACAGAGTGTAACAGGATGGGATCACAGTTTTCATAAACAGAGAATTCTTCTAAATGGAGTGATCAGAGCATAAAACAAAATCACTATGTACTATACCTGAACTCTGCATCCTGCTCTGCAAGGATTACTTGCACTTTTGACTACATAATCATCATATTTGGATTCCACCAGGTTTAGAATACCACTGTTCAACTATAGGTATTTTTCTTCCCAAATCCTCAAAAGCGAGGACATAAGACTGTAAAAGAAAAATCTCACTAATCTGAAAAAGAAATCTTCAAGTTCTAACGAGATAACGGAGGAGGAGGGAATGTGGTTTTGGAAAATAATTGACCATGCCTCCCTAACCTCTAGCGCATGAACCAGCCACAAGAAGTTTTCAAAAATAAAAAGTGGAGAATTTAAAAAGCAGGTGTTATAGAGAACATTAACTGCCAGCTACAACTGTGTGAATACGAATATTTAGGAATCTACTAGATACGAGAGATCCAGTTTTCAGATTAACAGCTATTATGGCTCTGCGCACACAACAAATTGGAGAATCAATATGCAAGTGCCAGACTTTTAAAACAAATCATTTCTTTGCTGCTTACATCAGCTTTAATGACAGTGGAACCTATTTAAAGTGATACCACCAGCTTGATTATTTTAAAAATTGTCTGAGAAAAATCATCTTTTAAATGGCATGTCCAGATTATTTTTTTAAATTCCTTTGATTAATTTTTAAGTGGGGTATCTTCTTCCTTGCTGAATTTTTTCTGCAAGAGAGTGTGTGGGCTCAAAAGCAACACTGGCAAACACGTTTGACCCCTCTGCTCTGATAACTCTCTGCTGGGCTCTTTAACAGCAATTTTGAAAAAATGCCTTCCAACTTCTAAATTCTTTCCAGGGACCTGTAGAGGAGTCCCTAAAAAAGAAAAATCACCTGTCTCCTTGATCCCAGACAGAGGCCACAATTCCTCAGGTTTCAGTCATTACATTCTCTGGACCCCTATCTGGACCAAGAAGGCAGATCCCCACCTTCCATGGGCTTCTGCTGTCCCTAGCCCTTATCAGGCATCTTGAGCCCAATCTTAGAAACATCAGCTCTGCTGCTGTATTACTGGTAAACCCTCTTTAACTAGCAGACATCCTTTATCGGGGACTGGAAAAGAGCATGAAGGTGAGAGTGCAGTGCATGGGAATTATGCCATCTTGCTATGGTGCATGAGGTAGGCAGTATCAATAAGTATCAACATTACAACAAAAAAAACTCCACAATAAAGTGAAACACTGAAAAAAGAAAAATTTAACACCCCACCCCCTCAACCCTTATCTTTCATTTATAGTTATCTTAGGTGTTTCTTGTAACTAGAGAGGGTATGATATTTTCAACTGACTGTCCTTTTGAAGAAAAGGTCCAATACCATTTTGGGGCTGTCCACAGATGATTTCATAAGCTGAAGTATGGCCACATCCAGGTCTTTCAGCAGTTCTCGATTAATGGTTTCTGAGAACAAACTGTAGAAATACTCTCCGTGGGAGAAGCTGATCAGACTCCTCTGTGATGTTCCTGATAGTGGCACAGACAGCATCACTGTGTTCAACAGGAGACTTACCAGCTCCTCACACTGTGGGAATTGGCACAAGAAGAGAGGTCAGTCCGGAGGTACTGAAATCACTAAGTGTCACTAGTCTTCTACAAAATCAAGAGAAACTCTTTTAAAGCTACCTTCTCAAATAGTTGTACATATACTTATAACACAAAAACAAATGTTAAAACTTAAGGAAAAAAGCACAACCCCCAGAATAGTATCAGGATATTTCCCCTACTAAAGAATCCATGATTTGCCTTTGCCACTGGCACTCAACAACGGACAAACTCTGGCTTTTGGATTCAAAGTGTTGAGGGAACTTCATAAATACAGCACACTGTATACATACAATTTTCTGTCTCAAAAATACATGTTACAGAAAAATGGACCAGTTTCTTCTACAATGTTCCTGAAGATAGCACAGATAAGATTAACTATCAGAACAGGAAACATTCCAGAACCCAGTACTACAGAAATGGCCTTGGAGACAGTACATCAGAAGAGATGATCCTCCTACCTGGCCACCAAAAGCAAAGGCCAGCTGCAGGAGTCCATCAGCCAGTCGCTTGCTGCTGATGTCCAATGATGGAAGAGATTCCTTCTCATCTCCTGGTGCAATGCTTTTATAAACAACCGAAAGAAGCTTAGAGCCAACTGTGAAATGGAGCCCCGGACCCTAGAGGATACAGAGAAGGGTGGGGAGGGGAAGCCTTCTACCGTAAGTCTTCATGAATGCATTTACACTGTTACATTATAGATGTGGCATCCTTCGGCAAATAGCAGAGTCTTTGTCAATCCTGAATGGCTGCTACTTATCTTGCTTCTCTCTTTCTTTACGTACAGTGACACAGAGACTGGCTAAGACATGAATTCCAGAACCTTGGTAACAGGGAGCCCAACAAATATCTCGGAGGCTCCATAAAGGGCTAAGTTTGATCTGTACAACTTCCCTCTATCCTACTTTCCTGTGACTCAAGAGGCTAAACAAGGCCTCTCGTGCTGCATCTGTTCAGCCAATGGAGCATCCTACTGTAAGGAAAGAGGCTCCCCTTCTATTCCAGAAGCTGAATAACTCACCTCTTCACAATCTGAACTCTGGTCTCTTGCAAAGCAACATACATAGTACTAATAGGCTAACCTATATTGATTTTTTTTTAGACAACAGATTTGCTCTTTAAAGGCCAGGCCTACCAACACTCAAGGATCGAGGAAACCAATCTTTATTAGCCAGTATGTCCAAAATCTTCATTTTAACATCAATACATTCAAATAACGTATCTCCTATATCACACTTATCAGTGCTTCTCTGACACCTTTTCCCAGTTGTCAGAATATTCTTCTCAGACAATAATCCAATTGTATATTTCTCTTCTCAACACTGTGCTCCAGCAGAGGGGCTGATGCTCTTCTGTCTCATTCTGATAGCATTTTAACCATTTTTCTTCTTCTACTGACCACTTCACAACTGAGTTATAACTAATGATATAATCTTTTCTGACATTTTGTAAGTGTATAGGTTAGTTTTCAAAATGTAAAAAGTTTGCCTGCATTGTCAAACCCACAAAAATCACTCTTTTCCCTGGACTTCTTTTAAAGATAAATCAAGTCGGTGTTTTTTTACTTTTGTCAAAAACTAAGCACATCCTCCTCTTCTTTTTTCCCCATCATTACTGTTTGCAATCTAATCTTCTCTTTGGAATTAAACATCTACCACCCCATTTGAAGTGCAGATATTTTCTTGAAATAACCTCCATTTTGAACATTAAGGTGCACGCATGTGGTCAGATTTTTAGCTATATTATCAAATTTACCACTCAATTGTATAGAACCATAGATGAAGGGATTTTTCACCATTCTCTTCTATTGTTTTGGTACCCCAGTGTTTGGTATTTATTGACTGCAATGTAAAGAATTTATTTAGGTGAGGTATAGTCTGAGCACCAGCAACTCCAGAGTTCAAATCCCAGTTTCAACACCAACTCCCTAGTGTTACTTTGGACAAGTTACTTAATCTCTCTGCCAGAGTATTCTCATCTATAAAAGGATATTATTTATTGACCTACATCACAGGGAAACTGAGAATTAGCTAAGGCCTATTCTGCCATTTTATTACACAAGCAACTCCCCGTGACTTCACATCAGAAAAGCTCTTATATGAAAAATCTTAACTGTTATTCTCTGAATCAATATTTACCTGTGATTGAAGTGTGGAATGAAGCAGGCCAGCCTTGTGGAGCTGCCTGCATGCAGACAAGATGGAGCTTAATCTAACATGATCAAAACGAGCATCTGGATTATACAGCTCAACAGAGCAAAGCTCCTCGATGCTGACAAGGAAAAGGAAAAAAACAAACAAAAACATTGATTACCTGTGGGTGTATCAATATAACATGAAAAAAAAAGATATCATCCTATAACTGTGCAATGGAAGCTTCATTTACTTTGCATCTCTCACTATGTACTGCACTTGTTCTGATTTTAAATTAGACATTTTGGCTATCAGAGAGCTCTTACCTTTGTGATGTTATTCTTTCCTTTATGCTTAGCTCCAAGGATTCTTTATAGGGAGATTTCATCAAAGCTTTTATGAGTCTCACAGAAACATCTGGGAGATTTTTCATGACTTGTACATCAGCTGTATTAAAGCCTATGTTTGCTGGATCACACACGATCCTCACAAGAAGCTCTACCAGATTTGCATTAAGCAATTCCTTCTCAAGTAACTAGAAAGAATAAAAGATAAAATGAAGCTTGAGATATTTTATTCTTAATCCTATTTGTTGACCTATTCTGCTTTCCATGATTTTTCCTGTGCCTGAAATAAGCGAAATATGGCTATTCAATTGTTAATCTTAATCTCTCTCTCTCTAAAATGGCTCATTTTCAGTACTGTTAATTACTCTGATTTATAGAAAATAACTGACCATTTTTAAAGATGCAGGTGCACATCATATGTGCTTATTTTAGTGTTCAAATAACGTGGCAATACTACAGACTTCTACACACATAAAGACTGCAAGTTATGCATCTAAAACAAATTATTCAACTGCCAGTTATGCACCAGTAGTCCCAGAAATTGACTTGGCAATGCCCTTTTTTAAACTCATAAGAAACTGTAGATATTAAAACTTCAATTTATATTACGTTACATACACAGAGAGACAGACTTGCACGTTCATTCTTCAAAAAGGAATTTAACAAGAAAAACACAGCGCAAAGTCATTTCTATAGCCATTGTCTCTCTCACGCTATCTGTACTATGATCACTTAGAAAAATTCCTAAATTCAACAACATAAGACATCCTGTGTGGAATACCATCACCATGGGTGTCATGCTGACGATGATTCAAGCAACCTGACTGGAAAATCTACATTGTATTAATTTCTCTTGATTAGAACTGCATCACTCATTGCAAAATAATCCATGAAGTGAGGGTTTCCTTCAGCTTACTGAAGCAGTAATGTCCAAAGAGCAGGACACTTCCTGGGGCTTAATAACCAGCTAAGATTAATGGCCCAAGGTACTGCAAAGGATGATCCACTCCTAGCTAGTCATGAGTCTCCCACTCTCCATCAAATCAACAATGCTTAAACAACAACAACTTTAAATAACAATTGCAACAACTGCAGAGGTCACCTTCTACAGGCCAATGGCTTCAACACTTACCTTCCAGAAATCCTGTTGGCAGGTCTCCAGGATCATGCTGACAAATGCCATGATTCGGACTATGATTGTGCATTTGCTGTAATTATACTCTTCTCTTTCTTGTGGGCTGAACATATTGCCTTTTGACCCAGTGTCAAAGCATCGCTCTGCTGCAGATATATCATGCAAGACAATAGTTTTAAGGAAGAATTCCACAGCTCTCAGGAATGAAGACCTCATCTTTGTACCTAGAAGGAATTATACCAAATTTAAATGTACAGTGACCTCACAAATCTAAAAACACATTTTATACTCAGCACAAAGAGGAAGACTGACATAATGCAATGACAATGAAAATATGGGGGGAAAAGGTAAAAATCTTTCCCCCACCTGTGAAAAAACAAGCTTTTTTCTTCAAATCATATTTCAATTACATTGTTAATATTAACTTTTGGACATGAGGGATAGCTTTTCAGAGAACTATGCATTCTTAATGGATGTGTATATTAGGTTTCTGCACACAAGTCAGGCATATGTAATTATATTGAAGTAAATCTAAGTCCACATCTTTGAAAATCTGGCCCTCTAATAACTGCATTTAGTAAAAATCTTATTGCACAACTTTAATAAAGCTAGGTATCTTGCCCTGACACATACAGACCAGTATTTTACAAATGGGTATCTAACTCCATCATTACATTTTACTACTATGGAAACATGCTGTTTAGAAACATATGAATAATTTTAAAACTTTTATTGGATGCAGACCCAATGGCCTAATGGCTACACAAGATGTTGGTATTCATGTCACCAGAATACAAGTACTGAGCTCGGTAGGTTGAGTGGGACTGAAGCATGAGAAAAGCAACAAACTCAAATGACTGGGTTAGCAGTGGAGAGGGAAGGAAGTACCTCATATTGCTAACTGGCAAACTCCAAGTACAGTAAGTGAATGAGAGTGGTGATGGGCTTTAGAAGGAATCATGCCCAGACCTTCTCACTGGAGGTAGGGTTGCTGCACTGCAGGGCCTTTTAAGGTGGCTGAAACTGATTGTGAACCTGTAAATCAAATCTATTCTTGAAACAAGTGTTATAAGCCGAAGCTAGGAACCCCTCAGAGTGAGCTTATATAACGGATAATACTGACCCAGCTGCAGCCAGGATTCACCTACCTAGTATTTCATTTGGTTTGATCATTCCTTGCTCAATGAATGTATTGTAGCAGTCCAGAGCTGCTAAAAACATATCCATCCACTGCACAACAGCTCGCAAACTAAAGGGCTCCTTCATGTCACACAGTGTTGGCTGAGAAAGGATTCCAGAGAGATTGTCACCATCATTACCTCCCCCTTCAAATTTGTTGATGAGGAAAGAGATTCCTTGTTTCTTTAGAACATCACCTAGCCACAAAGATGGGGACTGATTTCCTGATAAAGAAGCATAGAGAAATCAATGTTCTTTAGGTAAATACACAGCTGCATTCAGCAGGGTATTATGGGCACAGCTCAACACTCAAAAACCTATTCCATTAGTTGCTCTTATTTTCTGGAAGAGGAGACAGCCAATATAGCAGTCAGAGATTCCCTTGGCCACACTGCATATGTCAACTGCAAGGAAGAGGGTGGCTTAGGCATCACTCCTCTAGCTCTGCATCAGCTGAGGATCTCCTCACAGCTGGCTACAATAGTTGTCCTGCACCTAAAGGTGGTCTTATCCAGGTTAGAGTTGAGAGACACTGGCTGGAGAAAGCTTGCAAGGTAAAAAATGCAGTTTTTACATTGAATGAAATACTTGCAGCTACTTGGTACTTATTTAATACTAAAAGGGGCCTATTTCAAAACACGTTTCATTCAATAAATGAAAACTGACAGTGCACAGAAAATGAGAGCAGAAATGCACAGTTATGTGAAGCAGGAGACTGGAGGTATATGTGATGGCCCACAGTACCTGGTAGCAAAGGAACAAACTCATAGAAGAGCTCCATGGATTTATGCCGACATTCTGTCTGGGGTCGCCCACATTGTACCAACAGCCACATGACAAGGTCCAACAGACACACTGACTTAGCATTTGGAAATCCTCTGTACAAAAATAATGAGTACAAATCAACAACTCTTACTGATATTTGCCCAAAGGCTTTTCTTTGTTTCAAGGAAAAAACATAACAGCCATCATGTTAATGAAGCCATATGGCTTTATTTGCAAATCTAAATATCCAGTGAAGAATTTTGGATGCTCTTTCCATTATCTCATTAGAAGAAGGATGGGCAGGGGTGAGGGACTGGATGGGTCAAATCATTCACACTACAAATACAAGGTCTTACACAGGTGTAGTTTGGACTTATTTCCCTGATTTGAGCTCCAATTTGATTAGTGGTGGAGATTGAAAAAGAAAAGAAAATGTCAAGACTCAACTCTCTCTTTCCTCTCCCCTTCAATTCCAGACAAACAAACAAAGAGATTAAACCTCAAATAGCTTCTCCTACCTCCTCCTCTGGAAGAGGGAAATCCAAGACTATTTAATAGCCCTGAGGATCCAGTCTCATTTTTTCCTGCTCATTCCCATCAAACGCATAATATTTTTGCATAGAAAGGGTTGGATGCAGCTCCTTCTAGAGGCTGCCCAACACTGCCCCTAAGAGGGTCACAGAGTTTACAGTGAGGAAATCTATGCCAGTCTCTTTCACATCTCCCCATGGAGGTGAATGAGTTGTTTCAGGAATCAAAGATAGTCTTTGAGTCTCAATCTCTGATCCACCATGTAGCATCATGCACTGCTATTATTCTAGTCAGTTCAAGGAGCATTTCAGGAGAACGTTTTCAGCATATGGGGGATGCAGTTACGCATTAATGGGAGTCATATGTCTATGTCCACACCCATCACCCGAAATTTTTACAAGAGCCATATGTAACAAACTGAGATGTAGTATTTGGAAAGGCAAAATCTCAAACAACTGACCGTGGTATTCGCCGTTTTTCTGCCTTATTTAGGGAAGATGCTTTGTGCTTAATTATGCGCTTTAGATGATCAATGGCATCACAACATTGCTGAACTGTACCTGTTATCAAAGAGAAGGGAAGTGCTCATCAATGAATAAATGCCAATAGTTTGGCCCAGTTAACAAAGAATGGAAAATTCCTGGCCCAATAATTCCCTTTCTTCTAGCTGAGTCTCTGAAAATTATATTATGTCTGGGATGCTGCCCTCCACTCTGCAGTTTCTGGAGATGGTTTCAAGTTATAGCACTTCTCATGCTGAACACGTCTCCTTCTCCCACTTGCTGCCAGATAAGTCATTTCTAAGCTGCATAAAATTAATGGAAAGCAATTAGTAACAATAACTCAATGCCAACTCAATAACTATTTATAACAGGCAAACAGCCTATGTGCTAATGATCTAAATGAAAAGCTTATCCTCAACAGTGAAGCCATCCAGGATGGGTAGAACTGTGGGAGATGCTGCTGGCAGAAACAAAATTACTAAATAAGAAATTTTCCATTCTGCAGCCCAGCTTCTCCCACAATTCTGTTACGTCTGGGGAGCAGTAAGCAGAAGTAGGGAGGAAAAAGAAAAAACAGAATGAGATAAGAAGGGAACCCCCCCCCCCGCCTTATTGAAAATTGCTTAACAGGCAATACTATTATTGGGTCACCACCTGCTGCACTTTCAATGCAGAATGCAGCTTCTGCAGTCAAAAGAAAGTCCACTTTATATAGTGTCTGATAAGGTGTTGGCCAAAGACCAGAGAGCTGCTCTCCACATGTCTGAGGTGGAAGCCCTTGCCCGTTAGGACTACGAGGCTGTCCTGGATCTCGTGGAGCATGACTTGATTCCTTCTGAATAGAGATGTCAGATGCCTTGTAGGCCTCAACAATGCATAGTCTGATCCATCTGGCAATATATAGCTTGGAAACTCAGTCCTTCGCTACTTTGGATGGATTCTGTATACTTGATGTAAATCTTCAGTGCTCTTCTGATGTCTGAGGCGTGCCACTGTGTCTCAGGAGGGTGCTGTGGCCCTGGACAGAATGAGTGATTAATAATCTACTCTGAAGCATGGAAGAGAGTTCACTTTGGGAAGAAATAATTCCCAAGTTCTCATTACTACTTTGTCATCATAGAACATGCAGTAAGGTTCTTGCATAGATAGAGCTAGCACTCTGACACTCACCAAGCAGACATAATAGAGACCAGAAAACAGGTTTTGAGTGATCAGTAGAATGCCGACAATGAAGTCAGAGGTTCAAATAGTTCAAAAAGTTAAGGGAAGACTGGCCTGACAACTGGCCTGATCAGTTTGACTGCCCTGAGAAACTTGGATACGTAGGGAGTTCTCTGCCAAGGAGCCCAAAGACCCTGAGTATAGAACACAGCGGACGGGTGATACCTGGTGTGCTATGGTACTGGGTAGAAGACACTTCACCCACACCCTTTTGGAGGACGTCCAAAATAGCCAGAATCCCTGGATCTCTTGGGTCTAACACTGTGCTCCAGGCATCAAATGCTGAACTTGGCCCAGATACAGGAGTAAGCCTTTAACACAGAGACTCTCCTAGATAATAGCAATGTCTTGATGACTTTGGAGGACAGATCGAGTGTTATTAATGGTCCTCTTTCAATTGTTAGTTGTAGCTGATCTGGGTCTAGATGGAGAAAACGATCTTAGAAAAAGATGCCTTGTCACAGCGGTAGCTGTAACGGTGGTTCCAGTCTCACCTCTATCATATTGGAAAACAGGCCCTTTTGGCCATTCAGGAATAAGCATTGCCACCTTTGCTGGCTACAGCTTTATTGTTCAGATCACTTTCCCTAAGAGTTGGAAGGATGAGAAGGCATATAGCAAACCTTATGGCCATCTGTGTGACAGGGTACCTAGTCCCATCGAGTTGGGGTCTGTTTCGCTGGTGAAGTATTTTGATTGCTTTGTATTCCTGAGGTTTGCAAACAAGTTGGCTGAAGGGAGACCAAATATCTGAGAAAACAAGTTGAAGACTTCCTAGTTCAGGCACCAGTCCAAGGTGTTGACTTTGTGTTTACTGAACCAGGCTGCCTTCCAGTTCCTCTCTCCTTTCACATGGCTCACTCTTGGGAAGGAAGAAAGCATTCTGCTTGTCTCATTACTTCCATCACTCGTGTGTGTAGCACTGAGCAACTCATGCCTCCTAGGTTGTTTATATATGTGATCATGGTAGTATTGTCCGACTGAACCAGAAAGTGATTCCCCTCTAGGGGCTCTGGAACCTTTGTAGGGCTAGTATGACCAGTCTGAGCTTCAGGACACTGATGCGGTGGTCACTTTCTTCTGGGCTCCAAATTCCTTGTGTGGTTTTGGGTCCCAAATGTGTTTCCCAATCCTTCAGACTGGTATTGGTTGCAAGAATCAGAGGGTCTGGAAGGCACATGGGGGAGGGCCCTTGCAGACATTCTGAGGCTGTCCATTATGTTAGGAAACTGAGCATCTGATCCATCATGCACCCATGAGAGTGGTCTCATACTTTCAGGAGGAAGACCTGGAGAATTCAGATGTATCACCTTGCCCTTGAAGTGATCCCTGCGCATGAGACCAAGATGACTGGTAGCTGAAGACACTGAGCTATTGCTGGCCTTTTGCACCCTCATAGTAGTCTCTGGAAACTCAATAAGGTGAAAAACCTCCTTAGGCGATGAATGTACCTTACTACACTCTCTTTTAGACCTTTAGGTGCACATTTTCTGTTTTTTTTGTAACCCATTCTAAATTTATTCCTTTTACCTGGCAACACTTAACCTAAATCCTATTGTTAATAAATGTCTTAATTTTACTATAAACCAATTCAATGCTGTGTTTAAAGGGAAGGTGTACTCACCTCAGTTAAGTTAATAAACTGTGATGTGCTTTTGAGTCTTTAGAGCCAGGGTGGCCAACCTGTGGCTCCGGAAATTAATATGCGGCTCCTTGTATAGGCAGTGACTCCAGGGCTGGAGCTACAGGCACCAACTTTCCAATGTGCCGGGGCGGGAGGGCGGGTGCTCACTGCTCAACCCCTGGCTCTGCCTTCACTCCACCCCTTCCCACTCCCTCCCTTGAGCCTGCTATGCCCTTGCTCCTCCCCCTCCGAGCCTCCTGCATCCCACGAAACAGCTGATCAGGAGGTGCGGGGAAACACTGATCAACGGGGCTGCCGGTGGGTGGGAGGTGCTGGGGGGAGCTAATGGGGGGCTGATAACGTATTGCTGTGGCTCTTTGGCAATGTACAGTGGTAAATTCTGGCTCCTTCTCAGGCTCAGGTTGGCCACCCCTGCTTTAGAGAAACAGTGTCTCTCAAGTGTCTGAGAGGGCTGGGCATTACAGAGCATATGGTTTTGGGGAAATTTGGGACTGGGAGTATATGTTGGGGTCATCTTGCTGTAACAAAAGCTAGTGCAAACCACAGTGAGGCTGCAGACAGTCTGCTGGGGTCAGAGCTGCTGAACCAGGGCTGTCCAGTACACAGACATTCAGGTTGTGACCTGCATGCTAGTAGGCTGGTTGTGAGCATCTCAGGCTGGGAGCTACAGCCGGAATGCAATATGAGGCAATTCAGAATTAGAGGGCAACCAGTCATTGGTCTGGACTGCCCCCGACCCCCATCACACCCTCCCTCTGAAATTTCTGAGAGGAGCAGGAACAAAAGGAGCGTCTCTACCTGAAAGCAAATTTGCATTCCTTCTGAGAGCACTCAGTGGAGGGAGAAGGGATTACTTCGATTTTGCAGCATTTTCTGCTATCTTATCTAACTTTTCTCCAAAGAAGAGAGATCTTGTGATAATCAGAAAATTCACCTTCAGCTAAGCCTGGGAAAGCTGCCTTGCATTAGATCCTTTTGGATTTAGACCAGTGCTTACACGGCTGCACTGCCTAAAAAGGGGCAGAGGAGCTGAGCTTGGAGACACTGCAGCAGAGGCTTCAGGTGGCTGTGACCATCATGCTGCTCAGATCCTGAACCAAAAAGGAGGAGAGGAGGCTCGGAAAAAGAGAAAACTGCTCGTCAATGTCCAAAATGGCTGAATAACTAATAAATGGAAAGGACAGGAGTAAAATAAACAGCTTGACTATTGCTGCAGAGGCAGAAGATCTGGCGGCAAGCAAGAGAAAGGGGCGTAGCCAGCACGAGCAGTGCTGTGAGTTCAAACCACCTACAGAAACTGCAGAGTGAAGGAGAGCAGCCCAGACATAACAGAATTGTGGGAGACTCTAAGCTGCAGGAATGTGTATTTCTGTTATGGGATTTTCATGAGGATTACATGCAGGATCATGCCTAACAATAATCAGGCTTTGCATTTCTATGATAATTTGCTCAAGGTCACAGAGTAAGCCTGTGAAACAGCTGGGAGTCACAGTAATCATAGAAATGTAGGACTGGAAGGGGTCTCAAGAGGTCATCTAGTACGTGTACACACACACACACACACACACACACACACACACACACCCCCCAGGATTTTTAAAAACCTCAAAAGGATGGAGATTCCACAACCTCCCGAGGTAACCTGCTCCAGTGCTCAACTATCCTTACAGTTTGAAAGTCTCCCCTAATATCCAACATAAATCTCCCTTGCTGCAAACTAAACTGATTACTTCTTGTCCTACTTATAACAAATGTGTACATATGAGAAGACTTATGCCCCCACCCTTCTCTTCTCCAGACTAAATATTACCCTCGGGGGGAATTCTGCACCTAAAAATTCTGTGCATAACATTCTAAAATTCTGCAAAATTTTTTATATTTTGTCAAATAACATAATATAATCATATCACTTTCAATATTTCTGATGATTTATTTCAAAATACCTGTCAGCAAATGTGTATATAACAATACAGACAACAAAAAAGATTACCCCAGAAGCAGAAATTTAAAGAAACCCATATGACAGCCCAGTTGCTGTTTCTGTACCCCCTGCCCTCCCAGAGCCCAGCCACCTGCACACATACCTCCCTGAGCTGCAAGGCCAGACACCCAGACCCTCTTCCTCCAGACTTCAGCTGTACCTCCCTCCCTGCCCCAGCTCAGATACCCGAATTCACAGCACCCAGCCACAGGGCCCCCCCAAGTCTAGACGTTCGCATCCTCTCCCTCCCAAAGCCCAGGGATGCAAAGGGAGAAACAGCCTAATACTGGGTCCTGGGCTTGTATGGCATTTCCTCCATGCCACCTGCTTCCTTCAAGGCATGCTGGGAACTGCAGCTGCTGGGAACCCTCTAGCTCTGTCTCCTCCCCCCAGCAGTGTCTTCTATTTGCGAGCTGGAGAGCTGGGCTCTGCTGGGTCCAGCAGCCCCTGGTGGCAATCAGCAGGTCTGCAGCACCAATTCTACAGAGAAAAGGAAATTCTGTACAGAATATTAATTCTGTGCATATTCTGCATTGCACAGTGGCATAGAATCCCCCCAGAGTGTAAATACACCCAATTCTTTCAACCTTTTCGCATAGGTCATGTTTTCTAAGGTCTTATTTATGTTGTTCCCTTCTGGACTCTCTCCAATTCATTAACTTCTTTCTCAAAGCGTGGTGCCCAAAATTGGACACAGCATTCCAGTTGAGGCCTCACCAGTGCTGAATATAGTAGAACAATTACCTCCTATGTCTTACATACAACACTCCTGTTAATATATGACAATGTTACAATGACATTTAACTTTTTCACCACACCATCACTCTGTTGGCTCATATTCCATTTGTGATGCACTATAACTAATGCTGCGAGTTTGCCACAATGGTCACAGATTCCATGACTTTCTGTGACCTCCGTGACTTCTGCAACGGCCGGTGCACCTGGCTCAGGGGCAACACCAGCCGCTGCTGGGGCAGCCTCGGGACCCCAGACCCCCCACCCACCCCCAAGCAGCAAAGTTTGGGTGTGGGAGGGGGCAGGGGCACAGAACGGGGTGAGGTGGGCTCTGGGCAGCACCTACCTGAGGGGCTACCTGGACATCCCCCTCGCTCAGCTACTAGGTGGAGACGTTGCCAGGCAGCTCTGTGGCAGTGCTCTTTGTGGATGCAGAGTGCTGGCTTTGCAGCTTCCATTGGTTGGGAATCGCGGCCAATGGGAGCTGCAGGGGCAGTGCCTGCAGACAGAGGCAGCACACAGACCTGCCTGGCCATGCCTCCACCTAGCAGCTGAACGAGGGGGATGTCGCCGCTTCCAGGAAGCCCCCCAGGTAAGCACTGCCCAGAGCCTGCCTCACCCTGTCCCGAAGCCCAAACCCCTCCCACACCCCAAAAACTCTGCTGCTGCAGGGGGGAGGCGTAGTGCTAGGTAGGGAGCCTGCCAGCCCTGCCAAACCACACTCCCCCCAGCACCAGCGGGGGTCCCAGGCCGCTGCCCATGCCCACCCAGCACCAGTGGGAGTCCTGTGCCACGTGCTGCCACCCACAGCCTCCCAGCACCAGCAGGAGGCCCAGGCTGTGCGCTGCCACCCACCCTCCCCCAAGCAGCCAGGCCACCCTTTGCAGCACCCTTGGGACCCCCGGACAGTCCCCCCTGCCCCCAAGTTTTATTCACTGGTACTTTTAGTAAAAGTCATGGACAGGTCACAGGCCTCTACACATCCTGACTCCCAGACCTCTGCCACAAAATCATCTTTCGTACCTCCTGTATGCATCATTTAGAGATAATTTCTTTGGCATATATGACCCAACTCACACAACAAAGGAGCTCATTCTTTTCCATATGACCATTCCCGTGACCACTCCCACTAAAATATCACAACCAAAAACTTTTTATTTGAAAGAAATAAAGAAAGATTTGTAAATAAGGTTTTGGTTTTACATTTTAACCATTATTAGTTGACTGGAAGTGCTAATAAATAAATACAACTATGATGTTGGCATCACCAAAACTTGGTGGGATAATACACATGATTGGAATGCTTGTATGGATGGGTACAGATTGCTCAGGAAGGATAGACAGGGGAAAAAGGGAGGAGGTGTTGCCTTATATATTAATACTGTACACACCTGGACTGAGGTGGACATAGGAGACAGAAGTGTTGAGAGTCTCTGAGTTAGGCTAAAAAGCGGTAAAAAACAAGGGTGATGTCATGCTAGGAGTCTACTACAGGCCACCTAACCAGGTGGAAGAGGTGGATGAGGCTTTTTTTAAACAATTAACAAAATCATCCAAAGCCCAAGATTTGGTGGTGATGGGGCACTTCAACTATCCAGATATATGTTGGGAAAATAACACAGCGGGGCACAGACTATCCAATAAGTTCTTGGACTACAATGCAAGCAACTTTTTATTTCAGAAGGCTGAAAAAGCTACTAAGGGCGAAGCTGTTCTAGATTTGATTTTTAACAAATAGGAAGGAACTCGTTGAGAATTTGAAAGTGGAAGGCAGCTTGGGTGAAAGCGATCATGAAATCATAAGAGTTCACAATTCTAAGGAAGGGTAGAAGGGAGTACAGCAAAAGAGAGACATAGGATTTCAGGAAAGAGGATTTTGGTAAGCTTAGAGAGCTGACAGGTAAGGTCCCATGGGAATCAAGACTGAGGGGAAAAACAACTGAGGAGAGTTGGCAGTATTTCAAAGGGACACTATTAAGGGCCCAAAAGGAAGCTATTACTCTGAGTAGGAAAGATAGAAAATGTGGCAAAAGACCAGCTTGGCTTAACCACAAGACCTTGCATGATCTAAAAAATAAAAAGGAGTCATATAAAAAATGGAAACTTGGACAAATTACCAAGGATGAAGGAATATAGGTAAACAACACAGGAACGCAGGGGCAAGATTAGAAAGGCAAAGGCACAAAATGAGCTCAAACTAGCTACAGGAATAAAGGGAAACAAGATGACTTAATCAATACATTAGAAGCAAGAGGAAGACCAAGGACAGGGTAGGCCCACTGCTCAGTGAGGAGGGAGACACAGTAACAGGAAACTTGGAAATGGCGGAGATGCTCAATGACTTCTTTGTTTCGGTCTTCACCGAGAAGTCTGAAGGAACGCTTAACATAGTGAATGCTAATGGGACAGGAGTAGGTTTGGAAGATAGAATAAAAATAAAAAAAAGTTAAAAATCACTTAGAAAAAGGTTAGATGCCTGCAAGTCACCAGGGCCTGATGAAATGCATCCTAGAATACTCAAGGAGCTAACAGAGGAAGTATCCGAGCCTCTAGCTATTATCTTTGGAAAATCATGGCAGATAGGAGCAGGAGCGGTATCAGGGCTTTTGGCGCCCTAGGCAGGGGTCCTTCTGCGCTCCCAGTCTTCGGGGCACTTCAGCAGCAGGTCCCAGTGCACGGAAGGACCCCTCGCCGCTGAATTGCCGCCGAGGGTGGCAAAATGCTACACCCCCAAATCCTGGCACCCTAGGCGACCGCCTAGGTCACCTAAATGGAAGCGCCAGCCCTGGACAGGAGAGATTCCAGAAGACTGGAAAAGGGCAAATCTAGTGCCCATCTAAAAAAAGGGAACTAAAAACAACCCAGGAAACTACAGACCAGTTAAACTTCTGTGCCAGGGAAGATAATGGAGCAAGTAATTAAGGAAATCATCTGAAAACACTTGGAAGGTGGTAAGGTGATAGGGAATAGCCAGTATGGATTTGTAAAGAACAAATCTGATATCTTTCTTTGATAGGGTAACGAGTCTTGTGGATAAGAGAGAAGCGGTGGATGTGATATACCTAGACTTTAGTAAGGCATTTGATACGGTCTTGCATGATATTCTTATCAATAAACTAGGCAAATACAATTTAGATGGGGCTACAATAAGGTAGGTGCGTAACTGACTGGATAACTGTACTCAGAGAGTACTTATAAATGGTTCCCCATCCTGCTGGAAAGATATAACAAGTGGGGTTCCGCAGGGGTCTGTTTTGGGACCAGCTCTGTTCAATATCTTCATCGACGACTTAGATATTGACATAGAAAGTACACTTATTGAGTCTGCAGATGATACTAAACTGGGAGGGATTGCAACTGCTTTGGAGGATAGGGTCATAATTCAAAATGATCTGGCCAAATTGGAGAAATGGTCTGAGGTAAACAGGATGAAGTTTAATAAAGACAAATGCAAAGTGCAACAATTAGGAAGGAACAATCAATATCACACATAAAGAATGGGAAAAGACTGTCTAGGAAGGAGTACAGCAGAAAGGGATCTAGGGGTTATAGTGGACCACAAGCTAAATATGAGTGGACAGTGTGATGCTGTTGCAAAAAAAGCAAACATGATTCTGGGTTGCATTAACAGGCGTGTTGTGAGCAAGACACGAGAAGTCATTCTTCCACTCTACTCTACGCTGGTTAGGCCTCAATGGGAGTATTGTGTCCAGTTCTGGGCACTGCATTTCAAGAAAAATGTGGAGAAATTGGAGAGGGTACAGAAGAGCAACAAGAATGATTAAAGATCTAGAGAACATGACCTATGAAAGAAGGCTAAAAGAATTGGGTTTGTTTAGTTTGGAAAAGAGAAGACCGAGAGGGGACATGATAGCAGTTTTCAGGTATCTAGAAGGTTGTCATAAGGAGGAGGGAGAAAACCTGTTCATCTTAGCCTCTAAGGATAGAACAAGAAGCAATGGGCTTAAACTGCAGCAAGAGAGGATTAGGTTGGACATTAGTAAAAAGTTCCTAACTGTCCGGGTGGTTAAACACGGGAATAAATTGCCTAGGGAGGTTGTGGAGTCTCCATATCTGGAGATATTTAGGAGTAGGTTAGATAAATGTCTATCCAGGATGGTCTAGACAGTATTTGGTCCCGCCATGAGGGCAGGGGACTGGACTTCATGACCTCTCGAGGTCCCTTCCAGCCCTACAATCTATGACAAAGGGCTACTGGAAAAAAGGCAAGTAAATCTAATAATATAGGTTATTATTTAAAATTGGGGAAGAGGTCATGAACTAGTCACACAATTTCCATTTCCAGAACCAAATGGGGGAGCATAAGAGGGCTTGTTGCTGCTAAGTAGGTGAAGCCCTCGCCATCAATGAAGAAAAATGTGTTTTTTGAGCTCCATATTTGTTACAAAATAGCCTTTAAACTCTAAAAACCACTGGGCTCCATTTTCACTTTGTGTAACTGTGAGACTAGGAGATATAGGTCAGAAGAATCCCTCAGCTTTTTGAAGTTTTGCTGTAAAACATCTGTAAAACTAAGATTTATTTTAAATACAGATATAAAAATCCCACACATTTAAGAAATTTGCACAGAAATGTCAGTAAATCAGAAACCAAATTTAATGAGGAGCACTGCGAATGGAAAATAACTTATCCTCTGGTAAGAAGGGAACTGCACTGTAGTTTACCTACAACTTCAATATCATGGTTTGGCTTACTGAAGATTGTTTCATTAGCTACCTAAAAGGATGAGAGACAGGATGGGTTATTCGTTTCATTTCATTTCACAATAAATCAGTTTCAACTCACCTAGTGACTTCTCATCTGTATGGGCCAAAGCCAGACTTTCCAAATACACAACCAATACTTCAAACACAAATTGTTCTACAAGAGAATTTTCTTCCCTAAAAAATAAGGAACAGAGCAAATATGCTAAGAAGCATGAATAGGAGTAGCAATAGACAAGTGAATATGAAACTCAAATATGAAATTTAGAAATAAGTTAAACAAAATAGTGCCACATTTCAAATTAACAAAGAAACTTCTTAACAGACTGCAAAAATATTTTAGACCATTATTAGCAAAAGAGAAAAATTACTTAGCCATCATTAGAAGTGGTACTTTAAAAACAAAAAAAACTATTAGTAACTTATCATTCTTATCTGGCTTTGGGATGGAAAGTGGGAGCCTCACTGCTCTCCACCCCACATAGAACCCAAATATTTAGGCTCTCTGAGAGTCAAGTGAATTTCATTCACAGTATGTAGTCTTAAGAGGTCCATTGATACAGCTTCTTTACATATTAATGGTCAGCATCAAGCAACATCAGTGTAAGTGGATAAAAACCTGGGTTCTCTTCTCAAAATGTCTCTTTCCTCTAGTATATTAACATTGCTTATTTTACTCTAGCTTAGCTACGGTTCAAGTTTTCAGCTCACCTAAATTCTCTATAGATGTTGTTAAAAGCAAGCGCTGCTCCCAGCCTCTTCAAAGCATTAGGGTGAAGAGCAAGGCTGTACAGTCGCTTGAAGAGTGACTTGGTGTTCACTGGACTTTTCTCCTGCTGTTGCGGCGTTGTCTGCTTAATGGACCATTTCATAAATTCTCTAACACACTGACCACAGAAGTCTCTCAAAGAGCTGTCAACAGGATCCACTATCCCATCCTGAAATTAAGGGCAGACTTTTTCATTACAAGAAGTATAAGCTTCAAGGCTAGCATTGCTGTGGTTTTCTACTTCATACAAAAGTAGGTTTCTCCCTCTCCGTTACAGGCCTACTTTCACTCTAGTGCCCAGATGAAAGGATATGTGAGAGATAGAATAATGTAATGTATAAAGCGAAGAACTGGAAAGAATAAATGTCTGGGAAAAAACCTCCAACAATCTTCCAGGATAGAGGGAAAAATCTATGCCACTTGTTACTCTGTCTTATATTACAGTTTATTTATTTATTAATAAGTGCTCAGACACTATGGTAACAGGCATCTGATAAGAACCTAGAAAAATTAAATTAGACAATCAGAACAAGGTTCTAAACCTGGTGCTGTCAGAGGCTTGCTGTATGACTGTGGGCAAGTTAACTTCCAAGCCTCAGTCTTCCTATCTTTAAGAAGGGGACAATATTTATCAGAGTCATCTCATAGAGGAGATGAGATCTCTTCAATTAATGTTTGTGAAGGGCTTTGAGAACCTCAGATATAAGTGCTAAATATCATGTATTATTCCAATGGACATAAATATAAGAATAAGCATAAAGAAAAAATAATTCACAGTATAAATGGCTCAAATAAATAAATAAAATAAATAAATAAATAAAAGGTTTGCGCATGGGGAGGGGAGGGAGGAGAACATTGGTGCATGTGAGTAAGCTTTTAGATTTCAGTAAGGAATTTTACTTTTAGTCATCCAGACACAATACCCTTTGCCCAGTCTAAACTGACTTCCTGCATTAACACAGTACTTCACAGATCATCTACAAAGGGAAGGGAGGTTGGTCCCCTTTTTTATCTTTACAACATATAAAGGCATCTGGAATTTTGTTTGTTTGGGGCAAAAATAATTAAGATTTTTTTTCTGCTTGTAGTTTCTATTTTAAATTCAGAGTCTTGTCATTGTACTAGTTCTCCAGTTTTTCATAAACTTCCAGGGGCAAAACGGGTAGACTTCACAGTATTAATGAAGTATATACTAAGAGCCAAATGGAAAAAGGATATTTAACCAGACGATTTCTGGGTGGTCTTTTTGTTTAATACCTATTTCAGCTGAATACCCAACAAATGGGAGAAAAAGTTCTTTTGGTTAACAATTCCATTCACCTGACCACTGTGATAACTTTTAATTAATCAGTATGGTGCAAAAAGTAGTTAAACTTTTGCCTGAATAACAGCTGTAGAAAACTTTCAAACAGTCTATACAAAACGGTATTTTAGTACTTTCTTGTACACACTGATCATGAAAAGGATAGCTAGGATCTTTCCAAGATTAACAATATGCTTGCTAATTTTCAAGATACTTGACTTATTTAGAGATTGTCAAGTGAAAAAAAAAAGGATAAAGGATTCACAGGAGCATAAAGCCCAACATAAAAGTAAGTACACCTCTACCCCGGTATAACGCTGTCCTCAGGAGCCAAAAATCTTACTGTGTTATAGGTGAAACCGCATTATATCGAACTTGCTTTGATCTGCCAGAGCGCGCAGCTCCGCTCCCCAGGAGCGCTGCTTTACCACGTTATATCCAAATTCTTGTTAAAACAGATCACGTTATATAGGGGTAGAGGTGTAATAATGAATAAAGATGGCTTACGGAAGAAAGTAATAAATTGGATTTCTTCTTTACATGAGAGGAAGGTCTGTAAAATGTGTATATTTGTTGTTAGAGTTCCTTTAGCAGATCATACTTTACTTTTTAAAAGACATCACACAAGAACAACAAAACAAAACAACAACAATAATAATAAAAAGAGAAACCAACTTCCTACCAGAATAGCTTCCAGCAATGCTACTGTGTCCTGACTTTCAAATTTTTTGTTGTTGGTGAACCAGTGAATCAATTCCATGACTAGAAGCTCATACAACTGCCTTGTTACCTGAAGAGATGAAAACCACCACCCACTAGGTTAAAATATATATTTATATTCTAGTTTGTCTTCATTTGACAAAGAAAAAAAAACATTTAAAAAAAAAGTCTGTAAAGCAAATGAGTGAAAAGCCAATAACTTCATAATTATAGGTTCATCTATCCAACAGCAAGGATAAAAGCAGCATTTGAATGGGAATCATCAAGACTCTGTTTTCCCTTTTCAGGTCCTCAAAGCCAAAAGCTCACCAAGCTCATTCTCACTCACACAGTGACATCACACACGACAACCTTCTGGTTGACACTGGTGCATACAACCAGCCTTTGAAAGGAAGGCAGGTGGGTAATTTATCTAGTTTTTAAACCATACTTAGTTGCGGGGGGGGGTAGCATCTTTTTACCCTTACTATTTAACATGTTGTTGGATTTTAACACTCTTACTTGAATCTCAAATATTAACATCTTGACAGAAAAGAGCATTTAAAGAACTTAAATGTGCCAAATTCAACCTTGATGTAATTAATGTAGATCAATGTCTGCAAAGAGGGGTTTACTTCAATTGGTATAGTCATTTTCTACATATTTCTCAAAATGCAAAGTCTATTTGATCTCAAAATAGAGAAAACATCACACAGACTGAGGACGCCATATTGGCCCCATGCACACTAACTTCAGACTTGCATAGCTATAATTGGGCACATCACCACTCACTTCAGTGGAGCTGTACCCACATTTACACCAGCAATTAGTTAGATTTGATGTCTAATCTTTTTATTTTGGTGCACTGGAAGAGAAACTCAGCTGGTGGGTATGAAAACATAATTCCTTTATAGGATGAAACATTTCAGAAACTGAAAAACCTTATATGTTCAGTTATTTTAATCTGTGTGAATCAGCTTCCCCATCTGTAAGAGGAGGATGATAATACCTTCCTACAAGGGATGTGAAGGTTAATATGCTTCAAGATCTTTGGCTGGAAGGTGTTATAATTCTGTGTGCTTCTATGTATATCACCACCACCAGATACCAAATATCACAAATTGTGCCTCGTGTATTTTTTTCTGGAGTATGGCAGCTGTACATTAACTCTATTTGGAATTATTAATCCCCCCTCCCAAAATTAAGTTATTTTGCTATAGAAATCAAGAACTCCTACTTTGGAAAACTCTTAGAATGAATCAGAGAAGACTGTTCCTTTAATGATACTCCTGTGAATTAATCTGTATTGCAGTCCATCACTGGACTTTTCTAGGAAGCTTCTGTCTTCCACTTTGGAAGCTTGGGGAATAAGGATCTCAGTAAAGTAAAGAGAGAAAGAAAGCAAGCAAGCAAGCAAGCAGCAGCTTGTGCCATAATGTTTTACATCATGTAATAAATGTATTCCAAAGTTTAGATGCTTTTAACCAAGCTAAAAAGGAATTTTCTAAGATATAACAGTACAAAGGGTGAGCTTCAGTAGGAGGCACTAACAAATAAATGTATTTACCTGGTCTACATCGCAGGCAAGCCGAAGCAGTACAGGAAACATTCGTTTATACAGCTGATACATGGGTGGGGAATCCGGAGGTCCATCTGGCATTTGAGATGCTTTCCCCAACATGTACATAACTATGCTATGCAAGAGCTCACATGCTGCAACCTGCAATAAAGGTTTGATCAGCCTTTTTTGTTATGTACCAGTTACTTACACAAGCAAGGAATGGGAGCAGGGGAAATTATTGTCACTAATAAATGTTAATGAACTGGTTTTGATCCATACTGCATCCTCATACTAGCTACAAGTATTGCAATAAGAAGTACTTCAATGCTGTGCTCACGATGTAATTCAGATACTATCCCAGTTTTTCATAGCAAGTTATTGCTTCCCATTTCATTGTGCACAACTGGGGGGTTTTGGCTGTTTTTGTAAAAGATACATTCTAACAATTATTTTGGGGAAGTTCTATGGCCTGCGTGTTATACAGGAGGTCAGGCTAAATCATCACAATGGTCTCTTCTGGCCTCGGAATTTATGACCAGGAGAAATCACATTACTGAAAACCATTCATAGCCACGGATTCCTACTGGCCTCGTCTTTCTTTGAAAACCATGATCCCAAGCCAGCAAAGAACTTAAGCATGTCCTTAATTATTTTCCTGCACTGGGGCCAATAAAGAGGGAAAATACAAGCTTGCATACTATGCCAGGGAAGGAGGCCAGATAGAAAAAGAACGCCACCTTAATCCCTCGTTTTCACTACAAGTTTAACCATGGGAGCACATGGCTGTACAGTACAGTTCAAAGGACCTATGTTCTATAACTTCTTAGTTTGTAGCGTGGAGAGCAACACGATTATAGAGCTGCATCAAGGATCCATGTTACAGTCTAGGATTTAGTCAAAAACAGAAGTGCCTTCACAAAGGAAGTAGATCTTTTACAAGCATTAGCTGACAATTATTTAATAATGAAAACAAACACAAAAATGGCAATACTTTAGTCTGCCTGTCGCTAGCAGATAGAGCTAATTCAGTCACACGAGGCAAGAACAAATCCAAGTAGATGACTGGCTTCATGTCTGCAAAGGGTACAGCAAAGCTCAGGTGCTTCTCAGTGTCCCAGGACACAAATTTCTTCATCATCTCTTCTGCAGAAGCAGCTAGTATATTAGGAAGAGAACAAAACAAAAATAAGCTTTATGCTATGCATCTGACCAGACAAAATCAAACATAAGTCATAAAGAACTAAGATTTTTAGGCACTTTGATAGAGTTGTTTAACTAACCCCTCCAGCTTCAAACAAAGGGTGCATCACAATACCTAGCTACTCAAGGAACTTGTCAGAATAATAGTGGTCTCACTTTCACAGTGAAACAGCTCCACTGTCACTTGGAGAAAGAGTAATTGCTGTGAACTTTTCACAAGACAGCATTACTATCCAACTCCAACAGAGGTAATTTCAGAGTAGTTTATAAATTTGGAACATATTGGAGCATGCTTGTTTCAGAATCTCTCTCAAAAGTCCAATATGGATTTTTTTGGTCTGCTACTGTTAGAAGCAACGCTTAGAGGTGGGATTCTACAAATGGATCCAGGCAGCAGACCCTCGGAAATGCACAGAAACTCACTAATTTCAAACAGGATTCAGTGTGAGTATAGGGTCTAAACATGTGGATCCAGTTACAAGATATGACCCTAAAATGTCTACAACTAAAAGAGAAAATGATAGTTAACTCGGGGAATGGAAAGGGTAAATGGGAGGCAGCAAAAACTGAGTCCGACATCACTTTCTACAGTCAGTTTCACATTTTTCCATTAATAGTCATCAAAAGGACCAATCCCATGTATAAAGTGAATTATATGTGTAAGGTTTTGCATGACTGGGGGTTAAGTGACTTTTTGGGTACGTCTCTAGGTTTTAGTTAGGAGGAAGGGATGGAAGAGGATAATGCAAGGGTTAGATCAGACAAGAAACATTCACATAAAAAGAATCAGATGCATCAGAAAAGGGCAGACAAATAAACAGTGACAAGTTTTTAAAGTGCTTGTACACAAATGCTAGAAGTCTAAATAATACGATGGGTGAACTAGAGTGACTCGTGATAAAGGCGGATATTGATATAATAGGCATCACAGAAACCTGGTGGACTGAGGACAATCAATGGGACACAATCATTCCAGGAGTGGCACTATATGTGAAAGAAAAAAGATTTTTACTTCATTTGATTCTACATTAAGTGAATCCACATGATCCACAGAATCTCTATGGATAGAAATTTCATGCTCTAATAAGAATAGAACATTAGGGATCTATTACTGACCACCTGACCAGGACAGCGATAGTGATGATGAAATGCTAATGGAAATGAGAGAGGATATCAAAATTAAGAACTCAATAACAGTGGGGGATTTCTATTATCCCCTTATTGACTGGGAACATGTCACCTCAGGACAAAATGCTGAGACAAAATTTCTCGATACTTTAAATGACTGCTTTACATTACTTTACATTTATCCACATTAAATTTCATTTGCCATTTTGTTGCCCAATCACTTAGTTTTGTGAGATCTTTTTGAAGTTAAGACCAAAGCAGATTGTGATGAACTATCTTGAGCAGTTTAGTATCGCGTGCAAACTTTGCCACCTCACTGTTTACCCCTTTCTCCAGATCATTTATGAATAAGTTGAATAGAATTGGTCCGAGGACTGACCATTGGGGAACACCATTAGTTACCTCTCTCCATTCTCAGAATTTACCATTAATTCCTACCCTTTGTTCCCTGTCTTTTAACCAGCTCTCAATCCATGAAAAGACCTTCCCTTTTATCCCATGACAGCTTAATTTATGTAGGCGCCATTGGTGAGGGACCTTCTCAAAGGCTTTCTGGAAATCTAAGTACACTATATCCACTGGATTCCCCTTGTCCACGTTTGTTGACCCCTTCAAAGAACTCTAATAGATTAGTAAGACACGATTGTCCTTTACAGAAACCACGTTGACTATTGCTTAACAGTTTATGTTTTTCTATGTGTCTGACAATTTTATTCTTAACTATTGTTTCGACTAATTTGCCCGGTACCGACGTTAGACTTACCGGTCTGTAATTACCAGGATCACCTCTAGAGCCCTTTTAAAATATTGGTGTTACATTAGCTAACTTCCAGTCATTGGGTACCGAAGCCAATTTAAAGGACAGGTTATAAACCTTAGTTAATAGTTCCGCAACGACTCATTTTGAGTTCTTTCAGAACTCTTGGGTGAATGCCATCTGGTCCCGGTGACTTGTTATATTACGTTTATCAAATTAATTCCAAAACCTTCTCTAGTGACACTTCAATCTGTGACAGTTCCTCAGATTTGTCACCTACAAAAGCCGGCTCAGGTTTTAGCAGGCTTCCTGCTTCTGATTTACTTAAAAACATTTTATCATCATCTTTGGAGTTTTTGGCTAGCCGTTTTTCAAACTCTTCTTTGGCTTTTCTTATTACATTCTTGCACTTAATTTGGCAGCGTTTACGCTCCTTTCTATTTGCCTCACTGGGATTTGACTTCCATTTTTTAAAGCAAGTCTTTTTATCTCTCACTGCTTCTTTTACACGGTTGTTAAGCCATGGTGGCAATTTTTTAAATTCTTTTATTGTGTTTCTTAATTTGGGGTATACATTGAAGTTGGCCCTCTATTATGGTGTCTTTAAAAAGCACCCATGCAGTTTGCAGGGATTTCACTTTAGTCACTGTACCTTTTAATTTCTGTTTAACTAACCCCTCATTTTTGCATAGTTCCCCCTCTTGAAATTAAATGCCACAGTGTTAGGCTGCTGAGATGTTCTTCCCAGCACAGGGATGTTGAAAGTTATTATATTATGGTCACTATTTCCAAGTGGTCCTGTTATAGTTACCTCTTGGACCAGCTCCTACACTCCACTCATGATTAAATCTAGAGTTGCCTCTCCCCTTGTGGGTTCCCGTACCAGCTGCTCCATGAAGCAGTCATTTAAAGTATTGGTAAATTTTATCTCTGCATTTCGTCCTGAAGTGAAATGTTCCCAGTCAATATGGGGATAATTGAAATCCCCCACTATTATTGAGTTCTTAATTTTGACAGCATTTCATCATCACTATCACTGTCCTGGTCAGGTGGTCGATAATAGATCCCTAATGTTCTATTCTTATTAGAGCATGAAATTTCTATCCATACAGATTCTATGGAACATGTGGATTCACTTAAGATTTTTACTTCATTTGAATCTACATTTTCGTTGGCGTATAGTGCCACTCTCCTCCCCCCCCCCCCGCTCCCCCGCACGACCGGTTCTGTCCTTCCGATATATTTTGTACCCCGGAACGATTGTCCCCCATTGATTGCTCTCAGTCCACCAGGTTTCTGTGATGCCTATTATATCAATATCCGCCTTTATTACGAGGCACTCTAGCTCACCCATCGTATTATTTAGACTTCTAGCATTTGTGCACAAGCACTTTAAAAACTTGTCACTGTTTATTTGTCTGCCCTTTTCTGATGAGTCAGAATCTTTTTTATGTGAATGTTTATCATCTGATCTGGCCCTTACATTATTCTCTTCCATCCTCTACTCCTGACTATAACCTGGAGATTCTCTATCATTAGACTCTCCCCTAAGAGAAGTCTCTGTCCGATCCACATGCTCCTCTGCAGCAGTCGGCTTTCTCCCATCTCCTAGTTTAAAAACTGCTCTACAACCTCTTTAATGTTTAGTGCCAGCAGTCTGGTTCCACTTTGGTTTAGGTGGAGCCCATCTCTCCTGTATAGGCTCCCCTATCCCAAAAGTTTCCCCAGTTCCTAATGAATGTAAACCTCTCCTCTCTACACCATCGTCTCATCCATGCATTGAGATGCTGAAGCTCTGCCTGCCTACCTGGCCCTGCGCATGGAACTGGAAGCATTTCTGAGAATGCCACCATAGAGGTCCTGGATTTCAGTCTCTTCCCTAGCAACCTAAATTTGGCCTCCAGGACATCTCTCCTACCCTTCCCTATGTCATTGGTACCTACATGTACCATGACCACAGGCTCCTCCCCAGCACTACACATAAGTCTGTCTAGATGCCTCGAGAGATCCGCAACCTTCGCACCAGGCAGGCAAGTCACCATACGGTTCTCCCGGTTATCACAAACCCAGCTATCTACGTTTCTAATCATCAAATCTTCCATTATTAACACCTGCCTTTTCCTAGCAACTGGAGTTCCCTCCCCCAGAGAGGTAGCCTCAATGCAAGAGGCAACCCCAGCACCATCTGGAAGGAGGGCCCCAACTATGGGAAGGTTTCCCTCTGCTCCCCTTGACTGCTCTGTTTCCCTGGGCCTTTCTTCCTCCTCAACAGTGCAGCGGCTGTCTGTCCCGAGGTGGGACAATTCTACAGTGTCCCGGAAAGCCTCAACATACCTCTCTGCCTCTCTTAGCTCCTCCAGTTCCACCACCCTGGCCTCCAAAGTCCGTACGTGGTCTCTGAGGGCCAGGAGCTCCTTGCACCAAATGCACACACGCCACCCACCCACAGGGCAGGTAATCATACATGCTGCACTCAGTGCAATAAACTGGATAGCCCCCACTCTGCAGCTGGGCTTCTGCCTGCATTGTCTCCTAGTTAATAAGGGTTGTTTAAAGCAAGAAGTTTTGAATGTAGTTTGGCTTATAGGTTTTAAGGGGAATAAAGGGAAACAGATAGAATCAGCAAGGGACCCCCGCTCCCTTCCCAATCCCCTTCTGAACTCCCTTGCGAAACTCCCTGTTAGTAGCCTCTGTCTACACTGCAAGCTGAGAGGTGTAATTTCCAGCTCAGATAGACATAAATGCACTAGCTCTGGTCAAGCTAATGTATTAAAAATACCAACATGGCCATGGTGGCTCAAGCTAGCCAGAAGTACAACCCTGACTGAGGCCCTAGATACATACTCGCGTGGCTAGCCCAAGCCACCACCTGTACTGCCGCAATCACACTTCTATTTTTAGCATGCTAGTTTGAGCAGAAATCATGCATGTATGTCTACTCAAGCTGGGAACTGCACCTCACTTATTGTTCCACGGTAGGTTTTGCTTTGTTCTTGTGAACTGAAAAGCTTAACAAAATGGAACCAGCCTACTAAAAGAGTTGTTATTTGGTAAGGTCACCTTATTTCATAAAAGGATAACATTTATGAACCTGCACTTAAAGTCAGTTGTAAATGAGAGAAAGCATAAAAGTGTTTAATATTTTTGGACACTCACCTGTAAGTAAATTTCGATTGATCTGCCCTCCCAAATTTCCAAGAAGCCGTACCACTCTAGTTCTTACAGCTTCCAAGGATAGATGATCTTCCTGGATAATTCAGGATATCATTAGAAAAGTGAAGACAGTGGGGCAACTCATGCATGTGTATAACTTTACAAATATAAGTGGATACAGGATTAGAATCTTAAAGTTAAAACAGTTGAGCGGGGGAGGGGAATTCTTGACTCAGTAAGACACAGAGATGCACTGCAAAACATTTTATTTATTTTTTTTTTGGCTCTATATGCAGTTCCTCTCCCTATTAGATTTATTCTGAAAGCATCAAAACAGTCACTGTATTTTGTGACACTTTAGTGGCAATTTCTGCAGAAAGGGTAAAATAATTTTGTGACACGTACCTCCATTCTGCACAGGAATATCACATGCCTACAGAATACATTGTTGGGTGCAGAAATTTCACAAAAAAAGTTGTTTTTTTTTTCAAATAGGGGCTTAAAGTTAGGCTCCTAAATCCATATTTAGGCATATGCTTGATTTTCAGAAGTGCTGAGTACCCACCCAACAGCCAACAATGACGTAAATTCATTTAATGTATAAATTAACTGGCTTTGTTCATAAACTGCTGGATTTCACACGATCTGCACAAATAGAAAGACAAAGCGGATGAGGGAATATCTTTTACTGGACCAACTTCTGTTGATGAGTGACCAGCTTTCAAGCAACACAGAGAATAATAAAACATATTACCTCACACACCTTGTCTCTCTAATACCCTGGGACTGACACGGTTACAACACTGCATACAGAACTAGGATTAGCTATTGTTCACATGCTTAAAACCATCTCCTTCCAGGTAGTTTATACATTAAGTTGCACTACTTAAGTTGTACATAAATTAAATTATGCCAATGTTTTCTAAAGTGAGAGAGAAGCCCCTGGGTTGGATGAGTGATATGCCTGACTTTCATGAGTTTCAATTAAGTTTTGGATAGGATACAAAATAAATATCCACAAAGTACCATTCAGAACCACTGTAAAACCAGATTCTGATTTTAGCATGGCTTGAGTACCAGTCAGGAAAATATCAGATACTTCTTATGAGCAAGGCCTCTGGTACTCTGCAGCAAACTGGATGTAAATCATCAGTAGTCTGGTGGATGTTCTGGAAATTCTGAAGTAGTTATAGATACATTTTTATTCTGTAGGCCTTTTTTTATTATTTTACTGAAATACATAAAGTTAAGCACCACAATCAATTAACTAACCCCTGCATTACTCATGTCACATTCAACTCTAATTATTTCATACTGCTGCACATTTTCAATATGTCACAGATTATCAAGTTTACGTTTCAGAGTTAATATCTCATTGAGATGAGTGGGACAGTTCATCTCTCAGTGCCACTGTTTCTGGTTGTCCACAGATTCATGAAGACATCTCTGCATCAATTTGTACCCAAGATTTACTCTGCAATCATGTGGGCCAGAAAGATATTTTAAAAAATAAATGCTTAAATTCTTGAGCCCAATTCTGTGGCAAGAAGTGATTTCCACAATTAAGGGCCCTATTCACAAGCCTATATGTGCAGCATCTGATTTTGGAAGGCATCTCAAAAACATCAGTTTATTCAATATTTCAGTCAGGCCTCATATTATACACAAGAAAAAAAGTACATGAAATGTCGCTAAGAAAAATGAGAGAATTCATGGTTATATGCAGTAACTGCAAGTAAATAATAATGCATTCTGATTAAGATATACACAGTGTATTTTCACATCTACTTCTGAAAAGGTATAATATAATGCTCTTTGGTTTTGAAAGCTGAGCAGAACAGAAATTTTAATGTCAGTTTCAATAGAGAAAGGGAAGGATTTATTTACCAATGAAAGGGTCTTTGCTTTTTTCAGACGCTGTATCACAACTTTGTTAAACCCTTTCTGGGCTGCACGAGAAAGCTTCCTCACTTCCCAATTATTCTGGGATTCATCTGATCAACAAAAAGCAGCTTATTAATGCCCACATACTAAACTCACCCACCCTCAAATTCTACTAAATTTATTCTCTTAAAAGTGATTTTGCAAAAATTAAGTTTCCTTTTCAGATCTCAGACATGGAAAAACTCTTCATGTTACAGAAACAACTTTAAGCTGACTCAAAGGAAACTTAACACCAGAAAGGACACAGTGGGACTATTGTCATCAAGCATTGGGAGCGTGGGTGAGCTGAAAACAGAATTTGCGAGGTGCAGAGAGAAGGGCAATAGCCATTCTCTGCAACAGAAATCCCCCCCTTCTCCCCACCAAGCAATTTACAGGGTGGCACAAGACTGGCCATGGAGAGGCTCTGCTAATTTTTCAGAAATTATTATTACACAACAGCTAATTGGGGTGTCGGTACAGGTAAAATATCACCATCTGATATGGGCCTTTTACTTGGGCTATGAGCACTGAAAAAGCCAGTTATTATAGCTGGAACTGAAGACCAGACAACTGGGGTTACGAACCACTCACGGGTGCATAGAACTCCCACTAACATCACAAAACTTACCACAATATACTAGGGGTAATACAGTAGTTATTGTCCTGTTAGCAACTGCTGAAAACAATCTGAAGGATGGCACATATAAATTGATACCATTTGCTATTGTTGGGATTCTACTTGCAGCAGTCACTAATATCTCTCAGATAAAAAAAAAAGCATAATTCTTGGTTGTAGAAGAATCTCTTAATATTCCACATGCAAGAGTTTCTACAATAAGTTGCAAGTATCCTACATCCGCATCCTCAGGCTCTACTGAATTTTTTATTATTAGTTATACTTGAATATATTAAAGCTTGCAAATGTCCCCAACTCTATATTTCTACACTATTAATGTTTTCTACTACATACCTGCCAATCCAGTGGTTTTCAAATAGCCATCAAAGAGAGGCAGGACATCCTTGTAGTAAGGTTGCATTATGTGTTTGGGAATGCGAGCTGACCAGTCTTCCAGGGCATCCAGCCCCGCATCAGCCATTGGGGTATAGCTGAGGCCCAGCTTAAATGCATTCTACATATTAAGCCAACAAAGCTATTAAATATTTTGGGAATCAATACTAAGATTTAAAGAAAAAATAGCTTTATGAGTAAATTATAACACAATAAATTATAATTTCCTTTTATATCTTTAGCTCCCTAACAGCTGACATGCTAATATACCAAACATTTATTTTACTACATTACAACATTAGAATGCCTTTGCATGATTAGGATCTTCAGATGGAGCTGCAAACATCACGTAGTAGCCATACAAATTTACCAGCTCTCAAAAAAAGTTGGCTCATTGATCCTTTTATCAATGGTGATGCTAGTGCAAAAGTGAAAGATTTCTTACCTATTTGTACAAAAAAAAAAAACAACAAAAAACATATACAATTAAAAAATTTTGCAAGACCGATTTTAAAAACAAAAGCCAACAAAGAATGTTAACCGTACATCACACTGACCCACCTGCAATGCAGGAATGTATGCTTTGATATCAAGCATGATGATGTCATGTGGTAAGGAGAGTACAAAGGTCAGACATGATGCTAACAACTCATCTTTGTACTGTTTCATTTTTGCTGTTACCTAAAATTCAGAAACGTAACAAACAATAATTGAGCAGATCCTTTGTTTAGTTGGTAAATAAAACTTTAAAGGATCTTGAAAATGTTGGCTGAATCACTATATGTTGCTATATAAGTCACAGGACACAGAAATCTTGTTTACTGATTAGAACATAAAGGGTAGGATAACAGAAATTAACAGCAGCTTAGAAAATATTTTGAGAGTAAAAGTTGTACTTAAGAGTTGGTATTTTAGGTACTGTAGAAGCAACCAAAACCTTTAAACCCCACTGGAACAGAGGGTTTTGTGAGGTTTCATGGTTTTCGTATGATTTCAATTCAAAGAGTAAATTGAGAATCTAGTTCTAATGAGGGGCTGTACTGACATCACATGTTTAAGTGTTTTTCTTTTTAAATATTTCACTCTTATCCCATATTACAAAAAGTCATAATCATGATGTCATATCAATACTATGACTGCATGTCATTCTCTGTATGTATAAATATCTTCTTACTGTATGTTCCATTCTATGCATCCGATGAAGTGGGCTGTAGCCCAAGAAAGCTTATACTCAAATTTGTTAGTCTCTAAGGTGTCACAAGTACTCCTGTTCTTTTTGCTGGTACAGACTAACACGGCTGCTACTCTGAAAACTGTAATTGGATGATTTGTCTGCTGCTTAACTTAAACTGACTGTAGTCAGGAGATGAGTTCAAGGACAGTGCTTACTCTTAATATTGTTAAACTTGTTTTCTGAACAAAAAACTCTAGGACCAGAGATTACATTTTAATTATGGAATCTGCTTTCTCCATTGGTCCAACAAAGCCTAACTTGCTGTATACGTAAGCATACTACAAAGCCTACGCATTCACATAGTTTTCTCTCAGGTGGTGGACTGAGTCAATTTTTGAACACCAGAGTATGTTTTAACTGACATTATGTCAACTTACATTTGTTTTGTACTAAGCATTTTTAAATAGAGTTTGTGACCGGTCCATTCTATAAACTCAAACAATAAATCCAGGTATAGGATCTGAATGCCACATAGAGAATAACTCATTATCATGGAATATATATAATGCACAACTGAAGTAACTGTGCAGTTGTAGCTCACAGAACTGCAAAACATCCTTGTACTTTGATTTGTTGAGATGATTCCACTGCAGTATGGTAGAATTTGCCATTCATGTTTAAAAAGAGAAATGACAATTGTTCCCCTTGAATTAATTATTTTCATTAACAATGGAAGATGTGCATTGATATTTATTTTATACTACGCAGCATTTCTTTCCCTAAAGTTCATTCTTGGCACTAGTAATTTACTATGGGAGATGGACTAAAAGGCATGATAATAGTTATATTTGTTTAATAAAACAACTTTACATTTTTTAAGTTGAGTAAGGGATGTAAATGTCTTTTTCCCAAGTCAGAATCACTTCCAGCCATTTTGGAACTTTAAAGAAAGAAATCATATTGTACTGCACTATTGGGTTATCTGACACAATTACTTCAACTTACTGGAATGACCTTGTTCGGTCGGAAACATACCAGTCTGGGAGCAGGTGCTGATCCTACCTGAGACTTTTAAGGTGTTTTTGGTGACTTACTCAGGCAGGTGGTTTATTTCTCCACTCATATATAAGAGATTTAGGGTGTTGGCTGAGCAGCCAAGTCAAGAGAAGGTTTGAGCTGAATTTGATCTTATTGTTTGTTTCTACGTGAATGAAACCAAACCTCAGAAAAGCAGCAAAGCAAACAGGCAAGGAAAGACACTGCTCATGGTCGTATTTATTTAAAGTAACTATCTCTTACAATCCAAAATGCTTGGATAATGCTGTGTTATGATGGAGACAAAAATAAAAAAGATACTACCATTAAAAATTCTGTACTGGAAATAACACAGTTTATATTGATACAGTAATAAAAGCCTAACAAGGAAAATGGTTTACCTCTTTTCCAAATTTTGCAAATAGTGCAAAGCAAGAGCTCTTCTCAGGGTCATCAGGGCATCTTTGGTAACTCTTTGGACTTACACTCTGACAAATAGAAACTATCATCAGTGCTATGAATAATAATAAAAAAAAAAAATACACAAAAGGTACTGACAGACATCAAGACTTGTTCCACAAGTCAGGTTCAAAACAAAAAGCTGCAGGATAAGAATATGTTACTGCCTGAATACTAACAGATCTGCTAAAGTGAAAGCTTAAAATATATGTTCACTCTCTTTTCTCAGTAAAAGTCACCATTACATACCACCAAAAAGGACTGAAGGCAAAGTAATCCTCTCTGCTTTGAGGTACAGAGGCAACTAAATGTATGCAAATACTAGCCAAAGTGATCAATATGCATGTGGATGGAGGATTTTAAGCAGCAGCATCACTTCCTCTCCCCGCCCATCACTCCTGACCAAAGAAAACAGAAGCAAGATTCTCTCCATGACTGGCGTACACATATGGCTCTGCAGGTTTATAAAGATGTGGCTAGAACGGGAGTAGGGTAGGAAAAGAAGGCAGCTCACCATAGCATAATCCCCTCACGCTAACCTGCATAAATTTCTACACAATTTCTGTGGAAATCAATGGCAACCTTCTTAGTTTGAACTTTTGTGAAAAACTGGCTCTTTCCTTCTACAGCTTTTGGAGAGGCAGGCACAGCCAGGCTCTTTGTATGAACCATGTTCCCATTTTTGGTGGGAGAAGGCATGCAGTGCAGAAGGACAGCTTCTCTATGTAGGTGGTTCAAGATCTGTGATTTTCCCTCTCTCACAGCTCTAAGGATATACATTGAATTGAAGGACCTCCTTCACCCACAAGCTTCCTTGCACATGAATCCTCCTCCCACAACAGCATACAAACTCGGAGAATGAAAGAGTAACTTATTTACTTGGTAATTCTACTTCTCTGAATTTATTGGATCATCTTCCTAGTTTGTATAAATCAGCCTCCTTCCCTTGAAGCCAATGGATCTATGTCAATTTACATCAGCTGAGAATCTGGCCAGTCACCTTAAACATCAAATACCCTTAAGTGCTAGGTGAGTTCTATTAATCTCACACTAAGAAGCGAAGATCCAGCAGAAAGGAATCCCGTATGGATGATATATTTTAAAAAGCTGAGTTTTCAGCCTAATTTCAGCTTTCCAATAGGTTTTGGAGGTTTTTTTTGCAAAAAGGCATAATTTGCACTGAAAATTTGTTAAGTAAAATAAGGAACAATAACTACTAAATATTTTCAGTTGTGTACAAGTACATCTTAACTTACATAGTCATTAAAAGACAACATTAAATGCCCCAAGTGAGAATGCTCACCTCAAAATACTTTATTTTCTTGGCAATTTTCATCGCAACAGAGAGCATTTTGTAGAATCCACTAATAAGAGGTAACCGTGTTGACTGTATAATAAGCTCATAACCAAAGGAATACATCCATGGTTCAAAAAATTCAACATGCTTCTCTAGCAGAATTTCTCTGTAAAATAAATGCATAGGGAACATTCAAACAAATAAACTGAAATGAGTTTTTCTTATACCCGCTTGAAAGTGAAAAACATGAGAACTGCTATAATGTAACAGACCAACTATCCATCTTGAAAATAAATCAATCAGTTACAGGACACTAAAGAGGAAGGAGTAAAATTCCCAGACTGCCCCTAATTACACAACATTAAACAGGGCACAAAGAATTTCTTCCTGACTCCATCCAGTGATCACCCTTATAAAGAATATACTACAATATTTCCACAGTAATGATCCTAAACTCTTACAGGTTACAATATTGTAGAGTTTGGGGCCTTCATAGTAAAAATAGTGTAGTATATTTTAAAGGAGGAGATCTTATGACTTTAAGCATGAGAGCTGAAAGTCCTCAATTATTATATCCTACAATAACTAGCGTAATTATAGATGTTATTTTTAACACACGCTGCAGGTATTATAGGCAAGCATGTCTGAATAAAATGAAGGTGAATGACTAACTTATCAAGCATCTTATAAGAGTACTACAATGGTGACACAAACCTCTAATATTGAACTATAAATTTCTGAAGTTTAAGAATTGGAAGCTAAGCACTTAGAATATATGGATGACAAAGCACTAAAGTGCAGCAGTCATACAGTTAATTCCTCACTCAATTTTAAGGGCATCGTGTATCCTGGAATTTGCTGCAAATCTTCTATACATTTTCAGTGTGCTGATATTTTCACCCACCACCTAAATGTTCAAAATGTGCTTACTGGCTTCCAACTTGTGTTCTGGACATTGTGCACTTTAAACAGACTTCAAATATGGCTAGAAGCCAGTAAATAATCACACTCAATACTAATGGTTAACATTTCTATAGCATCTTACTATCTCAGCACCTACTCCGTAATTCTCAAATGATAGAACATGCAGTACCTGCAGAATTCTACTAGATTAACGAATGCTACAAAATCTTTAGGCTTAGTTGGCCGAAGGTTTGAAGCTGGATCAGAAGTAGGAACAACCAAAGCACTGTCAGCTTCATTTTCATCCTGGGAGGGAGGGGGAAGGGAAGAGAGAAAAAAAAGGGTAATATGTGCTTCAACAGAGAGGGCATTACAGATTGGGACAACACTTACTCACTGTTATCAGTCAGCCACAGGGCATGAAAAAGAATATGCCCACTAGTTTGCTACATGTTAATCTGTCTTTTTAAAAACAGACACATGTAATTCATTGGATTTGTAATAACTGAAAATACTCACTCTAAGAAAAACAAAAATAATGAGATCTCAAGATGCTAAAGAGGGAATTTTGTCTGTCTTGAAGACAACCATCATGGCAGTTTGGAAATAGCTTCCAGAAATAAAATGTAATACATTTTGACTATTATGAATTTTAACTCAAGGAGACCTCATGGGCTACACTGTATGGAAAGAAAAGCAAAAAAGACTGGGATTTGGGGTTTTCATCACGATAGTTATTGCAAAATATCAGGCCTCACCTGTTCGCTAACATTCAGTTTCTGAACTGTCAAGTCCAACTTCTCAATAATCTTCAATATCGATTTTATAAGTTCATCATACAACAAACGGTTCAGAGAAAGCAGCGGTGAATTTGCAATCAGAAAGGTTTCATCTGCCAAAACGGACTCCTTTGTGGGGAAAAAAAGAAACTTCAAAACAATGGTAACAGCTCTTCTGAAATTTATATTCTCCTTTATTTTTAAACTTGCAAACATTTTGGGGGATTGTGGTGCAGTGGGATAGTACAGAAGCCTTTCACCCCAGGAAGCCAAATTCATCTTTGTTAAATTAATGTAACCATCGCACTCTCAGCCCACATTCAGAGTCCATATAAATTAAACCACTATATTGCAGCATGATTGGCTGCCTGCCTGGAAGAAATCTAGGGTTGGCATAGCTGGGATAAGAACAAGATAGGATGAGGATTCTTTAGCAGAACCAAGCAAGGCAGTCTACACAATATATGGCTGTACGAGGCCAGGTGTTAGCCAGCGATGTTAGTTACTTGCTTTCAAGAGCAATAAACTTTACTCAAACAATAATCTTGGATTAATTGAATAAATGTAACAAAAAAAATCAAGGAGTTCAACTTTTTCCTTGTTGGGTCTCAGCCTTAAGTTTTTACCTTCATTGTGTCACAGTTCAATAGGCTTCTAAAAAGATCCAGATAGTCCTTATATGTAGGTACTTTCCATTTCCCAGTTCTGACCTCTCCAGCTGCTGTGGGCTCTTCCGATTTAGAAATGTCTTTCCCAAAAACCTCCTACAGGGTAGTGCAATAAATCAATACGTTATTATTTTTAAATAACTGTACAATACATTGCATGTGAAACTATCTACAATAGACTTAGCTACATATTTCCCTTAGAAAGAGAAGAAGTCTCAACAGAGGCTAAGATAAGTAACTTTTAGATCAGACGACTGAAACAGACAACTTCCTGGTTTTACCATGCTGGAGACAGAGTACAACTAGCAGCTTATAAAATTCTCCTGTGTATGTGCTGGACCTCCGTTTCATTTTTTCTTCAGGTAATTTGTTAGTTTAGAGAGATTCTGATTCAATGCAGTGTAAGAGATTAACTGTTACATTTTAAAATTCCTTCACAAGGCAAGTGTTCTATCGCAGGGTGGCAAGCCCACCTCTTTAAGAGGAAATGGGGCCTCAGCCTCACCTGTGAGAAGATCAGCTCACCTCTCCAGGTGGGTAACAATGAGTGAGATCATGAGGTCATGTGATAGGAGAAGGAGAAGGAAGGAAAGTACAGACTCCTGGGGTAGTCCCTGGAGAAGGGAGCTCAAGTGGGACCATAAACACTCCTGCTAGGCCCAGACTAGAAGTGCCAGGCATGCCAGAAGCCTGGGAAGCTGCAGCTGGCCTGAGAGACCAGCTGTAGGAGTGTGCTGCAGGCAGTAAAAAAGGCTCTATTTGATTACAACCCAGGGAGCTCCTGACACAAGGAGGGAGGAGAGTATAACAACTCTGAAGGGAAGACAGACTCTAGGGAGGAGGGCCTGTGCCCAGCTTGGGACTACACAAACACTTAGTTCATCACAAGCTGGGGTGTAAATCTACCTTGCATTAGCCTTCCACTGCCTACCTCTCTGTGTAGACCCTACTGCCACACACTGAAAGTGCCCTAGAGCACTTTAATCTACATCTCATTTTGAAACAGAAGCAGACAGTTAGTACACAGCAGGTGAGTATGCAACAGCTTGGCACCAACTAAATGTTCGTATAGACAAGCTCTCTGTAGTTTGAGTTTGCAACATACAGTGCAGGTTTTAATAAATGAGACTCCCGAAGGGGAATGCATTGAATATTTAGATTGTGCGGACTTTAAGGGTGATGTAGCAGAAGGGAAAACTGAGGCAGGGCGCTATAGAGCCACTCAAGTCATAAAGGAGTGCCTGAAAAGTGGCTGGCCCTGTTACATGCTCAGTTAGATTTATCCTTTGGAGTTTCTATGATGTTTACTAACATGGATTGAAGTCTCACTGATTAGTTACAATCTAGTTTGAGATGACCAATCTAAGCAACAAAGAGTTTAAGAGGTGCAGGGCACCTTTTCTTGCTATCATATGAAAAAAACCCAGTTACTCACCTTCGTAACTGTTGTTCTTCAAAATCTGTTGTCCATGTCCATTCGTGCATGTGCATGGTAGCCAGAAAATTTTTCCCGTAGCAGCCTCCCATCGGGTTGGCCTGGGTGCCCTCTGGAGTCACGCCTTCATGGCGCTTAATACAGAGCCCTGCTGACCTGCCGCCCTCTAAGTTCCTTCTTGACAGCTACCCTGACAAAGGGGTAGGAGGGTGGTTATTGGAATGGACATGGACAACACATCTCAAAGAACAACGGTTACGAGAAGATGAGTAAGTTTTTTCTTCGAGTGCTTGTTCATGACCATTCCAATCAAGTGACTCACAAGGCCAAGTTCAGGAGGTAGGGTCAGAGTCATCCACTGATTAGAGCACTGCTCTTTCAAAGGCCGCATCATCTCTGGCATGCTGGGTGATCACACAGCACATGATGAAAGTGTGTATGCTGCTCTGCAGATTTCCTGGGTGAGAACCTGCGCCAGGAATGCCATTGAAGAGGCCAGAGCCCTTCGCCAGGTTGTAGCACTCATGGATGCAGGACGTGATCCATGACGATATTCGCTGAGAGGAGACAGGAAGACCTTTCACCCTGTCCACAACTGCCACAAATAACTGGACCGACTTTCTGAATGACTTTGTTCTCCCAATGTAGAAGGCTAGCGCTCTGCGGATATCCAGTGAGTGAAGCCTTTGCTCCCTGATGCTCCAGTGAGGCTTAGGATGGAATACTGGGAGAAAGATGTCCTAGTTGACGTGAAACAGAAGAAACCTTTGGGAAGAAAGGTAGGTGGGGTCTGAGCTGAACTTTCTCCTTACATAATACAGTATAAGGGGGCTCTGATGTCAGGGGTCTTGAGCTCAGACACTCTTCTGGATGAGGTTATTGCTACCAGAAACGCTACTTTATATGAGAGAGAGCAAGGAGCGTGTCGTCAAAGGTTCAAAGGGTGGACCCTTGAGTCTGGAAAGGACCAGACTGAGGTCTCAAGCTAGAACCAGCTGTCAGACCTGCGGGTGTAGTATGTCGAAACCTTAAAGGAAGCTAGTAACCATAGGGTTGGCAAAGACCGATCAGCCCTCTGCTCCTGGGTGAAAGGCAGAGATGGTGGCCAAACGAACCCTTACTGACAACATGGACAGCCCCCGCTGCTTGAAATGGAGGAGACACTCCAATGTAACTGGCACGGAGGCAAGTGTCAGGGATGAACAGTGCTGCACTGACCAGACTGAAAATCTCTTCCACTTGGCAAGGTGGGTAGCCCTGGTGGAAGGCTTCCTACTGCCAAGGACGACTTGTCTAACTGGGCTCGAGCAAAAAAGCTCCATCGAGTTCAGCCATAGAGCTTCCAAGCCGTGAGGTGCAGCGACTTGACGTTCGGGTGTTGAAGACAGCCGTGATCCTGAGTTAGTAAGTCCGGGAAGAGCAATAAGATGACTGAAGCTTTCACGGACATTTCTAGGAGTGATGTATACCAGTGCTGGCAGGGCCAGGCTGGAGCTATCAATATCACTGTAGTTCGTTCCCTCTGAATCGTAAGAAGTACCTTGTGAAAGAGTGGAATGGGCAAAAACGCGTATAGGAGACAGCCTCCCCACTGGAGGAGGAACACATCCGCAATGGAACCTGGACTGTAATTCAGGAGGAGAAAAACTGCTGGCACTTCCTGTTGCGTCATGTGGTGAACAGGTCTATCTGGGGAAAGCCTCACTGATGGAAGATTGAGTTCGCCACATCCGGGTGAAGGCACCACTCGTGGCCGCGGAACAACCTGTTGAGATAGTTCGCCAACTCATTCTGTACTCTAGGGAGGTATGATGCATGCAGATGTATCAAGTGCTTGTTACAGAAGTCCCACAACATAAGGGCTTCCTGGCACAGGTGAGAGGAACGTGCACCCGTTTGTTGATATAGAACATTGCTGTGGTGTTGTCTGTCATAACTGATACACGTCTCCCTATTGAGTAGGCTTGGAAAGTCTAGCATGCCAGGCGGACCGCTCCCAGCTCTCTGACATGGATGTGGAGAGCGAGTTCCGCCTGAGACCAGAGGCTTGTGTTCTCAGTTCTCCCAAATGTGCTCCCCAGCCCAAGGCTGACACATCCATCACTAGCAAGAGGGACGGCTGAGGGCTAATGAAGGGGACCCCTGCACATACTATATGTGGGTTGAGCCACCAGCGGAGCATGTCGAGTATAGGGCAAGGCAGGGTTAAGATCCTGTCCAAGCTGTCCTGGACTGACCGACACACTAACGCTAGCCACAACTGAAGAAGTCGAAGTCTGAGTCTGGCATGCTGTAATATGTAGGTACAAGCTGCCATGTGTCCCACGAGTTTCAGGCAATTCCTTGCTATGGTGGTAGGGAACTGCCTCAGATCTCATATGATGTCACCAAGGAACTTAAACCTTGCTTCCAGGAGGTATGCCCTGGCTTGTATCAAGTCCATTACTGCCCCTATAAACTCTACCCTTTGAACTGGGGACAGTGCTGATTTTCCCTCGTTCAGAAGGTGGCCCAGTTCATTGAACATTGCTCTTATGAAGTTGGCTTCTGCCTCCACTTGAGACCTGGAGCGGCTCTTGATGAGCCAGTCATCGAGGTACGGGAACACCTGTACCTACTGTCTGTGCAGGAACGCAGCCATAACTGCCATACATGTCATAAAAACATGAGGCGCCACTGAAAGGCTGAACAGGACGACTGTGAACTGGTAGTGGGTGCTGTTCACCACAAACCTGAGGTATTTTCCGTGGGACAGAGTTATTGCTATGTGAAAATATGCATCCCTCAAGTCGAGGGCGGCATACCAGTCTCCTGGATCCAATAAAGGGATGATGGAGACCAAAGAGACCATGCGGAACTTGAGCTTCTTCATGAATTTGTTGAGTTCTCGCAGGTCTAGTATGGGCTTGAGCCCACCCTTGGCTTTCAGTATTAGGAAATACCGAGAACAGAAAGCCTTGCTCTTCTGCTTCTGAGGAACCTCTTCCACTGCCCCTAGCAAAAGGAGTGCACCTCCTGTATAAGGAGTTGTTGTGAGAGGTGTCCTGAAGAGGGATGGGGAAGAGGGGTGGAAGGGAGTGGAACTGGATGGAATATCCCCTCTCTACCATGTGGAGTACCCAGCAGTCGGAAGTGATATGGGACCATGCACAGTAGAAAGGGGACAGTTGGGAGTAAAAGGTAAGGCGGGATAGATCCAGGTTTTGTTCTGGTGTGCCGTACTTGACCACACCTTCAAAAGACTGGTTTGGGGCCGGAAGGTGGTTTGGGTTGGGTTGGCCCAGAGCCCTGGCCTGAGGATGGATGAGGACATTTTCTGCTGTTCCTATTCCTCCTCCGGGAGCTGTCCTGTCAGTTCTATTGGTAGAACCGTGGAGGAGGTTGAGGTCTAAAATGCTTCTGCTGGGTGGTTGGAGTGTGTAGGCCCAAGGATTTGAGGGTGGCTCGAGTCTTTTAGGCTGTGTAGCCTTTTATCAGTCTTCTCCAAAAAAAAAAAAAGAATCATACCCTCAAAGGGAGGTCCTGTATGGTCTGCTGGACCTCGCATGGGAGACCAGAGACCTGAAGCCCCTACTCATGGCCACCCCTGTAGCCATGACTCTCATGGCTGCATCAGCACTGTCCAGTGGAGCCTGGAGGGAAGCTAGGGAGATTAGCCTGCCCTCCTCAAACAAGGCGAAAAACTTGTCACGAGAGTCTAGGCGGTGCAGCTCTGCAAATTTTTCCATTGTCATAGAGGTATTAAAAAAGTACCAGCTGACAATGGCCTGTTGGTTGGAAACACGGAGCTACAATCCACCGTCCTCCCAAAAAGGTTGCGTTTTTAGCCTCCTGTTGTTTTGTTTTGTTTTGGGGCGGGGGGGGGGGGTCTTGATTAGCAGTGCGGATCCATAACAAGAGTATCAGATTGCGTGTGGGAATAAAGATGTTTATAACCCATAGAGGGCACAAAATATTGCCATTCATTGTGCTTGGCAGTGGATGGCAATGAAGCTGGGTTCAGTCACAGGCTTTGGTGGTGTCCACAATAGATCTTATGAGCGATAGGGCAATACAGGAAGGTCCAGAGGGCGCAAGGATATCCACCATGGGATCAGAGTCCTCTACTGCCTCCCCTGCCTTGATGCCCAGACTCTGGGCAACCCAGCGCAGCAACTTCTGCAACACTCGATTGTCTTCCTGCGCCAGGGCTATGGCGGTGCCAGCCAGTGCCTCGTGTCCTAGGGGGTGAGAACGATATACAAAAATAGAGATAAAGGCACTTGCTAAACCAGGGCTATGAGATGTTTCAGCTAACCATCACTGGCGGTAAGAAGGAACTGAGGGGGTGGCAGGTCAGCAGGGCTCCCTATTGAGCGCCATGAAGACAACTCCAGGGGGTGCCCAGGCCGACCCAACAGAGACTGCGACAGGAAAACTCCTCCAGCTATCATGCACACCTGATTGGAATGGACATGAACAAGCACTCGAAGAAGAACAACAGCTTACAGGGCTTTTCATTCATTAAGTAGTATGCAAAACTATCACACAAGATCGTTGATTTGTTTTTAAAGCTACCAGTTTATTTGCATCTTTTTGGTAACAAATATCATAGATGGCCAAAGAACAATCAGCTGACTCCCAAAAGGTTATTCCTACTTTACAGCTCTGATAACTATATACAGCAGTCTTTGCCTTTTGCATTGTTTAAATCAAAAACACTTCTGGTAAATAACTTACCCTTGAGAAGGTGATAGGCTTGGAGCAGACTCTGACTAACCCCTGATGCACTGAAAGAAAAAAATTTATCTGAAGAGATTTCAAAGGCACATCATCCAAATGATTCACTAAAAGAAAGCTGTGCATAACTTTTTATTTCTGGCAGTCTGATAGAATTTGGGTTTTAAAAATAGAGGGGAGAGGAAGTTCATCAATTGGCAAGCACAGACAGAAGTGGACTCCAATTTCAGGATCTCTCAAAGGAAAAAAATTTTGAACTGCCTCCACATCACATTTTGTCAGCACTGCCTCACCCCTTCTCCAGATCTGATGCTGGTTGTACTCAGAATTGAGTACTTGATCTAATGCCCATTGCAGTAAACGAAAATGCCCAATGGACTTCACTGAGCATGGAGTCAGGACTTGTGTTAGAGTATAATACTGTGGGTACTCAATACATCACGGGATCAGTTACTAAATAGAAAATTAATAAACCCCAATGTAATAAGAAAAAAGACTTGCAATTAATATAAAATTAAGGGGTGCTGGAAAATCTTGGAAACTTTATAAGCATTGTTATGTTCACAGGATTGTATCTCATCATCATTACAACTTTATTTTATACCATTAATATGTTCCATAAAGCAAAGAACTCATCATGTATTTCTGGCAGAGTCTACAATAGCATCAACCACAAGAGTGCTCCCAGGCCTAAACAGGTGTACACTTTTTTTTTTTTAATATACAGTTTAAGAATTTTGCAAATGCGAAACAGTGACTTTTTATTTTTGTTAGTAGAGTTCCCCTCAACCCAATGCATCTGACCCACAGCAGTAACAGCTACCTCTGTATTTTTAAGGCACTATTGCTTCATTTACTCTTTTGTGCACATCATCGTCAAGTTCTCATACAAGGTCATTTGTAGAGAGTGACCTGGTAGCGGATGTTCAAGTGTAATGCAATCAGCACGCTAAACCCTCTCCTGCAGAGTGGGAGTCCTCAGGTTGCTCCCAAAATGGCCATTATCAATGAGATTATCTCAGATAAATATTCTGCAGGCTTCTCTTACAACTGGTTTATCATTGTAGATGGAAAAAATCAGGAGTCAGTAACATATACTCACCCACCGTGCTGATGAAACTCCAGAGAACTAGTCCCTTTCCTGCCAGGGCTAGGAAAATCTTTACTATGGATTTGCAACAGGCCAACTGCATTTTTACACTGTACTGTGGAAAACTATCTATCTGCACCACAATTAGATGTTCAAGAACTGGAGTGTACACTTCAGGAATCTAAACAAAATAAGAGCAGTAAAAAAAAAGTGTTCTGTAAAAGCAATGATTATAACTTCACTACCACTCAGGAAATAATGCAAAGCTTCCCAAATAAGAGGCAATTCCGACAAAAGGTAAAAGGAGAGAAAAGTTACAAAATTATCTACTATCTTTTATCTACTGGTAAAAGAAAGACTTAGCGAGCCACTCTATGTGGACAGAATTTAAAACATCAAGACAGACAGATAGGAGTTAATGAAAGCTTCCTGGGGCCACATTATGTCCCAGGGAACAGAAAGGCAGTTTCTGAGTGAAGGCAAGTGTTAGCAGACACAGTTACACTAATTTCTTATTATTATGAATATAAAGTGAGAGCTTCATTCACACAAAAGCAGAAGCCTTATCTGTTTTTATGCATCTGAAACCAGGGCATTCAAGTACAGCTCATCTTATTCCCAACGATCAGGAAGCCCTCATTCAAAACACACACTCCAGAAACACAAAGGAGTACATGTAGACTCACTTACCCTTCTCAGTGTGGCACTTTAAGTATCAGATTTATCAATCTGGGAGCGGATAAAGACAGTAGGCTGATACAAACACAACTGATACAAAGCTGTACTGCTGGAGAAACATTTCTCTTTCCATTGTTGTGTGAAAGACGGATTGAACAAGAAAGTGATTGGGTATATGGGGAAAAGGTGAAGTTGACTGTATATAAAGTGCTGTTCTATGCACAAAAACAAACTGAAAAAAACCCCCGACAAAATTAACCTTTATTGTTTAACTAGGGTTTTTATTGTTTTATGTAGTCTGTGTGTTTACCGAGTTTGTGTGTGTGGTGTTTAGATGTGCTTGTAATTATTAGAACTGGGAGCACTGGCTGTTAGGAATCTGAAAGGATAGGAAACAGGAAGGAGTGGGGAGGAGTTGAAGAGGCTGAGTGAGAGTTACAGAGGATGCAGCAGCAGCTTGGTACAGAGGTTTTCACTGTAAAAATAAAGTCCTGTTGAAGTTGTTAGTACCTTGCCTGGTTGATACAACAGTGTGTTAACCTTAGTTTTAAAAGAAATGTAGAAGTGTGGCTATTAAGTTGATTATGTCCCTTTACAACAGACATCACCATGCCTGCCATTTCAACACAAGTGACCTAATCCAGAGACTTTTTTTTTTTAATTTCACTCCTGATTACTGAGCTTGTCCTATAATGCACCAATTGTCATAGTATATATTGTAGTTCAACGCATCCTTAACACATCCATATATGGCTCTAAAGGTACAAAATAACTGACTGATGCTTTAAATATTCCACTTACTGTATCTATGTGGAATATAACACTTGCAATGGACTGAAGGAAACTGGGTAGCTGATACACATGTTCATCTGCTGTCTCCGCCTCCGTGAGATACATTTGTTTACAGCGCTGAAGGAGCTCAATGTACATGAAGTCAACATCCTTAGAATTTATAGCTTTACAAGGCTTTAATGAGAGAAAGTAAAGTATCACTTCAATAATTAGTATTAACGTTAAACACAAGAATGCTGCAATACTTAAAAAAAAAAAAAAAACAAAAACTCCACAGCTGGGTTCAGATAAAAACTACTTCTTGAAATTTTACAGAAACCTGATAATACATTTGAATATTTTTTTCCATGTTGTTCAACAGTTAACTGACCTTGCTTTATAATTTATTGCAACTGTATTAATAATCTGATCCTGAGCTTTCATTTACAATACTTTTCCAACTCAACCTGAGGAGCTAAGAATTTAGGTGGTTCTCAGCTCCACGGGGGAAGATGGTAGCAACATGTTACTCATAGCAACCCGCACTGGCCAATCAGGAGAAGCATTGTTGAGATTCCAGAGTAAACCCTGTCCAGCACTCCCAGTTAAGAGAGAGGAAGGAAAAAGAAGAATTATATAGTGACAAAAAGGTTTTATTTTCAGCCCATAGATGCAACAACTCCAACTTTTAATAGGTGCCAAGGCTGTAGATTTTGTATCCAAGCAGAACAAGATAAGCCTAAATTGAATTAATGTGGCCAAAATTCTGACAGTGGAAAGGGTGTTTTTAACGTCTAACGTCACGTATTAAGGAGAAAGGCTATAATGCTTTAGAGCCCAATCCTGCAAGTCTTCCAGGTGAATTCAGTGGGAGTTCACTGAGCCTTTCGTGATTACTTTAAGTCAAAATGTAGAGGTCTGTCTATACAGTTGATTTCTTTTATAAAACTCAGCTCAGAAACAACTGGGGTTGGGGGGAGGCATTCTCTGCATAACAGACTCTGCCAATCAAAACAAACATGTAAGATGAATGACTTCCTAATTGTAACATTAAACCCATCCAATACACTATTTTGTCAGAGTAAGCTTGCCATACCGCAGCAAAAAGCCCATATCCACGAATGGCAATGGACAACTCCTTATTGCTCGAATCCATTTTTCTGATGATATCATAGAACTGCTCCATGAAGAACTGCAGCTTGCTCTTGTGCATTTCTGCATCTTTAGCCACCATTAGAGAAATCTGCAGATTTACACAAACAATTACGGATTTCCAGAAACTAGAAAATAACCAAAATGAAAATAAAGTAAAAGAAAACTTCAAGAAAATCTATACCACCTTATCAGATAAGAGATCATTATTATTTATGTAGGACCATTATGCATGAATATATATATGAACAGTCCCCACACTCTACTAGTGTTTTGAGAACTAACTCCTTGATAAAGTCTTAGAGTTCTTATGTAAATTAGCAGTACCTGTTTAAGGAACGAATCTAGGGCTGAATGACCACCTTTCTTCAGCTCTGTATTTGTATGGCCACACCACTTGGACAGTACTTCAAAGAGTGAGCTATAGTTGTCCAGAAGGAAGGTGCCAAACTGAGCAGCATGCATACTGAACAAATGTAAGCCAGCTGTAATTCAAAACCACAATTATTAGTAAAACTCAGATTTGTGTTCCAGTTTCCGAAAACTGACCATGCTCTAGAACAGGGGCTTTCAAACTGGGGGTCAGGACCCTCGGGGGGTAGCGAGATTATTACATGGGGGGGGTCACAAGCTGTCAGCCTCCACCCCAAACCCCACTTTGTAATGGTGTTAATTGTATAAAAAAGTGTTTTTAATGTATACGGGGAAGGGTCTGCACTCAGAGACTTCGTATGTGAAAGGGGTCACCAGTACAAAAAAGTCTGAGAATCCCTGTTCTAGAAGTTTACATTAGGCCAACAGGAAGTCTCTGATATCTCCTGACTAAATTGTATTTCTGATTATTAGAACATCTATAATTTACACATGTTTAAATCTACATATGAGCTCACAACTGAAAACAACCTTCCTGCTTTTATCCTAGTATAGATACAGCTAGGCGAAGCAGCAGTTCCTTTCAGTGGTTTGTATTTTACTGTTGGTGGTAGGAGGGGCTCCAGATATTATGAATGAGAACTTTACTTCATCTAGGCCAGTGAGTCTCAGACTTTTCCATGCCAGGAGACATGCCAGAGGCCCCTCTTCCATTTAGCTGGGATATAGGCAGGAACAATGGCACTCCTGTGCCCCCCACCAAGCAGCTCACATTTAGCAACATAGGAAATACAGGGTGGTCACAAACCCCAGTGAGGAGTCACAGCCCTCAGACTGAGAACCCATGATCTAGTCAATCTACACCACCTTTACTAGAGGGTCACACACTTTTTTGCTTACCAAAAGTTCTCCAGATCCCTCCATTCTCCCTCAGTTGCCTGTATGCTACCTTCCATCCTCCTCTATTTTGGAGGCTCTGCAAACTTCCCCTCCTCCTCCCTTCACTCCATACCAGTTTCATCCAATCTCCCCCCAGACCAGGGGGCCCAAATCCCCCCCCCCATACTCTGGTCCCCTGTTCTCTCCCTGTCCAGAACTGTGTTCCCCCCATTCCTTCCTTTGCTCCTCATGCTCTTCCTTTTCTCCCATACCAGGATCTCCCATTCTTCCCCATACCATCTATGCCAGGGGATGGGAGACCTCCCATTCTCCCCCATACACTGGGAATTCTGTGAGATTCCTCAATTCCCCACTTCCTCCCTTTCTCCACCAAGGCAGGGGCCCTGCATAACCCACTTCCATACACACACCCCATGCCAGGGGCTCTATTTGCTCCTCATTTTCCATTTTTTCCCATGCCAGGGGCCTCTGCGTGCCCCCCACTGTCGCTGTCTCTGCAGCATTTTAAATACTATTGGGAGAATGGGCAGAGCTGAGATGAGAATATTGTTATATGGAAGGCTTAGCTAACCTGTTGCTTGGACTCTATATGTTTCCCATTTTCACCAAAATCAATAGTGCTCTGCCCACAGATGCTGTGACATACCTAGGGTACAAGTCTAATGAGTAGCTGTGTCATCCGTGCCCTCTAACCTGGGGTATCCTTTACACTGCTTTGTTGCTGTAGCCTCCAGTCTGGACTGCTGACAAACAGCCTCCCGCATGCAAGTCACTTACCAGCCTTGGTTATACTGCAGGGTGACCCCAGTCCTAGACCTTCCCCCAAAAAATGTATGTTCTGTGTCCACACCTTACACACACTCATAATAATCTTTGTACAAAGTATATCTTGTGAGGTGTCATCTGAAAACTCAATTTGCTGGTCAATAGTGTCCTGATAAAATGTGTTGCATTGTCTCTGTATAATGGTATTAACACACATTCCAAACCACAGCAGAAGTTGGAAAACAGGTCTGTGTCAAACAAAGGAATGTGTGCTCTGCTTCATTTGCATTTAAGCAATAAACAGAATCAAGCAGGAAGGGTAGACAAAGAAACCTCAGACAAGTGAGGAAAGGCAGCAGTGAACAGCTTTTCCCACACAGACTCTCTATCCGCTGAATCTCAGGTGGAAATGTTCTTCAAGAGGACAACGGATACTATAAAAACGAGAGACAGAAAGCCCAAGGCACTCCTCTTCTCTCTGTTCATTAATTCACTACACCAAAAGGAACAAAGGAAGCAGCCACTGATCTGGAGATGATGTCCTGGCCTAAGAATGTTGGTCATTAAGACTACTGAGAGTGTGTGGTGAGAGAAACCTTGCTTGAATCTGATACCATTTCTTAAGTTAGGCACCGGTAGTGTTTTAATTTTATTTTCTTGTAACCAATTCTGATTTTTACACTTCATTACTTGTACCTCACTTAAAATCTCTCTCTCTGTAGTTAATAAACTTGTTTTGTTGTTTAATCCAGTGGCTCTCAAACTTTTTTACTGGTGACCTCTTTCACAGAGCAAGCCTCTGAGTGTGACACACACCCCTTATAAATTAAAAAACACTTTTTAATATATATTTAACACCATTATAACTGCTGGAGGCAAAGCGGGATTTGGGGTGGAGGTTGACAGCTCACGACCCCTCCATGTAATAACCTTGCAACCCCAGGGTGGGTCCCGACCCCCACGTTAAGAACCCCTGGTTTAATCTAATCCAGTGTGTTTTGTTTGAAGTGTCTGGGAAAATTCCATTTGGGGTGCCAAGTTATCTAGAGATTGGTTGTGAACAATCCAAACAGGAGGCTATACCAGCCAAGCAGTAAAGGACACCCCAGGTTAGAGGGCAGGCATGACATAGCTACTCATTAATCTGGATTTTATGGTGGGCATGCACAGATGCCTAGAACATTCCCTGAAATTTTGGAACACATTGGATATGGCATTCAAAAACTGTCACATTACAGAAAGAGAAATGCCATTAAGTTAAGTGTTGGATGCAGTGTTGGTGCTGAGTTGCTTTGTTCAGCCAACTACTCCATTTTCAGCTCCTTAGATCACAAAGGCACACTCTCTCACTCCACTCTTCTAGCCTAGAATGCAGAATATGCTGTATTCTTTGAAGGGAATAAGCAGAGGAGGAAACATGTCTCCTCCAAAATATGCTTGGTATCCACAGCACTGCAAACAGTTATAAAATAAAATCTTACCTAAAGGTACTGCATATCGCTTTAGGTCAACCTGTAAAAATAAAAAGGTTCATCATAAATGACTTGCTCTTCAGAACTAATATATGTAGAAGAATGCACACTTGAAAGATACTCATCAAAAATTCTACCTGTGGATTGATCGCCTTCACTGCAAAATCAAAAATCTCCTTTGAAGTGTGGGGATCTGTAGGATAACAAAAATGAAACATTTTACTAAGGGCACCTCTGAGAGAGTCAAAATGGCAAGATAAAATTATCTTGTTATGGACGTGAAGAGACAATATTTAAAGGTCTTCAAAATATCACATTCTTAAAGGAAGGGAAACACTCCCTGAGGATGCTTCTAGAATTTTTGTTTTAAAATATACTTCTCTGTTTGACTTGCTGAAAAAACACTCTTTAAACAACATGGGTATGCTAGTGTAAATGTGCCTGTGTATAATTATGAGTAAGAATGTTCAAACTTTCACTTGGGGATGTACAGCTGCCCAGTACCTCCTGGATAAATAGTACTTCAACTTCCCACTCTATGCAACCACTCTGACCACACGGTCCTACATACTGGGGGACCCCAGGGGTGCTTGGGCATGAATGGCCTTGCATGAGCAGGCCTTCTGCCAATGGGGGGAAATTCACTCAGAATGCACAACTGCTTGTATCTATTCTTATATATAAAAAAGAGTGAAACTTAAGACCAGATGAACAGCTGCTCCCTGTCAGGTGTAAAACAGTTAAAATGTCTTTATATATATTTAAAAAAAGACTGCACCTTCATCCATGGATTTAGTAAAGTTATACATAAGCGCAGTCAGTCCTTTCAGACACCCTGCTACTACTGGTAGTTTGGGCTCTCTTGTTGCTGAGGTCATCTGAAAATAAAAAAGTTTTAAAGAAAATATTATGCTTAAATTAGAAGAGTAAGATAGAAACAAACAAGTGAGGACATTGGCAAGGTATAGCTGTGATGCCAACCTTCTGAACCAAACAGTGAAATGAAGTTCTGCAGCTTACTAGAGGCCTTGGCTACACTGGCACTTTACAGCGCTGCAACTTTCGCGCTCAGGGGTGTGAAAAAACACCCCCCTGAGTGCTGCAAGATACAGCGCTGTAAAGCCTCAGTGTAATCAGTGCCGCAGCGCTGGGAGCGCGGCTCCCAGCACTGCAAGCTACACTCGTAGAGGATGTGGTTTACATGCAGCGCTGGGAGAGCTCTCTCCCAGCGCTGGCGCTCCGACCACACTCACACTTCAAAGCGCTGCCGCGGCAGCGCTTTGAAATTTCAAGTGTAGCCATGGAATCTAAATAAGAAAATGGCCTCTTAAGGAAATCACATCCCCTACATAGGGCACTAAGGCTGCTGATGATCATGCTCTTTCCTCTCCCCTCCCTACATTACTCAGCTAATGGCCACTAGGTCTCCCTGCCACCTGTAACCTACCCAAGACCCCGTAACCAGAGAAAACAAACACTCAACTGCTATAAACAATAAAATTGTTCAAACCGTGTTTTATAATTATCTGGTTAAATGAAGTATCCAACAATCTTGGCATGAATGGTAATTCAATACACACAATACCCCCCCAGAGAAAAGTGAGTGACAGAATCCTACAAGAGGTTCCAATCATACCTGTGTTTTGAGCTCACCCAAGAAAGCTCGGAATAATTTCTCGGAGTTGTCAACCATGTCACTAGGTTGGACTTCTCCCAAGACTCCAAGGAGCTCATATAATTTTTCCAGTACTAAAAAATATCAATATATACATCACTTACTTTGAGATCTCTGTGGCATATGATACAGTAGTTAGACACCATTATAATAAAGTCAGTGTGTCTGTCCACCCACCAATCTAGGCACTTAAGGCTACTGGTATCTTGGCATGACTGGCAAACGAAAGAGTAAAACAGTGCTTTCATACATACATGTTCTTCCATGCTTGGATTTGAAATTAACCACCAGTTCATATAGTGAAGATTAATTTATTCAAGTTATTCAAACCACTAGTTTTAAATACTAAATTATAGGGCTCAATCCTGTGAGGTGCCACACATCCTCAACTCAGACTGAAATCAATGGGATTTGAGAAAACAGTGTGCTCAGCACCTTGACATTCTAGAGTCCCTAATCAAGGAGTTGAGTGCAGCAGTGAAAGTTTAAAAACAATGCATCATTAATATAAATATAGCTAGGGCCAGCTCTGACTTTTTTGCAGCCCCAAGCAAAAAAAAAAAAAAAAAAAGAGCGCAGGGCGGCCAGACCCGGAGGCAAAGCCAAAAAAACCAAAAAACCCAGGGCGCAGGATGGCCGGACCCAGAGACAAAGCAAAAAAAAGCCAAAAACACTCACTGCAGGGCAGCTGGACCTGGAAGCAAAGCAAAGCAAAGCAAAAAAAAATAGGGCAGTAATGCCACCCTAGGACTGGACGGAATGCCGCCCCGAGGATGAGCTTGCTTGGCTGGTGCCTGGAGCCAGCCGTGAATATAGCCTAAGACTCCTGTCAAGAGCTCTGTGCGGGCACAACCTCACTGATTAAGTGGAATGTTGCTAACATGGCGCTGGACCACATAAGGGCTGAGCAGAAAACCCCTACCTAGCTCTACCATATGTGACAGTCAATATTTCTGAGGACATTTATTCTAGAGAGGATGATGATGATATTGTTTTATTGGTCTTACAAAGCATATGGACAGCTGACTAGTATTTAGAGCCAGTATACTAAATAGTAACATTTCAAGATTTCCCTATTCACTGATGTCAAATGCATTTATACATAATTTTCCAACTCCCAACTGAGCAGTCTTGCCACCAGTACTGTATGTAACTTTTTTATTATTCATTAAAGACTGTTTTTGAAGTATTGTTTTTATTTTAAATCAAGTCCGAGCTTCTCCCGTCTTACCCACATTACTGTTGGAAAAAATCCATCAAAATATTAATACAGTAGAATCTTAGAGTTATGAACACCTTGGGAACGGAGGCTGGTTGTAACTCTGAACAAACCGTTATGGCTGATCTTTCAAAAGTTTACAACTGAACATTTACTTAACACAGCTTTGAAACTTCTATGAAGAAGAAAATTTCTGCTCTTAACCAGCTGAATTTAAATGCAATAGCACAGAAACTGTTTCCTTACCTTGTCAAATCTTTTTTTTGTTTTTTTAAACTATCCCTTTATTTTATTTTTTGTAATAGTTTATGTTTAATCCAGTACTGTACTGTATTTGCTTTCGGGGTGGGGAGGTCTCTACTGTTGCCTGATTGTGTACTTCCACAAATGACATAGGTGGTTGACCAGTCAGTTTGTAACTCTGAGGTTCTACTATACTAAAAGATAGTAAATAAAATAAGTAATAATGTTGCTAGTAAAGATAAGGCTCACCTGTGTCAGGCACTTTACTTCTTGCAGCAAGTTCCCCATAAAATTTGTTAAAGATCTCTCCAACTTTCAATTCTTCCATCAGAAAGGAAGACCGTAAATTTTGAAGTAACTAGAAATATATACAAGATACCCACAAATGAGGAAAAACAACTATTTTATTTGTTTCCACTTGGACCCAGGTAAATAAGGCCCCCAAGTCAGAAAGATACTTAGCTGCACACCTAACTTTAAGCACAAGTAGTCCCACTGGTTTAGCGGATTAAGTTAAAGGTGGTTGATATGTCTTCTGATCGTATAAGATGTACGTAAAGACAAGCTACCATTTCTATACAATAAATATTGGTTTTGTTGTGTTTTCCTCATGCAAATCAAGTGCTCCTCCTATTGTGTATGTAGTTCACACCTATTTTTTTTAACTTCCTATGTTCCTTGTACACATTTTGGCTGTAATTTCAGGTCAAAAGGGCACCATCAATTTAAAATATAATCAGTTTAAAAAATGAGTTATAATTAGTTTTAGGCTATGACACCTGTTAATGTCTGCAGTTTCATAAGCATGTTTACCTAGTTTTAAAATGTTTCTCTCCCTGTTGCTGTAAGGCCCACTCAAACCACAGAAGAATTAACTCCAAAAGGACTACTGCCATATGTAAAGTTAAGCACATGCATAAATGTTTGCAGGATCAGGGCATAATGCACTATACAAGGAAAACAGTAAAAATTATTATACACAAAATGATATATGCACTAAGGAAACTTAAAAAAAATATAAAACTAGTTTGTGCCTCAAATCTCTTTCAGTTGTATTATTTTAGTTGTTATCTGTAACAAATTAATATTTTCAAACAGAAGTGTGATTTTTAAATTGACAGTGTTGCTTTAAAGAACAGCAATTAAATTGGGAATAAAGATGCACTCTGTGATTGCCCTCAAAATCCAAGATGTCTTCCCACACAAATTAAGGGATGGCACCTTTAATTAAGCAATTCGGTCAAAGGAGATAAGGACTAATTCGTGGGCAGAAAAATATCTTTTTAATACTCCTCCTACAGAATTCAGCCACTAAACCTCCCTTGTTATGGTAGACTTTTTGAGTTTACTGCATTCAACACCAGCCGTGGCATAACTCAAAAGTCTCTAGGCTTAGAAATAATGAACTGTAAATTATGTTTTACCTTAATGAGAAGCTCCAGAGCTGGGATTTTACATTTTGCAGCCTTTTCTTTTGTGTAAACGCTAATACAAGTTAGCTAGGTTGGGAAAAAAAAGATCATAATGATCATTAACAAGATGGAAGATTTAAAAATATTTAAATAATTTAAGATATTTATTTAAAATACCTTTCCCCAATGATTTTAGATATTTTACAACATTTAAAATGTACAAAACCCAAGAATAAAAATACACAGCTTCTCATACAAAGCCAATGCAGACTAGAATATACGTTCACCCAGAAAACAGCAATACTAACCCATTCACATGACTACCCCATATCCCTCAATCAAACCCAAAAGAAAAGATTGGTTTTGCAGTGTGTCCTAAAAATTAGCAAATCCAAGTTTCGGTAAACCTAGACAGAAGCAAATAATAAAAGGACCCCATGCAGCAAATAATCTGTTACTAGTCACCTTTCCTTTTAAGCAGCAGGCTATTACCACGAGCTCAAAAAGTACAATGGCACAAACACCTGCAGTTAAATGGATACTACTGAGCAGTTTAGACTCTTCAGGCAGTCTACACTGCAATTAGACATCTGCAGCTGGCCTGTGCCAGTTGACTTGGGCTTGCAGGCCTCCGACTAAGGTGCTGTTTAATTGTGGTGTAGACATTCCGGCTCAGGCTGCAGCCCAAGCCCTGGGACCCTTCCCACCTCACAGGGTCCTCAAGTCTGGGCTCTAGCCCAGTGGTATCCAAAGTTTTTTAATCACACACCCCTATCAGTAAAAAAAATTTTAAGCACACACTCCCTGCCGTGCGGGCTCTACCGTTTTTGCTGAAGCAAAACAAAAAACAAAAAAAAAGCCGCTCAGACTCCTGCCTGAACCGCCAAAGCAAAAAAAAGCACTCCTCCTGCCACGCACCCCCAAGGATCCTCTTGCACATCCCCCTGGGGTGCGCATACCCTACTTTGGAGACCCCTGCTCTAGCTAGAGACTGAATGTCTACATCGCTATTAAACAGTTCTTAGTCTGAGCCCCACAAGCCCAAGTCAGCTAGCATGGACCAGCCATGGGTTTTTAACTGCAGTGTAGACATACCCTAAGGGACACATTTTCAGAAATGATGAGCACCCACAGTACCCACTGACTTCAAAGTTCTACAGGTACTCAACGCCTCTGAAAAAAATAGGCCTTAAAAAAAGTCACTTCAAAGGTTACAAACTGGAGCAGAAGAATTCAAAATATTGTATTATTTTTAATCAAATATTCCACTGACAGAACATTACAACACAAAAAACTCAAACCCAGCAACTACCATTTTTTTTTGAGAGAGAAAAATATATTCTAACCCTGCTGGCTCCAAGATACTCGAATAAATATGACCAAAGTATATTAACATTTTTAATGACACTAGTGTATTAATATGTAAACCAAAATTGCACTTCTGTTTTAGCTCTATTAGAAACATTGGGCAGGGGGGATGAATTAAATAAAGGAAAGCCGTGAACCTGGTATTAGTCATATTTTTATATGTCTTTCAAGCTTTCATGTTTAAATTAAAAACACTGCAGAAATGTTAAAAGTATTAGAGATTTTTAAAAATAAGTTTTCCTTCATTTACCTTAATATCCTGGGCATAAGGATGAACTTGCTGACCAATCTTTTCCAGAAAGGCACAGAGAAATTTTAAAGCTTCTTCCCTGCACTCTCGAAACTGAAAAAACAAAGTTCCTTTTTAGAAATGAAAGCCTGTATACTCTCACTTACCAATGAAAAATATTGCAACAGTTCTTAAAAAAAAAATCATAACTAAGTTTATCAACTCACTTCCTCAATGCTGAGAGATTTGCGGACAAACACAAGTAATCCATTATCTTTGGAAAACACCAGTGAAGTTTGCAATGCTGTAGGAAGAGCAAAAAAGCAACAAACTATTTGCTTCGTTATTTACACTCTATTTCCAAACAAGTGGCTCCTAGAACCTGATTATTTAGATAGTATTGGGCATTATTCAGGACATCTACTTTTAAAGAACGTCCTTGTGCCAAAATGCAACTAATGATTTTCAGTGCTAAATAAGGACATGATTTTGCAGTCCTTACTCACAATATTCCCACTGAAGCCAAAAAGGCCAATCACAATAATTAGCGCTGCAGGATTAAACCCTAAATTCTGTTTGTAAAATGTTCACTTCACATATGCTCAAAGCTCAGGTTCAGTCCAACTCTGCTTGGCACAGAACCAGGGATGAGAGAAAGGTGGCTTTACACCACCTTTTTAGCTCCCAATCTTGGGGCCAGAACCAGTACAGTAACATCAGGTCTGCAATGAACCCGAAGGGCAACCTGTCAATTATGTTTTAATCAATGAGTATGAGGAGTAGTCATCCTGGACTAAGACATTATCTATATTAACATCTGAAGCTGTGTTAGCTCCTATCCAGAGATATGTTTAAATAATATTCTTGCCAAAAAGGTTCTATCATGATTTCAAATACCAGAGTAGACAGGACCAAAAAGGTCCTATCAACAAGTCTTGATTTTCATCTAGTAAAACTATGAGGAGATTTGGACAGGAACATAGTATTTTACATGACAGATCAGATCGATGGTCCAGCAAAGTCCACTATCCCACTTCTAATGGTGGACAACATCCAATGCTTCAGAAAAACAGTAAACCCAGTGTTATCAATCCTAAAATTATTCTGCTCTTTTAAAAATCCAAATACAGAATTTAATCTCGTAATCCCTTGTGGCAGTGAATTCCACACAATAACTACATGCTACGTGAAACAGTATTTACTTTCATTTCTTCAAAATACACCTGCCACTAATAAATTTTGTAAAGAACTTCATATAGTTCAAAAGTTTGTCTCTTGCACCAACAGAAGTTGGTCCAATAAAAACTATTACGTCACCCACTTTCTGTCTCTAATATTCTGGGATCAACATGACTACAACAATACTGCAAACAACTAATTAATTTCATTTCTAAACCTAACAGCTGTTGTTTAAAAAAAAAACACAGCAATTAGATAAATCAAACTGCTTAACAGTTCAGGAGGTAACAAACATGATCCTCAGTTAAGAGTAGAGTGAACTGAGAAGCATCAATACACAGCAGAGGAAGTGAAGCTGTAAGTTTCCAACACCTGCAGCAACACTGCCAGTTGTAGATGAGGCAGTTGGAGTATAATTTTAGGACTAGATTCTGCCATCCTGACTGATTAATAGTACTTTTCTCCATGGCTACCGTCAGTGAACCCAAACTGCCACATAAGGTATTCCACAATGTAAGAATGATAGGAGTTTGAGGGAAGGGCCTGAAGTGCCTACGCACTCAGGTCCACGTCTTCCACCTCCAGGCCCTGCAGAGGCTTCTTTATGATGCAGTAGTCCGGTGTGGAGAGTACTGGCGCACACCTTCCTGCACCGCTTCCGAGGGCTCCGATACAACCGGCAGCTCCTTTATCTCGATCCGAGAGGTCTTCCGCGAGACCTCTCCAAGCTGCCGGTCTTCTACCGGGACCTCCTCTGGACCTGGAAGCTGTTCTCTGCGACCAGGTCCGTGGCGGCCACCGAGGGGGCAGATCTCCTCACGGGGTCCCTACTACACAATCCCCAGCTCCGTGTGCAGGTGGCGGAGTCCCCCACAGTGCGCCAGAGGTTGGTCCTGGCAGAAGCTACCAGGGTCAGAGACCTCCTGGATTACAACCAGGGAGACTGGCTAGATTCCCTGATGCTTGCTCGGCATATGGGGCTCTCCAGACCTTGTACCCCCCGGCGCGTATTATAGGAGGTGAAGGCCACTTTGTCACCCGCTGCTCAGGCCTACCTCGACCGGGTCCTGCACAAGGGCATGCCCAGCCCAACCTCCATTCCGGGCCCTCCGGACCTTTTCATCAGGCCCCTGCCCCGTGGACCCAATCGCCCCCCCCCCCCCTTCTCTGCAAGCTGGCAGCATGATCTGCAGCCGGTCCGCTTCCAAGCCGCGCCAAGGAAACATCTCTACACGCTCGGGCTCCACACCCTTCACTTCCTCACCCTCGTTTCCCACCCTGACACAAAGTGGCTGGACCTTCTGCCAGCTCTGGAGGGTGAGAAGCCCCGGTGGGCCAGCCTATACTCCACCCTGGTCCCGAGGCCCGCCAGGGATATCAACTGGTGGCTCCTTCATGGGGCCGTGAGCATGGGTGTGTATTTGGCATGGTTTACCCCTGTCCCAGACACCTACCTGTTCTGTGGCGTGAGGGAGACCCTGGCACACGTTTACTTGGAGTGCAACAGATTGCAGCCCCTCTACTGGCTCCTCATCAATATACTGTTGCATTTCTGGCTGCACTTTTCCCCTCACCTCCTTCTCTGTGCACTCCCTATCTGTGGTCCCACAAAGTCACGGGACCCCCTGGCCAACCTCCTCCTGGCCCTGGCTAAAACGGTCATCTACAAAACCAGGGAGAGGAGGTTGGCCAATGGAGACTCCTGTGACTGCGGGGCTTGTTTCCGATCCTCTGTCTGTTCACATATCCGGGCAAAGTTCCTCTGGGCGGCGTCCACTGGCTCCCTTGACACCTTCGAGGAGCAGTGGCGCTGTCTGGGGTTCTCTGCTCAGTGTCCCCGTCAGGCTCCCTTCTTTTGAACTTTTGATCACACTCCTGTCCCTGTTCTTTTATTAGTTGTCCCCCAAAATCAGTTGGGTTTTGAGGTCCTGTAGATCCTCCCCTTCGGCTGGGGGGGATCCCTTAGCAGTGGGCGGGCTTCTGCCTGCCCACTTCCAGACACACAATAGGTAAATGAGTCTCAACACAAGTTATATGTAATAGATCTGATACTTTTGCGATCTACACTCCTAATCCCTATTTTAATGATAAGGCTCTTTTCTGGTCCCCAGCACACTGATACTGTCTGCTTTTTATTCCACTGCTCCAGACCAAAGTCAAGCTGTAGGGAACGCAGCTGCAGACAGTGGCACCATGCTCACAGCTGAATGGAAAATGTCAGTAACCACTGCCCTGATTCCCACCACTTTACACCTGGTGTATTCATTTACACCTGTGCAAAGAAAGTACAAAGTGAAGAATGAAATGTTATGAACTCAGAATGGCAGCATTCTATACTCATTTTGCACCAATGTAAATGACTACACAAGATGCAAAACAGTGGAGAATTAGGCTTCATTGAAGCGTCACTGCTGAACTTTAAACAAAGGAACATACAAGGGACCTCCAGGGTCACTGAATCCAGTTGTCTGCTTTTGCAGGCAACCCCTTCATATAATCACATTCACAAACACAGCAAGCTCCATCTTAAACTAGTTAGCTTGTTTGCCCTCGCCGTTCTTATTGGTAGGCTATTCCAGAACCTTACTCCTCTAATGGTTAGAAACCTTCTTCTAACTTCCAGCCTAAGCTTATTCATAGCCAGTGTATCCCCATTTGTTGTTATGCAAACACTGTCCTTTAGCTTAAGTAGCTGTTCTCCCACCCCTGTGTTTACCTCTACCCACTGTATTTGTAGAGAGCCAGCAAATTCCCATTTAGGCTTGGTTTTGCTAGGCTTAAGAGAGCTTAGCTTGTTTGTCTCCTCTTCTAAAACAGGCTCTCCATTTACCAAACCCAACTAGTAGCTCATCTCTGCACCTGTTCCAGTTTACATTCATCTTCATTGAACGTGGGTGACCAGAATTGTACATGATATTCCAGATGAGGTCTTACAGTGCCTTGTTTGATGGTATTAATACTTCTCCAGCTCTACTGGAAATGCCTCACCTGCTATATCTCAGGATCCCAATAGCCTTTTTCACAGCCATTTAACATTAGTTATCCCGTGATCAACTTTCACACTCAGGTCTTTCTCCTCCTCCTCTGTAATTTCCAACTGATGAGCCACCAAGTTAGAGAAAAAATTCCAGTCCTCCAGGCTATCCCATTCTTCTTGTATAATATTCCAATCCTCCTCTGTATCGACAATGCCTCCTGACTTTGTGTCATTAGCAAATTTCATTTGTACACTACTGTACTACTTTTTGTGCCATGGTCATTAATGAAAATATTAAATAAAATCAGTCCCAAGACAGACCCTTGAGGAACATCACTAATAATCTCCGCCCATAGTTCTCCTTTCAACAGAACAAGCTGCTGTTTCTCCTTTAGCCACTCCTTATGTATTTTATAGTTCCTGTACTAATAACCATTTTCTCCAACTTCACTAATAATTTCCCATGTTGTATCATGTCCAATGCTTTACTGAAGCCTAGATAGATTAGGTCTACCTCGTTTTCCTCATCTGAAACAATCAGCGCTTGTTGGTGGCCTGCGGTGCGGTGTGAGGCGTGGATTGCCAGGCACAGAGTTGGAACGATACGATGGAGGCGGAGGTAGCAGGTGCAGACACACTGAGGATGACCGGATGCGGTAGCTGCGGCATGTACATGGTCCTAGAGGGGGCACCTGAAAGGAGTTTCATCTGCATGAAGTGCCGCCTGATAGAGCTGCTGGAGGAAAAGGTAAGGGGACTGGAGATGCAAGTGGAAACTCTGGCTGAGTTTAGAAGGGGATTTGAGCGGATGATGGAACACAGACATGATGCGGCACAGGGGACAAGCTCAGACGAGCGGATAGAAGCAGGACCACAGGACTCTGAGGAGGGGCTGCTGGGTGAGGAAAGTGGACGGTGGAAGCATGTGACTAGGAGAACCAGGCAGAGGAAAAGACGGGCCAGCGATGGAGAAATAGAACTCAGGAACAGGTTTGCTGAGTTGGAAAATGAAGATGGAGCACAGCAGGCTGCTGAAGGAGAAAGGGCGAGGAAGAAGAGGCAAGCAGCTAGTCCTGCAGAAGGAAGGGAGGAGTCAATGGAGGCGACATCAAGCACGAGCCCTAGGAGGATTGTAAGGGCGAATACAAATCGAGAAGAATTGCGGCCAGCTGCTGTGGGGGATAGACCGCAGAATCGCACTGTCGCCAGGAAAAGGCAAGTCTACGTGATTGGAGACTCTTTACTAAGAAGAGTAGACAGGCCTGTAACTAGACCTGATCGGGAGAACAGAAGGGTGTGCTGTCTGCCAGGGGCTAAGATACAGGATGTGGACCTGAGGCTGAATACGATCTTAGCGGGAGCGGGAAAGAATCCGTTGATTATCCTTCATGTGGGAACGAATGATACGGCTAGTTACTCGCTGGACTGTATCAAGGAGGACTATGCCAGACTGGGGAAGACGCTCAAAGAAATCGAGGCTCAGGTGATCTTCAGTGGGATTCTGCCAGTTCCTAGAACGGGGCGACAAAGGAGTGACAAAATTATGGCGATCAACAGATGGCTCAGGGAGTGGTGTTATAAGGAGGGCTTTGGGATGTACGGTCACTGGGAAGCGTTTATGGATAGACGACTGTTCGCTCAGGATGGACTTCATCTAAGCAAGGAGGGAAATAGAATTCTAGGATGGAGGCTCGCCGACCTCATCAAGAGAGCTTTAAACTAGGAAGTTGGGGGAGATGGTTGGGAGATGTTCGGGAGATCTCCACGCCGGAATATAACCTGGAGATGGAAGTAAACAAAGTGAGAGGGGATACCCTTGCGGTCCAAAGAATTGATCCAAGGAGGAATAGTGGAGTAGAAACCAGAGTCACGGGTGATGCTGGTGGTAGAAGGTCTGTGCACGACAGGGGAAAGAATGTCACTGATGCCAAACGCCAAAAATTAAAATGTCTGTACACTAATGCGAGGAGCCTAGGTAACAAGATGGAGGAACTGGAGCTACTGGTGCAGGAAGTGAAACCGGATATTATAGGGATAACCGAAACCTGGTGGAATAGTACTCATGACTGGAGCACAGGTATTGAAGGCTATGTGCTGTTTAGAAAAGACAGGAAGAAAGGCAAAGGTGGTGGAGTAGCCTTGTACATCAATGATGAAATTAACTGTAGCGAAATAAGAAGCGATGGAATGGATAAGACAGAGTCTGTCTGGGCAAAAATCACACTGGGTAAAAAAACAACTAGAGCTTCCCCTGAGATAGTGCTTGGGGTGTGCTATAGACCGCCGGGATCTGATTGGGATATGGATAGAGACCTCTTTAATGTCTTTAATGAAGTAAACACAAAGGGGAAATGTGTGATTATGGGGGACTTCAACTTCCCGGATATAGACTGGAGGACGAGTGCTTGCAAGAATAATAGAGGTCAGATTTTTCTGGATGTGATAGCTGATGGATTTCTTCATCAAGTAGTTGAAGTACCTACCAGAGGGGATGCCATTTTAGATTTGGTGTTGGTGAGCAGTCAGGACCTCGTAGAAGAAATGGTGGTAGGGGACAACCTTGGTTCGAGTGATCATGAGCTGATTCAGTTCAAACTAGATGGAAGGATAAACAAACGTAGATCTGGGATTAGGGTTTTCAACTTCTCAAGGGCTAATTTTAAAGAGTTAAGGAAATTAGTTAGGGAAGTGGATTGGACGGAGGAACTAGTGGATTTAAATGCGGAGGAGGCCTGGAATTACTTTAAGTCGCAGCTGCAGAGACTGTCGGAAGCCTGCATCCCAAGAAAGGGGAAAAAAACCATGGGCAGGAGTTGTAGGCCAAACTGGATGAGCAAGCAACTCAGAGAGGGTATTAGACAAAAGCAGAAAGCTTACAGGGAGTGGAAGAAAGGCAGGATCAGTAAGGAGAGCTACCTTGGTGAGGTCAGAACATGTAGGGATAAAGTGAGGAAGGCTAAAAGCCGCAGTGAACTGGACCTTGCAAAGGGAATCAAAACCAATAGTAAAAGGTTCTACAGCCACATAAATAAGAAGAAAACAAAGAAAGAAGAAGTGGGGCCGCTATACACTGAGGATGGAATGGAGGTTAAGGATAACCTAGGCATGGCCCAACATCTAAACAAGTACTTTGCCTCAGTTTTTAACAAGACTAGTGAGGAGTCTAGCGATGATGGAGGGATGATAAACGGGAATGTGGATATGGAAGTGGATATTACCGCAACTGAGGTAGAGGCCGTACTTGAACAGCTCAATGGGACGAAGTCGGAGGGCCCGGACAATCTCCATCCGAGGATATTAAAGGAACTGGCGCGTGAAATTGCGAGCCCGTTAGCGAGAATTTTTAAGCAATCGATAAACTCGGGGGTTGTGCCGTATGACTGGAGGATTGCTAACGTAGTTCCTATTTTTAAGAAAGGGAATAAAAGTGATCCGGGTAATTATAGGACTGTTAGCTTGACGTCGGTAGTATGTAAGGTCTTGGAAAAAATTTTAAGGGAGAAAGTAGTTAAGGACATAGAGGTCAATGGTAATTGGGACGAATTGCAACACGGATTTACTAAAGGTAGATCGTGTCAAACCAATCTGATCTCCTTCTTTGAGAAGGTGACGGATTACTTAGATAAAGGAAATGCGGTAGATATAATTTACCTAGATTTCAGTAAGGCGTTTGACACGGTTCCGCATGGGGAACTGTTAGTTAAATTGGAAAAGATGGGGATGAATATGAAAGTTGAAAGGTGGATAAGGAACTGGTTAAAGGGGAGACTCCAGCGGGTCGTATTGAAAGGTGAACTGTCAGGCTGGAAGGAGGTCACTAGTGGAGTCCCTCAAGGATCGGTTTTGGGACCGATCTTATTTAACCTTTTTATTACTGACCTTGGCACAAAGAGTGGGAATGTGCTAATAAAGTTTGCGGATGACACAAAGCTGGGGGGTATTGCTAACACGGAGAAGGACAGGGATACTATTCAGGAAGATCTGAACCACCTTGTAATCTGGAGTAATAGAAATAGGATGAAATACAATAGTGAAAAGTGCAAGGTCATGCACTTAGGAATTAATAATAAGAATTTTAGATATACGTTGGGGGCGCATCAGTTGGAAGCGACGGAGGAGGAGAAGGACCTTGGGGTATTGGTTGATAGCAGGATGACTATGAGTCGCCAATGTGATACGGCTGTTAAAAAAGCAAATGCGATTTTGGGATGCATCAGGCGGGGTATTTCCAGCAAGGATAAGGAGGTGTTAGTACCGTTATATAAGGTGTTGGTGAGACCCCATCTGGAATACTGTGTGCAGTTCTGGTGTCCCATGTTCAAGAAGGATGAATTCAAACTGGAACAGGTTCAGAGACGGGCTACTAGGATGATCCGAGGAATGGAAAAACTGCCTTATGAAAGGAGACTCAAAGAGCTTGGCTTGTTTAGCCTGGCCAAAAGAAGGCTGCGGGGGGATATGCTTGCTCTATATAAATATATCAGGGGGGTTAACGTTAGGGAGGGAGAGGAATTATTTAAGTTTAGTACTAATGTAGGCACGAGGACGAATGGGTATAAACTGGATATTAGGAAGTTTAGACTTGAAATTAGACGAAGGTTTCTAACCATTAGGGGAGTGAAGTTCTGGAACAGCCTTCCGAGGGAAGTAGTAGGGGCAAAAAACTTTTCTGGGTTTAAGACAAAGCTTGATAAGTATATGGAGGGGATGTTATGATAGGATCGTCAATTTGGGCAATTGATCTTGGATTACCACCAGATAGGTCTGCTCAATGGTCTGCGGGGAGATGTTGGATGGGATGGGAACTGATTTACTGCAGAGAATTCCTTCTTGGGTGCTGGCTGGTGAGTCTTGCCCACATGCTCAGGGTTTAGCTGATCGTCATATTTGGGGTCGGGAAGGAATTTTCCTCCAGGGCGGATTGGCAGGGGCCCTGGAGGTTTTTCGCCTTCCCCTGCAGCGTGGGGCACGGGTCGCTTGCTGGTGGATTCTCTGCAGCTTGAGGTCTTCAAACCAATTTTGAGGATTTCAATAACTCAGTCCTGGGTTAGGGGTTGTTATAAAATTGGATGGGTGGGGTTCTGTGGCCTGCCTTGTGCAGGAGGTCAGACTAGATGATCATATTGGTCCCTTCTGACCTATGAGTCTATGAGTTTTCAGTTTAAAGTTGACATTCCAAGCAGATGAATGGTGTTCATCCCTTTGAGTCAGTTTTAAGCTGTCTACATACTCAGGCAGACATCACTGCTTTGATTACACTTGGCGCACTTCTGGAAGGTTTCCTCTATAGCTGGGGTGGGCAAACTACAGCCCACGGACCGGATCCAGCTGCAAAAGCTTCTGGGCTAGAGTGAGGGTTCAGTAGGCTAGAGCTCCCAGGGTTAAGGTTAATTGTGTTACAGCTCCCTGAGCTAGGGTGAGGGTTCAATAGAGTAGGGCACCCCATGAGAGGTTCAGGGTTTAACAGGCTAGGGCTAGAGGGGCTGGGGTTAGTGTTCAATAGAGCACAGCTCCCTGGGCTAGGTTCAGGGATCAAAGGCTAGAAATATCTAAGACATAGTTAGGTTTCAATAGGGCAGGGCTCTTCAGGCTAAGGTGAGGGTTCAGTAGGGTAGGAATCCCTAGAGTAGGGTTAGGGTTCAGTGGGGTAGGGCACCCCAGGGTAGGGATAGGAGTGAAGCTGCAGGGAAGGGTTCAGCTTCACTAGGCTAGGGATCCGCAGGGCAGAGACAGGGTTTAATAGGCTAGGGATCCCTAGTGTAGGGACACATCTCAAGCTGCAGGGGCTTCCCAGGCTAGGGTTAGGATTTAATAGGGATGGGCTCCACAGGGCAGTACATGACTGGGGCTGCTAATACTTGATTGTCCAGGGTTAGGGTTCAGTAGGGTAGGACTCCCTGGGTTAGGGTTAAACTAGGTTAGGGCTCCCTGAGATAGGGTTAAAGATAAAAATGGAATGTCTCCTGGGGCAACAGTTAAATAAGCTAGCGCTTCCCAAGACAGAGTTACATTTCAGAAAAGTATGGCTACCAGGTCTACGGTTAGGCTAGGGCTCACCAAGGTAGGCAGGACTTAAATTCTCACAGAATATCTCCTGACTCCCCGGGGCTTCTGCCCCACATGAGGCTCCAGGGCTCAGGGCTTCTGCCCCATGGGTTTGAAAATACTTACCAGAGCTCCACTCTGAACAGCTCCAGCTGAATAGGGATAGGGCTGGGGCTGCAAGGGCTCCCCATGCAAGAGTTAGTGTTCAATAGGGTCAGGTATCCCAGGTTAGGGTTCAACTAGCTCGGTCTATGGCTCAAGTTTGGGCTTCCTGGGGTAAGGGTTTAAGAGGGTACGCTTAAGGTTCAAGAGGATAGGGCTCTCTGAGTTAGGGTTAGGATACAACAGCTACGGTTAGGATTCAATGAGCATGGCCAGCATTTCTCAAACTAGAGGTCATGACCCAAAAGGGAGTCTTAAGCCTATTGTGACTCTTTGAAAAACCCTGAGCCAGGAGTCTACAGGGTAGGGACAGGTGTGTGGCTGCCAGGCCTTTCTAGGATAGTATTAGGATTTAATAGCCTGGGGCTCCCCAGGGTAGGGGCATGACAGCTGCTGCTAGGGCTACCTGGTATAGGATTAGGGTTCAATAGCATAGGGCTCTCCAGAATAGTGTTAAGGTTCAGTAGACTAGGGTTCCCTAAGCTAGAGTTAAGATTCAATAGGCTAGGGATTCCCAGGCTACGGCTGCAATTGCAACGGTTCCATGGGATACGGTTGGGATCAAAAGGGCAGAGTTTCCTGGGATAAAGATAGGTTTCAAGAGGCTAGGGCTCCCTGGGCTAGGGTTTAAAAGGTTAGGGCTCCCAGCACTAGAGTTAAGGGTCATTAGGGTAGGGCTGCAAGCATCCCCCAATTCAGTGCTAGTGTTCAATAGGGTACAGGGTCTCCAGGCTAGAATTAGGGTTCAAAAAGGTACAGCTCCTTGATCTAGGATTAACAGCATAGAGCTCCTGGGGCTAGGGTTCAACAGGATAGGAGCCCCCTGACCCAGTAAGGTGGGACTCTCCAGGCTATGGTTAGCATTCCACATAGTTAGAACGGTGGCTGGTAGGGCTGCACTGAATAGTTTTAAACTGTCTTATATAGTATATTGTCATAACAAGGAAGACAAGGTTTGTAAAACAACAACAAAAATCACAGAGCTATCTAAAGCTAGTCAATGACTTCTGAGTGATCAGTGTTCAGTTTGCAAAGACAGTGGAGCTCAAGAGAAAAAGAGGAGCCATCCAGCAAGTATGCGTGCAGTATGCTTCACAGCACCAAATGTACAGTGGGCTGCAATAGATGCCCCAGGCATGGTCAGCTTTGGCACAGCAAACCACACCACACGTGACCCTGCTCAGCTGGCTCCAGAGAGGGTATGGTAACCCAAAACCCTCATCAACTGGCCTGGTGATGGGGGAGTTCCTGGTACCCGCAGTGTAGCAGCTCGCTCCCATTCAGTATCCCTCACATCAGTGAGCTGATGCTGGCGGAGCAGCTGGATGCAGAGTGTGCAGCACTGTGCAGTCAGGACCGATAAGCTTGTGTCTCTCCCCCACAAAAAGTATCATCCCCTCACCCACCTAGTCTCTCCCTGTTTAACACAGGAAGCTCCCCGGACAAGGCTCCCCTTGGGCTACTGAGAGCGGAGGGTCAGGTTTGGGCCGCTGGCGCTCTGGAGAGCGTTTTGCAGGCTAACTGGGTGAGGACGACACAAGGAGTGGGGACGGGGTTCCCTGTCTCCATGACAGGCCACCGGGACCCACTTCTCCAGTCCACATGGGCCCCCCAAAACGCCTCTGCAGGGCCCTGCTGCGATAGGACGGGCGCAGGCCACAGTGACCAAGGAACGAGTGGGGCTCACTGCCATGACCCCCCTTTCCCCAAGGGGGTCAGCCGTGGGGATGGGTTCCCCTGACCCGCCGGCCGGGCGCCTGACAGCCCTTCCAAGCATAGGCTGAGCGAGCCCCGTCCCAGCATGCCAGGGCCCGGGGCAGCCCCGCCCAGGGGCCCGCTCGTTACCGCCGCGCAGGTCACACGCACCGCGGGCGCCGTCCCCGGTGCTGGTCACGCACGCCTCCCCCACGCTGCGGATGAGGTGGTAGCCGCGCAGGGCGGCAGTGCCGGGGTCCGGGTCCTGCAGCGCGCAGGAGAGCAGGTGCAGAGAGCCCTGAATGCCACCGCCGCCGCCGCCCACGGGCAGAGCCGCAGCCATACCGCGCGCGGCGCCGGGCACAACCAACCAAACCAATTCCGCTGGCGGGGCAGAGGGAACGTTGGACCGTCCCCAGACAGGAGTTTCGTTGGGCGGAATCAATCGCACAGACGCACGTGCCTGGGTGACTGCACTTGCCCAGGCAGAGCCAAGTAACCCGGCCCCGCACGGGAGCGAGCTTGATTGGTTCGGTCTGAGACAGGAGAGGTTGGACTAAACCATTGCGGTCGCGGGGGTGTCCGTTGCCCCGCCTCCTGTCCGAGACACAGGAACGCTTCCGCAGATTAATACAAGCTCCCCCCACGATGGCAATGGATCGTCTTAGTCTCCAACCGTCATCGAGCTGCTTTCAATAGCTGAGCCGCGAAACCTGGTCAAGTATGGGCGATACCATGTCTCACCAGGAGGAACCCTGCCTATGACTCTGATCTAGGCTCTATGTGGGTGAATCCCCTGTATTGTGGGAGAATCGAGCTCCTGTCAGACTTTGCTCTGTCCCTACAGAGAGGCTCACAGAGCCGCTAGGGGTCGATCGTCCGTACCCGGAACTTAGATGAGTGATTCCGTCCCCCTTTCTGGGCTGAGTTGGGCTCTGCCGTACGGCTATTGGTAGGAAATCCGGGCGAGCCCGCCCACGTGACCCGTTTGGCGCGCAATTTTCTCGGGGTTCAGGGGCTGGCCGAAGGTGCTTCCGGAAGAAAAGTGGGGTAAGAGCGCGAGACGCCGCCGCCCCCCTCTCCCACACACGAATATCTGCGCGCGAAGGGGATCGAGTGGCGGGTGCGTCCCTCTGGGGCGAGCTCGCGGTGCTGAGGGGGGCGGCGCGGCGGCTCCGTGTCGTGCCTTAATTCCCAGGAACGTGTTGGTCTCAGGGCCCGGCTCGGAGCAGGTGCCGGGGGCGCGGCGCAGAGCAGCGCTCTCCGCTCCCGGTGCGGGGCCGGTGGGCTTGCAGGAGAGGGGGCTCGGGGCGGGCTCCGGGCCGGGAGGGTGAGGTCGCTCTGCTCTGCCTCAGTTTCTCTCTCCGCCTCCGCAGGAAGTAGCAGCAGCCGGGGAAGTAGCGTCATGTCCTCGCCGGCCTCCACACCGAGCCGCCGCGGCAGCAAGCGCGGGCGGAGCAGCAACCCCCAGACTCGTAAGTGCAACTTTTCCTTGTCGGGTGCGGGTGTGTCGGGATGGGATGGGGTGGGGGGGCCTGCAAACTCAGTAGCCGGGAAGGCATGGGCAGGCTGAGCAATGCCTGGGGTGGGGGACGTGTGCAGCCCCTCGTTCTCTGTTCGGTCCTTAAAGGTACATTCATAGTGCGGAGAACATACAGTACTGGCTTAGCTGCTGCTGCCGCCATAGCATGAGCACCGCCTGCCCTGAGTAAGTTAGGGGTTTTCTGGGGTAGTAGGAACTCCACCTCCCCAAGTGACAGTAGCTGCCCATCTAGCAGCATCTCAGGAGTGTGGCTATTTCACATCCCTGATTGGAGTAACTAGGTCCACTTACATTTTAAGTGTAGCCTAGGCCTAAGATGATGCCTAAGAACAGATGGAGTCTAGCTCACTCACACCTGTCTTTGCAGGGCTAATGCCTTAAGAAGAACAGTAAAAGCAGCTTTTTGTCATTAAAGCAGGAATTTAAAAATCTGGACATGCGACTCTTCAGAGGAGCATGACAACTTATATATACCTACCCCTGGAAATTTCTATATGCATCTGACGAAGTGGGTATTCACCCACGTAAGCTCATGCTCCAAAACATCTGTTAGTCTATAAGGTGCCACAGGATTCTTTGCAACCTAAGCAGACTAACTTTGTTAGTCTCTGGGCTAAACTTGTTTTTTCTGTAAGGCCTTGTCTGCACTGCAAAGTTTTTTTCCAGCACAACTATAAGGGAAGAACAGTGCTTCTATCAGCATAGGTAATGTCAGTAGTAAGCTCTGCTCACTGTGGGGCAGTCTTTCCCATTTGAGTGACACTCTTCTGTTAGCAAAGCTGTTGCTACAACTGTGGGTTTTGGCTGGCGTGGCTGTGTCGAGGCTGGGGCTATGTTTTTTTCTCATCCGTCACCGGCATAGCTCTGTTGACAAAACTTTGTTATATGGACCTGGCCTTAGTCTTCAACAATGCATTAGTGCAACAGGATGCTTTTTAAAAAGGAAACAAAGGTAAGTTTACAAGTGTTACAAATATGATGCATGAAACTTATCACTGAACTTGAAAAGCTTTGATACTCATTGCTATGTAGGTTGCTTCCGCCTCTCTTTGCCTTTGTTTCACCAGCTGGAAAATAGTGATAATGATATTGCTCTCAGAGCACTTTACAAAGGAGTCTACTGATGAAATGCACTATATGAGCTACGTTTTCATAGCACTAGTAGTAGCAGCTCTGATTTCTTAGGCATTTAGGAAGATAATTGCAGTATTAATTTTAAATTGTTTTAAGCTATTTTCCACTTTTGGAATCTCACAAACATTCTTCATTTTCATTTCAGCAAAATATTGCACTTTGCTTTTTAATTTTATATCAGCCAAGTTCTTTGCTATTCTATCATATGATCTATTTTGTGTTTTTGGTCTTTTAACATTAATCTGTGTAGAATGTTGCAGCTAACATTTGAAATTGCTACTTTCATCTTCTTGCAGCACGCACTGAAGATGCTCAGTCTCCTCCTTCACAGAAACGTCGAACAGATGACTCTACATCTACAGGAGATCTACAGCCAATGCCAACTTCTCCAGCAGTTGACATGCAAAGCCCAAATGCTCAAGATGTTCTGTTTTCCAGTCCACCACAGTTTCGGGAATCGGGTATGCTTGTAGGAGCAAAATGCTGATATCTGTGTACCATTGGCTATTAAATGGCCTATCTGGAAAGATTTAATGTAGGCTTTTACATAGCTGTCAATTTAAAAACAAAAAAGGACCTTTTTGAATTAACAGGATTGTTTTCAATTACAGGTTAGTTGGTGGCTCGCTTTTAATTTAATTAATTGTTTTTAGCGTACAAAACATACACCCAATAGGCCTTAGTGTGAGCTTGTTGTTAAGCTCTACAGTGTTTTAAAATATTGTTGAGGTTTAAAATAAACTATTTTAGCAAAGTGTGTTCCTTCTGGCTTGGAAAAATATAAATTTTAATCCATACAGTACATTCTATGACTAGTACAGCCTTGTAAAATACAGCTATAAAATTAACAAGATTTACAAACTTTGCTAGCCTGCCATCACACTGACTAACACTAACTTATTTACTTCATTAGGGCAAAGTGTATTCATTAATATTTTGAAGTATAATTAAACATTTTCTTTGTAGCAATTCCACTGGATTTTGATATTAGTTCACCTCTGACCTATGGCACTCCCAGCTCTAGAGTGGAGGGTACTCCAAGGAGTGGTGTGCGAGGAACTCCAGTTAGGCAGCGGCCAGATCTTGGATCTGCCCGCAAAGCCAGACAGGTGGACTTGCATTCTGATGGGGTAGGTAGATGTTTCAGATTTTGCTGGTAATTCTTTTTCTAAAATGTATTTATATTATCCATACTAATGGCTTTTCCCTTCCCACAGCCAGCAAAGGATGCATTGGCAAGTGAACAATCTCTTGGACAAAAGCTTGTGATCTGGGGAACAGATGTTAACGTAGCTTCATGCAAAGAAAAGTTCCAAGTAGGTGAACGTGTGGATACCTCTATTTCTTTCACAAAAAGCTTATCTGTATATTCTCTATGTGCAGTATTTGATTCTAGCAAATATCAGAATCGAGTTATGTTTAGGATCAATCCAGGGTGTCTGAAGAACACTGATGTTTTCATACCGTGCTCTTAAGAGGAGGAAAAGTAAAATCGTTGTCTGGAGTTTCTTTCCTCTAATTCCACCATAGAGTTCATCAATTTGGATTCCATCCCTTGGGCTACAATGAAACTTCGCTTCCCAGACTCTCTAATCACCATTTACTAGCTAAAGCTCAACCAGAACTCTATCCTCATTTTTCTTGACCTGTCAGCTGCCTTCAGCACACTCAGCCATGCTCTTCTTGAAGTCTCATCCTCCTTTGGCTTCCATGGCTTCTCTCCTTTGCCTGTTCTCCTTCTACCTCTTTAATCACTTCCTCAGCATGTCCTTTAAAGGATCCTCCTCCTCCACCCTTCAGCATTCTGTGGGAGTTCCAAATGGTTCTGTCCTGAGTTCCCTTCTCTTTTCCTTTTCCATTTTATCTCTGGGTAATCTCTATCTGCAAACACAAATTCAGCTATCCGCTCTGTGTAGAAAACTCAACTGTACCTCTCTACTTCAGGCCTGCCTTTGTGTTAACCTAAAACTGCAGCCTGTCTCTCTGACATTTTCTCATAGATGTCTAGCTGTGAGTTCAAACTCAACATATCTAAAACACAGCTTTTAATCTTCCCCTCAAATTCTCCCAGCTACCCTGTTTCTTGATCATGTAGAAAACATAACCTGCATAACCCTTCTAAGATACAGTCTTCTCCGTCTGTCCATCTAAGGGCAGGTCTACACTAGGGTGACCAGATGTCCCAATTTTATAGGGACAGTCCTGATTTTGGGTCTTTTTCTTATATAGGCTCCTATTACCCACACACACCTGTCCTGATTTTTCACATTTGCTATGTGGTCACCCTAATCTACACTTAAAATGCTGTATAGGTGCTCCTGTACCGATGGGAGAGCTTCTCCTGGGAGCATGGTTAATCCACCTCCCTGAGAGGCAGTAGCTATGTTGGTGGGAGAAGCTCTTCTATCGACATAGCGTTGTCTACACAGGGGATTAGATTGGTGTAACTGTGTCTCTCGGGTGTGAATTTTTCACACCCCTGAGCAATGCAGTTATATCAGTATAGGTCTGTAGTGTAGACCTTGGCTAAAACTCTCCTCTTGTGTCTTGATTACTGCAATACCCTTTTCTCTGGCCTTAACAAATGAAACCTTACCCCGCTCAGGCCAGTTCAGAATGTTGCCACAAATATTTTCCTGATATGTTGTTTTGAGCAGATCACTCCTCTCTTTCCATCTCTTCATTGGCTCCCCCTTCTCAGCTACATTGAACATAAGCTACTTGGGCTTCACTTTCAAGCTCTGTCATGGCCGATTCCCACCTTAACCATCAACTCTCATTAACTATTGGGAAGTCTTCTTTCTTTTCCAGTTGGACTGCTTCTATCGTCCATTTGTTAAATTTTCAAATGAGCACCTTTGTGTGTTTTCCCATGCTGCCCCTTACACATAGGAAGAGTTCCCTGTAAATATCTATAAAGCTACCTTATTCTCCTCCTCTAAAGCTCTTCTTAACGCTCTCCTTTTCTGTGATGCCTACAAAAGCCTTTACAACAGCTAGGCTGCTGGTGTGCTGAGACCACTGCCTGTCATACTGATCAACACCGTTTCCTTCTTTCTTTTTATGTCCCTGTCTGTATCCATCTGTTGTCTCTTGTCTTATACTTGTATGGTAAGCTTTTTGGGAAAGCTCTTTTTATTCTGTTTATACGGAGCTTACTATTTTGGTCCAGGAGTAAGGTTTGTTTGTAGGCATTAGGGTGTAATAGACGTTAAAATCCTCAGTAAAATTTCAGATACTTTTTTTAGTAGTAATATGTTTAGCGTGTTATCCTGTTCCCAAAAGTGTTCTTTTAACTTGTATTTATAAAATTATAAAAAAATTAGTTCAATAAAAAGGGATAATAGCTTGATAAGGCTTTTTCGAAGTAATTGGTATGCTTTACAGTGTGAAATTTGTGTAGGAATGGTGTAGCAGTGAAATCACAGCTCTGTCCCTCCTAAATATATTTGGGCACTCCTAAATATAACTTTTTTTATTTTATTCTCAATATTCAGAGATTTCTTCAGCGCTTTATTGATCCATTGGCTAAAGAGGAAGAGAACGTTGGCTTGGATCTTAATGAACCACTCTATATGCAGCGACTTGAGGAGGTACTACAGTAATACAGCTAAAACTAACTTGTTTTTCAGACTTAAATGCTGGTTCTTTAATGTGGCGTTTTTAAACATCTTGCAGATCAATATGGTTGGGGAACCATTTCTGAATGTAAACTGTGACCATCTAAGATCATTTGACACAAATCTATACAGACAGCTGATCTGCTATCCACAGGTAACATCCGGCCTTTTTTAAAGGCTTTCTTCCAGTTGAGTTCTATTTTTTTTTAAACTGCATTACTTAAAAATAAATTAGTATGTAACTGTTTAAGATTATCGCTCAATGAGGGAACAGTATTTATCACTACATACCCCAGTGCTTAAGCACTTGTGTAAATATCTAGAAAGACAATATAACATTTGTGTTTACAGACTTCTGCATAAAATATATTTTATTGTTTAAAGGTCTTAAAATATTTATCAGACACTTCATAGCCACAGACAGATACAAGAGAGCTCAGGGGGAGAGTTGTTGCTGTTCTCCAAAGGCAAATTGCTGTGAGAAGCTCAGAAAAAACTCCCCATTCCACTCACCAAATTTGTTCACAAAAGGGATTGTGCTGGAATTCCTGCCAGTTTGTAGTCCATGGATCCTGCTCAGTGATCCAGTTTTTCTCTCTGCCATGTAGGTGTGTGAAGGAAGCAGGCAGCTTCAAAAGACAATAAGGTTCAAGGCTGAATCACAGCATGACAAAGTAATGGTCACTGGATCTTTATCAGTCTTTCTGTGACTGTCTTAAATCTGTTCTATACCTAGCTACAGCTGCAACCATGGGGCTGCCTTTGAAATTCTTTTCCTTGCCTTTCTTTTGAGTTCCTCCTCTCCCAGCGAATAGCTCCAGAATCTGATTCTGCTGCTGCTCACACCTTTCCTATGTAGCAATAGAATGAAACTGTGGCTCAGTTTTACTGCTACCCACAGGATTCTGAAGAGAAGTTTGCTGCCAGTTTTCACTTTGTTGTAGCCTGAGAAAGTTACTGCTCTGAGCAGCAGAACAATGGAGCTTTCTGCACATTCTGACATTTCACCGTATCCTTGTCTTTGCAACCATAAGAGCTAGCAACCTACTTCTTGAGAGGAAAGTTTAGATTCTAATCTTTGTTAAATAAGGAGCCTTACTCTCCAAAGGCTAGTGATTTTTTTTAGCCTAGTGTGTGCATTGTATATTAATGCTAAATATTAAGGAAGATGACTAAAAGTCACAGTCTGTATTTAGTGAAATTGTCACATGGTAATGCAATACATATGGTTCATTATAATAATTGTATATGTGGCATACTCTTCATGTCCCCTTTTTTGCTGTCCTTTTCCACATATATGTTACACATTTCATTTTGTATTTGTAACTTGACTCCTTATTGACTTTTAAAGTGATATAGGGTATCCTCAAAGATTCTATCTAAACCCACAAAGGTAGGGAAATTGCACTACAGCTAAGAGTTCCAAGACCAGATAAAGTGTGCACTGCTTCTGCAGTACAAAGGGGACAAAAAGCTCATTTAAACAGCCAACTGGCAATTCCTCCTCTGTGAGGGAATGCCACACAACTGTGGTCATTTCCTGTCTCCTAACACCAAATGGGGTCACAAAGTTGAACATTTTTGGGGTAAAAAGTGTTAACTACTTAATGCCAGGCTTTCTTACACATGCATCTGTTCCTTTTAAACAGGAAGTTATCCCAACATTTGACATGGCTGCTAATGAGATCTTTTTTGATCGTTACCCTGACTCAATATTAGAACACCAGATTCAAGTCAGACCATATAATGCATTGAAGACCAGGAATATGAGGAGCCTGAACCCTGAAGGCAAGATGTTTTGATTGCAGTGTGTAAAAAGAAACTTGAGGATGTATGAAATTTGTTCAACAACTAGGAAAATACAGATTAAAAAATTAAAAGATCAGATTTGGGGTCCATCTAGATTAGTATTTTCAGACTTTCATAGTCACTACATGTGTTGCAGAGGAAAGTGTGAAAAACTATAATGGACAAGTCTTGAATAACCTGCCCACAAAGGAGGTTTTTTCCTAACCTCTGTTGGTAAATGACTGATTTATATCTGGAAACATAAGGGTTTATATCCCTTGTGTCAAAATTCTGATGTAACTGGCTTATTTTTATTCATACATTTTATTTTCTTTGTCTCTCAGATAGAATATTCTCTACTTCATGTGTGGGGACTGTAAATGCACATTTAGTTGCAAAAATAAAATCTAGGGTGGACTTTTGAGACAGGCAAATGAAAAGCATGATCAAATCCCATTTATCTCTTTCTATGTTGTAGACATTGACCAACTTATCACCATCAGTGGTATGGTGATCAGAAGCTCCCAGTTGATTCCTGAGATGCAAGAAGCATTCTTCAAGTGCCAGGTTTGTGCCTTCACCACAAGAGTAGAAATTGACCGTGGCCGGATTGCTGAACCATCAGCGTGCAAGAACTGTAGCACAACACACAGCATGGCATTGATTCACAATCGCTCTATGTTTTCAGACAAACAGATGGTATGTTGCTTTGTTTTGGTATTGTAAAATGGAAAAGTTTTGCTTGCTTAATAGTTGCCTTTTTCTTTAAAGAGTAACTTAGCCATATTAAAATGTGTCTTTCTTAGGACTTACTATATTGCACTTCAGAATGATTCACAGCTCTTTAAGCATATGAAGCAATATAGGGTTGCAATTATACTTAATATTTAGAGGGGGGAAAAGAAATTGAAGGATTATCTATCCTCCATTTGAAAGGGGAGGTAAGTGGTTTTTTTCATGCCAAAAGTTAGTCAGACCAATTAGTGTTCACTTACAGAACAAATGTTACCACACAGAGATTGTTCTAATGTCATAGGACATACGTGGGATAGGTTAGCCCTGTCTGTAAATCTTTCTTGTTACACTTCTGCCAATGTGAGATAGTAATCACTAAATGCATTGTCTCATTTCTACAACTAAATTACATAATTCTGATGGGGAATTCTAATTCAGTAGTGGGATTCCACCATGTTGTGAAATCTTTGAAAGTTTTGTGTTTTGGTGTACTCTAATATGTAACAGTATCCATTTGAAGATGCCCAACTTGTTTAGTTGTAAGATCCTTTCTTACAAATGAGTTGCTATTTCTAAACAATAGAAACTAACTTTTAATATGGTTTTGTCAGATCAAACTGCAGGAGTCTCCTGAAGATATGCCGGCTGGCCAGACGCCTCATACTGTGGTGCTGTTTGCGCACAACGACCTGGTTGATAAGGTTCAGCCAGGCGACAGAGTTAATGTTACAGGTAAAATTCAGTTTCTTAACTTCATCTGGCCAATGCATGTGCCCTTCTTTTCATTAGACCAAGTGGTCCAGTCTGGAATAGTGTCTGTTGAATATTAATTGAGTACATCATAATTGGTGACTGAAAACTGAAGTGTGAAGTAGAAATACCATCTGATTTATACAGTGATATCTTAGTTTTGGTGTAAAATACCTTTAGAGTTCTGCATATTTCCCCCTTTAGATCAGCAATAGTGTAACTACAGCTGCCAACAGGTACTATCTGTGTAGACAGAAGGGTATATGTATTTTTGCCATATGTTTGTATTATCCAATTTCTAAAAATTAATGATTACAGCTCTTAACCTATACTTCAAAGGGAAAGAAGCATATTTATCATCAAACAGCTTTTGAAAAGCTTACATGTACTTAAAAGTTTTGATTTCTTGAACAGATGAAGGAAGCATGTTGAAATTATTTCAATTAACACAATTTAAATTGGGTTGAGGCTTTTTTAAACTAATTTAATTTAATAATTATGCTTTTGAAACATTAGGTTAGAATTTATAATGAATTAATTATAAGTGCTTTCCTTAAAGTCACTAGTCTAATTTAAATTTTACAAAACTGCTATAGACCAAATACTGAAAATTATGATCTTGATACTGCAGTCACCTAATCAGGTACCTGACTTTGCTCATGTGACCAGTACTGTGAACTTAAATAGTACTACTCATGTTTAAATTTACATGTGCCTGTTTGCAGTATCAGACTAAAATAGTTTTTAATAAATTTTTCTCTTATTAGCATAAAATCATTGCTTCAGTTTTAATACTGAAAAGTAATTTAGACTTTCGGTGCACTAACAAAATTGTCAACTTCTTATGTGCAGGCCGACCTTTTATTTTATTTTTTTTTTGTTATAAGAGCTGGCTAAAGTTAGGCTCTAAGGGTAGGATTTTCTAATGCACTTTAGGTCATGATCCTGCAAACCCTTAAGGCCATAACTTTACTACCATGAGTAGCCCATCTGAAATCATGGGACATGGTAGTAATGGTAAACATGTGGTTAACTGTTTGTAGGATCAGGGCCTAAATGGCAGAAGCACCAGTATCATTTATATCAGGAGGATCATAGCCTGGTCAAAGCATTTAAACTTTCGGAAAACTTTCTAGAGAATTGCTGCTCTGTGATGTGGCTAATTCTGTAGAAGCAATCTGAAAATTGAAGTGAAAAGTAAAACTGTAGATAAGTGCCTTTTTAAACCTCCAGCATTTGGGCTGAGCTTATTTTTTAATTCATATCTGCATTGTAATTCTGTGGGTTTGGGGGTGTGTTTTTTTTTGTTGTTGTTTTTTTTAAGGTATCTACAGAGCAGTTCCTATTCGAGTTAATCCAAGAGTGAGCAATGTAAAGTCAGTCTATAAAACCCACGTTGATGTCATTCATTACCGTAAAACCGATTCAAAACGTTTGCATGGTGTTGATGAAGAAACAGAACAGAAAATCTTTGCAGAGGAACGTGTGGAAATGCTGAAAGAGCTCTCCAGAAAACCAGACATTTATGAAAGACTTTCTTTGGCTCTGGCTCCAAGCATTTATGAACACGAAGATATCAAAAAGGTAAACAATGTTTTACAAGTCTACCAGAACACCTGATAAGATATTTTAAATGTAGATTTACATTTATACTATACACTTTCTTTGAAAATGATACTCTATACGGAGTCTTTCAAATACAGAAAAATAACAGGCCTTTGTGAATTTGAAATTGGGTTTAGTACATCTCTAATAAACTTTTGAGTTTTATTTACAGTAAGTTGCAGTTATCAGAGGGCTTCGGGAATCAGAAACCTTTAGATAATGAGACAGGGGTTTCAGATACTAGGGAAGGAAGCCTGTAGCTTCACTGTACTCTTCTATTGGCTGGCTTTAAGGAAACTGGCCAGCCAATAATTCTGCTTTTTTCTTTGGCCATTTATCTGCTCTGCAACAGGCTCCAGATAACTGAGAATGCAGTCACAATTAACAAACATTGGGAAACATTATAGACAGTCAGTTGAGTGGGGCTCAAAATCTTTAATTATTACAGTGGGGCAGTAACACCACTATAGTTCAGGTTGAGACTAGCTTACTGTTCTGTATGTGTGTTTATGCCCTAGGATAGCTAAAGAAATGCTTGTATAGGTAGCCTTTTATCGGCTGCCCCAAATAAGTCCATCTGTTTTTCAGTAGTACTTGTATTGTTGTAGATAATTGTGCCCATTCAAGGATTTCTTCATTTTATTTTAAATATTCTACACTGACACCTGCATGGAAAGCTATTCAGTTTGCTTTGGATGGACTTACATTTCCAGTTCTCTGCTCTAAGCATCCTCCTCTCTTGGACATTACTTCTGAAATTAAGTTTGGTATTTCTGCTATTGAATATAACACATTTGGCATTGATCTCAGCTAGGGTCTGGCACACACTGCCCCTTTGGGGAAACACAATATTTTAAATTATTCAGGGTAACAATTGGATCTATAATGTGGCTTGAGCCCATGCTGACAAGCTAGAGACAAGTCACTTGTGTATGTGCAGTGGGAATGGAGCTGTTACAAGCCAGAGTGTTCTGCAGCTACTCTGATGTCAGAGTAACTGGATGGCTCAGGTGACATGCTATCGCACTGAACCCAAGCAGTGTCCAGGTACTATGCATTCAATTTCTGCCCTCAATAGCTTTCTGAGAACATGTGTTTTGCACTTCAGTAACACTCTTCTTCCATTCTGCGGGAGCTCCTTTTTGAAAGGTTTGCTCCTGGGCAAAGCTTCTGGTTTGAGCCACCATCTCAAAGTGCTCTAAAATCCATATGCATAGTCCAGTTGTGCTGAAAATTAATGTGTCGTCAGGACCAGAGCCACAGTTAGTAGTGCAAGTTTGGAGTCATTTGGTCCAGGGGTTCCTTAGATACAGTCCTCCAATAAGGAGTTGATTTTTAATTTTTCAGTTGCTCTAAAACCCATGTGCATGGAAATTGATATGCTGTAAGAGGGATTGAAGGTAGAGTTTATAGTGGAAATTTAGGGACATTTGGTCAAAAGCTTTGTGAGATACAGGCCTGGCTAAAATGAGTAGGCTGTAACTTGTTTTTCCAGATTTTGTGCAACTTTTTTGATGCAAAGCTAGGGCGAATCTAAGGCGCTGACCTTCATGAAATAGCAGGGACTCTTCTTGATATCAGCTGTTGAATGGTACTAAGGACAAGTCCAGAAATATTTCAAAGTTAATAGCACTCAAAGCTTTAGCATCTCTGGGTACATCCACACTAACGTATCGATCGATCTATCGGGGATCCATTTATGACATCTCATCTAGATGCGATAAATCGATCCCCGCTGTACTCCCCGTCGACTCCAGAACTCCACCAGGGCGAGAGGCGGAATCGGAGTCGACAGGGGAGCCGCAGCCGTTGATCCCATGCTGTGAGGACTGGAGGTAAGTCGAAATAAGATACATCAACTTCAGCTACACTATTCTCGTAGCTGACATTGCATATCTTACATAGACCCCACTCCACCTCCCAGTGTAGACCAGCCCTCTGGCTACAGAAAGTTTACACCTGTGAGAGCAATTGTTTCCTCAAACATGTCGGTGAATGACATTCAGAGTAACATACTGCCATGGTGGTTTAAAGTAACCAGTTTTGCACCTTCAACAAAAGGGCAATACATTCAGATCCTTTCCCATGGAATTTTGCATTTTGTGCACATTAGTGCTGTCAACTTGCCTTTTTGCTCGATGGCTGGGGCCACAATGGGAATCAGTGTAATATTTTATATACTAGCTAACATGTAATAGTAAACCTGAAATAAGACGGAAGCTGCTGCTGTTCTGTTAGTGGAGGTCGGGGGACAGGCGCATGCTATTTTATTTTGACTCGTGCCTTATCAACTAAATTAAGTAAGTTCCAAATGTTAAACTGCCTGGTTTGGGTTATCTCTGTCCTGATTTTGGCGCACTCAGCTGTGACCCAAAACTGATGGTTTATTCTATCATTAGAGATCACCAAGCTAGTAACAAGTGAGCTCTTGTATTACTACACTAGTTCACAGAGAGCCACACAACAGTCCCTTAGGCCCCTCAGCCCCTGGTCACTACAACTGGCCTTAGGGATGAAAGGTTATTAAACCAAAACCGCATCATCTTAAGTTTTTCTAGTTCCAAAGAACCAGCCACACACCCCAGGTCAACATATAGGTCAGATCTTACCCAAAATCTATGCTTGTAGCCAGTCCTTTAGTAACTAAAAACTAAAGGTTTATTAATATAAAAAGGAAGAGTTATTAAACCATTAAAATCTTATATATCAGAGATTCTCAACCTTTTTCTTTCTGAGGGCCCCTAACATGCTGTAAAAGCTCTGTGGCTGACTTGAGCCACAATAACGGCTTTTCTGCATGTAAAAGCCAGGGCTGGCGTTAGGGGGTCACAAGCAGGGCAGCTGCCCGGGGCCCCACGCCACAGGGATTCCCACAAAGCCACATTACTCAGGCTTCAGCCCAGCTGACAGGACTCTGGGCTGAAGCCTAGGGCCCCATGTGGTGGGGCTACAGTGTTCTGCCCTGGGTCCCAGCGAGTCTAATGCTGGCCCTGCTTGGAGGCCCCCCTGAAACCTGCCCTGGACCCCTGGTTGAGAACTATTACACATTAGAGTTGATTTCAGAGTTGGTAGATCAAGATATTGGCTATGATGTTAAATTTGTTAGCTCGCAATAAGTCTCTGGATCACCCAAAAGGACTGAGGGTCATCAGTCCTTTTATTCAAAGCTTCCCTTTCTTAGAAATCATAGCCCAGATATGTGGAGCAGGAATGAAGACCAAGACTGATGTCACAGTCTGCAATTTATACCCACAGCGCACATGCACTGAAAGTTACTGGCACAAATGTGGAGTTCTGGGTCACAAATAGGTTTACTATATGTCCTGGATTTTTGCAGAGCAGATGCTGTAGCTCGGAAAGAGCCTCGATTGGTCTGCTTCCCGATTGGTCCCGCCCCTACATCCATAGCTGATTGGTCGATCCCCTTGCAGCCACAGCTGCCGGATCCCATCCACCCACGTCTCGGCTCCTAGCACTGGGGAGGGAGTCCCTCAGGGAGGCCATGACTGATGGTTGTCCTTGCATCATGGGCTGTTCCAGCCACCATGACAGGGAGCAACATTCTCCTCACCCTCCCAAGTACTTCCAGCTCCTCTCCTCCAACACCCCCCCGTGTCCTGTTTTGGGGCACTTGAAATATGGTAACCCTACATCTGCATGGAAAGTTACTAGTACAAACAAGGAATTCTGAGTCATGAGGAATTCATTGCCTAGGTGCTGCCTGAAGGAATCTTGGGAGGGGTCCCTAGAAGAGCTGATTCTCCTTAATGGGCCATCAAGTAGGCTGGCTTGGCTTGATGTAAGTCTGTCTGGGGGTGTTACCAAGAAACACAACAGGTTTGAGATACAAAACTTAGCTGTGTGTTTGTAACTTCATATACAATGATGATTCATGCATATAAACAGGGTAATCATACTTTTCCAATGATACCTTAACATGATATGTACAAGATTCATCACAATTGCACAATGGAGGTGATACATCAGTGATGATACCTTAGTGTAAACATGGTCATCTCTCTTTTATGCAGCATCATACCAACTGTAGAGTCTTTGTTGATAAAAGATCCAGAAAATTCAAAATTGACTTTGCAGAGATGGCAATTTAATTTAAGAAGTAATCTAAGCAGATTCGACGTGGAAAATCTTTGAAGCTTCAAAGATAGAACTCCACTACCCTTTTTAGTGATACTTGACAGAAAACAGTACTCCAGCTTTATATGTGTTCTGTTAATGATCTGAGACAATTTTCATTTGACATTTCAGTTCACTCAGTCAGAGATTGGCTCATGTAATTATCAAGAATTTTGATGTCTGAGTTGGAAAAAATCTTATTTTTATAGGGCATTCTGCTTCAACTATTCGGGGGATCAAGAAAAGATTTCAGTCATACAGGAAGAGGCAATTTTCGTGCTGAGATCAACATTCTTCTGTGTGGTGATCCTGGCACTAGTAAATCACAGCTGCTTCAATATGTCTATAACCTGGTTCCTAGAGGCCAGTACACATCTGGGAAGGGTTCTAGTGCAGTTGGTCTCACTGCATATGTAATGAAGGACCCAGAGACAAGGCAGCTGGTTCTGCAGACAGGTGCTCTGGTTCTCAGTGACAATGGCATTTGCTGCATTGATGAATTTGATAAAATGAATGAAAGTACAAGATCAGTACTGCATGAAGTTATGGAACAACAGACTCTTTCTATTGCCAAGGTAAGACTCTAGCTCAACATTGTACCACGCTACCCAGGTTAATATCTGTTAGATGGTTAGATGAGATAATTGAAAAGGTAACATAGGAATTGGAGATAAGACTATTGACAGAATTGGGTCACTTAGAACCTCAGAGTTGAATGACGGTATAGATGTTGGAGCTGTATTTCAGTGATAACATTCAACACGTTGCAGACTTAGCATATATGGCTGCACACTGCATGTAATACTCCTTCCAGATAACCTTGTTCCATTTTGTACCCGATCTTTTGTAATGAGGTTGTTTCTCTTGATCTAGAGAACCCTTTTTATAAAGTATTTTTGGTGAACCCAGCAAGAGTTAATTCTTTTAAGTCTTTCATGTTAGAATAAGCGAGTCTTGGGACTCTTAACATAGCTGCTGGAATCTTCCTTCCACTAGGAAAGGTTGGTTGTTCTCAAATATGTTTCCTTTTGACAGGCTGGAATTATTTGCCAACTGAATGCTCGCACCTCTGTCCTAGCAGCTGCTAACCCTATAGAGTCACAGTGGAATCCAAAGAAAACTACTATTGAAAACATCCAACTTCCTCATACGTTGTTATCCAGGTATTACAGTTAGACTTACATTTCCATGCTGCATGCTTTGTTTTCACAAAACAACTTTCTACCTCTTCCTGTATAAATGGTTTATTTTTATATGTGTGTGTGCTCGCGCGCACCAAAACATGTTCATTGGAGGTGGCATTTGCAATGTAGAAAGCTGAAGTTTTCTTTTCTAAATTTACCTGAAAAGTAATGTTCTTAACTAATACTCTAGCAAAGGACTGTAAACGGCTGACCAGTTTCTAGTATATAGTGCTTGGTATTGAATAATGGCATTTGATAGTGTCTCTAAGGTTTTGTTGTATCCATTGTTCTGCTTGCTTCAAGATTTTGTGTCACTGCACAGGCACTGGGATTTTAAAATCTCAGGTATTTTACCTTTAGTTTTAAGGGCATGTGTCGACTCTGGAGCTGGAGTGTAATTTCCAGCTCAAGTAGATATACCTGCTGTAGTGGTCATCAAGCTGCAGTGCTAAAAATAGAAGTGTAGCCACAGCAGTGCAAGCAGTGGGGCAGGATAAGTGCTTCAAGCAAGCATGATCTCATCTGAAACTCTTAAGTGCATACTCGGGCAGCTAGTTAGTTCTGCCAGTCATGCCAGGGCAGCAACACTTCCATTTTTTGGAGCACTAACTCAGAGCTAACCTGGGTATATCTATCCAAACTGGAAGTTAGTGTAAGTGGTGGAAAAAGTTTATGCACTAGCTATTGGATCTTTATTCCATGCAGATTTGATCTGATCTTTCTAATGTTGGACCCTCGTGATGAAGCCTACGACAGACGTCTTGCTCACCACTTGGTTGCGCTGTACTACCAAAGTGAAGAGCAGGTGGAAGAAGAGTACATGGACATGGCAATATTGAGGGATTACATAGCATACGCTCGGAGCTATGTTAATCCTAGACTCCGTGAAGAAGCAAGTCAGGCCCTTATTGAGGTAAAAAGTTGTGGATGTGAAATTTAAAGATTTAAAAAGGGGTGGGGGGGAACCTTCCTGTGGGATAAGATTTACCAGAACTGTGTACACAGTTTCCTTTATTATTAGGCTCTTAACATAGATTTTAAAAAGATTTCATGTATTGACTATTCTCCTTCCTTTTCAGCCTGCATGAAAGTCATCCTGTGCTAACCTGTCTGTCCCAGAGCAGGTTTCCTGTACTCTTACAGGGCCATCACATCATTTCAGGAGAAATGGAACTTTCTCATGCTTTTGTGTAGATATTCCTGGATAGGTAGTAGTGATAGGCTTTAGCATTCTATATATTCTTTTGTGGTTTGAGACCAGATTTAGCTATTAATGATAACTGTCTCAGTAACTGCACCTATATTTCCCCCTCCATGATTCACTCTGGAAATGCCCAGTCAGGTCTCCAGCCATCACCTTTCTCTGGATAGGAACCCTTCTGACTGGGCTGCACAGCTCCTTGCCATCCACTGTGATGTCCCCAGCAAGCCAATCTACTTAAGGGCTAGCCCGTGTGCATTGCTTTCTCTGACGACAATAACAGTGATTTTTACCAGTCACCCCACAGCTCTTCCAAGTAAACATTTAGCCACAGGGCAAAAGCATTATAGTGAAAACCGAAACAATAAACAGATTTAAATCCCCACTAAAGGGCATTAATTTTCCAAATGGAGGCTGATGGGCCCACTTCCCTTCCACATTTCCACAAAGAGGTGGTAGCTCGCTGCCCAAGGGGAGACATGTCCATTTCCTAATCAAAACGAAGGCCATGAGTTGTGCTCATCCACTTATACCAAAGCCCTTTCTTTGTTTCCTAGTCTCTGGAAAACACAGCATGACCCAGTCTATGCTGGAAGAGTTTAACACATACGAATTTAATACAGTGATCCCCAGAGATACTGTGTAGGGTTTCAGGAATAATCTGCCCAATTTATTATGGCTTTGTTACAGGATCAAGCATGAGGAGAGACATACTAGCTGTGGTAGATGTCAGTCATGGCAAGGGAAATAGTGAAGATGTATATGGCATTTATCTTTAAGGGGATACACAATATTTGGAATTTTTTTCCCAGGCTGATGATCCTCTGAAGGATGGAGTCTGGATGCATCCTAAATAATACATCTGTGAATTACTTTCCTTCAGGCTTATGTGGATATGAGAAAGATTGGCAGCGGTAGAGGAATGGTTTCTGCATATCCCCGCCAGCTTGAGTCTTTGATCCGTCTGGCAGAAGCTCATGCTAAAGTACGTTTTTCCAACAAGGTTGAAACAATTGATGTTGAAGAAGCAAAACGCCTCCATCGGGAAGCTCTGAAACAGTCTGCTACTGATCCAAGAACCGGCATTGTGGACATATCCATTCTCACTACAGGTTTGTGTTCACATAAGGATAAATTAGTATCTAGTGGGTCTGGCTTGAGCAAACTATATGCTATTTCAGTTTGGTGGTGATACCTTCTCAGTGATTGGTTTGTGGATTTGTAAATGCTTCAGATTGGATATTAAGCAATCCAGGTAATAAATGTCAGACCTGGATGACATGTCAAAGTCAGTATATTCATTTTACAATGAAATCTGATTTTTAATTGAAACAATTTGTTTGAAATCTGCTAAACTTTCCCCAAACACGTCCAATACCTAAAGTGAACAGTTGATACAAGAGCCTATACTGTTTGTCATCTTTCAGCTACAAAGAATTCAGTTTCTAATGTTGGCATTTTCATATTTAAAGCAGCAGTGACTGTCAATATTCTATCCTTTGTAACTTTTATGTACTTTTTTTCCAAGGGATAAGTGCCACTGCCCGTAAACGTAAGGAGGAGCTGGCTCAAGCCTTGAAGAAGCTTATCCAGTCCAAGGGTAAAACACCAGCTCTAAAATATCAACAGCTTTTTGATGATCTCCGTGCACAGTCTGACGCAGTAAGTTTCTGCTTTCTTTGTATGCTACTTCGATTTGGAAAAATAATTTCCATCTCATGGGGGATCTTCTGTGTACTCAGCAGGGTCCTCAGTACTGATTATAGTTGTATCTCAGTTGAATAGGAAAACTAAATGGAAATCTTGACTAACAGTGGAGAGGTTATTTTATCTCTGTAATTGGCCCTGGTGCAACTGCTGTTGTAATACTTGTCCAGTTCTGGTGCCCACAGTTCAAGAAGGATGTTGATCAATTAAAGGGGGTTCAGAGAAGACCCTTGACTGATTAAAGGATTAGAAAACATGCCTTAAAATGATACTCAGAGCTCAGGGCTTGTCTACATCACAAAGTTGCAGCGCTGGTGAGGGGGTTACAGCGCTGCAACTTAGGAGGTGTACACATCTGCAGGGCATCACCAGTGCTGCAACTCCCTGTTTGCAGCGCTGGCCGTACTCCCGTTTTGTCTCGGGTGTAGAGGATCCAGCGCTGGTAATAAAGTGTAGACACTTACCAGCGTTTTTCTTGACCTCCGTGGAATAAGCAGGTATCCCAGCATACCTGAGGAAGCCTCTCTGGTAATCAAGCAGGTCTTCTTCCCTGCGGTCTGCTCCAGTGTTCTCCGAATCCCCCCCCAAGCGGGTCTCCTTCCCCGCGGTTTGCAGGGGGGTTCGGGGAACGCGAGAGCAAACCGCGGGGAAGGAGACCTGCTTCCCCGCGGTTTGCTCTCGCGTTCCCCGAACCCCCTCCGTGCAAGCAGGTCTCCTTCCCCGCGGTTTGCTCTCGCGTTCCCCGAACCCCCTCCGTGCAAGCAGGTCTCCTTCCCCGCGGTTTGCAGGGGGGTTTGGGGAACGCGAGAGCACACCGCGGGGAAGGAGACTTGCTTGCTTGGGGGTTTGGGGAACGCGAGAGCACACCGCGGGGAAGGAGACTTGCTTGCTTGGGGGTTTGGGGAACGCGAGAGCACACCGCGGGGAAGGAGACTTGCTTGCTTGGGGGTTCGGGGAACGCGAGAGCACACCGCGGGGAAGGAGACTTGCTTCCCCGTGGTTTGCTCTCGCGTTCTCCAAACCCCCCTTGAAGCCGCCCAACAGCGCTGCAGTGTGGCCACATCTAACACCATTTGCAGCGCTGGTTGCTGTAAGTGTGGCCACTCTGCAGCGCTGGCCCTATACAGCTGTACTAATACAGCTGTAACAACCAGCGCTGCAAAATTGTAGATGTAGACATACCCTCAGTCTGTTTATTTTAACAAAGAGAAGGTTAAGGGGTAAGTTGATTGTAGTCTTAAGTATCTACATGGAGAATAAATACTTAGTATGGACTCTTCAATCAGAGAAAGATATAATATGATCTAATGGAAGTTGAAGTTGGACAATTTTTAAATCAAGGTTGGATGTTCTTCTAAAAGGATATGCTCTAGAAATTGTATGTATGCCATTTGTTATACAGGTAATTAGTGTTTACAGTGGTCCCTTCTGGCCTTAGAATCTATTTATTTGCTGTCCACCTGACACATGAATAGGCATAAAATTAGCCTGCCAGTCAGTTGGTCATCAAGTGTTCCTGATTAACTAGCTTAATTCTGGTTTCAATTAGTGTTTCTTTCATAGACATAAGTTCCACCTGTGGAATAGAAGAGATCTTGATTATTTACACACTTGTCTTGCTGACAAAAATAAGCTGATTATTCTTGTCAGCCATAGGTGTCTATTCTTGTTTGTACGTCAACAGAATCATAAGCCATGATCGCAGAATCTCTTATTACCATTGAGGATGCACAGGCTAGAAAGAACCCACTTTAACTGTTGCATTCCAGGATGAATTTCACAGCTTAAAAAGAAAACTTTTACCTAAGGCCTGGCAAATTTGACATGGAAGTTTTGTGAGACAAGCAGAATCACGGAGTTTTTGTTTAGGGGCTTTGTAGCATGTAGCCTTTTGTATATGTTCTCAAGCTTTTCTCTTTTCTTTAAGGCTGTCACTAAAGAAATGTTCGAAGAAGCGCTTCGTGCCTTGGCTGATGATGACTTCTTGACTGTGACTGGAAAGACTGTTAGATTGCTGTAATGAAATGCTGGCTTAACAGCAGAGTTTTACTGATTTTTTCCAAGTACTTCCCTTTAGACCTGTATCACCTTTAAGAATATTATTCACTGTGGCAAAACTCAAGATGATGTCCTGTTGGTGAACCACTATCAGCACAGTAAATAACTAGATTGATAGACTGCAAAAAGCTGAAATTAAACACAGCAATATTTGTTTGAACAAAATGGGTTACTAACATTTTAGTGCCATGTGTATTTTCAATAAAGTGCTCGTTAGAACAAGCTAACAATTTTTATGCATTTTAAAGCCCAACCATCAAAATTCATCTAGAACCACTGCTTTTTGACATCAATGCAACTTAAATCAGTGCATATTATGCTTGTGACTTTTGGAAATTAAAATCCATTGGCTTTATAATAGTTTATTTGCCTTTCTATGCGTTTCAAAAAGTGAAGCTAAATCTTGGTGAACACTTCAACCCAGTGTTCAGCAACTGCAAACAGCCTTCATTTTGTTTTCTAGCAGTTTAAAAGAACAAAGTAACTATTTTTCCTTTTCCCTCAATTACTGCTGTTTCTCTTCCTCCCACCAATGTTTGAAATTGCTGTTCAAAGATGTCTTTCTGCTTTCAACTTAAAACTTTTACCATAACAAGATACAATGAAGTCCAAGTTTCATATTAGGTCATTTTCCTACAGTAAACACACATTGCTGTAAGATTTATAATGTATTAGGACAGCTCAGAATGTCTTCCCAGTCATTTTCTTTTTTTTTTTTTGTTGGGGTGGGAAGGTAAATCAGAAGATGCAGCATGTAGGCATAACACTAATATTACAGACATTTTATAGATGTGGAAAGGTGGCCTTTACTATTGAATTATGCTCATCTGCTCTCAGAGCACATGGTCAGTTCTCACACTGTTTCAGATTATGCACAGCTTCCCTACATGTAAATGAGACCAAGAGACTATTTGAACATCACAGAAAGTTTCTCCAGAAAACAAGCTAAAGATGAATAAAGTTCAATACCTTAAAAACTGATCATTGTATCCTACTGTATTGAATTTGTCAATATTCAGTACAGTAAAAAAACATTAAGCAGATATTCCAATGTTCTTCAGTACTAAGTTATTGAAAAGGAGGTAAATAGCAAGGAGGCCAGAACTTTTAAATGTCAACCGTTAATCAAAAGTAGCACTTATGCTAGACAGTCAAAGTTAATGTTGACAAATGCCTGGGAATGTATATTAGAAGGAATCTCCTAATTTGAAATATTAATACGAGCGACTAGATTCTAAATTAACCACTGAGAAGGAAGTTGTGGGTGTCTTTATGGCTAGTTCAGTGAAAAAGTCTGGTCTCTGTGGAGCAGCAGTGAAACTGAACAAGGTGGTAGGCTGCATAAGGAATGGAATAGAAAATACTACCAAAAATGTCAACTCATTGAAGTCCTGGTACACCACATTTGGAATACTGAGTTCAGTTCTGGTTTACCCTATCAAACAATACTCATGCCTAGAGAGGGTTCAGAAATGGGGTTACTAACTTGTAGAATATATTATTATGGCAGAGGCCAAGAGCTTACTTGGATACGATACTAATATGAATCAAATATTTAAAAGGGGGAGGGGACATGATGATAAACTTTATTCTTCAGAACACAAATCAACCTGTGGTTTATAAGTGTTATTGAAAGTATCTTGATCAGATAAGATGCAGAACTAAATTGATGAGTGGTCCAGTGGCAATTCCTTGGTTAGGTTTCCCCAGGAAGGAGGAATAATAAACAGCTATTTTGTATAAAGCTTGAATTAAAACAGTACACCCCCAGTTACTGCTGTAGAAGGAGAAATCCCTAAAGTAAAGATCAGTCTTCAAAGATAGAAAGAATTATCATACAGCAATAGCAGGCCCCATATGCTTACAACCTAAAGCTACATTTTACCTACAACAAATTTAAAATGCACGTTGCAACATGCCTCTAAGAAACACTGCCAGGCAAGTTTCTTTCCCTGAAATAAATACAAAGCACTAATTAATCGTGATGTTTTCCAGCTCTTGGACTTCAGCTCCCTTTCAGTTCAACAGCATTCCCCACTCTCCATTTGCTGAGATTTTTGTCCTGTTTCAAAAATAGCAAGTAAGGCTTATCATACTTCCTTTGGGAAATTAGGCTGGAGCCTAATGGAGCTGTCAGAAACCTTTTCCTGGTCTTCAGCCTATGTTTTCATCTTCAGAGCATTCATAATCAATGTATTACCCTAAAAATAATTCCTCTTATCTTTACTGTTGCAGAGAATGTCTTTAGAAGGAAGAGGTAGCAGCTTCCCACTTGTTTGACTCTTATGCTTTTGCTCAAATGACCCTATTCTGTGAAGGAAACGAATTGGAAATTCTCTGGAGCCAGGGAATAAATTTCCACATCACTGCATGCTCTTATGAGGTGGCTCTTAAAGTTTCTACGTGATCTTACACATAATTACCAGATCTATTTGAAGAATTTATTCTTAGTACACAATAACTAGTGACACCTTCTTACATGTGAACACAGACAGAGTGGTGAGAACCTCTCAAATCCCACATTAGTAACTGGGTCAATAAAATTATGGAAACACTTTAGAATTGTATGTGAAAGTAGTTCTTTACTGAAGGTTTTAAGTATATAATTGGGTCCTTCCTTATATGAACTAATGCTTTTCCATCACAAACATCAATCCTAAAATGTACATTAGAAAGGGATGAGAAAGGCCTGTATCGCTCCTCAAGTGCTTGCTCAACTTCTGTTCATGTAAAGTCTCCATAAAGGAACAGTGTTTTCAGTTAATCTAATGTTCACTCCAATTTATTAAGATATGTTTAGCTACCCTTCCATGTGAGTGATTAAACCTAGCTGTAAATGGGGAAGGGAATGCACAGCAATGAGAGAGCAGTCTCTTGTCTGTCCAAGATCTGACAGTCCTAATATCAATAATAAGCAAGAAAACCTTGTACAGGCTCCTTTATGCATAAAGTAATAAAGAGGGGATAAGACAACTGTTAGATACTGTCCACATCCCCATCAGAGGATGTAGCATTGGCAATTGCATTGCCTTAGTGCTAAAAGGAGAAAAGCTACAGTTAAAAGTGGAATGGGACCACCAGAAATTTCTACTCTCCTAGTATGGAGATAAATGGGGAACTAATGGAAATAAGTATTATGTCATAAGATTAGTTCAATAAAATCAGGAGGGATGGAATAAAGCAGTTTAGGTGGAAAAATGTCATTTTGCTTCATTGCTAGTTTCTAATTTTGATGCCTGTACTATTTGTTTCACTGTACAACTATATTAGATCTACAGTGGGCACTGGCTTACTCCTACACTACTGAAGTCAACGGTAATTTTGTTACTGGTTTTATTACTTCACTGGTAACAGGATGAGATCTTAAGTGAGAGCCAAGTGCCTTACTCCCCCTACCCCCATAACAAAACTAATATAAAGATTAAATAGCCCAGGCCAGCCATCTTCACAAAGCCCCAAATGCATGGTTGTGGAAATCATTTGATTTCATTGGGGACTGGTCCTGCTTTGAGCAGGAGGTTGGATTAGATGACCCGCTGAGGTCCCTTCCAACCCTGATATTCTGTGTGGGATTCCACATTAACTTCTCAGACACCCTGTGACACTTAAGGTTAGTGCTGAAAAAAGGCACAGCGTACAAAGTAGCTGTGCATGGAGATTTGATCATACATTCTGCAGTATTTTTGCCTTCCTATCTTTTCAGGTATTCAGTCAAAACAGGTGTTTCCATAATCCCACAGCTGCCATGATGCCTGGTAATTCAAGGGGTTTGCCACCCGTATAGAGCAGCATGGATTAAAAAAACATTTTGCAGATGTTTCTGACTTTGAAAGAGTAAAGACACACACACAAGTCATCCTAAAATAGAACTGGTTCATAACACATTGAGTGGTTTGCTTATGATTAAATAATGGATTCATGCATAGTACAAACTGCTGTAAATATGGAGGTGCTCACAAGCTCTCATTAAGGATTATCACTTTACAGAACTGTATAGAGTAAGATATAACTATACCACAGCCTGTTGCTAGCATGATTCACTAAACACACAAAAGGAATGCTTATAATCACACGGATTGTAAGATTGTCATACCAGGCCCTGCATTTTCCTTCAGTAGATGTTTGTATGGCCAGCACAATATAGCCCCTTGTGCTGTTTGGGGTCTCTGAGTACTACTGCAACACAAATCAGTTGTAGAGTGGTATTTCTGGCACCATGCACAGTGTTTCAGGAAAAATTAGACCACTGCTAAAAATCTGTTACAGGATCCCACTTATTTAATGATGCTGCGCTAATATTGTTCCTAAAAGCACTGTGTCAGGGCAGACTGTATTTCCACAGATACTATTCCACTAGAACCAACTATAATTCACATAGCTCTAAGATGTGCCACATCTATGTCTGTTGTGATCCAGTAACATCTCACAAACTGCCCATAGTTATTCCTAAGTAATAGATGGTTGGGAAATGTCCAAATAAAAAATATATGCTGTATAATACAGAGAAACTTTCCTAATATAAGGCATTGGAAAATTTTACAATGATTTTAAAGCTTTGCTGTCTAGGGAGGTTCACATTTGTGGACATCTTAATACATGTGTAACCTGCTTTGTGAACAATGTTACATCTCCAGAGTAAATTCCTTGAACCATCAGTGTGTAATAGAACTACGGTCAATCAAACTACTAGTGCAATTTGCATCAGTGTAACTACCTCAGTGCAAGCTCCTGAACTCAGACATGCTGTACAGTTTACTCATAGGAATTATCATCCAGGAACTGTGGTCCATCCTATCAAGAATCCTGCTACCAGTCATGACCAGCACCAGATGCTTCATACATGGTGCAAGAAAACCTGCAGTAGGGAGTTAAACTGTGCACAGGGAAAGTTCTGCTAACCCTCCCATAGATACTGGCTAGCACTGCGGCATGAGGGTTTCTATCATTCCAAATGCTGTTTTGTAAGTTGGAGATTCTTGTTTATGTAAATATCTAATCTCTCTGTAATGGGTGCATTCACCTCCTACGAGTGCTCTGGTCACCTGTGTGCATGCCTGCAGTTTTTCCTGTACTCATGAGTGCTCCCAAATTGCTCACTGTACTTGTCAGGTTGGTTTTTGGTGACTCAGACCTCCAGACAAGTCACTCTCTGTCCATGTGCAAAACAAAACCCCCTTCCACAGTACACAATCCAGAATGTTCTGCAGTTCTCCCTGAGCTCAGTCTTCTAAAACAGCCCAACAGTGCCCATCATGGCACCTTCAGTTAGGCATGTCCTTCTCTGTAGCCTGTCCTTTTCTGTAGCCCTTCCTGGGCTCAGTCCTGCAAAGGGTTTTGCTCTGAGTGGAGCAGCGCCCCCATACCTTCCTCCCTGGAGACTCTTTGCCTTAATTTGAGTCCTCAGTGACCCCAGCTAAACCACTCCTCTTGAACTCAGTTTGCTGATCATAGCTCCCCAACTTAGTCCTAGTAGTGCAACCCCTTTTCTGTGGTGCCACAGTTCTAATTCCCTTCCTCAGGGCATAGCCACTTCCACCCTGTAGTTGGTGCGGGGACCCAATCCCATCCACTGCTCCAGGTCCCAACACAGTGACCTTTTAAGTATAGCAGCCTTGTGCTGCATCATCCCTTTACTAACCACTGCTCTCTGTTTCCCTGGGTCACTTCTTAGTTGAGTACAGGCAATCAGCCAGAAGCTCCTTCCTCACTCCCCCATTCCCTGCCAGTAACTACATACTTAGTTCAAGCAGCCAGCCAGGAACTATGCTCAAGCTTACCCACACCCTTTCAGCCAACCACTCATTTCCCCAACTCCCTACAAGCAGCAGAATGCATTTATGCTAACACTGCAGCTCCTTTTATACAAGTCTGTTGGGCCCTGATTGGCTTCTCCCTGTAGCCTCTTTGCTGATTGGCTGCATCCCACACAGCCACTCTAGGCAGCTTGGAGGACCTCTCAGCTGCCCTTTTCTATGGCAGAATATGGCAGGGCTGTGAGGCCTCCAGCGGGGGACTTCAGGGAGGTCATATTGAGTTATATGTCAGACATATCCACCTTAATAGGAAATCACTTGGGAGTACATTTCTCTACCTATTTGGAGTGCTATAGGGATAAATGTTTGAGCTCAGAAGCTACTGTCACAAGCCTCAAAGGAAAGTCTGTTAATAAAATCTCATTCTCATTGTTTTCTTTCTTAGTTTTATTCTGCTGCCCACCACCATAATATCTAAAAGGCATCCACATAAAATCAATAGCAAAGACCCTCAGGGACTGTTAGAAAACTGTGTAATGAATGGTCTTAGTCAAATATATACTAAACAGTGTTAGAGAAATGAGTATTATAGTTTTATAAGAAAATAAAGGAATTTTTTATTTTTATAGGTCTCTTTGCTGATGCGGCATTTCAGAACTTAGCTGAAACAGGTTCACAGTTGTGTAAATCATGAAACCTCATTTGTATGTCTTATCTATAAATTCCTTGGTCTGTGCAAACTGTAGGGTGAAGCAGAGTTTCAAAAGGAACTGTAAGCTCCAGGTGCTCACATCCCTCCTACCAAGGCAAGCTAATAAATAAAAACGCTGCCCTGGTAACCTGCTAGCTAGCCGTCTGTATCAGAAAGTATGGATCCTACACTGCTCTTCAGTCTTGGGCTGTGTGTTATGAACACAAGCCTACAAGAGGAGCTCAACGAGGAGGCTATTCAATACTACCCTGACACCACTTGTCCTTGGAGGAACAGCACGTCTGTAGCTCCACACCAAAGGCAACTATTTGCCTTCTGCTATTACTGCTGCAGCTCTTTTATTTTTACATGGCACAGATGCATGTCCCTATCGTAGCCCTTCTCCATGCCCCAAGCAAGTTTCTATGCCTGGAGTGGAGCCGTGACTGCACAGCCTCCTCTCCACACAGACCCAGAAGTTCCACCATCTCCCATGTACTCCAGGATAGGAGTGAGTTTGCTGGGTGGAGCCAGCCTGCTCAGCAGGACAGTTGCTATGTGAGCTCACCACACCAAGTTAATGATTTCGTCTTAATAGGGTCTATACCAAGGATATGTATTTGTTCCTGGAAGAAATATAGAAATTCTGCTTATTGCATGTGACTGTATCATTATCAAAAAGGAAAGTTTTTGCTTTGAATAAAGCTAATATTAAAAATGTGTTGATATTGTTTTACTGATTTTCAGTTTTAGAATAAATAATCCAGTCAGAATACACACTGGAGAACATGAGCATCAATCCCACTTCTTCTCACATGCTAAGCAAACATGCTACCATTTGAGCTAATTCCCCTTTTCTCAGAACTATTCCAAAGCAGTTTGTAACCAGAAAAATGTGTTTATCCAGTGTATGATATTCTACGGTAACAGTTCATATTTCAAAATGTACATAACTTCAGTGTTATTGCTGTTGTGTTGGTCTTTCTACTCACAAAAGAAAAGGATTGTACCTTTTATCTAGCTTCCAACAGTAGACAGCAAAGGCTTTTAATATTATTCACTTATTTCTTTACAACTCCAGTGTTTAGCATTTCATTTTGGAATTAAGCCACAGGGAAAGGAGAGAACAGCAGAAAAGAAGGTTTTCAGGATATGTGTAATCATTTAAAGAGTTCTGATTATGTTTCTTATTTTTATTAAATAATCAATGGGATAAATCATTTTGTATTAACTGATTTTCCAATAACAAAAATCAAGTAATTAATTGTGTTTTAATAGCTTTCTGTATGAGCCTTCTTCAAACAAATATTAACTGAATTTTCTTCTGTTTTTGCACATACAAGTCTGAGAAACAAGAAATGTAAATTAAAACAAAAAACATCACATAGAAGAATACAGAAGGGTAAAGAGAAAAGGTTTAATAGCTATTGGCTCCCTGCTCCTACTAAAAACTTTAAGTGGAGAATGCGGGCATCGATCCCGCTACCTCTCACATGCTAAGCGAGCGCTCTACCATTTGAGCTAATTCCCCTCTCGTTTTGCCCAATAATACGTTGTTTACAAAAAGTTTTTGAGCAGTTCTCTTCAAACACTCCAAGCTCTCCAATCAGACAATAAAATGGGGTCTCATGAGTCCTCACACCCATTTAGCACTACCAGGAACTCTCATATAGCTGCTCAGCCTACTCAACAAGTACAATTCTTTCAAACAGTAGAAGATTTGTCTCACCTCTGACAGACTGTGTCATCGGTCTGACCAACCGGCACCTTCACTGGTTCTCATCCTTTTGTCTGTTCACTTCGTTTTCACACATTCAAACTGAACTCTTCGGTTGTTTCAAAGCAAGCACGTCTCATTACTCTCATTGCAGGATATAGTTTGCCCTAGAAAGCTTCACAGCATTGCTTTAAACCTCTCTCTTGACCACTGAGCTTTACCAGCATGCATCTTATTCTCAGAATAAAACACAATGTAACAGTTAGGGTCACTGGGTTCATAGTCTTTGATCAACAGCAGCAAAATCTGCAGCCACTTTAGTCTCCCCAGCCATTAATATCACAAGACCACAGGAGGGTCTCTCTTTTTGGTAATTAACATGTCAATTACAGTGGTTGCACAAGAAAAGTTTCTACCATTTGTGAACAATCATGACAGTTTCAAAGACATTCTATATATTTAAGATAGAGAATACTACAAGCACACAGTTAAAGTATTTGCTAACTGATAGGTCTCAACATATAATTGTAAATGAGATATTATTATTGAGCAGGTATGTTTCCAGTGGGATCCTGCAGGGATCAATTCTTGGACCTACACTTTTTAAAAATTTTATCAATGACCTGGAAGAAAATAAAATCATCACTGAAAGTTTACAGATGAGACAAAAACTGGGGGAGTGGTTAATAATGAAAAGGACAGGTCAGTGGATTGTGAGCATAATGGACTGATTGGTAAATTGGGTACAAACAATATGCATTTTAATACAGTTAAATGTAAATATAGGAACAAAGACTATAGGCCATACTTACAGGATGGGAGAGACTATCCTGGGAAGCAGAGATTCTGAAAAGGATTCGAGACTGTGGTGGATAATCAGATGAATATGAGGTCTCAGTACGAGTTATGAAAATGCTCACATTCCATGACAACTGAACACATAGTTTATAGAAGAGTAAAATAATGTTAAATAATGCCAATCTGTTCCACCTCATAGTTAGCTGCAACATTGAGTACCTTTCCCAGATCTGAAGAACAGGTCTATGTAAGGTCAAAAGCTTGTCTCTTTCACCAAAAGAAGATGGCACAGTAAGAGATTACCTCACTCATTCTGCCTCTTTAATATCATGTTAAAGATGTTTTTATGGACACCAATTTCTTTTGGAATTGCCACATGCCTCCTGGTCACCTTGCTTTTCCATGCTATAAGAACAGACAAATGACACAACCCTCTGCCCTAACCATATTTGCAAATGGGATGACCTCATTAAAAAATCATCCCTGATATAGCTTTTACAAAAATTATATTTATACCTACTATAACTCAACCTATTATACCTCAACTCAGCTGAATTGCCTTATCCTTTATATTGTGAACGTTCTTTCAATACTTAGGAAATAATTTGTGCTGTCAAAATTATGTTTATCTTCAATAAAGAGTTAAAAAATATCAAGCATATTGTGCATATCTCTTTATTAAAATGTGGTGGATTCATTTAATATGTACATTTATTTTGATCCCTTACAAAAATGTTAAGAGCAGGACGCACCTAGAATTTAAAAAGAAAATAAGGACAAGTGATTAGAGGGCTGAAATATCAAAGACAAAAATCACAAGCAACAAGTGGCAACTCTTGCAGTCCTTTTGTTTCATTTTTTCAGCTGTCAAAAATTACCTCTTGCAGTGCATGCAGCTGTGATAATCTTCAAGAAAACAGACCACAAACCGACCTTCCCACAAAACAAAACACCCCCAAAAATCACTTTCTAAAATCAGAAAGCCTCAAGAAATAACTTAAAATATACATATTCTTCACAATTGAAAAAATGGGTCACTTTGAAATAAATGTTCTCTGATTTAAAAAAAAAAAAACATTTTGGAGAATGCGGGCATCGATCCCGCTACCTCTCGCATGCTAAGCGAGCGCTCTACCATTTGAGCTAATTCCCCTTACAGAAAAAGAAGTTCAGCTATATGTGAGTCACTGTTCTCTAGCCCCTCCTTGCCCAAACGACCCAGAGGAAATGACACTGTCATCTTCTCAGTCAGCAGAAAGCCTCAGTTTCCAGCACAAGTTATTTCGGAAGGAATATTCTGCTTTGCAGCCAAGAGCAACAATATCTCGCTCAAATTCTTAGCTGATTAGTAGTGGGAATAAAACCCATACTCTTTACCACAATAGACTCCACTCACACTGCAGAAATTGTTTATTTTAGGGCAATTCCTCAGATCTTTACAAGCAAGCAAAAAAACCTCATTTGCATTTCATTAATCCGACTTTTGCTTGAGTAAAATAGGACTCAAAACCTCAGCGTTTGACTCTTTACAAATTAGCCAACTGAGCTGTAACTGGATCACACAACTTTACAAAGAGTTCTGCGGATCCAAACGAGGTGTTGACTCAGCTGCACAACCAAACAGTTATGACACTTAAGCTGTATCATCTTGCTCTTAAAACATCTGATGATATCATCTCAACAGATCTGAATTACAAGTAATTAACAGGATACACAGAAATTTTCCCCACTATAACAGTAATCCCTGGGTAGCAACAAGCCAGACAAATTGCTCTAATACCCTCCACAGAGACTCTATTGTAGTAGGTGTAGATAGGGGAAAATGGCATGGCTGTACTGCCCCTCAAATCTTCAGTGACCTTGTAGGCAGTAAGGTGTAAATTAAACAAAAGCTAAAATCAGCTTCCAGCCAGTCTCAAAACTGAGAGCTGCAAAAGGTACCTTCCTTTTTCCCTTGGGTCCTTCACTCCCCACAGCTTGGCTGGACCCAAGAAATGAGGTCACTGTGGTTACTGGACAATCTTCTACAAGTATATTTCCATTCATCTCCGCTTCTATTTTTCTCTACTTTTTCATGTTCCCCTTTTTAAAAATACTGTATTAATTTTCAGAGTAAAAATATTCTATTCAATGCAGAAAGAAAAGGAATTATGACTATTTAACAAACAAGGGAAATAGTTAAATTCTTAGTCACTTCAATACACGCTTTCCAAATATATCAACCTGGCCAGCAGTGAAAAATGGGTGTAACAAATAACTTATTTCACTATAACAATTGTGTAGAGTGCAATAATATGAAACAGTGCATACAAGGAATAAGTCCCTATCTTTCCACAGAACAAGTATATCATGGACAGTGCATGCTTCTTCATGTTGTCTCACCAATCTGACTCACCCTTAGCCTTGAGACCACCTCTGGGGTGAAAGGGTAGTTAAGTTTCCCAACCCCATTCAGTCCTTAGTCTCCCTGCTGAGACTGAAAGCAAAGATGTTATTAATACCGTTTGTGTAACAAATTTTGGACAAGTGTCCACATTACACTTGGATTTAGAAATACAATAAATGTAATGAACTATTTGTATTATGTCTTTATGGGATTTAAAACTATACAAAATTATACATCAACATTTCAAAAGCTACAGGCAAGTAAAAAGCAAAGATTTACAAAAACTAAATCCTGAACTGTTCCACATCTATTCTCCTTAGAAATCATGAGGCTTCTTGGATATCTATGTTCTCCTTTAGATGGAACAAATTCCTCTCATATATTACATTCATCAATGTTGTCATTCGTCTTCTAAATATTGTGCTCTTTGGAAGCAATTTCTGTCATATCAACATACCAATCTCTTCAAACTAGGACTCAAAGATTCTCCAAGCCTGAAGTATGAATCTCTTGCATAACCCAAGATACTTGCAATTCATCTTGAAAAGATTTTTGTAGTTCTATTTACTGATGAAACCTCATGTAGCAAATATTTCATTTACATATTGCACCCCTGGCCACTTGTTTAAATGTGTTCTACTTGGACAATGAAGGGTGCTGGTAATATGGGAAACAGGATGGTAATCTGTCATATTATTTGGCAATATATTAGTATTAGAAATTCATGGTCAAGAACAACCACTGTTTACTTCTCAGGGAATTCTGCGCCAAAAAAATTAAAAAGTCTGCACATTTCATAAAACTCTGCATATTTTATTTTGCAAAATACCACTATATAATCATACGTTTCAATTCTTTTGGTAATTTATTTCAAAATACCTGTCAGCAACTATGTCTGTAATAATACAGACAAAAAAAATTCCCCCAGCAGAAGAAAGTTAAAGAAACCCATATGACAACCCAGTGCCTGTTTCTCTACTCCCTCTCCCCAAAGCCCAGCCAGGGAGCCAGATACTACACACCTCCCCTGAGAGCCCAGCAGCAGGGCGCCCCCCAGTCCAGACACTTGTCCCCACCCCTCGCAGCCCAGCTGCACACCCCTCACCAGCCCAGACACTTGCACCTCTTCCCCCAGAACCCAGCCGCAGGGTGCCATCAAGGCGCAGACACTTGCACCCTTCCCCAAGAGCCCAGCTCCGCCACTTCCGGCCTTTCCCGCAGCCCAGACACACACATACCCTACCCCCCCTAGTGCCCAGCTGCAGGAGTAAGTGTTATAGAAATATACTGAATCATAAAGTAGTGGATGCATCAGAATTACATTTGTTATATATGCCTTTCTTGTTGTATAGTATTGTGCTTGGATAGTTTTTGGCTAGAGTTACAGAGTATTCATTATCGAAAATGAAGAAAGAATTCATACATTCAGAACTGGGTGAGATTGCAGGTGCAGTTCTGCTCACTGACTTGTTGTTCCAGCTCTCTGAAATAGAAGAGTCAGAGGTCAGTTTCAGAAAGGAGAATTTCCCTCCCTTTTGCTTACAATTACAGGGCATGACTATTCTCACATTGGTGTAAAAATAATAACTCTTTACATCAATTTCATTAATCAAATCTCTGGCTCCTTCTTTGCTTCCCTCCCCCACCTCCTTGTTTTCAGTGCCATCTATCCTCTACGTTTACACATTTGGGATTGTCCAGGCTAAACCTAAAGCACTTGGACTGGTATTTGCTAATTCAAAGTATTATTAATTATTTATATAAAAGCTATTTTCTACTGTGTGTTCACTTAATATGTACAGGGAGAAAGAAGCAGTCTTTAGCTGGAAAGTCAAATAGCTGTGAGTTTGTTTGTTTAACCCTCCCGCTCTCACTCCCCCCCAAAAAAGGAAAACTTGGGAATTTTGTTTCTGTCCTGAATAAAGGAGGAATGCAGACATGAGAAAGAGTTTAGGGTGATTTTATTTATTTGCTTTGACCCAGAAGAAAGAGGGAATTAAGGAGTTCTGCTTAATCCTCAGACAAAAGGAATCGGTGAACTCCACTGTTTCTCTGATCCTGGAAAGGGGGGAACTTTAGGACTATATTTATTATATGCCCTAAAGAAAACACTTCTTGTTTTGGTTTTCTTTCTTGATTTGACTGAGATTCTTTACGGCAGAATGACCACCCACATGTAGGGACATTCCATATATTCCCCCTCTTTTCCCACTGCCTCTCCAATATTCAGAATACTAACTGAACTCCAGTCTTTGCAGGATAGTTGGGGTACAGCAGTGGTCTCCAAACTTTTTTGATCACGCACCCCTATCAGTAAAAAATTTTGGAGCACACACCCCAAATATATGTATATTTATTTATGTATAAATTATATACATGTACTACTATACTAATATATTATGTACATTATAAAACATACAAAAAATAGAAATTAAAAAAGGATGAGAAAAAGATGAAATAAACAATATTTTTAAAATTTTTATTGTATTTTATTTAACAGTAAAAAAAACCTTTTTGCTCTCTCAGAAAAAAATTATTAATATTTTTTAGTGAGAGCAATGTGACTGAATATGCATTATTTTTGAAAATCTTGGTTTAACACTTTGTGATACGACGATTCAAAGGTCTGGATTAGAGTTAAGGTGCGGGAGGGCGCTCAGAGTTGGGATATGGGGTCTGGGAGGGAGTTAGGGTGCAGGAAGGCGCTCAGGGTGGGGATGTGGGAGGAGGCTCAGGGCTGAGGCAGGCAGGAGATGCCTTCCCTGGGGCAGCTCCTGTTTGGTGCAGGGGGTGTGCAGGTGGCGCTGTACAATGCGGCACCACCCCCATTGCCATGATTCTGGGAGCTGTTCCCCCCCGCCCCCAACAGGTAAGGTCACCCGGAAAGTAGGGGCTTTAGGGGCTGCAGGGCCCTGGGCTAAGGGGACCCCGGGGCCCTGGCCTGCAGCTCTAAAGCAGCTTTCGGAATGCGGCCCTGCAAGCATGAGCCGCAGGACTCAGGAGGAGCAGGGGCAGTCACACAGCCAGTGGCGGGAGAGAAGCGGTGCTTTCCCTGTCAAAGCGCTGCTTTACCCTTCAAAGCCCGGTTTCTCTCCAGCTGGTTTTGAAAGGGAAAGCGCCGCTTCTTTCCAGCCGCTGGCTGTGCAGCTGCCCCTGCTCCTCCAGGGGCCAGAAAACTCAGGGCCACATTCTAAAATGGGCTTTAGAGCTGCAGGCCAGAGCCCCGGGGACCCCTTAGCCCAGGGCCCTGCAGCCCCTAAAGCCTCTGCGTTCCGGGTCGCCCTGCCTGCAGGGAGGGGGGGAGCAGTTTCCCCGATCATTCGCTCCCTCCCTCTTCTGGCCACCCTCTTTGGAGACTCGGTTAGAACCCAAATACACCTCCACCCCGATATAACGCTGTCCTCAGGAGCCAAAAAATCTTATCGCATTATAGGTGAAACCGCATTATATTGAACTTGCTTTGATCCGGCAGACTGGGCAGCCCCCCCCCCCCGAGCACTGCTTTACCGCATTATATCCAAATTCACGTTATATAGGGTCACATTATATCGAGATAGAGACGTATATATATATTTTCCCATTATAAGTGGGATTATCTTTATTCTATTGTAATATTCTTAAATTACCCCTAGATTCTGTAGAACCAAATACTTAAATAAAATCAGATCATCCACTTCCCAGGAGACATAAAATTAATGGCATGACCTCGTAGATTTTAACTCTTTTCTGTATGAGGGAGGGGGCCTTCACGCTAACTCAGATCTTTGCCATGATCAAAGAAATCGACGTTAAAGATGGAGGCCTATTAAACTCCTAATCCTGCACTCCTTGAGGCTGAAGGATTGTACCCTACAGACAGTATATTCTTCAGTGTTTTGACCAGCCTAGTTTTACCACCAAGACAGCTGTGAAGTTTTACAGTAGTTTTACCAAAGAGAAGTTCCTATTCTCACCTGTCTGTACTCAGAATTAGGGCTGAATTCCTTATTGCTCTTTTTCCTCAACATAGGTCTGTGTCTCAGAGGCTTCAGTCTCACTCTCCTGTCCTGGCAGGTTCGTAACGAACGTGGTATTGTGGCATAAGGGCTATCAGACACTAGCAAAGGGAAAAAATACAAAAAGAATTAGCAAGGGACAAAGGTTTGACTGGAAATCTGAAATGCACATATAATATACGGGTGCAAGTGTCCCATTGTGAGATGGTTATGAAGATAACCATCCACAGAAAGGGAAATTTAGGTTAGAAATAAAGAAAAACTTCTTACCTCTAAGCATAGTTAAACACTGGAACAAATTACCTAGGTTGTGGAATTGTGGAATTCCTGTCATTGGAGGTTTTTAAGAGCAAGTTAGACAAACATCTGGCTGGAATGGTCCTAGATAATACTTAGTTCTGCCTCCGTGCAGGGAACTGGACTAGATGCGCTTTCCAGTCCTATATTTTTATGACATTATTGTGGCAATGGGATTGGAGGGGGTCAGGACAGTTTACAAACCTATTTCTGGACCGCCAACCCACCCCTCACCAGGTTCTCTGTAACATGGTTTGCAGTATCAGAGCTCCTTTGTTCCAGTGTAGTTCCATCACCATCGTTGCTCTTCTCTTCAGACAAGCAGGGGCTACAGCTTTCTCCTTTTCTTGTCAGACATGCACAGTAAGAAGCATCGCACCCAACCCTTTCTCTATTACATCAGAATCTTGGTGCCAGACAATCTGCCAGAGTCTGAACTACATACAGAGCACCAAATGATTTAACTGAGAAGGGCTCAGCAGAGACAAAACTAGGCCCAAGTTCATACTTAAGATAATATGGTAATAATAGTTTTAGATTTAAAGCATATACACTTCCCTCCCTGCCTTCCAGGCAGTCAGAGAGCTGTACAATAGTCTCTTAAGATGCCACAAGTACTCCTGTTCTTTTTAATAAAATGAATATAAATCAAAGGAAACCGACTTAGGAAAAATGTTTGGAGAAAAAAGAAGGGGAAGGAAATCTCTGGAGGTAGCATGGAAGCCCAGGGGTGAGGAGGAGGGAACTAGAAGACCACTGAGGAGTCAGGGAACTGGAGGAAAAGTCATAAGCAGGCACCCTCATAGTGATAAGCACTCTAAATTTGACCTCACTTTTCCATCTGCCAAATCCAGTATCGCCAACTTCAAGAGAGCAAAAATCATGAGTCAGACCCCCCCAAAACCATGAGATTGGCCCAAAAAATCATGACTTTAAAGAAAAAAAACCTTTATATTGTGTTTTTTAGGCCAGTCTCTTGATTTTTAACCACTGCTCTCCCCCCACCACACACACATCCATCCCCAGGGTGTATGCATGTGACAATTAGTGTTGCCTGCTCTCCCACATGTACTGGATAACATGATTTTGGCCCTGCTGCAGGTGCTCTCACCCCACATCTGCTTGTCTCCTATCCAACACTTAATCCTGTCCTCCAGTTCCCCATCAGTTATATTCTCCACTCAACCTCCCTCAATTCAGCCCCCAGCCGCCATCATCACTACCCCATCAGTTCAGCCCCTACTACCTTATCAAACCCCACTACCCACAGCTCACGCTCTCAGCACTCACTCCATCTGCTTAGAACCCACCATCAATATAGCCTCCTATCCCATCAGCTCCCACCATACTCACTTCAGCCCCTCTGCAGCCCCCAGGCCATAGCTCAGCTCTCCCAGCCTCACCTCTGCTCCTCTTAGGGTTCTTCACCCTTCCCAGGCCACGTCCCAGGCTGACAGCCAGAGCCCTGTCGCCTGGGGCTGACAGCCAGAGCTCCACTGCACAAAATCCTGAGATTTCAGAGTTCTATTATGAGATCATGAGTGAGGCTTAATTTTACTTAGAAATCGCATCTCTCACTGTAAATTTGTGAGAGATGGCATGTCTGCAAATCCTCCTGCAATGTCAAGCACTTCCAAATCCTCTTTCCCTTGCCACCAGCACTGACAAGTACTCCAACTTCCAAACCTTCCCTCCTCCCATTAGCAAGCCTCATTCTCAATCTGACCTGCTTTTTCCACACCCTGCACCAATGACAGTATGTGCCCCTAAAAGAACAGTGTTCTCATTTTCCATATCAAAACATGGTCAGCTAAGGAGAGTTAAATTAAAGTGATTATGCACAGAGAGAATATAATAGTTCTTACAGCTGGCAGTATCACTCAGGCTGTGTAGAGATGTCAACAGTTGGCTGGTGGGGAGTCCTATTAGCCGAGAAGCCTGGCAAAAATAAGTAAGACCACTGCACTTTCTATTCAGTGAGGTCTTCGGGTAGTCAGTGGGACTCTTCCGCTGAAAGCTCCTCCAGAAGTTTCTTTGCTTTAGCTCATAATAACTAGGAAAATAAAACTCAGTTACTATAATCTGAGGATGAAACTATCAACACACCATTGACCAAGGGCAATTTTTTCAAAAGTGCCAAAATACTTGGGCTCCTAAGTCTAATTTCCAAAAGTCACTTAGGCTCCTTTGGCTATTGGTGTGTTTTGTATGAAAACAATAGAAAGATTATATTAAAAAAGCTGCATTAAGATCAGCAGAAGGTCTGAATAACATGGCTGCATGTAGCCTGAGCTTTGAGGGGATAGCAAAGGAATCTGCCTCCACTGACCCCCAAAACCTACTAAATTCCACGAAAGAAAAGCGCAGAGTTGCAAGGATGGATTTGCCAAGAAAATAAACAAGTTTAAAAAAAAGATACCTCACTAAAAATAGTGTTTCTGGCTCACAGCGTGGAGAGACCTCTCAGACACCACATGAAGATTTTGCAGCCAAATCAGACAGATATGCCAGGGCTGACGAAACTCTAATGGCAACCAAAACAGACATTCTGGAGATGACCTCTGAGTTTAAGGCCATGAGAGATGATCTGATGACCAAACTTCTTGCAGTAAAGTAAGAAGTTGCAAACTTGGAAGAGCAAGTCACTGTGCTAGAGACTGGCCTCAGAGAAGCAAGTGAGAGAGAAACAGAGCCGCAAAGCCACAGGGCATCTGAACCCTGAGCCTCTCCACCTGACTGTATGAATGATTTGAGGTTGAAAACTCATGAGAAATCATGTTCCCATGAGGTCCAGGCCATCCTCATGAGCAACAGAAAGATCTCCACTAGAACTACATATGCTGTGTTGCCTCTAGACAGAATCTTGTACTGATAGTGCCAACATGCTTGTGTTAGAATTAGGATTCCATCCTGCTAAGCAGCGTACAAGCTCAAGGCAAAATTCAGTTTCACTGTTTCCCCTGTACAATTTGTCAGTCAGTCAGCCTGTTTATGCTGGTCATTCGCACAATAACAAGGAAGAGAAACATTTGTAAAATATATGAAAATATGATTGTAAAACAATCATTTTTAGAGCAACTCCAAAAAAAACGTAAACTACTTTTAATTCATTTTCTGAAATAGTCTAGATTCCTAGTTGTTTGAAAGTTTTGTCATCAAAGTGAAATAAACATGGGTCCCTTAAATTATACCTCTAAATACCTTTTTAGGTGCTGAAGTCAGTGAGACCCAATTGTTCTGAAAATACACACCCTTATTTAGAGGCTTAAATGTAGACTTGCACAGCAAAATTAGGTACCCATATTTGAAAATTTTGTGCTCAGCGAGACTTGCCAAAAAGCCCCAAAAAACACCACCATAAGAAATCTGTCACCACCAAGAATAGAATCCAGACATTCTAACTCCCAGGCTTACTGGTCTTTTACTACAGTACTATATCTTTTCATACTGCTGGAGGAATTCTCCGCGAAAAAATTAAAAATTCTGCAAAATTGTGCATATTTTGTCAAAACAATGCAATATAATCACACCAGTTGCACTTATTTTGGTAATTTATTTAATCTACCATACAGGAAAAAAAAATCACAACTGTTCATAATTTCCTAAACACATTAAAATTTTGTTACAAATACTTGATAACCTCAATACTCTGCTTTCCAGTTATAATCCTGGATTTTCATTTCAATTAAATTACAGAACATCAAACACCAAAATAAAAGTAAAGTAGAATGTAAGTCATACAGTTTTGCTAATCATTGTCCTGCATTTTTTTAAATGGGCAAATAAAATAGATCCTGAGCTGTAATCTAACCCCATTGTGACACTCTGGCACAGAAAAGAGCAAGAAAGCACATAGATCTTCCTAGCTGAGAATTTCCTTACTGTCATTTACTAGAAGGCTCCTTTAAACCACGCTGGCAACGTAAAGGAGCCTTAAAGCTTTTTTCCATTTTAGGCTCCTGGGGCAATTGATTAAGAATGGGAACAATTAACTGACAATGGGAACATTAGCAGCCTGCCTTCTTAGTTGTTACACTTCAGTTCTGCCTCAGGGAACAGAGCCTGCCTCACAAAGCCCTACCCTCCAAGCAGTGATACTATATGAGGGTCAGCGACTATTTCTAGATGCAGCGATCAATCATTTCACACCTGGACCAAAGAAAAAAAGCTGTAAAAGGAATTGGCAGTTTTCACTGCCACTAGAAAATGGCTGCCACTGACACTATTAAGCTCATTTGGGGAAAATCTATTATACTCCATACCAGTGCTCACTTTCCAAAGTGCTGGGGGTTGCTCGACCCTAGATCTGCCCCAGGCTCCACCCCCACTGCTCCCCTTCCCCCAAAGCCCCAGCCCACCCTGCCCCACCTCTTCCCACCCATTTCACCTGTTTCACTCCCTGCCACGTTTCACCCCTTCACTTTACACCCCTGCCTCTCCTCTTCATACCCAGTTCTGCCCCCTCTCCCGAGCTCGCCCCAAACTCACTCCTCCCCGCTCCCTCCCAGCAAAACAGCTGCCTGTGGTGGGTGAGAGGCACTGGGAGGAAGGGGAAGGCACTGACCCTGGGGCCCGCCAGTGGGCAGGAGGCACTGGGGGGTGAGGGGAAGCTCATAGAGGGGCTGCTGGTGGGTGCTCAGCACCCACCATTTTTTCCCTGTGGGTTCTCCAGTCCCCTGAATCTGAGCCTATGGTACTCCAACTGCAAGGCAGTGTAATAGGCAGTGTTACCAGCCCCGCCTATTATTAAGGTTGCCAAACACTTCCCACTGTAAAGGTACCTCTACACTACCCGCTGGATTGGCAGGTAGCGATCAATCTATCAGACATCGATTTATCGCGTGTAGTGTAGACGTGATAAATCGATCCCCGATCGCTCTCCCGTCGACTGCTGAACTCCAGCAGTGCGAGAGGCGGAAGCAAAGTCGACGGGGGAGCCGCGGCCATCGATCCAGCACCGCTAGGACGCGAAGTAAGTAATTTTAATTCAATCTAAGATATGTCAAGTTCAGCTAAGCTATTCTCATAGCTGAAGTTGCGTATCTTAGATTGACACCCACCCTATCCCCCAGCCCCAGCGTAGACCAGGCCTAAGACCCTGTTTTCAGTTGCTTATAACTTTACCAAACTTCAACTGTTCAGGCTGACAATTTCCATGTTAAGTGTCTCACTCAGGCTGACTCCGCGGAAATTTTCAGCCAAAACAATTCATCTGTTTCAGAGAACAAACTTAGGGAAAAATATATTATTTCTGAACATTACAAAAAAATCTAATGACTTGTTCTTTGGAAAGCTATACTGCTTCCATACTTTGGAGCAGGGACGTGAAGTTTTTCAGGGGGTGGCTTTTGTTTCAGGGATGTGCTATTCACCATCCCCATGAAATTCAGTCCAACTTTCATGAAGCCTTTTTTTTTGGGGGGGGGGGGGGGGAAATCACAGTTCCCCCATGCTCAGTTAAGGCTTGCTAGAGCTAAACAGCTAAAATCACCAGATTCCGTCCTCACTGAAAATCCCTAAGCTTCTGACAGACTCAGGGCTGACCAGACTGCAAATGTACCATCCCCCTCACCTCCAGCATGTGCCGGGACTGCACATGTGCCATCCCCATAGAGCAACTGATTATGCTCCCCAGCCCTGGGTAATAGGGATGAAGCCAGACTTCCCTGTATTGGCTCCTCCAGGCTGGGGTTGAACCAGACATAGGAACTGAATGCAAGGAGCTTTTCTGGCACCCTGGCAGCAGGAAAAAAGTAGCCATCTGATTGCAATGCAGAGGGAACAATAGCTGAACCAACCTAGGGCACTGCAGGAGAGCATGAAGGGAGTAGATTGAGACAAGGAGTCTGAGGGCAGAGCATGGGATTAGAGGCTGGCGGGGTGGCAGGGATTGGGACTGGCTGGGCAAGGAGACTAGATCTGGGAGTAGGGTTGGGGTGAAGGTAAGCTAAGAATGGCTAGACAAGAAGACTGGGAGTGGGAAGGGGGGGAAGACTGGCACTTGAATAGAGAGCCAATGGCGAGGTAATGACATGAATGGGACAGATAAGGTTGGAGGGAGCGGGGCAGAAGAGGTCAGTCTTGAAGGTAGAAGAGTCTATGATGATCAACAATGAACGCTTGTCTCCAGAGGCTGGAATAGAACCCAAGATCCTTGAGTTTCACCATTCCTCTATCAACAAATACCTGTGAAAACCACTGCCTAAGTGTCCCATTCCCATCTATCGTCCACGCAGAGGATAACAACCTACTACTGTCATCAGCTACTCTCTTAATTCACATGGTAGGGATCTGTGCAGTGTATCTAAAAGTTCCAACTCTGCTGGTGACCCATGTGGATGTCAATATGATGCCACACGATGGGATTTCTGATTTTTCAGTTTGCTTTTTTACATGCAAAAAGCCACTTTAAAAATTATCACATCTCACTTTAAAAGATTATCAAAGCTGAGAACTCAAAAAGGTAGTAAATGCTAAAATTAAGGTTGCCTGTGCAACCCCTTGTGCATATGCATGATGATATAGTTTTTATTTACACAATCACGTACCAATTTTTCCAACTTTTTGAGAGGATGAATAAGTTCCCACAATCTTACAATCCCCACCTCATTTGTTTCAGAAGTTAGAAGGCACCCTGGGACAGGGGATTGCACGAAGAGAGAGTACATTTATGTGGTTATCGTAGTTGAATGCCACCCTGGAGAATTGGGTCCCACAGCAACCAGTTAATGGCCCTATGCTACTTAATATTTTTACCAATGATCTGAAAAAAAACAAAATGACACAAAGATTGGGGCAGTGGTAAATAATGAAGAGGACAGATCACTTGGTAAGTTGGACACAAGCAAACAATATGCATTTGAACACAGCCAAATGTAAAGTTATACATGTAGGAACAAAGAATATAGACCACACTTACAGGATGGGAGACTATGAAAAAGACTTAAAAGTTATAAACTCCCAGTGAAACACTATAGCCAAAAGCCTAATGCAATTCTTGGAGAATCACCAGAGAAACACAAAATGGAGCTAGGATGAACTCTAATCTAAACAGTCAGCTACTTTAACAGTATAACCTCAATACTGGACTTCAATGTTAGCACATCTCTTGGTTTGAAACCCAAGATCTGGGGCAGAAATGAGCTTGTATTATGTTACCAACTGAGTAATCCTGACACTGAGTAATTATGACAGTGCATAGCACAGGATAATCAGAATGTTTTAAATTAATACTAACTCTTTATTTGTGTACCATTTATTAAGAATGTGTTGGCACTGCGACTCACCTTACAACTTCCTTCTCTGATTTAATCGGCAGAGCTGACATCTCCACCAGCTTTGTGAGAACTTCAAAGAAGAGAGTCTCTACACTGTAAGGGTCATGTATTATGCTCTCTTTGGGCCGAACTGAAGAGAAAATACAGAAGATTAGTTTAAAGGGCATTCCACAGACTATCTCCACTGTAAACATTTTACCCAAAGAGGTATATTAAAACAAAATTTAATATTACCCAGAACTTTAATGAACATAAACCAAAGAATGTTACACTGCCTGGGTGCCAATTGCTAAAGAAACTCACAAGATGCAAATTCTAGAAGTTCTTCTGAAAGGAAAAAGAAAAATTACTTTGGCAGTCTGGTTGAATTGCTGGCTTGGAAGTCTTAGATTTGTCTGATGAACTGAAAAGCTGTATGTTTACAGTATTTAAGTTTTTCCTTCCAAGGTGTGAAGAAAAGGTCAGGTCTGGAGGTGACACTGCACCCCATATTCTTCACAGTGATATTATTATATGATTATGACATAATTATGATGTACTTTATGCAAGGTACGTCATATGAGGGGTCATTGGAAAAGTTATAATTTGAGAAATATGATTATCCTATTTGTATGCATGTACCATTTTTGTATCTGAAGCTATTAATATTGACTATGTACCTGTATTTCAAATGTAGTTACAGGACTCCTCACTTAAAGTCATCCTAGTTAACACTGTTTCGTTGTTACATTGCTGATCAATTAGGGAACATGCTTATCTAAAGTTGCGGAATGCTCCCTTATAATGTTGTTTGGCAGCTGCCCGCTTTGTCCATTGCTTGCAGGAAGAGCAGCCTATTGCAGCTAGCTGGTGGGGGCTTGGAACCAGGGTGGACCAGCAGCCCCCCTATCAGCTCCCTGCTCCCCTAAGTTTCCTGTGCAGTAGCAACCCAGCAGGCTACCAATTTCCAGAAGTTCAGCTGTCCCTCCCCGCACTGTGCTGTTCCTGCCCTCTGCCTTGGAGCTGCTCCCACCCTGGAGCCTCCTGCTTGCTGTGCAGGGGAGGGGGAAAGAAGAGTGTTAATGTCAGGATGTCCCCCTCTCCCGCCTCCCACTTACCCCTTCTCCATATAGAGCAGGGTGGGGACATGACAGGGCTCAGAACGGAGAGAGCTTGCTGGTCGCAGCTGCTGTCTCAACTTCCTGATCTTTTTAAAGGCAATGTACTTAGAGTTGCGTCAGCGTACTTCAAGAGGCAATGCACATCTCTCTCACACACACAGGGTGTGTGTCTCTGTCTGCCATGCTGTCTCCCCTCCCTCCACTCCTGCTGCCTTGTAGAGTGTTAGGCTACATTAACAACAAAGTGTTAACTCTTGAGGGCTCAGCCGAATGCTAGTTCATCATTTAGCAGTACGGCATCCCCTGGGAAACATCCCACCCTCTGACTTCACCATCTCAACCAAGCTTCACAGTCATCATTGCTGTGTACAATATTAAATTGTTTGTTTAAAACTTATACTGTGTGTGTGCCTATAATATAGTTTTTTGTCTGGTGAAAAAAATTCCCTGGAACCTAACCCCGCTATTTACATTAATTCTTATGGGGAAATTGGATTTGCTTAACATCATTCCACTTAAAGTTGCATTTTTCAGGAACATAACTACAATGTTAAGCGAGGAGTTACTGTACACCTGTAACCAGGGCCGTCCCTAGGAGGGGGTGCGGGGCCAGGGACAACCCCCTGCACTCATCTGGCCCAGGCCCCACCCCCCACTCCACCTCTTCCCCCAACCCCCACCCTGTCTCTTCCTGCCCCTGCTCCACCCCCATTCCACCTCTTCCCCCAAACCCCCTCCCCAAGCGACGCCAGGAGCCGGCGGAGCAGGCCAGCACCAGGCCCCCCACTGCTGCCGGTGCCAGGCCCCCCTACTAACTCCCCAGGCCGCCCAGGACCCCACATCCCAAGGAGCAGGGCCCCCCAAAGCGCAGGGCCTGGGGCAGTTGCCCTGGTCCGTCCTATGGACAGGACAGCTATGCCTGTAACATCCACTAGACAAGATGCTTACAGTCTAGATAGTGGGCGGGGAAGGGCCTATTCAGGGCAATGGGCCTTAGGAAAAGCTATCTACCTGGGAAGCCTTCCTGAGAACGTTACAGACAGCCTCCAAGTAATGGCTACTATGATGCTACAAGGACATGATGATGGACTCCATCTTGGGATGTCAGTATTTTTCCACGGACTGGTCTGGGAACCAAGCTTGGAAACAAAGGGTTCCCGCCATATGCAAAAGCTATACAAGGGAGGGAGTGACATCATCTGGTGTTCTTCACTCCCCACCCAAGAAGACTCCTGGAAACACCTGAGGAACAAAGACTGAACTGGGGGAAATGCTGGACCTAGGCTAAAGGAATTTCTAGCCTGTGAATGAAACACCTTGTGTTTCCAAGCTATAAAACAAGTGCAGATTGCCCCTTAAGAGTCTGCAGCCTGCCTGTATCACCTCTTAGGGTGAAAAGCTGCTATTCATATCCAATCTATTTAGTATATTAAGCTTAGTTTGAGTTTTTTGTTTATTCACTAGGTAATCTGCTTTGATCTGTTCACTATCACTTACAATCTATCTTTTGTAGTTAATAAATTTGTTTTTGATTTATCTAAACCAGTGAGTTAGAGTGAAGTGTGTGGGAATCATAATTCAGGGGGCAAAGGGTGTTGCATATTCCTCTCCACACAGAGGGAGGGGGTGAATTTGATGAGTTTATGCTGTACAGTTCCCTGTGCAGAGCAAGATGGTAGAATTTTGGGTTTATACTCCGAAGGGGGTGCACACCTCGGAAGCTGGGAGTTGCCTTAACTGCAGCCTTCCTATGCAGGGGCTGGTTAGAGATCCTGCATGTAAGTGTCCCCACCTGTATGTATGCTGGTGAAAGTGCAGCCGGGAGGGCTTTGCAGTTTGTTACAGCAGTATAGTGTGAGGGGGAGCCCAGGCTGGTGGGTTGAAGGCTCAGTGGTGCCTCAGTTCTAGGTGGCACCCCAGAGGGAACCCATCACACTGGGCTCTAACCTTACAACAGAATAATGTGCTCTGAAGTGAGGCTACTATCGGGGTTGAGAGAAACCCATTTTTTGTTATGGACAAGGTTATTGTTTACAATTCCAAATAATTATGTGCAGCATACCTGTATACACATAAGTTCCGTTACAGTAATTTCTTTTTTTTTGCTGTTATTTCTTGAAGCCTGGTTCAATTTCCCTTTCTTATTTTTGTAAATTTGTATGTAGTCCATTACAAGTATTAGACTCCATAAATAAATATTATATTTTAATCTGTTTTCTCCTGCCTTGTGGAGGCTTATTTTAAATATCAGTAAAGATATACACAGAAAGGGAAGGAGTACCACATGACTACCTTTGAAGCATGCTACTCAATATTCAAAGAGGGATCCAAGGAGAATACCATTCTTGGTTAAATTAAACACTTAAAATATGGATTAATTTGGTGGCAGCAAAATCCTAGGCAATATGAAAGGGGAAAGGAATGTATAAGGGTATGGCTACACTTGCACTTCAAAGCGCTGCCGCGGCAGCGCTTTGAAGTTTTGAGTGTGGTCGCAGCACCAGCGCTGGGAGAGAGCTCTCCCAGCACTGCACGTACTCCACATCCTCTACAGGTGTAGCTTGCAGTGCTGGGAGCCGTGCTCCCAGCGCTGCGGCACTGTTTACACTGAGGCTTTACAGCGCTGTATCTTGCAGTGCTCGGGGGGTGTTTTTTTCACAACCCTGAGCGCGAAAGTTGCAGCGCTGTAAAGCACCAGTGTAGCCATGGCCTTGGTCTTTCCCCTTAACTAGTTATTTTCATTCTTTTAAGGTTTTGGGGGATGAAGCGTATCCTGCCATAATCTTAACGGACACTAACTGTAGTTCTCATTTGATAACCTCCTAGGTTTTTTATATAGTTTTAGTGTTCCTTAAAGCATAGCTTCCCACTGTCAAGGAGAAGAGCTGCCCTGCCTGGGAATCAGACAAAAACTACACTGCTGAAGCTGCTCCTAACTACGTTGACTCTTCTGAAGAGTGTGGGAGGCTGTGATATGCCTCAAAATCTTTGTCCATGCTGCATTTTATCCTTGTTTAAAAAGTTACGGAAAGTACACCAAGAGCAACTCTCCACATTTTAGCAAGTGATGACAAACTGTCATCTGGAGGGAACTTCCATGAAGTAGTCTGTATCACCACTCCACTTCCTCCAACACTCGGTAGATACTTGTGGACTTCTGGAAATTGGATACAGTCAGGAGCAACTGCAGCAGCAGGGTGTGTGCCCGCATTACATCGGCAGGTCTGTGTTGTGCTCCCCCCTTCTCTCCCACCAGTATTGAGGATGCATCTCAACCTACAAATATGTTAAATGTGGGACATCTAAAAGTGCAATAGACACCATCTGGGTTAATACTGGGGCACCAAAACAATGACCTCTCATTTAAAAGACTGTCTTTATAGCTTGTGCTAAAAAGTCAGGCTCTCAGTCTGTCACACACACACACATCCTCAGCAGACTGGGCACAAAAGGGGACACTTAACACAAACTGACAGGTGAATTACACAAACAAGTGGGTGACAAATGACTAAATGTGAAACTATTTTGGAAATTCACACCAGAATTTTCCACATCAACATCTCCCCAAACAGGTGAGTAACAGGGTATGAATCCCTTGACCTCCTGATATTAGCTATTCATAAGTTTTCTCCTTGACATGCTAGTAGTCTCTCACTATGTCTCACTCATCCTTTCAGATTCTTGGGTTGGAGCTACTAGGAACCACCTAGTCTGGCTACCAAGAATTTGACACCAAGATGAGCCAGCAGAATAGTTCTTTATCTCTGTGCAGGGTCCTAGAACTCAACATTCTGTCAAACTTACCTTATAACAATTAAAGTTTTCAAGCTATGAACTGTATTCTCTGAATCCTAACCTATATCACTGGATTGTCAAGATGCCAGTTTCCTATTTGACTGCTGACTAAACTTCTATATTATCTTCAAGACATTTTCCAAAGTTATTTTAGATGACTGACTTATCAGTGACAGGTTTCCGAGTAGCAGCCATGTTAGTCTGTATGCGCAAAAAGGACAGGAGTACTTGTGGCACCTTAGAGACTAACACATTTATTTGAGCATAACCTTTCATTGGCTACAGCCCACTTCATCAGATGCACTGAATGAAACATATAGTAAGAAGATATATATACATACAGAGAAAATGAAAAGGTGGAAGTTGCCATACCAACTCTATTGGTAATTAATTAAGATGAGCTATTATCAGCAGGAGAAAATAAAACCTTTTGTAGTGATAATCAAGATGGCCCATTCCAGATAGTTGACAAGAAAGTGTGACGATACTTAACATGGGGAAATAGATTCAATTTGTGTAATGACCCAGCCACTCCCAGTCGCTATTCAAGCCCAGGTTAATGGCATCTAGTTTGAAAAGTAATTCTAGTTCAGCAGTTTCTCATTGGAGTCTATTTTTGAAGCTTTTCTGTTGCAAAATCACCACCTTTAAGTCTGTTACTGAGTGACTAGAGAGGTTGAAGTGTTGTCCTACTGGTTTTTTAATATTATGATTCCTGATGTCAGATTTGTGTCCATTTATTCTTTCGTAAAGACTGTCAAGTTTGGCCAATGTACATGGCAGAGGGGCACTGCTGGTACATGATGGCATATATCACATTGGTAGATGTGCAGGTGAATGAGCCCCTGATGGCGTGGCTGATGTGATTAGGTCCTCTGATGACAACTTCCACCTTTTCATGTTCTCTGTATGTATATATACCTTCTTACTATATGTTCCATTTTATGCCTCTGATGAAGTGGGCTGTAATAAATGTGTTAGTCTCTAAGGTGCCACAAGAACTCCTGTTCTTTTTGACTTTTTAGTATTTAGAATATTCTTTATGTTACTCTCAAGATTTCCTTTTATATCAATATCAGATTCTCTAATCCACAATCTCAATTCTTCTCCCTTATCAATGAGAGTTTTGCCAGTAGAAAAAAGGAAGAAGGATCAGATATTTTCACTGTACAGTTTTTACCCATAGATTGAGCAAAGCGCTGATCATCTGTCAGAACGGTTACAAAGTCTGTGAAATTCACCTGCCCATCACCTGCCAGATTAAGGAAAGCTCAGCCATAGAGAAAATAAATGACACGATAGACTATGTAAAGTAATAAAACCATCCATTAGAAAATATTATCTATATTAATATGGATTTATTTTCATTTTCTTTCATCGTTACCCTGGATTTTAGCATCTCCAATTTCAATAAAAACCAAATAATTTAACCAGGTGCCTAGTTACAGAGACACAACCAATCTGATATTCCATAAAACAGAGAAAATAAAATCAGCAGACACCAGAAAAAACAGAAAGAGCATGAGGACAGGAAAAATGAAAGCCAAATAGATATAGAATGGGATCTACTCAGTTTGGGATTCAGTTTTAGTATCTCATATGCAAACATGGGGCCTGATTCTGAAAAGTGCTCAGCACCTCTCCAGACTAGGCCTATTATTATTATTATTATTATTATTAATTATTTGAATGACCGCAGTGCCTAGAAGTCCTAGTTATGGACCAGGACCCCATTGTGCCTTGTACAATCACAGAACAAAAAGACAGTCCCTGCCCCACAAGGGACTTACAATCTACCATCTGTATTCTCACATGCACAAACCAATGCCATCCCCAAGTATCTCTCACTGACACATGCATATACACACATGCTCTGCCACGTTGTCCACAATACTACCCATGCACACACATGCTCCATCAACAAATATGTATTGCTATTCTGAAAACATACCATCAATATCTGCTCGATTCAGTGCCTCATGGATTTCTTGATGGGTTATATTAATGCCCACACTGTACAGAATCAGCTTCAGGCCACGCATCTTAATGTTACCCTCTGTGCTGCTGAAAACCTTGAAGACATCTTTGAATGCTGCAAACATATGTAAAGCACTGCAAGTTAACCAGATTTTTCATGCGTGTCTACTGCAACAAAATAACAAGTTTATGTACTGTACTTCCTGAAACAAATGGCTACTCTTAACATTGTCTTTATCTACTCTCTTCAGCCTGTTTAGCACCAGCCACCTTTTTGTCCCTTCCAAAAATCTATTTAGGTTGCAAGGGCTTTCTCCCCTATAGTCCGTGTCATCTGGGCCTGCCCTCCTGCATCTATCTGCATAATTGATTCTCCTTCTTGCATTAAACTAAAACTTCTTTCCTTTCTTGACTATATTTCAATTCCTTTCTTACTCTATTATTTTTTATTTTAAAATATTTTAAAAGCCTTTTATTTTGATGTGTAAAGCAATGTGTGATACACTTACTAGTAGTAATGGAATGAAAATGAGCAACACTCCCTTTAAATCACCAATGCAAAACAATTTTTAAAACCACTAATTTACATGACTGAAGACTGAGTTGAAGAAGTGAGTCAAGGAGGTTCTACATTACCTGCTATTTGCTTTTGAGTTAAGAGTTCCTCATGCTCTCCTGGAATATCCAGAAGACTGAAGAGACCAGATAGATTTCTGCTCCTGCTGCAAGGACACATATTTAACAACATGATTTCTCCTCGCTGTCTTCCCGTTCATGGACAGTCTTAGCCCTACCCAACTTATTAGATCTAATAACATCACTGTCCAAGGTGACAATATTAATTCAGTATGTTAATTAGAATATATCTAATTTAGTATCATTATTTCTAATTCTCTCTCTTTGGCACAGAGTTTTCAGGACTTCCATAGTGGCGCTACAGCCATGAAAGAGACATGGATGGAGGAACCACATATGCTAGCATTAGTCACAATGTATTTGTGTGGCTGCCCACCTATATGTAAGCAGAGTCTGATTGAGCTCTCCCCTGACATCTAGAGATGAGCTGTGGAAAAAGATATCAGAAGCTGATCTCATTTGCATGGACACACCCACCCTGCCTAGGTGCTCAGCATGATGGGATTGTTTGCCGAAACGATCACTTGTGGCTGGTGTTGGATCCCCAGTTTCCTTGTTATTGGGGCAGGAGTAATAAAGGGTTTTTATCCTTGTTATATGAACTGAGGGCAGCAGAACTGTATCTGGCATACCCCAATGGAGGGATTCACCCTCAACTAAATGGCACTCACTAGACAGGGGACATGGGTTCCAAAGCCCAATGAGTTCAGAGACAGTGGAGGTAACTGTGTGTACCTGGTGGTGTGTGCTTGGTTTAAGGATCCTAGACACAATTTGACCCTTCCTCTCTTCATAGCGTAATAAAAGAGCTAATTTTGACTCAATGGAGAGTCTTGTTACATGCTGCAGAGCTTAAATTGCTGATACACAGGTTTAAGTATTAGATTGGTGGTTCTCAAAATTTTGCACTGGTGACCTCTTTCACATAGCAAGCCCCTGAGTGTGACCCCCCTACACTTATAAATTAAAAAGGCTTTTTTATATATTTAACACCATTAGAAATGCTGGAGGCAAAGTGAGGTTTGGGGTGGAGGCTGACAGTTTGTGACCCTCCCCCCCATGTAATAACCTCACAACTCCGAGGGGTCCCGACCCCTAGTTTGAGAACCCCTGCATTAGATCTACTTTGGGACAGTGTCTTTATTGCAAAAGACTGCCCAGTGTGCATCAGCAGTGAGGCTCCCCTACTAACTGCTGAAATCACTGAGAGCTGTGTTCAGTGTGTGAAGGGCCCTTGTCAGTCGGGCAGCTGCTGGAGAGGCGTGAGTGCCCAAGCAGTGCAGCGTGTGAGATGGCACATTACCTCCCGCTCTGGCCTTCAACACAGGGTGGGAGTTGAACTCTGAGGATGAACCTGTGAATTCTGGGCTGCATTGGCCAAGGACAGCAACTGTGAGTGGGGTACAGAGTAGGAATGGACATGATAAAGGGACTTTTGGATTGCTGGACTTAAGACCCTGAGGGGAAAAGGACACTGCCCAACTTACTTGGGGGTGGGTCTTTTGTTCATGGTTTGTGTTTATGAACCCTAGTTGCGGTGTTTTCCCAAATTAATGCTAAGTTAATTCCCTCCTTTTATTACAAGTTTTTGTTACACTCAGACTCTGTGCTTGCAAGAGGGGAAGTATTGCCTCTTAGAAGCACCCAGGGGGTCGTGTGTAACTGTCCCAGGTCACTGGGTGGGGGCTCAAGCCGGTTTTGTGTTGCATTGTTGAAAAGGAAACCCTAAATACTGAACCCAACCTTTGCTGCTGCTGGCTCCACCTGGCAGAAGGGATGGATATCTATTCCTATATCTAAAGAGGGAGAGAGAGAATTGGTCCTAAATAATTAAAAACAGAATATATGGCTAACAAATGTTTTTCTACATAGATGGATAAACGGTAAAAGTATGTCACAACTATACTATAACCAGAAACATCAAAACTGGCCAGAGATATATTAAACTCTAAATATCTGATTAAAAAAATACAGACAAAGCTCATCTGCCAAAACAAGAAACCTGTATAGCGGGTCAGGCTTTTTCTACTCACTTCTTTGTTTGTACATTCAACCCAGTATCTGTTGAGAGTGAAGTTTTCTCTGCATCTCTTATGTCCAGATCTGAGATGAGAACCTCAGTTTCAGTATCCAATAGGGATGGAAGCTTCTGTATCTCTAGTATTTCAATATTTGAGGGTTGCACTAGTGCCTCAGTTTTTAAGAATGTCAGAGGCTCTTCTATTGATGTTTCAAGATGTGAAGATTGCTCCTGAACCTCAAAATGTGAGAGAGACAAAAATTCTAGTTCCCCTCCTTCCACCAGCTCTTTCTTTTCTTCTTCCTCCTCCAACTCCCCCCACAGTATGTCAGGATTTGAGCTTTGCATATGGGCTTCAGTTTTTAATGAGGACAGAGGATCCTCCTCCACTGCTAGTATTTCAAGATTTGAGGTTTGCACCTGGTCCTTAGTATGTACTGGAAATTTAGCATCCTCCTCCTCCTGAAGAGACAGCAGAGCAACAGACACTTGAATCTCCACTTCCTCCTTGACCTGTTTGTCTGCTTTTTCATAGTGCTGTAATAAAGAACAAAAACTCACCATAATTATGGCTATCTAGTCTCCAAAATTAAAATTATACACCTCAGCCAAGAAAACTGCTGTCTGAACACAGCACCCAGTATAAATCTTCATCATGAGCCAAGTAACACTCTCCTTAGGCAGACTGCTCACTCGGCTGCTGTACTTTATGCGGGCAACAGCTTGCCACTGGTCAATGACTACCTCTGTAAAAAGAGAGGCAAGGGAAAGGCCAAGAATATCCCAGAGGCAAAGATGTGGTTATGACCTAATGACACAGGTTGGTGCAGAACATCTGCTGACTAATCTTAATATAACAGACATAGAATGAACCACTTATGGCCCTCCTTACAAAAAGATGCAGAACAACGACAGAAACAGGGCTAGATGCAATTAGTATACTTTGTGCATACATTCCACTTACATACAGTGACTACAGCACATAAGCTGCTCAACTGCACTCCTGCAACACACTCCAAAAGAACATTTGGAAAAATAGTAGTCCTATTGGAGGTCTGAGAGTCAAAGCCAAGGCATGGTAATATATAGAAATTATTCAGATATATATAGTTTTAAAATATAAAATTAGACTGTGATGCATTATTAATTATGTGACTTCTGTGCATGGTTCTTTTACACCAACCAAGATAGGGTCCCTGCCCTGAGAAGTTTTACAACAGCCATCACAAATACATCATCAGTATCTCTATGATAAATTAAGTACCTTAATTCAACTAAAGAGACAGTCACCTAAAAAAAAATTGAATTTGTCTGAATTGTTTTTCAAGTTAACACCAAAGATGAATATACCTAAAAGAGGTTAGAAAAAAATATTTTCTTTTTCAGTCTGTTCACTCTGTGAACTTGACAGCTCTGTGTGTGAGGCCAGCAGATTTCCCTTTCAGAGGAGAGAGAGGCATTTCTAAGAACAGGAATGTGTGACTAAAATCATAGGAAGATTCACTGGCAGGTGTAGTATAGGGAACAAGTTTTAACTCATTTTTCTGTATTGACTTGATTTCTGTTAATAATAAAATATTATAGCTAATAATAATAATAATAATAATATAACGTTAACACAGCAGTGTCTTCCAGTTTTAACAAACAGTACCGAACCATAAAAAACTTCAATAATACAGACCAGCTCATTCCATTCAGTAAACTGTTTCTCATTCAAGGCCTTTCACAACTTTGTCCCTTATCATTGACCCACACCCTTTTACTCTGCTGGAGAAGCCTATCTCACTGGTCCCTTAGTATATTTCCCACGCCATCATCATGTTGTACTCTCCCTCCTCTCAATTCCTTCCTCAGACATCCTACTTCTCCTCATAGCTCTTAGCTGATTACTGATGTCAACAATACTGTCACCAACCCATTCCCTACTTTTGTTTTAAAAAAATACTTTAAGAAAAAACTTTTGCCTGGGTTGCCCCAGTGTACTTTGTAATATCAGTCTATTATTCTATAAGCTGCATCACAGGGTAAGCTTAGTGTTGAAGAGTGTTAAGGAACACTCCCATTGAGAAGGAAATTACATCAGGGTGCATGAAGCAGGAGGTGTGACTAGAAACCAGGCCTCTTGGGAAATATAAGGGCTGCCTAAGTTCAGTTCAACCATAGGCACCTGTCATAAACAGATAGCTAAGGGTTAATGGCACCTGACCAGAGGACCAATCAGGAAACCGGATTTTTTCAACTTTGGGTGGAGGGAAGTTTGTGTCTAAGTCTTTGTGTCTGTCTGCCTGCTTTCTCTGAGCTTTGGAGAAGTAGTTCTACTTTCTAGTCTTCTGTTTCTAAGTGTAAGGACAAAGAGATCAGATAGTAAGTTCTATGGTTTCTTTTCTTTGGTATTTGCATGAATATAAGTGCTGGAGTGCTTTGATTTGTCTTCTTTTTGAATAAGGCTGTTTATTCAATATTCTTTTAAGCAATTGACCCTGTGTTGTATCATCTTAATACAGAGAGCACATTTGTATGTATTTTTCTTTCTTTTTATATAAAGCTTTCTTTTAAGACCTGTTGAAGTTTTCTTTACTTCAGGGAAATTGAGTCTGTACTCACCAGGGAATTGGTGGGAGGAAGAAATCGGGGAGATCTGTGTGTTGGATTGCTAGCCTGATTTTGCATTCCCTCTGGGGGAATAGGAAAGTACTTTTTGTTTCCAGGATTGGGAACAGAGAGGGGGGAGTCTCTGTGTAGTTTCACAGAGCTTGTGTCTGTGTATCTCTCCAGGAGCACCTGGAGGGGGGAAGGGAAAAAGGATTATTTCCCTGTGTTGTGAGACTCAAGGGATTTGGGTCTTGGGGTCCCCAGGGAAGGTTTTTCAGAGGGACCAGAGTGCCCCAAAACACTCTAATTTTTTGGGTGGTGGCAGCAGGTACCAGGTCCAGGCTGGTGGCTAAGCTTGGAGGTTTTCATGCTAACCCCCATATTTTGGACGCTAAGGTCCAAATCTGGGACTAAGGTTATAACATGGTGGCAGCGGTGGGATATAGACAGAATCCAGAAGCCAGTAGGAATATTATATTTTTCTTTTCTCTGCTAAGGGCTTTTTAGCAGAGAGAAACAGTTGGTTTTAAAAGGGAACCAGAGAGAATTTTTTTTTCTGCTCTCTCTGGCAGTTTGTGGCTTGCATGTTAAGCGAGAAGCCATTAAGAGACTGTTGAGGGTCTTTTGTCATGCAATAGCCCTCCCATTAGGAGGCAAGTACCAGCACTTATATGCATGCAAATAAAGTGGTTTTTCTGGTTTCCCTTCATTGAACATTAGCTAGAGAGAGAAAAGGAAAAAAAGCACTGTTGCTAGGCAGACTCCAGGAGGGAACAGAGCCTGCAGTTCAAAAGATAAACACCGGAGGGCACCCCAACACAAGAAAACAGGAACCATGACTTCTAAGGCAAAAATTGAGGCCGAAGAACAAATCAAAGAAGCTGAACACAGGCGACAACTGGAAATAAAACAAAAAGAGATGGAGATGAAAGAAAGAGAAGAACAGATCAAAGAGGCAGCCTACCAAAGAGAACAGGCAGCCAAAGAGGCAGCCAAGGAGGCAGCACACAAAAGAAAACTAGAAGAAGAAGAGGTGGCCTACCGAAGGAAACAAGCAGAAGAAGAGTTGGCCCACAGAAGGAAGCAAGAAGAAGAAGAGGCGGCCCACCACCGAGAAATGGAAAAACAACAAAAAGAGAATGAAGAGAAGGAAAAACAGAGAAAACATGAACTGGAGTTGGCAAAAGCTGGGCTGCCTGTGCCAGCCAACCCTAACAACCCGGCGCCAAATATTGCTCCACAGCACAGGAAATTTCCCACCTACAAGGCAGGTGATGACACCGAGGCCTTCTTGGAAAATTTTGAAAGAGCCTGTCTTGGGTACAACATCCCCGAAGACCAGTACATGGTAGAATTGAGGTCACAGCTCAGTGGACCTTTAGCAGAGGTGGCAGCTGAAATGCCTAAGCTGCAAATGAATGACTATAAACTTTTTCAAACCAAGGCCAGATACCGAATGGGAATAACCCCAGATCATGCCCGTCGGCGCTTCAGAACCCAAAAGTGGAAACCCGAGGTGTCATTTCCCAAACACGCCTACTACATTGCAAAAAACTATGAGGCCTGGATAACAGGAAACAACATTCAAACCTTGGAAGAACTAAACCTCCTCATACAAATGGAGCAGTTCTTGGATGGTGTTCCTGAAGACATCACACGGTACATACAAGATGGAAATCCCAAAGATATCGCTGAGGCGGGGGAGATTGGAGCCAAATGGATGGAACTGGCAGAAAGCAAGAAAGCTACTGTCAAGGGGAACGATTACCCAGGGGGCACACAGACCATAAACCCTACAACCGAGGACAGCCAAAGACCCCACATACCACCCAAGTAAAGCCACAGATACCCTACCCTTCAACCTCACCAGTCTCCAGTAACTCACCTCGGCCCAGTGACCCATCAGATGGAAGATGCTTTAAGTGTAATGAACTGTGACATATCAAGGCCAACTGTCCAAAGAACACCATGCGAGTGCAATTCATTACACCACCATCACACCAAAGATCCCCAGGCCCGGATGCCTCTCAAATACCCTTGGAGCGAAGGGAAAATTTGAGAGTGGGCGGAAAGAAGGTTACTGCGTGGAGAGACACGGGGGCACAAGTGTCAGCTATCCACCAATCCTTCGTTGACCCCAAATTCATCAACCCAAAGGCCAAAGTTACAATTTACCCCTTCATGTCACAACCTGTAGACTTGCCTACAGCTCAACTGCCTGTCCAGTACAAAGGCTGGTCAGGAATGTGGACTTTTGCAGTCTATGACAATTATCCTATCCCCATGCTACTGGGGGAAGACTTGGCCAACCAGGTGAGGCGGGCCAAGAGAGTGGGAATGGTTACACGTAGCCAAACCAGGCAAGCTTCCAGACCCATTCCTGTTCCTGAGCCGTCCACAGAGGCCCCGTCTGTGTTACCAGAGACCCAGACAGAGGTAGTGGACCCGGATTCCATGCCAACCACTGAAACAGCCACAGCACCTCCAGTCCCAGGCCCGGAACTGGAACAGCAACCAGCACCAGCCATTGCAACCCCATCTTCAAACTCAACGCCAAAGGGCGCCAGCGAGCCAAAACTGGCAGAAGCAACAGACAGCCATACCCAAAAGGCTCAGCCAGAGCCTGAAATACCCTCAGGTGCACCAGCGGAGAGCGGTTCACCAGCAACGGAAACAACCCCATCACCTACATCGCTTCCAGAGGGACCAAGCCCAAGTCCACAGTCTGAGGAAGAACTGGTGACCCCAGCCTCAAGGGAACAGTTCCAGACTGAGCAGGAAGCAGATAACAGCCTTCAGAAAGCTTGGGCGGCGGCACGGAACACTCCACCGCCTCTCAGCTCTTCTAATCGATCCTGGTTTGTTATAGACCAAGGACTTTTATACAAGGAAATTCTTTCTGGTGGACACCGGGAAAAATGGCAGCCGCAAAAACAGTTGGTGGTTCCAACTAAGTACCGGGGGAAGCTCTTAAGCTTAGCCCATGATCATCCCAGTGGCCATACTGGGGTGAACAGAACCAAGGACCGGTTGGGGAAGTCCTTCCACTGGGAGGGGATGGGCAAGAACGTTGCCAAGTATGTCCGGTCTTGTGAGGTATGCCAAAGAGTGGGAAAGCCTCAAGACCAGGTCAAGGCCCCTCTCCAGCCACTCCCCATAATTGAGGTCCCATTTCAGCGAGTAGCTGTGGATATTCTGGGCCCTTTCCCAAAAAAGACGCCCAGAGGAAAGCAGTACGTACTGACTTTAGTGGACTTTGCTACCCGATGGCCAGAAGCAGTCGCTCTAGGCAACACCAGGGCTAACACTGTGTGCCTGGCCCTAACAGACATCTTTGCCAGGGTAGGTTGGCCCTCTGACATCCTTACAGATTCAGGGTCTAATTTCCTGGCAGGGACCATGGAAAAACTGTGGGAAACTCATGGGGTGAATCACTTGGTTGCCACCCCGTACCACCATCAAACCAATGGCCTGGTGGAAAGGTTCAATGGAACTTTGGGGGCCATGATACGAAAATTCATCAACGAATTCTCCAATAATTGGGACCTAGTGTTGCAGCAGTTGCTGTTTGCCTACAGGGCTGTACCACATCCCAGTTTAGGGTTTTCACCATTTGAACTTGTGTATGGTCACGAGGTTAAGGGACCATTACAGTTGGTGAAGCAGCAATGGGAGGGGTTTACGCCTTCTCCAGGAACTAACATTCTGGACTTTGTAAGCAACCTACAAAGCACCCTCCGACACTCTTTAGCCCTTGCTAGAGAGAACCTAAAGGATGCTCAAGAAGAGCAAAAGGCCTGGTATGACAGACATGCCAGAGAACGTTCCTTCAAGGTAGGAGACCAGGTTATGGTCTTGAAGGCGCAACAGGCCCATAAGATGGAAGCATCATGGGAAGGGCCCTTCACGGTCCAAGAGCGCCTGGGAGCTGTAAACTACCTCATAGCATTTCCCAATTCCTCACTAAAGCCTAAAGTGTACCATGTTAATTCTCTCAAGCCTTTCTATTCCAGAGACTTACAGGTTTGTCAGTTTACAGTCCAGGGAGATGATGCTGAGTGGCCTGACGGTGTCTACTACGACGGGAAAAAAGACGGTGGCATGAAAGAGGTGAACCTCTCAACCACCCTGGAACGTCTGCAGCGGCAACAAATCAAGGAGCTGTGCACTAGCTTCGCCCCATTGTTCTCAGCCACCCCAGGACGGACTGAACGGGCATACCACTCCATTAATACAGGTAATGCTCACCCAATCAGAACCCCACCCTACCGAGTGTCTCCTCATGCCCAAGCTGCTATAAAACGGGAAATCCAGAACATGCTACAGATGGGTATAATCCGCTCATCTACCAGTGCATGGGCATCTCCAGTGGTTCTGGTACCCAAACCAGATGGGGAAATACGCTTTTGCGTGGACTACCGTAAGCTAAATGCGGTAACTCGTCCGGACAACTATCCAATGCCACGCACCAATAAGCTATTGGAAAAGTTGGGACGTGCCCAGTTCATCTCTACAATAGACTTAACCAAGGGGTACTGGCAAGTACCACTAGATGAACCTGCCAAGGAGAGGTCAGCATTTGTCACCCATGCGGGGGTGTATGAATTCAATGTCCTTCCTTTCAGCCTTCAAAATGCACCCGCCACCTTCCAGAGGCTGGTAGATGGTCTACTAGCTGAACTGGAAGAATTTGCAGTTGCCTACCTCAATGATGTGGCCATTTTTTCAGACTCCTGGCCCGAACACCTACTACACCTGGAAAAGGTCTTTAAGCACATCAGGCAGGCCGGACTAACTGTTAAGGCCAAAAAGTGTCAAATAGGCCAAAACAAAGTGACTTACCTGGGGCACCAGGTGGGTCGAGGAACCATAAACCCCCTACAGGCCAAGGTGGATGCTATCCAAAAGTGGCCTGTCCCAAAGTCAAAGAAGCAGGTCCAATCCTTCTTAGGCTTGGCCAGATACTACAGGCAATTTGTACCACACTACAGCCAAATCGCTGCCCCATTGACCGACCTGACCAAAAAGACCCAGCCAAATGCCGTTAAGTAAACTAATAAGTGTCAAAAGGCCTTTACCCAACTTAAGGCAACGCTCATGTCTAACCCTGTGCTCAGGGCCCCGGACTTTAACAAGCCATTTCTAGTAACCACAAATGCATCTAAGCGTGGTATAGGAGCGGTGCTCATGCAGAAAGCAACAGATCACAACTTCCATCCTGTCGTGTTTCTCAGCAAAAAACTGTCTAAAAGGAAAAGTCACTGGTCAGTCAGTAAAAAAAAATGCTATGCCATTGCGTACGCCCTAAAAAAGCTACGCCCATATGTTTGGGGACGGCGGTTCCAACTACAAACTGACCATGCTGCACTAAAGTGGCTTCATACTGCCAAGGAAAACAACAAAAAACTTCTTCGTTAAAGTTTAGCTCTCCAAAATTTTAATTTTAAAATTCAACACATCACAGAAGCTTCTAACAAAGTTGCTAATGCACTCTCCCGTAAAAGTTTCCCAAAATTCAGTAGTTAAAAAGTGTTCTTAAAATGTAAAAGTCTGTTAGTTATATACTTAGGAGTATATGTAAAGGTGTATGTGTTGTATTAATCTGTTTATTTTCAAGTTCTAAAAGGAAATCGCCGCCAGTAAGCTTCCCCACTGTCTGCAATTTGGGGGGCGTGTCATAAACAGATAGCTAAGGGTTAATGTCTCTTTCACCTGAAGCACCTGACCAGAGGACCAATCAGGAAACCGGATTTTTTCAACTTTGGGTGGAGGGAAGTTTGTGTCTAAGTCTTTGTGTCTGTCTGCCTGCTTTCTCTGAGCTTTGGAGAAGTAGTTCTACTTTCTAGTCTTCTGTTTCTAAGTGTAAGGACAAAGAGATCAGATAGTAAGTTCTATGGTTTCTTTTCTTTGGTATTTGCATGAATATAAGTGCTGGAGTGCTTTGATTTGTCTTCTTTTTGAATAAGGCTGTTTATTCAATATTCTTTTAAGCAATTGACCCTGTGTTGTATCATCTTAATACAGAGAGCACATTTGTATGTATTTTTCTTTCTTTTTATATAAAGCTTTCTTTTAAGACCTGTTGAAGTTTTCTTTACTTCAGGGAAATTGAGTCTGTACTCACCAGGGAATTGGTGGGAGGAAGAAATCGGGGAGATCTGTGTGTTGGATTGCTAGCCTGATTTTGCATTCCCTCTGGGGGAATAGGAAAGTACTTTTTGTTTCCAGGATTGGGAACAGAGAGGGGGGAGTCTCTGTGTAGTTTCACAGAGCTTGTGTCTGTGTATCTCTCCAGGAGCACCTGGAGGGGGGAAGGGAAAAAGGATTATTTCCCTGTGTTGTGAGACTCAAGGGATTTGGGTCTTGGGGTCCCCAGGGAAGGTTTTTCAGAGGGACCAGAGTGCCCCAAAACACTCTAATTTTTTGGGTGGTGGCAGCAGGTACCAGGTCCAGGCTGGTGGCTAAGCTTGGAGGTTTTCATGCTAACCCCCATATTTTGGACGCTAAGGTCCAAATCTGGGACTAAGGTTATAACAGCACCCACAGAGAAAAAATGGTGGGTGCTGAGCACCCAACGGCAGCACCCCTATCAGCACCTCCTCCTCCCCAGAGTGCCTCCTGTCCACCTGCAGGTTCCGCCCGCGCCTCCTGCCTGTCACAGTCAGCTGTTTCACAGTGCACAGGAGGCCCTGGGCAGAAGGAGGGAGGAGCAAGGATGAGGCGCACTTGAGGGAGGGGTGGAATGGGGCGGGAAGGGGCAGGGCAGGGGTGGTTGGAGGCAGGTGGGGGTGAGGCTTTGGGGAAGAGGGTAGAGTGGGGGAAGGGCTTGGGGCAGATTCGGGGGTCAAGCACCCCCTGGCACATTGTAAAGACAGTGCCTGTGAAGACAGCTGTTTGGGAAGACAGCAGGTGACAACTCTCCAGAGCTCCTGTGCAGAAGGCTTGTGCCAGAGACTTCAGGAAGCATTAGCTTGCTGGATGAGAATCCACAACTTGGAGGACTGAAAAGAACAGGAACCCCTGACAAAGGACTGGGAAAACTTTTGAGCCAAGAGAGAAGACTACATGGCTGCTGAAGCACATATGAACTAAAAGGACTGACTTAGCAAAGTTAAAAAGGGCTGGAAGATTTTGTGATCATTTTATAGTATTAAATACATCAAGGGGAGCCGTATTATGAAAACACCAACTGTATTATCCTTGCATATGAATTTTAAGGAGTTCTTTAAAATGTCCCTTCACGTTTCAAAACCATCTATTTTTCATAGCATAATATATACATTTAAAACAAAAATGAACAAATCGAGAGATCCGAATCAACACATACTCGCTGTCTCCATTGCATAATTTCCCCTTCTCAGGTCCTTAGAGAGGACCAGTATTGAGTTTACAATGGCAATGGGCCCACACTGGGAAGAGGCCCATTATGGACTCATCTAACCCACCCACATGACCGCATCTGGCCCCTCACACAGGACAGTCCAGCGCCTAGGCCTTGCTCTGTGAGTGGCTGCTAGCCAGCAGGTCCTACTTCGCCTATAGGAGGCTTGCCACCCAGCAGACAAGCTCTGCCATGAAGGTCTGTCGGCACATGGCTGGTGGGCATTTCCGCCCTGGGTGGGCTCTCGGGGGTTATGTCACGTGGGTCTGCCCTATTCTCCAGTGCAGCTCCTAATAGTCTCTGCTGCCTGCCACCTGTGGGGCCCTGCCCACCTCTCCAGGGCTAAGCTGCCTGGGCCCGGTGCAGAGGCTGGTCTGGTCTGGTCTGAGCTGGGCGGGGAGAGGGATGCAGTGCAGAGGGCTCAGCCAGCCCCACCAGGCAATCGGGTTCTGAGGGAGCCTCGCCCAGACAGGCCCCACTCCCACTCCGGCCTGGCTGATCACATTGCTCTGGAGGGTTCAGAGTGAGCCTCACCCCGGGACTGGCCCCGTTGCCAGTTCAGTCCAGCGGATACAGTCACCTCCTGCTGGGGGGCAGGGCACAGGAGAGTGGTTCTCTGGGGGTCAGGTTGGTGGGTGCTGGGCAGTGGGGGAGATTTGTATGTTTTGGGTCTCTAGGGTTCTGTGGGAAGAGTGCTGGGCAGGGGAAAGTCTGTGGGGATAGTTGTGGTGGTGGGACTGTTGGAGGGGGGTGCTGGGAGGGACAAGATGCCAGTGCAGAGCTGTGTGGATCAATGTTCATCTGGCGGCTGCTGGTTTGTAAACAATGCCCTCGTGCTGAGCTGGGCAGAGCAGGCCTGCCCCCAACGCACCATGTCCCATTGACTATGTCCGGTCCCTCACTCTGGGGACCAACTGCCGACCAACATCCCTCCATCGCCCCGCGCCATGCCCCATAGCCCCCTATGGGGGCCCACAAATATGTTTGCATCTGGCCCGCAAAAGGTTAATCCAGCCTTGCAGAGGACTAGTGAGCCACACGAGTGTGCACTATGTCCTCACCCCTGTACTCAGCAGAGTTTTCCTGGAGAAGGTAATACAAACTGGGGCTCTATTACCTTTCCTGGAAATTCCACTTCGTATCAGGAATCCCTTCCAGGGAAATCCCTAGGACTGCTGTGGCCAAGGAGTCATTGCAAATGCAGCTCCAGTGCAGTTCTGCATGTTTCTGGATGGGCCCTATGGCCAAGTCTGCTGCATTAGGGTGGGGGAGAAACTCAACAGAAAGATTAAGGAGCAACTATGAAGGAATCCTCAGAGATTTTCTCCCCATGAGCTCCCTCCTGCACATTTTACCACAGGAAAGAATGATCCAGTCCTCAGTCTATGGGAATTTTTCCTGAGTAAGGAACTATTAAAACCTCAGGATTTGGCTCTGTGAAGTGATCTAAAAAGCACCTTTGGCTGAATTTTTTTCAAAGGCTTTTAAGGAACCGGGCACCCAAATCCCACTGAAATTCAATGGAAGTTTGGCACTTAACTCCCTTAGACTTCTTTGAAAATCCCAGTCATTTTCTACATTGGCTAGCTACACAAGCACAGGACAGGACATAAAATCCAAAAATGGCACTTCAGACTTTGTATGTTGTTACCATAGTTACATTCACTGAGTAGGTTAAAGGCACAAGGCTACTTACTCACAGTGCACCCATGATTATGGCATAATAATACATACCATGGCATAGCTTAATTGATTTAAAGATAGATAGATAGATAGATAGATAGATAGATAGATAGATAGATAGATAGATAGATAGATAGATAGAGCTAAAGTTAGCACCCACTGCAGCAGGTCCTTCTGGCCATGTGACTTCCTGGTTTGATTCTTTACCTTCCTTCTTCGATTCACCAACCCACTCTGGATGAACTTTGTGTGAACAACATCTGCAACATGAGATATAAGAAAGAGATTGGCAGATGTTGAACTTTTACCAATACACAGGTAGGGCTGGTGCCTTAATAGCAGTTGGAAAACACCACATTTAGGGTGCTGGGAGTTGAGATATTCAACTACAGCATCCTAACAAAGTGCTCTTTGGAGCTATGCATGTGGCTTGATGGAAAAATATCCCATCTTAAGTATCAACAAGAAAAGAGTAAAATGGAGTAATCTGGTTCCTTACATCTTTACTTGATTTTGCTGTGAGGTAGCAATTAGGTCTCCAATATATAAAGATCCCCATCCACACAGTGAGATTTTGCAACCTCCAAAAGACAATCATTTCTGAATTTCCTTCTTTAATAGTCCAGTGTTAAATTATGCACTGTCTAGTCTGGATAATATGATAATAAAAAAAACAGACATTTGAATCATCTACTAGCCCTGCCTAAAGTAATATAACAGGGGTAGCCAAACTTACTGACCCTCCAAGCTGCATATGACAATCTTCAGAAGTTCAGGAGCCGGGGTGCACTTGCCAGGGCTCGGGGCTTCAGCCCTCCCAGGAACCACCTGCCAGGACTTGAGGCTTTAGCCTTTTAGGGAGGGAGGTCTTGGGTTTCAGCCCTGCTCCTGCTGAAGCCCTGAGACCTAGCAGGCATGCCCCCCAGAGTTGAAGCTCTGAGACACCCCCTCCCTGCTGGACTGGAGGAGGCATATGGGGTCACATGCCCCCCAGATTTTTGCCAGGATTTGCTGGCCCAGCTTGGTCACAGCTTGTCACCAGGCCCCCTCCTTGCACAGCAGCTGCTGGAGTTGGCAAGCTGGGAGCTGCGGCTGAGGGGAGAGAAAGCTGCAAACAGCGTGGAGCTTCAGGGAGAACTGTTGCTGGTAAGAGGGGAGGTGTGCCCAGGGGAGGACATGACTCAAGCTGTGGGGAACCTTTAAATTGTAACCACTCACTCTCATCACTCAGCAGTCATCTCTGGCAAAAAGCCCCTAGCCTAACCACCCCGCCACAGGGCAGAAATCCCGAGCTTCCCCCACCTAGTCTGGTAGGCAGAGAATGAGGGGGCCAGTGGGGCTCCTCAAGACGCACTTTATCTGTAAAAGAGCCACATGCAGTTCACAAGCCACGGTTTGGCCACCCCAATAATATAATATTTAGCACTTTTATAAAGCTTTTAATCTTCAAAACTCTTTACAAACTTACAAATTGCATATAGGCATTGACTTCTTGATTTCCCGGCGAGGGGAGCTCGACACCTGCTCTGTCCCAGGCCCCGCCACCACTCTACTCCTTCCTCCAAAGCCCCACCCTTGCACCGCCTCTTTCTGCCCCTGTTCCACCCCCTCTCCCAAGGGCACCCTATCGACAACCAGTGCCTCCCTATATTGGGTGGGCACGATTTAAATGGGAGCTCATATGCCACCCCGCAACCCTGCCAACACCCTCACCCCCAACCCAGGGCCACCGCGCTCTCCCCGCCGCTGCACATTACTGGGGAGGGGGTTCTGTCCTCCCACTGTGCCTGACCTCCACCAGCTCCCAGCACATTCCTCTGCTCTTCCTGGAGGGAGGAAGCCCAGGCGGGGAGTGGGAGGGAGACACTTCTAATACCCAGCCCTTCCTTGTCGCTGCTTCGCAGCCCAGCAGCTGCCTGAAAGAGCCTGGCTGTAGAGGCAGCTTCCACTCCCCACTCGGGGTTGGCTGCTGGGGATCACGACTGAAAGAACCGAAAACGTGCCGGGAGGGGGGCTCCGGCTCACTTGCCCCTGGTCCCCAGAAGCCAAGGCCAGGTGGGGAGCGGAAGCTGCCTCCCCAGACATGCTCTCTCATGCAGCCACCAGCCCGCCACACTGCAGAGCAGCATCCCAGCAGCCTGAAGGGGCTAGTCCTACCCCTTTCACTCCCCGGCATCTGGAGAAGTCCCCTCTGACATTGCCCAGCCCTGCCTCACCTCTTCCCACCCCTCCCCATACCTCTTACTGCCTTCCCACTCCTACCTTTGCCCCAGCACCTCCTGCACACCACTGTACAGCTGATTGTGGCAGGCAGGAGGCACTGGGAGTGAGGGGGAAGGTGCTGATCAGCAGAAGGTGCTGGGTGGGGGGAAGGCCTGCAGATGGGTGCTAAGCAGCCCCCCTCCCTTTTTTTTTGGAGCCTCTGAAATTACATACAAACATTCACTACCAAACAGAAGAAAAAGTTGTACAGTATTCATTTTTCGCAGTCTTGATTTTAGGATTTTCAGGTTGCACTGAATTGATGGGGTTAGGCTATCAGACCCCCATAAATCCACAATATACCTTTCCAAAGTTATCATCCTCACTTTCAAAAATCTCCATAGCTCTATAGCAGCCTATATCTCCTCGTATATCCATTCCTACTCTTCTTTTCTCTCTACCTAAATACGTTTTTTCCCACCTGTCCGCTACACTGGAAATTTATTCCAGTTATGATGAGTAGGGCTCCATGTATGTCACAGAGGTCGTGGAAGTCACGGATTCCATGACTTTCCACTACCTCTCTGACTTCTGCAGCAGCCAGTGTATTGACCTCCGGGGCCAGCTGCTCAGGTGGCCCCAGGGACAGCCACAACGGCCACTGCTGGAGCAGCTCTGCAGCCAGCTGCACTGACTGCTGCTCGGGCAGCCCCAGGAAGCTGGCCTGGGGACCACCTGAGAAGCAGCCAGTGTAGGTGACCCCAAGGACCGCTAGTGCTGCTGGTCCCAGACACCACCTGCCCCAGCAGTGACCCCCTGACAGGGGTATTTATAGTATAAGTCATGGACAGGTAATGGGCTGTGAATTTTTGTTTATTGTCCATAACCTGTCCATGACTTTTATTAAAAATACCCATGACTAAATCATAGCCTTTATAATGACCATATAACATCACATGCTTATATTTTGTACTGAACTGTATTTTACCACCTCATTGCTTTAGACTACAAACTCTCCATCTTCATTACTGGATCCCGTCTGTCTCCCGCCCACACAGTGTCTTACATACAGAAGTGGCAAATTCTTTGAAAGCAAAAATATGGCTTACCTTAGAACTGATTTATTGTCTGGTGGAGGGCAAACACAGCAGAAGAATAATCTCCATCTCCCTGTAAATGGAATAGCACAAGATTAAGTGGTAGTCAAAATGTCCACAAGATGACAGCCAGGGCACAATGTTTCGGCTTTGTTTGTGTGTGATTGGGCAATAGGTGGCTTCCAAAGATGCCAAGCTGGCAGTGCCAGGTTTACAATGGCGCCAGTAGTGCCATGGAGCCGGGCCCATGCTCAGAAGGGGCCTTGGCCTGCTCTGCTCGCACTACGCCCCGAGACCCCGCCAGCCCCCTGCCACTTGCTCCTCTTGGCCAACCCGCTGGTCAGCCGATGGCTCCTCTCCACCCTCTGGCCTCACCCGCTGTCTTCTCATGCCCCCTGGCCGGACCCCAGTGCACCTCCAGCTCCAGGCAGTCTCTGCTTCCTACCACCTGGGGGTCCCGCCTGTCTCCCTGGAGCTGAGCCACTTGGGACTGGTGCAGAAGCCTGGCCAGTCTCAGCCAGTTGTGGTGGGGTGACAGTGTGGGGGGCTTGGCTGATCCCCTACAGTCAAGTGGGTCCTGAGGGGCCGGAGCAATTCCCTGCCCCGGGACCAGCCCTGGCTGCACTGACAGCTCAGCCTGGCAGACACAGTCACATCCCAGCAGGTCCGGTGAGCAGAGCAACAGGCAGAGCGTGGGGCAGTGGGTCTCTGGAGGGCCTGCGGGGGGTGCTGGGCTGTGTGTGTGTGGGGAGACCTCTGTTTGCTGGGGCACTAGGGAGTGGGGGTTCTGTGTGGGGTATTGGGCAGTTATGGTGGGGCTATGGGCAGGGGGACGCTGGGCAGTTGTTGTGTTGTGCCAGGCGCTGTGCATTTGTGGCAGGGTCTGGGGAGGTGCTGGATATAGCAGGTCTGGACAGCGGGGTCTGGTTCTAGGGAAACGGGGAGGTGGTGTTGTGGTGTTGGGCAGGGATGCTGTGTGGCATGACATGGGTCCACCCCTGAGGGGAAGGGGCACACTGACAGCACAGAGCCGAGCGGGCCATTGTGATTCTGCCAACTACCAGTTTGTAAATAGTGCCCTTGCCCTGGGCTGGGCGAAGCAGGGCCACCCCGCCACACCCCATTGCCCCTGGCTGGCCCTTCTCTCTGGGGATCGACCCCCTTGTGCTATGCTCCATTGCCCCCATGGGGGGCCCACAAATATATTTGGCTCCAGGCCCACAAAAGGTTAATCCAGCCCTGGCCAAGGGACCCACAATACTATTGCCAACTAAGGCATGACTTCTTTAGGGCAAGGGGTAGAGGCCTTTTGTTTTAGAGCTGAAGGAACAGGGCTCTGATCCTGGCTTTCCAGGGGTAAGCAGGCATGTGGTTTATATCATAAATGGTATCTGTTGTCTGCAGAGTACGTTTACATTACAAAAGGTTTTTGCCTTTAACTTTACTCATCTCAAGGACTCCAGGAGGATATACATTAAACACGGAAAAGGTACAGAAATGGTACAGTCAAGTCCTGGGTTTAGCTGCGCTCTAAGAGTCTAATCACAAACTGGGATTTGCCAACTATTTACATATGCAGATTGTCAAGCAACTCCCCTGGCTCCCCATTTATTTCAGGATCACCTCTAAACTGTTCCCCTTAAAGTCTTCCATGGACTTGCTTCGCCATAACTCACAGATCTCACCACTTGCTTTCTCTACACTCCAATTCAGATGCTGAGTGGAAGTTATATAATGAGGAAGAGAAGGGAGTGAATGGGAAAGGAAAGGTGTAGCAGAGTGAGGGGATGTGCCTGGCAGACAGTGTGTGGAAGCGGGGGGACTGCAGGAAGATGATGGGGTGTATTGAAGAGACTGAAGGACAAGGTAAGTGAGTGGGCAGGAGGAAAGAGTGATGAGGACAAAGTGTGAGGGCTAGGAGGTGACTAAGAACAAGACGTTTGGGGATTTCTGAGGAAGACTGGGTGTAGGTGCAGGTGACTGTGTTTTTCATGGCATGTAACTGAAAACTGGGTGCAAGGCCAGGAGGACAGAGAGTGGGGACAAAGGTCTGTGCCTGAAGACAAGTTGTGGGGGCAGGGGGCGAGAGCACAGGGTGATTTAGGTGTGGGGCTAGAAGAAATCAGTAACTGAGCAAACTGGGGAGGGGAATGCAGGGGTGATTGAGGAGCACAGGGTTAGGATGGGGAGGGAGGTCTGTGTGGGGGCAGAGGCCCCGCTGAGGAGCACACGGTGTCAGTGCAGGGAGGCTGAGCAGCACAGAGCAGGGGGGGCAGCAGGGGTGGTGGAGGGCGGGGGAGGGGCCTGTGAGGGGGCGGGAGTGACTGAGGAGTCTGGGGCGGGGAAGGGAAGGACGGGTGCGTTCCCGCCTATTTGCCCTGCTCGCCCCCTCACTCCCTAGCGCCCCTGGCGAGGCCCCGCGCTCTGTCCCTCACCCGTGCTGCCCATAGCGCCTCCGCTGCCAGCCGGCGCCGCATCCCACACCTCGCCCCAGCGCCGACCGCGCGCTGCGTCAACTGGAGAAACTGTGACTGAGCTTCGACAAGCGCTGACGTGGCAAAACCCCGCCACGTGCCTGCGGGCGCATTTCTGCGCGTGTGCTACCGCCCCCCACTAGCCCCCTGCCTGCAGGCACCGCCCAGCTCCGCGGCGAGGGGAGCCGCAGCCGCACGTGATAGCGTTTGCCGCTAGCAGGAGGGCGGCGTGTGGAGGGGATGCTGGGCTTGGGGGAAAGCTGGCAAACGGGGCTCGCACTGAGAGAGTAACCGCACGTCCCCGCGCTTTCTAGCAGCTGGTCGGTCACCGTGGTTGTTTCACGCCCGGAGTCGGTTTAGACCATAGTATTCGGTTACGACCGAGATTCTCTCAGGGGGCCGTCATTAATACCAGCGGCAGCAGATGTTCCTGCGAAGATCAGTAACAGTCCAGAGTAAAACAAAGATACTGAATTTGTTTGCAGTTACAGTGGCTTTACACGGGGGGCATTCCTTACCTAGGCAATAAAATCAGGTTAGAGGGTTGTTTTTTTAACCTTGTAAAAGATTGGAAATTATCAGGAAAGTGTGTCTGGTTGTGCTGTAGCAATTGGCAATTCCTGATTGACACAGTTCTTGAAAAAAAACAAGCATTTGAAGATCTGGATACTCCAAACATGCTGCTTTGGATCAGATGTTCCAAAGTCTGAACATGCTGTTGATTTTGTAATAAATTAGCTGAGATACTTGAGATGAACTAGTATCAGAAGGGTAGCCCGGTGTTAGTCTGGATCTGTAAAAAGCAAGAGTCCTGTGGCACCTTATAGACAAACGTATTGGAGCATAAGCTTTTGCATGCATCTGATGAAGTGGGTATTCATCCATGAAAGCTTATGCTTCAATACATTTGTTAGTCTATAAGGTGCCAGGGGACTCTTTGTTACTTTTGAGATGAACTGTAGCTAGTAATATTTATATGCGCTGTTCTGCTGTTTATTCCAGCTTTCAATAAACTGATGTTTCAAGGTTCGTTTTAAAGAAGGTGTCTTTGGTGGGTAGTAAAGTTAAATACCCCAGGGTAGCCTGGAGAAGAAAGTGGACATTCGTATGTTTGATGTATGCAGTGTGTTGAGATGCAGCTGCCTGTAATAGGTTGTATGTATGCTGCTGTGCTCAGCCAGACATGGACTTGCTATTGGAAAAGGGAAAATGTAGATGTGCATTTCTGCTTTCCAGTAATCAATCTTCCTAGGCTCCTGAAAAAGCTGTATTCATTATAGGAAGGTGCATTTGAGGAATTAATAAAAGGGGAGAAGACAGAGGTATTCCAATTCTATTCTGTGTCTGTCCCCACAGAAACTCAGTTGCCAGACAGTCAGTGTAGGCCCTCCAGCCATAAATTGTTAGGAAGTAGGGATAAAAGAGGTGGCCTGGGTGTGGTTTTTTTTTAGAGTAGGGAAAAACAGTAGAGAAAAAAATCTGTATGAGAGGGAGAGTTGGTTTGTGAGGCTTTAAAGCCTATCAGAAAGGGGGAGGATTAAAACTCTATCCCAATACTGTGACAAATATTTTTTTATTTTCCTCTAAAGGGAAATAGGTTCCCTTGTTTTTTTCCTGAATTAAAGGAGCAGAATCAAAGATCTTGCTTTTCTTATGTTTTATGAGAAGAAAAAAATACTCTGTAGATATTCCTTTTGATAAGGTCCAGTTGTTTAAGAGCATGGCCAGAAAACTGGAAGGAACACTTTGCTTTCCTTGTTATTAAATTTGGAGTGTCTTGCATAATAAAGTTTTCAAGGGGGAAAAGCCATGCACACCCATATCTTTGGCTTCCTTTCAGTAATTACTGATCATTTGAAGAACTTCTAATAATAAAAGCTGCAAATAAGCAAATAATAAAGTTACAAAGAGGGGGAAGCATGAGGCCATATCAGTAGTGTGTATGCTGGAAAATTTATCACAAGCTGCCAGCTCTGAGTTGCTGTTTTGCTGGAGGCTGAGTGGAAAGTATGGCTCAGCAGGAAACAAAGCAAATGAATGATTATCAGAAACAGCTGGATAGTAGTTTAGGACAAATAAGGTCAGTGTAAAACTATCTGGTTGAAACCTATAACTTAAAATTCAGTACAGTTAATTGGGTAGACTTGATAGTATTTACTTATTAGGTAATATGCTACATATATAAGATCTAATTTCACTTCACATTTTTCACACATCAGGGGTTAGGCACATACTACTCACTGAAGGCAATGGGACTCCTTACATGAGTCATCTTATTCCTGTTTGCAAGATCAGGCACTTAGGTTGTAGTAATCTGTGGAACATACTATGTTGGAAATGTACACTATAAGTTTATATTTTTGTAATCCAAATTTAAACATATTCAGTGCTAGTTACATTACCCCTCTGCATCTTCTGGGATTGAAAGCCTTGTTCCCCTCACTTGGCAGTTTTTGAGAGGCAGACAACCAGCATGAAACTAAATAAGTACAAATGCATGTCCAAGCCCTGCTGCCTGGGAAAACTTTAAATTATTTCTACAGTATGTAGTATATTACACATTGCAAATGTCAAGACCTGGGTAGGACACACTCAATCAAATGGAAGAGGGAGCAAGAAGCAGTTGTTTGGGGGAGACAATCTGTGGAGATGAGTGAGGAGAGTAGCATATATGGAGTAAATATATGAGTGAGGAGAGTAGCATATATGGAGTAAATTAGGGGGACCAGGGGCTGCTAACAGGGAGTTTTGCAAGGGAGTTCTCCAGGTGAAGGAGGAGCAAATACAGAATCTGTGGGGTAAGTGACTGTCTGTAGTGTGTGTGTGTTTTTGTTTGGGTGTTACTTGCTGTGTGCTGAGCTTGTGTTTGTCAGTCTGGTTGTTTGTTTGGAGGACCGTGTGCTATGGCTGGCAGTTGGAGGCCCTGAGCTTCAAAGGAAGGTTTGGAAGCTCGAAGCCTCTGGTAATTGGCTTAGCCTTAATCAGTGTGCGAGGCATTAACTCAGGCCAGGGCTTTATAAAGCCGCGCACAAGTGACCAGGGAGCTTCCAAACAGGGGCTGCTAACAGGGAGTTTTGGAAGGGAGGCGGGGTCCCTTTTCGGTCCTGCCTGTTCCCTTGTAGTCCCCTTAAAACCTATAATCCAAACCATATTCCAAAACCCCTTTCTTTAAACCACCCTTTCATTAACTAGGAGACAATGCAGGCAGACGCCCAGCAGCAGAGTGGGGGCTATCCAGTTTATTGCGCTGAGTGTAGCATGTATGATTACCCGCCTTGTGAGCGGGTGGCGTATGTGTGCAGTCGGTGCAAGGAGCTCCTGGCCCTCAGAGACCACATATGGGCTTTGGAGGCCAGGGTGGTGGAACTGGAGGAGCTAAGAGGCAGAAAGATATGTTGATGAGGCTTTCTGGGACACTGTAGAATTGTCCCACCTCTGCTCAGACAGCCTCTGTGCTGTTGAGGAGGAAGAAAGGCCCAGGGAAGCAGAGCAGTCAATGGGAGCAGAGGGAAACCTTCCCATAGTTGAGACCCTCCTTCCAGATGGTGCTAGGGTTGCCTCTTGCACTGAGGTTACCTCTCAGAGGGAGCGAACTCCAGTTGCTAGGAAAAGGCAGGTGTTAGTAATGGGAGATTCGATCATTAGAAACATAGATAGCTGGGTTTGTGATGACCGAGAGAACCGTATGGTGACTTGCCTGCCTGGTGCAAAGGTTACGGATCTCTCGAGGCATCTAGACAGACTTATGTGTAGTGCTGGGGAGGAGCCAGTGGTCGTGGTACATGTAGGTACCAATGACATAGGGAAGGGTAGGAGAGATGTCCTGGAAGCCAAATTTAGGCTGCTAGGGAAGAGACTGAAATCCAGGACCTCTATGGTGGCATTCTCAGAAATGCTCCCAGTTCCACACTCAGGGCCAGGTAGGCAGGCAGAGCTTCGGAGTCTCAATGCGTGGATGAGATGATGGTGTAGAGAGGAGGGGTTTACGTTCATTAGGAACTGGGGAAGCTTTTGGGATAGGGGGAGCCTATACAGGAGAGATGCGCTCCACCTAAACCAAGGTGGAACCAGACTGCTGGCACTAAACATTGAAAAGGTTGTAGAGCAGTTTTAAACTAGGAGATGGGGGAAAGCCGACTGCTGCAGAGGAGCATGTGGATCGGACAGAGACTTCTCTTAGGGGAGAGTCTGATGATAGGGAATCTCCAGGTTATAGTCAGGAACAGAGGACAGAGGAGGATAATGTAAGGGCCGGATCAGATGATAAACAGTCACATAAAAAAGAATCTGGCACATCAGATAAGGGCAGGCAAATAAACAGGGACAAGTTTTTAAAGTGCTTGTACACAAATGCTAGAAGTCTAAATAATAAGATGACTATAGTGCCTTATGATAAAGGAGAATATTGATATAATAGGCATCACAGCAACCTGGTGGACTGAGGACAATCAATGGGACATAATCATTCCGGGGTCAAAATATATCGGAAGGACAGAACAAGTCGTGCAGGGGGAGAAGTGGCACTATATGTGGAAGAAAATGCAGATTCAAATGAAGTAAAAATCTTAAGCGAATCCACATATTCCATAGAATCGCTATGGATAGAAATTTCATGCTCTAATAAAAATATAACATTAGGGATCTATTATTGATCACCTGACCAGGACAGTAATAGTGATGATGAAATGCTAAGGGAAATTAGAGAGGATATCAAAATTAAGAACCCAATAACAGTGGGGGATTTCAATTATCCCTATATTGACTGGGAACATTTCACTTCAGGACGAAATGCAGAGATAACATTTCTCGATCCTTTAAATGACTGCTTCATGGAGCAGCTGGTACGGGAACCCACAAGAGGAGAGGCAACTCTAGATTTAATCATGAGTGGAGCGCAGGAGCTGGTCCAAGAGGTAACTATAGCAGAACCGCTTGGAAATAGTGACCATAATACAATAGCATTCAACATCCCTGTGGGGGGAAGAACACCTCAACAGCCCAACACTGTGGCATTTAATTTCAAAAGAGGTAACTATACAAAAATGAGGGGGGTAGTTAAACAAAAGTTAAAAGGTACAGTGACTAAAGTGAAATCCCTGCAAGTTGCATGGGCCCTTTTTAAAGACACCATAATAGAGGCCCAACTTCAATGTATACCCCAAATTAAGAAAACACAGTAAAAGGACTAAAAAAGATCCACCGTGGCTTAACAACCATGTAAAAGAAGCAGTGAGAGAGAAAAAGACTTCCTTTAAAAAGTGGAAGTCAAATCCTAGTGAGGCAAATAGAAAGGAGCACAAACACTGCCAGCTTAAGTGCAAGAGTGCAATAAGAAAAGCCAAAGAGGAGTTTGAAAAACGGCTAGCCAAAAACTCCAAAGGTAATAACAAAATGTTTAAGTATATCAGAAGCAGGAAGCCTGCTAAACAACCAGTGGGGCCCCTTGACGATCAAAATACAAAAGGAGCACTTAAAGATGATAAAGTCATTGCGGAGAAACTAAATGGATTCTTTGCTTCAGTCTTCATGGCTGAGGATGTTAGGGAGATTCCCAAACCTGAGCCGGCTTTTGTAGGTGACAAATCTGAGGAACTATCACAGATTGAAGTGTCACTGGAGGAGGTTTTGGAATTAATTGATAAACTCACCATTAACAAGTCACCGGGACCAGACGGCATTCATCCAAGAGTTCTGAAAGAACTCAAATGTGAAGTTGCGGAACTATTAACTAAGGTTTGTAACCTGTCCTTTAAATCGGCTTCGGTACCTAACGTAACGCCAATATTTAAAAAGGGCTCTAAAGGTGATCTTGGCAATTACAGACCGGTAAGTCTAACGTCGGTACTGGGCAACTAAAATGATTAGGGGTTTGGAGAGGGTCCCATATGAGGAAAGATTAAAGAGGCTAGGCCTCTTCAGCTTGGAAAAGAGGAGACTAAGGGGGGATATGATAGAGGTCTATAAAATCATGAGTGATGTAGAGAAAGTGGATAAGGAAAAGTTATTTACTTATTCCCATAATATAAGAACTAGGGGTCACCAAATGAAATTAATAGGTAGCAGGTTTAAAACAAATAAAAGGAAGTTCTTCTTCACGCAGCGCACAGTCAACTTGTGGAACTCCTTACCTGAGGAGGTTGTGAAGGCTGGGACTATAACAATGTTTAAAAGGGAACTGGATAAATTCATGGTGCCTAAGTCCATAAATGGCTATTAGCCAAGAAGGGTAAAGAATGGTGTCCCTAGCCTCTGTTCATCAGAGGATGGAGATGGATGGCAGGAGAGAGATCACTTGATCATTGCCTGTTAGCTTCACTCCCTCTGGGGCACCTGGCATTTGCCACTGTTGGTAGACAGACACTGGGCTAGATGGATCTTTGGTCTGACCCGGTACAGCCATTCTTATGTTCTTATGACAAGGGACTCCTCCCCCATAGGAGATTAAAATGAGGAGATACCCCTGTAGTTGGCTTTCTTTCTTCCCCTTAATGTATTGGGGAGAGGTACTGGACCTTCTCCAAGAAGACAACTGGACAACTACAGGTAAAAGGTAGCCTGCTGTGGAGAAGGTTTATGTAGAGAGGAACAAAGGTGTGTCATTGAGAAGTCTTCTATTGGTTCAAATAAGGGTGCAAACATCTGAATGTTTTCATGGTTAAGGTTCTGATCTGTAACTCGGGACACTTGAGTTCAGTTCCCAGCTTGACCACAGACTTCTTGTGTGATCTTGGGTAGACTAATTAACATTCTGCTGCCTCAGTTCTCCATCTGTAAAATGGGGACAATAATGCTTCCTTTCTTTCATCCTTATATGTCTTTAGGCACTGGTCTTGTATGTGACTTCAGTGGGGCTGTGCACAGATGCAGCAGTACACCTACATGTGATCACTCACAGGACTTGGGTCTTGGACTTTAAAATCTCCAGGGCAGAGTCTGCCAGAATGGGACCCATATCTCCCTTAGGGCCTCTGCTTTTTCATCTTTTCTGAGGCTATCACTATTGTGAATTTTTACAAAATCATATGGGGCAGGAGTCAAGGAGAGAGAAGTGTAATACGATAGAACCTCAGAGTTACAGACACCTCAAGAATGCATGTTGTCCATAACTCTGAAATGTTTGTACCTCTGAACAAAACGCAGCTCAGGCTCCAGCAGTTCACACTCTGGGCCAGGTTCCAGAGACAGTGAGGCAGCTTCCTTGCAGGCGAGCTTGTCCCACTCCCAACCCAGGGTGGTGGTGGTGGAGAAAACAGCTCGTCCCCTTCCCAGCGGGGGGAGGGAAGGTTGGGGGTTTGAAAACAGAGCCCCCTTTTTGGCCAGGAGGTGAAAATAACACTCATGGCTTACAGGAAAGCAGCGCAGACCCTAATGCTGCTCCTGCTCCGGCTGCCTTGCAGCAACTCACAGCTTTACCTGGGAATATCAGCATCTTCAACTCCTAGCTGTAAGTGGGTGTCCTGTGCGTGGGGATGGGGACAGGCAGCCCAGATGTGCTTACCTTTAAGATGCAATACACTCTCAGTACAGTATTTGCTGCTTCTTTTTTTGTCTCTGTTTCTGCCTGATTGGATACTTCTGGTTCCACATGGTGTCCAGTTGATCAGTCAGTCCATAAATCTGGTGTTCATATCGCTAAGGTTCTACTGTACGGTTTTGATTCCTTAATAAGACTCTTAGAATCATATAAGATTAGGGTTGGAATAGACCTCAGGAGGTCATCTAGTCCAACCCCCTGCTCAAAGCAGGATTAACCCCAACTAAATCATCCCAGCCAGGGCTTTGTCAAGCCAACCCTTAAAAACCTCTAAGGATGGAGATTCCACCACTTCCACCTTAGGTAATACGTAACGTAAAATTCTCCAGAACATGCATGCAATCTTCTGGTAGAGGCATAAATGGCTTCCAAAGTCCTGTCTTATGTAGTAAATTCTCCAGAGGGAAGAGGTAAGGGGATGTTAGATGCTGACCATTATGGACAGTATTTTTCAGCAAGATAGCTGCTTGAAAAGCTATGTGCAGAAATGTCAACTATAAATTGCCCGCTTCATTTTAAGTGATCTCCTAAGCATGTGTGAACCCTTTACACTTAACAATGTCCCATCTTGTATCTAGCTTAGCCTCTCTGGTGATCTTTTCCAGACCTGAAGAAGAGCTCTTTGAAGCTTGAAACCTTGCCCTGTCCACCAACAGAAGTTGGTCCAATAAAAGATATTACCTCACCCACTTTGTCTCTCTCATATCCTGGGACCAACACAGTTACAACAGCACTGCAAACAACTATAATGAAAAAACGTGTAAAATAAATCTGTTTCACAACATGCCTGCAGTACCCTCCTACACCTGGATTGAACACACTGGCAGTTTTAGAAAATGTCTGGATTTTCTTTAGAGCAGGGGTTGGCAACCTTTCAGCAGTGGTGTACCGAGTCTTCATTTATTCACTCTAATTTAAGATTTCGCGTGCCAGTAATACATTTTAACGTTTTTAGAAGGTCTCTTTCTATAAGTCTATAATATATATAACTAAACTATTGTTGTATGTAAAGTAAATAAGGTTTTTAAAATGTTTAAGAAGCTTCATTTAAAATTAAATTAAAATGCAGGTCTTATCAGTTTAGTGTGATCCTTGCCCTTGCTTTTCCTTGCTGAGTTTTCCAATGTCTGGCATGTATTTGGATACTTTAAGCTGCACACAGGCTTCTGAGTGATCAGTTGTTAACCGGCTCCAAGAGGAACAGAGAACAGATTTCATGTGTGAAAATACCTGTTCACATAAGTATGTGGATCCAAATGCTGAAATCATTGCAAACGCAGTTTTCTTCAAACAGTTAAATTTCACTGGCAGGGACGTCCTGCAGGTCAGAACAGAGGACCCATGATCTCTCTTGGTAGCTTCAAGTGCACTCTGCAGATCTCCAAATTTGGATACCCGCAATTCTGAGCTTTTTAACTGAATGAGCTGCATTTCGAAATCTTCAACACCCATCCACTGAAATACAGACAAATCCAAGTTACTTTTCATTGAATTTTTCAGGTGTAATTAGAAAAGAAAGCATTGGGCCAAATTGCTTGAAATCTATCAGAAAATTCTGATTCCAGTTCTTGCACGTACATTCTAATCTCAATGTCAAATTCAGTGCGCTGTTCCATATGGTGTGATAGTGATGTAAGCAGCAAATCAGGACTTAAAAATATCCTTGTACAGTGGTGCTGGAATAATTTTTAAGGTGGAGGTGCTGAGCTGTGCCCTCTCTTGCCCCTGTCTGCAACCCTCACTGCCCCAGCTGGGGGCAGCTGCAGAGCCCTGAGCCAGTGGCCAGGACCCCAGGCCAGCAGCAGAGCCCTCTGTACCGGTGGCTGGGACCCAGGGCCAATAGCAGGCGGAGCGGGGCTTGTGGATGGAACCCTGGCTGGCAGGGAGCCGGCAGCCCATACCCCAGGCTGGCAGCAGAGCCCCCGGGACTGGTGGCCGGGACCTGGGGCCAGCAGTGGGCTGAGCAGGGCCAGTGGATGGAACCCCAACTGGCAGGGGGCTGGTGGCCAGTACCCCAGGCCAGCAGCGGAGCCCCCCAGGACCCAGGCAGTGTGAGTGACACTGAAAATCAGCTCACATGCCGCCTTTGGCACCCGTGTCATAGATTGCCTACCCCTGTTTCAGAAAAATAAATAACATTGTAAAATATTTTGTAGTCTTCCTAATGATTATTTTAATTTGAACTTGAAGGGAATCTTTATGGGATTTGTTTTCTTGTTAGAAAAAGTATCTTCTCTACTAGCCAGTTGGTTTTGTTGCAGATTGAATCTAAGGCTGAAGATGCTTAGTTTGCCTGAAGCTCCTTCTAGCTGCATTCAGCATTACTGCAAGAAATAAGTTAGCTCAAGCAAAAGATAGTTTGTATAGCTTGCAATGTTTTTTGGGATCTATGCATGTACTCTCCATTTATCAAGAATGTAGAGAAAACAGAAGTAAATGACAAACAGGAGGAACTAGGTTTCCTTATATACAAATATACTACACTTTTTCTATGCCAGTTGTCCAAAATCACTACCTTTTACAATTGTAATACTATTTTAAGGAAATTACGTACATTTTTTATAAGCATTATTTCAAAATGAAAAGATTCTTTCAGTGTTCCTTATGGTAGCCCCAAATATAAGTACATGAACTGAGCAATGCAAGTTAGAATCCATTTGTAACTAATTCCTGTCATAATTCAGAAGATCCTTGAATCATTAAAATAAGTTTTGCAGAAACAATCTACATCATCACATTTTATATAACACATTTGAAGGGCCTATTGATGTGAATGGCTAAAATACCTTTGGTTTCAATAAGAGCCTAGATTCTTGACAGAAATCTAATTAGCTGGTAGGTGGATTATCTGAAGACAGTAGAAATCTGTGGAGGAACTAACAAAAAAATCACATTAGCTGCTGTATTTATCCATCAACAGACCTGCAAATGACTCCATTCTCAGGCACAAAAACTAACCAAGATTAAGGAAATATGAAGACTGTTTCCAGCTCCAGCAGCACTGTCAACCTGATAAATTAATTTCAAAATCATCAATTCTGTTTTGGCATGCAGAGTTAAGCTTGAGTCTTTAAAAATAATGGAATAAATGGTCTCAAGCATGACCTGTGGATGACTTTTCTTAACAGGTCACACAATTCTGAAGCATTAGTTCTGCTCTCTCAACTGCTGCTTTTTTCAGGATAGAAACAGAAGAGCGGTTAAAAAGCTGTTGGAAGACTACTAGCTATATGCCATAAAATCAGCACTAGTAGAGCATTTTATCTTATTACCATCAAGGCATATTGCAATGCTCATTGTTTTTCCCAGACATTTGAAATTGGTGAGGAACTGTTTGAGGGGAGAAAGATTTGAGTTTTTAAGTTGCTTACTGGTGTGGTAGTTGATTATCTTTAATTGCACCTCATATTTAAAGATGTATTTTAAAATTATATCAAGGGTACTTAGAACATATGGATAGGCACTTGTCCCTATACCAGCCCCACCTATTACACTGCTTGTCAGGTGGAGTATAATAGATTTTCCCCAAACGAGCTAAAGAATGGCAGCCATTTTCTAACGGTAGTGAAAACTGTCAATACTTTTTACATGTATTTGTCTTTGGTCCAGGTGTGAAATGACTGATCATAGCACCTAGAAACAGTTGCTGACCCTCATCTGGTATCACTTCACAATGAACTCTTCATCAGCCAATCAGATTTCTTCTCTCAGAATGGTCATTATGAAAAGACATAGTTTAAAGACCAGCAAGCTTGGGAGTTAGCATGTCTTGGTTCTCTTCTTGGTGACAGATTTCTTGTGGTGGTGTTTTGGGGGGCCTTTTTTGACAAGCACAACAGTTTCAAATTTGGGTGCCTAATTTTGCTGTCCATATCTATATTTAATCCCCTAAATAAGGGGATATATTTTCAGAGATTCAGAACAATTGGGTCTCATTGAGCTCAGAACCTAAAAATGTATTTAGAGACATAACTTGAGGGACCTATGTTTATTTCACTTTAACGACAAAACTCTCAATCAACTAAGAACCTAGAATATTAAAAAAAAAAAGTTAAAAGTAGTTTAATTTTTTCTGAGTTGCTCTGAAAGTGATTATTTTATAATCATATTTTCATATATTTTGCAAAAATTTCTCTTCCTTGTTATTGTGTGAATGACCAATATAAACAGGTTGACTGAATGACTAATTAAACAAGTGAAACAGTGAAACTGTGAATTTTGCCTTGAGCTTGTACATTGCTTAGCAGGATGGAATCCTAATCCTAACACAAGCATCTTGGCACTATCAGTACAAATATAGGTAGAAGGATTCTGTTTAGAGGCAACACAGATTTTTTTTAAAACTTTGTTTATTTAGGATGTTTTAACAAGTTTGCAAATCCTTGCCATGTAATTATCAGAAACAAAACAATAATTACAACAGTTAGCTTTTCTTTAAAGAGACATTATACAGGAATACAGTCGTCAGATCTTTCTGTTTATTAGAGTGTTACCATATTACAGAGTGAAATCATTACAGCACCTACAATACGTCGCTTCTAGTGATTTTTATTAAGTTGAGTGAAATCTCAATATACACATTTAACTGACCAGGCATGTCTAGTATTCAAAAAGAAAAAAATGGGGAGGTGTGCTGTTTTATTTTGAAGGTGAATGTACTTTGAGCATTGAATAAAAAGTAACTGAATATCTGTCCTCTGTCCGTTTTGATGGGTACTTAATTGGTGTGTTAATTTTTCCAAAATCACAATCTCACATATTTTTTGAACCATTTCCCTGATTGGACTATTTTTTGCCATTGAGTGGCTACCAATAACTGAGCAGCTACCAGCAGATGAGAGATTAATTCTTCGTTTCCCTGTGTGACCATTTCCTCTAGGAAGCCCTGTGAGGATTACCAAGGGATTATTTGGTAGTAAATATCCAACAATTTGTAATATTTGGTTACAGATTGCATCCCAGTACTCTTTAGTGATTGGGCCTTTCCATAATTTATAGATAAAATCTCTCCTTCACCACAGTTTCTCCAAAATGTATCCTAATTCTCTCTCTCTCCCCATCTGTGTGTATATATATATATATTAACCTGAGTGTGAGGGACCATTGAAACATTATTGTAAAGAAATGTTCTTGTATTGTGCTTCAGACTGAGGATGCTGGTCCTTTTCCTGCTCAAACCCCTTTCTTGTGGGTTAATTTGTCTATGCACATCCTTTTCCCAGCACATCCTATGTGGACACTTTTTTGTTAGGATAGCTGTCTGCAAAGATGGGTGTAAATTTGTTATAACTCTTTTTTTCCCTAACGGATGCCATACTTCTATTTAAAGTTAGATTTCTATATTTTTCTGTATTTCTTTCTCTGTTTTTCTAAAAAGCAGAGAAGCATAATACCTGACCTGAAAGAACTGGTACAGGGGAGAGTTGGACAGTTAAAGCTACTTTTGATCTATAAATAAGTTAGAAAAGTTTCTTTACTGAACAGCTGGCCAATCATGTGTACTCCATGGCTTTCCCATTCTTTGATACTCTGATTTGCAATTTGGGTTAAGATTGGGATTATTTGCAATGGGTGTCATAGGTCAGTGCTTCTCAAAGTGGTGGTCCGCGGACTGGTGCCAGTCCATGAGTCATCGGCTGCCGGTCCACGGCAAGTTTCCTCATAAGAGCATCAAATAGGATAATAATATGACACTGGTCCCTGGCACATTGGAAAAAAAAATTGCCGGTCCCCCACATCTGATAGCTTGAGAAGCACTGTCATAGGGGACAGTGTGTAAATTTCTGTAGGGTGTGGGGAGGGTTTATGAATCCATGGTAGCCTAGTGATATTTACACTGCGTCAATTTTCTTGTTTGTTAAAGACCCAGTGTTTTGGCTGGGTTAAAGCACCCCCCCCCCACTACTGCCTTGAACTTGCTCTCTTCATAGTACCATAGAATATTTGGAATAGCTAATCCACTCTGTTCAGTGGGAGTGTACAAAATATTGTCACTCACTCATGGTCTTCTATTATTCCATATAAATTTTAACAACATCTGTATTCCTCCTTGGGTTTTATCTGTGGTAATCACAGAAAGATTTTGAAACAGGAAAGAAATCCTTGGCAGAATGTTCATTTTGACTGTGGCTCTTCTTCCTCACCAAGAAATTGAATATTCCCCCTGCTCCCCCAGCATTACAGATATATTTTCATTTGCCAAAGTAGTGGTTTGATATTTAAATCACAGAGCTCTTCCAGGTTGGTTAAGATTAGAATTTCCAGGTATTTTATAGAATTTGTTGCCCATTTGAATCCAAATGATTTTGAAGGAGTGACTTTTCAAGAGTCTGGCAAATTTATAGCTAGCATTTCAAGATTTGGATAATGTGATTTAAATCCAGATGTTTTCCCAAAGTCCTGGATTTCTTTAACAACTAGTATTAGGGAAATACCTGGTTTAGATAAAAATAGTATAATTTTACTTTCTCCTTCAAGTGAATGTGAACATATACCTTTCACTGCAGGTGTATGGGCACCCAGTGCACTTAGATCTTGGGATTTTTGCCAACATTACCACTAAGTGGTGCATGTGCCCCTACTCTCCTCATGTTCTCAGGTGAGAGCATAAAAGGGATGTGTCTGCTGTCTTTCCCCTTACTTCCTTCTTACCACTCATGGGAAGAGTTGGAGCTCCCTGAAGTTTTTGCTGTTGTAAACAAACTTTTTTGCAAGTAGTTTAGTAAATTAATATTTAGTATAGTATTCTTGTTGATAGTTGTTATAGTATCTGGAGAATTCATTGTTTAAAACCTGGGGATTTCTTCATAATGTGCTACATGCAGTGTTGTTATCCCTGTGTGACATCTCCCAGGATACAAGCTGGACTTTTGAACAGTAGTGTCCCCTTAATTCTCCAGACCAGGGCATCTCCTACACTGTTTTGCCAGTAATAAGCACAACCATCAGCATGTAATGGGCACACCCATCAGCATGTAATGGGAACACCCAAAACTACATGAATGATCTCACAACCAGCCACTCATGAACAGATACACAGCAACCCCCGCATATCCCTCAGTACTAACCTTGCATCTCTGAAATGTGAGTCTTACATTGCTCAAGACCCCCTAGGACAGTGCAGGCTCATAAGTTTGTTATTTCATCAAAGATAATGAATATGCATTATTCCCTTGTTAACCTGAGTATATTCCCCAACCCCTACAACCAAAACCACACTGGTTTAGGTAAAATATTAAAATAAGTGTATTATAGAAAGATAGATTTTAAGTGATTATAAGTGGTATGGGCATAGAAGATCAGAACTGGTTACAAAAAGAAATAAAAGATAAAAAACACAAGCTGTTTCCTGAACCTAACCAAGGCTAAATTTGAAGCTAGCAGCTTTTCTCACCCCTCTGGATGTTGCAGGCTTTTCACAGTTCTTACTACACAGGTTGGGACCAGTTTTTCCCAGTTCCAAGTCTTTCAAGCAATCTTGTTTCAGTAGAGATGGAGGAAGAGAGAGGTGGCCAGGGGTCTTTGTTCCCCCTTTTTATATCATGAACCTTTTTATTGGAAAAGTCCTTGCTGTGTCATGGGGTCAGACATCCCCATTGCCTACCTGCTCTGCACTCAGTCCTTCATATGAATTGCAAACTCTTGCATGCATCTTCTGTATACATGCAGCTTAAGGTGTTTCCAGGGATGACATGCCAGTCCTTTGTTTATAGTTCTTTGATATTTCTAAAGAGCTAGTCTGTGGGCATCCCCCAAACTCACAACATGTTTCAGCAACAAACACAGAGCAAAATCTCATAACTCCATATACAATGATGATACACATATGTTAACAGGACAGTAATACTCAAATGACTATGACTTTTCCAATTATACCTCACAAGGCATACTTTGTACAAGATTTATCATAATTTTATAAAAGTGGTGACCGTAACAGTTTGGACTGTCACACCCTGTCATGGATGGGAAGCTAGTTATTTAATATGTCTAGGTGAGGAACATGTGAGGGAGAAATGTTTTATTTGTACCTCCTTCCCCACCAGAACTAAGAAACAGAGAGGCAGTTGCCTGAAGATTCACCTTATGAAGGAGGCAATATGAAGGAGCAAAGCTCGTCCTGAGATACAGGGGACTCTAATTCAGCTCCAAGTGCCCCTCCAGCTGCGTCTCACTCAAGTTGGGTGAAATACATCATATCTCATCTTTCCACTTGGATTGAAAGCATCCTAAGCACTCTGAGTCTGGCAGGGATTCAAAAACTAATTTTTTGTCAAGAAAATCTTTGACCAAATCCTCTGGTACCAGTTTGAAGCCTTCCAAACCTCTACACTTGCCATTTTGTCTGAGGTGATGCTGTCGACTGCAGCTTCATCAAAGCCATTGAAACTGGTGTCATTACCAGTGCTGAGTATTACCGCTGCTCAGCTGATTTGGCCTGTGTTGGTATAGATACATATGCCAGAGCTGCCCTCCACTCCTCAGGCTTCATTATCAATGGGAGATCTTTGTTTTTCATTACCTGACTCTTCCTTGATAAAGCTGACTCCTTTGCTAGCTCTTGTGACATCACCATCACCATCAACATCACCAGCCTTGTAGATGTCCTCAGTGACCATGCTGGCTCTACCAGTGCCTCCAGCTCTGTCGATGCTTATCACAACATCGATGCTTGGTGCAGTGCCAATGCACACTCTACTGCTATTATGACCGATGCACTCTCAGGGGCCTGTATCATCAGTGCGCTTGACACCCTCAATGTTGGTTCCCCCAACCTGTTTGGTGCCATCACTACAATCTCCTTCACCAGTGCACTTAACTTGGTCAGATCGTCAACTTCCCCAACCACCAAGAACCCTGTCTGGAACTGCTCCTGTCTACTTCAAGGATGTTTTTTTCTTCTGCAGACTCTGTCAGAGAACAAAGCAAGATCTTTTACCCAGTACAGGGCTTTCAGATACCAGACCTGGGAATGTCCACTGGGTCCCTTATGGAGAAGCCTCAGCTTCAGGTCCCCTACCATGGATGGCTTATTCTGTGCCATTTGCTCCATGGCCTTATTGGTCATGGGCTGCCCCAAGAGACTGTAGGCATCAATCTCACATCATGTCCAAAAGGAAATTTCCTCCTTCTGAAATGCAGGATCCTTCTGTCCAGCACACAGCTTCATCTGCAGTGCTAGAACTTATGGAGGAGGGGAAGTTGTTGGAGGAATCATTGTCACCAGATGAGGCAGGACTTTACATCTTTTCAAGAATTTATGAGAAGGGTGGCTGCTTCCGTAGAGGTCCAGGCAGAGATTATTCAAGAAAACCTGCATGCTGTCCTGGATGTTTTGCAGACTTCCATCCCAAAAAGGGTTGCCCTTCTTATTAATGATGCACTAGACCCAGGAAAAACCACGTAGGAGACATGGCCTCCATACCTCCTGCAACAAAATGGGTGGATAGGTGCTAATAAGCCCCTTACCAAGACTTTGGTTACTTCTTTAGCTACCCAGTTCCTGGTTTGTTGTTGATTAGAGCTGCTTCCCTATCTCCCTAGTCTTTGTTTTATCAGATCTGTTCCAGTAAGGTATCGGTGTGTTGGTGAAGTCTTCTCCAAGTACAATTTCCCCTCCCACAAGGTGTTGCAGTGTTTTAAAGAAGTCCTTAAAAGATTTTTGGTTTTGGTTGGGAGCATACACTGAGCTCACTATTATTAATAACCCAGCAATTGAGCTCTTCAACAATATAAATCAACCCTCTTTATTCTTAAATTGATCTTTAGTTTGAAAAGGTATGTGTTTAGCAAATATTATGCCCACTCCTCTTTTCTTTTTTTAAGCTGAAGCAAAAAGTCTATTGAAGCCAATAACCTTTCATGCCCATAATTGGCCACTCCTAAAAATGAGTTTCTTAAAGAAGAATAATCTGAGAATTTTTCTTTCAGTTCTACAAGGGCTCTTTATCTTTTAATGACATTATTTAGCCCTTTGACATTCAAAGATGTAATTTTTAAAAGGAAGAACCATTGAGCGCAACTATTTAGTTTACTGAAAAACTTGAAGTTATTGTGATTCTTCAGCTGTTTGATGGCATGGTTTTTGTTCATAAAGTTCCATATCTATTTCTTGTATTAATCCCCTCTCCTCTCCTGCATTACCCTTACTCTAATTTCATAAATAAAATACCAACATAACATGTAAAACAGCCCCCAGAGAACTGTACTTTTCTGAACCCTAAACCCTTGTACTACTCTGTCATGAACACTTGAACTGCTTCTCTTGCAATCCAATGGAGGTAAAATCTCCATCTAAAGTACCTTGACCCTCACCCTTATGCATAGATTACTATCTGATCATTTGTGTTATGATGAGGATTTACGCAGAACCCCTGTCGGGTCGTCCCCATCCCCTCTCTATTTCGTCGAATCTCCTCCATCCTTGGTATTCCCCCCCTTTATTGTCCTTTATTTCCTCCACATATTAAAATACAGAAGAACGCTTTACTGATCACCTTGATTAAAGCAACTTTCATACTATTTGCTTTAAAACATTAACATAGTTACTGTTTATTTGTTCAACTTATTCATAAATGATCTGGAGAAAGGGGTAAAAAGTGAGGTGGCAAAGTTTGCAGATGATACTAAACTGCTCAAGATAGTTAAGACCAAAGCAGACCGTGAAGATCTTCAAAAAGATCTCACAATACTAAGTGACTGGGCAACAAAATGGCAAATGAAATTTAATGTGGATAAATGTAAAGTAATGCACACTGGAAAAAATAACCCCAACTATACATACAATATGATGGGGGCTAATTTAGCTACAATGAATCAGGAAAAAGATCTTGGCGTCATCATGGATAGTTCTCTGAAGATGTCCACACAATGTGCAGAGGCAGTCAAAAAAGCAAACAGGATGTTAGGTATAATTAAAAAGGGAATAGAGAATAAGATGGAGAATATATTATTGCCCTTATATAAATCCATGGTACGCCCACATCTTGAATACTGCATACAGATGTGGTCTCCTCATCTCAGAAAAGATATACAGGCATTAGAAAAAGCTCAGAGACGGGCAACTAAAATGATTAGGGGTTTGGAACGGGTCCTATATGAGGAGAGATTAAAGAGGTTAGGACTTTTCAGCTTGGAAAAGAGGAGACTAAGGGGGGATATGATAGAGGTCTATAAAATCATGTGTGATGTGCAGAAAGTAGATAAGGAAAAGTTATTTACTTATTCCTATAACACAAGAACTAGGGGCCACCAAATGAAATTAATAGGCAGCAGGTTTAAAACAAATAAAAGGAAGTTCTTCTTCACACAGCGCACAGTCAACTTGTGGAACTCCTTGCCTGAGGAGGTTGTGAAGTTCCATATCTATACACTATACATATAACAGTGTTTAAAAGAGAATTGGATAAATTCATGGAAGTTAAGTCCATTAATGGCTGTTAGCCAGGATGGGTAACGAATGGTGTCCCTGGTCTCTGTTTGTCAGAGGGTGGAGATGGATGGCAGGAGAGAGATCACTTGATCATTACCTGTTAGGTTCACTCCCTCTGGGGCACCTGGCATTAGCCACTGTCAGCAGACAGGATACTGGGCTAGATGGACCTTTGGTCTGACCCAATACGGCCGTTCTTATGTTCATTCCAGATGTCTCCCAAGAAGTCCCTTCTTGTTAGTCTTTGGTTCATCCTCAGGTGTCCAAGCTCTCTTGTTCAGCTTCACTTCTGCCATTGCCAGTATGGTCTCTAGAATGTTTTGTCTTTTCTTTCCCCATCCGTTCTCTTGGGTTTCAGTGTTTACCAAGAGTTTTTCAGAAGCTTATCTGTAGTTACTGCTTCTGGAGAGTCTTCTTGTACATCTGAAATTTGGATTTTTATCCTAAGCAACTGGAGTGTATTTTTCCTTGTTTAAAGTCTCTTACTGTATGATGCTAATTTTGGAAGCTGAATAAGAGTTTAAATGGGAATCCCCGTCTGTAGCAGAATTTTGCCCTCTTGAGTGTTTCTGTCATTTCCCCCAGCTCTCTCCTCTTTTTTTAAAGTTAGGGCAGAAAGATCATGGAAAAATTGCAGCTTGTGGCTTTAGAGTATGAGCTCTGAATGCTGTCTGGCTTTTTTTAAATTCTTTTCTGCTGATCATCATGAAATTTCAAAATTAGGTCTCTAGGTTTATCACTATGAACATAGGGCATGGGTCACTTGCTGGTTTGAACTAGAGTAAATTGTGGATTCTCTGTAACTTCAAATATTTAAATGAAGATTTGAGGACTTCAGTAACTCAGCCAGAGGATAAGGGCCTATTGCAGGAGTGGATGGGTGAGGCTCTGTAGCTTGCGATGTGCCAGAGGTAAGACTGAATTATCATGATGGTCACTCTTGGCCCCGAAGTGTATGAATCTATGAGGCCCAGGCAAGGGGAGCAGTGCTGTATGTGCTGTCTCCACTTTTACCTCTTCCAGACAGCTCAGATGTAACAACTCCACAATTAAAGTGTTTTACATACCAGATTGGGCTTCTTCCTTCAGAGTTTTCAGTCAGCCCTTTATTTCTGATGTTCCTCCTTCTCTATCTGTTTTCTATATCAACCAATTTAAGCTGCATCTCTCTCTCTCTCTCTGTGTTCCATCAGTGTCTGTGGCCTTGGCTACACTTGGAGGTCTGCAGCGCTGGGAGTTACAGCTGTCTTCGTACAGCTGTGTAGGGAAAGCACTGCAGTGTGGCCACACTGACAGCTACCAGCGCTGCAGTGTGGCCACATTTGCAGCATTTGCAGCGCTGTTGGGAGTGGTGCATTATGGGCAGCTTTTCCACAGAGCACCTCGTCCCATTTTGGTGCCGTGGGTTGTGGGAAGGGGACAGAAGGGTATGGGTCATTCTGCTTCCTGTCCCAACGCCCTGCGATGCATCGCTTTACATCCCAGCAGTCCCTGTTTTTCCGTCCATGTTTGGTGCCATTGTGACTCTCCCAACGGTTTCTGGGCAGCGCGATTTCTGTGGGAAATGGAGCCCGAACTGCTGAGGAGTATGCTGATGAGTCTCACCAGCACATCACGTTTGGCAGTTGAGCTATTCCTTAAGCTCCAAAGTGATGAGGAGTCCGACGATGATTGCGAGTCGCCTGACGTGTATGACACGACATTGCTTGTGGCTTTCACGGAAATGCTCAGCACTGTGGAACGCCGCTTTTGGGCTCAGGAAACAAGCACTGAGTGGTGGGATCACATCGTCATGGAAGTCTGGGATGATGAGCAGTGGCTGCAGAACTTTCGGATGAGAAAAGCCACTTTCATGGTACTGTGTGAAGAGCTCACCCCCACCCTGCGGCGCAAGGACACGAGATTGAGAGCTGCCCTGCCGGTGGAGAAGCAGGTGGCTATTGCAATCTGGAAGCTGGCAACTCCAGACAGCTACCGATCGGTCGGGAACCAGTTTGGAGTGGGAAAGTCGACCGTTGGAGTTGTTTTGATGCAAGTTTGAAGGGCCATTAATCGCATCCTGCTAAGAAGAACCATTACTCTGGGGAACACGTAGGACATTGTGGATGGCTTTGCACAAATGGATTTCCCTAACTGTGGAGGGGCGATAGATGGGACGCATATTCCTATTCTGGCACCACCCCACCTAGCATCCGAGTACATTAATCGGAAGGGGTATTTCTCTATGATTCTCCAGGCGCTTGTGGATCACCGTGGGCATTTCATTGACATTAACACAGGCTGGCCTGGAAAGGTGCATGATGCACACATCTTTCGGAACACTGGCCTGTTCAGGAAGCTGCAGGCAGGGACTTTTTTCCCAGATTGGAAGATCACAGTAGGGGACGTTGAAATGCCCATTGTAATCCTTGGAGACCCCGCTTACCCGTTAATGCCTTGGCTCATGAAACCGTATACAGGGAAGCTTGACAGGATCAAGGATCGATTCAACTACAGGCTGAGCCGGTGCCGAATGACTGTGGAGTGTGCTTTTGGCCGTTTAAAAGGGCGCTGGTGATCTCTGTATGGGAAGCTAGACTTGCGGGAAAGCAGCATCCCTGCGGTTATATCCGTGTGCTGTACCCTCCATAATATTTGTGAAGGGAAGGGTGAAAGATTCAGTCAGGCATGGACCTCTGAGGTTCAACGCCTGGAGGCTGAATTTGCACAGCCAGAGAGCAGGGCTACTAGAGAGGCCCAGTACAGGGCTTCAAGGATCAGGGATGCCTTGAGGGAGGAATTTGAGGCTGAAAACCAACAGTAATGTTTGGTGCCTTGCACAGGAGTGAAGTGCAGTGGTTACAATGTTAGTAAGAATCTGTTTTTCCTAAGCTGATTTGCAGTGCCTGTTTCTTTCCTGGGCTAAGGTATCTTTGACTTTCTGCAATAATAAAGACTGTTTTCAAAGCCAAGAATTAATTTATTGAAAAGAAAATAACTTTCTTGACAGACACACAACATTTTTGGGAACCTAAAAGGGCAGGGGGGTGTGGTGGGGAACTGTACAGTCATAGGTTTGAATATGTCCTGTCTGGAGTGCTGTGCAATGACTGCTGCACTTCAGGATGCCTATACTGCATGGTGATGGGGGTTGAGTGCAGAGGGTAAGGGTCGTAGTTCTCAGGGCTGGTTGGTGAACGTACAGGTGTTGGAGGCAGCTGGTGGAGGTAAGAACCTGGATGCTGGGGAAGGGGGTTTGGAGCTGCCATTGGGGCACAAGGGAAAAGCTTTGGGACGGGCGGGGGCGGCGCGGTAGTGCTCTGCCTGCATGGCTACAAGCACCTGGATAGAGTCTGCTTGGCGCACCAGGATGCTTATCAGCTGCTTTGTGCTTTTCTTCCTGGCCGCTGCGTTTCTCTGGCAGATCCTGCTTTCCCTTTCCCTCCAGTCCTGCAGTTTTTTATTCTCTCTGGCAGAGTGACCAAAACTGTTTGTTTGCAGCAGGTCATCTTTGCTTTCTCGTGGCTTCTTCCGCAAGTTTTGGAGTCTTTGAGCTGCTGTTAACATGGGCAGCTGAGAACTCAAGGTCGCTTGTGGAAAGGAAAAAAAGGCAACAGTTAACAGAGGCAGCATTGTTTATATCTCAGACAGTTATTCCCACACAGTGAAGGAGTTTACAGTCTTCACTTTAGCATAATTTTCCCATACCAAAGAGAGCGCACATAACCCACAGGAGCCCCGAAATGGTGAATAAGTGGGACTGATTGCTTCAGGGCTGTGCTGGGGTTTCTCTGCATTGGGGAAAGCAAACAGCTGCAGGGGGCACCTACACTGAACACTCTCGCAACATTTTCCACAGGAGTTAATCCTGGAAGATATCTGGCTGCTGAGGGTCACCTGGGAAGAGCGGGAGGGTCTTCTACAGCAATGCGGATTCTGCCCTGGCCCCTATGCAGCTTGCCTGTGTGCAGCAATGGTCCCCCCACCCCTCGTGGCACAGTGGCGTGGATGTGTTAGCCTAACTGGGACAAGGACCACAGTGGATCTCCCTATAAACTTGCGCAAGCGCATTGCCCACGCTCTGGCTGAAACTTCTGAAGAGATTACCGAGGCCGATTACCTCGATGTGATAGACCACATCAATGGGCTATTCCACATCTAGGCATGCATGCATGCATGCAGCCCTAACCCTCCCTCCTCTCCCGAAACATTTCCATCCTGAAAATAAAAGCTGCTTACTGGGAACCCACTCTTCTGCTTGTCTTTCACCAAGTACTGGCTGCTGCAACTGGCTACCTTCCTCCTGGCTTGAGAAGAGCTCCTGGCTGCATGCCTTCTGGGACTCCGGGGTGTCTTCCCCTACCCCAGTACCCTCACTCTCGGTTTCCTCCTCCCGCTCCCCCTCCTCCTCCTCTACCTCCACCTCCCCCCCTTCGCTCTGAAATGTCCATCGTGGTCCTCGGATTGGTGATGGGGTCACCCCCAAGTATTGCGTCCAGCTCTTTGTAAAAACGGCAGGTCGTGGGGGCAGCACCAGAGCGGTGGTTTCCCTCACGGGCTTTGCAATAGGCACTCTGCAGCTCCTTCACTTTAATCCTGCACTGCACTGAGTCCCGGTCATGGCCTCTTTCCAGCATGGCCCTTGATATCTGCCCATAGGTATTGTAATTCCTACGGCTGGAGCACAGCTGTGACTGCACACCTCCTCCCCCCAAACACTGATGAGGTCCAGCAACTCGCCATTGCTCCATGCTTGGCCTCGTTTGGTGCGTGGAGGCATGGTCACCTGGAAAGATTCACTGATTGCACTCCACACCTGGCTGAGCAAACAGAAAGGGGTTTTTTAAAATTCCCGGGGCATTTAAAGGGCAGGTCACCTGAGGCCAGGGCAGTAGAGTTTGAACTGATGAGCAGAGTGGCTGAACAGGCATTCTGAGATACCTCCGAATACCTCTGGAGGCCAATAACAGCGCTTTTGGTGGCCACACTGGCAGTCATTATTCCCCAGGCAGAGGTGGAGTACATGCAGCGCTGTAGCCAGGGAGATACAGCGCTGTATGTGCCTTGCAAGTGTGGACGGTGAGTAAGTTGCAGCGCTGTAAAGCCACCACCAGCGCTGCAACTCTCCAGTGTAGCCAAGGCCTGTGGCTCTGCAGCTCTGTTTCTCTCTCACTTGCTTCTCTGAGGCTAGTCTCTAGCACAGTGACTTGCTCTTCCAAGTCTGCAACTTCCTTCTTTACTGCAAGAAGTTTGGTCATCAGATCATCTCTCATGGCCTTAAACTCAGAGATCATCTCCAGAACGTCTGTTTTGGTTGCCATTTGTGTTCTGTCAGCCCTGGCATATATGTCTGATTTGGCTGCAAAATCTTCATGTGGCGTCTGAGAGGTCTCTCCATGCTGTGAGCCAGAAACACTTCTTTCAGTGAGGTATCTTTTTAATTTTTTTGAGTTACTTGACAAATCCATCCTTGAAACTCTGTGCTTTTCTTTTGTGGAATTTAGTAGGTTTTGGGGGTCAGTGGAAGTAGATTCTTTTGCTATCCCCTCAAAACTCAGGCTTCAGGGAACCATGTAATTCTGGCTCTCTGCTGATCTTCTCAGCATAAATATTTTTAATATAATCTTTCTATTGTTTTCATTAAAAAACACCTGAAACAAATCAAGGGGGGAGAATTAAGGGTGTGTGTGGAAAATCTGTTCACATTTATTTATCACTGTGTCTTAGTAATGGTCGCAATTCATTATCTACGAAGGGTATACAGAAATATTTAAGATGCAAGAAGGGAAAGTTAATTGCTGTGAAATCATTAACACAAGATCCAGTATTATATGTACACATCTGAAAGAAAATTGTGCACCCAGTCTATGGCAGATCTGGATGGTTCCCATTTATATAGTTAGATGCCAATAGCCAAAAGAGCCTAAGTGTCTTAGACTTAGGAGCCCAAGTCATTTTGGCACTTTTGAAAATATTGCCCTGGGTTCATGGTGTGTTCATAGTATGCCTCAGGGCATAATAACTGAGTTTTATTTTCCTAGTTATTATGAAATAAAGCAAAGAAACTTCTGTAAGAGCTTTCAGTGTTAGAGTCCTAGTGACTATCCAAAGACCTCACCGAATAGAAAACATAATGGTTTTACTTATTTTAGCTGAGAATCCTGGCAAGTAGGGCTCCCCACCAGCCAACTGTTGAAATCGGTTCACAGCCTGAGTGATACTGCCTTCTTTAAGAACTATTATTTTCTCTCTCTGTATAATCACTTTAATTTGCTTCTCTCCTTAGCTGACCATGTTTTGATATGGAAAATGGGAACACCTTTCTTCTAGGGGCACATACTGTCATTGGTGCAGGGTGTGGAAAAAGCAGGTCAGATTGAGAATGAGGCTTGCTAATGGGAGGAGGGAAGGTTTGGAAGTTGGAGTACTTGTCAGTGCTGGCGGCAAGGGAAAGGGGATTTGGAAGTGCTTGACATTGCAGGAGGATTTGCAGACATGCCATCTCTCACAAATTTATGGTGAGAGATGTGATTTCTAAGTAAAAGTAAGACTCACTCATGATCTCACAGTAGGATTCTCAAATCTCAGGATTTTGTGAAACTGGGCTCTGGCTGTCAGTCCTAGACGACAGGGCTCTGGCTGTCAGCCTGGGACATGGGAGAAGGGACCCCACTGCAGCCCCTCCAGGCCTGAGCAGGGTGAAGAACCCTAAGAGGAGCAGAGGTGAGGCTGGGAGAGCTGAACTATGGCCTGGAGGCTGCAGGGGGGCTGAAGTGAGTATGGTGGGAGCTGATGGGGTAGGGGGCTATATTGATGGTGGGTTCTAAGCAGATGGAGTGAGTGCTGAGAGGGTGAGCTGTGGGTAGTGGGGTTTGATGTGGTGGTGGGGTGAACTGAGGGGAGCTGAACTGAGGAAGATTGGGTGGAGAACATAACTGATGGGGGACAGGAGGACAGGATTAATTGCTGGGTAGGAAATAGGCAGATGTGGCAGTGAGGGCACCTGCAGCAGAGGCCAAAATCATATTATCTAGTACTTGGGGGAGAGCGATCAGCACTGATTGTCACATGCACACACCATGAGGATAGGCAGAGGGAGTTCAAAAATCAAGAGACTGACCTAAAAACACAGTATAATGTTATTTTTAAAGTCATGATTTTTCAGGCCAATCTCATGATTTTGGGGGGGTCAGACTCATGATTTTCGCTTTCTTGAAGTTGGCGATACTGGATTTGGCAGATGGAAAACTGAGGTCAAGTTTAGAGTTCTTATCACTATGACAGTGCCTGCTTGTGACCTTTCCTCCTGCTCCCTGATTACCCAGTGGTATTCTAGCTCCGTCCTCCTCACCCCTGGGCTTCTATGCCACCTCCAGAGATTTCTCTCCCCTCCTTTTTTCTCCTAACATTTTCCCAGAGTTGGTTTCCTTTGATTTATATTCATTTTATTATTGTACAGTTCTCTGACTGCCTGGGTGGCAGGGAGGGAAGTGGATATGCTTTAAATCTAAAACTTCTATTACCATATCATCTTAAATATTAAATTGGCCTAGTTGTGTCTTGGCTTGGCCCTTCTCAGTTAAATCATGGGTGTTCTGTAGGTAGTTCAGACTCTGAAGTGTGCCAGATTGTCTGGCACCAAGATTCTGAGGTTCTCAAATTCCACTGCATGGCAGAGTGTAGAAAAATGTAACAGAGGGTTGGGTGTGATGCTTCTTACTGTGAATGTGTGACAAGAAAAGGAGAAAGCTGTAGCCCCTGCTTGTCTGACAAGAAGAGCAATGACTGAGATGGAACTGTATGCAGACTGTCCTCACTTGTCCAATTCCATTGTCACAATAATATCATAAAAATGTAGGACTGGAAGACTCATCTAGTCCAGTTCCCTGCACTGAGGCAGAACTAAGTATTATCTAGACCAGGGAGGGGCAAACTTTTTGGCCTGAGGGCCGCATCGGGTTTTGTAAATTGTATGGAGGGCCGGTTGGGGGGAGGAGGTCGGGGCCTGGCCCCCACCTCCTATCTGCCCCCCCAGACTCCTGCCCCATCCAACCCCCCCATTCCCTGATGGCCCCTCTGGGACCCCTGCCCCATCCAACCACCCCTTCTCCCTGCCCCTGACTGCCCCCTGCTGCCCCATCCAACCCCCCCTCTTTCCTGACTGCTCCCTGAGACCCCTGCCCCCATTCAACCCCCTGATTCCTCCCTGACCACCATCCACACCCCCACCCCCTGACCACCACCCCAAACTCCCCTGCCCTTTATCCAACGCCCCACCCTCCCTGCTCTCTGCCACCTTACCGCGCTGCCTGGAGCACTGGTGGCTGGTGGCGCTACAGCCATGCCAACCGGCTGGAGCTGGGCCACACTGTCACCACCACCACGCAGCACAAAGCACCGGGTCAACGTAGGTTCTGCAGCCGCGCTGCCCCAGGAGCTCACAGCCCCGCTGCCCAGAGCATTGCGCCGGCGACGGAGCGAGCTGAGGCTGCGGGGGAGGGGGACAGCAGAGGAGGGGCCAGAGGTGAGCCTCCCGGGCCAGGAGCTCAGAGGCAGGGCAGGATGGTCCAGCAGGCCGGATGTGGCCCATGGGCTGTAGTTTGCCCACTGCTGATCTAGACCATCCCTGTCAGATATTTGTCTAACCTGCTTTTAAAAACCTCTAATGACAGGGATTCCATAATTTAGGTAATTTGTTCCAGCGCTTAACTACACTTAGAGGTAGGAAGTTTTTCTTAAGGTCTAACATAAATTTCTTACAATGGGACACATGCATCCATATATTACATGCGCATTTCAGATTTCCAGTCAAACCTTTGTCCCTTGCTAATTCTTTTCGTATTTTTTCCCTTTACTAGTGTCTGATAGTCCTCATACCACAATACCACATTTGTAGCGAATCTGCCAGGACAGGAGAGTGAGATTGAAGCTTCTGAGACACAGACCTATGTTGGGGGAAAGGAGCAATAAGGAGTCCAACCCTAATTCTGAGGACAGATAGGTGAGAATAGGTGGGAAAACTACTGTAAAACTTCATAGCTGCCTTCGTGGTAAAACTAGGCTGGTCAAAACACTGAAGAATATAGTGTCTGTAGGGTATAATCCATCAACCTCAATGAGTGCAGGATTAGGTGTTTAATAGGCCTCCATCTTTAACATCTGTTTCTTTGATCATGGCAAAGATCTGAGTTAGTGTGTAAGACCCTTCCCCCACACAGAAAAGAGTTAAAATCTACAATGTCCATGCCATGAATTTTATGTCTCGTGGGAAGTGAATGAATTGAGTTTTATTTAAGTATTTGGTTCTACAGAATCTATTTTAAATCAGTGTCCTAGGTGTAATTTCAGAGTGTTACAATAGAACAAAGATAATCCCACTTATAAAGGGGATATATATATCTGTTTGGGCTCTAACCCAGCTATCCTGCAAAGACTGGAGTTCAGTTAGTATTCTGAATATTGGAGAGGCAGTGGGAAAAGAGGGGGAATATATGGAATGTCCCTACAAGTGAATGGTTGTTCTGCCATAAAGAATCTCAGTCAAATCAAGAAAGGAAACTGAAACAAGAAGTGTTTTCTTTAGAGCATATAATAAATATAGTCTTAAAGTTTCCCCCCCTTTCCAGGGTCAGAGAAACAGTGGAATTCACTGATTCCTTTTGTCTCAGGATTGAGCAAAACTCCTTGATTCCCTCTTTCTTCAAGGTCAAAGCAAACAAATAAAAACACTCTAAACTCTTTCCCACATCTGCATTCCTCCTTTATTCAGGACAGAAACAAAATTCCCAAGTTTCCCTCTTTGGAGGGTGGTGGGGGGGGAGAGTTAAACAAACAAACTCACAGCTATTTGGCTTTCCAGCTACGGACTGCTTCTTTCTCCCTGTACATGTTAAGTGAACACACAGTTGACCATAGTTTTTATATAAATAATTAATAATAGACACTTTGAATTAGCAAATACCTGTCCAAGTGCTTTAGGTTTAGCCTGGACAGTCCCAAATGTGTGAACATAGAGGATAGATGCCACTGAGAACAAAGAGGTGGGGGAGTGAAGCAGAAAAGGAGCTGGAAATTTGATTTTTGTGGACATCAGCCTCACGTGTCATGCATAGTGGACTGGCAAAGTTCCCATTCCCATACAAACTCTGAATGAGAAATACGTAAAAATCCAGAACCTCATCCCACAATACACATACTTCCATCCTTGCTTCATCCCATCACCGCCTCTTTATCTGTTTTAGTGTCCCATTTATCCTGATGGCAAAGAAAGGCTAATGATCTAATATACATCAGTATGAGATTAGAATCTGAAGTAATGAAATTGATGTAAAGAGTTATTCTTTTTACACCAATGTGAGAATAGTCATGCCCTATAATTGTAAGCAAAACTGACCTCTGCCTCTTTTTTTTCAGAGAGCTGGAACACCAAGTGCGGGAAGGAACCAGACACAGACAGCTTGTTTGCTCAAGAAGGCGCGCCGTCAGCCGGCGTGGCAGCCCTTTTATTCTTTCTAGTTACATTGTCAGCATGAATCAGCATAAATCACAGCCTTGTTTACTTGTTTCTTACTGGCGGAGGATCCTCCTTATCTCCCTGCTTCTCACCCGCTGCTAGCAAGCGTGACGTGCTATGTTTTTCATTCTACTCAGGCATGTTAAGATCGGGGGGGTAACGGGGGGTTGCAGGGATTAACTATCTGGTGGTTTGCCAGCCAGGATCAATCCCTACATCTCCCCCTTTACTTTTTAGAAGGGAAGGGCAGGTTTTTTTCCTGCCCAAGGGCACCCTTGGGTGCACAATGAAATTAAGGAGGGAATACACTGAACGCCACAGCAGGTGAGTATGAGGAATAAAAGGCAAAGTCCTCCATAGGTTATTACCTGATGTAACCAACCCCATCCTGGTAGCCAGCTAGATAGCCAGTCCCACCAGGAGGAGAATGGGTCATTGTGAATTCGAATTTGAGCAGTAAGATTTTTGATTAAAGCTATTTGATTATTAATAGCATGGGAGTGATCAGAAATATTAAAACAACACATATCATTAATTTTTTCACAACCATAGTGATGTAGCAAAAGAAGATAATCAATGGCAGCTCTATTTTGCAAAATTCCATGACGCAGCTCTGTTTGCTCCTCATTAAGCAATGCCACTGCAATAGACGTGGCATTAAGAGCTTTAACCGCTGAGCAAGCTAACCAATTAAGATTTTTACTATTACTAATTATTAAGCCAGGTATGCCAACCAAGGAGGTGGCCAAGGCATTATACATAACATCACACAAGAATTAGCATTTAGGCAAGCAATAAAAGCAGTTAACAAATTCTCTGGGGTTTTCTCCTTTTCTTGCTGTTCCAGCAGACGCTCAGCTTGGTGTGGGGGGAACTTTGTTTGTACCCACGTCACTGGTGCATTGGGAGTACTGCGGCGCCGTTCTTGAGACAGCGTAACTGTTGTTGTTAATAACTGATTGAAATCAGGAATGGGATTGTTAAGACCCTGGTGCCACGCCATGCTGTGGGCCGCCTGTGGGGTCCTCTTTCCACGGACGGATGTAACGGGCTGGGACCCACACAGGCCCCTTAGGTATGTTAACGGCTGCGTACCCCCGCCCCCAGGTAATCAAGGGGACTGGGGCACTCCACGTGGTTCCAGGGAGTTGTCTATACGTTACTTTAGGGGCGGGGAGTTCTTCCTTGCACCTAAAGTGTTTCTGTAAACGGGAGGTATAATGGGCACCATCAAAAACAAGATTTAAATAATTGATTGTATAAAGAACATGTGCTAACCACACCTCCTTGTCGGGCAGCGTGGGCGGGATTCCCCCTTTTGTTTTTTATTGGAGGAGAGCTGTTTTGAGGGTACGGTCCGCACGCTCAACGATAGCTTGGCCCTGTGAATTATAGGGGATGCCAAAGGTGTGCACAACGCCTCAACGGGAGCAGAAGGCAGCAATTTGTAAATACTGTAAGCGCATCAATTATGGGGGTTTGCTGGCAAAGATTACGAAATACAGTGGGAATGTGACAAATGGCATGCAGGCGAGGATCTTTCTGAATATGATAGGACAGGGAGCCCACAAAGCCTGCCAGGGCTAGTTGAAGGGCATCCGGGAAGGCAAGGGCTGATTCGGTCTTTGGGTAGCGCTTCTTTACCCGTGAGAAAAGAAACTTAACACATGTCATTAGTGCCTGGCAGTGTTTTGCAGATCTCATAGCTGCTTGGGCACATTCAAGCCCCACCCCCCTTCCCTTGGTTATCAGCCAAGTCTTAGCTGTGAGCAGTGTCCTTGAATGGAGACAGTGTCTTATCTACAGTCTCCTAGCTACTTTTTTCTTTTCAGTTAACTCATTCTGTTCTTTTTTGTCTTTTCCCTTTTTGGCTTCCTTTAACCTGCAAAGGAAACTTTCACTCTTCACCTATACACCTTTTTCCAACAACGAACACGTAAACATTGCCATTATACAGTACATTAGTCTTATTATTTAATATATGTCACACATACTCTTTTACTAAAATAACCTTATTACAGAACTTTGGAGCAACGAGCTAGAACAAGCACACCCACTTTGAGGAGTTCATTCAATTCAACCTCTAGTCCAATAGCCTTCCACCATCCCCAGCCCTCTGGCTAGAAATTTGAGGTAGCCAGAAAGATCCCATGTACAATATGGGGAGTGGGTTAACTTTTCATGTCTTTGCTTTCAAAGACCGGTGGCATGCAAATTATAACAACAATTTCTTTAATTAACAATTTGGCCAATGAAGCTTCTTTTTCTTACTTAAGCAAATGCATTAGACTTTAGTGTATCACATTCTCCTGATTTATCCAAACACCTTGTATTCCAAAGTTGAATAAAACAAGTATCTGCATTTAACCCTTCTATTTAATTTTAACTAGACTATCCTATAAAAATATTAAACACAACAATTTTGGCCACGAGACAAACACCACAAGACAGGACATAGAACACAAAACATAATTCCTGTTGTGCCAGTAAATGCATGATACGTTGAATGCCGTTCAGCTGGCATCAGTTTTCTCTGATTATCTGAAAGACAAAAAAACAGAGGTCTACCCACCCCTTCTGGGCAGACAATCATCGCTTGAAATATACAAATACCCTTGTTGACTTCAGGCAAAAACAGAGGAATTACCCCATATTTCCATATATTTGTTTCATAAGCAGCCCAGGTTTTCAATTACATAACACTGTATACATTCTTCAGCTAATGTAACTAAATTGTTCATAGCCAAACCAAATAATAGCAATCCAATAATTTCTTTGCCCAAATTTATTTACAAACATTCCGCAGACACCAAGAGCCCTTTTCTTTAGCATTTTTACAAAGTTCAACTGCTGTTTCCTCCAGCAACTACAGAGTTAACTTCTCACTCTCCCTTAAATCACTTGCTCGTCTCCCAACAGACACTTTTATCAACTTAAATCACCATGCCAAGTAAGTCCTGGGTATTTGAAATCCCCACGCTTACACTTACTGACTCCTTCCTTCCACTACACCCTTAAAGTTTTCCAACCCGCTTTCCAATCTCTCTCTCTGTTGCCTGTCTGCCTGGGCCCGATCCTGCTTTTCTTGCTGAACCGTCCCTTCCATGGGCACCAACTTGTTCCACTACCAGTTTAGCTAGGAGGGTGGGCTTCTTAACTAGCCCCCACCCCTCCTGGTCTTTTCCCTTAAACCTTCTTACTCACAAGACTACCCGAGTCCTCCTTCATGAGGCTTGCCACCTGGACAAAAATCCAAACCCCTTTAGAGAGTTTACCTAGAGTCCACCCATCCGTCTGCTGACACTTAAACAGAAAAAAGAAATTACACAGAGCGCAGAGGGAAGTACAGTCTAAGTCAGACTTTCCCACTTCTATACACTGTCCGCTACAGGGGACGGGACAGAAGGATCTCAATTCAACCTCAGGGCTTCCTCGCGCTCATGGCTTCCACCCCAAGGAATTACGAACGAGAGGTTCAGTTCCGCCCACACTCCTAACGCCCAAATGTATACAGAGCAGAAAAACAACATAACCGGTTAAACAGAACAGAACCAAAACCAAATAGCATTTTCTTATCCTATTAAGGCATACTTTTACTCATGCAATTCTCAACATATAGCACCAACAGTACCAAGCAAAGCAAACACAAAATAACAAGGGTAAAACAAATAGATGGTGTAAATTCTGCAGTGCTCCCCCCTTCTTAATTGCTCACCAAACTGTGACAAATTTCTGTTACCAATCTATCCCTCGTGTCAGGTGATCAGGCTGACACTACAGGATCGCTGGGGGAAGATAAAGAAAACACACCATATGACTGAATTTTAAAGCTTCATTAATAAAATAATAAAACAACAATGGAGAGTGTTGGGAACGCTCCCACATCACTCAGGAAAATATTAATGCCCCAAGCCCGAAGCTCCTTTTATACTTACACAGGTACGTCCAGACTGGCCACTTCTGTGTATAATGTTCAGAGGAGGGGGAGAGGTGGAAGGGAGATTATCTTGTATACAGCTTGTCCAGAATTTCCAACATGCTTCTGCTCTTGGGAGGGCTGTTCTTTTACACCCTGGAATCTCCTGCGGCGTCTCTTTCAGAGATTCCAGTCCAGGTCGGCTGCCTGTGGCTTCTTTTAATCTATCTACAAACTGGTGAAAAGGCTCAGAGGACCCTTGTCTAATACTAGTGAAGAACGACAAGGGTTTGCCAGTCATGGGAATACGACGAAACGCCCGCATGACTGAAAGTGCGGTGCGTTTGAAAGATTCTGCCGGGAGCACCAACTGTGCATCCACCTCTGCAAACCGCCCCGACCCATAAATCTGGTCAGGGATGATCTCTGCAGAGGAGCAGGCCAATGCTGCAGCCCGGAACTCACTGTCCCATACACAGTACTGGGCAGGAGATAAAATCATTCGGAACAGGTGTTTCCAATCTGTTGGCAACATAACATAGACTGTACCCAGCCCCTCAATGAGACCCTCCACATAAGTGGAGCGGAGGCCGGATTGGCGGACCCCGCTATTTATTTCCCTAATAACCTTGAATGGTAACGGGTGATGTGTAGCAACGTTCTCTCTGGCATCATTCAAGGCATAGGTAACGGGATAGAGGGCCGGGAGGTCTCCCTCCCATTCCTCCAATAAGGGGGAGGCATCTATCGCCATTGCCTGCTGAAGAGCGGCTTGCACCGCGCTCTGAGCCGGCGAGGACGAAAGAGAGGGAGGCGACGGCGAATCAAAAAGGGCAGGACTGGGGGCCGTCGCCTGCGCCCGAGGGGCAGGACAGGGGGTTTGAGGTTCCGTGACATAGGATGGAGATGGGGTAGGGGTGGGAGAGGCAAGCGGGGGCGCCTCCTTTCGCAAACGCCCGATTGCCTCTGCACAATGCTGCCACAGCAAAATGTACTGGATGGGTGCTCGCGGTTCTTTTAGGAATCGCTCACCCACAGTCTGCCAATCGGAAACCTCGAGAGATCCTCTCTCGGGGTACCAAGGGCATTTAACCTCTATGACATGGAGTAAATTTTCCACATGTCGCTGCGATGCTGCTGTGTGACCGGTTACCTTGAGTAATTGAACCAGCTCTTTCGCATGAGCCTTCTGTTGCACGGACAAATCCCCCCCCATACTCACAAGGGAGTGCGAAGACGCACTGTGGTGCACCACGGCTCGGCCGGCCGGTGGGTACGGAGGGCTGGTATCACGTCGGGGTCACCAGATGCGGGAAGGAACCAGACACAGACAGCTTGTTTGCTCAAGAAGGCGCGCCGTCAGCCGGCGTGGCAGCCCTTTTATTCTTTCTAGTTACATTGTCAGCATGAATCAGCATAAATCACAGCCTTGTTTACTTGTTTCTTACTGGCGGAGGATCCTCCTTATCTCCCTGCTTCTCACCCGCTGCTAGCAAGCGTGACGTGCTATGTTTTTCATTCTACTCAGGCATGTTAAGATCGGGGGGGTAACGGGGGGTTGCAGGGATTAACTATCTGGTGGTTTGCCAGCCAGGATCAATCCCTACAACCAAGTCAGTGAGCAGAACTGCGCGTGCAGTCTCACTCAGTTCTGAATGTATACATTCTTTCTTCATTTTTGATAATGAATACTCTGAAACTCTAGCCAGAAACTAAACAAGAAAGGTATATGTAACAAATTTAATTCTGACTCATCCTCTACTTTATGATTCAGTATATTTCTGTAACACTTACTCCTGCAGCTGGGTACTGGGGCAGTAGGGTGTGTGTGTGTCTGGGCTGTGGGGAAGGGTGTGTGTGGCGCAGCTGGGCTCTTTAGGGAAGAGTGAAGTGTCTGGGCCTTAGCTGTGGCTGGGCTCTGGGGGAAGGAGTGCAAGTGTCCTGGCTGGGATGGGGAGCGCAGCCCGGCTGCAAGGGGTGGGGTGAGTGTCTGGACTAGGGGTGACCTGCAGCTGGGCTCTGGGAGGAGGGATGTGTGTATATGGCTCCCTGGCTGGGCTTGGGGGGGAGGGAGCAGAGATATAGGTATTGCATTGTCATATGGATTTCATTAACTGTCTTCTGCTAAGGGGATTTTTGTTTTCTATATTGTTACAGACATAGTTACTGACAGATATTTTGAAATAAATTACCAAAAGAATTGAAACTGGTATGATTATATAGTGTTATTTTGAAAAATAAAATATGCAGAATTTGATGCAGAACTCCTCAAGAAGTGAATACTGGTAATACTTGACCAGGAATTTCTAAAACTAATATATTGCCAAATAATATGACAAATTACCATCCTGTTTCCCATATTACCAGCACCCTTCATTGTCCAAGTAGAACACATTTAGCATGTAGTAAGTGAAGGCCCTGATAAAGGCCCAGTATGAGGCCTGAGGCCTGAACTAAAGTAATGGCCAAGACTTTGCTAACATAAAGCAAAGTGAAGCTGTGAGCCAGAGGCAGGCCCTGCTCACAGAAGCTGGCAAGGAAAAGGCTGATGCTGCAAGAAGATACGTACCTAAAAGGTACTGAACACTAGAGATCAGAACATTCACATACTTGCACATTCCACACAGATAACAAGGAACAGACTGACCCATCCCAATGACAGGGGCAAAAGGGTAATATGATGGATAGAGTTGTTTTGATTGAACCAACATGTACAAGGTGAGAGGTGGCACCTTACTACGTATAGGGGTTGTACCTTGCTACGTAGAAGAGTTGTACCTCAATACGTCAGAAGTGATGTGTAACTTGTTTGTACCTGTGTATAAAAATGTATCCTTGGGGCGATGTCTTTGTCCGGCCTAGGGGGCAGTGGAAAGTCCCGCCACTGACTGAGCCAGGTCTATTGCCAAGAGGCACTTTCTCGTAGTATGCCCTGAATTAGGCTAAGAAACCTACAGGGAACTGCAATTGTGTCCGAGATCGCAATAAACCTGGCCGACGTGCCTTCGTACCTTACTAGACTCTGTGGTCATTGGGGGTTCTCTTCGGGTCTGCTGTGTCAGCTATCTGCGCAGAGCTGGGGCAGCACACAGAGGGAACGCACGCACGCAGCCGAGTGATACCAACAAGGAGAGAGCAGAGCAGAGCACCACACCGGTAGCCTCTGACAGCAACACCTCTGACAACACAAGTGGCCAGGGGTGCAATATGAAAATGAAATATTTGCTACATGAGGTTTCATCAGTAAATAGAACTACAAAAATCTTTTCAAGATGAATTGCAATTATCTTGGGTTATGCAAGAGATTGATACTTCAGGCTTGGAGAATCTTTGAGTCCTAGTTTGAAGAGATTGGTATGTTGATATGACAGAAATTGCTTCCAAAGAGCACAATATTTAGAAGACGAATGACAACACTGATGAATGTAATATATGAGAGGAATTTGTTTCATCTAAAGGAAAACATAGATATCCAAGAAGCCTCATGATTTCTAAGGAGAATAGATGTGGAACAGTTCAGGATTTAGTTTTTGTAAATCTTTGCTTTTTACTTGCCTGTAGCTTTTGAAATATTGATGTATAATTTTGTATAGTTTTAAATCCCATGAAGACATAATACAAATACAAATAGTTCAGTACATTTATTGTATTTCTAAATCCAAGTGTAATGTGGGCACTTGTCCAAAAATCATTACACAAACGGTATTAATAACATCTTTGCTTTCAGTCTCAGCAGGGAGACTAAGAACTGAATGGGGTTGGGAAACTTAACTACCCTTTCACCCCAGAGGTGGTCTCAAGGCTAAGGATGAGTCAGATTGGTGGGACAACATGAAGAAGCATGCACTGTCCATGATATACTTGTTCTGTGGAAAGATAGGGACTTATTCCTTGTATGCATATTATTGCACCCTACACAATTGTTGTAGTGAAATAAGTTATTTGTTACACCCATTTTTCACTGCTGGCCAGGTTGATATATTTGGAAAGCGTGTATTGAAGTGACTAAGAATTTAACTATTTCCCTTGTTTGTTAAATAGTCTTTCTGCATTGAATAGAGTATTTTTACTTAAAAAATTAATACAGTATTTTTAAAAAGGGGAACAATGAAAAAGTACAGAAAAATAGAAGCACAGATGAATGGAAATATACTTGCAGAAGATTCTCCAGTAACCACAGTGACCTCATTTCTTGGGTCCAGCCAAGCTGTGGGGAGTGCAGGACCCAAGGGAAAAACGAAGGTACCTTTTGCAGCTCCCAGTTTTGGGACTGGCTGGAAGCTGATTTTACTTTTTGTTTAATTTACGCCTTACTGCCTGCAGCCGAAAAGGGTCACTGAAGATTTAAGGGGCTGTACAGCCATGCCGTTTTCCCCCATCTACACCTACTACAGTAGCGTCTGTGGAGGGTATTAGAGCAATTTGTCTGGCTTGTTGCTACCCAGGGATTACTGTTATGGTGGGAAAAGTTTCTGTGTATCCTGTTAATTACTTGTAATTCAGATCTGTTGAGATGATGATATCAGATGTTTTAAGAGCGAGATGATATAGTTTGTGTCATAACTCTTTGGGTGCGCAGCTGAATCGACACCTTGTTTGGATCCGCAGAACTCTTGATCCAGTTACAGCTCAGTTGGCTAATTTGTAAAGAGCCAAACGCTGAGGTTTTGAGTCCTGTTTTACCCAAGCAAAAGTCGGATTAATGAAATGCAAATGAGTTTGTTTTTGCTTGCTTGTAAACAGGGCCGGCTCCAGGCCACAGCGCGCCAAGCGGCATGCCGCGGGGTCGCTCTGCTGGTTGCCGGGAGGGCGGCAGGCGGCTCTGGTGGAGCTCCCGCAGGCGTGGCTGCTGAGGGTCCACTGGTCCCGCGGCTCCGGTGGAGCTCCCGCAGGCACTGCTGCGGGAGGTCCACCGGGACCTGCGAGCTGCAGAGCGGCCCCTGTGGCGTGCTGCCGTGCTTGGGGCAGCGAAATTGCTAGAGCCCGCCCTGCTTGTAAAGATCTGAGGAACTGTCCTAAAATAAACAATTTCTGCAGTCTGTTGTGGTAAAGAGTATGGGTTTTATTCCCACTACTAATCAGCTAAGAATTTGAGCGAGGTATTATTGCTCTTGGCTGCAAAGCAGAACGTTCCTTCCGAAATAACTTGTGCTGGAAATAGGCTTTCTGGTGACTGAAATTACACTATCATTTCCCCTAAGTCATTTGGGCAAGGAGGAGCTAGATAACAGTGTCTTACAGACAGCTGAATCACTGTATTTGTAAGGGGAATTAGCTCAAATGGTAGAGCGCTCGCTTAGCATGCGAGAGGTAGCGGGATCGATGCCCGCATTCTCCAAGAGGATTTTTTCTTTAAATCAGAGAACATTTATTTCAAAGTGACCCGTTTGTTTCAATTGTGAAGAATATGCATATTTTAAGTTATTTCTTGAGGCTTTCTAATTTTAGAAAGTGATTTTGGGGGTGTTTTGTGGGAAGGTCGGTTTGTGATCTGTTTTCTCGAAGATTATCACAGCTGCATGCACACAAGAGAAAGGTAATTCTTGCCAGCTGAAAAAAATTGAAACAAAAGGACTGCAAGAGTTGCCACCTGTTTCTTGTGATTTTTGTCTTTGATAGTTCACCCCTCTAATCACTTGTCCTTATTTTCTTTTTAAATTCTAGGTGTGTCCTGCTCTTAACATTTTTGTAAGGGATCAAAATAAATGTACATATTAAATGAATCCACCACATTTAAATAAAGGGATGTGCACAATATGCTTGAATGATATTTTTAACTCTTTATTGAAGATGAACATAATTTTGACAGCAGAAATTATTTCCTTTCATAAGTATTGAAAGAATGTGCACAATGCAAAGGATAAGGCAATTCAACAGAAGTTGAGTTGTAGCAGCTATAAGCAGAATTTTTGTAAAAGCTATGTCAGGGATGATTTTTTAATGAGGTCATCCCATTTGCAAATATGGTTAGGGCAGAGGGTTGTGTCATTTGTTTTTATAGCATGGAAAAGCAAGGTGACCAGGAGGCGTGTGGCAATTCCAAGAGAAACTGGTGTCCATAGAAACATCTTTAACATGATATTAAAGAGGCAGAATGAGTGAGGTAATCTCTTACTGTGCCATCTTCTTTTGGTGAAAGAGACAAGCTTTTGAGTTTACATAGACCTGTTCTTCAGAACTGGGAAAGGTAGTCAATGTGATAGCTAAATATCAGGTGGAACAGATTAGCATTCTTTAACTCTTCTATAAACTATGTGTTCAATTGTCATGGAATGTGAGTATTTTCATATCTAATACTGAGACCTCATGTTCATCTGATTATCCACCTATCTAATCCTTTTCAGAGTCTCTGCTTCACAGGACAGAGTTTCCCATCCTGTAAGTATGACCTATAGGCTTTGTTCCTCTAAGCATACATTTATATTTAGCCATATTAAAATGCATATTGTTTGTTTGCACCCAATTTAGAAAATCCAAGCATATTGCTCACAATCCACTGACCTGTCCTCTTTATTATTAACCACTCCCCCAGCTTTTGTTTCAGTGATGATTTAGTTTTCTTCCAGGTCATTGATTAAATTTTTAAATAGTGTAGGTCCAAGAACTGATCCATGCAGGGGACCTCTATCTTAAATATATAGAATGTCTTTGAAACTGTCATGATTGTTCACAAATGGTAGAAACTTTTCTTGTGCAACCACTGTAATTGACATGTTAATTACCAAAAAGAGAGACCCTCCTGTGGTCTTGTGATATTAATGGCTGGGGAGACTAAAGTGGCTGCAGATTTTGCTGCTGTTGATCAAAGACTATGAACCCAGTGACCCTAACTGTTACATTGTGTTTTATTCTGAGAATAAGATGCATGCTGGTAAAGCTCAGTGGTCAAGAGAGAGGTTTAAAGCAATGCTGTGAAGCTTTCTAGGGCAAACTATATCCTGCAATGAGAGTAATGAGACGTGCTTGCTTTGAAACAACCGAAGAGTTCAGTTTGAATGTGTGAAAACGAAGTGAACAGACAAAAGGATGAGAACCAGTGAAGGTGCCGGTTGGTCAGACCGATGACACAGTCTGTCAGAGGTGAGACAAATCTTCTACTGTTTGAAAGAATTGTACTTGTTGAGTAGGCTGAGCAGCTATATGAGAGTTCCTGGTAGTGCTAAATGGGTGTGAGGACTCATGAGACCCCATTTTATTGTCTGATTGGAGAGCTTGGAGTGTTTGAAGAGAACTGCTCGAAAACCTTTTGTAAACAACGTATTATAGGGTAAAACAGGAGGGGAATTAGCTCAAATGGTAGAGCGCTCGCTTAGCATGTGAGAGGTAGCGAGATCGATGCCCGCATTCTCCACTAGAAATTTTTAGTAGGAGCAGGGAGCAAATAGCTATTAAACCTTTTTTCTTTGCCCTTCTGTATTCTTCTATGTGATGTTTTTTGTTTTAATTTACATTTCTTGTTTCTCAGACTTGTATGTGCAACAAATATTAATTGAATTTTCTTCTGTTTATCTGAAGAAGGCTCGTACACAAAGCTATTAAAACAGAATTAATTACTTGATTTTTGTTATTGGAAAATCAGTTAATACAAAATGATTTGTCCCATTGATTAAATAATAAAAAGAAGAAATGTAATCAGAACTCTTTAAATGATTACACATATCCTGAAAACCTTCTTTTCTGCTGTTCTCACCTTTCCCCATGGCTTAATTCCAAAATGAAATACTAAACACTGCAGTTGTAAAGAAATAAGTGAATAATATTAAAAGCCTTTGCTGTCTACTGTTGGAAGCTACATAAAAGGTACATTTTTTCTATTGTGAATAGAAAGACCAACACAACAGCAATAACACTGAAGTTATGTACATTTGAAATATGAACTGTTACAGTAGAATATCATACACTGGATAAACACAGTTGGCTGGTTACAAACCGCTTTCATATACTTCTGCAAAAAGGGAAATTAGCTCAAATGGTAGTCTACTTGCTTGGCATATGGCAGGTGGTAGGATTGATATTCATGCTCTCCAGTGTGCATTTTGACTTGATTATTTATTCTAAAACTGAAAATCGGTAAAACAAAATAAACACCTTAAATCTTAGCTTTATTCAATGCAAAAACTTTATTTGATAATGACACAGTCACATGCAACAAGCAGAATTTCTATATTTCTTCATTTATATTGAAGAGGGGGATGAAAATATAACTAAAATAGGAACAAATATTCCTCTTTGGTATATACAGCAATGAAAGGCTGTTTTGAATTTGTTTCAGTACTGATGTGAAGGTTTTGTATCTACACTGCACTCTGATTTCTCTTTGACAGTCAGATTTTCATATGTTGTAACATGCGCCTATAAAATTGTTCCAGTGCCAACACACAAAAAAAAATTTATGCATATAGACACTATTACAATATGAGTGATTAAACAGCCCATTATTTCAATTAAATTCTGCTAAACTAAATAGTTAGCTTTTGAGTTTTTATTTGGCCTATAAACTCCACAGTTTCATCAAACAACTTGGGAAATGGTAACTCTCTACAACCTTTGTCCTGCTAATCTGCTCCTATTTAAATGTACCAGTTCTCAGCACTGTCACCTTTTGAAAAGTGACCATTTCAGGAATGGTAACTTCATTTATGTGCTTGGTTTATTCCTGACTGTATAAACCTACAGAGAATTTTTGTTAAGATTGTATATTCTAAGGGTATGTCTACACTACCACGTTAAGTCAACTTAAGTTACATCTGTGTACAGCCACCACTGTAATTAAATCCCTGTGGTGTGCCGACACTATGCTCCTTGTGTTGGCAGAGCGCATCCACGGTACACAAAACTGTATAGTGTAGACATGGTCTAAGATTCACTTGCAGCCAGAGATTTTTCAGTATTAGTTTACCCACCCAAATCCAACTTGAATATAAGATCAGATAGTGATAAAGATAGAATCATACATGATCTCTTTTTGAATGAAGCATCTGACTTTACTTGAATCACTAAGGTTATGTCTATACTACACAATTTTGTCCACATAAGGCAGCTTACGTTGATCTAACTATGGAGATGTACACACTGCAATGCTCCTTGTGCCATTTTAACTTGCTTGCTTTGACGACATAATAAAACCACCTTGACTAAAGGTGTGGATCTTAGGCTGACGAAGTTAGAACGACGCAGTGTCGGTTGTTACCCCAAAATCTGTTACAGAATAAAAAAGGAGGTAACATATAAATAACAGGTTTGACTCCTACCAGCATCAACTGTGAGAGTGAGAAATCTGTGTGCCTTCCTCCTGTGTTGCATTGAAATAAAGAATAGAGAGAATATAACCTTAAACAGAAAGATTTATTAAAGGATGGTTACAACTAGGGGGAGAAGAGGTACACGACGGGGGATCACTACAAATACCCAAGAATAGATTCCAGCAAGAGGCATAGTGCCCAGACCCTTAAACTGTTCCTTGGTTAAACTATTAAGCACCCAAAAAACAATTACTGTCTGTCTTTCACTGCAGATAGAGGTCTCTGGCAACTGATGGACTGTCTCAGAAACATCGGAGGATCTGGCACTCTACTGCCAAAGCAGGAGATCAAGAGATCTGGGCTGATGGCAAAGTTTTCACTGGATCTTTTGATGGAATGCAGGAATCAGATATCAGGTAAGTATCAAAGTCCTTGGTAGGTATTAGTGGCTGAAGTCTTGATTCGATGCCCGTGCAAAGAAACTGGAGGTGGCTGCCTCAGTGGTGGACAGCCCCTACATCATCACTGACAGTTCCTTATATGGTCGATGTGGTGCGAATTCCTGAGGCACACTCTGGCAGACTATCCCAAAGTCGTTCCAGCTGGCTCTCAGTCCCCCAAGTTATGGTGGGAAACAGAATTTCAGCAGGAAAATGCCAGGAAGAAAGGATACCAAGACAGAGTTCAAACCTTTCCTATCACAGGTGCTGTCTTGAATTCTTATTTTCAAATTTTGAATTGCAGCAACATTTATTATAATACATAACAAAAGTATAACCATACACCAACAACACCTTACACAGTGTAAACATTGTGTTGCCTACGTTGCCCTAAGTAGCCTCCAGGAGATAACTCACGATGCCCACCAGGGCCACTCTGGTCACCATTCTGAACTCCGCTGCCCTGCATCCAGTTAGACAGGTGAATACCCCTCCCCTGTTAAAACCCCATAAAGTTTTGAACTTGCTTTTCCTGTTTGCTTGGTGTGGAGAGCTCACATAGCAACTCCCAGCTGAGCAGGCTGGCTCCACACACCAAACTTGCTCCTACCTGGAGTACATGGGAGATGGTGGAACTTCTGGGTCTGTGAGGAAAGGAGGCTGTGCAGTCATGGCTCCACTCCAGCTATAGGAACTTGCTTGGGGCATGGAGGAGAAGGGCCATGATAGGGACATGCATCTGTGCCATGTAAAAATGAAAGAGCTGCGACAGTAATAGCAGAAGGCAAGGGAGGCAAATAGTTGCCTCTGGTGTGGAGCCACAGACATGATGCTTCTACAAGGAAGGGGCTGGGATCAGGGTGGTGGTGAATAGCCTCCCTGTTGAGCTCCTCTTGTAGCCTTGTGTTCATAATGTACAGCCCAAGACTGAAGAGCAGTGCAGGATCCATACTTTCTGACACAGATTGCTGGTTAGCAGGCTACCAGGACAGTTAAAAAGCAGCTGGAAATCTAGTAGTGTGTGATTATAAGCATTCCTTTTGTGTGTTAGTGAATCAAGCTAGCAACAGGCTGTGGTATAGTTATATCTTACTCCATACAGTTCTGTAACGTGATAATCCTTAATGAGAGCTGGTGAGCACCTCCATATTTACAGCAGTATTAGGGGCGAATACATTATTTCTTTAATCATAAGCAAACCACTTGTGTTATGAACCAGTTCTATTTTAGGATGACTGCAAGAGTAAAGGCCTCCCCCCACACACACACGTCAGAAACATCTGAAAAATGTTTTTTTTTTAATCCATGCTGCTGTATACAGGTGACAAACCCCTTGAATTACCAGGCACCATGGCAGCTGTGGGATTATGAAAACACCTGTTTTGATTGACTACCTGAAAAGATAAGAAAGCAAAAATACTGTGGAATGTATGATCAAATCTCCCTGCACAGCTACTTTGTACGCTGTGCCTCTTTTCAGCACTAACCTTATGTGTCACAGGGCTGTCTGAGAAGTTAATGTAGAATCCCACATGATTTCTACAACCATGCACCTGGGGGCTTTGTGAAAATGGCTGGCCTGGGATTTTAATCTTTATATTAGTTTTGTTCTGGTTGATAGGGGGAGTAAGGCACTTGGCTCTCACTTAAGATCTAATCCTATTACTAGTGAAGTCAGTTTAAGTTCAAAGCAGAAAAAACATCTTTGAACAGCAATTACAAACATTGATGGGAGGAAGAGAAACAGAGCTGTAATCTGAGGGAAAAGGAAAAATGGTTACTTTGTTCTTTTAAACTGCTAGAAAACAAAATGAAGTCTATTTGCTGTTTCTGAACACTAGGTTGAAGTGTTCACCAAGATTTAGTTTCACTTTTTGAAATGCATAAAAAGGAAAATAAGCTATTAATAAAGCCAATGGATTTTAATGTCCAAAAATCACAAGCACTAATCTCTCTGTAGTAAAAATACTAAAGAATAATATACACTGATTTAAGTTGCATTGATGTAAAAAAGCAGTGGTTCTAGATGAATTTTGACATTTGGGCTTTAAAATGCATAAAAATTGTTAGCTTGTTCTACAAAAGCACTTTATAGAAAATACACATTGCAATGAAATGTCAGTAACCAATTTTGTTAAAACAAATATCACTGTGTTTAATTTCAGCTTTTTGCAGTCCTTCAGTATCTAGTTATTTACAGTGCTGGCAATGGTGTTCACCAACAGATCATCAACATGAATTTGACCACAGTGAATAATATTCTTAAATGTGACAGGTCTCAAGGGTAGTACTTGGAAAAAACAGTAAAACTCTGCTGTTAAGCTAGCATTTCATCACAGCAATCCTAACAGTCTTTCCAGTCACAGTCAAGAAGTCATCATCAGCCAAGGCACGAAGTGCTTCTTCGAGCATTCCTTTAGTGACAGCCTTAAAGAAAAGAGAAAAGTTTGAGAACATATACAAAAGGCTACATGCTACAAAGCCCCTAAACAAAAATCATATGATTCTGCTTGTCTCACCAAACTTCCATGTCAAGTTTGCCAGGTTTTAGGTAAAAGTTTTGTCTTTTTAAGGTGTGAAATTCATCCTGGAATGCAACAGTTAAAGTGGGTTCTTTCTGGCCTGTGCATCCTCAATGGTAACAAGAGATTCTGTGATCATGGCTTACGATTTTGTTGACGTATAAACCAGAGTAGACACCTATAGCTGACAAGAATAATCAGCTTATTTTTGTCAGCAAGACAAGTGTGTAAGTAATCAAGATCTCTTCTATTCCACAGGTGGAACTTATGTCTATGAAAGAAACACTAACTGAAACCAGAATTAAGCTAGTTAATCAGGAACACCTGATGACCAACTGGCTAGCAGGCTAATCTTATGCTTACTGATGTGTCAGGTGGACAGCAAGTAAATAGATTCTAAGGCCAGAAGGGACCACTGTAAACACTAATTACCTGTATAACAAATGGCATACATACAATTTCTAGAACATATCTTTTAGAAAAACATCCAACCCTGATTTAAAAATTATCCAACTTCAACTTCCATTAGATCATATTATATCTTTCTCTGCTAGACTGAAGAGCCCATATTAAGTATTTATTCCCCATGTAGATACTTAGACTGCAATCAACTCACCCCTTAACCTTCTCTTTGTTAAGATAAATAGACTGAGCTCTCAGTATCACTTTAAGGCATGTTGTCTAATCTTTTAATCATTCTCAGGGGTCTTCTCTGAATCTCCTTTAATTGACCAACATCCTTCTTGAACTGTGGGCACCAGAACTGGACAACTATTCCAACAGCAGTTGCCAAATAGAGAGGTGAAATAACCTCTCCACTGTTAGTCGGGATTTCCATTTAGTTTTCCTATTCAACTGAGATACAACTATAATCAGTACTGAGGACCCTGCTGAGTACACAGAAGATCCCCCATGAGATGGAAATTATTTTTCCAAATCGAAGTAGCATACAAAGAAAGCAGAAACTTACTGCGTCAGACTGTGCACGGAGATCATCAAAAAGCTGTTGGTATTTTAGAGCTGGTGTTTTACCCTTGGACTAGATAAGCTTCTTCCAGGCTTGAGCCAGCTCCTCCTTACGTTTATGGACAGTGGCACTTATCCCTTGGAAAAAAGTACATAAAAGTTACAAAGGATAGAATATTGACTTCTATGATGAGATAACTGGCTCTGTAAATGAGGGGAAAGCAGTGCATGTGCTATTCCTTGACTTTAGCAAAGCTTTTGATACGGTCTCCCACAGTATTCTTGTCAGCAAGTTAAAGTAGTATGGATTGGATGAATGGACTATGAGGTGGATAGAAAGCTGGCTAGATTGTCGGGCTCAATGGGTAGTGATCAATGGCTCCATGTCTAGTTGGCAGCTGGTATCAAGCAGAGTGCCCCAAGAGTCGGTTCTGGGGCCGGTTTTGTTCAATATCTTCATTAGTGATCTGGAGTATGGCGTGGACTGCACTCTCAGGAAGTTTGCAGATGACACTAAACTGGGAGGAGTGGTAGATATGCTGGAGAGTAGGGATAGGATACAGAGGGACTTAGACAAATTAGAGGACTGGGCCAAAAGAAATTTGATGAAGTTCAACAAGGACAAGTGCAGAGTCCTGTACTCAGGACATAAGAATCCCATGCACTGCTACAGACTAGGGACTGAATGGCGAGGCAGCAGTTCTGCAGAAAAGGACCTCGGGGTTACAGTGGACAAGAAGCTGGAGATGAGTCAACAGTGTGCCCTTGTTGCCAAGAAGGCTAACAGCATTTTGGGCTGTATAAGTAGGGGCACTGCCAGCAGATTGAGGGACGTGATCATTCCCCTCTATTCAGCATTGATAAGGCCTCATCTGGAGTACTGTGTCCAGTTTTTGGCCCCACACTACAAGAGAGATGTGGAAAAATTGGAAAGAGTCCAGCAGAGGGCAACAAAAATGATTAGGGGGCTGGAGCACATGACTTATGAGGAGAGGCTGAGGGAACTGGGATTGTTTAGTTTGTAGAAGAGAAGAATGGGGGTGGGGGGATTTGATATATCTGAAAGGGGGTTCCAAAAAGGATAGATCTAGCCTGTTCTCAGTGGTAGCAGATGACAGAACAAGGAGTAATCGTCTCAAGTTGCAGTGAGGGAGGTTTAGGCTGGATATTAGGAAAAACTTTTTCACTAGGAGGGTGGTGAAGCACTGGAATGGCTTACCTAGGGAGGTGGTGGAATCTTCTTCCTTGGAGGTTTTTTAAGGTCAGACTTGACAAAGCCCTGGCTGGGATGATTTAGTTGGGGATTGGTCCTGCTCTGAGCCGGGGGTTGGACTAGATGACCTCCTGAGGTCCCTTCCAACCCTGATAGTCTATGATTCTATGACTGTTATTTCTGAATTCTTTGTAGCCGAAAGAGGGCTAACAATATAGGCTGCTCTATCAACTGTTCACTTTAGGTACTGGACATGTTTGGGGAAAGTTTAGCAGATTTCAAAACAATTTGTTTCAATTGTGAAATGAATATACTTACTTTGACATGACATCCAGGTCTGACATTTATTACCTGGATTGCTCAATATCCAATCTGAAGCATTGACAAATCCACAAACAAATCACTGAGAAGATAACATCACCAAACTGAAATAGCATATAGTTTGCTCAAGCCAGACCCACTAGATACTAATTTATCCTTGTTAACACAAACCTGTAGTGAGAATGGATATGTCCACAATGCCAGTTCTTGGATCAGTAGCAGACTGTTTCAGAACTTCCTGATGGAGGCGTTTTGCTTCTTCAACATCAATTGTTTCAGCCTTGTTGGAAAAACGTACTTTAGCATGAGCTTCTGCCAGACAGATCAAAGACTCAAGCTGGCGGGGATATGCAGAAACCATTCCTCTACCACCGCCAATCTCTCTCATGTTCACATAAGCCTGAAGGAGAAGAAAAGGGGGAAATGTTTTATGTATAAGTAATTCACAAATGTATTATGTAGGATGTATCCAGACTCCATCCTTCAGAGGATTATCAGCCTGGGAAAAAAATTCCAAATATTGTGTATCCCCTTAAAGATAGATGCCATATACATCTTCACTATTTCCCTTGCCATGACTGGCATCTACCACAGCTAGTATGTCTCTCCTCATGCTTGATCCTGTAACAAAGCCATAATAAATTGGGCAGATTATTCCTGAAACCCTACACAGTATCTCTGGGGATCATTGTATTAAATTAATGAATGTTAAACTTTTCCAGAAAATTTCCATGCCTGGTGGTGGTTTGCATAGACTGGGTCAGGCTGTGTTCTCCTGAGACTAGGAAACAAAGAAAGAGCTTTGGTATAAAAGGATGAGCACAACTTGTGGCCTTCGTTTTGATTCAGCAAATGGACATAACTTGCTGCCCAGGGGAAGGCCCCACCTCTTTGCGGAAAGGTGGAAGGGAGGTGGGCCCATCAGCCTCCCGATTTGGAAAATTAGTGACCTTTAACGGGGATTTAAATCTGTTTATTCTTTCTGTTTTCTCTGTAATGCTTTTGCCCTGTGGATAAATGTTTGCTTGGAAGAGCTGTGGGTTGATTGGTAAAAATCACTATACTTGTCCTCAGAGAAAGCAATGCACATGGGCAGGCCTTTAAGTCAGTGGTTTTCAAACTTCCTTTTTCCTGGTGACCCAGATGAAGAAAATTGTTGATGCGTGTGACTCAACAGAGCTGGGGATGAGGGGCTCGGGTGTGAGAGGGTCTCAAGGCTGGGGCAGAGGGTTGGGGTGCAGGGGTGAGGACTGTGGGGTTGGCTGAGGGGTTTGGGGTGCATAAGGTGACCAAGCAGTCCCGCAGGGCTCTTACTCACAGGCACCGCCCCCTAGCTTCCACTGGCCGGGGACTAGCCAATGGGAGTGCAGAGCTGGGGCTCGAGCAGTGTGTGGAGCCCCATGGCCCCCTGCCTAGGAGCCGGACCTGCTGCTGGCCACTTCTAGGGTGCAGTGAGATGTCAGAACAGGTAGGTGCTAGCCTGCCTTAGCCGGGCAGCACTGCTGATGGGACTTTTAACAGCCTGGTTGGTGGTGCTGACCAGAGCCACCGTGACCAAGTGCCTTACATTCCTCGAACCAGTACTGGGTTGCGACCTGCAGTTTGAAAACACTGCTTTAAGCAGACTGGCTTGCTGGGGACATCACAGTGGATGGCAGAGAGCTGTGCAGCCTTAAGATCCCCTGTCAGAAGGGTCCCTAACCACTTGTATACTATAATATTTGGCTTCCTAATTTGTAAAACATGCAATGGCTTAAAGACTACTTTTATACTTTTCCTAAAATGTGATACCTCTATCATGTCTACACTGGAGCTGAGGTGTAACTTCCAGCTTGGATGGACATATCAGGTTAGCTGCCTGAGTATGCACTTTCAGATGGGATCATGCTTGGAGAACCTATCCTGTCCCATTGCTTGCACTGCTGTGGCTACACTTCTATCTTTAGCACTGTAGCTTGATGACCACTACAGCAGGTACAGCTACTTGAGCTGGAAATTACACTCCAGCTCCAGAGTCGATAAATGCCCTTAAAACTAAAGGTAAAATACTTGAGATTTTAAAATCCCAGTGCCTGTGCAGTGACACAAAATCTTGAAGCAAGCAGAACAATGGATACAACAAAACCTTAGAGACACTGTCAAATGCCATTATTCAATACCAAGCACTATATATTAGAAACTGGTCAGCCGTTTACAGTCCTTTGCTAGAGTATTAGTTAAGAACATTACCTTTAAAGTAAATTTAGAAAAAAACTTAAGCTTTCTACATTGCAAATGCTACCTCCAATGAACATGTTTCTGCCTGTGCACGTGCACACACAGGAAGAGGTAGAAAGTTGTTTTGTAAAAACAAAGCATGCAGCATGGAAATGTAAGTCTAATTGTAATACCTGGATAACAACGTATGAGGAAGTTGGATGTTTTCAATAGTAGTTTTCTTTGGATTCCACTGTGACTCTATAGGGTTAGCAGCTGCTAGGACAGAGGTGCGAGCATTCAGTTGGCAAATAATTCCAGCCTGTCAAAAGGAAACATATTTGAGAGCAAACAACCTTTCCTAGTGGAAGGAAGATTCCAGCAGCTATGTTAAGAGTCCCAAGACTCGTTTATTCTTACATGAAAGACTTAAAAGAATTAACTCTTGCTGGGTTCACCAAAAATACTTTATAAAAAGGGTTCTCTAGATCAAGAGAAACAACCTCATTACAAAAGACTGGGTACAAAATGGAACAAGGTTATCTGGAAGGAGTATTACATGCAGTGTGCAGCCATATATGCTGAGTCTGCAACATACTGAATGTTATCACTGAAATACAGCTCCGACATCTATACTCTTACTCAACTTTGAGGTTGTATTTCTGTCAATAGTCTTTTCTCCAGTTCCTACTGTCAAAGTTAGACTCAGGACAGTTTGTCAGACCACTCTGTTTTATTAGCACAGCGCTCTGCTAATAACATCCAGATAATGTGAGCACCATGCAAGACACAAACTATCTTATTTATACAGATAAAAGGGCGAGCACTTAACAAGATAACAAAGGAAGCAGAATCTGATAAGTTTACCTGGGCTAGGCATGCATATCTTATTTCCTTACTAACTATTACCGATCCTCTGTTAATGTTTCGCCATTAGCACCCTTGTTTATGCCTAATGTTTCTTTTCCTGGCACCTGTATTTCAACATTTCTTATTTCTGCTTAAAGGTACATACAACATTTCTCTAATCCAGTCTTATTTTTACAATTTAATTCATTCTACTTTCACACTACATTACCTTTTCAATTATCTTCTTTCATCATTAGGGTTCTTGATTATTTGCAGTTAACTCATGCGATTAACTCAAAAATTAATTGCAATCGCAGTTTTAATCATACTGTTAAATAGAATACCAATTAAAAATTATAAAATATTTTGTATGTTTTTCTGCCTTTTCATATATACTGTATTCTGCGTTGTAACTGAAATCAAAGTGTACATTTTTATTACAAATATTTGCACTGTAAAAATGATAAACAAAAAAAATAGTATTTTTCAATTCACCTCATACAAGTACAGTAGTGAAATCTCTTTGTTGTGAAAGTGCAACTTACAAAGGTAAATTTTTTTTTGTTACATAACTGCACTCAAAAACAAAACAATGTAAAACTTCAGCGCCTACAAGTCCACTCAGTCCTACTTCTTGTTCAGCCACCTGCTAAGACAAACAAGTTTGTTTACATTTACGGGAGATACTGCAAATATGAAGAGGGCAGCAGTATCACCAGGCAGTTGCATGGCACTTTTGTAGCTGGCATTGCAAGGTATTTACATGCCAGATATGCTAAACATTCGTATGCCCCTTCATGCTTCAGCCATCATCTTTGTACTTGTGCAATCAATCACGATTAATCTTTTTAATCCTTTGACAGCCTTATTAATCATTTAACAGATATTAACCTGGGTAGCGTGGTAAAATGTTGAGCTAGAGTCTTACCTTGGCAATAGAGTCTGTTGTTCTATTACCTCATGCAGTACTGGTCTTGTACTTTCATTCATTTTATCAAATTCATCAATGCAGCAAATGCCATTGTCACTGAGAACCAGAGCACCTGTCTGCAGAACCAACTGCCTTGTCTCTGGGTCCTTCATTACACCAATGAAGATCAACTGCACTAGAGCCCTTCCCTGATGTGTACTGGCCTCTAGGAACCAGGTTATAGACATATTGAAGCAGCTGTGATTTACTAGTGCCAGGATCACCACACAGAAGAATGTTGATCTCAGCACGAAAATTGCCTCTTCCCGTATGACTGAAATCTTTTCTTGATCCCCCGAATAGTTGAAGCAGAATGCCCTATAAAAATAAGATTTTTTCCAACTCAAGACACCAAAATTCTTGATAATTACATGAGCCAATCTCTGACTGAGTGAACTGAAATGTCAAATGAAAATTGTCTCAGATCATTAACAGAACACATGTAAAGCTGGAGTACAGTTTTCTGTCAAGTATCACTAAAAAGGGTAGTGGAGTTCTATCTTTGAAGCTTCAAAGATTTTCCAGGTCAAATCTGCTTAGATTACTTTTTAAATTAAATGGCCATCTCTGAAAAGTCAATTTTGAATTTAAACATTGAGCTAGATTCTTTCTGGATCTCTTATCAACAAAGACTTTACAGGTGGTGTGATGCTGCGTAAAAGAAGGTGACCATGTATCATTCCTGTTGCGCAATTGTGATAAATCTTGTACATATGTCATGTAAGGTATCATTGGAAAAGGTATCATAGTCTGCTAAGTATGATTATCCTGTTTGTATGCCTGTATCATCATTGTATATAAAAAGTTATGAAAGTGAAGTTGCATGGTACCCACCCTGGCGCTGGCTCCCAGCACAGGGAGGCCTGACTGAATAGCTGTCACACTGAGTCCTCTGCCTGCGCCAGCCGCCATGACAGGAATCAACATTTCTTCCCCCTGCACCTCCCCCTCCAGTGAGTACCTCCACCTTCCACTTCCAAGCCCCAAGTGTCCTCTTTTTGGAACTTGAACTATGGTAACCCTACATGTGCATGGTAAGTTATTGGCACAAACATGGTTTCCTGGGTCACATGCTCAGTCATGAGGCATTCAGTGCCTAGGTGCTGCCTGAAGGGATCTCAGGAAGGGGTCTCTAGAAGAGCTGATTGTCCTTAATGGGCCATCAAGCAGGCTGGCTAGCAGGGTGGATAAAAATCAATTATTAAACAAAAATTTAAAAAAAATGATTTTATTTAAATCAGATAATTTTAATTACATTATAGCTCCAAAATATCTTATCTCAGCATAGAATAGGGATTATAAATTCTAATTCTATAGTATGAGACAATATGTTCATGTAATGTTTAAGAAAAGTTTTGTAAATGAGTTCCAATAGTTCATGGATTAGGGACCCAATCTTATGTGGTTACAGAGGCTTCTGTAAAGATTATTTAGGTTAATCTTTCTATCTATCCAATGGGACTCAGTACTCAGTCTAGAAAATACCATCAGGGATACTTAATTTTGCAGTTCTCAAACTGTGGATTTGTGTCTCCAGAGATAATGTGTTTATTAACAGGAAAAATGTTTTTCAATAAATAAATAATATATAGAGGTGAGAAATAACAGACCTCAACTCTGTTGTCCCTCTGCAAATTTGTGTACACAGAGTCAATCCCTTACTTCTCTCTAAAAGTTCAATGAATAGAAAATTATTGGGGGTGGAATAGATCTGGACAAGACGTCTGGAGAAAAATGTGAGAAGTGAGGGACATATGCTTGTTTTGTTAAACTATTATATGTTTGCCGTTGAAGGAAAAAATCCAGAATACTTAATGTTGTTGTTTTAGTTAAACAAAACAATTTAAATGTCTGTCTGGTGATGTTCTTCTGTATTACTGTAGGACCTCCTCAAGTTGCTGCTTTTCGAGTGGTTCATTAAGATCCAAGCCAACATTCTCTTCCTCTTTAGCCAATGGATCAATAAAACGCTGAAGAAAGCTCTGAATATTGCAAAAATATTTAAGAGTGCCCAAAGGGGCAGAGCTGTGACTTCACTGCTACACAGTCCTACACCGGATGACATTTTCTTGGCTCAAATTACCTTCAAAAATACTCTCTATATTGCAGGTATTCAAAACTCCTAAAGGGTAGTGTGGCAAACCCAGGACAAATGGCTACAAAGGGAGGGGTAGTAATTAGTTCCAGGTGGGTTAAAAGGCCTCTCCCTAACCACTGAGGAGAGATAGCCATGGGGAAATAAGGTTCAGCTCTTGGAAAAGGAGTTACCAGGGAACTAATTAGGGTATGGCTACACTTGACACTTCAGAGCGCTGCCGCGGCAGCGCTCTCAAGTGTGAGTGTAGTCGGAGCGCCAGCGCTGGGAGAGAGCTGCACGTAAACCACATCACTTACGGGTGTAGCTTGCAGTGCTGGGAGCCGCGCTCCCACCGCTGCGGCACTGATTACACTGAGGCTTTACAGCGCTGTATCTTGCAGCGCTCGGGGGTGTTTTTTCACACCCCTAAGCGCGAAAGTTGCAGCGCTGTAAAGCGCCAGTGTAGCCATGGCCTTAGGTTCAGCTGGCCTCAACTGTTGGAGACCTTTTTAAACCATCCCTGGCATGAAAGCAGGGGGGATAGTGAGAGAAGCTGCCAGCAAGTTAGGTGCAGCAAGGAAGAGTGCACTCTGTCCCCAGAAGGGGAGAACCCAGCACAAGGGACTGACAGAGAGGGATCAGCCAGACCCTGTGCGACCTGGAAGGATTTTGCTTTGCCCAAGCTTGTGTCTCCAAGGCTAAAAAGCACTGAGCCTGCTGAGGAGAAGCAGGTACTTTGCCACAGTAGGAATCTCTCTAATGCATCCCCTACAGGATATTTCTCTCACGCACACTACAAGTTTATTAATTCCAACAATATCTTTCAAATGTCACAGTAAAGCATACCAATTACTTTGAAAAAGCTTTATCAAACTATTATCCTTTTTTAGTGAACTATTTTTTTATAATTTTATAAATACAAGTTAAACACTTTTAGGAATGGGATAACATGCTAAACATATTACCATTAAAAAAAGTATATGAAAATTTACTGAGGATTTTAACCTCTATTACACCCTAATGCCTACAAACAAACCTTACTCCTGGACCAAAATCCCAACATAGTAAGCTCTGTACAAACAGAATAAAAAGACCTTTCCCAAAAAGCTTACCATACAAGTATAAGACAAGAGACAACAGATGGATACAGACAGGGACATACAAACGAAGAAGGAAATGGTATTGATCAGTATGACAAGCAGTGGTCTCAGCACACTAGCAGCCTAGCTGTTGTAAAGGCTTTTGTAGGCATCACAGAAAAGGAGAGCTTTAAGAAGAGCTTTAGAGGAGGAGAATAAGGTAGCTTTATAAATATTTACAGGGAACTCCTCCTAAGTGTAAGGAGCAGCACGGGAAAAACACAAAAAGGTGCTCATTTGAAAATTTAACAAGTGGCCGGTAGAAGTAGTCCAACTGGAAAAGAAAGTAGAGTTTTCAATAGTTAATGAGAGTTGATGGGTAAGGTGGAGGTAGGCCATGACAGACCTTGAAAGTGAAGACCAAGTAGTTTATGCTCAATGGAGCTGAAAAGGAGGAGCCAGTGACGAGATGGAAAGAGAGGGGTGATCTGCTCAAAACAACATACTAAGAAAATATTTGTGGCAACATTCTGAACTGGCCTGAGCAGGGTAAGGTTTCATTTGTTATGGCCAGAGAAAAGGGTATTGCAGTAATCAAGACACACGAGGAGAGTTTTAGGCCAGGTCTACACTACAGACCTATATTGCTGTAACTGCATTGCTCAGAGGTGTGAAAAATTCACGCCCGAGCGCAGTTATACCAGTCTAATCCCCTCTGTAGACAATGCTATGTCGACAGGACAGCTTCTCCCATCAGCATAGCTACTGTCTCTCAGGAGTTGGATTAACAATGCTGACAGGAAAAGCTCTCCCATTGGTATAGGACTGAGGTGGGCACACTATGGCCAGCAGGCCACATCCGGCCTACGGGACCCTCCTGACCTCCAGGCCCGGGAGGCTAGTCCCCAGTCCCTTCTCTGCTCTTCCCCCTCTCCGGCAGCCTCAGCTCACTGCGCTGCTGGCACAATGCTCTCGGTGGTGTGGCTGCGAGCTTCTGGGGCAGCACAGCTGCAGAGCCCAGCCTCAGTGCTCTGTGCTGCGTGGCTGGCTCCTGCCAGGCGGCACGGCTGTAGTGTTGCCAGTTACTGGTGTTCCAGGCAGTGCGGTAAGGGAGGGGAGCGTGTGGGGGGGTGTTGGATAGAGGGCAAAGGAGTTCAGGGTGGTGGTCAGGGGGTAAGGGTGTGGACAGGGGTCGGGGCGGTCAGAGGGAGGGGAATGGGTTGAATGGGGGTGGGGGTCCGGGGGGGGGGAGAACAGTCAGGAAGGAGAAGGGGGGCAGTCAAGGGCGTGGGTTCTGGGGGTTGTCAGGGGACAGGGAGTGAGGGGGTGGGGTGGATGGGGCAAGGGTACTGGGGGGCCGTCAGGGAACAGGGGGGGTTGGATGGGGCAGGAGTCCGGGGGGGCATCAGGGGGTGAGAAGCAGGGGGGTCAGATGGGGGCCGAGCCGGGCCACGCCTGGCAGTTTGGGGAGGCACAGCCTCCCTTAACCAGCCCTCCATACAATTTCCCAACTCCAATGTGGCCCTCAGGCTAAAAAGTTTGACCGCCCCTGGTATAGGAGCACCTGTACAGCATTTTAAGTGTACACTTGCCCTTAGATGGACAGACGGACGGACGGACGAAGGCTGTATCTTAGATAGGTTATGCAGGTTATGTTTTCTACATGATCAAGAAACAGCATAGCTGGGAGAATTTGAAGGGAAATTAAGCCTCTGTTTTAGATATGTTGAGTTTGAATTCACAGCTAGACATCTAGGAGGAGACGTCTGAGGCACAGGCTGCAATTTTAGTTTCAACACAAAGACAAGTCTGAAGTAGAGAGGTACAGCTGAGTTTTCTACATAGAATGGATAGCTGAATTTGTGTTTGCAGATGAGATTACCCAGATATAAAATGGAGAGGGAGAAGAGAAGGGAGCTCAGGACAGAACCATTTGGAACCCACAGAACGCTGGAGGGCAGATGAAGAGGATCCTCTAAAGGACATGCTGAAGAAGTGATTAAAGAGGTAGAAGGAGAACCAGCAAAGGACAGAAGCCAGGGAAGCAAAAGGAGGATTAGGCTTCAAGAAGAGCATGGCTGAGTGTGCTGAAGGCAGCTGACAGGGCAAGGAAAATGAGGATAGAGTTCTGGTTCTGAGCTTTAGCTAGTAAATGGTGATTAGAGACTCTGGGGAGAGCAGTTTCATTGTAGCCCAAGGGATGGAATCCAGATTGATGAACTCTATGGTGGAATTAGAGGAAAGAAACTCCAGACAACGATTTTACTTTTCCTCCTCTTAAGAACACGGTATGAAAACATCAGTGTTCTTCAAACACCCTGGGGTTGATCCTAAACATAACTCGATTCTGATATTTGCTAGAATCAAATATTGCACATAGAGAAGATACAAATAAGCTTTTTGTGAAAGAAATGGAGGTATCCACACTCGTTCACCTACCTGGAACTTAACTTTGCATGAAGCTACGTTAACATCTGTTCCCCAGATCACAAGCTTTTGTTCAAGAGATTGTTCACTTGCCAATGCATCCTTTGCTGTTTGTGGGAAGGAAAAAGCCATCAGTATGGATAATATAAATATATTTTAGAAGAAAAATTACCAGCGAAATCTGAAAGATTTACCTACCCTAAGTCCACCTATCTGACTTTGCTGGCAGATCCAAGATCTGGCCCCTGCCTAACTGGAGTTCCTCGCACACCACTCCTTGGAGTACCCTCCACTGTAGAGCTGGGAGTGCCATAGGTCAGAGGCGAACTAATATTAAAATCAAGTGGAATTGCAACAAAGAAAATGTTTAATTATACCTCAAAATATTAACGAATACACTTTGCCCTAATGAAGTCAACAAGTTAGTGTTAGTCACTGTGATGGCAGTATATTGTACATTGAGTATATTGTTATTGGTTGTATGTTTTATGCGTTAAAATCAATTAATTAAATTAAAAGCAAGGTACCAACTAACCTGTAATTGAAAACAATCCTGTTCATTCAAAAGGCCCTTTTTGTTTTTAAATTGACAGCTATGTAAAAGCCTACATTAAATCTTTCCGTCTATGCCATTTAATAGCCAATAATACATAGATATCAGCATTTTGCTCCTACTACTGACAAGCGTAACCAAAATTGTAGTGGGCTGGAAAACAGAACATCTTGAGCATTTGGGCTTTGCATGTCAACTGCTGGAGAAGCTGGCATTGGCTGTAGATCTCCTGTAGATGTGGAGTCATCTGTTCGACCTTTTTGTGAAAGAGGAGACTGAGCATCTTCAGTGCGTGCTGGAACAAGATGAAAGCTGATAAGTAGCTATTTCATACATTAATCTGTGTAGAATGTTGCAGCTAATGTTAAAAGACCAAATCACAAAATAGATCATATGACAGAATAGACAATAACTTGGCTGATATAAAATTAAAAAGCAAAGTGCAATATTTTGCTGAAATGAAAATGAAGAGTATTTGTGAGATTCCAAAAGTGGAAAATAGCTTAAGAATTTAAAGTAATTAATACTGCAATTATCTTCCTAAATGCTAAGAAATCAGAGCTGGTACTACTAATGCTATGAAAAACTAACTCATATAGCGCTTTTCATCAGTAGACTCCTTTGTAAAATGCTTTGAAAGCAATATCATTATCACTATTTTCCAGCTGGGGAAACTGAGGCAGAGAGAGGCAGAAGCAACCTACATACTGGTGAGTATCAAAGCTTTTCAAGTGCAGTGCTAAGTTTCACAGGATCATATTCGTAACATTTGTAAACTTGCCTCCGTTTCACTTTTAAAAAGCATCCTCTTGCACCCATGCATTGTTGAAGACTAAGGCCAGGTCCATACAACAAAGTTTTGTCAACATAGCTGTGCCAGTGACAGGATGTAAAAAACCATAGCCGTAGCTGACATAGCTATGCCAGCAAAACCCCACAGTTACAGCTACAGCTGTGCTGACAGAAGAGATTCACAGAAACGGGAAAGACTGCCCCACAGCAAGCCGAGCTGACAAATGACATTACCTACCTTCCCGTATAGCTGTGCTGGCAAAGCCTCTGTAGGGAAAAGTTGCACTTACGAGTCTGGGGTTGGTGCTCCGCCCGCGCTTGCTGCCGCGGCGGCTCGGTGTGGAGGCCGGCGAGGACATGACGCTGCTTCCCCGGCTGCTGCTGCTTCCTGCGGAGGCGGAGAGAGAAGCTGAGGCAGAGCAGAGCGAGACCCCCACGCCCCGCCCCGAGCCGAGCCCCTGAGACTAACACATTCCTGGGATTTCACGGCACGGAGGCGTCGCGCCCCTCAGCGGGACGCACCCGCCACTCGATCCCCTTCGCGCGCAGATATTCGTGTGTGGGAGAGGGGGGCGGCGGCGTCTCGCGCTCTTACCCCACTTTTCTTCCGGAAGCACCTTCGGCCAGCCCCTGAACCCCGAGAAAATTCCGCGCCAAACGGGTCACGTGGACGGGCTCTCCCGGGCGACTATTGGTAGGTAAAGCCGGGAGAGCCCAACTCGGCCCAGAAAGGGGGACGGAACCACCCATCTAGATTCCGGGTACGGACGATCGCCCCCTAGCGGCTCTGTGAGCCTCTCTGCAGGGACAGAGCGAAGTCTGACAGGAGCTCGATTCTCCCACAATACAGAGGATTCACCCACATAGAGCCTAGATCAGATTCACAGGCAAGGTTCCCCCTTTCTCCCTGGTGATAATGGTATCACCCATACTTGACCAAGTGTCGCGACACAGGCCCGCCCTCTCATCATCACCCCCTTCTTACGGAACCGGGGCCGGCTTCCATCTCTCCTGTTAGTTTCGCGATTCCGGTGGCGGTTACTAGGAAGTGACGTATTTCGTGAGGCGGAGGTGACGTGAGGCGCACAGGCTCGGGCCGGTGGGAGGGGTTTGGACAAGATGGCTGGATCCACAGGTCTGTGGGGGGCTCGATATGGGCCTGGGACGGGTGCGGGGAAGCAGGTCTCCACTCTGTGGGCTGCGAGAGCCCCGGGGCGGGGCTGTACCTGCCCCTTTCTGGCAAAGGGGAGTTGGTGTCTGGGCTGAGCCGCGGTGACAGGGCCCGGCGCCAGCCGGAACCGGGGCGTGGGGGTCCCCAGCGGAGCCTCGGTGCAGGGGGCGGTACGGCAGCGCATCCTTCCTCCGGGTAGGTGCGGCCGGATAGGAGTTCCACCTCCGTGCCTCCTGCGGCGCGCAAAGGGCTGCGGGACAGGCCGGGGTGGCGGGGGCACCCTTCTCGGGCCCTGTGCGGCGGGCCTGGGGTCTCCGCCTGGGAGAGCGGAGCTCGAATCCGTGCGGCGGGAAGGGAGCGGACCTCAGTGCCTGTACAGAGGATAGGGAAGCGGCGGGGCAGAGCCAAGGGGAGGTGATGATTTAGTACCCACTGCCGAGGTGTAGGTGCCTGAAAGGCAGGGCCGAGGAGGAGGGACAAAACTCATTTCAGTGTCTAGTGCAGAGCGGCTTATTGTGCAGCCAAGGGGAATAGATACCATGTCTTATTCTGCTGCAGATAGTGACAGACAGTATGGCAGTACTTGGGATTGGGCTACCCCACCTCAGTAACCAGTTTGGCTGGTGTGGGGTAGCTCAATAGCCCAGCCTGCTGGAGCAGAGCTCACCTTATTGTTCAATAAAGGTATTATTGGGCACAGGACAGAGTCTTAGCTCTGGGCTTCAGTGTAATGCCCAAGTGAGGATTTAGAGGGGATTTAGGAGGCAAAGGAATCAACGTGAACAAATGGAGGGAACGGGAAGGAAGAGCTCGGGGCAGGGGAACGAACCGACTTCGGTGCTCAATTCAGGGAATCAAGCTAATTTAACTTAGTGTTTCATCTATTGAGCTTATGGAGAGCTAGGGCTGCAGGCCCGAATCTTGTGATGTAGAACCCCCTTCTGTGCCTAATGCAGGTGGTTAGCAGTGGAAGAGGAATAGAGAATACTAGGTAGAACTTGGGAGAGAAAAACTCCCCTCGCTGTGCCAGACTTTGGAAATAGGGTATGCATGGCAGATCCTGCAGAAAGGGGAGAGAGCAGCCCTCAGTACCTTGGGGAGCTCCCACTGCAGAGACTGGGTGCTGCTGTACTACCATTGGTGGTAATGAAAAGCCTGCATTGCCCAATGTGGGCTGAATTGGGATGGGTATATTGAAGGAACTATATTTACTTTATTGTGGGAGAACTGTATTTTGTTACTTTTTGTAGAAATGCCTTCTGGTGTTGGAATTAAAATAAAATAAGATTTTTTTTTAAAGTACCCTTGGGATAGAGTGAGTTCCCAGATTCTTTGCACTCCTGCCTGTCTCTGAGTTCTAGGTCATCTGGTTTCCTCCAATAAATAGAAAGTAAAGTTGGTTTTGCTTGTGAGTGAATCTTGTTGCTGCTTGCAACTTTTTGCTTTCAAAACAGTTGTTTCATTCCGGCTGTAATTAAAAATTGATGTTGTTGAATCAGAAAACTGTCCTACTTCTGCTCTGTATTCACTCAGTTCTGTAAGGTAGAAATAATAAGCTGCTAAAACTCACTGCATTTTCTATCCCAGTGCTCTTTGCATATTAACAAATAATAGTTATTTTGCAAAGCTTGTGTGTGTATATATGTACATTTACAGGAATTACTTTCCTTATTATTGAAATGCAGCTACTTGTATAGTAAAACATAGTTGGTGCTTAACTATACCTATATACCTTTTCATTTCCAGAGATCCTAAAGTGCTTTATTCTATACTTCCCTAGCACCACTAAAAATCAGCCATCTTTTCAGTAGAGGAGGAAACCAGGCAGAGTCAGAGAACTGCAGAACAGGAAGGGAAGTTAGTTTTTAAGGTCTCAGCCAAACACATATGCTCCTTTCCCAGGAAACTGCACGGTACTCTCTTGGGACAAAACTCACTGCAGGCCTAAGCAGATGTGACTCCTGTGAGGTCAATGGGATTCTGCCTACTTTGAGTCATGGCTGAATTTCATCCTTATTTCAGAAAGAGGAAGGTCGGAGCTGAAACTGCCAGAATGTGTAGTTTTTGTTTGGATAAACTCTAGGGGGTGTAATCCTGGCCCCATTGAAGTAAATGGCAAAATGCCTGTTGAATTCAGTTTGGCCAAGATTCACCCTGAGGCATTTCTTTCCTGAGACTTAAAGCACTAATCAGCTATCTGAGCACATAGGAAAACTACAGAGCATTTTAAAACAAGAAGAAATGTTTGAAAATAACTGTCTCTGAATATGCCTTAATGAAAATACGTACTTCAATATGGCCAGTTATATTGTTCTTAGATAGCATCCTCACCGTAACCAATTATCTATCTTTCAAAACTCCCTCATCTGTTTATTTCGTGTGCAGATGTTATATCTGTTAAGCAGCTCCTCAATCTGGCCTTCAATATTGCCATTATTTCTGTTTGTAGTTAGACCCATTCAGAAGCCTACATCAGTTTGTGGGCAACATTAAAGGTTTTTGGAAACTTGGGTCAAGATGTTTCTTTAGGAAAAGGATAGTTATTGGTAAAGTACACTTAAAATGTTATGGTTAGATGGGACTCATTGCATTCAGTTCCTTGAAATACAGTGTAAATTTTTTTTGAAAGGCATAAAATTCCCAGCTGCAAGAAAAAACATTATCAAAGAATAATATTTAAAGCCTTTTATAAAATTGTTTCCTCCCTCTCTTGCTTCAATGTGATTTTTATAACCAATTAAAATACACAATATATAACTCTTAATACAACCAAAATTCTAGCAATGCCAAAGAGAAGTCTAAATACATAATCTACACTCTGTTTTCTATTATGTTTGTATTATAATGGTTATTAAATATATTATTTTTCAGATACGTGTTTTCTGCAACTCTGGATGCACTTGTATCTAAGAGCCATGAGCAAATAACTAAACTATATCATAAGAAGTGTGAGTTATCAGGGTTTAAGCTGTGCATTTATCTTTAATTTTTTCATATTCTCTTTCTAATTGCTTAAATATATAACCTTAACCATTGTTTTGCCTTTAAAAACTTTAAAACACCAATAAATTAAAGGAAATGAGATGGAGAAAGTTATCAGGTCTTTAGTGGCTACCAAATGGTAAAACTGGTAACCATTAATTTCAACTTTGGAGACTTATAACGTAGCTTTTGGCCAAAGGTTAGTTACTTTAGATTTGAAGGTTGACCTCTAGTTAATAACAGACTATTTTAACAGAGGTAAAGTTGAAAGTGTGTTTTGGAGGAGTCCAGCTAACACATCAAACCAATATTACCTTTCTTTATCAATTTCATCTTAAAATAAAATAAACAGAATGTCTCAAAAAGAACTGTTAGGGCATACAACCTGTTCCGCACTGCCACATAATCCTGTTGCATTTGCCCTGCCCAAATTGCAGTGTCCACACAAAATTATCTTTGCCTCCAAAATTTGAAAAAATAGGAAAATATTTAAAACAAATCAAGATTATGCACGTTCAGTTCCCACTCAATAAATCAGTGTGCAGTCGTAGCCTAATCTGTTTTTATCTCTTGCATATCTTTAAAAAATATTTAGGGAACATACATAGTTAACTAGGTTGGAGGTGTAAACTGGGTGGGGTGAGAATGAGTGTGTGAAACATTGTACAGCAATAGGGCACCTTCCTGATTGTATTTCTGCACTATGGAGACTGTAGCACCATAGCTGTGTTGGCATAGCCTCATAGTGTAGATGTGGCCTACACCGACAGTTTTTCTGTCAATGTAGGTTTTCATAGCTCTGTCTACTCTGGAGACTATGCCAAGTATAACTAAGTGAGGTGTGGTTTTTCACACCCTTGACTGATGCAGCTATGCTGATGAAACTTTCAAGTATAGACCTAGCCTCTGACACATCATATAACTCTTCAGAGCAGGTCTCCCCTCCTCTACACTTCAGTAAGTCTGTAGGAGGAGAAGTTGTTACACTAAATTGAAAACTTTACATGTTTAAATCTCTAAAATGTTAAACTTCAAACACAAACATAAATAAGTCTGCATTTTCTCTGTCCCTCTGTATGTGTATTCCTCTGTGCTCTATGCCTCTGTTCTCTATGCCTGTCTCCTTCCTCCCTTGGTGCTCCTCATTCCATGACCAGGTAGCAATCTCTTCCTGACGTCCATGCCCCTTCCAGGGCATTGCCCCTCTTTTATATCCCTAGACTCCAAATTTTTTACTGTCTACCAAGAATCCATTCCTGGAGTCAGTAGCAGATAAATTTGTGTTTAACAATTGTCATGGTATAATCCCCTACTCTGAACCTTAGCGTCCAAAAGATGGGGTACCAGCATGAATTCCTCTAAGCTCAATTACCAGCTTAGTACTTGTAGCGCAGCCACCAACCAGGAATTCCAGTGCCTGGTACACTCTGGTCCCCCCAAGACCTTGCCCGGGGACCCCCAAGACCCAGTCCCTCTGGATCTTAACACAAGGAAAGTAAACCCTTTCCCTCACTGTTGCCTCTCCCAGGCTTCCCCTCCCTGGGTTACCCTGGAAGATTTATTGTGATTCAAACTCCTTGAATCTTAAAACAGAGGAAAATTCACCTTCCCCCCTCCTTCTCTCTCCCCCTCCCAGACTCTCCCTGAGAGAGAAAGTAATCCTAACACAGAGAGAAAATTAACCTTTCTCTCCCCCTTCCCTCCTTTCTCCTCACCAATTCCATGGTGGATCCAGACCCAGTCCCCTGGGGTCTCACCAGAATAAAAAAACAATCAGGTTCTTAAACAAGAAAAGCTTTTAATTAAAGAGGGAAAAACAGTAAAAATTATCTTTGTAAATTTAAGATGGAATATGTTACAGGGTCTTTCAGCTATAGACACTGGGAATACCCTCCCAGCCTAAGTACACAAGTACAAATAAAAATCCTTTCAGCAAAATACTAATTTGAACTCCTTCCAGCCAAATACACATTTGCAAATAAAGAAAACAAACATAAGCCTAACTCGCCTTATCTACCTAGTACTCACTATTCTGGACATATAAGAGACTGTATCAAAGAGATTGGAGAGAAACCTGGTTGCACGTCTGGTCCCTCTGAGAACCCAGAGAGAACAACAACCAAACACTAACAGCACACACAAAAACTTCCCTCCCTCAAGATTTGAAAGTATCCTGTCCCCTGATTGGACATCTGGTCAGGTGACAGCCAAGCTCATTGATTTTGTTAACCCTTTACAGGCAAAAGAGATATAAAGTACTTCTGTTCTATTAACCCTTGACTATCTATTTATGACAACAATATTTTGCAATCATTTTAAACTTTGCTCTGCATACTCAATGTGTAAGAATGGCCTTGGCTGTAGCTGCAGGCAACAAAAGTCAGGGAAAACAAAGTTGGAACTAGTACCATCTTTTGCCTGGTTGAGTAAAACTCGGCAAGCAACAAATAGTGATATGCTTCAGCCAGGGTGAAAACAAATAATCTATAGTTTACAAAAGGCTCTTGTAAGCTATATGTAGTCCTTGGGTTCTTCCCTATCTTGTGGCATAGATGGGCAAGAATTTTTTTATTTTTCCCCAAGGTCCTTCTATTAATAGTCTGGTGACTCCTTTTTATAACCCTGCCTTAGCTGCTAGTTAACTCCTTTCCCTACCTGTCTCAGTGTGGTATATCACAACTGCCTTTACCTACCCTTGACCTCCACATATGTATACTCCTCAGCCCCCACCATAAAAAAACAAAAACAAAACAAAAAACCCCACCACCCGACTAAAACACACTTCTACTGGTTTTTGAATGTTATGATTCCTGATGAAACCATGAAATTGCCTTCCTTCACCTTATTTTAAAAGGATATTAAGATTTAAAACTGTAACTTGAAAATCAACAAATTTCTTTACTTATGTGACTGCCACCACCTTGGATTATTAAAAATGAATTATTTTAAACTCTAGTTTACTTTTTGCTATACTCGTTTACTTTTTTCATTCTCTCTAGTTGGACAGTGAAAAGTTGATTGTCACTTTCAATTTTGTATAGTTGGTTTCAGTTTTAGGAGTGCAATGCTGGAGTTAAAATAACTTTTTGTTGGACTCTAAAGATACTATGAAAAGATTAGGCTTTATAACATTAAAAAAAGTTACAAATTTAATTTGATAGTGTCTTTTGAATGTTTGGGACAGAGAGTGGGCCCTGAGCTAAGCCTTAGTTCACAGCTGCCTGTGTCACATTCTGCTGCACAAAATCTAATTTCTAATAAAATTGGCAATTTGCCAAATCCCAGAATGTGCCATTTCATGTACCAGGAATGCAAATATACCTTTACCCTGATATACCATGACCCGATATAACACAAATTCAGATATAACACAGTAAAGCAGCTCTTGGGGGGGTGACTGTGCATTCCGGTGGATCAAAGCAAGTTCAATATAACATGGATTCACCTATAATGCGGTAAGATTTTTTGGTTCCTGAGGACAGCGTTATATCGGGGTGGAGGTGTAGTAAAAAGTACGGAAATAAGCAGTGAAACTATTCAACATCCCATCTGTGCTACATTCATTAGCTCCTCATCTCAAACTCAGTTACCTCCTTTCCACAATTTTCAGCTCACCTATCTCCACTCTCCTCCTGAGCAGCCCTGAGGTGTTGAATGATGAGCTGTTAAAAGACATATCTGCTTATTTCCTTGTGGGTTTTTTAGTTTACTTTACTAGAACATACAGTATATCAGCTTAACTCAGAAGTTAAGTCAACCCAGCTATGTCACTCAGGGATGTGAAAAATCCACAACCTGAATGATGTACTGTATATACTCATTCATAAGCTGAATTTTTGTAGTAAAAAAGGGAAGCACCAGGGAGTAAGGAGGCGGCAGAGCCAGAAGGGATGAGGCAGGGCCAGAGTCTCTCTGCTTCTGGCCATGCTGCTCTCCCCCCAGCCTCCAAAGCAGCTGCAGCTCCTAGGCTGGCAGGCTGCAGCCATGATGCTCGGCCCCACCTGGCTTAGTCCGCTGGAGCATGCTACAGCCATGTGTCCCGGCCCAGCCTGTGGGAACATGCTGCTGCCATGCCGCCCAGTCTGGCCTGCTGGAGCAGGCTGTGGCCATGCTGCCTGGCCTGCCAGAGCAGCTCTAGCCAGGCCAGAGACATCCTCCCCTGGCCCTCCCCAGATAAAGTGGGAAGAGATGGGATGAAGAGAGTGTAGAGTTCCTGGGCTATGGATGGGGTCATGTGGGGAGTGGTCACGGGTTATGTCTCCCCCCCCCACCCACAAAAACTTCCTCGCTGGGGACACTTTACTATAGGTTTACCTCCGTGCCTGCAGACGCTTGAGGTAAACAAACGATCTCGGCCAAAGTTTGCTGACCCTTGAATTATAGAGTCGGCTTATGAACGAGTCATAATTTTTTTTCCATTTTTACTTATCCATCTGGAGAGGTGTGGGGATCGTCTTATGGACAAGTATATACGGTAGTTAAGCTGACCTAACCTCTGGTATAGATGGCACTAGGTCTATGGAAGAATTCTTCTGTGAACCTAACTACTGCCTCTTGGGGAGGTGGATTAATTACATCGATGGGAGGAACCCATCCTATTGGTGTCATGTGTGTCTACACTGAGGCCCTAAAGCTGCACAGCTGTAGCCTTGCAGCTCTGCCACTGTAGCATGTCAAGTATAGATAAGCTCTACATTAACAAAGGCCTTACCTGTATTAGAAAGCTTGCACTTGTGTGATGATATCCATTTAAAATGTAAGAGAGTTTAATAGTGTTTAAATGCATCTAAATCAGTTTAGCTGCCTGTATGTTAAGAATTTGCACCAGTGTTGTTAGATTTATTTTAGTTCCTTCAGTGAACATTTACTAATAGAGATAAGGTGAAAGTCTTGTGTGTGAGAATTTCCTGTTTTGCCTTTTTTAACTACATCAGAGTAGATACGCTGATGCAGACCCCTAAGATAATGATATTGCAGTGGGTTAAGTGTCAGTCTTATGCCAGTTCTATGCTCATTCTCTGAGGGTTTGCATGGGTTCGAAAAATGCAGTATGGATAGAATCTAAATATAATTATCCACTTTATGTTCATGTGGATAGCTGTAAGCATTGATCTGTATTAGCTGCCTTGCAGTGCTCCAGTGTCTCCCATGCCTCTTCGTATCTGTACTTGTATCCACTCCACAACTTGTTCCTCCTGACCTCCATGTACCCACAATCACTATCATGCTTCTGTATATGCATGCCACATACAGCTTTTAAGCATTATATATAGGATCATTGTAACATACTATCACTTTTTATAAATTTAATTGTGTGTGTGGGGGGGGAAGATGATGTGGTTGGGAGTTGGGTTTCAGGGGCTGGAACATGGGGCAGTAAGTGAGGTTTGGGTCTGGGAGTGGAGAAGAACGGCAGAGTAGAAGTGTGCTCTCATAAGCTTCCTCTGATTCATCAGAATAGAATTCTGCCAGACCACAGGAGGTTTGTTGGAGGACATATCTGCTTTGAATCACAGGAGGTTCATCAGAACAAAGTTGTTCTCTGGTCCACTTTTCCACTACTGAGGCAAGCTGGAGAGGGGAGGAGGAGGTTTATGGTCTGTCCTGCGGAGGTCCATCAGACTGGGACTTCCTACTGGTGAACTGTAGATTTGTCAGAGAAAGAAGCTGCCTCCAGAGTTGAGCTGAAATTTTTCTAATAGATCTTGAACTCTAGGCCTCAGGTCTCCTATTTTCCCTGATAGTTAAGAGGGATAAGGGGGGAAATACTTGCAGCTGAAAGTGTGTCAGTAGTGGAGTTAACAGCTCTGCTCAAGAGGCAACTTTTCCCTCTAGCAAACTTAATTGCTTCTGAATTGTTAGAAAAAAAGCTCAGTGAAGTCTGAAATTCTGTTAAGATATTTCACACTTAAAGTGCTCCTTTATGCTAAAGACAAGTCCAGGGCCTTCTCATCATCCTTATTTACTGATAAATTCAAACACGAAATTGATAAGCAATAGCACCACCACCATCTTCTGGTTTCTTGACTTGTGAAAGTTCAATATATTAGAAGTGCTTCAACTAAGTTATAGTCCCTAATCAAGGTTTGTAGTTCATATTAGCGGATGCTTTTGAAAATCCCATCCAGAGATGCCTAAATGTTTTTGAAAAATTTGGCCTGTGTTTTTTATTTTAAAATTAAAAAAACCCTGACTTTATGTATTGAAAGTCTAAATAACTTTTTATTGTTAACACTGAAAGCAATTTTGTTTGAGGCATAAAATCTTTATCACTTCAAAAGAGAAGCTTTTAATAAAAATACAGTGTTAATGCGTGATGCTGCAAACACTTATGTACATGCTTACTTTAAAGCAGATGAGTAGTCCTATTGAAATCAGTTGGATGTATTCATATGAGTAAAGTTAGTACCTGCTTAAATGTTTGTAGGATCAGGTCTTGGTCTGCAATATTTTGGTTTTTGCCTGTAGAAATTCTGTAAAATTCAAATTAGATACTTGACAACAGTGACATATAAAAACAGTGTTTAAAATTTAGTTTTTTATAATGTTAATAAAATTTACAATATTATAAACTTTCAGATTTGTTTCATGTGTATAAACTTCTGTTCTGACCTCTTTCTCCTAATAGGCTACTATATTCAAAATGTGTAACATTTGTGATTTCTTTCTCATATTGATAATGACTGTTTCACTTTAGATAATTGTGACCTAAAACTAGATTTTGAATGCTGGTTTTAAGAAGTGAATAGTTTTTGCATTAACACATTAAGATACATAACCTGTTTACTGTAAATTAAAATCTGAAAAATCTGCTCACCACTAGTAACTGTGAAGCATTTCCCAGCAAGTGAAGGGCCTAAATTGTTGTTTTTGCAGAATTTGACCCATTTTTAAAAAACTGAATAATTTCAATGTTTCAGGAATTACACCTGCCCCAGAAATATCTGCCAATTTTTGTTTTAAAATAACTTTTTCCCCCTATTTTAAAATGTCTCCTCGTCCCCTGTTGCAATGTAAAAGATCAAAACTGGAAACTCTAATTTACTCCATGATCCTGAAAACACTTAAGCGTGTGTGTAATTTAATCACATGGGATTAGTTCCAGTGAAGTCAGTGGGATTTCTTAAATGAGTAAATTTATATGTGTAAATAAGTGTTTGTAGGTTAAAAGCTTTACTGGCTATACAGGAGAACAGTAAAGCTGACTTGAAGATAATGGTGGGTAGTCAGCAGAACATGAGCTCGCAGTGACTGTGTCCAGAAGAGCTAGTGCAATTCTTGGATGCATAAACAAGGGAATATTGAGAAGGACTAGAGAGGTTATTTTACCTGTGTACTTTGCATTGGTGTAACTGTTGCTGGAATAATATGTCCAGCGCGGATACCCACATTTCAAGGAGTATGTCTGAAAATTGGAGAGGGTTCAGAGAACAGCCATGATTAAAGGATCAGAAAACCTGCCTTATAGTGACAGACTCAAGGCTTAATCTGTGTAGCTTAACAAAGAGAAAGTTGAGGGATGACTTGGTGCCAGTCTGCAAATACTTACATGGAGAATAAATATTTAATAATGAATTCTTCAGTCTAGCAGAGAAAGGTATAACATGATTAATGGCTAGAAATTGAAGCTAGACAAATCGAGATTGGAAAGAAGGCTTACATTTTTTAACATTGAGAGTAATTAATCATTAGAACAATTTACCAAGTGTCATGGTGGATTCTCCATCACTGGCAATTTAAAAATCTATATTGGATATTTTTCTAAAAGATATGCTCTTGGAATTATTTTTGGAAAATTCTGTTATACAGGTAGGTCAGACTAGATGATCACAAATGGTCCGTTCTGGCCTTGGAATCTACTTACAAGGTGTTGTCAAAATCATAAAATAAACAAACTGAAAAGATAGGCGGCCAGGTATACCAGTGTAAGTCTGTTGACTTCAGTGGAGCTATTCAAACTTCTGTGAGCTGATGATTTAGCCCAGAGAATTTTGTTTCCTCTAATTCCTTTCACTTACATTTATTTTGTTGCTTTTTTTGTGCAGAAAAGTGAGCTTTTTTTAATGATGTCCCATTTAGCTCTTTCATACATTAAAAGTTTCTAGCCCATATGGTTCTGAAAACTTAGCAAATTTAAACTGATGTAATTTTGTCTGCATGAGTCTGCAAAGATAGTGTTCATGCTTCTCTTACTGCTTATAGCTTGGCCAATGACACGATGGTGGTCAGCTTCACTGAAACTGTCAGGGATCCTCTGAGCAGTAGTGAAACTGACAAGGATCATGTCAGGCTCATTCTGATTTTTGGGATACCAATGAGCAAGAGCAGACAGACTGAAGTTGTGACCTCTGGACAGCGCTTTTGGCCCACTTCTTTTGTCTTTTATATATTAGTCAGATATTTCGTACAATTTTTCAAGCCTTTTTGTAATCAAAGTGCCAGTGATGGGAGTTTGTGCATTTGGTTACATATAATTAGATCACTATGACAATTGGAATGTTGTTACAGAAAATAAATATATTTGTATTATAATTGTATTGTAATGGTAATCTATTAGGTGCTGGAGTCACCTAGCACTCCATTTACCATGCTGTCCAATGTGTGTGGTCCCAACACTGCTGCTGTAATCATAGCATAACTTCTCTACTCCACCAGTCTGGAACAATAGTACTTGATACATTCCCAATTTAAGTACAGAACATTGTTAACAGTGTAGAAAATTCCATAATCTGAATTTCATTGTCTTTGTGGCACAGTAGCTGAAAGCAGCAGGGAGAAATCTATTAGCGTATGGCTATTTAGACCTACAAATGTATTTGGTGGTACCCTTAGACCCAAAGTTACTGTTTTCTTAAACACATTTACTGTGGGCATTTAAGATAGCAGGTTACTTTATTTGACGTATTGCTACTGTGTAATACTTCATTATTTGAACACAGTAGGATTTGCAACATAATTACTTAATCTTGAAATGGGTGCCTAAAAATATTTTATATTAAGATACTCCAAATGTGCTTTGTGAGGTTTTTTATGACTGAAATGATATTAAATTGTGATGTTTAAGATGTCATTCAGGCTATAAATTAAATAATCTCTAATTTATGTTTTCTCGTGAATATTGCTATTTACATTGCTTCACTTTATTTAAATAGTTAAAGTCCCTCGTAATTTTCGCTTGTTGGAAGAACTTGAAGAAGGTCAAAAAGGAGTTGGCGATGGTACAGTAAGCTGGGGCCTTGAAGATGATGAAGATATGACACTTACAAGGTGGACAGGCATGATTATTGGACCACCAAGGGTCAGTACAGTAGGTTAAAACTTCTATTTTTTTGTTTGTGGGCAGTACAAAATCCTATATTAAGATTACATTTTAGAGAAGCAATTCACTTAAAAATGTTTAAAATGAAAAATGCGTAGTTGCAACGATAGATTGTGACAGAACAATTGTAAATTAAACTGTATTCAGTGTATAACTAATCATAGTCTGATGAAGTAACTTGAGTTAAATAGGAGAAGCTATGTTCTAGTACACTCAGATATGTGCCAGCAAGCCTATAGTTGGGGAATTATCCACGTCAATTCTGATTTCCTTAAAATCTGTAGAAAGGCTAGAAACATTGCATAGAACATTTCACAGGCCTAAGGTTCACATGGTGTAGGCACATACTTATGTCTTCAGCAAAGCAATAGCTTGTGTGTATCCATATCTCTGCAGTTATTTTTATTACTATTGAGTAACCTGTGTGAAGGGGTTGTGCTTTGAGGCTATTGTTGCCTGGAATATAGGCACAAATTAAAGCTGCATTTCCATCATTAATATGCAGCTATGCCCTATGATAGCAAACTAATTCTATACAGGAACTGTTGTTGGGGTATTCAACCACCTTTTTGCTACATGGGAGGTGATGTTTTACTGCAAAACTAAATCTGCAAAGAGCATATGATAAACAATATCATTAAAAATTGACAGACACCTATAGTATGAGAAATTTACAGAATTTAAGAGAGAGGATAAGTAGCATTTTCAGCTATATCACATAATTCACTGCACAGCATGTGAACGTAGCTCATGTATAAAATCCACCAGTGTCACCTTCAAAGACCAGACAATTAAGTTACCTCTAATGAGACAAATTAGCATTAACAAAAGTTCAAGTTCCAGCTGAACTCTGAATTTCTTTAGAATATATTTTACAACGAAACACCCTGCAAAAGAGCTAGTAATCCTAAATTACTTATTTCTTTTTATGTGAGCATCACCAAAAGTGAATGGACAGATCTTAGATTGAGGTGTTTTATGCTAAGGAAATTTGCTGACAAAGCAGCTTCAATGATAATGGAGTACAAAACATACCTCTACATAAATAGAGAGAGACTTGGGCTGATACTCAAAGTAGCATTGTGCTACTAGGTTACTTTTACTGCTAGCGTTGAGTGACCATAATAGTAGTGCTATAGTTTATTGCGTTGTAAGTCCCTCCCTGCCTTACTGGAAGAAGTAAACTAAGGCTCATATTGATAGTTGGGGGGTATAATGATGGCGCTCTCTAAGCTCCACCAACAATCCAAATTCAGCCTGCTTGGGAAACTGGAATGAGTTGTCACTTTTAGTAGGTTGTTCAGAATGTCATCACACGTGTTCTGCTAGGCTCCTGAGGTTTGGATATACCGAGGCTGAGTTCCTCTAAACTATGCAGCCGTGTATTAAGCCCCATGCCCCTCCCTGCTCACCCCTCCCTGCTGCATCGAGAGGGGTTTGGGGGGAGTCCTCTCTCCCGCTGCAGCCCTGGGGCAGCCTGCACCCCAAACCTCTCATCCCTGGCCCCACCCCAGAGCCTGCACCCACTCGCACCTCAATCCTCAATCCCTTGGCCCCAGCCCTGAGCCCCCTCTCGCACCCTGAAACCCTCATCCCTGGCCCCACTCTAGCTCCTTCACCCCTAGCCAGAGCCCTCATCTCCTGCTCCCAACACTCTGCTCCAGCCCTGAGCCCGCTCCCACACCCTGAACTTCTTGGCCCCGCCCCCACCACATTAATTTTGTTATGTGCACCAATATGGAGGTGATGTGTCTCGCATCACCTCCATATTTGTACACATAACAAAATTCATTCCACACATGGACATAAAAAAATTAGAGGAAATGCTGTACTAAGGGACCAGGGCAAATAATGTATAGGCACAATAGTTACATGCCTTGGACCCTGGTTTCCAGAGTTGTGTGATGTCAGAATCTAAGCTTATTTAAAACCCGCCCGCCTCCCCCCTTCTCATCATTGTAGAGAAAAGCATTTAAAATGTAACCTGTTAACGGATACAGTCAAGGCTTTGGAGCTGTGCTTTGACTCCGCTCCAGGCAAAAACCTCCAGCTCAGGGCTCCGCTCCAAAGCCCTGGATACAGTAGTATTTGCCTGGATCTGCAGACAGCCTCCAGCAATGGAAGAAGCAGCAGCCACTAGGAGAGTGCCTCATGGACCCCTGCTCATTACCAGAGCAGTCTAGACATTCGTTACCCTGAGGAAGTGTGCTGGCCTGGTCATGGCAGCGGCTCAAATGCCCTACTTAGCTCTGCAGGATTGGCTTCTATTGGTGGGACTCAGTAGTCCCTGCTCTCACATTCAGTAGTGAAATTATTTACCATGTAGACCAGGGGCGTGCAAACTTTTTGGCCTGAGGGCCGCATCAGGTTTTGTAAATTGTATGGAGGGCTGGTTAGGGGTGGGGGTCTTGGCCTGTCCTCCACCTCCTATCTGCCTCCCCCACAGGACCCCTGACCCATCCAACCTGCCTGTTCCCTGACGGCCCCTCTGGGACCCCTGCCTCATCCACACACCCCCGCTCCCTGTCCCCTGACTGCCCCTGGAACCCGCTGCCCCATCCAACCCCTCCTCTCATTCTTGATGGCCCCCCTGGGACCTGTGCCCCATCCAACCATCCCTTCTCCCTGTCACCTGACTGCCTCTGGAACCCCTGCCCCCTGGAACCCCTGCCCTCATTCAACCTCTTGTTTCCCCCCTGACCACACCACCCCCGACCACACCCCCGCTCCCCACCCTGAATCCCCCTGCCCTCTATCCAACCCTCCTTGCTACCTGCCCCCTTACCGCATGGCCTGGAACGCTGATGGTGCTACATCTGCGCCGGCCGGCTAGAGCCAGGCCATGCTGCCACTGCCGCAACCACACAGCACAGAGCACCGGGTCAGGCTGGGCTTTGCAGCTGTGCTGCCCCAGGAGTTCACAGCCTCGCCGCCCAGAGCGTTGTGCCAGCCACAGAGCGAGCGAGCTGAGACTGCGGGGGAGTGGGGGACAGCAAAGGAGGGGCCGGGGGTGAGCCTCCTGGGCCAGGAGCTCGAGGGCTGGGCAGGATGGTCCTGCTGGCCGGATGTGGCCTGTGGGCCATAGTTTGCTCATCCCTTATGTAGACATTTAAATGATCATCACTGGGCATCTGATTTAACACCCCTTCTTTTAAAAAAAGGTGGGAGTAACACCCTTGAGCTATACTTTCAAGTTGTCTGTGTGGAATTAGGCAGATGTCACTGTGTGGCTTGTGCTTGCTTTACATTTTGAAGGTTTTCTTCAGTATCATAAGGGCTATCAATATCTTTTATTTAAAAAAAAAAAAAAAAAAAAAGTGAGATTCTGGAAAACAAGATGACAGTCTTGTGGGAGAGAAGTACCAAGTCACCAGCCTAGTCTTATCTTCTTCAATTTGAGCCATAGGATAGACAACCAGCAAACCTTTCGGTGTTGCAGATTAGAGTGTAGGAAAGACCATGTGGGTTGGGATGCAAGTTCAAATTCTGCTTAGTTTAAAACTTTATGGTTTTATTTTTCATCAGTATTTTATTAGGGGGCATTGGCAAAGAGAGATGGTGGATCAAATGAGCTCAGGGGGTTGGAAATAGTAGGACCCTACTAGGAATGAGAATTTGGAGGATGGAGTCAGTCCTCCTAGCTAGGAGTTGGAGGAAGGTTAAGGGGCTCAGGATGAGGGTGAGCAACTGGGAGCAAAAAGAAAGCTTGGGGAGGAAGATCGTCAAATTTCATTGCCCTGTGCCCACGTGAACTGGGGAAAACTTTGAACCAGCTTTTCAGTGCTATGATTCCAGTGATGAGGTTAATACCATGGCCCAAAAAATGAACTATTGATAACTTGGGTCATAAGGGAACATTGAGTTAGTATTAGCCTATTCCATGTTAAAAACTTTTGGATGGTTGGCAGTCTCTATTAAATAGAAACATTAATAATAGGGTTATTGCAGGTCATGATTGAGGTGATTATCAAAATTGTACTGGTTTCCCCATACAGCATTTTTCTGCATGTCTGGCCCACACCATTGCTGTTTGTCCCATACTCTTAAATAGAGGATTTTTCAAAAAATATTTAGATTATAGGGAACATCCTTAGAGATGTTTAAATCTATCTACAGTAACTCCTCACTTAACATTGTATTTATGTTCCAGAAAAATGCAACTTTAAGTGAAGTGATGTTAAGCGAATCCAATTTCTCCATAAGAATTATGGTTGGGTTCCAACGAAATTTTTTTTGCCAGACAAAAGGCATTATATACATTTTAAACCATTTTAAACAAGCAATTTAATACTACAGTCATCATTGCTGAGTATGAAGCTTGGTTGAGGTGGTGGAATCAGAGAGTGGAAGAGGGTGAATTGTCCGGCTGCTCCTCTTGCTGATCTTGTTGAACTTTTTGAACTCTTAAAAACACATCTAGAAATTGTTGTTTTGCTTTCTTTTTTTTCCTTGGTAAATTTCTTTATAGCAGGTCATTAGATGACCAACTCCCCTGATCACTTTGAAGTTGTTCTCCGTCAGGATCGTTGTCACTCAGGATTTGCAAGCCAACTTGAATCATTTGGAAAGCTTCAGAAAGACATTTGGCAGTCAAATTTCAATGGATTGGTGGTTCTTCTACTTCTTGGCCCTCTTCTTCCATTGGTCTTGTCACCTCTAGTTGCATCAGATCTTCATTCGTTAGCTCTCTTCTGTGTGATTGCAGAAGTTGTGTAATGTGTAATGTCGGCTTCTTCCATCTCATCAAAACCTACCTTCTTGGCCAAGCCAAGGATAAATTTCTTCATAGCGGGGACAGCATCTTTAAATCCTTTTAAGTCATTGACACATTCAGGCCACAACTTCCCCCGCACACCATTCATGCATGCCTGAGTAACTTCAGCGCAGGACTCACCAATGTTATTGATGCACTTCGAGATGTTGTAGTCACGCCAAAATAGCCAAATCGTAGGTTTGCCTTCCTCATTGGTGCCTCTGAGCTAGTCAAAAGTACGGTGTAAGTAATATGCCTTAAATGCAGCGATGGCCCGTGGGTTGGATGAGTGATGTGGTGTTAGATGGCAGAAAGACAACTTTGATGTTTTCACACAGGTCGTCCAGGTTGATTTTATGAGCTGGTGCATTATCAATAAGCAATAAAATCTTGAAATCAAGATTTTCCTTGGCACAGTATTCCTTCCATCCAGGGACAGCGTAGAGAGTCAGCCATTCTGAAAAAATAGCTCCAGTTATACATGCCTTCTTATTGGATTTCCAAATGACCGGAAGTTGTCCTTTGAAAATCCCTTGAGAGCGTGTGGTGTTTCAGATTGGTACAATGTCAGTGGCTTCATCTTCATGTCTCTGGCAGCATTACCACCTAGAAGCAAGATTAGAGAGTCTTTAGCTGCTTTAAATCCGAGCGCTGTCATCTCCTCTCAGGAAATGTAAGTCCGTTCAGGCATCCTCTTCCAGTACAGGCCCATTTCATTGACATTGAAGACTTATTTAGGGGAATAGCCACCTTCCTCAATTTATTTTCTTGAGATAGTCAAGGAATTTTTTAGCTGCTGCAGTATCAGCACTAGCCATCTCACTGGACATCTTGATGTTATGCATTTGGAAGCACCTCTTGAACCAATCAAACCATCCCCGACTTGCTGTGAAAGTCTCTGTGATCGTTCACCTTGGTCTCTGTTCAAATGGTCATACAAACTTTTTGCCTTAGCTTGTATCACTGGCAAACATAGAGTGTGTTTCGCTGGTTTTGGTCCTTTATCCACAGTGAGAGAAGATGCTCCATGTTTTCCAGCAAACTGCTTTTTGATCGACTTATTGTAGTAGCACTAAGCAGTGTTACACACCGAGCACTAGCCCTGATCTTGTCGGCATTATTCCAAATTGTTCTCACAGTGGTCGGAGTAAAACCTAGAGTGATGCCAGTGTCTACTGCATGCTTTTCTTGCATCAAAATGCTTTAAAATATCTAGTCTCATACCCACACTAATGGTTTTCCTGTTTTCTTGCTGCTAGTGGTACTGCTACTGCTAGGCACTCCAGTATCGCTTGCTGGGTGTATCTGACTCGTTGTGCTGGGTAATGCTTCTCCAGATGCGCATGCATGTGCTACTCTTCACTCCTTTAAGCCTGGACTGGCCAGGGTCATGCAGCATCAATCAACTATTGCAAGGAAAAGAATTTGGAAAACCTATGTCATTCTCCATGGTAATCTGCTCCCCTACTGGAAGCCCTGTGGCTTTATGCCAGGACTAGTTATGGAGGTTTTTACTTTCTTGCAGGTTCTTACTTTCACAGGAGCCCTCCTGGAGGACCAAAGGCCTCTCTTCCAGGGTGCCCTGGAAAAATGGCCCTGCTGTAGCTCTCCTAGTAACCACGTACTCAACACCTGGGCAGCATTGCAGCCAGTGTAGTAAGAGGAGGAAAATAATGTTTGCTGCAGGGGCAGAGAGATGCAGCTGGCATTAAAGAGAATGGCAAAGCTCCTGTGGATTTCCTACCTTCATAGGAGTAGGGCCAGGTTTTGTGTATCTCTATGCTGCTCCTCCCCCTTGCTACAACAAAGCAGGTGCTGGAACTCTATTCTTGTAACTTGCTTTGGCAGGCTGCTACCCCCGTGTTCTTACCTCCCTCCAGCGAAGGAGGGGAGCAGATCAAACATAGTTTATTCTGTAGCAAGGCAGGGTCTCTGCTATGCACTACTCACAGTGCTTTGCAGGCATCTGATGGCCTCGCAAGCGCTTGGTGTAGAGCCCTATTCCCAAGCAGGGCTATTGGGCCATAAAGCAACAGTGAATTGCTGGGAGTGGAGCAGGGGGTAGTGTGCATGTGCTATGTGTTTACAAAGATACTGTACATACAGTACAGTACTATAATTGGGAGGTGCCCCCGCCTTACCCCACGCAGGCATAGCCCACTGGTACTGGAGACAATGAGGCAGGCCAGGGGGCTGAAGGTGCTGTAGGCTAGGAGAAGCACACTGAGCAACAGCAGTGGTAGCTTTCCCTACTCTGCAAGCACCAGGGGTGGGGGCTCAATCCTCGCTCAGCCCGCCCACTCCACCCCTTCCCCCAAACCCCACCCTTAACCCATTTCTTCTCCCCCTTTACTCCACATACCACATCTTCGTTCCTCGCCCTTCCTTCCCCTGCCTCCTGCCCACACCAATCAGCTGGTTTGTGGCATTCAGGAAGGAGGGGAGAGGAGCGAGGACACAGTGCGCAGGCTCCCCCTGCCTCCTGAACGCCATAAACCATCTGATTGCTGTGGGCAGGAGGCGGGGGGGGGGGGCCTGCACGCCGCGCCCTCGCTCCTGCCTCCTGAACATGCCACAAGCCAGCTGATTGCCGTGGGGAGGAGTGAGGGCACGGTGTGCAGGTTACCTCCTCTCTCCCCTGCCTCCTGCCTGCGGCAATCAATTGACTTGCACCATTGAGGGATGGGGAGCCTGCACTCCAAGTCCTTGCTCTTCTCTCCTGAATGCCGCAAGCCATCTGATTGCCGCAGGCAGGAGGTAGGGGGAGCAGGGATAAAGCACTGATCCATGGGGTCTGCGGGCGGGAGGCTCTGGGGGAGGTGGGTAGGGGAGCTGATAGGGTGCTGTCAGCTGTGGACAAAGCAGGCAGCCAAACAACGTTATAGCGGAGCATTGCACAGCTTTAAACGGAGCATGTTCTGTAGAGGAGCAGGGATGTAAGATTGAAACAATGTTAAGCAAGAGGACATTAAGTGGGGAATTACTGTATTTCCCAATTGTGTGAAACTAATATATAAGCAGTCTTATTTTCCATCAAGTGGAAACTGGGGATCAAAGTGGTGCTGTGCCTTCCTGTGCTGTCCAGTGCAGAAGGACACAAATCTGCACATATAGCAGCCATATGTGACTGTGGAATGTGGAAAGCAGCTGCACATAATCATTCTTTACCTGACACTCAAGCTAGCTGCAGCACATTAGCACAAAGAACTCCATATGCAATTTCAGTGGGGTACAGACACCTGGAGGTAATAGAATCAGAGAAGAGCTACTGTAGGCAATGTGTAGCTTCTGGCAGAAAACAGGAAATTGCTAATGTTGCTCAGAGCATTAAGAGCCTCTCTGTTTTGAAGATGAAGGTATCAGCTGCAGAGTAAGAGACAAAGGCAGCATGGCCACTGAACAGAAGGTTGTTGACCAGTGAATAGGAATATGGAGGGATAGTCATTTCACAAGGAAGTCCTGAGAGCATTTGGAGCTGGGATTGATATTCCATGCATATCCATTCGTTCTATGCAATTATAAATAAGCTCTGTCCCATCTATACTGCTGCTGATCCCAGTTCCCAGTGGGATGATGGATTGATCTGTTTGTCTTTTTAAACAACTAGTTTTATATTCTGTTCTATGTGCCTTTTTTCACCACAAGAGCGACTGATTAAACCTAAATCTGTAGCAATCACTTGCCTCATTTCTTTAGGCCCTCAGATTTCTGGAGTATCCTTGTTTTCTCTATAAATAATCTTAGATTGTCCTAAATTTTAGGAATTGTAGCCACAAGCCAAAACTACTAATCAATTTCTGTGGTGTTTGAATCTGTTTAGAATGCCCTCTTTCAGGGAAGAAAATTGGAAAACATCATGACTGTACAGCTTCAAGGTTTCCTCATCTTAATGGAATTTTTAGACTGTCTACATATCAAGACTGCCCTAATTAATGCAGTTGAAAATCTACTCTTGGCACCGAATAATAAAAAAAAATGTTCCTGATGATGCTCAGATCTTTTAGCAGTCTTTCACGCTATTAACTTTCAGGTGCTGATGATAAAGCTGTGATCCCTTAGGGAAGGATCTGGATGCCCTTTCCTAGAAGGGAGGAATTAGAGGGTGGTTATGAGCACTGTCCTGTAGTCAGCCAGATATCTTTCCCACTGTTTCATTCTGTCCCTTTTGCTGCTTTGTGTATATAGAACCCTCTCAGGGGAGATAATCTGATGATATGGATTGTGATGTCATCGCTATAATCCTTACTGTGTCTATTAATTGGTCTGATTGTGGACAGTTTCTTGATCACTGGACTAATTAGCTGAAACTTTTACTTGGGGAGAGTGACAGCTAACTGTGACATACAAGGTTAAGTGTAGTTCTTTGTAGCTAGGGGAAAGAGTTTTGAGGAGCATGTTGCCATTTTGGGTTTTTCACCTTCCTCTGCAGCGTGGGGCACGGGTCACTTGCTGGAGGAGTCTCTGCACCTTGAGGTCTTTAAACCACAATTTCAATAACTCAGACATAGGTTAGGGGTTTGTTACAGGAGTAGGTGGGTGAGATTCTGTGGCCTGCATTGTGCCGGAGGTCGGACTAGAGGATCATAATGGTCCCTTCTGACCTTAAGTCTATGAGTCTGTGTATATTATATGCACTGGTGAGACATGTATGGAACTTGGGTTGATCCTGACCTGCTTTGTCAGGATGGAGGCCTGTATGTCAGTGGCCTCGAATAGCCATTGTCATCTATAGCTGTAGATTATTCAGAAAATTCAGTTATTGTAGAACTGACCACAATCCTCCATGCTTTGATCGTATCTATGCTAGTCTGCTGTAATAAACTTCAAATTGGGCTTCTCTTGACATTGTTAGTCTCCAACAGTTTTTCTTTGAATTCTTGCACGTTTTCATTCCTTTGTAGGCGTGTGCACATCTTATGGATAGTTGTTGGGTACCACTGAGGGAAAAATTTCTCCATCGAGATGGCTCAAGCACCCTCTGTTGCCACATGCCGTTGCTCTACTTGGAGTCCAGACTCTAGGACCCTGCAAGATGGGAAGGTCTCAGAGTTCAGGCTCCAGCCCAAGCCCAAACGCCTGCATCAGAATTAAATAACCCCTTAGCCTGAGTCCTGTATGCCCAAGTCAGCTGGCATGGGCCAGACACAGGTTTTTCATTGCAAGGTAGACATACCCTCAAAGATATTTGAGGGAGTCTCTCTCACTGGAGCACACTTCAACTAAGAAGAAGGAATCACCGTCTTCAGAGCCTGCACCAGGGCCATCAAAGGCTTCCCCCAAAAGATCTCTGGTGCAGAACCATCAGTCATTGCTGCTTCCAACCACCCTGGAGGTGTATGCAACTGCAAGGGATCTGCTTAGCCTCCCTGTAGCAGTATCCCCAGAAGTGCAAGAAAGTTTACAGTCAATACCTATGCCTGCCATGCCAACCTCTCCATGTGAGGAACTCATGGTACTGTTACCTTCCATGTTACTGGAAAGGCTGGTGCAGTCAAAGGGCAAGGCTCCAATGATATCCCTGGTATCGCAATCCCCTGGCTCAGGTTACCTAGCCCCAGTCCCAACTTGTTCTGCTCACCCCATGATGTTGAACATTGTGACATACCAGGGTGCACTCCAGTCTAATGAGCAGCTGTGTCACCCCTGCCCTGCAACCTTGGGTGCCTTACAGTGCCTTGTAAGTAGCACCCACCTGGGCTACTCAGAAACAGCCTTCCAGCATGTAAGCCACACCCTCAGTGTCCGTGTGTAACTGCAGCCTGCCAGCCAACTTCGGTTACACTCTGGCTCTCACCAGCCTTGGTTATACTGCAGGGTGACCCTAACACACACACTGTCTTAGATTTGCCCCCAGAAATGTATGTCCTGTACTGACTAGCCCTATCCTGGACAACACAAGTTATATTAAGTCTGTTATTCCTTTAAGAGAATAATATGCACACAGCTTGTCACTGTGCCAAATGGAGTTGCCTAGACACCTCAGTTTAAACGCACTGATTAGATAAAGCAAGTTTATTAACTATGAGACAGATTTTAAGCGTCTGTAAGTAATGAGGCTTAAAAGTCAGAAATGGTTGCAAGAAAAATTAAGATAAAACATTATTGGTGCCTAATTTAACAAACTATGTTAAATTCAAAGCACAATTTTCTCACCATATGCTTTCAGCCGTCTTGCTGACCAAACTTCTTAGGTCAAACTTCTTCTAGCTTGCCTGCATATATATACCTGCCCCTGGAAATTTCCACTACATGCATCTGACGAAGTAGGTATTCACCTACGAAAGCTCATGCTCCAAAACCTCTGTTAGTCTATAAGGTGCCACAGGATTCTTTGCCTTTTTTACAGATCTAGACTAACTCGGCTACCCCTCTGATACTTCTTAGGTCATGGACTCATAGTAATGTAGGACTGGAAGGAACCTCAATACATCATCTAGTGCAGTCCTCTGCACTTAGCGCAGAACTAAGTAATAACTACACAAGGGGTGGCCAACCTGAGCCTAAGAAGGTGTCAGAATTTACCCATGTACATTGCCAAAAAGCCACAGTAATAGGTCATCAGCTCCCCACCCCCACTCCCAGCACACTTGCCTGATCAGTGCCTCACCCTTCCTCCACACACCTGCTGATCAGCTGTTTCATGGTGCACAGGAGGCTCGGGGGAGGAGTGAAGTCATGGCAGGATCAGAGAAGGGGCAGGGGCGGGGCATGTGGCAGAGCCAGGGGCTGAGCATTGAGCACCCCCTGGAACATTGGAAAGTTGGTGCCTGTAGCTCCAGCCCCAGAGTCAGAGCCTATACAGGGAGCCGCATATTAACTTCTGACAAGTTGCATGTGGCTCCGGAGTCACAGGTTGGCCACCCTTGATCTAGACCATTCCTGACAGGTGTCAGGATCTCTCCCTCCCCTTCACCCCTGAGTCCAATGAATGCTTCCTTTGTTGCTTCAGGTGCAGTGAATGCAATGGGCAGGGAGACATAGGAGTGCCCTGGGTTGTTTGTCCCTCCTTTTTATAGTTTGTCCCTTGCTTGAAAAACATTTCCAGCTGGGTATCAGGAGACAGAGTCTATGTGGAAGGATGTTTACTGCTGGCTTTTTCTCACCTGTTTTGGAGCTTTATTTGTTTCCCTTCCTGCTTGATGACTCTGTTTACTGCTTAAATGCAAATGAAGCAGAGCACACATGCCTTTGTTTAGGATAGACCTGTTTACCAGTCTCAGTTTGCTGGGCTGTGGGGTTTGAAACGTGTGTTAATAACATCATACAGGGATATCTTATAATTTCACATACAATATTGCCATGCATGTTACCAGGACAATAACAACAAGCAAATTATGAATCTTCAAATGATACCTCACAATGCTTTGCATGCTTTGTACAAAGCTTATTACAATAGTGTGTAGGGTGTGAATATGTGGCTGGCACAGATGTTTCAGATTCTTCCTCTTTGAACTCAGAAGTGCATTCATCTGTGTCCCATACACGATAGCAGGCATATCCTCCAGCAGAGACTTGGGAACCAAGGGTCATGCTACAGTCACAGCACTAGCCTCTGCATTCTAAGGGGCAATTGCCTAGTTTAAGTTGGGTCTGAAGCCAATATCAGTGGTCGTTCTGGCCACCATGGGGTGTCCCTTCTCCTGTTAGGCCATCTTTGCAACCATCTTGTTCTTTGGCATTAAGATTGCTATGGGGGCATCATTCTCTGGTATTCAATACCGAGATCTGCAGCCAGAAGTCTCTCCAACAGCTTCCCCATCACAAGTCATGGAGCAACTACCACCTTGGAATCATGTGGTGTCCTCTTCATCATCAGCAGGTGAGGCTGTTGTGGCAGCAAGTGGTTCACTACTGTCAGAGGGCCACAGGGCTCATCAAGATCTATTGAGAAGGGTGGTCCCTGTTCTTGACATTCAGGCAGAGGAGGTGTGTCCATGAGTTGGTGAACAATCAGGTATCGGTAGCCTCTGCCAGGGTGGCTCTGCTGATTAACAAAGCCATTATGGAGCTGGGTCAAGGGGTTGTGGCAGACACCATCTTCCTTATCTCCCATAGCAAAGTGAGCTGAAAGGAGATACTACATCCCCTCTAAGGGATCTAGAATATTTGTACCCTCCTCCAGCGTCTTTGATGGTGGCGGCTGCTAACGAATGGGAAAGATAAAGGACACCAAGCATCAATGCTGAAAGGCAAAGAGGCTAGACTTTTTTGGATGCAAACTTTATTCTGCAGGAAGTCTGCAGTTTAGGATTATGAAGTAATAGGCACACCTGAGCCACTATGACTTTACCTTCTGGGAGAACTTTGTAAAATTTAAAGGCAAGCTACCATAGGACTGTAGGCAGAAGTTTGCAGTAATGGTGGATGAGGGCAAACTGGTTGCCATAACTGCTCTCCAGGACAGTTAGTCATCTGGGCTTCCCCAAGAAGTCCAGCAGACCATCTAGGACTTCCCTTTTGAAGGTCCCTCTGTGTTTTTGGATAAGATGGACAGTAGGCTCCATAGCCTAAAAGATTCTGGGCGACATTACAATCTCTTGGAATCTGTACTCCAGCAACAAAGAGGAAGCAGTTCCATCCTCAACATCCATACAGATACCAGGACTTTCCTCCCTGGTTTCAAAATTCACTGAGGAGAAAGGTAAGGAGTTATAGGGGACGACATCCTCTGCCCTCCTCTTTAGCATCAGCGGGCTCATCCCATCCAGCCGCCTCGTCCAAACAGACATTTTGATGTGTTACTCAAGGGCAATGTATCAGTTACTGTAGTTCCATCTGTTTCCCACCTTGTGTTTACAGATTGCTTATTCCACTTCCTATGGATTTAACATTGGGTTGGTGGGTTTTGAGCAGAGTGGAACTAGGATATGCCCTCTAGTTCATTTCTACCACTCTTTCCCCTCCCCTTTCCCCATCCTTCTTCAGGGACAACTCTCACAGAATTGTCCTTCAGCAGGAGGTCCAATCTCTACTTCAGGTAAAAGCCATAGAGGAAGTCCCATTGTGCCTTAGGGAGAAAAGTGTCTATTCCCACTACTTTCTGATCCCCAAAGCAAGGGGAGGTCTCAGGCATATTGTAGATCTAAGAGAGCTGAACAAAATAAAATTCTGCATGGTTACCCTAGTCTTGATTATTCTCTCCCTGGAACAGAGGGACTGCTATGCTTCCATTAACTTCAAGGACACTTACTTCCATGTGGTAGTATGACACAACCATTGGCTGTTTCTCAGTTTTGTGGTAAATAGGGCCTATTATCAGTTCAGTGCTCTCATTTGATCTGTCTTTCCTTGGATGTTCATAAAATGTATGGCAACGGCAGCAGCAAATATATGAAAATCAGGAGTCTACATGTTCCCTTACGTGGACAGCTGGTTGATCAGAGGTCAGTACAAGGCTCAGGTGTTATCTAGTATATCTACAGTCCTGCCCACATTCAGTGCACTAGGGCTCCTAGTAAATTGGGACAAATCAATTCTAAAACTTGTACAGAGGAAAGAGTTTACTGGAGCTCTTAGACTCTGCAAAGGCCATGTCCTAACTGCCATAATCCTGGTTCGAAGCACTGTGGGGCTTGGTGCTGCAGCTGAAAGCTATCACCACAGCGTGCAACTGCCTCAGCCTTGTGAGTTACATGGCAGTGTGTACATGTGGTTCAACTTGCCAAGCTGCAGGCATGGCAAGTTTTGGTATATGCCCCAAGTCGTCATCATTTGGACAATGTGGTTTGAGTGCCAATGTCAGTTTTGTCATTTTTTGGATTGGTGGATGGACTTCTGAAAGTCTGAGGGTGCGGGACCTTTATCCCATGGCTACCACTTAAACCTCACTTTAATCACAGACACAATCAGCCCTGGGTTTGGGGACCCATATGGAGTCCCTGCAGCGTCAAAGTCTCTGGTTGCCTCAGGATCTAATGGCTCATATAAATGTCTGGGAGTTAAGAGCTGTACAACTAGCCTGTTAAGCTTTCCTCCTACATACAGCAGGGAAGAACTTGTTAATTCTAACAGACAGCTCTGCGACAATGTCTTGCATAAACAGAGCTGCGTAAACTATACTCCTCCCTATGCCAGGAGGCAGATTGTCTCTGGGATTCTTGCATAACCAATTCAATTAATCTCAGGGCTGATTACCTTCGAGGGAAGCAGAACATGTTGGCAGATCGACTGAGCAGGACCTTTTCCGATCACCACGAGCAGTTTTAATGCCCAGACATAATCAGATCCATCTTCCAGTTCTGGAGGATTCCTCAGGTGGACTTGTTTGCAACAAAGTCCAACAGAAAATGCCATCGTTTTTGTTCCTGGGAGGTTGTCAGCCCAGGCACGTTGACAGATGCTTTTCTGCTACCCTGGAAGGACCTCCTCCTGTATGACTTCCCTCCAATTCCCTTGCTGCCCAGGGTCTTGTTCAGAGTCAAACAGGACCATGCTCATCTCACCCTTATAGCACTGGCTTGTCAACACTATTTGACCCTGCTGACCTTGTCAGTCAACCCTCCACTGTCCTGCTGGATCCAGACTTGCTTTCTCAGGATCACCATTACATACGCCATCCCAACCTCCAAGACTTCCACCAGATTGTGTGGATGGTTAGTGGTTAATGCCTTTGGAAAGATCCTGATCTAAGGATGTCCTGGAAGTGCTTCTGTATTGTGGAAACCCCTCAAATAGGGGTACTTAACATGTATAAATGGAAGCGCTTTTCCATTTGGTCCCAGAAGAAAGGCATATCCCCAGCATGTACCTCTGAGCCTCATACTTAACTATCTTCTATACCTAAAACATCAAAGTTTGCCATCTGGCAGCTATCTAAGCCTTCCAGAGCTCGGTGGATAGTAGATTCCTTTTCTCCAAACCCATCACTACCAGTTTCCTAAAGGGCTTGATCAGATTATACTCACATGTGCAAGATCATATACCTCCATGGGATTTGAACTTCATCCTAGCAAAGTTAATGGGACCACCATTTGAACCCCTTGCAACTTGCTCTTTGCTCCAGTTCGCCATAGAGGTAGCATTTTTAGTTGTTGTTTCCTCAGCAAAAGGATGGGCAAGTTGAGAGCCCTAGTGTCAGAGCCTCCTGTCATAAGGATAACATTTATCTGCCTTCACCCAAAATTTCTTGCAAAGGTAGTCTCTAATTTTCTAGGAAATCTGTTTGTCAGCATTTTTGCCGAAACCTTGTGTGCATAGAGGTGAGAGGAGACTTCACTGGATGTGAGGGGCTTTAGCTTTCTACCTTGTGTACTAAGTCCTATAGATCTTCCACACAGTTGTTTGTTGCAGTTATGGACAGGGCTAAGGGCCAACCAGTTTCCACTCAGAGAATCTCATCTTTGATCTCCTTGTGCATTTGTTTATGCTACCAGTTGGCTAATATAGCCCCCCTCCCCCGCCCCATTTAGAGTATTGGTGCATTCTACTGGAGCACAGGCAACTTCAGTGGCTTTCTTGGCACAATTGCTGATCATAGTCATTTGTAAAGCACTGTCCTGGTCATCAGTCCATACTTCTTTCTTCTCATTATGCCATTTCCTTTCGGTCCAGGGCCAATGCTAATTTCAGGAGAGTTGTCCCATAATCACTCTTCAGGTAGATTCTGAGCCCACCTCCATGTTTGTCTGCTTGTGAGTCACCTACAGTGGAACGGACATGTACAAGCACTCAAATTTAAAAACTGTTACCTATCTTTCTGTAACTGATGTTCTTGGAGATGTGTTGCACATGACGACGACAGGTTGTGGAATGGACCTCCTCCTCAGAGTCTACCTGGTACACAGGAACTGAGGAGGGTCGGGGGTGGCTCCTCTTATATGAGCATGCAGTGACGTGATAACAGAGGGTGCTTGAGCTGCCCCGACGGGTACTGCTGAGGGGAAAAGTTCTCAGACCAACTGCAAGGTGTGAACATATGGAATGGACATATGCAGGACATGTCGAAGAACTACAGTAGGTAATTTAGTTTTTACAGAAAGTAGCTGCTTCCATGATTGCTCCTGTATAGAGGAAAAAGGGAGAGTTGGTTGCCAGAGTGAGGCACAACTGAATGTCATAGCATATAAATCCTTTCATAATCTAGCCCTGAGTAGTTGATCATGTCCTCTTTGGCAGTTGGATTGGTTTTCTTTTTTCTGTATTCAGGCAGAGCTTTCTTGCTCATAAGCCATAAATTGTAGAATTTGTTTCTGGAGTTGTTCTTCTATAGTTACTTCTTAACTGCTTCTACAGGATTTGTTGTAAGTTCCATTTATTTTGGTCTTTGTTCTTGACTCTTTCTAGGCTTTTCTCCTTTTGTTTTGTTTTCATCTCTCTCTTCCCATGTCCTGATCTTTGCTGCCTTAGAGGATTTACCTTTTGGTAGGGGTGGTTTGCCTGATGGCTTAGGTTTGCACTTGTGCCAGAGTTCAGGGATGGGGAGGAAGCTTTTCTCTATATAAGTTTTTTTTTTTTTTTTTTTTTTTTTTTTTTTAAATGTCTATTTTGTTTTTCTCTTGTATGTGGTGCTTGTGATACTTAATAGGTGCCTTTTTAGCACATTGATCAGCTAATCAAGATAACTGAGGCATTGATGTGTGGAAAAGTAAGCAAAGGCATCAATTGTAAAATAATAAGAATGGAGTTAAAATCATCCCATTACATACTCCCTCTCCCTGAACCAGCTTAGCTATGTTTGTGATTCTCTAAAGTACTTTTAAAATAACAACTTTCAGTAAGACGCATTAATCTTTTTGTTTTTTCTTTTTAGACAAACTATGAAAACAGAATATACAGTCTGAAAGTAGAGTGTGGACCTAAATACCCAGAAGCACCTCCAACAGTTAGATTTGTAACTAAAATTAATATGAATGGAATAAATAATTCCAATGGAATGGTAAGTTCACATGGTAAAACCAACCTTCCTGTTATTCTGTACTCTGCAGTTATTTACAGTAAAAATTCCATTGAGCGTTATGGGTGGGTGGGAAAGAGCCTTCATAGTTAAATGGTACATTATAAACGATTATTTGTTTAAATGAATAATTTAATTTTGTGATTATTTGGCTTGCAAACAATGTACAGGTGTAAATTGAAGCTTTTCTTTTTAAGTTGAGTAAAACAGCTTTGTGTTTAAGCAGCTCCTTTACAGAATTCCTCTTCAGTGAAGCTTGCGTTTACCTAAAAATACGGAATGCTGTACTGCTCAAGACTTTGGATATCTTCCTTACTTAACCACTAAGGATCATTTAAATCTCTCTGAACAGTTTTGGCTATTGCTTTCAGCTAATGCAAGTCATTAAGTATAAATCACTTTTTGTTACTCTTGACATTTTAAATTTGGGGAGTACTGAGAATGAAATTGAAATTGCAGTCTTTAAATATGTTCTTATTTGCTAGGTAAGAGACTCCAGATGAAGTTCCAAACTTAACATGCAGTTTTGTTTTGAAAATTGGGGGCCTCTCAATAAATTCCATATCAAATGTGCATGGGTTACAAGTGAAGTGGTTTGGGAAAGACCAACGCAATCCCATTGACAAATTAATAATCCAGGAGAAACCTTGAAACTGACTATACAAAGTGCTATCAGAGTAAAATAAAAAAAATTGTATTTTTTTTCTTGTTTCTATCATAGGTGTTATTTATAGGAGAAAATATTTCATATAGAAGGATGTGTTTTCTTTTTGTTGACAGGGTCCTTTTATTGTCCTTGGTCACAGAGTAGTGGTAATCTGTGTTTATACAAACGAGGACAGCACTCCTGCAACTGGATTAGCATTGATAGTTCCCAGTACCATTGCATTGCCCACTGATGTCAATATGACTTGCCTGTACAGGGCCAGTGCCTAAGTAGGAGCTGGGTTTAGTAAACTCAGCTGTTTTTGTTGAATAAAATTACAGACAACAACAAAATTAAGAGGTCTTCCTGGTGAACTGCAAAATTGCTGCAGCGCCTATGTGGGACTGTAAATAGTAGACTACAGAACCCACTAGCAAGCTTGAAGGTTTCCCTGTCTGAAGGTCACTTTTTCAGGTATAGTAACTCATCTCTAATAGGTTTCAGAGTGGTTGCTGTGTTAGTCTGTATCAGCAAAAAGAATGAGGAGTACTTGTGGCACCTTAGAGACTAACAAATTTATTTGGGCATAAACTTTTGTGGGCTAAAACCCACTTCATCGGATGCATGCAGTGGAAAATACAGTAGGAATATATATATATATACACAGAGAACATGAAAATATGAGGGTTGCCATACTAACTCGAACGAGACTACTCAATTAAGGTGGGCTATTAGCAGCAGGAGGAAAAAAAAGTGTTTGTAGTGATGATCAGGATGGCCCCTTTCAAACAGTTGACAAGAAGGTGAGAATAACAGTAGGGGAAAAATTAGCATGGGAAAATAGTTTTTGTGTATCCACTCCCAGTCTTCATTCAAGCCTAATTTAATTTCCACACAAAGATGGACTACAAGCCATCAGGAACAATATCCCTGATAACGTCACGGAAAACCTGGTGGCTGAACTTCGTGACTTTGTCCTCACCCACAATTATTTCACATTTGGTGACAATATATACCTTCAAGTCAGTGGCACTGCTATGGGTACCCGCATGGCCCCACAGTATACCAACATTTTAATGGCTGACTTAGAACAACGCTTCCTCAGCTCTGGCCCCCTAACACTCCTACTCTACTTGTACTACATTGATGACATCGTCATCATCTGGACCTATGAGAAAGAAGCCCTTGAGGAATTCCAGCATGATTTCAACAGTTTCCATCCCACCATCAACCTCAGCCTGGACCAGTCCACACGAGAGCCACTTCCTGGACACTACAGTGCTAACAAATAATGGTCACATAAACACCACCCTATACCGGAAACCTACTGACCGCTATACTTACTTACGTGTCTCCAGCTTTCATCCAGATCACATCACACGATCCATTGTCTACAGCCAAGCTCTAAGATACAATCTCATTTGCTCCAATCCCTCAGACAGAGGCAAACACCTACAAGATCTCTATCAAGTGTTCTTAAAACTACAGTACTCACCTGCGGAAGTGAAGAAACAGATTGACAAAGCCAGAAGTTCCCAGAAGTTACCTACTACAGGACAGGCCCAACAAAGAAAGTAACAAACCGCCACTAGCTGTCACCTTCAGCCCCCAACAAAACCTCTCCAGCGCATCATCAAGGATCTACAACCTATCCTGAAAGATGATCCCTCACTCTCACAGATCTTGGGAGACAGGCCAGTCCTTACTTACAGACCGCCCCTCAACCTGAAGCAAATACTCACTCACCAGCAACCACACACCATACAACCAAAACACTAACCCAGGAACTTATCCTTGCAACAAAGCCCGTTGCCAACTCTGTCCACATATATCTATTCAAGTGACAACATCATAGGACTTAATCACATCAGCCACACCATCAGGGGCTCGTCCACCTGCACAACTACCAGTGTGATGTGTGCCATCATGTGCCAGCAATGCCCCTCTGCCATGTACATTGGCGAGGCTGGACAGTCACTACACAAAAGAATAAATGGACAGAAATCAGACATTATAGATGAATAAGAATTATAACGTTCAAAAACCAGTCAGAGAACTTTTCAACCTCCCTGGACATTCAGTTACAGACCTAGAAGTCGCAATTCTTCAACAAAAAAAACTTCAAAAACAGACTCCAACGAGAAACTGTAGAACTGGAATTAATTTGCAAACTGGACACCATTAAATTAGGCTTAAATAAAGACTGGAAGTGGATGGGTTATTACACAAACTAAGAACTATTTGCCCATGCTAATTTTTCCCCTACTGTTACTCACACCGTCTTGTCAACTGTTTGAAATGGGCCATCCGGATTATCACTACAGAAGTTTTTTTTTTTTTCCTCCTGCTGATAATAGCCACCTTAATTGAGTAGTCTCATTAGAGTTGGTATGGCAACCCCTATTTTTTCATGTTCTCTGTGTATATCTATCTTCCTACTGTATTTTCCATTGCATGCATCTGATGTAGTGGGTTTTAACCCAAGAAAGTTTATGCCCAAATAAATTTAATCTCTAAGGTGCCACAAGTACTCTCTCTAATAGTCCATTTGGGGACTAGAGATTTTCCCTTACGGTAAGAATGTCAGTACTGGGTCAGACCAGTGGTTTGTCTAGCCCATATCCAGTCTTCCAACTGTGGCTGCTGCCACATGCTTTAGAGGGAATGAACGGAACAGGGCAATTATTGAATGATCCATCCCCTGTTAGCCAATCCCAGCTTCTGGCCTCAGAGGGTTAGCAACTCCCAGAGCATTGAGTGGCTAATAGGTCCATCAATGGCTGTCTTCCATGAATTTATCTGATTCTCTTTTTTGAACCCAGTTATACTTTTGGCCTTCACAATATCCCCTGACAAGTTCCACAGGTTGACAGTGTGTGTTGTGTGAAGAAGTATTTCCTTTTGTTGCCTTTTAATTTCATGGGGTGACCCTTGGTTCTTGTATTATGTGAAGAAGTAAACACTTCCTTATTCACTTTCTCCACACCATTCATCATGTTATAGACCGGTGATTTTCAAACTGCAGGGTCGCGGAATGTAAAACACTGGGTCGCGGCAGCTCTGGTCAGCACCGCTGACCGGGCCATTAAAAGTCCTGTCAGCAGTGCTGCCTGGCTAAGGCAGACTAGTCCCTACCTGTTCTGACACTGTGGTACATCCTGGAAGTGGCCAGCAGCAGGTCCGGCTCCTAGGCAGGAGGGCCATGGTGCTCTGCATGTTGCCCCCCACCCCAAGCACTGGCTCCACACTCCCATTGACCGGGAACTGGCCACTGGGAGCTGGGAGAGGTGGTGCCTGTGGGCGAGAGCTGGGCGGAGCCACTTGCATGTGCCTCTGCCTAGGAGCTGGGCCTGCTGCAGGCCGCTTCCAGGGCACAGCACTGTCCACAGTGCCAGGACAGGCAGGAAGCCTGCTTAGCACCCCAGCTGCTCCACTGATTGAGAGCAGCCCACACCCTCATCCCTAGCCCCACCCTGCAGCCCTCACCCCCACACACCAACCCTCTGCCCCAGCTGTGAGTCCCTCCCACACTCCAAAACCCTCATCCCCAGCTCCGTTGCGTCACGGGCATCAAGAATCTTCGGCTGGGTTGCCAGAAATAAAAGGTTGAAAACCATAGACCTTGCTCATAGCTCCACTTAGTCATCTCTTTTGCTAGCTGAACAGCCCCAGTTTTTTTAATCTCCTCATATGGAAGTTGTTTCATGCTCCTAGTAATTTTTGTTGCCCTTGCCTGTACCTTTTTCCATTTTAATATATCTGTTTTTGAGATGGGGTTACCAGAACTACACGTAGTATTCAAAGTGTGGGTGTACCATAGATTTACATGATTATGATATTAACTGTCCTATTATCTTTCCTTTTTTCTAATGGTTACTAACATTGTTAGCTTTTTCGACTGCCACTGCATCTTGAGCAGATGTTTTCAGAGAACTGTGCACAATGACTCCAAGATCTTTCTTGAGTGGTAACAGCTCATTTAGACCCCATCATTTTGTATGTGTAGTTGAGATTGTTTTTGTTTTTCCAATATGCATTACTTTGCATTTATCAACATTGAATTTCATGTGCCATTTTGTTGCCCAGTCACCCAGTTTTGTGAAATCCCTTTAACTCTTAGTTAAATCCAAAGGATATTGCAATCTCGAATAATTTTATATAATCTGCAAACTTTGCCACCTCACTGTTTACCCGTTTTTCCAGATCACTTTTGAACATGTAGAGCAGCACTGGTTCCAGTACATAGCCTTGGGAGACCATGCTATTTATCACTCTCCATTGTGAAAACTGACCTTTTATTCCTGCTAGGGCTGTCAACTGATTTAAAAAGAGTAATAGAATACCATTTATTTAAATATTTTTGGATGGTTTCTACATTTTCAAATGTATTAATTTCAATTACAACACAGAATACAAGTGTACAGTGCTCACATTATATTTATTTTTTATTACAAATATTTGCACTGTAAAAAACCAAAAGAAATAGCATTTTTCAAGTCACACGTATTGTAGTGCAAACTCTTTATCATGAAAGTTGAGCTTACAAACATAGAATTATGTACAAAAAAACCTGGAGTCAAAAATAAAACCATGTAAAACTTTAGAGCCTACAAGTCCACTCATTCCCGTTTCTTGTTCAGCCATTCACTCAGACAAACAAGTTTGTTTACATTTGCAGGACATAAAGTAGCCCGCTTGTTCACAATATCACCTGAAAGTGAGAACAGGTGTTTGCATGGCACTACTATAGCCGGCGTTGCAAGATATGTGCATGCCAGATGCGCTAAAGATTTCATATGTCCCTTCCTGCTTCAGTCACTATTCCAGAGGACATGCATCCATGCTGATGATTTCTGCTCGATAAGAATCCAAAGCAGTGCAGACCAACACATGTTCATTTTCATTTTCTTAGTCAAATGCCACCAGCACAAGGTTAATTTTCTTTTTTGGTGACTTGGATTCTGTAGTTTCCACATTGGAGTGTTGCTCTTTTAAGACTTCTGAAAGCATGTTTTACACCTCATCCCTCTCAGATTTTGAAAGGCACTTCAGATTCTTAAACCTTGGGTCGATTGCTGCAGCTCTCTTTAGAAATCTCACATTAGTACCTTCTTTGCGTTTTGTGAAATCTGAAGTGAAAGTGTTCTTAAAATGAACAATATGTGCTGAGTCATTCTCCGAGACTACCATAAAATGAAATATATGGTAGAATGTGGGTAAAACCAAACAGGAGACCTATAATTCTTCCCCAAGGAGTTCAGTCACAAATTTAATTTACACATTCTTTTTTTAACGTGGATCATCAGCATGGAAGCATGTCCTCTGGAATGGTGGCCAAAGCATGAAGGAGCATATGAATGTTTAGCATATCTGGCATTTAAATACCTTGCAATGTTGGCTACAAAAGTCTGATGTGAACGCCTGTTCTTATTTTTTCTGACCCCCTCAAAGAATTGTAATAGAATGGTTTGGCATGATTTCCTTTCACAAAAGCTATTGACTCTTCCCCTACATATTGTATTCATCTGTGTCTGATAATTCTGTTCTTTACTATAGTTTCAAAAAATTTCCCTGATACTGAAGTTAGGTTTAGCGGCCTGTAATTGCCAGATAGCCTCTGGAGCCTTTTTAAAAAATTAGCATTACGTTAACTATCTTCCAGTCATCTGGTACAGAGGCTAATTTTAAGTGCTAGGTTACATACCACAGTTAGTAGTTCTGCAATTTCATATTTGAGTCCCTTTAAAACTCGAGTGAGTCCTGGAAACTTACAGTACCTCAGAGTTGTGTACACCAGAGTTATGAACTGACCAGTAAACCACATGCCTCCTTTGGAGCCAGAAGTAAACAAGCAGTCAGTAGCAGAGACCTCTTCCTCCTCCGCCCCCCAAAAATCAAATACATTACAGTATTGTGTTTATTTTTTTAGTAGTTTACTTTTAAAGGGAAAGCAGCATTTTTCTTCTGCATAATAACATTTCAAAGCTATATTAGGTCAGTGTTCAGTTGTAAACTTTTAAAAGAACAACCATAATATTTTGTTCAGAGTTACAAATAATCTCCATTTCTGAGGTGCTCATAACTCTGAGGTTCTGTTGTATTACTGTTTAATTTATTGATTTGTTCTCAAACCTCTTCTGTTGACACCTTAATCCTTGACAATTCCTCAGAAGTGGGTATTCACCCATGAAAGCTCATGCTCCAGTATGTCTGTTAGTCTATAAGGTGCCACAGGACTCTTTGCTGCTTTTACAGATCCAGACTAACATGGCTGCCCCTCAGATGTGGGAATCTCTCTTGTCTTCACTGCAGTGAAGACTGAAGCAAAGAATTAATTTAACTTCTTCACAGTGGCCTTGTCTTTCTTGAGTGCTTGTAAACGGCCTGCCTTGCCTCTGGCTGGTCGACTTGGTAATTAGCTCTCCAGCCTCTATCAGCTGGTGTCTCTCTGCCGCTAGCTCCTGCGTCCCTCCCAGACCCCGGATGACCCTTTCTCTGGGTGCTACCCCCAGGCAGTACCCCCACAGTTTCTGTGAGTGTCCCCACTCAGGGGAACCACCACCCACTATCCCCACCCTGCCTCAGTATTTAGCTACTGCCAGCCACCATCTAGCCCCCACTCACTGGGGCAGACTGCCGTGTCTCAGCCATTAATCATAGGCAAGGGGGGTTTGGACCTGCTGCCTTGGCCTACCTGTGGGCTGCTCTCTGCAATCCCAGTACCCAGCTGGCCTTAAACTTGGCCGCAGCCTGGGGTTTTCCAGACCGGAGTTCCCCAGCTCCCTTGGCCTTCCCCCAGCCCTGTTCTACCTAGGTACCTTCTCAGCTCCCTAGCAGCCAGGCCCTTCTCCCTCTACTAACAGAGAGAGCATGTCTGTGCTCTTGGCTCAAAGCCTTTTTATAGGGGCTGGCTGTGGTCTGTTTGGGGCATGGCTCCCAGCTGTATCTACTTCCCCAGTCAGCCTGGGAGCTGCTTGCCCCAGCCCCAGCCCTCTGCTGGGCTGTTCTAAGCCCTTCAGGGTAGGAGCGGGTGACCACCCCGCTACAGTGCTCCTTTAGCACCCTTTTCATCCAGTGGCCCCATGGGTTGTTTGGCAGGCTTCCTGCTTCTGATGTATATAAAACAATTTTTGCTGTTAGTTTGTCTCTTTTGCTAGTTGCTCTTCAAATACATTTTTGGCCTGTCTAATTTTATACTTCACTTGCCAGAGTTTGTTCCTTTTTTATTTTTCTCAGAAGGATTTGACTTCCAATTTTTATAGGATGCTTTTTGTCTGATTGTCTTTTTTTACTCTGTTGTTCAGCCATGGTGGCATTTTTTTTGGTCCTCTTACAATTTATTTTTTATTTGGGATATACAGTTTAATTTGTGCCTCTATTATGGTGTTTTTAAAACTCTTTTGACTGTTCCTTTTAATTTCCATTAAACCAGCTTCCTCGGTTTTTTTGGTAGTTCCCCTTTTTGAAAATAAGTGCTACTATGGTGGGCTTCTTTGGTATCCTTCTCGCCTCCCCCCCAAGATGTAATTAAATGTAACATTATCGTCACTATTGCTGAGCTGTTGAGCTATATTCACCTTTTGGACCAGATCATGTGCCATTTAGGACTAAATCAAAAATTGCCTCTACCCTTGTGGGTTCCAGGACTAGCTGCTCCAAGAAATAGCCATTAATGGTGTCTGAACTTTTATCTCTACATCCTGTCCATAGGTGACATGTACCTAATCAATATGGGGATAGTTAAAATCCTCCATTATTACTGAGTTTTCTGTTTTTGTGGCATTTCAGATCTCCTGAGCATTTCACAATGACCATCACCATCCTGGTCAAGTGGCCAGTAGTATATTCCTGTTTCTATACTCTTATTTAGGCATGGAATTTCTATCCATAGAGACTCTATGGAACAGTTTGATTAATTTAAGATTTTTACTGTAATTGACTCTATGCTTTCTTTCACATAGTGCCACTCCCCCACGGGTATGACATACTCTGTCATACCTGTATACAGTACACCCACACTATAACAAACCTAGTCCCTGGATCCCATTTCAAGTCTCACTGCCGTGGCAGGAACTGATAGCTGTTCCAGCCTGGCTGTCAGCCCTCGCCACTGCTGGAGGAGCTGTCAGCCACCCCTCACCTCACTGCACCCAGGTGGTGGGGCTCTTTTGCGATAACAAACAAATGGCTTGGATCCCGATGGGTTTGTTATAGTGGGGGTGTACTGTATACAGGAATGACAGAGTATTACTGTGTACCATTGGTTATCATCATTCCACCAAGTTTCTGTGGTGCCTATTATATCAATATCCTCATTTCACACCAGGCATTGAAGGTCACCCAACTTAGTATTTAGACTTCATCCAGGACCACTGTTTTTTTGTTTTGTTTTGTTTTGTTTTGTTTTTCCCCTTACTTATCCTTATGTGTAAATTATGAGTATTTAAAATAGAGAAGTATTCTCCAAGACAGTAATACTACCGCAGTGTAACAGTGGAGAAGAGCTGGAAGGCACTGAACCGTTTCTATTGGAGGCATGCAGATATTATATTCTGAAATTCTTAGGCTAGTACTGGATCTAATTGAGCTCTTTTATTGAGCAAGACAGTGTGCTAATTGCTAAACCTCAACTAGCACTGTAAATAATATTTCAGAAATCCTTCAAAAAGAATCCTTGAAAATAATAAAACAGTTTTGCTGTACCTCAGAGCGTTTCTGTCCCATAAAAACCAGTATTTGCAACCCAGAAATATTGCTATTTACCCAAGCTGTGGTGTGGTGCATAATGAACACATGTATAAATAAATGTTGGTATAGGAAGCAGCCAGATTGAAGGTGCCATTCGAAAGAGCTTTGCTGTATAATGCTTACAATGTTGTTTTTAGAATCCTCCCCTTAGTTAAAACAAGTAATGGGTGCCCTTGTTCAGTAATGCAGAACAATATACCTTTCCTGTTTTGTCTAGGAATATGTATCTTAGTTTCATATGGCTTATAACAAACGTTTGTTAGCTTGTCCAATCTAAATAAAATAGAGCTGGGTGCAGAAAGGTAACTTTGTTTCTTGGAGTCTTTAGCTTTTTTCAAATTTGGTTTCATTCTGTTTCAGAATAAAACCTCAAAATTTTGAAATGCTCTGCAAAAGGGAGGCTGGACCCTAAGCCCTGGTGTCCCCTGAACCATGGACCTTATGTTCTAGGTTCCACGATTCCAAGGCAGTCTACTTGGTGTACTGCTGCAGAGCCACTGATCCTAGAAGCCCTCGGGTCTTCTACTCAGAGGCAGCGCCTGGCAGACTGTCTTATAGCCCTGGACCCTGGAATCCCATGATCTGCAGGCAAGCTGATAGGAAACCAGGCAGGTTTCTGTCAGAATCCTGCCCAGTTTCCAGGGGAACTTTGTTGAATCATCACAACATTTCAGTTTCAACAAATCGGGAAATTCTGATGGAAAAACTATTTTGTTGGAATTTTTCCAACCAGCTCTATAAAATAATCACTTGTAAATAAATGATTTATTTTTTAACTCACCAAATAGCCTCAAGTGGCATTAGGTTGAATTATCGACCAAAATCATTACAGGTGATTCGTTTCTGAAATTTTACTGTTCTTTATGTAATCTGTCACATTTTTAGTGTGCTCATCACCTTGGTACACAAGTTCACATACAACACGGTAAAGATCTGACACGCTGCTCTGAGCAGTGTGTTAAGGGGGCCGGGCTGGGGCCAAGGAGTTGGATAAGGGGCAGAGAGTCTCAGGGGCTCCCCCCTGCCCCCCAGGGTCCAGGAGGCAGGAGATGTGGGGGGGGGGGCAATTTTGGGGGCCCTGCAGTCCAAGAGTGGCCCAGGGTATTAGCAGGGGGCTGGGATCAGCCTGCTGTGCTTCCCCAGCCCCAGCCCCAGCCCCAGCCCCAGCCCCAGCCATGTCACGCGGGGGAGGGGATCCCCCGCACTCACTGGCAGCGGCAGAAGTGGAGCAGCCTGGCCCCAGCCCACTCCACCAGCTCCCAGCCGCAGCACTCCACTTCCTACCACAGGTGAGTGGCCCCGCCTCCCAGCGACATGGCTGAGGCTGGGGCAAGGAAAGTGGAGCGGGCTGGGGCCATGTTGCTCGGCTTCCCGCTGCAGATGAATGCTGGGGGTGTCCTTTCCCCAACCTCTCCGAGCTCACAGGCAGCAGGAAGCGGAGCAGTCCGGCCCCATCCCGCTCTACTCCGCCAACTCCCAGCTGTGGCGCTCTGCTTCCTGCCACAGGTGAGTATGGGAGGCATCCTTTACCCAACCTCCCCATACTGTGCCGTGGCTGGGAGGTGGCGGAGCTGGGGCCACGTTGCTCTGCTTCCCGCCGCTGCCGGTGAGTGCCTGGCAGGGGGTGTGGATAGTGGTCAGAGCAGTCGGGACAGGGAGTAGGAAGGTTGGGTGGGGTCCTGGGGGTGATTAGGGACAGGGCTCTCTCGAGGGGGCATCAGCGAACAAGGAACGCCAAAGCAAGTTCGATTATAATGCAATCACCTATAACGCAGTGAGATTTTTTTTGTCTCTGAAGGACTGCATTATATCGGGGTAGAGTTGTATCTTGTCTGATTTATGGCACAACCCTAACGAGGAGTGCTCCATTTCAGTTTTAAGGTGAGAGCATGGTCTGGAAGTTAGAGCGCAGGATTGGGAATCTGATGGGGACCTGAGTTCTGTGACTGGCTTTGCCTCAGACTCACTTCTTAACCTTAGATGAGTGACTGAACTTTCTGCCTTGATTTCCAAATCTATAAAATGGGGATAACATCATTGGGGTGTTGTGAGGATGAGTTAGTTTATAAAATCCTCATAAATCCCCAGATTAGGTGGACTATAGAAGTGTGTGTGTGTGTATGTATGTATGTATGTATGTATTTAGTGGATATATATATTTTCTTTAGTTAAGTTTTTTTCTTCTAAAGAAGTCTCAGGCCAGTTTTAGAATCACTAGTTTAATAAATGTTGGTTTTGAGAGAGAACACAGCTGATAATCTGCATTTGTATTATAAATACATTGTAATTACCAAGAAGGTTAGCTAGATTAGATTAATTAATTGTTTGTATTTTCCAGGGATTCAAATGACCAGCAGCAGTCATCTTTGAAAGATAAAATTCATCCTTTCTTTTATCTAAAAATGGGAAAGTATCTATGCATTACTTCTCTAAATAAGAATTAGGGCCCTATCAACTTCACAGCTATGAAAAATGTATCACGGACTATGAAATCTGGTCCTCTCCTCCCTTCCCCCCCAGTGAAATTTGGTCTTATGTGTTTTTATACTATACTATACAGATTTCAAAGGGGAGACCAGCGTTTCTCAAATTTCTGACCCAAAAGGGAGTTGCGGGGGGGATATGTGTGTGTGTGTGTGTGTGTGTGTCACAAGGTCATTTTACGGGGACTTCAGTATTGCCACTCTTACTTCTGAGCTGCCTTCAGATCTGGGCAGCTGGAGAGCAGCAGCTGTTAGCCAGGCACCTAGCTCTGCAGGCAGTGCCCCACCAGCAGCAGTGCAGAAGTAAGGGTGGCAATACCATACCATACCACCCTTACTTTTGCACTGCTGCCTTCAGAGCTGGGTGGCCAGTGCGGGGAAGCTGCTCACTGAGGGCCCAGCTCTGCAGGCAGAAGTAAGGGTGGCCATACTATACCGTGCCATATTTACTTCTGTGCTGCTGCTGGTGGTAGCTCTGCCTTCAGAGCTGGGATCCCAGCCAGCAGCCGCCACTCTCCAACTGCTCTGAAGGCAGCGCCCCGCCAGCAGCAGTGCAGAAATAAGGGTAGCAATATTGCAAGCTCCCTCCTCACCCCCAATAACCATGCAACCCCCTCATCTCCAAAACCTTTTTGCGCCAGGACCACTAAAATTACAACACTGTGAAATTTCAGATTTAAATAGCTGCAAACATGAAATAAATAAATAGAGTGACCAAAATGGACCATGACTTTTTGATAGGGCCCTAATAAGAGTGTAACAGGGTCTTTGGCGGCTGAGTGGCCTAGTGGTTAGATTGCCTGGCTCTCAACCCCTGCGTGGGCTGAGTAGTTTCACTTACTATGTCCGAGGACAGGTAGTGGGACCTAGGCTCTCCCTCTCCACCAGGTTCCAGCCCAGGGCCCTGTGTGTGTCAATCCCTGAACCGTGGGGTTGGTGTCTCTCCTGGCGAGGGATCAGAATCTGCTGCCCTCGGCTATTTCCTACCAATCTGAGGCAAGGCTACTCTAGTTCAGTCTACCATAGGGTTCCTTGTTGGGTCTAGTCCCAGGTTCTTTCAGGGGCAGGATGGTGAGGGTGAGCTCCACAATGTCTCTGGGGTCTGCTCAGTCAGTTACTTCCACTGCTTGGGGTTCCTTCATAGTCTCCCCTTGGATAGGGAGCTTGCTTCCAGATGGCTGCCCTGGCTGGCAGGCCAGTGTTCCATCTCTTCAGGCAAGGAGGCTGCTAGCTAGCCAGCTGGCTCTTGTCTTTTCACCAGCCAGCACTGTACTGAGACAGGTTCTCCTCTTTTCTCCCCCCTCCAGGACTGGTATTGGCTTCAGGAATAATGGGGTGGGACTAGCTGGGCACAAAGGCTCTCCTTAACCTTTTCTGTGCTGGTGGGGTGGTTCCATTCATCACAAAGAGTCACACTTAATGTATTCTAGGACTCTGATATGCTTAGCATGCTTCAAATACAACATTATAGTATTTAATGTAATAGGTTTTTTTAAATTAAATAGTTTTGGGGGTAAGAAACATTTTTTCCTGGGTATATAAAATGTACATAATGATTTAGTAACTAGTTGTATTTCAGTAGTTCCTAAAGGATCTGCTCTAAATCAGGGCCTCATTATGTTAGGTGTATATATAGATATATTAAGAGATTGTTCCTGTCCTGAAGAGCTTATGAGCAAAATAGACAAAACAGACAAGAGACATTATTGTGGAGATTTTACTGATGGAAAACTAAGGAACTAAAAGATTTAAATGACTTGCCCAGGATCCCACAGGAAGTCTGGCAGAGACAGGAAGTGAGCCCATATCTAAAGACCACATCTTTCCTCTCTACTTTGTGACCTAAGGTTCCATTCCATTTAAATCTCTCATAATTTCTCAGGAAAATGCCTTGTTGCCACTTTGTGAGATGTTCCCTCTTGTGACAATCTGCTGCCCACCCTCCTGACTGCCTGTTTCATAGATCAGCTCTCGTCTCCTGCCCCATCCTGTTGTTCAAGGCTGTTAAATTCATTGGAGGAGTTGGGGCATCAGTCTACTCTGTTTTATCATCAGGCAACCTTTGCTGCCCAGGCGCCATGTTGTTGTCATATGCCAGATTGTGTTGTCAGTGTGAGGCTTCCTAGCAAGGAAGGTCCTCTTCCAGAAATGTAATACAGGCATGGATCCAAATGTTGCAGTAGCAATATAGCAGGTTGTGGGATTTCTGAATGGAGAGAAACAGAGGGAGCTCTCTTTGGGGGAGGGGATCCTCAAATTCCCAAAACTAATACATTTTTAAAAGACCAAGATTGATCACGTATCCACATTGACCCTCACTTTAAAAATGCAAAAACAGAGTTAGCAAAATTTCATTCCAGTTGCACTTCAATTCACAATATAGGCTCCTTTTCAAAAAGGTAGCCACCTATACTAAATATGCATATGAGCACTAACACTCATAGTGATCTATTTGTATATGCAACTGCTGGATTTGTACACAGAATTTAGAAATCTAGTTTTGAAAACCTGGCCCAAATAGATGAGTAGAACTAGGCAAAACTACTTATTTTCTGTAGAGGGTGTCATGGCCGTAAAATAAATTATAATTTTTAATGCTGTGGGGTCTCTCCTTTTTAGAGCCTATAGTGTATAACAGATTGATAAAACACAGGTTGTGTTTTGACATACTATTTATTTTCCCATGGATTTTGAGGATGTCTGATTTTTTTTTTCAGTATTCTTTAACAGTCTGTTGGTATCTCACAGGATTTGCAATCACTTGTGTTTATTTAAATACCATTTACAGCTGCAAGTGTTTGTTTCTTCTTTTTAAAGACTTGGGATTTTATCAACTATAATTCTGTAAACTCTGTTGTCCAGTCATCATTTTGAATCTGTTTATAGTGGGCTAAGCAGTTTGCTACTTTTTTAAAGTTATGCTATTTGAAGCATTATAAACACTGAACATTTTGCAGCATTCTTCTATAATTTATTCTATGTTTAAAAAGCATAGAAGAATTCCTTGGTTATTCTTGGATCGTGTATAATGTTGCTGCTATTGTCATTATTTAAAGATTTATATTGGATGTGCTGATAGAATAAAAATAGTTTTTGTTCTCAGTTTTCAGCTTCACTAGCCTTCAGACTTCCCTGGAAATGATGCTTCCTTGTACTTCAATACAATTTTAATATAAAGTGGGTACCCCCTGGGTATCTGGTTTTGAGCATTCCTAACACTATTGGAGCCAATGAGATAGCTGAAAAGAGAAGGCTTACTTTATTAAGGAGTATATCATAAGTAGATTGAATGTGTAATCTCTTACATGTAAAATAGGGCCTGCAAAGGGAATAAAACTAAGCCAAATCTTTTTTGCCTGTAAGATGTGTTATGCAGCAAAAGATGATGACTTGCAGAAAATAAAGTGGTTTGAGTTAAAAATAAATATTTATTAAGTCATTTTAGTAGTAGTGTGATAATGCTGAAAATATGCTCGGCACTGTGCAGAAAGAGACAGTCCCTACCTTGAAGATATTTGTCTGTTAGCTGAAAATCCCTAGTGAAGACCAGAAAGCCAATATTTGCACTGGTGAAAATCATTTTGCTTGAAGTTGTAATAAACTCCACCAGTGGAAATAAATAGTAGCTTTGACTGACTATATTAGAGGGGTGCTAGTGCAGCTACATTAGTGGCTGGCCACTGATAACTGTAAATGAGGCTAGTCCCCAGTCTACACATGTCCTAAAAAGAAGATTAAACAGATAAAGTGTGGGGAAAAGGGATATACCGTGCAATCAAAATGCTTATGATGAAAATGGGTATTCATCTTGTTTGTTCCACGTTTTCCTGTTTGTTTTAGATAGAAACAATCTGCAGCTGCCTCTCCAGCTATTTAATTCCCCATCTAACCATCACCCATGGTTTCACAATTATGTGAAGAATTATTTTTCAAACCCACTGAAATCCCACCTAAACTGTCTCCTAATCCATGCTTGCCTATCTGGCCTCCCTTAAATCAGCAAACTTAGGTTCTTGTCCCCTCCTGCTTCTTTACTGGAATCTTTCTCTTTCCACAGTCAGCCCCGGCCTTTGACAATCATCTGTTGCAACTCCCTTTTAATTCCAGTTTATAAAAATTCCGTGTCTGGTAAAACCACAATCTATTACACTTCTTTAAAATCTACCCTTCTCTCCCTCCTGATCTCCTTCCCAACCAAACCCTGTGCCCATAAAACATGGTGAGCCTGAGTTTTATTTCTGTTCTTAGTACACTTCCATCAAACAGCCAGGTTTTTCACTGTGCAAGTTTCCTTCCACTCTAGAATTCTTGCCTGTGGAGAGTAGTGTCTTGGACCCTATGCTGCATTGTGTGGGATATGGAGGGTGGGTTCAAACAGTACCATGTCCAGAGTTCAAATTTTGAAATGAAGCTGTGATGTTACTGGGCTCTGAGGCCTCAGTGGCACATTGTTTCTCTTCTGCTTAACGGCAATCAGAGAAGGCCTCTCCTCAATATAGCCCAGGAGGCTGGAAGGGAGGAAGGGTGTATAAGAGGGGGACATTTGTGCCTTGGAGAGGGAGGTCCAGACTAGATGCTGTCCTCACCAGAACTATTACTCTGCAGCTCAGGAAGTCTCTCCTGAGATGGGGGGAAGAGAGGGGGATTTTGGAGGGATGTATTTCTTCACTGTTATATTTCCTCTGGTAGTGGATTGATTTTAGTACTCCATACCTGCAAACAAATGTTAACATAGGTGAAAGCTGTGTTTGCAGTCACATAGGCTCCCACCTCACTCCTCAGAATTGCATCTCTAGTTATCTGTAACATATTAAATCAAATACTTTTTTAAAATGAGCTAGTAATTATAATGGTGGTCTGACCAATGCAACTTTCAAACCTTGCTGTAAAATATTTTTTTTTAAAGATGTTTCTTAATTGGTGCAAAAATCACTGCATAAACAACTGACTGTTGCTTTCCTTTTGCCACTGTTTTACCTTCAGTATTTAGTTTCTTAATATTGAAAGTAATCATTGGTAATCTTAATCTCCCAGTTGCTCCTGCAAATAATAAGCAGCACTATCCTCTGTATTCTGAAACCAGGTAGCTTGAAGTTAAGCAATCTAGGTCTTATCTGGAGGTAAAGTTGTTATGGCTAGAACTTGATATTTCTGAGTTTCTCATATTTTTATATTAAAAAGTAAAAATAATCTACAAAAATATTTTATGCTGTATATACCATAAAAGAATGGAAAAGGGTGCACACATTTTCCTTTGTAGTTTACCTTTAAACTATCAAGTGATATGCAATAAAGTCTCTGTGCTTTAAGAGGTCAATAAGATTATTTATAATAAGAAACAAAGCAGAATTGAGAAATGTCCTGATCTTATATGGAACTTTATAAGTCAAATTACTTCACTATTTCCAGTCATATTTACTTGGAGAAGTAAAAGGCATCAGAAGGGCCATATAACAATAAGCATTCAAAACAAATCACAGACAAAAGCTATTTATAGTAGGTAAATTTTCCTGTATAAAAATTAAAGCATAGAATATTGTGCAGCAAATTGCTTAATAAAGAATTGAAAGCCAATTTTGAGAAAACCACATATTGCACGTTGGTGCTGTAATCAAGTAATACATTCATATGATTGTTCTGTTTTAAATGTTTTATTGCAACATTTAGTAAAGAACTTTCGTTATGATGGATAAAAACCTCCCTACTTTTAGATATGGCCCCAATTTGGCATTGAACTCTCCATAGATTGACTTTCTCTTTGCCCACCCTCTCCCCCACCATTGAAGTTGATGTTGTTGAGCATGCTATGCAGGGGTCCAGCTGTGTGGGTCTCACTGCAGGATCTGAATTTGTGTGTAAGTATGCGCTAAGCATTCATTATAAATATTTTATGTATTTATAACACAGTTGGGAAGTGCTGAAGAGATTACTTAATAACTTAAGAAATGGTAGCATATGTTGCAAACTAAAACTAATTCTGTAGGAATTTTGTATTTTATGGTACAAAAACATTGTCCTTATTTAACTTGTGCTGTCTTTCTTTGCAGGTGGATACACGGAGCATACCAGTGTTAGCAAAATGGCAAAATTCTTATAGCATTAAAGTTGTACTTCAAGAGCTAAGACGTCTAATGATGTCCAAAGAAAATATGAAGCTTCCACAACCTCCAGAAGGACAAATTTACAGCAATTAATTTTAGCTGATTCTCAAACTTCTGTCTTAAAACAACCACCTTTTACTTATATTAATGTCTTGATTAAATCTCACAATGCAAACCACCCACACATTAAAAGAATTTCAGCTGGTATACATGACCTGGACGTTTGTAAGAATATATATACTATATGTACGCCCAGTGTGTTTTTAGGCACTATGGGAGGAAAAAAAGGCAGCACAATTTATTTTTTTCTCTTATCAAGACACTGTCATTTAAGCATAAGCCTGAAGTAGCTTAAAATTGAAATTCAGGTTTTACAAGATGAAAGCATGACAGAAAGTGTCAGATTGCTGTGGATTAATGTATGTTTCAGAAAATTAATCTCTCAAGAAGAAAAATTATAAATGGCATGCTTTATTCATCTGGCTTAGTTAAAAGAGCTGCAGTTAAAAATTGTTTTAAAGTAGCAGGTAAAGTGAATACTGTTGCTCTTCTTGTTTAATTTTTGCTAAGGTGTGGGTGCCGACTACTATTAGTGTCACAAAGTATGTTCAGGATTGTTTTGATACCTGTATTTATAAAAGGGGGGGAGTGGATTCTGTTAAGCGGCTCCTGTGTGTTACATGTAATGGACATGGCAAATATTTGTTTACAGTCTTTGTTCTAATAAACAATGCATTTAAGTTTTAGTGAAACAAACAAAGGAAATAGGTGTATGGATATGTGATTGAGATTAAAGTTAGTCTTAAAATGTAAATAAAATGTGGAAAGTATCCTCTGAGGCTGTGCCATTTCTATAATAATGTAATATATGTATAGTACTTTGCAGAGGTAGCAAAAAGTTAAACACAATGTAGCAGTGGGTCTACATGCACCTTTTATTCTTACCTCTATTTCTATATGCTTATTTTATTTGATAACTGAAGGTATTGGGATTATTGCAGAGGAGCAAATAATCTGCAGTTACACTTGTTTGGACAAACTTGCAGTTCAAAACCCCTTTTTAAAAAAAAAAAAATTAACTATTCATTCTAGAAATGACGTTAATTAGGACACTTGGCCTAAGCAACTCCGGAGCAACTTCTAAACTGGACTGCTGAAATTCTGTCCTGCTTCTGTCTTTTCATCCTTGAAACCATCTTCTGCAGCTGCTACTTTGTTTTTCCATGTCACATTTTTTTTCCCCTGCACTTATTTTAACCGCTTTTTTAAAATCTTCAAGCTAGTTTCCTTTTTGTTCTGTCTCACTTTCTCCTTACCCCAGTGACACATAAATGAGAGACTTCAGGCCTTATCATTTTTATTAAAACATCTTGTACTACTGTTAAGAACCGTGTGGACATGCTATATTTATCCATCTGCATTCCATGCTTCATGTGCCAATGGTGCAATTTCACTGGTTAGAATGAATTCTGCCCCTTCAACAGTGAATTCTCCCCCTTCTAATTTTACTTATTCCTTTCTCACTGTCGTTGTAGTTGGTGACATCCGTGGGTTAGTTCTGCTATAGGTTTCTCAATGTTGTTCATGTTACCTTACTGGAAATGAGACACTCTCTAATGTCTTGTGTGGAAAATGCAAAGATTTGTCCAGTTTACTAAAAAAAATTGTAACCTTGGGACTAGGTCAGTGACTTGTCATTCAAAACTTCATCAGTAATTCTCTTGAAAAAAACGAATTTAATCAAGTCATCAACAGCCAGGGAACTTTCAAGTTTGGTATCCTTATTGCCTATTCCTAATATGAAGAAAAAATTGTAGGAAAAGCAATAAACTAAGCTTTATTTTTTTTTGATAGAGTTTTAGGTGGTGGTTGTCAGTAGAGGAAAGCTGTATTTTAGAGTCCTTAAACACATCTGACACATTTCCAGAGTTCACTCAGTGAAATGATAGCTGTCAGCTACCTCATGTCCATGTTATAGAACACATCACAGTATAGGATGGAAAATTTGACTGAAGTGATTTCACCACTATGTATTCCTATTGCCTGATTTTAAATTAATTTAGATGTTTTGGATTCTGCTAAATAAACTTCCATTATGCTAGCACTGCTAGTCTATATGTAATCTGTTAAAATAGAAATGGAACTATTCAACTCAGAGAAATAAATTGTTAACTTTCAGGAATCTCTCTTTAGATTAAATAACTGGAAGAGATTGAGATACATTGCCAGACTATCATATGGTTGGTGACAGGATTAACAGACAACTAGTGTGAGTGCGGAGCCATTGAGAAACTCTCTCTCTCCACTGAGTCACTGAATACAGAAAAGTGTTGGCTTTCTGTTTGCACCACATGTTGTCCAAGTTAACTGTGCAATGTCTATTCCTCCTCTTTTGTTCTTCAATTATGGATCTCTGTGGAAATCTGCATGCCAGTTGCAGTTTTTGAGAACAAGATCCATTTTGCATGTTGCAAACAAGCTGCACTTGATTTTCAAATAGCCACGCTGTTTGCACAAAGGGTTAGCTACAAAACCACTCATCATAATGAAATCTAAGCAGGGCAATTTTGAAGCAATATCCCCCTTGTCCTATTGAAAAAAGGCCAGAGTTGTAGGATTGTGTAGTTTATCATTAAAGAAACTCTTAAAATGGCCATAGATTATTGTACGTAAGTCAATAGGTGAGACCCTTAAGGATGATTTCCTACTGTTAAAGGATTCAAAACATAACTGCTTGTCCCCCAATTAGGTCACATTATGGTTTGATAAGTCCAGTTTTTTGTCTGGTAATTTATTTTCTGTGCTTTTTGGGGGAGTAACTCTTTAAACCAGGTTTTAAAAAATGTATTACTATGTTAGTATTATGATATAATAGGATTTTTAAACATGGGTTTCCAATGGTTAGCTATTTGTAATTTTAATAAAAAAAAGTTTGTGCCTTTTTTGTAAGTACAATACAAGGGTAAATAGAGCACCAATTTAAAACAAACCAGATGGGGGAGAAAAATCAGAAACTCCACCTGTAGTTCATTTTCAAATTATGTTGGAGAGTTGGTATAATAGAAGTGATCTTTAACTGGAATTTAAACGTGTGCTGTACTCTGATACTTAGCAAATGTGCTAAATTAAATTCTGGGTAAATGCATAACAGGAGAAAAATTTACATATGTTGTATTAATTTCATGTATTGTAGTGACTTACGGTTTAAAATTTAATGAGCTGCCCTTTATTTCTACTACCTGTGCTATTTCTAATGTTCTGTATTCTTTTACATTTTGCAAGAAAGTGCAAAGTATTGATATAATGCCTGATCCTGCAACATGCCTGATGCACTCAAATCCCCTTAAAAGTCAATGGTATTTGAGGATGTGTATGTAGCACCTTCCAGGGTTGGACCAAGAGTGAGGCTACATCTTCACTACCCACCGTATCGGCGGGTAGCAATCGATTGTTCAGGGATCGATATATCACGTCTCATCTAGACACGATATATCGATCCCCAAATGCTCTTATATCGATTCCGGAACTCCACTAACCCGAACGGAGTTGCGGAGTCAACATGGGGAGCCGCGGACATCAATCCCGCACCGTGAGGACGGTGAGTAATTCGATCTTAGATACTTTGACTTCAGCTACGTTATTCACATAGCTGAAGTTGCGTATCTGAGATCGATTTTCCCCCCGTAGCGTAGACCAGCCCTGAGAGTCCTTAAACCATTGTAAAAAGAGGGATATGGAAGCCCAGCCAGCCTTAAATGTTCATTGTTACTGTGAATACATGTAAAAATTATGATTAGGACTGTCAATTAATTACATTTAACTCGCGTGATTTAACTCAAAAAACATTAATCATGATTAAAAAACTTAATTACCAGTTTAATCATACTGTTAATAGAATACTAATTGAAATTTTAATAAAATATTTGTGGATGTTTTTCTACATTTTCAAATAGTGATTTCAGTTACAGCACGGAATACAAAGTGTACAGTGCTCATTTTATATTATCATCTTTGATTACAAATATTTCCACTGAAAATGATAAACGAAATAGTATTTTTCAATTCACCTCGTACAAGTACTATTGTGCAATCTCTGTCGTGAAAGTACAATTTACAAATGTAGATTTTTTTTTTTGTTAGATAACTGCACTCAAAACCAAAACATTTCTAAAATTTTAGAGCCTACAAGTCCATTCAGTCCTACTTCTTGTTCAGCCAGTCAATAAGACAAACAAGTTTGTTTACATTTACAGGAGATAATGCTGCCTGCTTCGTATTTACAATGTCACCAGACAGTGAGAACAGGCATTTGCATGGCACTTTTATAGCCTGCATTGCAAGGTATTTACATGCCAGATATGCTAAACATTCATATGCCACTACTGGCTTTGGCCACCATTCCAGAGGACATGCTTCTATGATGATGATACTATTTAAAAAATGCATTATTTAAATTTGTGACTGAAATTCTCTGGGTGGAGTGGAGAGGGGGATTGTATATCTGCTCTGTTTCACCTGCATTCTGCCATATCCTTCATGTTATAGCAGTCTTGGATGATGACCCAGCACATGTTGTTCGTTTTAAGAACACTTTCAGTGCAGATTTAACAAAATGCAAAGAATGTACCAATGTGAGATTTCTAAAGATAGCTGCAGCATTTAACCCAAGGTTTAAAAATCTGGAGTGCCTTCCAAAATCAGAGGGATGAGGAGTGGAGCATGCTTTCAGAAGTCTTAAAAGAGCAACACTCCGATGCGGAAACTACAGAAACTAAACAACCAAAAAAGAAAATCAACTTTCTGCTGGTGGCATCTGACTGAGATGATGAAAATGAACATGCTTTGGATCATTACTGAGCAGAACCCATCATCAGCATGGACATGTTCTGTGGAATGGTGGTCGAAGCATGAAGGGGACATACGGATCTTAACCACATCTGGCACGTAAATATCTTGCGACACCAGCAACAACAGTGCCATGCCAAACACCTGTTCTCACTTTCAGTTGACATTGTGAACAAGAAACGAGCAGCATTATCTCCTGCAAATGTAAACAAAATTGTGTGACCAGTTGACTGAACAAGAAGTAGTGGACTCGCAGGATCTAAAGTTTACGTTTGTTTTCTTTTTGCAATAAGTTTTTTTTGTACATAGTTCTACATTTGTAAGTTCAACTTTCATGATAAAGAGATTGCACTACAGTACTTGTAATAGCTGAACTGAAAAATACTGTTCATTTTGGTTTTAACAGTGCAGATATTTGTAATAAAAAAGTGAGCACTGTACACTTCGTATTATGTGTTGTAATTGAAATAATATTTGAAAATGCAGAAAACATCCAAAATATTTAAATAAATGGTATTCTCTTTTGTTTAACAGTGCTATTAATTGAGATTAATTTTTAATTGCTTGGCGGCCCTAATTATGATTAATGGAGTATGTGGGTGACATGCGGCCAACATTACAATGCAAGTAATGTATTTTGCCCTAAAACCAAATTGTAATTTACAAGAAGATAAATATTTGGATTATTAATTGGATACTTTTAAATGTGTGGGGGGTTTGATTTACTTAGGTGGAAATGTATTTCCCCACTGCAACAGCCTCTGGGAACATATAAGTAATCAGAACAATAGAGCAAATATGTATGACCTGATTATCTGCTTAACCACTGCTGCAAAGGGACTGTAAAACTGACCGTCTGAGAATTCTACCAGTATAGAGGCAGTTTAGAAGCTATGCACTAGCCCCTTGCAGCTCCTGATGTAGGCAGTATGGTCAAAATATGTCTACACTCTTGCTAATCTCAGCTGCAAAGGTACTGCAAAGATTGCTTAAAGCTAGCTTTAAGCAATCTCTCCTCTGTTTGTTCAGGTCCCACACAAAGTGCATTCCAGCCAAACCCTCAAAGGGCCATAATATTTTGATACAGTATTCATAAGAAATGCAGCTCTAAAGAATCTGTTTTCAAAATATTCTAGGAATTTAGGAATTGCCATATCAGAAGGGGGCAATGGTCCATTTTAGTCCTTTCCAATAGTAATAGATGCTTCCGAAGGATTTTTCAAGCCCCTGAAATGTACTTCAGTATCCTGAGACAGGCATGCACACTTTTTTCTGAACTGCTTTGGTGATCTCTTTATTCTCTATAACATGATGTTTGATAACTTTTGTGTTTTGTATCACAAGATGCTTCTTGGCATGCCTGCTGAACAATTTTTGTGCATTTCAGACTTTCCTTTTCTCTTGCAGACCTGATTGGTTTTGTGCTGAAATGACCCAAGGCATATGTCATGTCCAAATGTTGAAAACATAAAAGTAACTTATATGTGCTTCCAAGTTGGGAGAAAATACAGGAAAGGATCGCATATGGCCAAGGAAAGACTATACATTTTATTAGTTAATATTCAACCATGCCCACTAAAGGTGTTGCATTTCTATTTTTATCTTTTTTGAGACACTAATATTACTCTTTCTATAAGAATGAAAGTGATGTGTTCAGTGGTTAAAATCAGCAACTTTTTTATTTTGGTGGTGGTACCGTTGTTTATTTTAAAAAAATACAGTGTATTTAACGCATCTGTATTCTTCAACTATAATGCTAAACTGTTACAAATGAATATAGTTACTTATTAATCCATAGAATGAAATGGTCATACCTGCTCTTTAAATAGCATCCTCTTGTTTAAGTAGTTTCAATGATTTTTTTTAAAATTTCGTTAGCATTTTAAAAAATGATGAAATGTAAAGCAAGATCACTTTCATTATTTATGCTGTTGTCAAACTCTATAAACAGATTACCTAATGGATGATGGTGAGATAGTGCCTGATTAACCATTATTTGGGATTTCCTGATGTTAAGTGCTAATGCATTTTTTCTATACTAATTTATGACTTTCCATCATTTCTTATGGAAACAACCCAACCTCCTGCTTTTAATATATACAGTATATAATATATAATAATGGTTTGTAGTGTGCGTATATACTCTACATCACAGATAAAAATGCATGGTGCAGATCATATTTACCCCAAAATACCCCTAAGGAGGAGTTATGTAGACATAACCAAGGAAGATGTTTTCATTAGCTGCATTCTGTGTGTACTTTTTTCTCTCCACAGTGATTCTTAAATTATGGATATATAAGTAAGTAATTTAGTACGTTGGGTGTTTTCATTATGCAATAGGGTCATTCAGAGGGTATGCAACTCTTTTTAAAAATGCATCAGTGGAAGAAAATAAAAGAGACTGGTTCCCTCTTGTTTTAGCTGGATAAAGATTCTCTAGGAAGTGATCCTGGTGGCTGTAAAGGCAGCTGTTACTGCCTGGACAGTCTTCATTGAAAGTAGCAAAGATCCTGTGGCACCTTATAGACTAACAGAAGTATTGGAGCATGAGCTTTCATGGGTGAATACCCACTTCGTCGGATGCACCCACGAAAGCTCATGCTCCAATACATCTGTTAGTCTATAAGGTGTCACAGGACTCTGCTACTTTTACAGATCCAGACTAACACGGTTACCCCGCTGCTACTTGACAGTTTTCACTGAGAAGACATTCAGTTGAATCTTGCGCAACAGACCTCAAAAATTCAATTTCTGTCATCCAACATTAAGAAGAACGAAATACTCTGTATTTGGGTTGAGCATTTGAAAAAAGTAGAATTAGGGAATTTTGCAGCTTTTCATAGAATATCAGGGTGGGAAGGGACCTCAGGAGGTGATCTAGTCCAGCCCCCTGCTCAAAGCAGGACCAATTCCCAGCTAAATTATCCCAGCCAGGGTTTTGTCAAGCCTGACCTTAAAAACCTCTAAGGAAGGATGTGTGTATATATATATATATGTGTGTGTGTGTGTATGTATATATATATATATATATATATATATATAAAAAAAAAGCAAACAGTTGATTAGGAAGCAAAACTCCAAAACATAACTTGCAAGATTGGGCCTAATAACCTGTGAATTTCTCATGATAAAAAATGAATATCCTGAAACTAGCAAAATCATAAAACAAAATTGTTACAGGAGGGTAACTTGTGTGTTCTTATCCAAACTATTCTACTATCTTTGACAAATAATGTTTAGGTTTTTTTTTTTTTAAATCAATTTCAGTCAACTCTGAGATGGATATTTTTGGCAGCAGTTTAGTATTCAGCCATATTTTAAAGGAACATACCTATTTTTTGAGGGTTTTTGTTTTGTCTTTTATATATAGATACACTGGTCAGTTTTGCACATTTCAGGAAGATCCTGACATTGAGGGTTGCAGGTATCTGGAGCAGAGGTCATTGGTGGTGGGCTGCCTTTCACAAGAAACAAGGTTCCCCTTTATATAGTCCGTTTGTGCGTGTTTCAAAGGAAAAAGTAAAGCAATTCTCAGTGTTGGATTAAAGGTCTTCTAAATAGGTTGTTCTGTGACTCTAGACTGAAAGAATGGGTATTTGAATTCCCTCATTCTGATGCACCAGAAAAGTAGTGCATTCTATTTGTGGCACCTCATTAAAATAACTCCTTTAAATGTTTTCCCCGGCAGAAGGTTAAGTACTTAACGTATCATGTTTGCTGAGGATGGACAAAAATGCATACATGAAATGAGAGAGAGAGGAAAAAATTGTTTGTTTTCTATGTTTGTCCTATTTATAATTTCAGCATACATTACTAAATACTATAACGGGCCATAAACAAAAGAGACACTAACAATAATATGCCAGAAAGTTGCTTAGAGCTTTTGGGTGCCCTGTGAGATTGATGGGAAGAATCTTATTGACTCAATGAACATTGAATCAGGCTCTGAAGATATAAAGATACCCTCTGTTCAGTTCAGTTCAAAACTGAATGAAATAGGTTGCTAGGCATCACAATAACAGGCTTTCTTATGTGTAATTATTCAGACTGCCAATACGTTAGGCAAATAGTCTAAACTAATCAGATTAACTGGTTTTCAATACCTTCCATAAAGATCAAAGCTTAAATTTAGCCATATTGTGTTTCTCTGATATAATTCATAATGAAGCAGTTATCAATACTAGAGATGATGAACTTTAAATTTGAATGTTTAGAGTGGTATGATTTTCAGGATGGTGAGCATCCACAGCTCCTGCTGACTTTAATGAATTGAATTTGATGTATCTAATTTAGAGCCAGTGTAGGGAACTGAGCACCAGGACATGAGCTCATGGTAGCCGAGCTAAACGTGTTTGGTGCATTTTGAAAGGTTGCAGTTTTTTTCATAGCATGTGGCTTCATTCCTAGTTTTGAGTATGAATTACAATAATCCAGACCAGAGCTCATGAAAATGTAGATCATAGTGGCCAAATCTGTGGCTGATAGGATGCAGTACAACCTTTTGGCTAGTCACAAGTAGGTGTTTAGCTATTTAGGGATCCAAAAGGACTCCAAGGCTGCTAGATCAGTTTAACAATCTGAGGACAGATGCCCTCATTGGTAGGAAGTGCTGTTGAGTACTAGAGTTCTTTGAGGGACTTCACTCTTCCTAGTAGTATCACTTCTGTCTTGATGCTAGATTCAGCCTTAGCATTAGCCAGCTGCTCCATGTACTGTTTTCAGCAAAACACTTGGAAAAAATAGAAGCTCTTTGGGGCAGAGGCTGTCTTTTTGTTCAGTGTTTGTACAGTGCCTAGCACAATGGAGTCCTGTCTATGACTGTGACTCATATGCGTTATGATAACACAAATTAATAGTAGTGCTGTTTACGTATGACATGAAGGAGAATATGGAGCTGGACGTCTTGGTGTGTTTCCGGCACTTCAGGCAGTGTTGTCTTCACAGTCTTGCCATGGCACTATGCAGATATTGAATAACATGGGGAGAGGATTGAGTCTTGTGGGAGACTCTGTGAGGAAGGCTTGGGAGGTGAACTAGCATTTTCCCATAACAACCCTCTAAATTCAATCTGAGAGGAGGGACCTGACCCATTTTCCATTCATCTCTTCCATCTTTCAGAGGTAGGACAGGAATATTTGGTTTTCAGCATTATTAAATCTGCAGTGAGGTCCAGCAAGATGAATTTGGGCACATTTCCCTTGGTTGCTGACAGGAGAAAGTCACCCCCTGAAGCTTGAGGGACAAGAATCTAAGATACTGACTAGAGATATTTTTGCTAGATTCTTGATTAACTTGCTTTAAAAAGGGAGGCTAGACATTACGTGATTTGAGTGATGGCTTCTTTAGCACTGCTTAGACTTCCATGTTTTTACATGGATGACAGATTCCCCTTGTTAATAGGGGTCCCATGAGGTCTGTTTGTCTTTTACAATCCAGGAAAGGCAAGTGTTGCAGGTGGTGGTTCTGATTAAAATGAGTACTTCCATAGCTACTATTTGCATGACTGGGTTGAAATCTCATGAGGAAGGTTTTTGGTCCTATAACTAGTTTGTTTCCCTTGATGGCCCTGAGGCTTACCCAGATAGAACCTCTTTCTGGAAAGAATTGTGTTCCCAGATTGAGTAGAGACTGTCTGTCTCATTTACAAGCAATTTACAGTTACTTGAATTTTTGTTTTCTAAACGTTTTTTCCTCTTTACTTTCTGTTAGCATGACTGTCCAAACCAAAGTACTTTCTATCAAACCAGAAAAATCTCTGATCTCCTGCCCTGTAGTATTGCCCTGAAGCAGCACATATTATTTGCAATATGTAAACTTTATGCTCATACCAAAAGAGTTCATTTAACCATGTATTTATATAAAGTTCAGCATGTATGAAACTCCACAGGATGCAAATTTTTACCACAAATGCAAAGATTCATGTCTGATTTTTTTTTTTCCTTCCTTAAAAAATATGGTTTTCCATTTGAAATACTGGAAGAACCTGGTTGCAGATTTTCATGCTATTGTGATGTTTGTAGATGTTTCTAGATAATGAGATGTTTTTTCACTATTATTGATGATATTTACATTTTTCTGTTAAACCGTCACTCAGAATATGGGTATTTAACATTGATTTGATATTTTTAAATCCCATAATAGTCTTAACCTGATTGGTAATTTAACAGATTGGGTTTTTAGTGACATCTTGAATAGGTAGAATATAAAATTCAAGTGCTCCATTAAACCGTTTTGCTTTCAATTTGTTAGAGTTATATAAGCTTCTCGCGCTACTGACTGATAGTGATGAACAATACTTCCCAGCAATTTAAAAAAATATATAGTTGAAAACATATTGGATTATCTCCTTGAATTTGATTGAAACTTCCTTATTATACAAATAACATAACAAAGTTGCATATCAATCTCCAGTGCTCCATTGTATTCAGAAATTAATTCCACATTCCTTTTGTGATCTATGATCTAGAATGTATGGGTATAATGATGTACAATTACTGTTATCTGTATTGCAATAGTGCCCAAGGAAGACTATATGCATTGTTTTGCTAGACTTAAAGGCATGATCCCTGCCTCCCCAATTCTTATAATTTAAGAAGATAAGTGATATATGGCAGGCGAGGGAGATGGATACTATTGAGTATATACAGTTTTTATATGTACACTATATGTTTCTTAGAAAACATCTCACCTATGTCTGATTTGAACTGGGGTGCCAAGCAACTGAGCAAGTGTCTGGTGTCTGCACACCTTCCAATACAGAGAGCTGAAATTCCACAGGAGAGTCAACCTAGATAAAATGGCAACTGGGCACTTCATCCCTACAGAGAGAGCTGTTGGTGTGACATCAGAACTATGAGAGTGAACCTTGAGTGGTTCAATATTACCTAAATCAAAAGTTAGAATTATAGCCTAGTAATCAGGGGTTATAATGTGTAATAAATCTTCTTGTTTAATGTCTGGAACCTGTTTTATTTCTATATTTTCAAAGTGAACATGCAAAATCATACAACAGAACATATATGCAAATCAAGAGTGAATTACCTCCCTCCCACCACAGATAGACTAATGTTGGCAATAGTCCATCAACTTCCTTTTCCCATCAACTGGCAAGACTGTCCCACAGTTGCTTGGCCATATCACCACACCCCACTAATGGTTTAGATCAGTGAGTAGCAGTAGTTCAAGTGCCTCTTTACAGGTCTGCCTCCAGTCCCAAGAGAGATGCTTTGCCTGGAGACACCACCACCTGACCCAGCTTAGCAATTCAGCTTTGTTAAGGTGTTAGGTATGCAGGGCCTTACCGGAGCCCATTCAGCTGTCTGTCCTCTGTGTTACCTCTCAATGAGAAGTTTTCTCAATTTGCATTATCATTTGCTCCAGAGCCCATATGTGAATGGGACACAAGAGAACTTAGGATCCTAGCTTCTTGGAAATGAGCTCCTTCCTCATTCTGTGAGCAGAGTAACCCCCAAAATCCAAGTTCATGTATATTTATGGTGATGCCAAGTGTCTGTAAAGGAAATATTGGTAAGTAGCCTATGCAAATTAAGCTCTCTATGACAGCACTTTTTCCTTCTGGGGATTCTGGCCTTAGGGTTACACAAGCACATCTTCATTCTCCTGCTAGAAATCTCTCCTCTGCTCTATTGTGAAGGATTTCAACATCTAATATTGTGGAGGCAATGATGGTAGAATTCACCAGTGACCACCTTCCAGAATTCAGTGGAGGAGTCAGCTTTGTAGGACAGCCTCAGACCAAGGAGAGAGTTCCCAGCATGGATTTTGGAGAAGAGAATCTGTCATAAAAGGCAGTAGAGCTCTTCTTCCTCATTCATACTATGCAAGACAAAGATGTGTACCCTAAAAGGACCTTTGTTGAATAAAAGGGAAAATTCATGCTCACCCATGTTAGAAAAAGCAAAGTAGATGGTTTAATTGTCTAATCATGAGGTTTGAAACATCTAGACTCTTTGGGACTCAAGTTTGAGTTCTGACGTGGATGAAAAATTCCTTCATCCTCCCAGTGGAGATCAAACTGAGCTCCGTGCAGTGACTTTGGTCCACAAGAAAGAAATTTCTTAATTAAAAATTTCCATAGGCTCATGTGGAAACATATTACAGGGCCTAACCAGCCCTCCAAAGAACTGCATATCTGAAGGAATTAAGCAGAGTGGGCTAACTCAGAGGCCCTTGAAAGCACTACCCCCTGTATTGGGTAGACAAGCCCTTTCAAAGTGTTGAATGTTCTCTGTTGCATTACATTTTTTGCATCTGCACCACACAATAAGGTGGCTTCATTAATTTGCCACACAGTTCACCGGCTTCTGGAGGGGTTATGTATAGATTTAAGTCTGATTGGAAAAGGATTTGTGAGCCTAAAACGCCACCTGGCACCTCAGAAGAGCAAAGATTAGAGCTCAGCCACACAAATACAGGAGATTGACTGACTGTCTCTCTGTTCTATGAGATCATGTAGATATCATCTGTTGTGTAAACCAAAAGGTAAACTTGGAATGAGGCATATTTATGTCATCTGTGAGGAACAGCTTGATTTTTAGCCTGATCCCCTTTCTCCAGAATTTAAGTTATTTAGGTATGTTGCACTCATTTCTATGCCTGTTCAGTAGGTTTTTATCTTCATATACACAGTATGAACACTATTATATACAGGGCCATTTGTGCACACAAATGTAACTCAAAATATTTATATATTGTATATAATTTATATATATATGCACATACAAGCTGTACATAAATACATCGGGTGAAATCGACGTCAATGGGTAGTTTTCTTTTTCTTTACACTCTCTCCTACTGCCCTCCTCCTCATTTTGAGTTTGGAGCAGAATTATAAATCGAAGCAAAAACAGCACACAAATTTTAGTATTTAATTATAACATACTTTTTATCACTCTGAGGAGGAGCAAAGCCAAGAGCTTGGCTACTTGTGTTCACTAAAGACCCTTATATTCTTTAGGCAAACATCAGCTGAATTCTAACTCAGATTATTGTTATGCCTCCCTAAATTGTGCCTGCAGTTTCAATTGGAAAAAATATTCTTCACTCTTTGCTTTGAATTGTTGCATAGTGTTTGTGTGCTGTTAAATAACTGCTGGGTTCCCTCAAGTTGGCTGTATTTCAATGGTGTTGATGTAATAGCTCCTTGTTATCATAGGTCTGTCAAGAATACCTCATGTATTCCTAATGCACCCATTGCTGTGGTATCCCAGCACCAAAGACACAAATTAAGGACAAATTAAGACTAACATTTTTCCTAAAGGGACCTCATTCTCCACCTCTCTGACTATTCTCCTTTTTCTCAGGGTTTGAGAGAAGGTCGCAATTCTTTGTTATAGTCTGTAAAGTGCTTTTGAAAGTCTTGGAAGCAAAGGACCAATACAACACTCAGATACTAGAGCAATGGACACATGGTATAAGGACCTAGGTGGATAGATGTGACAGTTAGCAGCCCCTCTCCTAACAGCTAGTAGCCTTATAATAGCTGGCAACCATTAACAGAAATTGGACACCTCATGAACACAGTAGCCTGAACTTTTGAACTGTCTTTCCTTATCAGTTTTGAGGCAGTTGGAGCTGGTCCTAAGCTGGTTTTTGCTGAGCAGATTGCAGAAGTGCAGGGTTTGCTAACCACCAATCAAATGCTAACGCGACCGAAGCCTGTGTGTAAGTGTGTATAAAAAGTTATTGGTTTTTGTATGAAGTAAAGTTTTTTGTACCAAGGTACAAGGCACTCCTTTCTTCTGCAGAATAAAGCAACCTTTCCTTATCCCTGTCTGGCTGTCATTGGCTCTCAGCTAGGCGGACCCGACATTTCGGTAACAGTTTCTGGCACCCCAGATGGGACCCTCCTAGCTTGGACATTGGACTCCGGATGGCTGCGGCGAACTAGGAGTTGCGCCACCGGGGTGTTTAGCCCCTCTTCCTCACTTCACCACTGCCCCTGGGGTTAGTGCTCCAATAAGGTGAGCCCTAATAAAATAAAAAAAAATAGGGTTCTGGTTATATTGTGGTTACTTGGTTACTGTATTTCTGTCTTATACCTTCGGGTGTTAGGTGTGTGGACAAAACTGAGCTTCTTGTTCGTAATTCCTCAGGGTGGAAGCCATAGCATGCGAGGAAGCCCTAAGGTCGTATTAAGATCCTTCTGTTCTGCCCCCTGTAGCAGTCAGTGTAAGCAGAGATTGCTGGCTTGAATTTTTTAAATTAAAGAAATTGGACACCTCATGAACACAGTAGCCTGAACTTTTGAACTGTCTTTCCTTATCAGTTTTGAGGCAGTTGGAGCTGGTCCTAAGCTGGTTTTTGTTGAGCAGATTGCAGAAGTGCAGGGTTTGCTAACCACCAATCAAATACTAACATGACCAAAGCCTGTGTGTAAGTGTGTATAAAAAGTTATTGGTTTTTGTATGAAGTAAAGTTTTTTGTACCAAGGTACAAGGCACTCCTTTCTTCTGCAGAATAAAGCAACCTTTCCTTATCCCTGTCTGGCAGTCATTGGCTCTCAGCTAGGCGGACCCGACATTTCGGTAACATAGATAATGCAGATGTGAGATCATTATCAAATATAAGATGTATCTGACTTTCATGCATTTCTTCCAGTTAACCAGCAATCACACTTAGTGATTCTTCTTACCCCAGCCATTTAACACTCATCACTTGCAGCCTGACCAGGAAGCATTCATGTGAAATCTGAAGAAATCTGCTGTAACTTTTCCATATTAACCCATTGCAGAGCCAACAGTATATAGCAGCTGGAATGTAGCAGATCTATCCTCCTCTGTCCTGTTATGAATTACCAAAAGCTGCACCACAGAAGGCAAGCACACAGTATTGTTACTTTATTTTCTGTTTACAACAAATATTTCTGATCTACTGAAGTATATGCAGACTGGTCTGCCCTCATCTGACAATATGTTCTCATAAAAATGCCCCTACAGAGTGATTGTGCTATGCTGATTTCTGGTGGTCTTTTCTCCCTTTTATTAAGTTCACCTCAGACCTGTTTGCCAGGGTAGAAATACATTTCAGGATTTAATGAGAGTCTCAGTTAAGCGTTTTTCTTTAATAGAAAAAGAAGAAAACAAATAATTAAATATAAATAGAAAAACCAAGAGATACTTTTGTTTTTGAGGGAACATAATCTATCTCCTATTTACTGTGTATTTAGAGGAGCAAAGAATCTTATGAATTTGTGTTGTAGAGTTAATTTGTTCAAGAATGAAAATTTTCAACCATTTTTACTTGTGCCATTTAAGTCATTTTTAAAGAAATGCTCACATAATTTTCAAATGTTAAAAACCAGAAAGCATTCCAATTCATTTCAATGCCCATTTTAGGGGTTTGAAAGAGCTTTAACGCTCATTGTGCCCTACTCTCAAGATTGTACATGATTTGTGATTAAGTATGTAGGCAGATGTTGGTGATGAATTTAAGTGAAATGAGAGATACAGTTCAGTAGTTTATAATTAAGCATGTGCCTGAGCTGAATACCCTCAGTGTTTGAGGATGTTTGGATCAAAAGCTGAATTCTGTAGCATGGACCTGTTTATGCTTATATCAGATGCAACCTTTTTATGGACAATGCATGCACAGTATGGAGAGTTCAGTGTATTACTTCAAATGCTTCTGTATTCTATTTTTTTATTGTATGTTTACATGAGTTAACTAAGACTTTTGAAGAACCCAACATGTGTACAGTTGGCATTTTACAAAAAATCTCCCTTTTTAAAGTCGTCTTCACTTGTACAGTCACTGAGGAAAAGCTAGAATTATTTCTGACTTATCAATCCACAACTAAATCCCTCTACATCAAGTGAATTCTTCCCCAATTCTAGTTCATACAAGCTTTCAGTGACACAAACAAGCCAGATCTATGTATGGTCACAACAACAAACCAAACCCAAAACATAAATCAGCCGGTCTCTGGTGTATTTTTCCATCTTTACCCTTCATTGGGAAGCAAACTGACTATGTATTCTGTCTCAAACAGTTCTTGTCAACACTCCAACGTGAGGTTTTGGAAATGTCGTCCCTTCTTTCCTGTAAGAGATGTGTGGATAATAGTGAAGAGCAGATGCTGCTGATAGAAGAAAGGCCTGATTTGATTCATTCTCTGGATCCTGGGAGGTGTTGCAGCAGCAAGCAAGATGGCTTAGCAAACTCTAATTGCAGAAAGGAGGAGAGAGAATGTCAAGCACCCCAAGAGAGTTTGGATTATTTACCTTCACACAGTAGAGTTTACAAGAAGTGGCTACAAGAGAAAACGTACAGGTAACAATGCCCCCAGTATGTACTGTCTTATTCCTCTTAGATCGCAGGCAACTTGTTTTAACTCTGATTAGCACCAAACTGTAGATAAATAAAAAAATTGAAGTGTGTAGGTCTTTCTAAAGAGTAAATTCTTCAGCTGTGGAAAATTGGGGAGCAAAAAGTCTATTTACTGATATGTGCACCTCTCTATTGTAGTTTGAGTGCCCCACATATACTGATGAATTCATCTTTGTAACACTCTTGAGAGTTAGAAAAGTATTATCTCCATTTTACAGCTGGCATCTGAGGCACAGAATAAATTATTTGGCTAAGGTCACACAAGAAGTTTTTTGCTAGCTTTATCTTTCCTCTTATGCTGCTCAGAAGGGTAGGAGGGTCAATAAGTTAAGTAGATACTAGAATCATGAGATAAATTCTTTTATTTGTGGAGTTGGGGAGGCAGAATGGTCTTGTGGCTTATACCATGAACTGGACATCTGATGACCTAGATTTTGTTCTAGCTACATAAACATACCCCATTCCCTTCTGCATCTGTCCTAGAACATTTTCTTATGCCTCTTTGTCTAGCTCATAAAATGGTTGGAGTCTGCATATTCTATATCATAGAGGTTCTGAGAGACTCAATTCACTAATACTCACAAAGTGCACTGAGCTAATTATATGCAAGTTGCTACTGACCTGCAAAGCCTTACTGTAAAAACAATAAAGTGAATTGTGAAAGATGCTCACAAAATGAAGGGGGTAAGGGAATGAGTGGCCTTTTCATTTATTTCCCTATTTAAGAAAATGTTTTAACGTAATCGTACCCAAGAAGGGAGGCAACTGGACAACTAACCTTTTTATTCAATGTCACTTCCCTGGAAATGCTTATATCTTACTGAGCATGCAACTAGTATAACCCGTTGTTCAATTTGTACAATTTGGAAGGAAATGGCATGTTAGAGACTTTGCAAGGGATTTGGGGGTACCCTCTTCAGGGGAAATTGACCTCAAATATCTGTATTCTAAAGCCAAAAATGTTCTCTCTAGAAATGTTTTATGAGCCCAAGAAATAAGTAATCTCTGTCAGGGATGATTTAGCAGTAAATTATACCTTATGCTAACCAGGAATTATTTGTATAACACTATAGAAATGCACTCTGTTTAAGGGATATATGAACTAGAGGCAAAGGCATAATTTTATATAATTTATGCTTTGTGTCAGTGCATTAACTAAAACTGGGGAAAACACAGTAAAACTTTTGAGGCCAAGATGATAGAGAGAAAGCCACTGCTGCCATTCAATATTTAATGCTACTTAATAGCTTTCTATAGCACTTGGCTTCTTATGAGTGCAAACATTAACTGCCCTATTAGCCCTCAAATAACTAAACTGCATGATTTCAGCAAACATTCTTTAGTGCTGGGCTCTGCCTGGGCCCACTTGGTGAGAGGTTATAGTGCCACCAGACCCCTATGGTTGTGTATATGTAAGATTTTGGATCCTTTTTCCAATAAATTATTGGTAAAAAATATTGCCCAGGATGGTAGTGTCCTAAAGTTGGTTTTACTATGTTATGCCTATTAGGTGATTGCTCTGAAATGAGTTGGTGATCCAGATCACGTCACAGGTATTCCCCCTGTGAAAATCTTCACTACAGTGGATGTTTATTGGGAGCCCCATCATCTCTCAGCAGAGACCAAGCGTTACATAGATCTGAAGAGACTGCCAATGGGGCGGTCCATTCAAGTCAGGGATGAGGCAAGGTGGGGATATGAGCCATGCCAATAGAACAGCTGTAGCATGGCCATGGACAATAGAAAACTTCAGTTTTCAGGGTTGTGAGTCTGGCACCTCCATGAGCACTCAATTCACTAGAGAGGAGGAAAAAACCTTACTTTTTCTTTTGGTGCTCAGATACAGAAATACTATTTCTTGGCCCTTGGGTTTAAAAGTTTTAACATCCCTCTGTGTGTTTGTGTTATGTTGTATCTACTATAAAATATATTTTGAAGTAGCACTGTCTAGCTCCTTAGCCAAATGGAACTGATTCCCAAAGGAAGATGGCTTTTTGTGAGTATATGTAGTCTTCTGCTTAATATACCAGGTTTGTGTGGTTTGGCCTCTCTTTCAGTCAGATAATAATCAAAACAAGCATACCTTTTTGCGGGAGGCAATTTGACAAACCATCCTGAGCTCGCTGCAAAGGACTAATGTTACTATTCCATCTTTAGAACTGACTGGGATCGATGGATGTTGATGGGGCTAATTGGAATAGGAGTAGGAATGCTGGGATTCCTGACACATCAGATAATTGACTATCTCATCAAACTAAAATGGGAACTGGTGAAAAATTACCTCCAGGTGAGCAGAGGAAAAATAAATTGGCCTCTCTCTTTTTACTTTGTTCTGATTGGTAGTAAAACTCCATGAACATGAAGTTTTTACTCAGCTACTCTACTGGCATCTTCTGTCAATGATTTTTTTGCTGAAGAATTTCTTCCTAAAGGCTTGAATGAAGCATCTGCTGACTCACTGAGAAATACAATAGCTGTCATTCAGTACATGATAAGCAGTTGGTTTAGCAAGTCTTCTGCATATACAGGCAACTATTCGGTAAATGCAATCCATAACAAACTCTTCTGGACTGATCTGCAGATCTGAAAGGAAAATTAAACCAGGTTTAATTTTCTAGAAAGCTGTTTCCATCAATCACTGTCTCAAAAGACTTCTATTTCTATTAATCAAAATGTAAGAGATTTCCCTACGTCTTGAAAAAGTAACATTATGCATGTCAGTTACTATACACCTGTGTAACAAATTAAGGGCCCGGTTATACAACCCCCTACTCTCATGAGTAATCGCACGGCTAATGTGATTTATTGCATGAGTAGGGATAGCTGGTTTGAGAGTTAGATTTGCATCCAAATTTTAATACATTGTATCTTGAAATTGGAACTAAATATGTACATGCCTATGGTAGCAGATGGAAATAAAATTCATCTGCATCACTGATAATACAAAAGCAGCTAGAAGGGTGGCTGGATGCCTATGCTTCAGGTTTGTAATGGCTACACACTCTGGAACCAAAGGTACAAATCCTGGTGGAGTTAACTCAGGCTGAGTCTTTCTAAGACAGACAAACTGAGTACCATGCAGTTTATTGTGTGTGTGCATGCTTGCTTGCTTGGTTGATTGGAGGTGGTGAGGACCTGATAGATGGGAAAAGAAGGAAGCTGGTTGTCAGTACTTGGCAAGCCCACAGTTAAGAGGTTCATATCTTGAGTAGAAAAATGTAGACATTCTAGGCTGGACTCTGATACCTGAGCACAATGGGTATGGACAGGTGTTCAGATATCAGTGATGAGCATGGTCTGAATACCTAATGCATTTGTTGGACGTCTCATGAGAAGTCAGGACTTAGAAATAATGTTTCCAAGGCCTTCTCAGCTGAAGGGAGCTTTAAGGACTTCAGAAAAATGTAGAGGTGGACTTGACATCTACAGGAAATGGGGGATGAGAAGATGGGTGTACCTCTGAGATACGAGAGCAATTAAAAATAGGTTCCAATAGTCTGACCTATATGATGCTCTGAGTCCGAGTCTGCCAAGAAACCAGATTTTGTCCCCCGGCATTGTAAGCGTCCTAGTACTGGATCACAAAATTTCCATTGTGTATGTCACTGTTTCCAAGCAGTAGGCAGAACTCATCCCACTATCCTTGTGGTGGTGGTGTTGCATTACAGTAGTGTCAGAGACCACACTAAGATCACGGCCCCTTTGTGCTAGTTGCAGTGAAAACTAGTATTGAGAGGGTTCCTGCCATGAAGATCCCACAACCTAAATTCATTCTCCAACTACAGAGCATCAGTTCTGAATTCAGTTCTGTTTTACCTTCCTGTTTTGCTGCTCTGTACAGTACACTAGAAGAAAGACCTGGCATGAGGTATAGACAGGAAGGTTGAGGTGGCCTGCTGTACTACTATGATTTGGGAAACAAAGGGGGCAGCTTTGGCTTGCATACTAAGTGAATCAAAGCTGAACAGTCGGGAATTTTATAAAGTACGTTGGTGCTGATGTGCTTCTGATGAGTTCTGGAGACAGCATGACTGCAGTTAATCCAAACACAAACAAACCAACCAACCTTGGCAGACTGGAACATGTTTAAACTGAAAAAAACTGAGTATAAGAAATGTCACTTTTTATTAAAGAAATAACAGAGGGAACTATCTAGATGAATTTATGGTTAGTATTACTGGGTAAAATATAAAGTTATCTATTGTAATAGATTCAGGCCCCAGTTCAGGACAGGAAAGCATCTTCATTCAGTATAGCACGTAAGCACATAAGCAATGGAGTCAATGGAACTTGAGTAAGTTCTGTCCTGGTTTGGGGCCTTCAGGGAACACTAAAATATTCTTTGCTATGTTGTATGAGCATGGGCAAATTGGTATGGAAAACTAATAGCCACTGTGAACCTTTGCCCTTATCTAAAACCCAGACTCAACCCCATTTTTTTGAATAGTCTGCAACACTTGCTTCTCTCTCTCCTGTTTTCATTCTTGTATGCTGTAAATTGTAGGACTTGCTACAGTGGGTTATGTAAGAAAATGGACAAATGAACTGAAAAATGTATCTCTAAATATATATCACTATATAGTGTTGGCAGAAGGTTTGAGGCAGTAGACATACTTGTTTTCTATACCATTGCTTATGCTAATAAATTATTTGTATAACTGGCAGAATGGCAACTTCCACATGACCTGGATTTGCATACTTGGGTCAGGACTGGCCATGATTGTTGTATCTTCAGGGCTAGTGATGGTAAGTACGTCTCTTACTCAACTACTTTAAAATATCAGTGGAGTTCTGAGAGATGGAGACTTAATTACAAAAAAGAAGTCTTAGAACATATACCTTGTATAGTCCTCACTGGGAAACAGTAAGAGGCCCAACAAAAGTCTATAATGCTGAGATCAGGCAAATCCCTTGCTCTTGTGGTTTTTTTTGTTGTGTCAGTGCCTTCTAAGTGCTACTATAGTTAAGCATGATCAGGATTTCTCCATGATTTCTCTTTTACTGGCTATGTAGGGAATCCTGGGATTGATATCCAGTCTGAGATCCAAATTCAGGCCCTGTAAGCACATGCAATTCCTATGACAGTCTCAGGCAAAATAAATGGTGGTGTAAATGGTTGTGTAAGTTATACTTTAGATATACATTGGTCATAAAATGGATACAAGTGGCAAATTAGCGTAACTTGCACAGAGCTGGGGCCTGATCCTAAAATAAACACTCACAATGACTTCAAATGGGCTTTGGCTCAGACGTCTGTGTAAAATTAGTGTAACTTACATTTCCAGTTCTCCTTTGACGCTCCAGCTCCTCTACCAGACTGCAAAACCAACACAGAAAGCTGGTTTCCCATCTACCATCTTACTGGGTTCAATTTAATCCCAAGAAGGCAGCTAGTAGCCTCGGGGGTTGGGGATGAGGGTGAGGGGAAGGGAGGGGAAGAGAAAAATAAACATTTAATTGAACTTTCCAAAAAAGCTAAGGAAAAGGTATATGTGGGATACACTTATCTATTTGCTTAATACAGAAGTCTTGAGCTATGTAGGAGGAGGAACTGAAAGAATGGGTGACTTGATAGAACAAGTAACTGTAAGTTGTGAGAGAAGTTATGAAGTGTTTGTGAAAGCTGCAATTATTAGCTGCAGGTGGATCTGAATTCATGTATTTAGAAATCATTTTTGACTCTTCTCTTTACAGTTCTTTTGCCCAGCAGGTGCACCGTATGGGCTTCCAGAAGTCATTGGGTTTCTGAATGGTGCTTCTAGTCAACACATTTTTAATGTCAAGACTTTTTTGGGGACGTTTGTTTCTTGTGTGCTGGCTGTGGCTTCTGGGCTCTTCTGTGGACCGGAAGGCCCTATGATTCACTTGGGGTAAGGAACACCATGCAAGAGTTTGAACTTTCAGGGCCTGAATGTCCATTGCTTTACATCTTGTGTAATCACTTACACCTGTGCCAAGTAGATGTAAAATGCTCAAATCAGAATTATTTTCTCACACAAGTGGTGGTATTTTACGCCTGCTTTGCATGGGGTAAATGACTGCACAAGGTGCAAAAGAGTGGGAAATTGGATGCTCAGGTTCCGTAAGATCCCTAGATTACAAAGAAGACAACCCACAGTTATAGTCATTAGTGACCACAGAATTGGTCAAAACTGCTTCTCTCTCTTTGCAATTCCCACAGAATAGTAGATTGCAAGTCAGAATGGAGCTGCAAATTATTTAAATCCCAGTGTGATGTCATATTTGTAGTTGGGAAAGTAATATCAGAATATGCACTTGCCGAAAGAAACATTCGATTTATTTTTTTCCTGTTTAAATAAAGAAACAAACAGAAATCCTCCCAGTCTTTCAGCTGGGTCCCTGGGAGAGGAATCCTCTCCTTTTATTTCCTCCTGTTGAGCAGTCTCATGAGTGGGGGTGATAATGTCAGGTTCTTTCTGCTTGTGTACATCATTTCCTTTTTTGGCTGACTTGTTAGGGTAAAGTATTTATCCTTGAGGTTTGCTCTCGTCATCTCCACCAAACCCCTTTCCTCCACTCTTATCATTTTACTTGTACATAGGTGCAGCAGCCTCCAAGGATGACTCAGGTTTTCAAAAATAAGAGAGTAAGGTTTAGTCAGAGGCAAACACAACCATTTCAGACAATGATTACTAAAGCCTAGCTCTCCTTTTTAGGTTTCTTTTGTTTGCTTGACTTTTGTTACAGGTGCTCAGTGGCTGCAGCTGTAATCTGCCCCCCCCCCCATTTAGTTTTGTAATAGTGATGCATGATCCAAACAAATATAATCAAATTTCCATAAAGAAAATCATAACAGTATTAACTTAGTGCCTTAAAAATAGTGGCATAAAGAACTAATTTAATTAAATTTATTTTTTTAAAATATCCAATTTTTATTGTACTTCAACAACACAATTTTGTTACAAAGAGTCTTGTACAAAGAATATAAATATTTTTATGATTTTAAATGTCAATGAAAACTGTTTTCTTGGATTTAAGTGCAGCCCTGAAGCATTGTCTGAGACATGGTATAGTAAATGAAATCACTATGCATCTTCCATTGGGAGTGAGACTCGTTGCTCTCAACGGTGATTAAACCTGAAATGGATGATTGAAATGGACTATAATTAAGGTTAAGATTTTGTCACCGAAGACCTTCCAGAGACCTCTGTGACATTTTCTGCTTCAGCCCCAGGGCAGCATGGCTGGAGGTGTCAGCTGGCAGGGGCCCAGCAGCTCTCAGGGGCTAGCTCTAGCGGCCAGCTCTTAGCCATTGCAGGTAGTGGGGAAACCCTTCAGCACATGCAGGTCATTGGGAGCCCTCCCACAGCTCCCAGCCACTGATGACAGCAGGGCTTGTGTGTCCCAGCCACCATTCCCAGCCACTGTGGGCAATGGGGGCGCGCGGGAGGGACCCTGGAGGCCAAGCAGCTGTGGGTGCTGGACCCTCCTCACCTGTGACCTGTCTGTGACTTTTACTAAAAATAATTGTGACAAAATCTTAGCCTTAACTATAATCCATTGTTGTATGCAGTGTAGCTGTACCCATGTCAGTCCCAGGATATAAGAGAGATAAGGTGGGTGAGGTAATATCTTTTATTGGGCCAACTTCTGTTGGTGAAAGAGACAAGCTTTTGAACTGCACAAGCTCTGTGTGGCTCGAAAGCTTCTTGCTTTCACTAACAGAAGTTGGTCCAGTACAAGATAATATCTCACCCACCTTCTCTCTCTCTAATCCATCATGTCTGTACTCTTAGGCAGATGTTAACATGCAGCTCATCAAAGGAGCCTTTAGAGTCTCTTCATAGTACATGTTGTGAGGGGCCCTTTTAATCTCCGAATTATTAACCTGGAAGCCTTTAATAGCTTCCTCTCTTGTGTCAACAGGACTTTGCATATTGAAAAGCAAATGTGTTCTACAGTCCCATGTTACCCTTTGTTGAAGTCAATTTAGCTTTGCTGCTCTTTAGCAGCTGAGGATCTGGCCCTTTTATCTTTAATGTCAGTTGATATGTGAATAACATATTAAAATAACACTAACTTTTATATTATTATTTTAGGGCAATAATAGGGTGTGGCCTGTCCCAGTTCAAGTCAGACACCCTCGGAATTCAGCTGCCCTTCTTCACCAGGTTTTGGAATTCAGCTGATAAGTATGTAATTGATCAGAAGTAATTGCAAAAAAGTCTTCTGAGACACAGTTGCCATATGCTAACTCTCAAATCAGATGCATCAAGAGGTTAATCAAAAAGCTAGGGGCTAATAGAATCTAGCAGAGAGTTGGAGTGAATGATCTAATAAGATTCTAGTCATCGCTGATATTTGTGATCTTAAATGGAAAATACTGGGAGATATTCCTGGCCCTCTCCATCAGAAAGTAATCTCTTCCTCTCTCTGTGATGGGCTCTAGCAAATGTAGAGCCATAATTAAAACACCTTGTGATAAATACGTATGTTGAATGCTTATGAAAACAGTGTGCTTAACACTTGGGGCCTAATTCTCTGTTGCTTGGCACCTTATGTTTTCATTCACACTGCTACAAAGTGAGTGTAAAATACTAGACTTTTTTGAATTTAGATTTGTCTAAATTAATATAGCATAAAGATACTTATATTTAGTTAAAATGTTTTTTCTTTTGTCCTGGCTATCCTGAGAATTCCATAGTTTCAGTTCAATCTAGACATTGTGCACAGGAGACACAGGCTTGTTTCCCTTTTTTCCCCACTGTAAAATGATAGACTGTTCATACTTCCTTTAATCTGAATCTTCTCTGTTAATGAACATCTGTGGCCTGGATTCTGCAAACCTGCTTTTGTAAATACTCCCACTGAAGTCAAAGGGATTACTCACATGAGTAAGGATTACTTGCATCAGTAAGGATTTGCAAGGTCAGGCTCTGTCTTACGGATATTGCTCATTAAAGTAATAAATAAAAAGCCCCATATTATACTGGGGTTTTTTTGTTTCCAAGGCAAGGGCAAAGCAGGGCAAAAACCTCATTTGCCAAAAGAAAAGGCCATTGTGAACTATTTGTGGCTCAAAGGATAATCATACAGTACAGCTCATACGATATGTGATATGCTTTGTCTTTAACTTTCATCTTCAGTTAGTGAAATAAATCCTGAGACATGCCTATTAAAACAAATTATTACTCATGGAAGAAATTAGTAATTGCTGTAAGAGAAGCAGTAAAAGATTTTGCTTTTGTTTTTTAAAAGTACAACGTAAGATAATTAGAGAACAATTGATTTACAGAGGCAGGAAAACTCCTGGGAGAAACATGTCATCTAGAAATCCTGTTTATACAGAAAGGATTAACTGTGAACAGCAAGCTCATCTTAGCTTCTCCTCCTTTCTGGTGTATTTTTGGAGCAGCAAGTAGGTTTGGTACCCTTTTTAAAGTCTTTTAAAGCAAATGTTATAGCTTCACAGATGAAGCAACAGTTCAGTAAGTATTCAGGCATCATGTAACACTTACTCTAGTAGACAGCACTAGTTGATATGGATAAGAGCATGTCTATAAAAAAATAAAAAAACAACCTGTGGCACTGAGTCTCAGAGCATGGGTCATCTGACTTGGGCTTGCAGGGTTCCGATTGTGAGGCTGAAAATTGCTGTGTAGACATTCCCGCTTGGACTGGAGCCCGGGCTCTGAGACCCTCCCTCCTTGCAAGGTTTCAGTGCCCAGGTTCTAGCCACAGCCCAAATGTCTACACTGTGATAGCTAGCTCTGCAGCCCAAGTCCCACAAGCCTGAGTCAGCTGAACTGGGTTAGCTATGGCCATGTTACTCTCAAAAAAAACTATGTTAAAAGAAGGTTAAGTTTCCAAAGTCAAGCCATCAAAAATTAGGAAATGCCAGACTTAAGGTTGCCTGCATAGCCTTAACTCAGCCCTCTTGTGCATATGCATTATGATATGGTCTTTAGTGACATGGTCACCTACTATTTTTTCCACTACACCTCTGCATCATTCAGTGCACAGGATGGACAGTGCTCACTGAATGAGCAGCAATTCAATAATTTGTTTTCTCCTTGTTTGTGTGGTCCCAGGCCTTATTTGCTGCATGTTGTTCAAACCTTGCTCTGAAAATTGAATTATTTATTTCCTGATTGACTTTTCTATGGCTTCACAAACAATGAATTAATTTATCTTTCTAAAACCTCGGTGAGGGGAGGTGGTGGTATTATCCCCATTTCATACAACAAGATTAAAACATTTTAAGGTCAGAAGGAACCATTAGATCATCTAGTTTGACCTCCTGTATCTCTCTGGCCATTAAATTTCAATCAGTTACCCTGGTGTTGAGCTTAAAGCATATCTTACAGAAAGGCATTCAGTCTTGATCTGAAGAGGTCAAGAGATGGAATCATAGAATATCAGGGTTGGAAGGGACCTCAGGAGGTCATCTAGTCCAATCCCCTGCTCAAAGCAGGACCAATCCCCAACTAAATCATCAACAGCACAGTCATCTGCCACTTGAGCTAACAGAGTAACTATAGCAATAGTAGGTTGTCATACTTTGTGGCCCAGCCACTAGAGAGAGATGGGGCACATATTTTCCCAGTGGGTTCCACAGCCATTTGATGACAGCAGGGGAATGGTAAGACTCAGGAATCATAGGTTTTATTCCAGATTCATATGGGAGCGTACTGTTGTGGTTTCAGATCCTTCTTCCTCTTTCCCTCTGCAGATCTGACCCCTTTCTGCCGTTGGCCGCTCTAGCTTGTCCCAGTCTCCCCTCCATGTTGTAGTCTTCCCCCTTGCCCATCTGCAGTCCAGGCCACTTCCTTGTCCTTCTCTTCACTGCATGGATGCCAGTAGTAGAAGCACTGAGGGCACAAAACAGATACTCATTCTCAGCTTCTGTGCCTGCATCATAGCAGCTCCCAGCAGTGTGGAGGTGCAATTGCAGGGAAAATCTTGCTCTACCCCTTCAGCCTCAAACTGGAGCATGCTCCCTGAAGACGGAATGTTCAGAGAATTTAGCAGTCAAGTTCTAACAAATCTCTACTGAGCTTGTGCAAACTGAGATTTTCAGAGGCCTATAACTTGACCAAATTTGGGTGGATTTTCACAGCGCTGGCAAAAGGCACATCCCTGATAACAGTATGATACTCCTCCTGGTCCCCATCATTGCCCAGTTTCAAATCCCTGCTGCAAAGCATGGAGGCAGTAGAGTTTCACACTTAAAACAGTTAGAAAGATTTTTTTTATCATTGGCAAAACATATTTTTTTTTAAAGAAAAATAAACACTGATGAACCATGTGAGTTGAAAATGTTTAGAAAATTTCAGTCTGACCAGACACCCAATATGGGAAATTTCAACCCAAAAGTTTGGCAGAATTATAAACCAATGAAAACAGGGTGTTTTAATAGAAAGTGTTGAGAAAACTTAACTATGGTGTCCCTACCTATAATACATGTAGTGCTCTGAGGAATCAAGAAATTGGTCAGCCTACAAACACACTCTGAGTTCCTAATGCAATGCACTAGGAGAGAAAAGTTCATTGGGGACAGGGGTAAAAAACAGAAAAGCTAATATCTTAGAAAGCAAACAGAAAAATCAGTCAGTTAACCAATCAACACATTCCCTGCTGCCCAGTCCACAGCCCCTTTCGGCCTCAGATTATGACCCTCATAGTATTACTAACCCATGGATTCACAGTGAACATTTCTGAGAGTTATGTTCGTCTTTGGGCTCACTGACCCCTCTTTTGGCAGCCTAGTTTGACATGGACCTTTGTGTCCTTGGCAGTTGACTGATGTCAGCTCACTTCTCCTATGCCACCAAACAGCCACTAGTTATTACTGCTGTTGTGGATCAGGTTTGAATTTAGACCCCAGAGGTGAAAAGCTCTATGTCCCCAAAACAATGCCCTGAATGAGCCAGTCCCCCTGTATTCAGCCTTTAAAAATCTATTTGCTTTAACAATAAATAGGCAAGAATTATTTTTTACCATTGCTGAGTTTTCTAAACATATAAATCTTGAAGCATGCCTTGCTGTGCCTCACTGTTTTCTGATGAATTATTTTTCTCCATGTTGTAGGAGGAATTTCATTACAGCTGGTGCAGGAGCAGGTATAGCCTCGGTATTCCGTGCTCCAGTGGGTGGACTCTTGTTCACATTGGAAGAGGTGGCCTCTTTCTGGGATATCAGACTGGCCTGGCAAACTTTCTTCTGCTGCTTGATGGCTGCCTTCACTACGGATTTACTCTCTTCATCTCTTTCTGGGTTTGTTTACAGAGGTCATTTTGGATTTTTCAAAGCAGAGAAAAGAATTTTATTTTGGGTATGTACCAAACAGACTATTTTTGACTAAAAATATAGCTCATGGATTTATAATTTATATGGCAAATACCCATGTCTCTTTGGGCCTGTGATGGAATCTGGGAAAAAATAATCTGTGGCACTAGTCCTGCTTTTCTGTCCGAGGTGAAGAATCTTGAAGCATAAATAGGAAATTAGCCTATGAAAATTAAAAATAGCTCATGGACTCTTTTTAAGCCTTTAGGGCTCTAACAGCAATTGACATGGACCGGAGGACCCCTTCTCTTACCATGCCATACCGCATACCAGTAATATTAAATGACTACCTCTGACAGCAACATCATTTCTGATGACGCACTTAGTGATACAGTCTTAGGCCATGTCTTAACTAGGAAAAGAGGTGTGTTCTTACTAAGAGTTCATTAACAAGTGGTAACTAACATGAGATATAGTGAAGTTGAGGCAGTTTGTAGTTTTAACTGTATTAGGAATTGGAAGTAAACCCTAGGCTCCACTTTAATGCTGGAGCTAGCCAGTGAAATCTCCAAGGTGAGAGAGGTTGACAAAGAAGGGGGAGAGAGCCAGCCCATCCAGGAGAGACACTACATTTAAAGCTGCACTCTCCTGTTGCCACCTTATCTGAGGGGTAAATTTCCCTCCCTGAGCATGCTACACCTGCGGGTAGCAAGTGGGGAGAATTGCAATTTCCAATTTTCCTTGATGTGAGTCTGGTCCATTCAGTTAAACTTTCTCTCAAAATCACCTTCTGTATGCAATTTTTTTTTCTTAAGCAACTTTTTAAAGTCTCCTCCAACCTGTCCAAAAATTTTTAGTCAACCATTAGTTAGCAAAATTCAGCTGCCTTAATAGACTTTTCTCTATCTGCCTGGGTGGAAGCTTAGATGGGTTTTACTATAGTTAGTTTAACTGTTGCAGTTTTTGCTGAGCTGGCATTACAGTGAAACAACGCCAAGGGCAACCTTGTTGATTTCTGCACGTGGTTTCTCCTTAATAGCTGGGCCTCAGAGTGGGAACTGCACTCCTGGTAATTAATAGAAAATGGTTAGCTCTTAACATAACAGAACAATTATTTCCAAAGCTCTTTTCCTTCCCCATGGGGATCCTTGCATTGAGCTCAGGCTATTAGATGGCCAACAGCTTGCAGTGTTTTTGGCTGGGATTATGAAAGGGTTAGCTGCCCAGTTTTCACTGAACTGGGAATTGGGCATATAGTTCCTTTTTATTAGGCGCTTTTGAAAATCCCAGCCCCAGCTGTTACAAGAGAACAATATGAGGTTCCCTGGGATATGCAAGAAACATACTAAAAAAATGTGAGATATTGGTGGTAAAGGTCTCTCTTTTGCATAACATTAATATCCATCATTTTCAACCTGCTGTGGCCAAAATCTGTGACATGTTGTTTTTTAATTTTGGATGATGCTCAAAACAAAGGATACATTGGAAAAATAGCAGAGTGTTTAGGCAACAATAGGTAGGGAGACTTTGGTGGTGGTTTAACACTTGGCTCAGCTAAGTCTTGCATAGCTTCCTGGGAAACTCTCTCTTTGTTGCTGTTTACTAGCTGTTTCATTTTGTTGCCTCTAAATGGATACAAAAACAAAGAAAAATAAATAATACTTGGAAGACACAAGTATTTATTTACATACTAAAAGATATTGTTGACCATGCCTGATCATGGCACTCCAAAAAATTTGCTCAAACTCTCCACCCCCACACATTTTGTTTGATCTCAGGAAGAATATAAAACAACAGACATGAAATTTCATAATTTCCTTTGTTTTTCAAAAGCAACATGTATAAGGTAGCCGTAGGGCAGTAGCTGTCAATCTTTTCTCAAGTACGGTTGACGGCTTGGGTCTGTATTTTGCAAAGTGCTGAGTAAGGGCCCTTGGTTCCCACTGACTTCAAGCAGAGATAAGAGCACTCAAAACACCATAGAACTGTGTGGTGTTGGTCAGATTTGAGATCCACTGGACAAGCTGAGTGGGGAAGTTTGCACAGAACAATCTTGCTTGCAATATCCCTGCCTCTAACCAGTGCTTAGTAATGTGTAAACTTCATCATGAGTACCAAGAATTGTCCCCCACCCTAGAAGAAGAAAGACTCTGCAGATGCTACTCAAAAATACTATTCTTTGTTTCTGAGGGGGGATGTAAAACCCCCAAAGTGGACAATAATGCAATAATTTTTTGATGGAAGTTATAATAATATATGGAGATATACCTATCTCATAGAACTGGAAGGGACCCTGAAAGGTCATCTAGTCCAGCCCCCGCTTTCACTAGCAGGACCAAGTACTGATTTTGCCCCAAATCCCTAAATGGCCCCCTCAAGGACTGAACTCATAACCCTGAGTTTAGCAGGCTAATGCTCAAACCACTGAGCGATCCCTCTCTTTTTTTCCTAACGCTAAGTAGTTAATGGTTGGATAACGTCCTGAAGTATGAGGTTTTTGATATTCTTTTTGAATTTGTATTCTGTCCAGTATTGCACTGGATATTCTTCTTATTCACATAAATGTCTCACCCTATTTTGAATTCTACTAAGCTTTTTGCTTCAATAATATTTTTGACAGCTACTTCCTTCCTAGGTTAATTACACATTGCATTAATACCAAACCATATGCTTCTTTCTGTACCATGGCATGGAGGGAAGCAACTGCATGCTATTCATGCAAAATTAGGTATGGAAGCATAAAGCAGCGGAAAGACCAGAAACCGTATCTCTTTCATTCCTTTTAGCTGCCAGGAACTCTGTACCACTTCCCCTGGGTACACATTGTTATGTGTATACACTACCTTGTTTGTGTGGGGACTTCTCATCTCAGAATTTCATTGTCAGGAAGATATTCCTGACAGTCAGGCTACAGCAGGGGTCGGCAACCTTTTGGAAGTGCTGTGCTGAGTCCTCATTTATTCACTCTAATTTAAGGTTTCGCTTGCCAGTAATACATTTTAACATTTTTAGAAGGTCTCTTTCTGTAAGTCTATAATATATAACTAAATTATTATTTTATGTAAAGTAAACAAGGTTTTTAAAATGTTTAAGAAGCTTCATTTAAAACTAAATTAAAATGCAGAGGCCCCCAGACCAGTGGCCAGGACCTGAGCAGTGTGAGTGCCACTGAAAATCAGCTCGCGTACCGCCTTTGGCACCGTACCATAGGTTGCCTACCCCTGGGCTACACTCTCCCTTTTTTGATTTCTTCCTGCTACTCTGTTATCTTGATGTTCTACTCTAACTCCCTCTGGTGTGTGAGCACTCTAAAATACTTGTAGATTATTAACTTGTCTTAACCTATACAAATATTACCCAACTGTTATGTAATGCTTTTCATCTGTTGATTATAAAGCACTTTATAATAGAGGTAAGTATCATTATCCTTATTTTACAGATGAGGAAATGTAGGGAGGGAGAGATGAAATAACTTGCCCAAGGTCACACAACAGGCCAATGGCAGAACTGGGACTACAACTTAGCTCTCCTGAGTCCCAGCTGAGTATCTGCTCCTTAGTGCATTCCTCATAAGAACATAAAAACGGCCATACTGGTTCAGATCAAAGGTCCATCCAGCCTAGGATCCTGTCTGCCGACAGTGGCCAATGCCAGGTGCTCCAGAGGGAGTGAACCTAACAGATAATGATCAAGTGATCTGTCTCCTGCCATCCATCTCCACCATCTCACAGACAGAGGCTAGGGACACCATTCCTTACCTATCCTGGTTAATAGCCATTAATGGACTTAAGCTCCATGAATTTATCTAGTACTCTTTTAAACCCCGTTATAGTCCTAGCCTTCACAATCTCCTCAGGCAAGGAGTTCCACAAGTTGACTGTGCGCTGTGTGAGGAAGAACTTCCTTTTATTTGTTTTAAACACCTGCTGCCCATTCATTTCATTTGGTGGCCCCTCGTTCTTGTATTTATGGGAACAAGTAAATTATTTTCCTTATTTACTTTCTCCACATCACTCATGATTTTATATACCTCTATCATATCCCCCCTTAGTCTCCTCTTTTCCAAGCTGAAAAGTCCTAACCTCTTTAATCTCTCCTCATATGGGACCCGTTCCAAACCCCTAATCATTTTAGTTGCTCTTCTCTGAACCTTTTCTAATGCCTGTATATCTTTTTTGAGATGAGGAGACCACATGCAGTACTCAAGATGTGGGCGTACCATGGATTTATATAAGGGCATTAAGATATTCTCAGTCTTACTTTCTATCCCTTTTTTAATTGGTTCCTAACATCCCGTTTGCTTTTTTGACTGCCGCTGCACACTACGTGGATGTCTTCAGACAACTATCCATGATAACTCCAAGATCTCTTTCCTGATTAGTTGTAGTTAAATTAGCCCCCATCATATTGTATGTATAGTTGGGGTTATTTTTTCCAATGTGCATTACTTTACATTTAGCCACATTAAATTTCATTTGCCATTTTGTTGTCCAATCACTTAGTTTTGTGAGATCTTTTTGAAGTTCTTCACAGTCTGCTTTGGTCTTAACTATCTTGAGCAGTTTAGTATCATCTGCAAACTTTTCCACCTGACTGTTTACCCCTTTCTCCAGATCATTTATGGATAAGCTGAATAGGATTGGTCCTAGGACTGACCCTTGGGGAACACAACTAGTTACCCCTCTCCATTCTGAAAATTTACTATTTATTCCTACCCTTTGTTCCCTGTCTTTTAACCATAAGTAGACTTCACTGGCCCAGATCATTTTTCATTGCTTTTCTCTAATTCCCTCCAGTTTGTCTCTGCGTTTCTGGTAATGTTGTGCACACAACTGAGGCAGTATTCCTGGCTGTGTAGATAGGATTCTTACTTGCATGCTCCATGCTATGCTGACTCTGTATGTTCTGTACAAAATTGTACTGGGCACTTCTGCTTCCATATCACATTAGACTTGCATCTAACTCACTGTATCTGGCACCCCTTATCACTGCAGGTTTTTATTAACTCAGCATGCTTGTTTAGTTACCAACCTCCTTTTGCATTTCTGGTAACTTTTTTTTTTTTTTTTTTTTTTTTAAAACCTCATGTTTCTGAGTTGTTCCTCATGAAATCACAATAGTCACTCCCTGTCTTTTGAATTCCCCTTTTATAGAGGTACTGAAGTCTCCTGCTTTCTAGTTAGAGCATCTTTTAAAATTTCCCAGTCTTCTTTCACACTGACACATTTTAATACCGCTGCCTTGTGCATGTCTTTTCACAGATGTCAATACCACTCTGTTTTTAAATTCCTTGACATTTTCTGTCCTGAACTGCAACATATTTGTACTGTTGTGTTCTGTGAATTCAATACCCCATTCAAACTAGTTATCATGACCTGCAGTGGAAAATGTCTCATTCTGCTGTTCAGTACTGGAAAAGTATATAAATATACATAACAATTGTGAAAACAAACTGGAGGTTGACCCAACACAAAAGGAGAACACCCCTCTGTAACAAAAACACACAAGAGGGTAAAATATGATAATGACTCCTGTTTTTAGTATTTGTAGCCCTTTACAAGCTCATATTAGGACATCTTCAGAAAAAGGCAGTGGATACTGGCCCTCTCCATCTTCTTTTAGTGTCAGAGGAAAAACTGGACAGAATTACCAGCACATGACTTCTGCTGGTGTTCTATAGGTTTTGGCTATCCAGATGGTACAGATAATCAGAAATATTTTCACTTCAGTTAGTTTGGGGCTCAGGGGAAATTTCACTTCTTTCATTTGTGGCATTAACCAACACAGTTTATAGTGAATAAACTGAATTGAAAGCTTGTAGGTTACGTTTCTCAAGAAAAATATTTATTTTCCTCAGTTTCACTCTACCCAGGATAATGTTACAAGAGGAATTTATTGCATGGCAGCCCATGTGATTCTGCAGAGCTCAAGATTTTTAGGAAGCACTGGGTTTTTTACAAGTGTGAAGCTCATTGGGGCAGGCGATGGATCTCTCTTGTGGGTTGGTCTCAAGTTGCAGCTCGAGCTGTCACAGGAACTAAGATCCACCAATACACTTTGCCACTTTTTGTTCCAAATGCAAGACCTATGTGTATTGCCTTTGCTAATACAAACGCGCAGCGTACATATAATATATTAAAACAATAGTCTTCATTCAATTTCTCCCAGGGAAAAGGAGGCAGAAAGAGAGAACCCACATGACTGATGTTAGTCGCATAACTTAATGCAGTCTTGGAAGGCACTCGGGTACTATAGTGCTGCGGATGGTGTGAGAAACTGAACAGAATAGAATTCTTGATATTTCAGATTTAGCAAATTCCCTCTATATTTAATTTTTTTTATACTACCTATTTAAACAGTTAGGTCTGTGTAGACAGGTCATTGTTATAAAGAGGATGATTTTGTTGTAGCAATTGCTGAAAATAATGTCAGGGTTGTACACCCTGGACAGATAGCATTGTTAAAGCCCTCACAGTACTCTGCGTATGTGCAAATGTTTGGAGATGGTTTTTGTCCCCTCCGGGGTCTTTCTGAGTGCACCCCATTAGGTGTCAGGCCTCTTGCCTTCATTTTTTCTGAGTTGGAATCCCATAATTCCCCCACACTTAGACCTTGTCCCAGGGCTACAGCATCCTGTGTACCAACAGTGAATACTTAGCAGTCCCAGCTGAGTTTAGCCCCTGTATGTCTTTCCTCATAGGTGATTTGCCCAGTGGTTAATACAGTGACCAGGCATCTTTCTTAAAACTAAGTATTGTTTAATCTTAACAGTAGGAACAAAGCCTAAGACAAAATGGGTTTTAAAACAGTTAAGTCTATACACATCTATCTCACTTGAGGCTTGCCATCCCCTGGAAGATAAGGAAGACCTGATTACTTCAAACCTCCTTTGCAGCCCCTGACAACTGCCCCTGCCCCCTCTTCTAGTGAGTCACCTTTTAACTGTTTTTTATGTCCTTCTGATCTGTCTATTCCCAGCTGTGGCAAAACAGCAGTGTAACCTTGGGCTGGAGCAAAGGAAGTAGCATTTACTTAGCTTAATAGCCCAGTATTGATTCTTAATGACCCCTGCCATGTTTACTAGGTGGTTACTGGTCTAGATCACATTGTGTTGCCTTCCTGCTGGTTTCCTAACAGTCCTGCTATAAACCAACATATGCATACAGTAAACATTTCCAGTATAAGTATAAAATAACTGTCCAAATAACTAGGTCATACACAGTATTAATAAACGGTTACAGGTTAGCCCTACCTCCTTCAGTTTTACTTACAGTTATTCAGTGATTTTGAAACAGGTAGTTGCAGACTGAAACTTAATAAATGATTATGAATGATGAGGTGGTTTAAGGTACAAATCCTGGCCTTGCTGAAGTCAAGGTAAGTTTCTGCATTACACTCTGAAGTTCTGAGCTCTCTCAGTAATAAGAGATGTATCACAAAGATTTCTGCCTGATTGACTGCTTCTACTCAGGGAAAGAGGGGCCCAAGAAGGAGCTGCAGTACTGAGCCTTCAGCCTGATTTGGTCCTTTCCAATCTTTTTAAAAATCAAAACAACTGGCTGGTATAGCTATGTGCTGCCTGGGCTTGTACTTTCTGATCCTGATCCTGATCCTGTAAGGTTCTGAGGAGACGGCTCTTGGCTCCTCATGGGAACATCCCTAAATTTGAGAACTGCACTCCTTAAGCTGCTAGGAAAGATCTGTTTCTTATAAAGTAAATTTTGCTTATTTGTTGCATTGTTATATCATGTTTCACTTAGCAGAGTAGCTGCTGTATTTCAAATCACTGGCAGAATTCTCAGAACATACTGTCTTTCTTTTCTCCTTCAATTCAGGTTAAAAACTTGCTGGATATGAGTGTCTTGGCCTTCGTTCCAACCATTTTCCTTGGAATACTTGGAGGACTTTTCGGCGCTCTCTTTGTTTCCCTAAATATAAAGATTAATAAATTACGTGAGCGTTTCTTTAGCTCAATTAAAAAAACATCCCTCAGAAAAACAAGCAAGCTCTTGGAATCTGTGCTGGTTCTTGTAAGTAAATGTGTGTTTCTCAATTAAAGATTGAAGTCATGTTTAAAATAGTTCAGGTAATAGTGAAGGCTAGATGAAACAGCAGATGACAGGGATAAGTGACTTTCTGGTACACGATTTAGCACAATTGATGTGCAATAGGCAGAAGGGACCCAAAATGTTGTACTGGGATTTTCAACCTGTGTGTATATGGGTAGGAGTGTACAGTGTTTGTTTATTGTTATTATTCATCATTTATTATTTTTACAGCACTTACCACGTTACTTTCCGTGCTGCCCCAAGCCATTCCTTTGTTCTTATGATACTACATTTATTTAGCAGTACGGAGAACTGGTTTGTTGGGTTGATGGCTGTCACATTTATTTTTGGTGTTTGGATGGTTGCTACCAGTAGGTTCCAAACATTTCCTTTCTCCTCATTCTTCCTCAGCAATGACAGACCACCTTGGCATTTGGGAGAGGCATGGTTGCTTGCATCCTCTCTCCATCCTCTCTGCCCTCATCAAGGGGTGACACGTTCTCCTCCTTGGCCTTTGATATCTTCAGGTGGCAGTCTGGAAGGCCTGTTTCCCCTCTAATCCACTTGTCATTTTGTGCGGTCAGTCTATTCCCCTGCTTTGGTGCAAAAGAATCATTAGATCCCTCTGCTGCATCTGCACCTTTATAATGTAAAAGGCAATTGAGCGTGTATACCCCTTAGGATTGTGACATATCATAGAATATCAGGGTTGGAAGGGACCTTAGAAGGTCATTTAGTCCAACCTTGTGCTTAAAGCAGGACCAATCCCCAGACAGATTTTTGCCCCAGATCCCTAAATGGCCCCCTCAAGGATTTAACTCACCACCCTGGGTTTAGCAAGCCAACGCTCAAACCACTGAGCTATCTTTCTTGTAAATCCACTTTTGATCTCACCTCGTAGCAAGTAACCCAGCATAAACACACAGAGGCATGCCCAGTATTCCTAAAAATAATACAGATAGTCCTCAGTTTGAGTCCATGGGAGCTGAGCATGTTCAGCATCTTGCTGAAGTCATCAAAATAGCCCAAATGTTTTAGCTACTAATATAGCTTTGCTTAAAGCTTCATATTTACCATGGTTTAAATATTTCATCCCTTCCCCCCCTTTACTTTTTAAAATAAACATTTTATCTAAGTTCTTCACCAAAGTTAATGAAAGCAACAAAGTGAACTCCTATTCAGATTCTTTCCTTTTTATTGGCTTTAGAAGGTCCTTCTCAGTTTACAAGCCTTGTCTTATCATGTCTTGATCAAAGCAAGGCAGGGCAATAGTGATTTGATCTGAAAGGAACCATATAATGCATTTATTAAAATGATGTAGAGTCAGGCAACTAAAAGAATCTATGTCACTGTGACTTTAATTAACCAAGACTAATCCTATATAAACAAGTCAGCATTTAAACTTGGAAAGAAATCACAGTGGTATCTCCCACTCCCACAAGATAACCCTGAGCACCTTCCCTTTAACTGGAACTGAATTCCTAATCTCCTGCCCTTAGAATAGGGGTGGTTGTCTTTGTAAAGTTCCCTCCTGACCTATAGCCATATTTGCTTCTCCATAATTCATCACCTTTCCCTGCAAAAAAGAGATCACAATGTGGATAGTGTTTGCCAAGAATCTAGGGAACATATCTTTCCTTTTCTTTATATTTTTATCATGATGTCTAATTAAGTTCCAAAAGCTCAGAGTTTCCCTAGGTTGGGTGAACCGTTTCATGGCACATTTTTTAAAATTATCAAAACTTTTAAAAGTTGCTTGACTTAGCAATGAAAACCAGCCACAACTGGAATCCCCTAGCCAATCACCTGCTAACACCCACCTACAAATTTTGGGGGCTTTGGATAAAGTTTGAGCTGGATCCGAACCATATCTGATTTTGATTTTTGCAAAAACAAAACCCAACTTATGTTTTGTAAGACCCAAACTATTCCCAGTTCAGTCTGTCTGTTTTAGCAGGGCTATGCCCATAAGCTTGTTATGTTTGAGATAGAGAGAAACAAAGACTTGAGATACAATTGTATGACAAGCAGCTATAATTGCAGATACAGTTATATCTTAGCTCCTTGGTTTCCGTAAATGTACTACCTAATGTGTTTTAATAACTATAGAATCATAGGGTTAGAAGGGACTGCAAAGGTCATCTAGTCTAAACCCCTGCCAAGATGCAGGATTTGTTATGTCTAAACCATCCAAGACAGATGGCTGTCGAGCCTCCTTTTGAAAACCTCCAGTGAAGGAGCTTCCACAACCTCCCTAGGCAGTCTATTCCATTGTCCTCCTGTTCTTACAGTTAGGAAGTTTTAATATAAATCTGCTATGTTGTAGTTTGAATCCAGTGCCTCTTGTTCTGCCCTCTGTGGCAAGAAAGAACAACTTTTCTCCATAGTTTTTATGGCAGCCTTTCAAGTATTTGAAAACCCCTATCATATTCCCCTTCAATTTCTTTTTTTCCAGACTAAACATACCCAGTTCCTTCAGCCTTTGCCCATATAGCTTGCATTCCATTCATTTGATCATCCTGTCGCTTGTCTCTGCATCCTTTCCAGTTTCTTCACATCCTTTCTATACATTGGTGACCAAAATTGGACATAGTGCTCCAGCTGAGGCCTAACTAGCACCGAGCAGAGCAGTACTATCACCTCCCGTGACTTGCAACCTGTGCCTCTGTTAATGCAAACTAAAATTGCATTTCCTTTTTTTGCAACAGCATTGCATTGCTGACTCATGTTGAGGTTGTGATCCACCACAACTCCCAGATCTTTCTCACCAATGCTGCTGCCAACCTAGTTATCCCCCAGTCTGCATTTGTGCATTTGGTTTTTCTTCCCTAAGTGTACCACCTTACATTCCAGAATGTCTCTGAATGTCTCACTCATGCCTAAAAAAGGGCACTTTTTATAATGGCCAAGTGTGTTTCAGTAGTTTCCTCCTAGACACCTGCCTAGTTGTAGGGAAGATCTATTAAAAAAAAAAAAATTCTTCCTTTCCTTACACTAATTTTACCTTCATTTGGCTAGAACTATAGATGGACCTAAATCATAGTTCAAGGTCCAACAGTTTTGAAGTTTGGGGCAGTTAGGATCAAGATCTCAGCATTGTGGCTTAGTCCTGTCTGTAGCTGGAATACATTCAGACTGCTGATTTTACACACTGTGGGTGCTTTTAAACAAGAACAAAACAATCAGGAATAAACCCCTCATTAGTTTTATTTTTAATATCCTCTTCCAAATGGTACAATAGAACTAGCAGAAGGAACGTGGATGGTGAGGCCTCTCCTTTATGAAGGATTACAGTGCCTGGTTAAACCTAATCTCTACTTGTCTCTGTACAATATTTTATCTAATTTATTTCAGGCATTTGTAAGGTGCTCATCACTACTATAGTGTCTAAGAGCTTTCTATCACTGAGCAGCAGAACAATATTTCTTTCAAACCTTTCAGAAGTCTCTTCTGAGCGGATTGGTTAAGCAATGAGGCTACAAGGCAGAAATAAGTATCTGTGTACTATGCTGATGAGTTCTGTAAGCATGTCTACAAATAAGTATTACTGTAGTAAAATAGAAATAGCCAGACATTACAGGGTTTTAGGGGGATGGGCTTGGGGCTTTTTTAGAGCACAGATAATTTAAAGGTGCCCCAAAGTGTGGTAGATTCTTCCCAAAAGGTACATGGAACACAGTTTACACAGTTTCAGTTTTCAGTCTAAGATCTCTATCCTGCAAGGAGCTCTGTTTGGGAGTGTAACCCACCTGTGTGTGTTTTTTACAGGTCCCACTCCATGCCGAATCACAGAGAATAGGAGTTGATATAGCCCCCAGCTACAAAACCTTGATTCTTTAACTCAAGATGTAGCAGCTCAGCTCATGCTTTTAGCTCTGGTGATCTCCAGTTCAATCCCTATGTGTTGGCCAAGGTGGTGGCTGTCACAGGTGGACTCCCATTGACTTCACTAGGGTTTGATGTGGACACAGCAGTCTGACTGTGCGTGGGATGTTTCAGGATTGAGGCTTAAGTGATTGTAGTCAAACAAGGTTGATCTCTCAAGATATGTTGGGCACATTCCACAGAACAATCTTCTTGTGATAGCAGCTGGTGTTGGTGATTCTAGATCCTTCACATTTTCTTCTTCTGTGTTTCTACCTCACATGTTGACGTTTTTGACTTTTTACACTGCAGGGGTGTACCGTCACTGTTACAGTCTACTTGCCATATTTCTTTTCTTGCACTCCAGTCATGAGTCTGAGAACTTTGCAGCTGAAGAACAGTTCAGAAATGTAAGTGGTGAGAATGGCACAAGCATCTTTGTGTGAAATGCTAATTATTACTACAGTATGTCCATTAGTCTCTGACATCCAGGGATAAAAATTCATATAGATGCACCAGAATTGAGTGTTAGAAATGCAGAATTTTATTTATGTATGTGAACTTTTCCAATGTGGCAGTTGGGAATGCAACAACCAATGCATGCTTAAAGACAAATTCAAAAATGAATGAGCAGGCCTGGGGGTATGACCATTCATATATTTGAGCCTACAAGTGCATTTTCAACTTAGGTTTTGCTTTAAAGTTTAAAGTCATAATTTTACTTTAAAGTTTATAGATGATAAATATCTATGTTCAAGGAACTCAGAATTAAAGAAAAATTCTTTTGCTCTCAATTTCTAACAAATCCATTTATTAAGGGGTATATTTGATTGTGAACTTATATAATAATTTTCTTTTTCTTTTAAACTTCCCTTGCATTACTTTGTCCCTAATTTTAAAAAGCAATGACAAAAGCCCACCATTAATTGTGACAAAACACATAACAAAAGTGAACAACTCAGTTTTTCAGAAACAAGAAACTGTATAAATCAAAGTAGAACAAAATAACAGTTACCTAACAGCCCTGACTATGCAAGAAATGCTTGGGGTGGAACCTGGTGCAAGGCAGAGAGTCCATGCATTAAGCCACGCAGAAGACTTACTTTAAGATCTTACCTGGCGTTTATAGGGGTGGAGGGCCCTCCACTGATCCTCTGGAATGGGGTGCATTTTACTTATCAGTGTCTGATCCATTAAGTGAGAAAAAGGAATTGGATTAATGTCAGTATTGTGGTGGCAGCCAGAATACCCAATCAGAATGGGTCCCCATTGTACCATGTATAGTGCAAACATATAGGAGCACATGGTCCCTGACTCAAGTAACTTACACTTTAAGGGCCTGATTCAAAGCCCATGGAAAGGTCCCACAGACTTCTTTGTAGGCTTTGGATTAGACTGTAGTGGACTGAACCTTCAACTTGTTCCATCTGTACCTCTGACTCTCGCTTGACTTCAACAGGCCTTTGCGTGGTAGAAGGGTACACCAGCAAGGAGTAAGTTTCAGGTAGGGGTCTAAGATGACAAGTGTCATGTGAGAGTGATACAATCCAATGTATGTAAATTTTGTAGGGATGTTATATAGATGAGCTGCCTCAGGTTTGATTTTGATCTTGCAGCCAAGTATATTTCTCTTTCTAGCTAGTATCTGTGAAGAATGTAGGGGATTTGGACAAAGTTTGTTAAATGACAGTTTATCTCTGAATTTTCACCAGTTTACAAGGGTGAATATGGTACAATTACGCTGTAGAAAAGGATGGCGGCACATTATATTATATTGCATTAGTTTTATATGAAGATTTATTTGCCACTCATGACAATGGACTCTGAATGCCTTACAAAAGTCAAATAAAAATGCAGACATATATTACTTTGAATACCACTAGTTTCAGAGTATCATTTGATCTATGTTACATGAATAAATGCTGTGTGCTGTAGTAAAGATTTTCTTTTCTTTTGAAAAAACATAACTTGTCACCTTCTTAAAATCAGGATTTGGCAAACTTATCATAGCTCTTTGGATCTTTATAGGGAAAAGCCTTTTCCTTCTCCTCAACATTTTTTTATATATTTTAAGGGCTAACTGCTTGTAAAATGTCATTTTTTTCAAAACAAAGCTATTTTTGTTCAACAGTTATATAGAAAGTGCTTCTGAAATCACAAGAATTTTATGTCTTTTTGTCTGTCTTTGAATCAAAAATTGTCCAGCTGATCTGTGTTAGAAGCTGTCAGTCTTTGTGCCAACTTTTAGTCTGGTGCAGCTTAAATAGGCCCAGTCATAAAGACTCCATCCCAATGAAACTGGATAGACCTAAAGAGAAGTAAATGGTAGGTTGTCATGAGCTCTACCAGGCTGCACATAGTCTCATCGGGCTTCCGGCTGTAATAAACCACAAGAATGAAAGTGGACTAAAGCCTTGTTCATGATTTTCTTAGAAACAAAGAAGCAGACAGTATATGACTGAGATCCGTTGATCCTTGCAATTGTAGGAAGTTAATACTGATCATCTGGGATGTACCTATTCCAGTGTAATATGACCCCTCACTGAGTGCTCCAGAGAAAGATTTATAAACTTCAATGTCTCCACAAAAATAGCAAAACTTCTTTCCTCAACACCTTTGTTTCATAGAACATATCCCATCATAACACAAATAACTGATTCCTCAGTTCACTGGCAGTTGAAAAAAAACACAAAGTAACCAACCCTGAAAAACCAAAACAACAACAACAAAATTGCAGTTGGGTCAAACTGAAATGGAAAATTCTGAAAAATGTTGTTGAGTTGAAAAAGTCAACAAAAATTAGTTTCAGTCAAACAAAATATTTCAATTCCAGGACTAAATTTTTTAAAAGAAGGGCTAAATTCACAAAATGGCCAGGAGGACCACGTTTATCTAGGATGTGGAAACTCGGGTTCAGTTCCCCCCTCACCCTGATGTGGAGAAGGGATTTGAACTGGGGTCTCTATAGTGCAGGTGAGTGTACTAATCACTGGGCTATGGTATAGTCTGGGGCACAGTGTGCTCAGTCTCTGCTCTTGAAGCTGTTCCACTGTGTATAAATAATTAAAATAGCCGTTGGAGCAGGGTCTTGAATTTGAGTCTTCCACATCTTAGGTTAGTGCCATAATGATTCCCTCTCTTTGGCCCAATTACTATTCAAATATTTTATACAACATGGATCAGCTCCCACAGGGCAGATTGAGAGAGACCCACCTCAGACTATCCTATTGCCCAGGGGTTAGGGCATTCTTGCAATATGGGAGTGATAGAAGAAAAAATATGAGATGTTGCTGATGAGGATATGAATCAATTATACAATTTCTGACCCAAGATGGGGACAAGAAGGTTGTTTTTCTTGGGCAATTGTGTGTGTCATTTTTTTAAAGATTGGCAATTCATCTCTTTTGTGTGAGTGAGACTGATGTAAGAAGGCAAATCAAAAATAGAGTTGAATCCTGTGTTCCTTTGGTTGCCAGTTCGGGTCTGTAAGAAATTTTCTTGCTCAGGATGTTGGCTAGAATCCTGATGTTTTCACTTTCTTCTGGAGTTCTGAGCAGGGATCAGGTGGGCCAGTCACCACCAATTTCCTGTGTTGGTGGAACAAATGGGGGTTCATATTGTTTGTGGTAAAAGCAAAAATATGGTGGGTACTTTCCAAACCCAGAGAAAGACACAATCCCTGCCTGAACGCGCACACACAGTCTAAAGGAAAAAGAGAGAGGGAAGAAGGATGGTGAAAGTAATGCTATGTACAAAGAGGACAATCAGAGTGCTTACAGGCCCATTTCACTGGTTATAAGTTTGTATGAAATGAAATACCTGGTACCGACAGGTGCACATGTCTCTTCTCTGTTCCTTGCAAAAAACAATCCAAACAGCAAACTCCACTCTGGTCTTGGGGCCCCTGTGATTTGGACTTAGAGAGAGAAATATTTATTAGGAACAATTTGGTGTGCTAATGATATTTTACAGTATTACAATAATACTCACCTGGTAATGAGGTCATAACCAGATTGGGCACTGAATTTTTAAAATAGAATTTTTTTTCTCCAGCGTTGTAGAGTGAAGCCCGTGACTCCTTAATTTTGGAAACTTTAGCTTTTTCAGTGGCAGGAGAATATCTAGTGGACATGACTACTAATAAACTAGGGCCAACTTTAAGGGAGTTGGATTGGGCTACTAGAGAGGATACAGAAGGGCATTCTTTCTGGGGGATCTCTATCAGAAGTGTCCAATAAATATATTCTGTACAGATGCTCTGCATTACACTCATCCATTTAATATCATTCTTTTCCCTTTAATTTTTAAGCATAAACCCATTTGAGAGAGAAATTTCAGAATATAATTGTCCATCAGGCACAGCATGGATAGGACCAGATGGAGTCAAATATTCCAATCAAACCTTTAATGAAGGTAGGGAGAATTCTGCTGAATGGTAGCTAAGAATAAATTGTGTTTGTGTAATTTGAACTTGGTCTCCAAATAACCTACATTGCAGCTAAAGATTTCTTTAAAGTGGATTTTATTTTCATTCTTCAGAGACATGCCAGAAGAACTGAGTCCCCCATTTAAAATGTGTGAGTTGGGAAGCTTGTGAATTATAGCATTTCTGAGGTTTATAGGGGAGGGAAAGAGAATCTATCAGAGAGACTAATAAAGGGAGAAGCCAAGAAGTTCCTTTTTTTTTTGGCTAAATGGCTACTGTTTCTCTCCATTTAGGTCATCTAAAAGAATAATATCACAGACTGCAGTCTGTAAACACAAATGGTTCTCATTTTCCTGAAGTCTTCTATACCTCAACTAGCACTGTAGGCTCAACCTATTGACTATGAACTTTATTGAATCATAATCAAGGTTGAAAGTTACAAGAACTGTTAGCGGGTATTTTTAAAGGATCTATTTAACTTTCTGTACTCCTGTTTTTCTTTTCTCTCCTTGAAGCAGCTGCACTCTTAGCTGAGAATGGTAAGCGAGGAATCATGTACTTGTTCAGACGTGGGACTCATGAAGAATTTGGATATACCTCTCTCATTACAGCTCTGGCATTTTATTTCCTTCTCTCTTGCTGGACTGCGGGCTCTGCTGTTGCTAGTGGCCTGGTTATACCTATGCTGTAAGTATTGCATATCTAAATTAATAGCTTATATATAGGAAAGGCCTATGTTGGCGAGGTAGTTGTATGGGTTGGAAAATGAAGGCTTCCAATAGGAATGCTGTCATTGCTTTGACTGGGTCACCTTGCTGGAACAGGGTCACTCAGCAGGAGTTTAGTTGAGTAGAGGGGTAAAATTGCAGAAAGGAAATGAGGGAGAAAACATCCCCATATAGCTATGGATGGGGCATAACCAAAACCCTAAACCTGGAAACCCCTTACATTTGGAGCAAGCATTCAAACTGGTTTCATCTCTATAACAGTAGTTTGGATTCAGACTTTGCATTTGGACCCTGTGTCCATAATGGACTGAATTTAAACCCTCAACCTGAATATGTCTAAATGTTGGGGAAGTTTGCATCTAGGTCTTGCCTTTGTGGTTCAGACCAATGTCTTCAGTTAGTAGGTTGCCGCATATTAGTGCGGAATCCTTACAGTAATGGTAGGAGGATGTAGTATGAATACTGATGTCATCAACCTATAAAGGATGAATTGCTGATGACTGGAGAATGGGTAACCAAGGTAATATCACTTAGGCGTTGAAGGAATCCCTACGTTTGAGAGAGTTTTATAATATGAAATCTTCTGGCTTTTCTTTGCCTAACACTTTTTTTTCCTGAGAGTTGATATCTAAGTCCATTTTTCTCTAGTTGCTAAAAGCCTGGCATGTCTTTGCTTAAGTAGATATTGGGTAGTCTATACGTCTAACAGCAAATTCTTGTGTCTATGAACTGGTAACCTGACATCTACGGCCCAATATACCTGGACGCCAGACATCAATTAAAATATATCAGTTACACAAGTAAATGAAAAAAAAATTGAGTAATAGTAAGATATGATACTCCCCAAATCCTTCTAACTTCAGGTAATACAATGCCTCTTCTGACAGGGGAATAGTTGTACAAGCCCAAGACTTTATTCAAGGCTTGAATTCTTTGTAAATTAAATTTATTTTACAAGAAATAAAAAACTATGACTGAACCCAACAATTTCACCTTTATGGCAAGGCTGTCCATACTGAAAATTATTGTGCTGCAGTGTAGCCTTTTGTTGAGTGCAGGAGACTGGGACTCCTGGGTTCTAGTCCTGGCTTCATTAGTGATTCACTGTATGACCTAGGGCAAATAACCTTTCTTCACTTCAGTTTATCCATGTGTAAAATGGACATAATAATACTGTCCGTGCCTAATTCACATGGTTGTTGTGAGGTATATTTAATGCTTTAAAAACCATTTGGAGATTCTAGGCTGGAGCTATAGAAGTGCAGATTGATGTTATTTGGATTGCCTTGATTGATATACCCCAAATCCCTGCCATCTGAAGGTTATCTTCATTTAAAGTGCTGCAACGGCACAGCTACACAGCTGGAGTGTTTTGGTGAGGACACTACCTACATCAATGTGAGGAATTCTCCCATCTGTGTAGGTATTCCACCTCCCCAAGAGGTGGTAGCTAGGTCAATAGGAGAATTTTCCCATCAGACTAGTGCTGTCTGTCCTGGGGATTAGGTTGGTTTAACTGTGTTGTTCAGAGGTGTGGATTTTTCACACCCCTGAGTGATGTAGTTATACTGACCTAATTTCTTAGTGTCGACCAGGCCTTAGTGTATGCCTCTAAAATAAAGTTCACTGTCACTGAATGTTGGAGAGCATTAAATATTGCATCATACTATACTCCCTCTTTTTGAAAAGCAGTTGATATATTAGCCTCTTCATACAAAGTGAGGGAAACTTGGTAGGTAATTCAATGCTGTACTAGAGGCTATAGTGATAGGCACTAAATCAGTGGCATAACAAGGCCCCAGAGGACCCTGGGGCAAGAATAGATTGGGACCCCATTCCCAATTCCAAAATCCACTCCCCTTCATCTCCCACATAGCCTCAATCCATCCTCTAATCACTGCCTCGATCTTCTGCCTCGCCACCTTAGTCCAGCCCTTCCAACCCCCAGCTGCTGCCTAGATACTCCCAGCTCCTGCCTAATTCCCCATAGCCTCAACCTAGCCCTTCCATCCCCCAGCTCCTGCCTAGCTTCCCTCCACTCCCCTTTAAATCCACAGTTTGCACCATGGGCCTCCCTTGCTCCCTTCTAGGTCTGATCCTGTTCCCCCCGCCCCACTCTCCCTCAACCCTGCTCCAGCCTCCTTCAATCCAGTCCTCAGCTCCCCCAGCCCTGATCCAATTACTCTCCAGGTCCTGTTTAGCTCCCCTTCTGCCCCTGCTTCCTGGAGCTGCCCTTCCCGAGCACCCCAACTTGGTCTCCTCTAGCTCTATTCCAACCCACTGCAACATTCTGTACCTTCGAGGAGTGTCCTGGAACCCCTATAGTGCTCATTTTTATATCATTGTGATCTTACCTTACAAGGCATGCCATGTAAGGTATCAGGGGAAAGGTTATTATCTGCTGAAAGTCATTTCTCTATCCATATATGTATTTCATTAATGCATGTGAAGTTGTGAGAATTATGCAGTATAGTTGTCACTAAAACATGCTGTAAATTGGGGAATCAGCCAGGTATTGGCTCCCCAGAGGCAACAGGAAGGAAAGTAACCAACACCTAGGTGGGGTATCAATCAACTAGTGCAAGATGGTATATTCCTGGGTACAGTGCTGGGAGCTGGGGCGGTTTGGCTGGTGTGATTCATGAGTGGCTCTGGGAGCGTTCATGCAATCTAGCTGGGTGTGGGGCTCCACATGCTGTTATGCTGAGTGATTACAGCGCCTGGAGGTGCTTGCTGCTGGTCACTAGCAAGGCATTGTGAGAGAGAGTCCAGGCTGGAGAGAGTTAAGGGGGCACAGCGATCCTACAGTCCCAGGCTGCACCCTGGGTGGGGGGATCCCATCACAGTGGTGCTGTGAGCAGGATGGAATATATAACTAGTTGTATTGAGCAAGATTTGCATTTCATACACTGGTGTAAACATTTTAAGTGAGGCTTTAAGTGTGGTGGCTAAGGACAGTCAGGAGGAGACTTTGTTATTTTCTGTTTGCTTATTTCGGGAAAGGGAAGTAGGGACAGAAAAACAGGAAAAATGACTGAAAGCAGTGAAACAATTGCAAAGTTGGAGCTTTTCAGATTACAGATTGCAGAAAAGGAGAGGAAGTCCCAGAGACCCTTGCAACTTAAAGAACTGGAGATAAAGGAGAAATGGGAAGGGGGGGGGGGAAGAAAGAGAGCAAAAACAACTGGACCTGCTAGAGAAGCAGAACCAGAACCCACTAACCGATTCAGAACACTCCAAAAATCTGCAGTTGGGACCTTGCGTACAAGGAGACAGATGATATTGATGAATATCTGCCTACCTGTGTGCAGTGCATGAGATCCCTGATGCCAAGAGAGTTCCTACCCTGATTGCAAAATTAACTGGTAAAGCTCTGAATATAGTCAATGAAATGCCTATTGAGGATGCTTTAGACTATTGTAAATTTAAAAACACTGTTTTGCAAAAAATCCTGAAATATATAGAGCTAAATTCAAGAATCTTGAGGGCTATTGGTATGAATAATGGGGAATACGTGAACAAAATGAAAGATTTTCCCCTCACCCACTTTCCCATCAAAGTTGGTACAAGCTTTGAGGGAATGTTGGATTTTGTTGCTCAAGAGCATTTCCTAGGCGTATATTAGGCTGATGTAAAGTGGTATCTATGGGACAAAGATGTAAAGTCGGTGGATGAGATGGCCTTTTGAACAGACCCAGGCATCTATTGAAAACATACCACTGAAAGAGGTGTTTAAATCTGGTGGGAAAGGAAGATCCCATTTTATCCCTAGCAAGAGGAAGGATGGCTGGGAGGCTGGGCACTCACCACCCGCAAACCATTCCTCTAACCATTCTCCCAAATCGCCTGTAAAAGCAGAAGAGCCCAAAAGGTGCTATCAGAGTAATTCCATCGATCACCTGAGGAATAAATGCCTTGTGCTAGGAGGAAGCAGCCAACCAATAGCTCATGTTAGTTCTGTTACCCTCAACACAGAACCCCCCCAGGCAATCGAAACCTATCACATTGGTTTTGTGAGATTAGCCTCTGCAGAACCAGACATGGAGCATGTTAAGGTTGTTGAAATTAATGGCAGGGAGTACTTCGGGCAGAAGGCTACAGGTGCCCAGATCTCTCTGGTTAAGCAGAGTGTGGTCCCAAAGGCCAGCATATTACCTGACCAAATGACAGAGACTGTGAGGATGGGCGAAAACAGATTCTTTGTACCACAAGCTAAAATCCATGTGGTGTGGGAAGGTTTGGAAAGTATTTTGACTGTGCGGGTAAAGGAACACCTCCTAGTCGACCTGCTCCTTGGTAATGATTTTTTTCATGTAGCTCAGGTTAAGGTATTTGCCTGCAACAAGAGAGAGTTTTATGCTGGGACCCCTGAGGGAATGGTAAGGTCTCAGGAACTGCTGAGAGAATAGGAGAGAGTCTCCTTGATTCTTCTGCAGTGGGGGAAGCCACATGCTTCTAAGGCCACGTCCAGACTAGGAATTAAAATCGATTTTAGATACGCAACTTCAGCTACGAGAATAACGTAGCTGAAGTCGAATTTCTAAAATCGAGGTACTCACCAGTCTGGACGGCGCGGCATCGATGTCCGCGGCTCTCCGCGTCGATTCCGGAACTCCGTTCGGGTTGATGGAGTTCCGGAATCGATGTAAGCGCGCTCGGGGATCGATACACCGCGTCCAGACTAGACGCGATATATCGATCCCCGAGCAATCGATTTTAACCCGCCGATGCCGCGGGTTAGTCTGGACGAGGGCTAAGTGGGAGGATGGTTGAGACCAACTCCTGCATTGCAGCTGGAAGCAACACCACATCAGGAGAAGATGGAGGTGTAATGCCTTCCAGGGAGAGAATTGTCCAGGTTGTTAGCTGCCAGCAAGTTGAGCCAGACCCAGACCCCATTCTAGGGAGCACAGAGAAATGTATCCTGTGGGAAGCCCAGAGAAAGATGATGGGATCTCAGAAATCACTGAAGTGGGTGAGGATCCCTGCAACTCTAACACAGGGAAGCAGCATACTTTCAAGTATGGGAGGGACTGAGACTAGCTCCTTTCCCTGCAGACGGCAACATGCCCTCAGGATTCAGGGCAGGAGAGAGATTGTCAGTGACCAAGAAAACTGTCCCATTTGTTAGCTGGCAGAGTTTTGAAGCTGAACAAGAGATAGAACCCTTCCTAGGGAGCACAGAGAAAGCAAAGTAACTAACACCCGGGCGGGATATCAATCAACCCATCAACAACCATTGTGCAGCAAGGGAGCTACAATGCAGTGACTCACCTGCATGAGGCCACACCAGGGGAATTGCTCAACCTTGCCTGGAAACTCAGCAGTGTCCCCAGACATGCCTGGACTTACGTTTTCCAAGCACATGAAGTGAGGGTATAAAACAAACAGAGTGGGCACATACTGGGCCCTTCTCCTGCCCCCACATATGCTGCAAGCAACCAAGACACTGAGAAGAAGACAAGTCTCTGTTAAGATTGGTCCAGGTTGAAGGAAAAAACCTGTATATTAAGAGCTGCAATATCCAGTGGGGTGAGAAAAACTGCTTAATCTGAAGTGTGTGGTAAATCTGTTCAGATTTGACAAAGGCTGCTGAATAACCACTTTCCATTGTTGAAGGGGTGAACCAATTAATACATTTTCACTGCCCGTTTTGAGCAGTGCAAGATGGTATATTCCTGGGGTACAGAGCTGGGAGCTGGGGGGATTTGTCTGGTGTTTTTCTGTGTGATTCATGAGTGGCTCTGGGAACATTCATGCAATATAGCTGGGTGTGGGGCTCCACATGCTGTTGTGCTGAGGGATCACAGTGCCTGGAGGGGCTTGCTGCTTGTCACTAACAAAGCATTGTGAGAGACAGCCCAGGGTGGAGAGAGTTAAGGGGGCACAGCAGTTCCACTGTCCCCGGCTGCATCCCAGAGGGATCCTGTCACATCCCCCTCTCCTTGTCCCCCTACCTCTGCTTCAGATGCCTCCATCTCTGCTCCAGTCCTCCTTCCCCACCCTCAACAGCTCTGAACTAGTCACTCAGTTCTGCTCCAACCCCCTGTCCCCACCTCCAGCTCTGAACTAGCCTCCCCCAGCTCTCCCTACCCCTAACCATTGCTTGTTGTCCCCGCAGTTCCCTGCCCCATGCAAAGTGGCCCATGCTTTTACCTTGTGCTCTGTCTCTGGGTGGCTGCCATGTCTTCCCTCTCTAGAGCCCTTCCCCTGTGACCCCCCCCCCCCCGACTGCGATTCCCTCATGCCTTCTGCACACCTCTTTGTTGACTGCTCATGCCTGGGGTCACCCCATCTAGAGGAGTCCCCCATCCCAGCCTCCTCTCTGCCTTGTGGGGCCAGCAGGCCCTACTTTCCCCCAGCTGCCTGGCTGGTTGGGCCCCCATAACTCCAAGGACCCTAGTGCTACTGGAACAGTGCTGTGTTACAAAAGTAAAGCTGACAGAATGAAATGCCAGGTTAGCAGAGAAGAAGAAAAACATCCTGGAAAATAATGTGTCTGGCAAAAGTAGTGTCCTAATTTTCCTCTCCTCACATGCAGGTACACAGGAGCTTTATATGGCAGGATAGTTGGCCTGATTCTTGTGTCCATTTTTGGTGTTCAAACCAATGAACAAGGGGCGTGGATTGATCCGGGACTCTTTGCTGCTGTTGGCGCTGCTTCTTTTTTCAGCGGTGTGTCAAGACTAACCATCTCCCTCACAGTTATCATGGTAAATGTATTAAGTTCTCAGATATTTGGCCAACTTGCAGGCTACGGTGGCCTAAATCTTCCGCTGTCACAACTAAATGAACTCCACACTCATGCCACACAGACACAAGTTCATAAGTGGGAGGCTTGTTGGGTTAGTTGTTTTATTTTTTGTTATCTTGGGGTGTTTTTGCAAGGATTTTCATTAGCAAAATATGTTTGGAATTGGCACCTAAATTTAGAGAGAAGAGAATCCATTTCTTGTCGCTATAGTAACAGAGGTGTCAATAACGTACAAGCAAGGAAGAAGAATCCAGGACCTATGTTTTTGATTAGTTTTAAAACATGGATTATTATATTTAAATATCTTACACCTTAAGTGAGGGGTGACTTTTGTGGGGAGGGAGGTCTTGCACAATGTGCCTTTGTATGTGTACTCCTGAGATTCCCTCACAACAGAGTGCCCCACTTGTTTTTGTGTACCTCTACTTTTTCCTTTAGAACACACTGGGACTGTTTACACTGGGGGCAAAGTTAAAGACTAAAAGGAAAAGTATTACAATTAGAGGGGTCTTAGCCTACCCTGGTTTCAATACCTGTGCCTAAGGATTGAGCAATTAGTTGTGCTGAGAATGGGAGGGACAGATGAGACTTCAGTTGGCTGAAATTCACACTAGACAAGATAAGTGATGTGGAAACCACAGGTTCAGATCCTGTCAGGAATGACCCAACATTTCATCCTCCCAAGGTACATCAATCATGTTCCATGGATATCGGTGAGTGTGTGGGTGTGCGTGTGTTAGCGTAAGCACAAAAAACATTCAGATGGGACCTTAAACCAATGTCCTGTCTGCCCTAATTGATTTGTCTTAAAAATGTCATGATTTTATGACCTTGTAAACTAGAGTTATAGAAATGGATGAAAATTAATAGTGGAAAGTGGAAAGTCATGCTTTTAGGGAGTAACAACAAGAATTTTTGCTATGGGGGGAATGTCTTGGAATCATTGTGGATAGTTCTCTGAAAACATCCACTGCAGTCAAAAAAAGCTAGCAGAATGTTGAGAAAGAGATAGATGATAAGACAGAAAATATCATATTGCCACTGTATAAACCTATGGTACACCCACATCTTGAATACTGCATGCAGATCCGGTTGCCCTATCTCAAAAAAGATATATCAGAATTGGAAAAGGTACAGAAAAGGGCAACAAAAATGACTAGAGACATGGAACAGTTTCCATATGAGGAGAGATGAAAAAGACTGGGACTTTTCAGCTTGGAAAAGAGACTTCTAAGGGGAGATATGATAGAGGTCTATAAAATCATGGCTGGTGTGAAGAAAATAAATAAGGAAGTGTTATTTACTCCTTCTCATAACACAAGAACTTGGGTGTGTGTGTGTGTGTCACCAAATGAAATTAATTGGCAGCAGGTTTAAAACAAACAAAAGGAAGTATTTCTTCACACAACACACAGTCAACCTGTGAAACTCTTTGTTAGAGGATATTGTGAAGGCCAAGACTATAACAGGGTTAAAAAAAGATCTAAATAATTTCATGGAGGATAGGCCCATCAATGGGTATTAGCTGGGATGGTCATGGATGGCATCCCTAGCCTCTGTTTTCAAGAAGTTGGGAATGGTCAAAAGGAGATGGATCACTGTTCTGTTCATTCCCTCTTGGGCACCTGGCGTTGGCCACTGTCAGAAGACAGGATACTGGGCTAGATGGACCTTTCGTCTGATCCAGTATGGCTGTTCTTATGCTTTTGTGACGTATCAGTTGGAAGTGACAGAGGAGGAGAAAGATCTGGGTGTACTGGATGATCACAGGGTGATTATGAGCCACCAATATGATGTGGTTCTGAAAAAGACTAATGCAGTCCTAGGATGCATCAGGGCAAGGCACTGTTGGGATGTCATCTGCAATAGTGTGTGCAATTCTGGTTACCCATATTTGAAAAAGATGAATTCAAACTGGAACGCGTGAAAAGAAGGGTTACTAGGATGATCCAACCAAAAGAAGGCTGAGGGGAGATGTGATTGCTCTCTATAAAAACATCAGTTAAGTGCCAATATGGACACAAGAACAAATGATATAAATAAGTTTAGTCTTGAAATTAGATGTAGATTTCTATCCATCACAGGAGGGAAGTTCTGGAATAGCCTTCCAAGAGGAGCAGTGGGAGGCAAAAAAGATAATTTGCTTCAATATGGAGTTTGATAAGCTTGTGGAGGGGATGGTATGATAAGACTGTAGCTGATCTGAAACTGCCAGTAGCAAATATCTCCAATGGCCAGTGATGGGACGCTAGATGGGTAGGGCTCTGAGTTACTACAGATAATTTTGTCTCAAGTGTCTGGCTGGTGGATCTTGCTCACGTGCTCAGGGTTCAATTGATCATCATATTTGGGATTGGAAGGAATTTTCCCCTGGGTCAAATTGACCAAGACCCTGGGTTTTTTTCACCTTCCTCTGCCGTATGGGGCAAGGGTCACTTTAGATTTAAACTAGTGTAAGTGGCAGATTCTCTATAACTTAAAGTCTTTAAATTATGATTTGAGGCCTTCAGTAATTCAGCCACAGGTTAGGGGTCTATTACAGGAATGGGTGGGTGAGGTTCTGTGGCCTGCAATATGCAGAAGGTCCGACTAGATTATCATGATTATATTATAATATATTGTATAAAATAAAATGAAAAATAAAAAATGCTTAGTTCAAAAAATGTTGAAACAGGACATTTTGACATTGTCAGAATCCTTTCCCACTAATTTTCTTCTGAGAAAAATTTCTGGGGAAATCCACAGGGTTTTAACAAAGCATTGTGTTTTTGATGGAACTGTCTATTCTGACAGTTTATAGTTGAAAAATTTTCCAACCAGCTCTATTTGTCACCATTAACCCAGAGGTGGTTACATGTCAGTAACATTTTATGTATATGGTTTGTAAAGCATTTTTTGGCTCCTTCAAGATGAAAAGTGTTATATATACATAAGAATATTCTTATTTTATTATGAAATGATGAACAGATGCTATTGTTTACTGAAGCCCTCTCTATCCCATGCCCACTCCCTTCCCTTTGTGTATGTGGTAAAGTGTTCTTCTGCTGATTATCAGATTATAGATGTTCCTTTTTGTTTTGAAATTGGGGTATTGAAAATTCAGGGTTGATTGTGATTGGTTGTGAAATCTGGAGGAACTGGAGCTGGGATAGCTACTCCCTACACAGCTGCTTTAAGTTTTCTGAAAGCTACAAGATGGCACTAGCCACGTCCCTTTGCCAGGGCCGTCTGGATTTACTGACTCTATGAAAATCCAATTTAAATATCATTTGTATCCTGTCACTTTAGGAGCTTGTTGCCGATCTAGCACCTCAATGGGAAGGCAGTTGATTGACGTCTTCCTGAGCTTGGTGCCTGAAAGGCTGTGGTTCACAGTAGGGAAGTTCAAAATTATTTCTTGCCAGAACACTTACCAGTTTTGCATGATGAAGCCAGAACTGTGCTTAATACAATTCTAATAAAGAGGCAGACACTGTAAATTTTGTTCTTTACAGCCTCCCTTCTCTGACTCCTGTTTTTCTGAGTGCCAACTGTGAGCATACAGAATTAGCATTGAACTGCTAAGACAACAGCACAAAAATCAGTTGAAAAGGCACCAGAAAAATGATTATGGTTGCACTGCAGTGTGCTCTGAAATCCCCTAGGTGTCATATTCTAACTCCTGTGTGCCTTGTTTTGCAAAGGGAGATTGTGCTTCAATTCAAGTTCACCCAAAATAAATAGCTGTATTGCTTTAGGAAATATTAATTTTTGAGGGGGAATAAAAGGACTTGGACATGACAATGCAAAAACATAGTTATAAGGTTGTGCCCCCAAACCATAAAATGCACATATTTTCCTATATAGTCTGATAGGTTCAAAAAGAATTGGGAATGTTTGCTTTGGCTTTCCACATAGCCTTCCATTTGGAAACAGTTATGAATGTGAGGCTTGTAGTGAACAGGTTTGTAAAATGCTTTCTTTTCTTTTTGTGGTAGACCCCACAGGCATTTGGCCACCTCTTCTTTCTTGAATGCCTCTTTCTACCCCCCGTATTGACACTTGATCCTCATCGTTTGCCCTTTGTGGCAAATAGTAGATGTGGTGATGTTTCCCTTGGAGACTACAAGAAGTGCAAGACCTCTGTCCCCACATCCTCCTGTTTCTTGAGGCTGCATAATTGTCCTGAGTTCACTGCAAGAGGATGCTCAGTGGGCAGGAGCACATTTTATTGAAATAGATTTTGTCTCGGTAACTTTTTGTTCAGATACTTGGAAAGCTGTATCTGACTTGCATGGCTTCCCAGGTGTTAAAAAGGAAGGATGGGGCTGTCCTGGTGTGAGATTAGAGTTCAAATCCTGTACTCAGGGCTTGTCTCCAGACAAATGGTCTCTCTTTAACTAGTATAAGTATAGTGCTACAAGCCCTGCTAATGTGGATGCAGTTATACTGACATAGCTTTCTCCGTAAGTGAAGGGGAGAAGTTATACAGGTATAAGGCACTATTATGCTGATATCTAAACTAGAGGTTGCACTAATTTAACTATTTTGATAGAAAATCACACCCCTGCCTGAAATAATTAAATCAGTCCAAAACTGTGTATACGTCAAGCCCTTATCAGTAAGGGCTACCTCTTCTGGTGGATACGGGGAATGGAGTTGGTGGCATTTAGATGGAGCTATACTGGGGGTGGGCAAGCTTTTTGGGTGGAGGGTCACATCTAGGTGGGGAAATTGTATGCAGGGCCATGGCAGGAGGTTGCGGTGCGGGAGGGAGTGTGGTATGTGGGAGGGGGTGTGGTGTGCAGGAGGGTGCTCAGGGTAGGGGTGCAGCCTGCGGCAGGGGGCTCAGGGCAGGGGGTTGGGGGCGGGGTGCAGGAGGGGTTTGGGCTCAGGCCCGCTGCTGCTTACCTAAAGCAACTCCGGAGTGGCAATGGTGTGCACTGGCCAGGGCAGGCTCCCTGCATGCCTGCCCTGTCCCCAGCCCCCGCTTCGCTCCAGGAAGTGCTGCGGCCCCTGGGGGAGGGGGCGGTGAGGGGCTCTGCATGCGCTGCCCTTGCCATGCCTCCAGATACCTCCCCCGAAGCTCCCATTGGCTGTGGTTCCCCGTTCCTGGCCAATGGGAGCTGTGGGGGGTGGTGCCTGGAGGCAAAGGCAACGCACGGAGCCCTTTTCCCCCCCGCCTGGGGGCCGCAGGGATGTGGTGTCGGATGCTTCTGAGAGCAGCACGGAGCCCACGGCACCACGGGGTGCAATCCCGTGGGCCGAATATGAAGCCTTGAGGGTCCGGTACCAGCCCATGGGCCATAGTTTGCCCACCCCTAAGCCATACACAATGCTCCATCTCTGGAGGGAGGGTCTGTTTGACATGAAGCCTTTGTAAGAAGGGTGCTTAAAAAGGAAAAAATGTGGGATATCCTTGGGGCTCAGAAGATTTCCCTCATGCTCAGCAAAGAAAGGGAAAGCATAGTTTTATGTAAAGCAAAATTAAACGAAAAATATACTCAGAGGACTGGATAGGTCAGTGGCCTGGTAATAGAATACAGAGCATGTAACCTTGGGGCACCAGTCTGAATCTGACTCTACTCCATAAAAGAAATATTCATTTAATTTTTTTCTATATTCAGAATGAACAACTCCTAGACTTCCAGTTTAGAATTTGAGTCTCTTCCTCTCCTACCTTTTCACCTCTTACCGTATCCCTGCCAGCAGAGGGTGTGGCTGCATAAGCATGTGGCTTGGGAGCGGTAGGGGAACCCTGGTAGTGAATTAAAATTGCAAACCATCTGATGATTGTTCAGTAGACTGTGTGACATTGTCTCAATCCATTTCCTAATGGACACACATTCATATCGCACAAATGGCACTAACTGCGTTTGATGCTAGTTCAGCAGCGAATCCAAAGATTTATGGGGAATGGAGACTTAACTAGCATCTCAACCTCAAAAGTGCCCAGATCAAGACTGAGGCATGTTAGCAGGGCATTACTTGTAGTCAACCAAAGAACATTTTCAAATAAACCTCTTGTCCTATACTTTGAGAATAGTTGTATCTGGTTTATCTTTTTTTTTCATGTACACTACTTCCTATTGATGTATGAGCATCTAAATGTAGAGCTGGCCAAAACTCCAAATTTCTAGTTCATGGGAAATTCAGACATTTTGAAAATTTCCATGAAGTAGAGATTCTCAGCACTTTTCCTTCTGGAAAATTTCCAACCAGCCCTACTCAAATGTGGAAGGGGCACCCAAATTGTACTCTTAGCATATCTTTTTTCTCTTAATCTGTAGGTAAAGCTATTTTTAATCAGCTTCTGTTCCTTTACTCTTTCTAGTACGGTGCTTTTTCAAAAGCTTAACTTTTAGCCTAAAGTGTATGGGATATTTGAATATTACCCATGCGAAATCCTGGCACTTCCAGTTCAGCTTTGGTCAGGTATTGCAACCCAGCAGTCAAATCTTAGGTGATGGTAACCACACAGAGTCTATCCATTGTCTCCTTACTCCTCATTGTGCTATGGGACTTTTGCGAAATCTAGGTCATGTTGCCAATACTGGGTGAAAGCATAGATTTTAATAGTACATGTTATATGGCATCCTTCACAGCAATGTTGCAGGGCACTAGAAGGTACAAGTAAATGTATTGAGAAGTATTTTCAACAGGCTTGTGGGTCCTTTGAGTGTTCACATGAGATTCTGGTAATGCATCAAATGTTGGTACCAGCAGTACATACTGAAGTGATGGACGTCGTAGAAATGCCTAAACAGAGACAAGATTATAGCACAAAGCAAATGATCCACAATTCAGATCCAATTGAATGGCTGGGAATGTGTAAGTACAGCAGACTGTTTATAGAAGATGGGCTACAGCTATTCAAAGCTGAAAATATAAAGTATAATGAATTTAAAATCAATGTAAATTTTGACAGGAAGCCAGTGGAAAGATTTAAAAATAGGAGGCTTGTGCTCAGACAAACAAATGCTTATTAGGATGCAATCTGCTGGATTTTGAATGAGCTACATCCTACAGTAGATCTGATAAAAGCTGGAGCTCCTGAAAACAAGAAAGCTTTGAAAACACTAAACTTGCTGACCAGAAATTCTAAATCCTCCTTTACTGAGTGAAGCTCTCAGTCTGGCAATACATTACAGACAGTGACATGAGGCAATATGATGAAAATAGAATCTAATAGTCAATGGCAGGGACTTTGGTTGTCTATGCCTTCTGTATAGAGACTGTCTTGGATAAAGGGATGTAGCAGCATCTTTGTAAGCAAATCAGTTCTGCACTATATGAGCAGGGTTGACATAATGGACCCCAGTTCTCCTGTTTACCAGGTGAAAATTTAGCAAGTGAAAATGGCTAATTTGTGCAATAAAATCATGGAACTTATTGCACTCAGATTAAGCATGGACTGTAAACATCAGTGTGTACTTTCTAGCCTGATGAGATTCAAGAAAAATGCCACTATAGATGTGCCTTGTAACAGGCTGTGAGTAGCTGGATTGTGTATTCTCCACTTCAGCCTCCTCCTCTGGGATACATAAGAGCCACAAGTTAGATTGCCAGCAGCTGGTGATTTGTTTTCAAGGTCCCCAGTTTTACCTTGTGGCATTTCTGTGAATTTTCTCTGCTAGCTTGTGTGTCACTTATTCTGTGCTCTTGCCAGGGCCAGCTCCAGGCACCAGCCGAGCAAGCTGGTGCTTGGGGCAGCAGATTCCAAGGGGCGGCATTCCGCCCAATCCTTTTTTTTTGTTTTGCGCTTCACCGCTTCCGCTGCCCCTGCAGGATTTTTTCTTTTGGTTTGCTGCTCCTGCCATCCTGTAGGGGGCAGCGGCGCAGAGGAGGGGAGCTGCTGGGAGCGGTGCCAGTTCTGCAGCAAGCCCGGCAGGCAGCCCGTGTCCCTCCCTGCCCGCCAACCGGAGGGGCACTGAGCCCTCCCAGCAGGCGGCGTGGCAGGAGGGGCCGCATGGCGAGCGCCCTGCTTAAGGAAGCCCTGGCCACCCCCTTCTCTCTCTCTCTCTTGTGCTAGCTGAGATGTGCACTCCGCTGCCCGGGGTCTGCAGGGCTGGGAGTCCCCCTGCACCTGCGCTCCTGTCGCCCCGCAGGTATTTTTTTTCTTTTTTGTTTTTTCATCCCTTTGCCTCTCTGGCTGGCCGGGCGGTTTGTTTCATGCCCCTCTCCCCCTTCGTTGCTCCGACCAGCTGGCAGGTTTCCTGGAATTCCTGCCCCCCCCCCCCTTGCTGCTCCGGCCGGCAGGTAGGTTGGTTTCTGGCCCACCTCCCCTTTGCTGTTCAGGCCACTGCACAGGCTTTTTTTTGTGTGTGTGTGTGTGTGGTGCGGCAAAAAAACTAGAGCCAGCCCTGGCTCTTGCTGAAGGATTTTGTTCCATGTCATTCACTTCACATTACTTGTGTTGATTTTTGTTTCAAGTTCTTGAAATGCCCAGTATTCCATATAATGTTTTAAAACTCATAAATATTCTGTCCTCTGATGAGAAGGACTTTGTTTTCCTGGGGAGTTCAGTGTCCCTATCAGAACTCAAGTGGTTCCTCCACACTGTAAGTTGCACCAGCTGTTACACTCTGTCTACTATATTATGTTTTATATTGTGCTAATCATCACGGTATCTGCCTGTTTTGTCTCTTTCACTTCCCCTCTTTGAGACTCTAATTTATAGGCAGCATTTATTTTGGCAGAGGCAGGAGAAAGTACGCAGGTAGCAGAACTGTAGCCTAGATGATCTATATTCTCAGTCTCATAGTTTTCTGCCTAGATGTTCCCCCTTATTTTGTTGTTTTGTGAGAACTTTCTCACTTGTGATGGAGATGGGACCTATTAAGGGGTCTGGGTGTTACTTGGGAGAGTGATCGGAGAGGGGTTCTTTCCCCTGCCCCAAGTTGAATGACTAGGAAGGAGTTGGGGGTGAGGAGTGTGAGGTCTGCATATGTGGAGCAGAGTCTCATTCATCTGCTCTTCCTTCCAAACTACCTGTTCTCTACCTCCAGTGATTTATTGTAAGGGAGGCGTAGTAGTAATTAATCCTATTCTTCCCATATCCTTCTTTTCAATCAAGGTATCTCTTGACTTTAAGGTATCTCTTAAAACATCCACTAACTCCCCACTGCAGGTCTTTCTCTTTGGCACCATAGTTTTCTCTATTTTGCATTATTCTTTGTTAAATATATTCTCAAGTGTCCCCAAACTGAATTGGTCCAGAGTTCAGGTTGCCCATTGGTGCCTCATGCCCTTCCAGAGTGTGGGGGTGGCTGACCGTGAGCTTTTGAGTATCAGGTTGTAAGGAGTTGGAGTAATGAGGTGTAGACCTCTGAAGAGCAGGAGATATGAAGTTTGGGTGCCTGCCCTCTCCCACAGTGGGGACTTAACTTTCCCTCCTGGAACTGGCAATAGCCAGTGGGAATGGTTTAGTGAGGATGGTGCAAAGATTAAGAAACTACCAAAGTGGATGAGGATTCTCTGTCTCTTGAAGTCTTCAGATCCAGATTGGATGCCTTTCTGGAAGATATGTGTAAGTCAAACACAAGTTATTAAGCTCAGTACAGGGGTAACTGGCTGTTATAGAGAAGGTCAGACTAGATGATCTAGTGGTCCCCTGTGGCCTTAAAACATATAAATCTTGTTTTCAGAACACTGTCCCAAAATGAGAAGTGTTGGCCTCCTAGTGAGACAGGATGGGATTCCCTTCAGAGGTCGTCATTCCTTTAAAAAGCAATAAGGTTCGTGATTAACAGGTGTTGCCTGATCACAAACACTTCCTTCAGGAGATGAGTGTTCTGCTTTTGTTGCTCCAGCAGTCCTTGTTGGCCCATTGAGCAAGTGCGTAGGCTGAGAATTGACCCAGGGTCTCCTGTATGGTGAGAGCAGCACGACAACTACATACTGTTTTAAAATAAAAGAGTTTTATGTTTATGATACACCTAAACAGGCTTGCTGTTAAATACAGCAAATAAAGTGACTGCAAAAATGGCATGGCAGAATTCCATGTTTATAGAGTCAAATGGGTTAGAGTGGATTGAACATTTAATATCAAAACTATTTTCTGACAGAAAATTGTTTTTTTGACTAAACAGATTATTTTGCAAGAAGTGTCTGCTATCCATGGAAAATTCTGACTATTCCTCAAGAAACTGAACACACAAATATTTTGATTTGGAAATACTGCCACAGTGCCTCATTGGAATTATGGTTTGGTTGTCTCATTTTTCTTTGACTGGGCTCTCCAGCCACATGACATCTCCCATAATACTCCATGGCTAGAGATTTCTGTGATATAGCACAGAGGAATAGTAAGGGAGAAGACTGTGGTCCATCATGGGACATGTAGTCTGGTCAGGGGGCTCAATCCACAGAAAAAATGGGAGCATAAGAGGCTCTGAAATGATAATTTCCATGAGGGATTGTGACAGCATTTCCACATCAATATTTTGGGGTTCTGATTTTTTTGACAAAAAATGAAAATTTTCTGCAGGGAAAACAGCTGATTTGTTGACCAGCTCTAACCCTGGTACCATAATTTTTTTTTTTTAATAGTTTAGATAGGGAAAACCCCCACCTATCTTCTGGCCCTGAAAACTCAACCTGTGATCCAAAAGTCAAACTGACTCTTACTGGCTCTTGCATAATCACCAGTAGAGAAACGTCTCTACAGCTAATATAGAATTTAGTTAAAAATTGAGTAGATATTGCAAGCCAGAAGAAAACCCAGGTTTGTGTTTTTGATAGTGGTACACACTTGGCTACCTGAAATAAAATGCAGTAACATTTCTTTTTGTTAGTTAAATAAGTGGACATGATCCTGCATTGGAAATAGACCAAAATCAAAACTCAAGATTCAAAAATCCTTGTACTGTGGGAAAGTTCAGACCTGGAGCTGGTTTTTGCCATTCAGATTCATCTCTGCTGTAAGTACGCATTGAAAACAGAACTGTAGCGTAGGAAGTTATCATTGTATAGTCACTTTTCTGACCATGGCTTATAGCAGATTTAAAGGTTATTTATCAAATGATCTAATATATTCCACTGCGTAATTATACATTTGGGACATGTAGTATGAAAATTCATGAGAATTTACTGTGCAGAAGTTATTTTTAATTCATATCTTCTCTGTTTTTAATTTCTTTCAAATTACAAAAAGCAGTTGGATTCTGCTACAAACTAAATCCTTGCCAAACGTAATTTGTTTCCAAATTAAATCCATTTTGAAGCTACATGGTCATAAAAAGTATCTGAAACCATTAAGCTATATTTTATTTTTAATTTATGTAACTCTAGAATACAGACTAATTTTTTTCCAAATTTTGAGAAGATGAATTATTTCTGGGACAAAGTCTGGTACAGCAAGTTTCATTCAGCGTCGAGTATTTATCATCATCAGAATTAAAAAGCCCTGGGGTTTATAATACATATACTGGCACACTCTGCAGTACTGCAAATGGCCAGGGTTCAGTATGCTGAACTCTAGAGCTAGTCAAAACATTTTCAACTGAAAGTATTTTTATAAAAAATGGGGTTTGGTCAAAAATTAAGGTTTTTTTTGTTTTGTTTTTGTTTTCTACAAAATTGTTCGTATTTTCGCTGTTTTGGACCACCAAAAAGAAAATGTTTTGTTTGTCTCAAACTCAAATATTTTTGACCAAAAGGAAAAAAATTTTCCCAAGGGGATGGGGAATCACAATGTTTTGACTAGTTCTACTGAGTTTCCCTCTCTGGCCTTGCTGTTCCTCCTCTGAGACAGGAGTAACTTAGCAGATGCACAGCAGTGCTCCTGTGAATGCAGAGTTGAGTTCTCCTGTATTTGCTGTCCTGCTCAACACTCTTTTGTACTTACACATGTAACATTGTACAAATGATGTGCAGAATCAAGACCTGCTCTGGGTTCAGTTACATGATCATGAAGATCCTATGCCTTGCCTACACTAGCGTTTCCAATGGCAGTAGTGTGACCATAAGAAATGTCCCCAAATATGCCAGTGGAGGTTCAGTCCGAGAAGTGGTCAGTCCAGGTCAGAGCATATCAGTGAAGAAACTTGCACTGCTGTGATCAGTGTTCCAACCACGGGAGCATCTTTCCTCCTTTCCTGTCTGTTGTTTACTTTCTACAAGCACTAATTTTTACTAATGCTTGGGAGGATGAATGGCACTGGGCAGTGATTTGGGAGACATTGGTTGAATTACTGACTACCACGTGGACTTCCCAAGATCACACAAATCTGGACCATGCTGTAAAATGGAGAAAATAGTACTTCCTTATCTCACAGGAGTGCTGTGAGGATAAACTCTATTAATGAGTGAGCTGTTCAGGTACTAGGGTGATAAGGGCTATGTAAGTAAGGAGGTAGATTTTTCTTCTTTTAAAAAAGACGTAGGTGGGAAAAGAGCCCTTATCCCATACATTGATATATAACAGCATCCCTTATGGAAAAACATAAGAGAACATTATAAATGAATGTTAGAAGATGCTATCAACAAAAACGTCTTTAAAACATTTATTTGGCGGTCAGGCTTGTTGAAAGAGCTGTATTGTCTTTCTGTCCTTCCAGCCCAGTTTTAACCTCACAACAGCCTTCTCAAAAATGTTTTATATTAAAACGGCAGGCAGTACAATGTAAACAGCTTCTAGATGCAGCTCTTTCTGCCAAATGTAACACTAAGCCCCAACACGAAATGTTAAGAGAAGAGTGCATTTGCTCGCAAGGCTCCTCTTCCCCTTCCTTCTCCTTGCCTAGGAATGCTGCACCCAGTTCTGAGGGGATGCAGACAATGAGAGAGCGAGAGGGCTGTAAAAGGCTTTCCTCACTGTCCTGATGGCAACACAGGTGTGTGTGTGTGTGTGAGTGTGAGAGAGCGAGAAAACAACCATCACAACACCACACACCTCAAGACAATGAAATGCATTAAAGGGAAATCAAACTGACTGGACAAGCACATTTCAGCTGAAGAAACATGCATCAGCAATCTTGAGAGAGCAGTAGGAAAGACACTCCTGCCGTTAAGAAAGAACTGTTTTGGTATAAATAAATATTAGATGACCTGGAAAATAGGTCACTTAGAAATAATATGAGGCTGCTGGAACTACCTGAGGGCTCAGACACAGGCACTGTAGAGGATTTTCTGCAGGATTTGCTAGTTAAACCTCTGGAGCATGAAGCATTTCCTGCACCACTAGTCATTGACAAGGCACATACTACAGGGACCTCACCCAGAGGCTGCTTTTTGGCTAGCAAGAGCAGACATGCATCCACTCCTAAGACAAGATCAAATTTTGTTCTCAGCTATGCCCATTTAAATATAGATACCTTTTTGACTTTAATGGAGTTATTCCAAATTTACAGTGGTGTAACTCAAGGCCAGATTTGGCTCAGAGTCAGGGTCCTTCAAGCAGCCAAATATTTTGGCAAAACTAGCACCAAGGGCTCTGCACTATTGTTTCCCTACTAGTTTTGTTGGAAGGTTTTAAAAAAGTGCAAGTCTTTTGAAGAAGCAAGGGTAAGCTTAGTGAAAGAAATCTCAACACCACCATATTTTTCCTACAAAGCTGAGAGTGGATTTTTGAAGGGAAGCATCTTCTCTTTGCTGACCCAGAGGAAGTGCTTACTTAACTGGAAACTCACCCTGCAAGTTCTTCTCAGGGCTAGAATGTCTAGTGAACCAGCCAGTCTTACTAAAATACTTTAGGGCTCAATTAACACTTTACCCCAACACCTTAGATGCTTCACAAAAGTTGTGTTGACGGGGTCTGGTTTCCTGTCACTCAGTTGTCTGATTTTTCAACTATGGCAATTTAAATTATACTAAGCTACTTAGACCTATTCTCTAAAAATGTCTTGGCCTTCAGCCATTCATGGTAGGACAATTGTTTTGTTCTGCCTTCTCTTTGCTGTCAGGAGGAGCTACTACAGTTCATCTTATTCCAAAAAGCAGCACCAGAGCCTCATAGATTATGAAGTCTAGCACCTTTTATAAAGAAAGGGTGACATGCTAGTGTTTATGCCCCAAATTTATGCTCTAGAATTATTTGAAGGAAGTTCTAAAGCCTACGTTATACAGGAAGCCAGCCTAGATGATCACAATGGTCCCTTCTGGCTTTGGAATCTATAAATCTATAAATGGAATTAACTCCAGTTTTATTCAAATTATCCACACTTCAGAATTGCAATTACTGATCTTTACACCTCAGGATAATCACAAAACCTCAAATATATTAATAATATACAGAACTGGATTGCTGCCCCTTTTCTACCTGAGAAGCTAGTCAAAGTTTAGGGGCCTGGGGATGTTCCAGTTGAGAGTAGAAACTGGTGATAGTCAAAGGTATTTCTTTGATACATGTTTTTTTTAACCAAGAATGTACAAAGTCCTGTTTCTCTGAACTCAGAAAGAATCAAATAGCAGGAAGCAGCTTCTTTTGCTCACAGCACCACGAACTCATCAGCCAACACCAGACCCAAAAGCACACTCTCTAGCTTTTTCTAGGATCACACTGTGCTCACAGGCTGTTGCTTGGCCTTATTCCTCCTCTGAGTCTCTCTGTTTACATCAGCTCCCCCTCCCCAATACTCAGCAAAAAGTCCTCCCCTCACAGTCCAAAACTCCTGGGCAGGATCTATTATGCCTTGATTTAGATGTGGGCTGTTAACTGTCTCATAACTACTGTATCTTAAGTGAAGGGTGCATTCACACATCAGTTTGAACAAGGTTTTAGGTCAGCCCATAACAACGTTTAACCCGGCTCATTACAGGGGCATTTGAAAGGTTCTGGTTCCACTACTGCTTAAATTGGGCAGAGATCCACTCCTTACTCCTTCCTATAAGCAAGTAATCCCTGTGAACAGCGATTTAAAGATTTTTACCTCAATTGCAAGGTAGGAGTTGAAGGGTATTTACCTGGGTTAATATACAATGCCCAATCTGGGTTTATTTAGTACAGGGGTTCTCAAACTTCAATGCACCATGACCTCCTTCTGACAACAAAAATTACTTCATGACCTGAGGAGGGGTGAAGGGTGGGGGCAAAGCCTGAGCCCCACTGCTCCAGGCAGGGGGCCAAAGCTGAAGCTCAAGTCAGGAGACCTGCAACCTGAACTGAAGCCCTCGGGCTTTGGCTTTGACCCTACGGAGTGAGGCTCGGGCTTCAGCAAGTCTAAGCCAGCCATGGTGACCCCATTCACAGTTTGAGAACTGCTGGTTTAGTAGCATCTTCCATCCAAAGGTCTCTCAGCACTTTTCTGAGGCTCTGAAAGGAATCCCACATGATGCTTCTCTTTTTCAGTTGTTATTCTGCCATAATCTATTTACAGTTCTCTTTCCAAAGCTTGTCTACTTGTTATTTTTTTACCTTTACTTGAGATTCAAGAGCATTAGTCTTTAATGAGCAATTCAAACAATAAAATAAAATAAAATAAATAAATAAAATGCTGAGCATTTTGCCTTTTTGGTGGGCTTCAGACAAGTGCAAATATTTAGGCTCACATGCAGAGAATCAGACTAGATCTCCCTGAATTTTTTTCTATCAAAGCAAATTAAAAGTTAGTATAGAAAAGTGTATTTATAGTTCACAGAAGTTGGGTACATCAATGTCATTAAAATGAGCGTGTTACCCAAAGTCCTTTCTATGCTCCAGAGCCTTCCTGTACATAAACTGTGGGAGACAATATTTCAGAGGATACAGAAGACACCTTTGTCAGTTGGTTCATTTTGGAATAAGATTGCTATAGCAAGGCTAGCACCATTCTTCTTTTAGAGAAATGAGCTTTGTCAGACCCCTGTTTTTAGATATTTGGGCTACGCATTTGTGGGTCGTGGAGATTACTTGTCTCTAGGATGCTAGAGACTCCTCACTCCTTTCCACGGCCCAGGAATTGCTGAGGACCTGCGAGCTCTGAATAGAAGAATCTTCCTAATTGTGCAATTCTCATAGCATTTGTAATTTGGCATGAAGTCCTTACAAACTGTAAATCTACTCAGGGTGTGTTGCCTTTGTGGAGTCTGATGCACAATTCCCATATGCGAGATGCTTTAAGAAGTAATCTTTTTCAGCAGGCGAGGAGCTGGAAATCATAACTTTTCAGGACCATTGTGACAGTAGTGTCTTTTGAGAGGATTTATTATTCTTGCTTACTATATCTCAGCATCCCATTTGTACAGCTACCTCCAGCAGAGACGATTTATTAAGGAAGTGACTGACTTTACAGTTCTTAATCTGTTTTTCATCAGTTTATGCTTACTGAACCACTTAGAGAGTGATTTTTTTTATCTGTATTTAAGAATAAAGTAATAAACATACTCATTTACAGACTAATTTGAAGATGAATGGTGTCAGAAAAGAATTCCTGTTAATGGACATGGTCTTAGGATAGTTTTCTTTAAAGATGAACTGTCCTGAACAGGTATCTGTTCTCCAAATGTTGAAGACAATTACACAGAGAAACTAGGAAATCTGCTTAGGGGGTTTCCCTACCCTGAGAGAGCCTTCCTCATGGCCTAATTCCAAATTAAAATGGAGGGAGTCTGACAATCCAACCAATAGTCAGAAGTGTTGTAGGTATATTATTATTTGGGAGAGAAGATGGCTCAAGTGCTTTGCATGAAATTATGAAGAACCACCTGATCGTATCCTATATATAGCTCAATAAGTTTGTTTACTGGAAACTTTTGATGTAAATCTCTGTACCCCGTGAGCTGGTACTGACACTGGCAAATACCTTTAGACTGGGGTGGCATAGGTACAACCATTACTGCTTTAAAACCTTTAACCTAAAGGAGATATATATGTTCATGTTATATTGGGGTAGAGGTGTATCATTTTATTTATTTATGTGTGTGTGTGTGTGTGGATACATACACACACACACACACACACACACACATGTATATATATATAAATAAATAAAATGATACACCTCTACCCCAATATAACACGAATTCTGATATAACACGGTAAAGCAGTGCTCCAGGTAGGCGGGGCTGTGCACTCCAGAGGATCAAAGCACGTTCGATATAATGCAGTTTCACCTATAACATGGTAAGATTTCTTGGCTCCCGAGGACAGCGTTGTATTGGGGTAGTGGTATTAAGTGGTCATATCACAGTCTTGTTGGCATTTTCCTCCTGGAAAATGAGAGAAATGATCAAAAGGTTTCTGTTGACTACAGAGAACTGAAACAGCTGCTGAAGCTATAAGTGTTTTTTTGGCTGCATTCAGCTCATGGCAGCATATGCTTAAAGTGGAACAGCTCCGCTTCCACTTGTCAGAAAAGAGATGCTTTCCTTGGGAAGTGTTTGCATCTCCTTTTTCTGTAAAATTTTATAGCGTGATGGTCTCTAAGAGCATGCCAAGTGCCAGTGTTGCTGCCCAATGCCAGACTTTACATGGAAACCATGGGATTTAAAGACCTAGCAGGACTAGAATGCCCATTGCTTAATCCTCCCCTGAAGCGCTAAATTGTCTTATGCTTGTGAGAGGCTGTTTGTTCAGTATCTTCCCAAATTCTAAACCTCCAGGCAGGTGAATATTATATTTGTAAAGAATAATGATGAATTCTTACAAAGGATTCCTGTCTACCATGAACAATGTTCTGTAAATCTGGGGCGGGAGGGAGTAATTTCTATCTCTTCCTTGATTTCTGCTCAATGAGGAAGGCAGTTTGTATGTTTGAAAGAATAGTCATATGTATTGCAGTCACTTGCATCTTTCCTGTTCATGAATGTAATTGTGAACTACATCTTTTCTGCATTTGTGATAAGTGTAAATAAGAAATGACTATTCACTAGAAGAAGGTGATTCCTTCCCTGTGACTGGGTGTGTATTACTTTTTCATGAATGGAAATAAAAAAATCTTTGGGGGGAGTGTTTTCTATATTAGCAACCTTGAGTGGAATGAAGTTCTATTGTGACTGTATTCACAGAGGTAAAATAAAACCCAGAAATATGTTAACTATAGTTTGATTGAAAACGGGGGGTGGTTTTTAACAGCCTGTTTTAAGTAAACTGCATCTTTTAAAATTTCCTGAGCATCTGCCCTCCTCACTTTGATGTGTTATACCTGGTGATGCTGTTAATAAAATACATAATTATGTGTTATGTAATAAAACCAAACTAACATAAATGTCACTAATGGATTATAATGATGTGGAGGCCTGGGAAACTCAAGGCCATGAAGCTTGCTGAAAAGTGACATGGGTTACAAAAGGAGATATTGTTTTGAAACATTTTGCTAGTAAACTAATTACATAGCAAAAGCAGGGTGAAACTTACTAGCTTGCTGATCTACGAAGTGCCAGCTCAGAGTGCTTCCATACTCTATCTGGCTTTGGGCAAAGAATTTTTTGGCATGGCCTGTTGCACCCATGAGATCAAAAGGAAAATCGTTTGGCTATATATTAAAAATGTGTGCCCACTTTGAATATATATGTATATAAAACTAAATTACATCTTGCAGAACTCCCCCTAAAATGCTGGTTGGAAAGAATATGTAAGTGTTTGTGTTTGTTTTTGTTTGTTCTTATCTTTCCTTAGCTTCCATGTCTTTATCTTATTCCATCTCCCACTTGCTTTTCTGTCTCTCTCCACATGCCACAGCTGTTCTGTTCCCCTCCATGCTCCATGTCTCCTTCTATACTGTAATTAGCCTGAAGATTCTTCTGTCACAGTCTGGGCAGGCATAATGATCCTCCAGCCTGGGCCAAAGTTCCTTTTGGTGCAGAGCCAGGGCTGGACTGAGTTGCTGCTGTTGTGCACTTTTAAGGCTCTGTACTTTGAACCTCTCAGCAGCAGGGGGCAGTTGACACTTCTAACAATGCTTTATTAGCATCTTCAGCTCGGAGAAGTGCTGTACGTTAAATATTGGATCACTTGAATCCATCAGAGGTTTAACAAATCAAGTTCTTTGCTTCTTAAATCTTACTGCGAGACCCCCAAAAAGCATTTTGTATCATCACTTTGCATCATCATCATCACCACCACCACCAGAACTTTGTCCTTCAGCTGTATGTTTTTGACTGGTTTTTGCTGTTGCATTTCTCTGCAGTTAGTGACATTTTTACAGAGTGATTGCTTTTATTGTACTCATGACACTGTACCCTTGTGCTGGACACCTCTGTGTGTTAAGTGACTCCTTCGCCGTGTATTGCAATCAATTGAAACTCTGTTCTAGCCTTGTATTCTGTGTGCCTTTGTGTGCATTTTTAATGAGATGCACTTCAAGTCTTTCACTGCTTGCTAGGGTGACCAGATGTCCCATTTTTAAAGGGACGGACAGTCCTGTATTTAAGCCCTCCTGCAGGTGTCCTGACTTTTTCTTAAAAATGGGCAGATTGTCCTGTATTTTCTGTCTTCCCCCTCACTAGTACTGGCAGGTCCTGATGCTGGCCGGATCCCTGCTTGCCAGCCGCTCACCCACCAGCACTGAGTCGGGGGGTCCGGTGCGTGTGCAAGGGGGCTGGTGGCGGGGCAAAGATACAGCGCACAGGGCTGACCACTTCCTCTGCTGGTCCGTCAATGCAATCCCAGCTGCATGCCGGCTCTCAGCCAGCAGGGCCCCACCCCAGTCCCATTTCCAGATGGGGCTGGCTGCGCACTGCAGTGAATGGTGAGTGTGGGGAGGTGCCAAACGATGACCAGTTATGTGTCTCCTCTGCTGCCCACCCACTGTCCCTTTACATGCTCCCCCTCTCTCTGTCCTCTCCTTTCTTTGCCCCTTCACCCCCCCAGTCCTGTTGCTCCTCCATATCCCACCCAGCGGGGCTGTCATAAACAGATAGCTAAGGGTTAACAAACAGTGACCTGAAACACCTGACCAGAGGACCAATCAGGAGACAAAATACTTTCAAAACTGGGTGGAGGGAAGTTTGAGTGTGAGTTCTTTGTTCTTCTCTCGGAGGGTCTGAGAGAGACCAGACATTACTACAGGCTCTCTAAGTTTCTTTTCATAGAGTAAGTAAAACAGGCGGTTTAGGCTTTTTAATTGTTTTAACTCTATTTGCAATTGTGGATCTGGCTGGCTAACTTTTATATGTGTAGTTGCTGGGAATATTTTGATTTGTATTGGTACTGGTGGGAAAGTCTCTTTCTGGTGTCTGTAAGCTATAAGACCCTGTAATATTTACATCTTGAAGTTACAGAGATAATTCTTTACTTTTTCCTTTCTTTTATTAAAAGATTTCTTTTTAGAGAACCTGATTGATTGGTTTTTCTCTGTTTCCCTTGTTTTATCCCAGGGGATTGGGATAACTCACCAGGATGGGTGGGGGAGATAGGGAGTGTTTTCCTTGAATCTGTTTGCCTCTTTGAGGAAGGGAAGGGAGATGCTTCTCTGTATGGTGATTTAAGAGGTTAGATCAGTATCTCAGAATAGCCCAGGAAGGGAAATTCTGGGAGAGGGAGAGGTGGGGGAATGGTTTATTTCTCCTTGTTTTAAGAACCCAAGGGATCTGGGTTCTTGGGGTCCCCAGGGAAGGTGGGGAGGTCAGAGTGCTCCAAAACACTATATTTTTGGGTGATGGCAGCCTATCAAATCTAAGATGGTAATTAAGCTTAGGGAAATTCATGCTAGTATCTCATTTTCTGGACTCTAAGGTTCAGATTTGGGAAAGATTGCTAGGACAGGGGCGTGTCCCGCTCACCAACAGGATCCTTTTTTTCCCCCATTGCCTATGGTTGGGCTGGCACCTGGGGAAAACCCAAGACTCTCTGGCCTGTGCGCAAGTGCCAAAGCCTCGCACAGCACTGCCACGGGGAGCCTCTCCGCCCTTCAGCTAAGTTCTGGAGTGGAGTGTGTTTGTGTGTGTGAGAGAGTGACTTCCAGCCTGTTCCTGCCCCAAACCTGCAGCCTCCAAAGCAGCCTTTGGGGCACCCTCTTCCCGCCCCCTTCCGCCCTGGGTCCTGCCTCCAGGGAGCACGAGGCTGCTCCATCCCCTAGGCACCCTCCCCTGCTGAGTCACCTCTCTGTCTGAGTTCGCTGAAGCCCCTGCAGTCTGGTTCCCTGGGCCCTGGTGTACAATGCATCCTGAGGGCTTAACCCCTTCCTGCCCACACTGTAGCCAGAGGTGGCTGAGTTATGTAGGTGGCCAACAGCAGCCTACAAGTGTTTGCTGCCTTTCGACACTGTGCAGGCAGGAAGGGACAAGCTGTGTCCATCCACATGGCAGAGTGGGGATGGGGGGTGTGGAAAGGGGAGATGAGAAGAGATGAGCTCTGCAAAGACATTGTTTGCAGATGATACCAAACTGGGAGGGATTGCAACTGCTTTGGAGGACAGGGTCAAAATTCAAAATGATTTGGACAAATTGGAGAAATGGTCTGAGGTAAACAGATGAAGTTCAATAAAGATAAATGCATAATGCTCCACTTAGGAAGGAACAATCAGTTTCACACATACAGAATGGGAAGAGAATGTCTAGGAAGGAATATGGCAGAAAGAGATCTAGGGGTCATAGTGGACCACAAGCTTAATATGAGTCAACAGTGTGATACTGTTGCAAAAAAAGCAAACGTGATTCTGGGATGCATTAACAGGTGTGTTGTAAACAAGACACGAGAAGTCATTCTTCCTCTTTACTCTGCGCTGGTTAGGCCTCAACTGGAGTATTGTGTCCAGTTCTGGGCACCGCATTTCAAGAAAGTTGTGGAGAAATTGGAGAGGGTCCAGAGAAGAGCAACGAGAATGATTAAAGGTCTTGAGAACATGACCTATGAAGGAAAGCTGAAGGAATTGGGTTTGTTTAGTTTGGAAAAGAGAAGACTGAGAGGGGACATGATAGCAGTTTTCAGGTATCTAAAAGGGTGTCATCAGGAGGAGGGAGAAAACTTGTTCACCTTAGCCTCCAATGATAGAACAAGAAGCAATGGGCTTAAACTGCAGCAAGGGAGATTTAGGTTGGACATTAGGAAAAAGTTCCTAACTGTCAGGGTAGTTAAACACTGGAATAGATTGCCTAGAGAAGTTGCGGAATCTCCATCTCTGGAGATATTTAAGGGTAGGTTAGATAAATGTCTATCAGGGATGGTCTAGACAGTATTTGGTCCTGCCGTGAGGGCAGGGGACTGGACTCGATGACCTCTCGAGGTCCCTTCCAGTCCTAGAGTCTATGAGTCTGAGACATGGGCCAGGTCATCGCTTCCCCCACTCCTCCTCCCCTCCTCTGGCTGGAAGCAGCTCCCATCCCTTCCCTCCTGCACAGTGCTGAAAGACTGCTGCTGCCACATTCTGGTGTGAATCCTGGGAGAAATCTCGGGGGGGGGGGGCATGTGGCCCTGCTTGCCCCCCCCATGAGCTGCCTCAGGAAGACGCGGCTCCAGGTACCAGTAGAGATGGGTCAGTCCCTGGGGCCCAGCTAGGCATGGAAAGTGGAGAGTGCCGGGTAGGTATGATTGGGTAGGTCTGTCACTCCCCCTCCCCCCGCCCTGTGTGAGGGAGGTGTACGGGAATGTGTGTGTGGGGGTAGGGGTGTATGTGTCACCCCTCTCCATGTGGACCTTAAAGCCTTGAAGATAAGAAGGTAAATAAAATGAATCCAACTATGTAGTATTTATTTTTAACAGGGGCTCAGTCAACTTGATGGGAATTTTAATGTTTGTACTGTTTAGTTCTGACTGATTGCCCTTGAACTCGCTTTCATATGAGTAATTTTACCAGGTGTCTTATATTCAGCATAGGGAAATACAGTCACCCTACTGCTTGCTAACAGTATAATTTGGGAAGCTCAATCTTCTTTAGCCCTGTGAAGCCAAGACCATTTTTTGTGACAAACATACTTTAAACTGGTTATTGCTTGTGCCAATAACCAAAAACAATTTGTTCTCTAATTGCTCTATATGTTAACTAGTCAAATTCGTGTGACTATCAGGCCTTTAAGGTAAGGATCAATGGTCTTACTTGGCATCTGGTTTGTTAAAAAAGAAAAAGTGCCTATATCAAGTGACATTCTTGCACAGATCAAAGTTTCCTTGACATTTATGAATTACTTTGTTTAGCAGTTTGCTCTCCCCTTCATATTTCCACTTTGAATGTATTATGATTCCCAAGACCTCTGATATTTTTGCCTTCCCCATTTTAGCTTCAGTACCACTTGCTTCCAGGAAAATTTCAAAGCACTGTAATCATCTCCTTCAGTTCCCTTATCTAAAGAAGATTCAGGGGAATTTCATTTGCTCTGTTTTTGCCAGAGATTTAGTTTACGTCTGCCCCCATGTAATAATGATGTGGCATGCAAGAGTTCTGGTTACTGACCTATCTTTATTAATTGGCCCCAGCCATCTGACATAGGCCTGTCTTATCAAAATTAATATCTTTATTGCACAACAGTAGTTAGAATTCACACACTCCAGTGGCCAATGTTTTTGCAATGCACCATTATAGAGAAGGACCTGAACCAAACCCCTGGATCACAACACTCCAGAACTCTGGGAAATTTCAGATCTGCACCTGCACTTTGCAGCTATGGCCCATTATTGCAAATTCCTTTTGCCTATTTCAGTGCATATCTTGTCTGCTGTATGTTGAACAGTCTGCCATCTGCAACTGAAAGAAAGGAGAAGGCACATAGGTTGAAATAGAGCCAAAGAAGGGATTAAAAACTAGTGAACATAGAAATCTTAATATTAATTATAAAGCAGGACTGTTAAGATCTAGGCAATTTAATGAATGGGATCTCAACATATTCGGAAGAAGATTATAGATGATAGAATCTCATGTTGATGTTGACGTATGAGAATTCAACAAACACTGAAGAAGAACATGTGTATGTGAGTTCAGACCAATGCAAGAACCACAAACATGCTTACATGTGGGACAGACAAGATTGTCCATAACCATTGCAGGCTAAAATTTTGTAAAGATTATAAATGTGTAACTGAAACACTTAGCAAAATTCTTCATCTGTCCTTCGTGAGCAGTTCTTTAGAATTTAGTAGAAATAATGATTTTTCTATAGAATTATAAACCAACGTAGAGAATGCTATAATGTAATGCTCTATTAAATTCTATATGGTGACTTAAGACGTCTATAGGAACAATACCATTCTTTATTGCTTTTTAAAATAGTTTCTGTAGAATCCTATTCTGTAGAATCCTATTGGTTTTATGCCTATTAATTCTATAAAAGCTTTTCCATAAGGGAGAATAGCAAGATGCTTTTTAAATAGCCTTAAAAGAAATCCACAATGGAGTCTCTTTCCAAATGAGTGAGTTATGGCACATAAGATGAAGCAATTTTAAAAATCCCCCAGTTACTGTTTTTCTTTTAAATGACATTTTACTGGTGTTTTAAAAATAAAGCAGTTGGGTTCTAGGCTTATTTAGACATTCAAGGAATGCTGCAAAGTTATTAGATGTCATATTAAGTATGTCCAAACAGAAAGGACATGTCGTAGAAGGTCACAAGTACCACACAAAACCCTTTTCATGGTCTTTAAATCACCCTTGATGTTATGATTTGGAACACAGAAACAAGGGCAGGATAAGGGTGAGAGAGTAATCATCGGGCAAATGTGTTAAGGCTACCAGTTTATCAGGCAGGCTTACTGATGTTCTTTGAACACAATTTTTTTGGAGGAGTCCTTATTATTCTCTAGCTGATATTGCAGTTTAACAGATACTATTATGCTATAATTCACTTTATCTAAAAATGAAGTAAGGTCTTTGTGTGTGTGTGTGTCTGTCTGTCTGTCTGTCTTGCAGCACACTGGGAAGGAAGTTTGAATGGAAAAGAAATGAAAAACATATCTTTAGAATGTAAGTGCAAGGGAAATAATGGGTCAGTTGGAGAATATGGAGACTGGATAAAAATTACTGTTAGGAAGCAAATGTTTTAAAAAGAAAATTTGCAATGGAATAATGCTGTACTATTATCTTAGCCAGCATAAATATTTGTTAATGGCTCAGTTGTCAGTTAGGCATAAATTGTATTGGTTTCATCCATGTCACTTTTTTTATGATGCTGCACTGCTGTCCTGTAACCGAGTGTCATCTTGTATTGTAAAATATAGTTAGTGTTTAGAAAGAAAGGGAGAGTAAATAAACCTTCAGTTTATTCTTACTAGATTTTTAGACTATTTTATGATAGCACACTGTACACACATACATCACACATCTACAGTCTAGTCTGCAATTGTCAGCCCTGAGGTTGGGGAGCAGGGTGCTGTTTTGCTAAGAAGGAACAGCCAGAGAAGCATGCCTAACCATGGGGAAACCAATTCAATATTTGTAGCTGTAATAGTATCCCACTGCCAGTGTTCTTCCTCCTCAGGTTTTGTGTGTCTTGAACCTGGGCTTCTCCTAGGGGCTTCTTTTTTCCTTCTCCAGCATCTTTTTTCCTTCTCCAGCATCCTCTAGAATAATGTCCACCCAAGGCAGCCTGTACAAGGAGCTTGCTCTGTCAGGAAGGAGAATTGTGGGGAAACGGTCTGTCTGCCTAATCTATTGTGAAACCAGCAAGAAAGGAAAATTATTAATCTGATTTGTTTGTTTTTCTTTGAAAGTATTTGTCACAGTGGCAAGGCTTTACAAATCTAGTTGCTCCATCTCTCCTTACTCTGGCCCAATGAGAGAGATTGTCATGAGCCACTTGAAATCTAGGAGTCAAATGTATTTTAAATATAAGTGCAGTTGTTAAAGGATGAGGAGTTCACTTCTACTTTCAGCGGGGACAGAAAGCAGTGCCCCTACCCGCTTCCTTTTACCTTAACTCCTGTATTATGTCCAGGAGTTGGTGGTCTTGTTCCAGTTCCCATTGGATTTGCATCACAGCCATCGCTAGCACTGTTCTCTCCAAATATGTCAACAAAGTAACGGAAAGTTCCTCATTCTCCTTTTCAGGTAGAGATCACGAACGATGTACAGTCCTTGCTACTTGTGATGCTGGCTGTCATGGTGGCCAAGATGATCAGTGACTGGTTTAACATGTCCCTGTATAGCTCCTTACTGAAGTTGAAAGGCATTCCCTACTTAGACTCTGAACCTCTTGCTAGCCACAGGAAAAAACGGTGAGTTTACTAATTTTTCTGGTGTTAAAAGATTATGGGCCTAATTCTGCTCTCGGATACATGGGTGATCTTTGTTAATTTAGGACTTGATGCTCTGGAATATTGAATAAAGGACCAAAGGTAGGGCTTGTGTCATGCAAATACCAGGGACCAGGGGTAGGCATCCTATGGCACGGGTGCCGAAGGCAGCACTCAAGCTGATTTTCAGTGGCACTGACACTGCCTGGGTCCTGGCCACCAGTCCAGGGGGCTCTGCATTTTAATTTAATTTCAAATGAAGCTTCTTAAAACATTTTAAAAGCCTTGTTTACTTTACATACAACAATAGTTTAGTTATATATTATAGACATAGAAAGAGATCTTCTAAAAACGTTAACATGTATTACTGGCACGCAAAACTTTAAAATTAGAGTGAATAAATGAAGACTCAGCACACCACTGCTGAAAGGTTGCCCACCCCTGCCATGGACAATGCCATGCAACTTAAATTACTGTGTTCAATACTCAGATATTACCGCGATAAGTGCTCTAGCAATGCCTAAGCTAGCTAAGTAGGCAGCATTTAAAAGAAAGGTCTGATTGGTCTAATAGAGATTCTGTGAGACTTGTGAGGGAATCATGATAATTTTTCTGGTCTGGTTATTGCCTAATTTATCTGGCTTGCTTATTGGCTAATGTTGTTCTTGTCCTGGAGCATAGGAATTGCTATGTCAGATCAGACTAGTATTTGGTCTAGTGCATTAGTCTGTCTCTGACAGCAGCCACTGCCAAAAAGCTTCATCACTGTAGTGGACACTTATGTAATATCTGACCCAAAAGGGGAAGTTTTTTCCTACAGGTTGGCTGCTGTTGCAAGACATGAGGTTTTATAGCCCTTATATTTTTATGTTGTCTAATGTAACTGTGTATTTTCTCATTATCCATATAAATGTCAGTTAAATTAGAAGTCCCCTTGCGTTATACTATGAGAGAAGGTAAAATGGAGTGTCTGATTTACCTTCTCTGTACCATTCATTATTTTTCTCTTCTGTAAACTAAATCCTTGTTCCACATAATATTTGCTAACCAGGAGTAAAGTGGAGCAATCGTGAGGAAACTATGAGGGGAAAAAGTGAAAGTATTTATTTATTGATCTGGGTTCTGACTGAGATTATGTGTACACTTTGAGTTGGAGGTGTAATTCCCAGCTCAAAGAAGCATACCTATGCTAACCATGATTGAGTTAGTGCTCTAAAAATGAGTGGTTTTGCAGCAGTGCTAGCAGAGAGAGGGGTTGGATGCCCCAAGTACTTGCCTAGTATTTTGGATGGCATTGCACCTTGGATGAGTAGTATCTCCTGCCACGGTGGCTACACTTCTGTTCTTAGTGCATGAGCTTGATCAGAGCTAATGCAGGTATATCTACTGGAGCTGGAAATTATACCTCCAGCTCAAAGTGTAGACACCCAAAGTTTCTTTCTGTTTTATAGACTCATTTGAATAATATTTTGCCAGGTCCAAAAGTTCTTCATAGATGGCTACTGCTGTATTACCTATTTCCTCTAGTATTATGGTCCATTGGACAGTCCTGATTCCTCAAAGGAACCTTTGGAAGAATCAGAAGTATCAGTGATTCTTACTGTCCATGCTGTCATAAACAGATAGCTAAGGGTTAATGTTCTTTTACCTGGAAAGGAGTAACCTGAAACACCTGACCAGAGGACCAATCAGGAAACAAGACTTTTTCAAATCTGGGTGGAGGGAAGTTTGTGTGTGAGTCTTTTGTCTTCTGCCTGTACTCCCTCTCGGCTATGAGAAGGATTTTTCTGTCTCCTGGCTTTCTAATCTTCTGTTTCCAAGTTGTAAGTACAAAGATAGGAAGACCATAGGTTTCTATTGTTTTCTTTTGTATTTACATGGGTATAGTTGCTGGAATGTGTTAAATTGTATTCTTTTTGGATAAGGCTGTTTATTCATATTTCTTTTAAGCAATTGACCCTGTATTTGTCACCTTAATACAGAGAGACCATTTTTATGTATTTTTTCTTTCTTTTTACATAAAGCTTTCTTTTTAAGACCTGTTGGAGTTTTTCTTTAGTGGGGAACTCCAGGGAATTGAGTCTGTAGCTCACCAGGTAATTGGTGGGAGGAAGAAGTCAGGGGGAAATCTGTGTGTGTTAGATTTACTAGCCTGACTTTGCATTCCCTCTGGGTGAGGGGGGAAGAGAGATTAGCTCTCGGTACTTCTGTTTTCCAGGACTGGAAATAGGGAGGGTGGAATCCCTCTGTTTAGATTCACAGAGCTTGCTTCTGTATATCTCTCCAGGAACCCAGGGAGGGAACACCTGGAGGGGGGAAGGGAAATGGTTTATTCCCCTTTGTTGTGAGACTCAAGGAATTTGGGTCTTGGGGTCCCCAGGGAAGGTTGTTGGGGGGACCAGAGTGCCCCAAAACACTCTAATTTTTTGGGTGGTGGCAGCTTGACCAGGTCCAAGCTGGTAACTAAGCTTGGAGGTTTTCATGCTAACACCCATATTTTGGACGCTACTTCTTATCTTTGTACTTACAACTTGGAAACAGAAGATTAGAAAGCCAGGAGACAGAAAAATCCTTCTCATAGCCGAGAGGGAGTACAGGCAGAAGACAAAAGACTCACACACAAACTTCCCTCCACCCAGATTTGAAAAAGTCTTGATTCCTGATTGGTCCTCTGGTCAGGTGTTTCAGGTTACTCCTTTCCAGGTAAAAGAACATTAACCCTTAGCTATCTGTTTATGACACATGCTTTGTTACTTTTGACTATCATTGCATTTGATAAAAAGTCTCTATCAGGCACAGGGTTTACTAACTGCATTTGATGCAAGAGAGAGCTAGCAATGTGGTAGCAGGGCCGGCCTATTCCACCAATTCCCCCGAATCGGGCCCCGTGCCTAAGAGGGCCCCGTGCACTTCCCTGAGAGAACCCCTTCCCTGGCTAGAGGCGCCTTTTAAATTTTTACTCACCTGGCGGCACTCCGGGTCTTCAGCGGCACTTTGGCAGTGGGTCCTTCGCTTGCTCTGGATCTTCGGTGGCACTTCGGTGGCAGGTCCTTCAGTGCCATGGAAGACCTGGAGCGAGTGAAGGACCCACCGCCAAAGTCTTGGAATACCACCCGGTGAGTACAAGCCCCACGTGTTTTACATATGTGTGTGTGTTTTTTTTTTTGTTTTTTTTAAGTCATCCCTGCTGGGGCCCCATCTAAACTGTTTGAATTGAGCCCCGCACTTCCTAAAGCTGGCCCTGTGTGGTAGGAGGAAGTAAAAGCAATCTTCAAAATTATGGATGTCCTAGGTATGTAACATGGCAGATAAAATAGAGCAGAAAGGGAGATAAAGTTTCCCTTGGTATTCCAGTCAGATGACATGGCCATGGAAAGAATTACAGCTAGTTTTCCTGGTTCAGGGTGAGGTCTCATACATCTGAAGGCACAGACAGAGAAAAATATATCATCTCAGTCATTTCACTCCCACTCTGTTCCCTTCCCTCCTCTTCAGTCTCGTCCCAGGACCATTTTTTTTAAAGAGCTTTTTGAAACAGCTCAGTTACTCTGCATATTAATGTTCTTTTAAATAAGACACAAAAGATAGCAAGGTCAGTAATACAGAAACTAGTGATGAACTTACCCTTGAAAACAACTGATAATTTGAATAGTTGAGTTATCCGCACGCGCACACGCGCGCACACACACACACACACACACACACACACACAATTAAGACTTATCTGGAATTGCTTTCTCAAAAGTCATAATAAATTCCACTTTGGTCTTTCAAATAAAACTGGAAGGAACTTTGACTATCTACATGCAGATTTGGTCTCCCCTTCTCCAAAAAGATATTTTAGAAATGGAAAAGTTACAGAAAAGGGTAACAAAAATGATTAGGGGTATGGAACAGCTTCTGTATGAGGAGAGATTAAAAAGCCTTTTCAGTTTGGAAAAGAGACAACTAAGAGGGAATATGATAGAGGTCTATAAAATCTTGACTGGTGTGGAGAAAGTGAATAAGGAAGTGTTATTTACCCCTTTACATAACACAAAAACTAGGACTCGCCCTATGAAACTAATAGCCAGCAGGTTTAAAACAAACAAAAGGAAGTACTTCTTCACGCAACGCAGTCAACCTGTGGAACTCATTGTCAGGGGATGTTGTGAAGACCAAAATATAACAGGATTCAAAAAAGAATTAGATAAGTTCATAGAGGACAGACCCATCAATGGCTATTAGCCAGAACGGTCAAGGTTTCAACAGGTTGCTCTGAGTGTCTCTAACCTCTTTTTGCCAGATGCTGGGAGCGGACGACGGGATGGATGATTGCCTGATGATTGCTGACATTGGCCACTGTGGGAAGACAGGATACTGTGCTAGATGGACCATTGATCAGACCCAGTATGGCCATTCTTACATTATAATAACGTATTATTTGGTAATGGAGTGGAAATGAGGGAAAGAGAGAGGTCTTACATTTTTGGCCTTTGGCACCCATAGCTAAAGAGGCCCAGCTTGGGTCTCCCCTTTCCCAGTACATCATAGATGTTAGAGATGGAAAAGATCTATTGTATTAGCTCATCTAGTCCCTTAGGAACATAAGAATGTCCATACTCGGTCAGACCAAAGGTCTATCTAGCCAAGGATCCTGTCTTCAAACAGTGGCTGGTGCCAGATGCTTCAGAGGGAGTGGACAGAACAGTGCAATGTATGAAGTGATCCATCCCCTGTCCTCCAATCTCAGCTTCCTCTCGTGGCTGAATATAATCAATCTCCAGCTAGAGGATGTGTCAGACATTAAACTGAGACCAGCAAACTATCCATTGACAAACAGGTGAACAATTAGGCCCAACTCTTTTGTTGCCTTTCTTGCTATGGAACAGAGAAACTCACTTTGTTCTGCATTGCTGAACCTCATTGATCTTACAGTCTTACGTTCTGTGCTCTGGATGATAAGGCTCCCAATACAGCTGTATCTAATTCATGGCTGCTACAGAGCACCGTCACTTCCAGCTATACTGCACACCACTATAAACACCCTCCTTATAAAAACTAGTTCACTGGTTCACTCAAAGCTGCTAGCTGCCAGGGAATGCTCTTTAATGAGGATAAAGAGTACTTGAACACATCTACGACTTGGCAACTCTTCCTACTTTTTATAAGCTACTATACACTTCAGAGAGAGAGTATCTTAGAGGCTACTTTTTAATGGAACAAGTTTACTTAAGAGCTGAGTCGATCTGGTGCCAGTAGTTCTGTTTTGTTCTAGCTTAATGTTAGCCTTGTCAAAGTTCTTGTGTAGTCTCCTGGGTGTTTCTGGATTACATACCATATAAAGATGTATTTGGGAGCCAAGAATTCTGGCTGCAGAATATGTTATAGTGAGCTCATTATATGTTCCTTTTTTTAAAAGTATATCAGAAGTGGTCTTGTATTAAAGATCCATGGAATAAGGATGATATTTTCTTTCCCCGTCTGCCTTTCCTTGAGCTCATGCTGCAGACTTCAGATCCAGATATCAAACTAACCAGAGTTTGAGGATTGTTTTGGATCCAAGGTCTTGGTTTGGCTCATTATAAAGATAGGGGCAATTAGTGAATTTCAGATGTGGTTTTGGATTTTGAAAATCCCTAGGCTTTGGGGGTGATCAGCCTTGGGGTTTTGGTAACAACCAGACTAAAAGATTCCTTACTTATTTTGCTGATGGAAGTCTTAATTCAAACAGAGCTTTCCAAGACATACACGGCACATCACATTAAACCTCTGTTCAAAGCAAATGCGTTTCATGCATAATCAGTGCTTACATCCTGATGGGCATTATAACAAAACAAAAGAGAAACATATTTGCACATCAGAGGGCACATGACCCATCTGTTATAGAGAATTTGGGGCAGATCCTGGTCCCTGCATTGTCAGTATAAAGGGAGGAGAGTGTTTCCCTAATGGACCAGCTGAGGGTTCCCTAGTCTGGGGAAAACCCTGGGTGCCATACAGCTGGCACAGGAGACAAACTGGAAGATGGGTGAGTGTGTTCTAAGTTAATCTGGGGCCCCAAATGGCCTCAGTTTTAGGGGAGTGTAAAGGTGGCATAGAGCCATCTTTGCTGCTCTCTTCCCCTTTCAGCTCTGCTGCTCAGCATAGTTGAGGATTTTAGTAACATTCATTAGCTGGGAAGCTGCTGTATGTAGCCAAATACAGTATCTACAGCCTAATAGTAAAGATACTTATTGAAGTACAGCCAGTCTCCATTTATAAGTTCTGTTAGTTGAGAGAGAGGTTTTGGTCTGCCCACTTACCTGTGAACAAGCCTCCAGGTTATGCATGGTTCTGAACTCTCAAGAACCATTCATAAAAAATCAGGACTTTGTAGGTTTGTAACTGAGTGAGAAATATTGTTTTATGTGAGCATGAATGAGATGCTGAAATTGTTGCCAGATGTAGTCTTACTACTGTGTGTTCACCTGAATGCCCCAATTTTTTTTTGAGTTTTTCTAACTGTCAAGTAACCATAGCCAGGCTATTTTGCATTTTTATTTGTATGAGATATGATCTGACATGTCTGTCTATCCTGCTGTCATTCTCTCTACTTTACAATGATATATAGTATATTGTTATGTTGACTGTTCTAGATTTCTAGCAAAGCTGATTTCTAATAGATAGACTTTTTTTGTTATGGCACAAATAAATAAATTGTGTGTGTGTGTACACATACATACTGTATGTTTATTTTTGCCATAATAGAAAAAGTCTGTCATTCTAAAAATCAGTCTGGCTAGAGATATGGAACAGTGGTCATAATGATATATATATTGTTGCAAAGTGGAGAATCTCTCATAGATTCAAGTCATTTTAAAAAAGAAGTTTGTTCGTAGATGATTTTAATGGAATTCTTAATATATCATTTGTAAATGAAGTTGATCCATGTACAAGATGGTTTCAATTTGTCATGTGAATGAAACTTTAAAGATGTTGTCAAAGCTGGTTTAAATACAGGACATGTCTGTACAAAGTATAGTGATTCGAACGTCAATCTCCATCATGAATAGTGTTCTTTGGGTTACTTGCTCCTGTTGACATAGAGTGGACATACACAGAACCAGTCAGTGCACTGCATGTGAAGCCCTGGATGTGTAAGGCTGTTGCTAGTCAGTCTTAGTTTATAGGATGGGTGCCACTTGTGCCTCTACAAATTTGGATGCTTAATGCTGGGTGGTTCCGTGACCAGTTAGCATGCCAATGTTCTAACATGCCCAAAGCTTAAACCGGAAAGCACCTGTTAGTGTCATACATAATAAATGGGTTAGGGGACAACTATATTGTAGCTGAGTCCCTTGGCTGGTTGTAATGATGGTTAAATGGGGCCTTACATGATAGGCTCTGAGGTGAGAAAGGATACCCCTTCCTGAACCTAGATCCTATATGGTGAGACCTGGTTTTGGTGAGCCAGGTATGGTTGAGAGAGGATATTTCATATCAGACCACATATCCAGAACATTTCTTTCCTTCCCATAAATTTTTAATGTTTCTGATATCAGTTTCTCCTTATCAGATTTGCATCTTTGAACCTACCTGTCCTATTTCTTCTTGCCATTTTTGCTTTGTACCTTGTCCTTTGGATCTTACTGTGGGATTCAATGGCTGTGTAATTTGTCTGATTAGGTGCCATTCTGGTTTGTAAAATGCATATTTTAGGTCCTCCTGTCTGGACAGGATCAGGTCAGCTGGTCTTTTATCAAGACAGAATTTTCATGGGTGATAATTTACACAATTAAGACTAACCCAAAGGCTTAGATACAGAGTAAAATTCTGGTCTCTGTTTTACTGCTGTAAATCCAGAGAAGCTTTAATTAAAACTGGAATTTGGCTCTGTGTATGTAAGCATAAATCATCAAATTCTGTCTTGGTAAAAATACATGGGGACTTAATCCAGTCTGGAGCGGAGGTCTTAAGACAAGCAATTTACAAACCAGAAGGGCAGTATGACGAAGTTTTATTCAGTAGAGTCACTCTGGATTTATACTGGTGTGAGCACAGAATTTGGCCCACAATATGCATCTTACTGTACATCTGACCTCGTAGAATGATTGTCTTTCATTTAGGATCTGATCTTGCACTATTGAAGTCAATGGGTGTTTCAACGTTGACTTGAGAGCCAGTAGAATCAGACTTTTACACTGGTGTAGATCAGAAGTAACATAATATAAACCAGTGGTACTACACCAATGTAAAACTGGTGTTAGTGAGAACAGACTCTACCTCGCTAGAAGCATTAGACCTCTGATTAAAGCAGCTTTTTAGATCCTGCAGAACTCTTTCCAAAAACATCTCAGTTACCAGTATAACTCATTTTATGTTGAGGGAGGAGAATGTCAAATCCACACTCTCTATTGATGATTTCTGTTTCTGAGGAGTCCCACAAAACCAAAAGGAGCGACTTCTACACACTTTCCACAGAAAGAAATGCACTATAGCAGCACATGGAATGAATAAGTTTTATTTCAGGGGTAGTGCATGAGCCATTCCAGCCTCCTATAGGCCATTATGTAAAAGATGCATTGAGTCATTTCCAGCTGGGGGAAGCCTGATACAGTTTCTCCTGGCTCAGCTAGAGGGAGACTCCTTTTTGACTCACCTGGTGCAGCTCGCTGCCTGTGGATCAGGAGGGTCACAGTTCAGATTTCAAATGTGGTAATCTGCAGGTGGAACACACAACAAGTTCAGCAACTGGAAGGGATATTCCACTAATTGGTTAAGCCTGTTCTAATGTCTGGCCTCCAGTTGGCAGACACAACAAATTACTGATATTTTCCACTGAACAACAACCAAACCCACCAGAAAACCAGCTATGCTTGCATAGCAGTGAGTCAGACAAGCCCGTTTTCTTGAAGATGTCATTACCAGTGATTTGAATTCAAACAGTTGTTCAGCAGAATAACTAGTTTGAATCAAAGCCCATTGAAGTAATTTAGGAGTCTTTTTATACTAACTTCAAGGTGCTTTGGATCAGGGTACATGTTATGGTGTCAGAATAAATATTTTCATTGTAAGCATTTTAATGCTATTGAGGTACAATGATATCTTTATTATTCTACTTGGAAACCTTTTCAAATTCACCTCAAGCTGAAATTATTATTATTTTTTTGCTGATATTCAAATCTATAACTTCTTCTCTATTACAGCCCTTCGCACTTTTTGTCTCATCCTCAGTAATAATAATTAATTAGCAATGGTGGTTGTCACAGCAGCAATTATTCTTTATTTACAATAAAAGTGAAAGCACACAGTATTTTAATTAATATTGAATTGTTTGTCAGTGCACATCATGAGAAGTCAAATATCCTTTTCAAAATAATATAAATTGTTTAAAAACATTTTATAATATTTTACAAATAGTCATTGGAGGAACCGATACTTCAGTACACTGGAAATATGTAGAATCAAATTAGGAAAAATACATGGAGGAGAATTGCTCAGCTGTAGAATGATGAAGGTGATACAATCATGATTATTTTTTGGGGGGGGGGGGGGAGTGGCGAAGGAGGAAAGAACCAAATCCAGAAAGTCAATTTTTTGGTCATGGCCATGACAAACATACAGCCTTAATAATTATAGATGGGTCAAAGCTACAAATTTCTGATCTGGATCCAAAAACCTATAAAATAGGGGTGGTGCTTATAGTTGTAGGTTTTTGGTTAAGGGAATATCTCTAATAATGATGAGTTTTGGCAATTTGTATAGTACCTTTCTTTTGAAAATATCTGTGGTTGTACAAATAACAGTAAACGTAACCTGGCAACATCTTTGTGAGGTAGATTTAGTATCATCCTCATTTTACCCACTGGAACACTGAGGCTTGAGGGTCGAAACAACTTTCCTAAAATCACACAGGATGTTTGTAGCACAGCTGGGAAAAGAGTCCCTGCCGCATTGAAGTCAATGGCAAAACTCTCACTGAATTTACTGTGGCCAGGATTTCATCCCCTATCTCCTGTCTGCCACTGCTGTGCTTTAGCTACAAGATGAGCCTTTTCCGACATAAGGACCTGATCCAAGGACAGGCCAAGTGCCCTCAAATCCATGAGTTTATATTCTCTCATCTTGATGACTGCAATCTCCACTTTCATGGTCACCCTAAGTTCCAGATCTCCAAACTTCAGTTTGTCTGAAAGGCCATCTGATAAACTCTACCTGAACATTAAAACACTTGTTGTCATTCTGCTGTGCCCAAATACTATTTTAGTCAGTTTTTCAAATTTTAGTCTATGCTGTCGTGCATCAGCCAGAATGGAAATGTTAAGGTGGCTGTCACAGTATATGGTGGTGGAGGCCTTGCATGAAGCTTTCATAAAAATGGTCCCACAGGAGCCCTCCTCACTCTCTCAGTTTTGAAATAGTTTTATTGGCACAGGCCTGCAAGAAACTCAGATTATTGCATCTGAACGGCAAGAGTCAATTTAATTTTTTCAAATTTCCAATGGAAAATGCTCTGAAATGATCTATCCAGAAAATGTTTATTTTCCCATTTGGATTATGGAGTATTTATTTTAGCACACAATATTACAGGTTTCTCTCTCTATGCCCGTGGACGTTTGTTTGGAACATTTGTTTGAATTTAAATAACTTGCATTTTGGGAAATAACTTTCTCTGACTCTGATTGGTTATACTACCAGAACAGTTGGAGTGTGGACAGGTCTAGCTTTTAAAGTGAACATTTTTGCAGACTCTTTTAATGTTCTGGAGAATGCAGGGATAGCTGAAGTATTACCATATAACTCTGTGAAATAAGGCAGGGTATTCCTACACTGCGTAAAAAAAAAACGCGGCACCAAATCTCAGTGCTTGCGTCAGCTGACTCAGGCTTGCGGGGCTTAGGCTACAGGGCTGTGAAACTGCAGTATAGACATTTGGGCTTGGTCTGGATCCTAGGCTCTGAGACCCTTCAGGGGAGGAGGATCTCAGAGCCTGGGGTCCAGCATGAGCCTGAATGTCTACACTGCAATTTTATAGTCCACAGCCCGAGATCTATGGGCCTGAGTCAGCTGACCCAAGCCAGCTGTGTCTGTGCCATGGGTCTTTTATCACAGAGTAGAGCAGGGATCAGCAGCCTTTGGCATGTGGCCTGTCAGGGAAAGCCACTGGCAGGCCGGGACCGTTTATTTACCTGCAGCGTCTACAGGTTTGGCCGATCGCAGCTCCCACTGGCCGCAGTTCACAGTTCCAGGCCAATGGAGGCTGCAGGAAGAGGTGGCCCAGCCCGCGCCACTTCTTGCAGCCCCCATTGGCTTGTCCTGACTCTGTGTTGTGCCCTGGAAGTGGCCAGCAGCAGGTCTGGCTCCTGGTGTGGGGAGGGCAGGAGGCTCTGTGCACTGCTCTCATCCGCAGGCACCCTCCACCTCATCCCCCGACCCCTTGGCTGCAGTTCCCAGCCAATGGGAGTGCGGAGCCAGTGCTCGGGGCAGAGGCAGCATGTGGAGCCCCATGGCCCCCCTGCCTAGGAGCCAGACCTGCTGGCCGCTTCTCGGGTGCAGTGCGGTGCCAGAGCAGGTAGGGACTAGCCTGCCTTAGACCCGCAGCACCGCCAATCTGTGTTTTAACGGGCTGGTTGGTGGTGCTGACTGGAGCCACCAGGATCCATTTCCAACCTGGCATTCCGATTGAAAACTGGATGCCTGGTAACCCTATCGACAATGGGCCTGGTTTTCTACTGGCCAGTTGCTTGTGCCATCATTTATACCTTCTCAAACTGGGTATAAACTGCTACTATTCTGAATAGCTATTATCGTATCTTCATTTTGCACTGATATAAAAGACTTCACAAGGTGAACAACTAGGGTAGCCAGTTTTGGCTGGACATATTTCTGGAGGTTTGATCACATGACATAATCTTTAATTAAAGATTAATCTTTAACTCCTGGAGACTCTAGGACAATCCTGGTAACTCTAGGAACAGCAGCAGAGCATCAGGATTTATGTGTTTTTAAAAAAAATGTTTGTGTTGTTTTCTGCAAATCCCCTAAACTGCAGAATTTCTCCTTTCCAGAAGTCATAAGTAAGGCTAAGAGTTTGCCACAGTTATTTTTAGTAAAAGTCATGGACAGGTCATGGGCAATAACCAAAAATTCAGGGAAGCCAGTCACCTGTCCCTGACTTTTACTGGAAATAACTATGACAAAATGGGAAGTGAGGAGGGTCCAGCAGCTATGGCTGCTGGGGCTTGGGGGTTCCCCCTGCTGCCCACGGTGGCCAAGAGTGCAAGGTCCCCCCTGGTGCTACTACTAGCTGGGAGCTGTGAAGTCCCCACCATGGCCCATGGTGGCTCGGAGCTGTGGGAGGGGCGGGGAGGGAGGGCTCCCCACCACCCATGGTGGCTGGGAGCTGCGGGGTCTCCCGCTGCCTGGCAGCTGAGAGCTGTTGGGCCGCCACCAGCTGACGTATCCAGCCACACTGCCCCGGGCTGAAGCAGAAAATGTCCTGGAGGTCTTTGGAAGTCATGGATTCTTCCGTGACCTCTGTGACAAAATCTTAGCCTTAGTCTTAAGCATTCTCATCCATTCCTTTTTTTCCCTTTTGCTCTGCGTGTTCTCACAATGTAGAGGGGTCCTGTTTCCCAATAGATATCTGAGACCATGTGGAAATCCATTTGTCATCAGTGTACAGTAGTTGCTAAACAGATAGAACTTTTAAATCCTCTCTGGGAAACAAGTGACAGAGACATTCAGCTAACCTAAACAACACATTTCAAACTAAGTACTGTGCTGTCTAAATGACTTCTAGCTGGAACAACCAAATCTCCTCTCATTTGAATGGCTTGAGAAAGCCAGGACCAGAGGATGCTGGGAAGCTTGCCTTTTTGAGATCAATAGATATACTTGTAACTGTATTAAACTGAGTTTGAAGTCTCTGCCAAACCTTTGCCTCCTGATTTTTACTAGAGGGCACTCCCAGTAGTACTCAGCTATCCAGTAGATGACATAGAATCTCCGGTCATATATGTATTAGAAGTTTATCTAAAATTGATTTTAAATAGATCTAGTTCAAACAGTGCATACCCACACTGTAGACATACTTCAGTAGGTTTAAATCTTGCTTTTATTGGTTTAGTTTAATTTGGTAATTTTTAATAAATTTAAATACCTGTATTTTAGGTGCTTGGATGGATTTAAGTAGATCCGTTTTAAAATAAATCTAGCTAAACCAGTGTGATTTTCTAGCATAAGCAAGGTCTTATACTGCTCTCGACTTGCATACATTGACATCAGTGGGTGTTCTCCCTGTGAAATCTATGTCAAAGCTCCTGTTGCCTTTAGTGGCACAGGATTGGGCTCTAAGGGCAGTATATATGATGTGTGTATGATTATCCGGACTCCAAAATATGACTAGATCAATTTTGGAATGCAAGGTTCCTGATTAGGATACTTTCATTGCTAGGCTTTATTAATGATAGTGTCTACTTTAAGCTAAAAATGTGTGTAAAAGAAAGGGGTTAATACATAGCTATTATGCACTGAAACCTTTTTATTAAGTTTAAAAAAGAAAATGGATTTTAAATGTAAACAGCCCCCTGCTATGCTGTGAGCCCAAGCACGCCCGGATTCCTGTATGGTTGCTTGAGAACCAGAAAATGAAGTAGAGCCCAGAGGCCCCAGTAATAATAAGGGCGGGTGCTGTACTTGAATGGAAGTAATGAAACAAATCCATCTAGTTTCACTGTCCAAGCATACCTGGTGAACATAAATTATATTTAAACAATTGAACAGTTTTGATGATCAATGGTGTTAATAACACAGGTAAGTATTTTTTACAATTTCCACCTAGGCAGTGTCTCTTTAAGTTAATCACTGCGAACTTTCAATTATTAGGAGTTTGAATTGTTCTGTCTAAATGCTCTTGGCAACCATCACAAAAATAAAGCAAACCCAACAACAATCTCTTGAGAACTATTTATATAAAAGCCAATAATCAGACAGGATAATAAAACAATGGTTTAGAAGAAGCCCAAATAAAATCCAATGCCCTTCTGAGCAAGATGGCCTGTAGCTAGTCAATAGGTAAACATTCTCACCACATAAAGTGAGGGATTGGAGTGATTGCTAAAAAGAGGAAAGCGAATAAATCTGAACAAGCAGAATGGACTATGTTCTCATGCAACTCAATCCTTAGAAAATGGTCTGATTTGGGTTTTTTAAAAATAACTTTAAATCCTTTAGTCATTTGAAAGTTGCTCAAAATTAAGAGAAAACTGTATTTGAAGAGGCGAAGTGGTGTCCCCTTTGATTAAGTGAGCTGTTGTCTAAGGAAACCTCCATATTATGATTAGATCCTTTTGCGATTTACTTCAGTGGGAAAATTTCCATTGAATTAGAGAGTAGCAGAACCAGAACCTATATTTTCATTAACCATTTCAAGACAGTCTTACATCTTGGGATATTCATTTTTTTATCAAACAAATGTGTCTTGCTGAGTTCCTGTTGATTAAGGGGCAGTGTAAGCCTGTGGTGTCAGGGCTCGTCCCTCTCAGGTGCGGTGGGGAGCCAGAGCGCCTCCTTACACACACAGCAGTCCGGTAGGCCTAACCCCTCAGCAAGCGTTGAGGGAATAAAGGGTCTGCAAACAAGGCAGAGTCCCAGCCCTCCAGCCGGGGTCGGGTAAGCACAAAGTACATAAGCCCAAGCCCTGGGGCAGGGCGGGGCAGTAAGCAGTTCAAGCTCAGACTCTCAGGCAGGGGCTGAGCAAACACTGTATATCAGCCCACGCCCTTGGGCAGGGTGGGGCAGTAGCAGTTCAGGCTCAGGCCTTCAGCAGGCTGAGCAACAGTATATCAGCCCGGGCCCTTGGGCAGGGCGGGGCAGTAGCAGTTCAGGCTCAGGCCTTCAGCAGGCTGAGCAAACACAGTACCCAGAAGTCCACACAGAAGGCTGCCTCAGGCCAGGGAGAGGGAGAGTCTGCCACCCTGGGGGGTGGGGGTGGCAGGGGGAACGCAGGCCCTCCCACTCCACTGCGTTCCAGCCCGGGGCCCTAGCAGCGGCAATGGCACGCTGCTGTCAGTGGGGATCCTGGCCGCAACACACTGACATGGGTTCAGGCTCTTCAGGAGCCAAACCAGGGTCGGCTACCCCCGGGCCACTTCCGACCTCCCCCTCTCTGGGTACCTGTCTCTCGCCAGCATCGTCTGGGGGGTCCCAGACCATGGGCTCCTCCGGGTACCGGTTGTAGGGAGGCTCAGGCAGCTCCTCAGGATACCTGTCGTAGGGAGGCTCAGGCAGCTCCTCGGGATACTGGTTGTAGGGAAGCTCAGGCCGCTCCTCGGGATACCGGGCACAAGGCAGGTCAGGCCGACGTTCCTCCGGGTACTGGGTATGAGGCAAGTCCGGCCAGCGTTCCTCCGGGTAGTGAGCGCAGGGCAGGTCAGGCCAGCACTCCTCCAGGTAGCGAGCACAGGGTAGGCTGGGCCCAGCGGGAACTCGGGCACCAGCGTCTGTCCTCTCCGGCAGCCGGCTGCCAACTGAGCGCTTGGGCTGGGCTTTTATACTTCCTGTCCTGCCCTTTTACTTCCGGGGGGCGGAAACAGGCAGCGGTGGCTACGCCCACTGAGGCACCTGCTCTGGCTCGTCCCTCTCAGGCGCGGCGGGGAGCCAGTGTGCCTCCTTACAGGCAGATATTTTTTATTCTGTATTGCTTGAAGAATTCTGTGCAATTCTTATTACTGTTCATGGGAGCTATGCAAGACATTTGTGCTCTGGTGAAAAAAGAATCGGAAACTTTGGTATCATTTGAAATACCCCAATGCTGTTGTACAGTATGTTATACTTAGTGATTCCCATCGGAAAACATTGTTCTCATGTGTCTTAATAAATGAAGACCTGTGCCATTTCTATTTTAGTGATATAACAGTATTTAGGCAATGCCACTATCAAATCCAATCCTGCATCCCTCCCTTACTGACAACCTATAGAAAGGTCTATAGGATCTAGATCCGTAGTTAAGTATCTGTCATTTCAAGTCTAAACTCTTTAAAGGGACTTTGAAGAGAGACAAATTAAATTGTTGCTTAGAATTCAGCCTGGTTGATAAGCCAAGGGACACATTGCATAAGTGGATATAACTCCACTTTGTCTTGATGTTCCCCAAGCAGCACCAAATTGGAAAGGGCTGAATTTGGCCAATTATGTTGAAATTTCCCTTTGCCACATAACTCTGTTTTATAAACAATACTGTTGCATGCTTTTCCTTTAAGCAGTGTTCTCCCTTAGAATAATGGACAAATTTAAAAAAAAATTGCTGCTGATGTTGAACAGAAAGTCAGCACTGAGGGGTGACATTTTTTTCCCTTTAGTGAGTTGTCTCATATCTGTAAAAGCTGACTTGTGATAATTCAAGCTCTGCCGTTTTAATAGCTGTAATAGACTCTTTGTGATCCCAGGCACAGCCAAGAATAGTTAACCATATAACAAGCCAGCTGTTTCTCCTACACTAATGACTTATTTGAGAAAGCTTAAGGACGTTTAATGCCATATTAGAATAATTTGAAACATTCATCCTGCATGCTAAATAGCAAAGTTGAGGGGTAAGGGGACAGCAAAACCCAGATACTCTCTGGTGGTGAAGAAACAATTTTTTACCAATAAAAATAAATGGTAGAAGCTGCTGTTGTTCAATTGTAATCAAATAACATTGATTTCCACATTTATTGTATTTACAAATTATATATATCTTTCATTTACATCTTGTAATACAGGAAATACTTAATCATATGTTTGCATTCAAATCCAGTACACTATTTGCAGTACATTCTGTAGTAGTATAACTAATGATTTGTGCAGATATACCTTAGGATGGGAAGTATATTTTATTGTAGTCTATTTAAATGTTGGGGAAACAGGGATATTAAAATATAAAAGGTTACCTAAATATAGCAATTTACCCAACAACAAATCTGCCAGCCATCTCATGGAGAGTAGCACCTTTGCTTTGTGAGTACTTCCGTTGGTTACAATGGAAGAATTGATGTTTCTCAATGAGCGTGAGGATAGGAGAATCTGACCTGGTTCTAGCAGCCTTATTCGCACTGAACAGCATTAAATTCTTCATGCAGACTCATGTAAGTGTGAATACGAGTGACAGAATGTGGCCACTAGATTTTTATTTGGCCATAAAAACTGAGGATGGTGTGTCATGCCTGTTATTGCCTGAAGCCTGTGTGGGATCAGTAGGAATGGGGTACTGTGTGATGCAAGAGGTCTTGCAAAGGGAATACAGGACTTTGCACCTGTATATGACTTGTTCAAAAATCCAGTCTAGATTAGTAGTGGCCAAAACTCATTATTGTTTCATGGCTACTTATTGCCACATGGTAAGTGAGTTTGTCACCTCAGTTCAGTTCCTCCTAGACAGGTGGCATATCACAAAACCACCACTACACCTGGCATTATTTGGTACCCTTGTTGTGACTCTCAATAGGGAGGACAGTGACTGACAGCATATAAATAATGCTTTCTTCTTGTACCCCTCGAGGTGGTATTTTCAGGTCAGAGTTGAAAAATACCTGGGTAAGTCAGGATGTAGATAAGTTTATCTTGATGTTAAAGGATTTTAGTCTCCATGATTATCACATAGACATCTTTAAAAATGAATACATTATCTAAAAAGAAAGACAATAAAATAATAAAACAACACAGGCCAGGTCTACAGATAGTGTAAACTGATGTAGTTCCATTGACCTCGGCTCAGGCTCTATCCCAGTATATGTCTTTAGAGGTTACTTTAGAATTTTGCAGAAAATATCTTAATTTTACATCCGTTTCCACCATAAAAAACAAACCAACCTCCCCCCTCCCACCCCAGGTGTATGTACATCATTTGCAATTAATGTACAACAGAGCTACAACCCATAAAGCTTGCCCAGGACCTTAAAGATGCTACAAGAAACTTAAAAAAATTCCTTACATTTGGTTTGTCAGAAATCTTCAAAGGCTCACCCCCGGTCACCACCTCTACCGTGAAAATTACAGCAAAGTTGAGTGGAAGCTAGAATATTTCCAAAGTACTTTACTTCAAACTGTCTAATCTGGGACAGATTTCCAGAGGATTTTAGTTCCGATTAAGATTTTTTTAAACTGAGAAAAGTCATGGAAGTTGATGAATAGCTTTTACAACATCCTGCTATGCATATGGTTGAATTTATCATGTATCTTAACACACAGAGAGGCAAAGCTTGATAAGCAATTTTATTTGGTAATTACTTTTTTTTATATTCCCAAATAAAACAGACTGATTTCCAGCTTGAAGTGATTTACTAACACATTATAAACTCGTCAGATGCTAACATGGTACAGTATGCCTCATTTCCTGTTTACTAAATAATCCTTTGGATGTCTGTTTTGTGTCTTTCAGGTTAAACCTGGAATTGTTTTTTGCCAGAGATGTCATGGAGCCTTGTGTTAAAGTCCTTCGCTTAAGGGAAAACATTGCCTCACTAGCTCAGCTTATTGCTAGCACCAGCCATGGTGGATTCCCAGTGGTTTACAAACCCAAGCCGGACCAAGCAGAGGTGTTCCTAGGAACTATTACAAGGTAAAACATTATCAAGCTATTTCTTTGTTGTGTGGCCTTTCTGGCCATCTTTCAGGTTATGAAAGAAATGTTTCACACAGTGTGTTTAGGGGGGAGGAATAGCTCAGTGGTTTGAGCATTGGCCTGCTAAAGCCAGGGTTGTGAGTTCAATCCCTGAGGGGTTTATTTAGGGATCTCAGGCAAAAATCTGTTTGGGGATTGGTCCTGCTTTGAGCAAGGGTTTGGACTAGATGCAGGGCTGGTGCAACCATTTAAGCAAACTAGGTGGCTGCCTAAGGCGCTTAGTGGTTGGGGGCGCCTAAAAGTCCCCTCAGGCGAGGAGGTGAGGTGGGGTGGGGGGGTGCACGGGGAGGGCCACCCACCCGCAGTAATGGGGGGGGCGCACAGAGGAACAGCTCCCTGCCCCAGCTTTCCTCCGCTGAACACACAGCCCAGCTCTAAGTCTCTGCCAACCAGCGTCGCAAGCCTGGGCGGGGAGGAGAATTAGAGCAGCGCCAGTGTGCTCAGTGGAGGAGGCGGAGCCGAGGTGAGCTGGATGGGGGAAAACCCAGGCAGGGTTAGCTTCCATGGGGGGAGTCTCCCCCGGCAGGGTTAGCTGCCGTGGCGGGGGTGGGGGAGGTCAGGTCTCCCCAGGCAGGGTTAGCTGCCATGGGGGGATGGGGGAGAGTCTCCCCGGGTGGGGTTAGCTGCTGTGGGGAGATGGGGTGGAAAGGGGTTAGCTGTCGTGGTGGCGGGGACAGCTGCGGCGGGGCGGGGGTTAGCTGGGTGGGGAGTGCAAGGTGGAAGTTTCGCCTAGGGCACAAAACTTCCTTGCACTGGCCCTGACTAGATGACCTCCTGAGGTCCCTTCCAACCCTGATATTCTAAGATTATAAGGTGTAAATACAGGTCTTGGTCCTGCTTTCATGGAAGCCAACAGCAAATCTCCCTTTGGTTGAAGCAGATTTGGAACACTGATCTGTGTTATATCAGATATTGCTTGTAGAGTTCCAAAGAGGTGCCCCAATGTGGTATATGTGGGTCCACAGGAAATGGGAAATACCTCTAATCCTTGAAGGCTCACAAGAATTATAATGCAAAAAGAATTAGGAGATCAAACTAACCATTAAAATAAGCCAAGTCAAAAGAAAAGTAATCTGCTGAGTAATCACCATCATCTTCCTTTTTTAATATGTGCTTTTACTGGAATTAAATGCTATTAAGATAAAACATATCATAGTCAAGATAAAACAACAAAGTCAGAAGCGCAAACAACAGATTACTGTAAACAGGATTTAGTCTAAGCAAACTCTGTCATAGTGAGGACTATCAAAGGGTAAAGAAAATCTCCTGATAAAGAAACTATTGCTGGAACTTCATTTCATAATAACACAAGTTTGAGTCCATTCCTGCAGGAATAGACCTTAAGATTGGCCTCCATTCTTGGGGAGGGGTGGGTCAGAAGTGGAAGAAATTGCAGCTTAATCACAACCTTGCTTATAATTGGGGAGGAGGGGGAGAAGAAAAATAATGAACAAAAATGCTGGTAAACAGGAATTCACATATCAAAAAGCAATAAAGTATTAATCCATATAATCACCATAACACAAACATGCAGCCGCTCTGTTTCATAATAATATTATAGCGTCTTGTGCAATGAAAGACACTATGTAGATACAAGTTCCTAAAACTCTTGAGTCTTTTCAAGCTTTCCTTAAAAGAAGTCCTTTCATCTACTGCTGGAATTCTATCACCACTGGAGGTGAAGCCGGAAGCTGCTTAATAGCAACACAAGGATACAAATACTGTATCCAACTGAACTGGTAGAGTGAAGGCAGAGGCTCTTCAATTGAAATTTGACCAGGACTTACTCTTAGAAGAAGTACTCAAGGATCTTTATGGACAAGCCAATGAGATGGCATTTATCATCTGGTTGAATTAACCTCTGAAACAAAACTGAGGGCTTGTCTTCATGTACAGCTATTATTCTGATGGGAGAAGTGGTAGTTACGTCAGCGGGAGAATCTCTCCCATCAATGTAGCACTGTTTATTCGGGGTGGTGGTGGTGGTGGTTAGGTTGGCATAACTACATCACTCAGTGTGTGGATTTTTCACGTCCCTGAGCGACATCATTATACAGATATAGGTCTGTAGTGTAGACCTGATTTCTGGAAGTTACAACTAAAATCCTCTCCAAACGGACACATCAGAGGTCTAGAAAGGCCACTTAGGAGATGTGTAACATAATCTCTCCATTCTGTGGAAGTGTCTAGCCAAGAACCTATGCCTCTGTTCCTCATAGGCCACGCTGATGACTTCTATAGATTCTTGCACAAAACCTGCTAGCCAAATTACTGTCCCAAATGACGCTTAACTTGAGGCACAGCATTAACTGTTTTTTGGAAAGACTCACATTACCACCTCTAGCCTTACCCTGATGGACTAACATCAAGAAGTGTGTGAATGAGTTCATTGCAGGTTGGGAGAGAGGAGCCTGGGAACATTTAAACAACATCTTTTTCTGTGACTGCCCAGAAAATGTCCTTCCCACACTCTAACCATTAATGTGTTTTTCCTAAGGGCAATTTGGAAGTAACTCTGCATGTACATAAGGTCCTCTTTAACATTTTAGCTCCAGCAACTTGAGACTGATGAGCTTTCAACAGGATCAGGCTGCCCACATATTTTGGGCGTTCCAGTTATTAAAGCAATCTCTAAAAAGAGGAGCACTTGATTTTAAACCTTGTACTTATTATTATTTGTCTGTATGAAAGTAGCACCTGCAAGCCCCCAATCAGAGTCCCATTTTATTAGGCACTGTACAAACACATAACACAAAGATAGTCCTTATACCTCAGAGCTTACAATTTTGCTCTCAGAGGTCTGTTTTCAAATAAATAAATAGACTGATACTTAGCAGCTTCCACTTGGTCATTATTGGGCTTACCTGATGGCTTTATGGTCAGATAAAGTTTAGGTGAACAATTAAGGGGGAAAAAAGTGTTTGAGAACATTTGCTTTAATAAAAACTGACTATGCTTCACTGAGAGGGACAACACTGTATGGGATTCCCAAAGGGAAGGAAATAACTGCTAAGTACAAGAAAATCCACTGGAAAACTGCATCCCAAACAAACCCAACAAACAGAATGTAGGCACCAATAAAATGGAATGTCGTATAGATAACCCTGATTTGCTTGTTCCCACATACTATTGCTCTCGGTAATGTTATTAGTAAAGAAGAAACCATTGAAACACAAATCTAGTGGTTGACAAGCTGCAGAGTGTGCTGGTTTGAAGATGTTGCATAACATAAACAAACACATTCATTTCCCAACTATCCACTGCAATAAAATGAGAACTCGTGCTAACAACTGATCCAGCCAAATGTTCATTTACAGTCTCATTGTTTCCTTTAGCTCATCATGTTACCTTGCAGTGAGAGTTGTAGGCTGTCAATGAGTATTCTACCTTCAAGTACATACCTTAATTCTTTGTATCATGGGAGAAATAACAATAGTTGAAGCAAGGTGGGAACAAAAGAGGCATCACATCTTAAAGAGAGGCCCAGTTTTATGAAATATTTCAAGCTACCAATCCCAGGTAATCCTAGCAGGATAGTAGCTTGCTAAAAACTCTTCTATTATTAATTTCTGTCAAAAGAAGAGTCACAGCAATTAGAACCATATTTTACAAATGGATGAATGGAAACAATTTTTTGTAGAATTTGTGGTATAAATGATATATTATCTGAGTCTCAATCTGGAAAAAGACCAGGATAATGCTTGTAGGCTGGGGAGACAACCAGAAGAAGTAGATGATGTTGTTTTGACTGTCTTAGAGTTTGTCACTCACTTCAGTGGAGCTCTGTAGGCAAAGACTGCCCAGGGGATGTGCTGAATCCTGGTGTCCTGAGGACTCTCGTTAACAACTTGCCCTCTCCAGTGTCAATCACAGCAGAAGGTTTGCTGGCCTGCTCAAGGTGCCTTAGTGAAATGAAGGTTGTGGACAATTTCCTTGTATTGCTATGACACCCCTACAGCCTCATGAGTGGAATTCTGTGCAGCCATTGCCTGAATCTATCCATTGAACTTGTGACATGCCATGGGACTGTTAATGAGCACAGATAGTTAGGACTTACTTACCTCCCATAACACAAGGTGTTTCTACACTGGAATTAGACACCCCTGGCTGGCCCATGGCAGCTGACTTGGGTCATAGGGCTCTAACTAAGGGTCTGTTTAATTGTGGTATAGATTTTTGGGCTTGGGCTGCAGCCTGAGTTCTGGGACAGTCCCTCCTTGCAGGGTCCTAGAGCCTGGGCTTCAGCCCAAGCCTAAATATCGGCACCACAATACAACAGCCCCTTAGCCTGAGCCTAAGTCGGTTGTCATGGGCCAGCCATGAGTTTTTAATAACAATGTAGATATACCCACTGTGTCTTCTAAGACCGTGATGAGAGATGCTTTAGAACTGATTCAGAGGGAAGAGTGTTGCTTACTGAATCTAAGATGCCATTCTCTGTAGCTCCTTTGATTTCATTTAGACATCTCCCATCCAAGTACTGAAGCTGCCTGATTCTGCTTAAGTTGTGAGATCTGACATGATCACAAGCTAAGGTGGTGTGATTACAGGCAAAAAAAATTCAGTTTCAGCATTTTTCCATTTAAAAAAATGTACATGCCCCAAGGTTTACTTATGGACTTGTTTTGACATTGCTATTATGTTATCAAATGGGTTTCCTGTGGCACAAAATAATGATGGCAATATGTAAAAATAAATCAGAAAGAGGAACAGAGAGGGGAAAAGTAACAGTTCAGCCATGAATTCTGTGCTGAACTAGCTGCCTTCATGCACCAGGACTTGGAGCACATAATCTTAAAACTATTTCTCATTTCAAGATTTTCAGTCATTGGTGTTTGTCTACCATTTCTCCTCGTGGAATAGCTATGGCTGCCCCACAGTGAATATAAAGCATATACTGAACTTTCCCACACTTTGAGATGCTGGAGATGAAAGGTACTGTATGAGGGCAAACTATTATTTATTGTAAGTGTGAATTATTCTGCCTCTTTAACAAGAAAAGGCTGGTGAACTTTAGTTCTTAGGAAAGTGAAGACTAGAGCCAGATAGCTTACAAAGTGCCTGCCAACACTTTCTCACACAGGTCTACAAATGCACCTCAGTGCTGATTTGTAACAAACACCCTGCTAGTCCAACCCTGTTCAGACTTCCAGCCTTGCTTAATAGAGCCAAATTTTGTGTTTGCTTTTGTGATATGGACACACATCCACTTGGGGTTAGGATGAGATCACCACACTTATTTTTGCTTGGGTGACCTAAGCGTGTGGACTTTACCTTCCCTGGTTGAGAAAGTCCAATATGAAACTAATAACATACTTTCAATAGAGACTAAAATTGTTAAAGAGAAAGGAGCTATAACAGAAGCAGAAGCTTCCAGAGCAAAGAACTCCTTAGAGGAAGGATCTTGACATTTTGCCACATGCAGTACACAGTGCAGTCCAGGGAAACCCTCACAGAATTCAGATTGAGGAACGTGTGTCTGGAGAACTTGATGCATGGAGTTAATAAGAATGGGGGATTTATGCTGCTGAATATAGAGGATTCAGAGTCTGGCTTTAAAAATGCTCCAGCTGATCCCAGCTTGCCAAAAGAGAACAAGCTATTTTCTATCAGGATAGGTGAAACAGGATGCTTAGCAAACACAGCAAATGAAAAGCACTGTATAAATGGGTCACTCCTGGTGGTTCAGAGGGCTGCAAATTGCAGTGCCCTGCTCCTCTGGAAGTAACTGTGTCCAAGATGGAATTTACCCTTGAGGAAGGCCAGTGGTACTGCTGCTACACTACCATGGGGGTTCTGCAGGAGAAATGAGGTGCAACTTTAAACTCTTACTGGGGATCAATAAGAGCATTTTCAGCAGAAGCTGCTTGGGAGATGCTCTGGCCTTCCAACTGTCTTGGCTGCTTTGGGTGTCTCCAGGGGGAGTAGGGGCTGCTGGGGTTCTGAGTTCACTTTTATGAGAACAAGGGTAAATTAGAACTATTTTATAGATTCATAGATTCTAGGGCTGGAAGGGACCTCAAGAGGTCATCCAGGCCAGTCCTCTGCCCTCATGGCAGGACCAAACACTGTCTAGACCATCCCTGATAGACATTTATCTAACCTACTCTTACATATCTCCAGAGATGGAGATTCCACAACCTCCCTAGGCAATTTAGTCCAGTGTTTAACCACCCTGACAGTTAGGAACTTTTTCTTAATGTGTAATGGGATAGCTCAGTGGTTTGGGCATTGGCCCCCTAAAACCAGGGTTGTGAGCTCAATCCTTGAGGGGACCATATAGGAATCTGGGGCAGAAAAATAAAAACTGGGGGATTGGCCCTGCTTTGAGCAGGGGTTAGACTAGATGACCTCCTGAGGTCCCTTCCAACCCTAATATTCTATGAACCTAAACCTCAGTTGCTGCAGTTTAAGCCCCTTGCTTCTTGCTCTATCCTTAGAGGCTAAGACAAACAAGTTTTCTCTCTCTTCCTTATGACACCCTTTTAGATACCTGAAAACTGCTATCACGTCCCCTCTCAGTCTTCTCTTTTCCAAACTAAACAAAGCCAATTCTTTCAGCCTTCCTTCATAGGTCATGTTCTCTAGATCTTTAATCATTCTCGTTGCTCTTCTCTGGACCCTCTTCAATTTGTCCACATCTTTCTTGAAGTGTGGTGCCCAGAACTGGACACAATGCTCCAGCTGAAGCCTAACCAGTGCAGAGTAGAGCAGAAGAATGACTTCTTGTGTCTTGCTCACAACACACCAGTTAATGCATCCCAGAATCATGTTTGCTTTTTTTTGCAACAGCATCACACTGTTGACTCATATTTAGCTTGTGGTCCACATAACCCCTAGATCCCTTTCTGCCATACTCCTTTCTAGACAGTTTCTTCCCATTCTGTATGTGTGAAACTGGTTGTTCCTTCCTAAGTGGAGCACTTTGCATTTGTCTTTATTAAACTTAATCCTGTTTACCTCAGACCATTTTTGCAGTTTGTCCAGATCATTTTGAATTATGACCCTGTCCTCCAAAGCAGTTGCAATCTCTCCCAGTTTGGTATCATCTGCGAACTTAATAAGCGTACTTTCTATGCCAATATCTAAGTCGTTGATGAAGATAGTGAACAGAGCTGGTCCCAAAACAGACCCCTGCGGAACCCCACTTGTTATACCTTTCCAGCAGGATGGGGAACCATTTATAACTACTCTGAGTACGGTTATCCAACCAGTTATGCACCCACCTTATAGTAGCCCCATCTAAGTTGTATTTGCCTAGTTTATTGATAAGAATATCATGCAAGACCGTATCAAATGCCTTACTAAAGTCTAGGTATACCACGTCCACCGCTTCTCCCTTATCCACAAGACTCGTTATCCTATCAAAGAAAGCTATCAGATTGGTTTCACATGATTTGTTCTTTACAAATCCATGCTGCCTATTCCCTATCACCTTACCATCTTTCAAGTGTTTGCAGATGATTTCCTTAATTACTTGCTCCATTATCTTCCCTGGCACAAAAGTTAAACTAACTGGTCTGTAGTTTCCGGGGTTTTTAGTTCCCTTTTTATAGATGGGCACTAGATTTGCCCTTTTCCAGTCTTCTGGAATCTCTCCTGTCTGCCATGATTTTCCAAAGTTAATAGCTAGAGAGTCAGATACCTCCTCTAGTAGCTCCTTGAATGTTCTACGATGCACTTCATCAGGCCCTGGTGACTTGTAGGCACCTAAATTTTCTAAGTAATTTTTAACTTTTTTATTTTTATTTTATCTTCTAAATCTACCCCGTTCCCATTAGCATTCACTATGTTAGGCATTCTTTCAGACTTCTCAGTGAAGACCGAAACAAAGAAGTCATTAAGCATCTCTGCCATTTCCAAGTTTCCTGTTACTGTTTCTCCCTCCACACTGAGCAGTGGGCCTACCCTGTCCTTGGTCTTCCTCTTGCTTCTAATGTATTGATAAAAAGTCGTCTTGTTTCCCTTTATTCCTGTAGCTAGTTTGAGCTCATTTTGTGCCTTTGCCTTTCTAATCTTGCCCCTTGCCCATGCATTCCTGTGGTGTTTGCCTATATTCATCCTTTGTAATTTGTCCTAGTTTCCATTTTTTATATGACTCCTTTTTATTTTTTAGATCATGCAAGATCTCATGGTTAAGCCAAGCGGGTCTTTTGCCACATTTTTCCTACCCAGCAGAACAGCTTGCTTTCGGGCCCTTAATAGTGTCCCTTTGAAAAACTGCCAACTCTCCTCAGTTGTTTTTCTCCTCAGTCTTGATTCCCATGAGACCTTACCTGTCAGCTCTCTGAGCTTACCAAAATCCGCCTTCTTGAAATCCATTGTCCTATTTTGCTGTACTCCCTTCTACCCTTCCTTAGAATTGTGAACTCTATGATTTCATGATCACTTTCATCCAAGCTGCCTTCCACTTTCAAATTCTCAACAAGTTCCTCCCTATTTGTTAAAATCAAATCTAGAACAGCTTCCCCCTAGTAGCTTTTTCAACCTTCTGAAATAAAAAGTTGTCTGCAATGCAGTCCAAGAACTTATTGGATAGTCTGTGCCCTGCTGTGTTATTTTCCCAACATATATTTGGATAGTTGAAGTCCCCCATCACCACCAAATCTTGAGCTTTGGATGATTTTGTTAGTTGTTTAAAAAAAGCCTTATCCACCTCTTCCACCTGGTTAGGTGGCCTGTAGTAGACTCCTAGCATGACATCACCCTTGGTTTTTGCCTTCTTTTAGCCTAACCCAGAGACTCTCAACACTTCTGTCTCCTATGTCCATCTCCACCTTCGTCCAAGTATGTACATTTTTTAATATATAAGGCAACACCTTCTCCCTTTCCCCCCTGTCTATCCTTCCTGAGCAAGCTGTATCCATCCATACCAACATTCCAATCATGTGTGTTATCCCACCAAGTTTTGGTGATGCCAACAATGTCATAGTTGTATTTATTTATTAGCACTTCCTATTCTTCGTGCTTATTACCCATACTTCTCACATTTTTATATAGGCATCTAAGATACTGATTTGATCTTGCCTCCCAGTTTTTCCCTGACCTTCCTTTCTCTCTGCCATTATGGCCCATGCTCCCTCCAATTTCTGACTCATCTCCCAGGTCTCCATATTCTCCACTTCCCTGTGAGCTTTGCTCACCTGTCCCTGTTGAACCTAGTTTAAAGCCCTCCTCACTAGGTTAGCCAGTCTGTGTTCAAATAGGGTCTTTCCCCTTACTGAACACCTGTGGGATGTAGGTGTTGTACCTTCATTGTAAGCATGATGTAGTGCAATGGAGACACCGAGAGGTTGCTACTTGACAGATTACTCTTTGGGCTTTAGTGTGCCACACCTTCTTTGACAAAAAGGGAACCGTATAATATAAACCATAGTAAAAGTAGAATAAACTGGGGATGAGTGTGAAGGAAGGCTGCTGGTAGCTGGTTTTCTTCCCCTGACTATGGGCACAGCTGGAATGTGGTGGGGAAGCTGATGATAGCTTATTGTCTCCAGGAAAGAAACCTCCTTTGCAGTTCTCCCTCCTCTACTGCCCCATAGGACAAAGGGTAATCTTCTTGAGGCACCTACTATCCCATGCATATTTGTCTCCTTCATGCCCACTTCCCTGAGAAACTTGCCGCCACTTTGACACATCACTACTTCCTTCTTAGCAGTTCCTTCCACATGCACTCTTCTGTGAGACACATCTGCTGCTCAGATCTGATCTCCTCTCTCCATCTGACAACCCTCATAGGGGCACCATTCTCCATGATATCTAATCCGTCCAATGTTTGTGCCTCCCAAGACGCTTGCCTTCTCCACCTCCATGCAAGCAGTCCTCTCCAACTTGCTCTCCTTTCTTCAAGATGTGAGGGAATAGCACCTTTCACCCAGTGTTTCCTCAAAAACCAGGGATAGCCTCTCAAGACTTAATTCCCCATTGTCCAAGAAAGTGAAAAACTGGGTATTTCTTCAGTTAGATCCTCCCAACATTCACCCAGGAAAGGCAGGTGAATGGATGACTTCTTGTGGATCTGTTTCTTCGGCTTCCTTTTGATGAGGTGTCACTGAGGTGTGAGGGAAAGATTTTTTCATAGCCTGAGTTCTTCCTACCCTACCCTACCCTAATTGCTGCAGCTTTAAACTCTGCTCAAACAGGGCACTGAGTGCCCGATGCTACAGCTGTATCATGGAGATAGGCTATTCAATACCCAAATTGCCTGCAAAGTGGTCATCGGTAACACAAAACAGACCATTTTCTTTATACCTAAACCTGTAGGCTTTGCATCTTATACAATTTATCTGCTGGAATGGACAGGGGCACTTTTCCCTATTTTTGCTGTTGTATCATTACCTACACAGTTGTTATCCATTATATCCCATTTTAACTGAAGGAATTTTTTTAGTTTGATTTAGTTTGATCAGGAGAAGGTAATTGCACAGAAACCACAATGTCATAGAGTCTAAGCAGGACTGTACAAAATATGTTGGCTCTAATGGAAAACTGGTAAAATCTTGGCTTACTGCCACTGAGTGGGAAATTTCTGGCATCATGCCCACATTTTGTGTGTGTACTTTTTTCACCTAGGAAACCCCATTTCCTCCCACCCAGGGTGTTCACTGAGATGTCAGCATTTATAGTTAATGGAAATTATTATACTTCAGATAAAACTGAAAAAATAAATAAAAGTACACTGCCAAAAATTTTACATCCAAAATGAAACTGTCACAAAGCCAAAACAAACTAACAAACAAACAAGCCAGTTTCACTTTGGTTGCAGCTATTTTAGCAGTTTTTGATATGGTGCTATATTGGATATGGGACCAGGAGTGGCTGAATCCTGTGCAATTGCCTCCCTCAGATCAAACTACCTCAGCTTAAAAGCTTCCAGGTAAAAATATCTAAGTGATTTAGGTGCCTAAATCCCATTTTTCAAAACTAACTTGGGAGTTTGTTCCTTTGGAAAATGGGACTTAGGCTCCCCAGTCACTTAGCCACCTAAGTTCATTTTTACCCTTCCTCTAACTGAAAAGGTAGAAACTGAGGTCAAGATTTCAAAAGTGGCTAATTATTCTAAATGCTTCAAATAATGGGTGTCCATCTTCAGACATCTTAAAGGGGTCTATTTTTTTCCCCAGAGTTGGTGCTTGGCGTTGTTTGAAAGTCAGGCTCCTTTAAAGTGTATCATGTTTGGGTACTGAAACATTTGAGGCACCCAAAACCATTAGTGACTTTTGAAAATCTTGGCCTAAAAGCTGAATTAGGGCTTGATCCATCATATTGGTACCCTAATCATGTGAGTAGTCTGTATTCATGTGAGAACTTTCAATAAAACTGGTATTACTTGTATGAGTAAGACTCCTTATGTGACTAAAGATTGAAAGTTTGCGTTCCTGGAGATCAGGAACACTGGTAGTTACTACACAGACAAACAGAGCTGCTGTTATGCTCTTGTGAACAGTTCCTACACCACACTGGATGTTAGTGCCTGTTTTAGTTAGGCAGGGAACGCTGGCCAGGATATCCAGGGCTATTCTTTACTCATTTCAGGAAGTGCATTGAGATATTGAACCTTCAACTGTACAGCCACTAGAAAATTCTGTTTGACTTCCCATTCAGAGGACACCTTTAATGTTCAGTGCTGCAGTGCACATAGGAGTCCAAGCTTTAGTGTGAGGCTTGAACTTCTGATAACCTTCTATCCTAGAGGCAAAATTGCTACCAAGAGAGGGAACCAAACAGCATTTATATCTGCAACACTGTTATTTGTTGTTGCTGTGCTAGTCATTCTGCTTTGTGGGGAAACCAAGTACAGAACACTATATTCATAAACCCTCTGTTGGATAGTCTTGTTTTAAATTCCCTGCTTGTAAACTAGTAAGGAAAGGGGGATGCTTTGTTTTCCTCAATTTAAAGAGATGGTAGAGCAGCTGTTCCAAGTAACAATAATGACACTATGCTGAGACAAACATTTTCATGATGATGCATGGGAACACTAAATCCAAACCACATTGTTTAGCTATTGCATGCTTTCACTCCAGTAAAGGGGAATGTCACAGACCTGAAAGTAAATTGAAGAGATCATAGTTTAGAAAATATGACAAAGTTGAAAACTTAAAGCTGTATTACACAGTAACATCCTTTAACAGGGAAATAATTGCTCCAAAGTACTATATATATGTATATTTCATGGCAGTTTATTAGGTATGATTTGTCTCTGGTCAGCAAAGTGAATAGAAACCATTGTGAGTTAAGAATGTTTTGTGGCACGGTACAGACTGCTAATATGTGCTGCTGGGAAAGGAACATGGCACTGTGAAAAGTTACGGATCTCTCCAGGACAGTATCGTAGAAATGCTTCTATGACTTGAATGCATCCATAAGAGGGGACAGTTTTTTCTAGTTTACTTCCATCCACTTTACCAGATGGGGTATACTATGACATGCCTCCCCACATATACACACACATTCTCACACACCCTTTTAATAAACCAATGTCCCTATATTTTATAAGAGAAGCATTTGCATTTGGAAAGAAAAATGCAGTACAACAGTTTGGGAGTGAATGGAAGGCTTAAGAAAAAATCCTAACATTCATGATGCCCCAAACACTTAATATGTGAAGTAATTCTTGAGTGTGACTGTGGAAAGATTAACCTTAATATCAACAAAGTCTCTCTGCTGGCACCCTCTGAAATAATTTGTCATTTTGCAAGTTGGAGAACTTTTTCCTTCTGGCACTTTGTTAAGAGGATACTAAGTTCAGTTACCAGGAATGCAAAGTTACTCAATCAGGTACAGAAGGCTGCAAAGTTCATGCAATACACGGGGAGATAATTGTATTGCATAAAGATTTTCTTTTCTTCTAAAAGAACATCCATGGTCTTCCCATCATCCTTTCTTCATAATGGTGATCCTTCTAGCACTGATCAGTGATAGAAATGAGGCAAATTATGTGGACTACACTTTAAAATGCTGAATTTAAGTTGAGCCAGCAAAAAATAAAAGTGCACATTACATACATGAAAACTTTGTGTGTGTGTGCAAATGGGATAGTTGACTGCATATAAAGGTGCTCTTGCAATTATTTGAGTACAAGTATGGGATCTGAGGGCATATTGTTTGTTTGTACAATGTCATAAATTCCTGAGTTTGAAAAGCTGGCCAATTAGTTTAAATGTGAGATTAAAAAAAATGATACAGTATACAGTAACCTGACATTTAAATTAGAACAACTCACTGAGAGTAACCTATTGCTGATTTGGGTTTCATTTTGAAATAAAGTGAATCCAGCACTTTCAAGAAAGCCCTTTGACATTACACTCCTTCCCATATATTCAGGGCTGCCCAGAGTGGGGGTGCAAGTGGGGCAATTTGCTCCAGGCCCTGGGTCCCGCAGGGGCCCCCACGAGACTTTTTAAGGGCCCCTGGAGCGGGGTCCTTCACTCGCTCTGGGGGGCCTGGAAAACTCTCGAAGGGCCTGGGCCCCTGGAGCTTCTTCCGCTCCGGGGCTTCGGCAGCAATTTGGCGGTGGGGGGTCCTTCCGCTCTGGGACCCGCTGCCGAAGTGTCGGGTCTTTAGTGGCTGGGGGTCCTCCCGGCCCGGGACCCACCGCCGAAGTGCCTTGAAGACCCGCTGTGGGGGGTCCTTCTGCTCCGGGACCCGTCACCAAAGTGCTGGGTCTTCGGCGGCAATTCAGCAGTGGGGGCCTCCCGCTGCTGAAGCCTCCAGGGCCCTTGAGTCCTCTGGGCAGCCCTGCATATATTGTCAGAATCCTAGGACAGTGTAGCAATGGGCAATGAAGATGGAGGAAGGTTTTTGGAGTTTATGGCACAGATTTTTATTTTGGATCTTAATGTGAAACTTCTTACAAAGAACAACGTTATTTGATACTTTAATAATTAGTGGGCCTGTCTGATTATACAAATAATTGTGCAGGTGTTGCAGGATTCTGCCACACAGCCTTTTGGAGTAAATGCCAGAGTGCTACAGAGTGTAGGTGCTTAACTCAAAAAGCTAAATTAAAAATGTATGCAGCCACATGTGGGTGGCTTTTAGGCAAGTGGACTGTTAAATATGGAAATCAAATATGGGCATGGGAAAACTGGTGTGTGTATGGAAAGACTGATCACATATTTTGTCCTATAGTTTAAATGTGTGGTAAATTCTTCTGAAATTGAAAATCTGGATGGTAGCAAACCAGACTGGGGGGAGGGAGGGTCAAATATGAATCCAGTTCTGGGTTTTTGCCCATTTCTAGAATCAAACCAAATGGAACCTTGTGAAGATTCAGAAATATTAAGTTTGCATTTTTCCATTTGTTTTCCAATTTTGGTGTGATTTCTGTATTTTCACATTTAGGCTAGGACTATCTGTCTATTTATTCATTCACTCATTTACTTATTGCAGTGATGGGGTCCTAATAAATATGTATCTGAGAACTTCGCAACCTTTAAATATTTGACTTCATAACCTGCTGTTGAGGTAGGGAAAATGGTCCTCATTTTACAGAGTCGGAACCTGAGGCACTGAGATTAAATATCTTGCCCAGGTCACATGGGAAGCTAGTGGCATAGACAGTTTTTGATCCCAGAATTTGAGGATCTGAGTACAGTGCATCAACCACAAGACCATCCCTTTCGAAGTCAGAGCGCCAAAATCTAATCAAAGACTGTTCTTACACAGTTTCTAGCCGAAGTTTGTAGGCTCAAGTGGTTTGGATAAACACTAGCAATTTTGGCTGCTTAACCTGAACTGACCCTCTAACTGTTCTGAGATTTACCTGTCATAAATGAAAAATCTGAGCTCTCTAGCAGTGCCTTATACCCCGGGATCTAATCCTCAAACCCTCGCTAATCCTCCATAAAAGGAATAAATCATTTCCGCATTTTACAAAAATTTCAGTTTTTCCACAATTTAAAGAAACACGTGAAAACCATCTTTCCTAGTTTAACAGCAGCTATGTTAATACAAAGCATAAATAACTCAGAGAAATAGGCCTGTTTGCCTCAGACTGGTTATCCCTTTTATAGTTTTATGCATAAAATCTCTCCTGTTGTATTATCTTGTGAAGGCCACATTACGGTAAGTGTTAGAACAAGTGCTTAACTTTTACTGAGTAGCAGAGTTATGACCCAGCTCTGCTGAGGGTTTCCTGTAGGGTGCTGAGCACCCACAATTCTTATTGACTTTTGTAAAAAGTTGAAGGTACGTGGTGGCAGATCTTCAGCTGCAGGAAACCGTCATAGCTTCATTGATTTCAATGGAGCTTTTACAATTTACACCAGCTAAGGATAGGATTGCGAATTTTGGTTGGACATATTCCTGGAGGTTTCATCACATGACCTAATCTTTAATGAATGATTAGCAGTCCTGGAGAGTTGGCAACCCTAGCTAGGGATCTGCCTGCCAGTGCATTGGATGAGGCAATCAGTAGCACCCCTACACATTAGGGATCATTAGAGACCACAGAGGGGCTTCTGTATCTTTTTATCATGCTATTTTGAAACCTATCTTCTTTACTTTACAAAAAGCATAGCTAGGATATGGAGCCTGGTCTGAAGCCCACTGAAACCAGAACTTGTCACTGGACCTTTGGATCATGCCTTAATGAAGATGCAACAGAGAAGCGGCTCTTTTTGCAGATGGAGGGATAATTATATTACCTTCCTTCATTGTGCTCTGCTTCATACACGACACACATTTAATTCACAGTCCATATCAAGCCACACATAGACAATAAAATTTCAGAAACAAAATGCACACGCAAGAAGCAGTGCAGGTATCTTTGGTGAATTAATGCAGAAACAATGGGTTTTAAACATCAGTGAACAAACTGAAACAAATACTCCAGGTTCTCTAATTTTCTCAATAAAATCCATGGCTCTCCTTTGCATTCATGGTGAAAGAGTCATGCCCTGAATGGTTTTGCCAGTGATAGGATTTGTTTAATCTACTGTCTTTGTATTTATAGCTATTTTTGAGCTTGTGTTCCTCTTATGTCACTCCCCCATGCACAGAATTTGCAGTTTCCTCTGATAAATGGGCTTTTCTGACAAGAAAAGGGTGACGTTCTAAGTTGTCAAATACTTTTAATTCCTGAGTATCATGCCGAATATAACACTTGGAGGTTGTGATAATCATCTATTATCTTAATTATGTGTGTCCTCATGATGCATGTTTTGTAACAGATATAGTATATAAAACTACAACAGTGCCTTTGAAATGAGATTCATTACTTAAGGGTTTTCTTCCTTCTTAAATAAACAAAGAGTAAAAGAACAATTGCTGAGTCCAAGTTTGAATCCTAGAACTTCCTGTTAAGTCCAAAAAATAGTGCAAGGAACATGTTCGGTCTGCTCTTTCTAAGGCTTGATGATGTGATAGGAAGGATGTTGTGTGTAACATCAAAGTGTGATGTTGTTATGCCTCCAAAGCATGACTTCTGGAGGCCCAAATCCAATAACGTGCGCTCATTTTTCTCTCAAATATGGCAAGCTTTAATAGGATTGGATTCTTATCAGAAATGTTCCTACAATTTCCTTCATTGTGTGTCTGGGTGCCTTTTTTGACTAGCCAAATTCCTCTCACTTCTCAAAGCCCTGCTAAGTGACTCCCCACTGAGTTGAGTTAAGAACAGTGTTGAGCAAATTGCAAGCTCCCAAAACCAGCCAAGAAACCACTGGTGATGAGCAAATGTTTCTGCTCTTTAAGCTCATGGTAAACGTCACCTGCTTTTTCCTCCAGTCAGACACTGTTAAAGTGGAAAACAAAAGGGTTTGTGTGATGGACAGGCTCAAACCATATCCTGGATATGAACACCTCCAGACTTTGGAAAGTACCACTGTGGATCAGAACTTTGCATTTGGGGTCCATCTCTAGCTTGTAGAACAATGTATTGTTTAAAGCTACAAATAGAATTCTGGCCCCGAGATAAGCCATACAGTTTTGCTCCCTGAAGGTGGCTGCATTTCAGTGGTGAATGAAATGATCCCATGGTAGTTGTAAATGAATATCTGGGGGCAGAGTTTGGCTCAGGTGTATAATTCACAATTACTTAATGTGATTTGGAGGCTCGTGAGAAATGTTATATAATGTGAACCAGTAAGTATAACTGTGAACAGGTGATCCTTGCAAACAGACAGAATAATACATTAAAGAGAAGACCTACTGCATTACTGGATTTTCATCTTGTCCATGTCCACCGCTGCAGTGAACATATCAGGAGGAGTACCTGCCTGGTGGAAGAGTACTTGGCTGCTCTTCAGAAACAACTGTCTATCAAGAGTTAGAACTGCACTAGTTAGGTACAGACCAAGGGCTGCCTCAGAGATTTGCTCTCATTAGTAATGTGGAAGTGATTTTTTAAAGATGTCAGTGCCAAAAAAAGGTTGTTTGGGGAGGGGGATGTATAGTGAGTAATTTTGTTGCAGTAGTAAATATGAGCTATGTTAGTTATTTACTCATTTTTCTTGGGAGGGAAAGGTGTGTTTAATGGTTGGAGCCGCTGACTGGACCTCTACCTGGCTCTGCCACTGATTTCCTGTGTAACCTTGGGCAAGTTATTTCATCTCTTTGTATCTCATCTGTGAAAAAGGCATCTATATGCCCCAGTTACAGGGATGCTTAATAATCCTAAAGCTCTTTGAGAGCCCTGGATGAAGGGCAAAATATCTCATTTTAAATTTCAGAAAGGTTTGATGACAAGTGTTTTTCAAAATACTGAACAAATAGAAGAGAAGAAATAAATTGTATTAAATTGTAATAAATACTGTAGCTAATTAAGACAATGTGCAGGAAAGTGATGTATATTGCTGCATATTCTTTTAGATTTGAATGAAATAAGATTTTTTTTCTTTTGCAATATTTTAAGTTCTTGATATACCCCCAACACATTACCTGCCATAACACAAGATTGAGGAACATGTTCTCCTGGAGATTATCTTGAGTGTGCCAAGAACAGCTTGAATCACTGTTAAACTGGATCAGCAAATCTATAGTTACTGTATATTCATCTACAGCATAAATCCCTCTTTAACCTACTTCCAGGTAACCGAAACTAGAAACTTGGTCATGTCCCTAGCTACTATGGGAAACATGCATTTTCCTCCCCCCATCCCCTTTTATAAAAAGTCCCGGGAATCATAGGGAAAAACACTATATTGCCCATATTTTTCATTTTCAAATTTTTGCTCATTTTTCCTATTAGTCCCCCTTTATTTAAATTTCTCCTACTGTCTACAAATTGAGCTATACACTGATATGTATCCTGGAAGTTTCTGTCATCATTTCCCTCCATAGGTGGATCCCCCTCCATTAGTTGCCCCCACTAGCACCAGACATGTGACTCTCCTTCTGGCTGGGGAGAGATGGATGTTCCTCCTGCTGGAGTCTATTATGGCCTTCCCTTATGCCAGCCAGGAGGCTTGCTAGAACCTTTGAAGGACCCATGCCATTCTGATCATCTTCTGGCTTAGGAAAGTTGGATGTTCCTCCCTCTGGGAACCTGTCAGTGCCTCATCTTCTGTCATCCAGAAGGTTCACTAGAAAGCAGTGATAGCGTTCCTGTCTGGAAGCGAGGGATCTGAGGTTGGGTCTCCATCTTGAACCCTGTGTATGTGAGCATATTACACTCCCACAGACTCTGTACTCTGAGAACACTGATGGGAGTTTATAACAATAACTTAGGAACTGGAGTTTTGATCCTAATTCTTCATTTTCCATTTAGAAAAGTCACTTTGTATTTCAATCTCTTCCCTGCCGAACTCCTAATTAAAGGTTGTGTGATTGCTGTTCCCTGTGTCCCACGTGTATCTCAGTGGCCACAAATTTTACATATATTGATAAAGATGGCCATTTGAATTTGAATCAGACAGCAAAGATGGATGTCTCACACAGATCGTGGGTACAATCCTGGTCCCACTGAAGTAATTGGGTGCCAGGATTTCACTCCTTATTTAAACCACAATGAGTCTGAATTTTTTTTACAAACATGGGTCTCATGCTTTAATGTGGACATAAGTGGAACTGAAAAAATCTATACAAAAAAAGATGACAAACCTGATCCCCTTTGTAACTGCAGTTATGACTTGATTGGAACAAACTAGATAGACTCCACAAGCAGCTTTTGCCAATCCTATTAATTCAGATAAAAAATAAAAATATAGAGAGGATAAATCTATTTTCAAAAAAATAAAGGTTTGGGAAGAGTTCCACACCAAACCGAAACCCGAAGAGAGAGACACAATTTACACTGGAAATCTAGGAAAGCAAAACTTGCTTTGTATAAACAATGTATTGCCCACTAATATTAGACTCATCATCTCTGTATATTTTTAGCATTGTCAGGCACTGGTTTCTGGAGATTATAATCCGTTATGTTGGCCCTTTTTTAATTTGGCTTTGATGGTGAATGTATTCCTTGTAAAACCTAGGTTAGAACTGTGCATGCTGCTGCAACATGAAGCCATCTTTGAAACAGAAACTAACCATGATTCTCTTTCCTGCTGTCCTCTTCTCCTCTACCAGAAGGTAATCACTTTTCTTTATTTCTCCCTTTTGTTAATTGATGCATGTTTGATATGCCCAGGGATTGTACTAGGAATGAAAATGGTTATTAATATGTTGTTACATAAGTAGTAAAATTATAAACTAAAGAAAAGGGCAGCCCATAAACAGCCAGATGAAACTGCAATAAGTTACAGGCGCTCCTGGAGCAGCCCAGACTCTGGGAGGAACACAGGAGTGGAAGCCGGGAATTTTTGTATTCTAATCCTGGCTCTGACACAATCCTTAAATCAGCTACTCCAGTCCCCTCTCTGTTTCCTGTCTGTAAAATGGGGCAGGTAATACTTAGCTTGGTGAGTGTAATCACCTTTGCCAATTATGAGGTTTAATTAATGTTGATAAAGCATAACGAAGGTGCAAACAACTGCAGAAGAGCCAGGTATTATTAATTTATCAAAATGAAGAAAGGATTTAAAAATCCTAAACGTGAGATTGGTGTAAAAAAATTAGGATGTACAGATGCAGATGAAAATCCATCCTATGGTTTAGAGTCAAATTAGAAAGGTTTGGAAGGAGAAATAGAATCTTGCCTATTGCAGATAACAGTGGAGAAGTTGCCTGATCCACCACAGATGACCATGCTGCTGAATCGCTACAGTACAGATCCTCAGTATCAGCAACTCTTCATCAATCTGGTAAGAGTGAAGCCAACTCTAAAAACAAACATTTCCTCCATGAACAATGTATTTGTTATATTTTCTCATTTGTTTATGATGGCTGTGTCAGCCACACTGACTTACATAAACACTGCCAATCCTGGGACGTTACACTCTCAACAAAAGTAGCTGAGTACAAAGAGCATTCCAAAGTTTTAATTCATATTGTATAAACGTAACAGATGTTGATAAAACGAGCCAACAAGAAAATACAACAAAGGAGACCATTTCAAGGAGGCTTTTGATTAAAATACATTCCAGATTGACCAAAAGATACAACGTTAACGGAGTAGATCATTTAACTGTCATCATTTGGCTCCTTTAGCATTATAAAGCAAACAAAGCATTTCCATGTTTATTTCCTAAATACTGCACCAGAATACTGGGCCCAAGCACATTATAGTTTTTGGTGCACTGTACAAGACTTAAGAAAAATAAATAAATAAATAAAGCAAGTCTTTGTCTCAATGAGTTAACAATGCACAGAGTAGACACACACAAAATGTGGCACCCAGGGAAATTCAGAGTTGGTACTGACTTAGAGGGTTTTTATTAAAAAAAAAAAAATATTTTGAGCTCTGCTCGAGTTGACTGTAGTGATCCTAATGAACACAGGAATTGCCATACTGGGTCAGACTTGATGTCCATTTAGGCTGGTATTCTGCCTCTGACATTGGCCGGAAACAGGTGCTTTAGAGGAAGCACCTTGCTTCCCTTCCGGGATAATTTGCCTCCTACATGGATCTCATCCTGATCTGTAATAGTTAGAGATGGGTTTAAACCCTAAGGCATGAGGTTTAATATTCCTTCTAAATTTTTGTTATTAATTCTGATAACTCTGTATAGCCTTGGTGTCCATATACATGTCTCATCTCTTTTGATTCTTGAGCTCAGTGACTTTCTGTGACAATGAGTTCCACAGTTTAATCACACATTGGATGTGAACACATTTCCTTTTGTTGGTTTTGAATTTCTGTTCTTTCAGTTTCATTAAATGTTCACTTGTTCTTGTATTATACTATAGGATTGGGAGAACACAAGTTCCTGATCTACCTTCTTGATATCATTATCTTATCCTGTCCTCTCTTCTTCTCCTTTCCAAACTAAACATGTGACCTTAAGATCCCTTCAGAGCCAACTGGCAAAGGGTTCACTGTCATGTAACAGCTACTCTTAACAGGCTTGACAAACTCACTATGCCTAACATATTGCTGTCATAGTATTTACCTATAAAGAATGTCTTGTAAGTTATCAGATGAAAACTGGTAACATAAGGGTTGTTAATATCATTGTGAAACATATGTGTTAATACTATATGAAGAATTATGGTTAGTCACTGATATTATGCTTTAAAGTCTGTAACCAAACAAAAGGAGAAACAGGTTTTCTCCCAGACAGGAGGGAAAGTAGTTATCTCTCTGTTTGCAATGTAAATTGAGCATAGTGGAGCCATATATAATGGGAACTACCTTTGCATGGAAGTCAATAGGAAAAGGCAGGTTGACAGGGGTGTGTGAACTCAGCTTGGGCAGACCCTGGAATCGGAACCCATCTCTGGGAATAAAGTCCCTATGAACCTTGGGAAATATAAGGAGAAGCAAAAGAACATTCTGTTACCCATTTACTGAGGAGATCCCTGGTAAGGAGTAGGGAAAATCATGAAAATCTGGATCCGGATTTGATTGAAAACCAGCAAGCTCTACAGAAGAACTCAGAGGGTAAAAAAACTGCTTTAGCCAAAGGATTGTAGCTTGCTAAAGTTATGTTTAGTCTCTTAGAAGTGTGTTATCCTTCTGTTTCATTTGTAACCAATTCTGTTTCCATTATCCTTGCTTTGTATCACTTAAATCTCTGTCTTTGTTAATAAACTTCTGTGTTTTATGAGTAGATCTCTCTGCTGTAATATTAAGCAAAATGTGAATTAGTTGAATCAAACAAGCTGGTGTACACACTCCCTTTGGAGATAGTAAACTTTTTTGGGAAGTTCTGTGGCCTGTGTTATGCAGGAAATCAGACTAGATGATCACAATGGTCTCTTCTGGCCTTGGAATCTATGAAGTTGGCAATTTTTCTGAGTGTCCAGTGACAGGGGCTGGGTACTCCAGGAGAATGATCTTCCAGGGGCTTGGGACCTGCACATATTACCTGCAAGCAAAGTAAAGGCCATCAAAGTCCTGAGAAATTTGTCTCAGATAGCTAGCAGACTGGGCTAACAGGGAGTTTAGAACCAGCAAATATCTCTTATGGAAATAGACGCATGGTAACCTATAATTTTGGGTGTCCTGAGAAAGTGTCACAAAACAGTCTGTCTTTTTAATCTCTCTTCATTTGTGAGTTTCCCCAGGCCTTTGATCATTCTTACTGCTCTTCTTTGACCGCCCCCACTCCTTTAGTTCTGCAGTATTCTTTTTGAGATGGGTTGACCAGCATTGTGCACAGTATTCCAGATGAGGCCATACTACTGATATATATAAAATTATTATAATATTCTTTGTATTATTCTATGTCCCATTCCTTATGCATCCCAACATTTTATTAGCTTTATTATTATTATTTTTTAACTACAGCTACACATTAAGCAGAGGTCTTCATTGAGCTGTCTACAGGGAAGACCAGGTCCCTTTTTTGAGTTGATACAGTTAACTTACAACCTGTAATGCATATGTATAATTTATAGGGCTGTCACGCGATTAAAAATATTAATTGTGTGATTAAAAAAATTAATCTCGATTAATTGCACTGTTAAGCAATAATTGAATACCATTTATTTAAATATTTTTGAATGTTTTCTACATTTCAAGTATGTTGATTTCAATTACAACACAGAATACAAAGTGTACAGTACTCATTTTATATTTATTTTTTATTACAAATATTTGCACTGTAAAAAACAAAAGAAATAGTATATTTCAATTCACCTAATACAAGTAGTATAGTGCAATCTCTTTATCGTGAAAGTTGAACTTCCAAATGTAGAATTATGTAAAAAAGCCCCCCCTGCATTAAATAATAAAACAATGTTAAACTGTAGCTCCTCCAAATCCACTCAGTCCTACTTCAGCCAATCGCTCAGACGAACAAATTTGGTTACAATTTGCAGGAGATGCTGCTGCCCGCTTCTTGTTTACAATGTCACCTGAAAGTGAGAACAGGCATTCGCATGGCACTGTTGTAGCCGGCATCGCAAGATATTTACATGCTAGATGTGCTAAAGATTCATAGGTCCCTTCATGCTTCACCCACCATTCCAGAGGACATGCGTCCATGATGATGATGGGTTCTGCTTGATCATGATCCAAAACAGAGCAGATCTATGCATGTTCATTTTCATCATCTAAGTCAGATTCTATCAGCAGAAGGCTGATTTTCTTTTTTGGTGGTTCGGGTTTTGTAGTTTCTGCATCAGAGTGTTGCTCTTTTAAGACTTCTGAAAGCATGCTCCACACCTTGTTCCTCTCAGATTTTGAATGGCACTTCAGATTCTTAAACCTTGTGTCGAGTGCTGTAGCTATTTTTAGAAATCTTACATTAGTATCTTCTTTGTGTTTTTGTCAAATCCGCAGTGAAAGTGTTCTTAAAATGAACAACATATGCTGGGTCATCATCCGAGATTGCTGTAACATGAAATATATGGCAGAATGTGGGTAAAACCAAACAGGAGACATACAATTCTCCCCCAAGATGTTCAGTCACAAATTTAATTAATGCATTATTTTTTTTAATGAGCATCATCAGCATGGAAGCATGTCCTTTGGAATGGTGGCTGAAGCATGAAGGTGCATATGAATGTTTAGCATATCTGGCATGTAAATACCTTGCAACACCGGCTACAAAAGTTCCACGTAAACGCCTGTTCTCACTTTCTAGTGACATTGTAAATAAGAAACAGGCAGCAGTATCTCTGGTAAATGTAAACAAACTTGTTTGTCTTCATGGTTGGCTGAACAAGAAGTAAGACTGTAGCATCTCAACAGTGTCCTTATCTTCCTTAATTACTCTCTTCATCCACTGGTGATCCAGTGAAGTCACTAATTCTTTTGTGAGCTTTCTGCTTCTGAAACATTTAAAGAATTTCATGTTTGTTTTTACACATTTAGTTATCTGCTCCTCAAAATGGTAGAGAAATGTGAAGGTAAAAGTAGTTGCTCATTTTCTTCTTTGTGGATTCATTAATTAGAAATTCCCTACAACTGATTAAACTGGCTGTCATCAAAGATATATGTCCAAGATTTTGCTTGGGATTTTTGATGATATTGAATTTAATTTCCTGCAGCCTCTGGGTTTTCCCTGCTAATCTCCCAAACAATATTGGCTCTATTTAGTTTGTGAGATTACATTGACTAGATTACATCTTGAGAGGTGATGTGACTGCAGACCAGACAAAAGAATACCAAGGAGTATATTATTATTCAACCTATATTTTTACATGAATTGAACCTATATTCCAGTGGTCCCCAACCTTTTCCTCTGGCGAGTGCCAAACGAAGGACCGTAGCAGCGGTCGAGAATCCACCGAAATGCTGCCGAATTTCGGCGGCAACGCCTCTCGATGACGCCGCTTGTCAGTAGCAAGCGACATCATCAAGAGGCGTCGCCCCTGAAATGCCTCTGAAATTTGGTGTCATTTTGGCGGATGCTCGACCGCCGGCTAGGACGCGGGGGGAATTAAGATGCCCCTGCGGGAGCCATGGCACCCGTGGGCACTACTATATTCTGATATTTTTACATGAAATATTGTTTTCAAAATTTCCTTTTTTTAAAATTCCAAAACAATAAAAAGATTGAAACTGAAACAAAATGTTGTTATTGAAATTAACATTGTTTGACATGACACAATTTTCTTTCAACTTTTCAAAATTCCCAACAAACCACAAAGTGCATTATTCACCGACCTTTAATCTTAACTACTAACCAACTCTTGCTTGTTTCCCTACGAGGTTTAATCAGTGAGGCGTGTCTGCATTTTTTATGTCACACCTTGTCTGTTTCACACTGTTTTAGACAGTTTTTCATGAAGAAATGTCAAAAGTTTGACAATGGAAAGCAAGGTAATCTGTTTCATAATAGCAGAAAAAGAAACTCTGGCACAATAGCCACAATAGCAGGTCAGGGCTAATGGGAGAAAAATCCCTGTAGAAAGAGCGTGAGAATATATTTTTAGTGTTTCCTTTTAGGCCTTTTGGGTGAAATACAACTTTAACTTAGACATAAGCCAATGCATGGAGTCTCTGGTGGTGGAAAGTCTACTATGGAGGAGTTTGTGGAGGACAAAGTGGCTGTAACCTCACTTTGCCAGGTAGCCTAGAGGCCAGAAATGGCTGGGGTGAGGATATGGGCAGGGCAGTTGAGAGATGCACTATTCAGTGCAGCAATCTCTTGATGGCCTTTGCTGATAGGCTCCTACAGAGCTCATGGTCAGAATTCAAGCTGACCTATGTGGATGAATCCTGCTGAGGGCCTCCCTGTTGCAGTGAGGTTCAATTTGTACTTCTGGGTACTTTCTGGGTGGATCTTGCCCTTCATTAGTTCTTTAAAAAATATTTTGACAAGACATCTGAATGCTCTCTCTCCTCTGGTTCCAATCTGCCCACTATCCAAAAATATTCCTGGAGAGACTACAAGACACACCATCCTCAGGTGGGTGTGGGGAGCTTCCACTGATTTCCCGGTGCACCCATATGCACTTGAGGATAGAATTTGGCCCATGTTATGAGTAGGATGCTGTATGGATAGGTAAGATATAGAAACTTGGTGAACACCTACTTAAAATACCAATATTTACCTTGGAAACCTATCAAATTAGTTTTAGCTAAATCTGGAAACATTTATGTCTAAGGTGGATTCAATGATCAGCATTCAGCACCCAGGAGACCTCATAGTATATATTTTTTCTTTGTTCTCTCTCATGCAGTATATAGTTCTGATTTTTACTAACATTAACTAAAGAATATTACAGGATGTCACAAATGGGGTGTATAGTGAGAGAGCAGTTATTAAACATCTCTTTAACTTAATAAATACTTGGTCATTTACTATTTCCAAACAGGAATTCAGACCATATCAATGGAGCTCAGCTTAGCTGTTCCAGCCTGTGAGATTTGGGTATATTCCAGTCATAACAGCTTAATGTGAACCTGATCTTTTAGTGGAAAAGAAAGGGCTCATTACTGTGTACTTTATACTGATTTGGGTACAGCTGAAATCCCTGTTACAGCAGGCTTCCCCATCACTCAGGAAGCCTGCTGTAACAGGAATGGCTACACACGTATTTTTTCCAACCCCCACCTCTTTGTCTTGCAGGAGCCGTACATAAACAAATCAGCGGTGTCAGTTCAGGCTCATTTCTCTCTGCAACGCACATACATCATCTTTCGGACCTTGGGCCTTCGCCACCTGACAGTTGTTGACCTACAGAACCGAGTTGTTGGAATAATAACCAGGAAAGATCTGATGTCTTTCCAGCTGGAGGAGAGGCTGGCACATCAGCTGGCATCGCAGAAACATGACTCAGATGAGCAGCTCTTAGATTAAGAAAAGAGAACAGAACTGTGAATGTTTTATTTAAGATTTGTCACTTTAATTTTTTTTTTTTTAATAAGCCTGCATTCTTCTTAGGTAAGGGAAAAAATAGATATGACTGTGCTGTTAGATTCCTTTAGAGCAGGGAAGTTCAAAAGGCATCCTCCCTGGGCCCTTAAATGTATCCTACCACTAGCTCCCTTGAACCATAGGATGATGGCAAAGTTCATTGACTGCAGATTTGACAGGGCACTGGGTTATGTGGACCATTGGTCTGACCCAGTATGGCTGTTCTTATGTATGTTCTGATATTTTTAAGGCTTGTGAACTAAATCAGAATTTTTCTACTCATCTGCCATGGAAGGCATAAGTACAAGCAGATATGAAGGTTGAGGTTAAAATGTCCCAAAGTGTCTATTTTCAAAAGTGACATAGTCATTTAGCAGCCTAAGTCCTGCTGATTTTCATTGAGACTTAGGCTTTGTCAACACTTAAAGTTGCACTTCTATAACTAGGCTGGCGTTCTATGCATCCGAAGAAGTGAGCTGAAGCTCACGAAAGATCATGCTGAAAGAAATTTGTTAGTTTCTAAGGTGCCACAAGTACTCCTGTTCTTTTTGCGGATACAGACTAACACGGCTGCTACTCTGAAACCTATGCTGGCATAGTTAGATGCAAAAATGCCCTAGCACAGATGATATTATACTGGTATAAAAGTGCTTATGCTGGTATAACTTATTCTGGTTTGGTGAAGCAAAATAACCTGTATCAGTATAAAACAACTTACAGTATAACTGGATCTACTCTAAGGCTTTTACTGACACATTTATGTCAGTAAAAAAAATACCCCTTACTTACATAATTATGCCAGTAAAACTTTAAGTGTAGACTAGAGCTCAGGCTCCTAAGTGTCTACTTCACTTTTAAAAAATAGGATGTAGGCGCCTAAGTGACTTAGAAGCTTTTAAAAAATATACTGTGTGCACCTTTCTTTTTTATTTTAAAAGCATGTCCTTGTAGGCTGATTTTAAACACCGCCTAAGGGAGTTGGACAGCCAATTAAAATGAATGGGAATTGGGCATCCTACTTGCCTGAGATATATTTTAAAATCTTGGTTTCAATGAGTATGCCAGGCAGATATAGTCCTGAGACCCTAGGGCAAACTCTAATGTGGCCCGCAGCAGTGCAAGTTTCAGTATGTCTGCTCTTGACTATATTTCCTTTCCTGTTTGCAGCTATTAGAACAGTCTCTTTTTCTGTATACCCACCTGGTGTAATTTAATATGTAAGGAGCGACACACACAGAGGAGATGATCACAATTGTCCCTCTGGTTTGGATGTAGTTGTTGTTTATTTTATAGCATATTTGGAAACCAGGCACCCACAACACAATATAAAAGTCGCCATTTGTTGTGATTTTTGGTTTCAAACATTATATGCTACCATGGAAACTTCATTAAACATTGATAAATGAATGTGACAAATTTTTTGGATAAGAGACTGGTAGACTTCCTCTCTGATGTAATAATTAATTGTTATCTTTGTTCTGCTAAATAATTTCCCATAGACATGCATATTAAATCCACACTATTGTCCCAAGGGTCCACCAGGATTAATGTTATAATGAATACCAAGAAAAACTAGTAACTGTTTACTGGTTATAAAAAGTTGCCAGATTATCTGAAAGTAGATTTCCGATATTTGAATTGTGCAGTTTTTAGCCTCCTATTAGTCAGAGATTTATAGGACTTTCCCTGATGTAGTTCTTCACTTAATAATGCTGTTTTCCTAGCACAGCAGAGGGTACAGGGAGCATTGAAGCATGTGAAGTTTACAAGACAAAGGACAGACAATGAAATGTTAAAGAGCTTGCAGTCCAAAGCATAATTAAGTACAGGAGAGATAATGAACTAGGAATGTCTTGTAAAAGCAGCTAAGAGTCCTGTGGCACCTTATAGACTAACAGACGTTTTGGAGCATGAGCTTTCGTGGGTGAATACCCACTTCGTCAGATGCATGTCTTGTGGACCATCTAGCTAGTAGGTGGTGGGGAACAGGTGGATTTTTAATTATCTCCCTTTCAAACCAGTAATATTATACTAACTAGTATATTGGCTGGGTTACTGTCATTACTGACATGTGCTTCACCTACTCTAGGGAAGTGGGGATAGGGTGTTCTGAACTTTGTGGATCACTGAGCATCAGCAGGACAGTAGATCTTGTGAATTCCCCTAAAAAGCTGATGCTATGAAGCTGGCTTTGAGTCCCACTCCCTCTGGTAACTAATAGCAAATCCCATATTTGGAGCATGCTTGCTGTAAACTTGTGCTCTTGGTTCAAGGCCCAGTATTCCATCTGGTAAATGGGCTCCTTGATTCCTTGAGTGCATAAACAATGCTATCCCAGTAGTACTCAGTCATTATGTGCCCATCCATGCAGGGTAAATCTCCACTAATTACATCTCAGGGTGATTATCTCAGGAAAACAGTATCAACTATGTTCTGTAGTTGTGGTCTATTGAAATGAACACAAGGCTTAGAGAGAAAGATTCATCGAGTCAAATCCCAGCACTGCCACTATCTTATCACACGACCTTGAGCAAGTCACTTAACTTCTTGCGCCTCAGTTACTCCATCTAAAAAATCGAGACATTAATGGTGAGCCACCTTCGGCTTTGTGCAATGCATATGAAAAGTGCTATATAAATATGAACGATTAATATTAAATTATAATGATTTATCTCATACCAATGATAAAGCAGTGCTAATTTTGCCATCACGACAATGTTGTATCTCTCAGGAAACATTCATCCAGTTTACTACACATCACCTAAATGCCCTGTTATGTGTAAGGGGACTGTTATCCCCTTACTAAAATTCAGTGGGAGTGTTTGGTTGCTAGCTCCCAGCACTAAAAGGAGAAGAATCGATGGCAAATCAGGACCCTGAGACTGATAGTCTCCAGGAACAATGGCGAGAGGCCAATGCTCCAGGTCAGCCTGATTGACAGGGCAGGCAGGCTAATCAAAGAGACAGAAGGCCAGGGTGGGTCCTGTCCTCCGTGTGAGCTGGAATTGCCTGGGTCAGACAGAGTGGGGCCGAGCTAAGGAGAGAGTAGGGGCCCAAGGTAAGCTGCTGGGAGCAGAGCTGCAGCCCAAAAAGCCAGAGCACAGCCCAGACAGAGAGACCTGCCCTGGGAGGGGAGATGCAGCAACCAGAGTCAGAGGGGCCAGACAACCAGCCCAGGAAGCAAATGAGAGCTCAGAGCAGAGTCACAGAAGCAGCCTGCAGAGCAGCCCTGCCCTGGGAGCAGAGCTGCAGCAACCACAGCCAGAGGGGCCAGAGAAGCAGCCCAGGAAGCAGGTGAGAGCTGAGAGAGAGACACAGAAGCAGCCTGCAGAGCAGACCTGCCCTGGGAGCAGAGCTGTAGCAACTGGAGCCAGGGAGGCCAGAGAAGCAGCCCAGAGAGCTGAAGGCAGAGCAGCAGCAGCAGCCGTGCTGAGGCAGTGTGGAGCTGGGGCTGGAGCAGTCCGGAGCTGGGTGTGGTGAGCAGCTGGGGAGAGTAAGGGGGACTCTGGGCAGTGGGCCCAGCACAGGGAGATGCCTCAGCTAAGAGACTCTGCAGGCCAGACTTGGAGGGGGATCGTAACCCTGACAAAGTGGGGGTGACACTGGGGAGAAGAGTCCTGCCACCCAGAGCCTGAGAGAGTGTGTGGCCACCACCAGAGCAACTGTCTGACCCGCAGCGTCCCTGCAGCACAGCCAGGGCCTGAGAAGGAGGCCTGGGACCTTCAAGGAACAGACTGTGAAGTGCCCTCATGTCCAGAGACACTGTTTGTGATGGTCCCTGCCACAGAGCAGGGTGATGTGTTTTCCTTTAACCTTTCCCATTTTTCCTTATTCTTTTTTTAAAATTAATTGTTAATTAAATAACTTGTATTTGCTTTAAATTGTATGACGTGATCAGTGGGTCAGGAAGATGCACAGTGCAAAGAGAGTACCCGTGTCCTGGGTGACCACAGCAGGGCTGGGGGTTGAGCCCCCCAGGAATCCTGGGCCCAGCCTTGTTGGGGTTACGAGGACTCTGCCAGACAGGAGGGTGGAAGAGGAGCCCTCGAGGGCAGGGAGGCCTCTGGGTAAAGGAAGTGGGAGCGAGGACTCAGATCCTTTCGCTAGCCCACTTCACCGGGGTAGTGCAGAAGCCAGGAAAGTTCCCCACAATAGCGGAACCATTCCCCTGCTTACATAAGTATTATGGGGATTGCATTCTCCCTCATGTTATGCCCAATATCACCAACAGATGAGGCCTAAAATGGCAAAATCATACAGGAAACAAGCGTAAGATGTGCATATACTACTACAAATAGAATTCCTTTCAACATTTCCCAAGAGACATGAAGATGAGGCTCAAAGGAAGAGATGTATTGTGGGCCACACAGTTAAAAGTGTCCTACTTAGAGAGACTGACAACACTCATGACACAATATGTACAAAATGGTTAAAAATGAAATGGCATTCTGCAGTCTATCCGTCGTGATACTTCATCAACACATTGGCTCTCATGATCCCCACATCCAACAGGTAGGTGAATCTTTTGGTACTTAGGCATAATGATTTGAGAGACTGAGATAAATTGTCTTATAGTTTTGCATGAGATATGTATTTAGATTATGGATGTTCACAATTTACCAACACAAATCCCAGTGTAGAAGGGGGAGAGCTCCTCCAGGGAAGGTCTATTTCAAGTCCTTCAGCGTCATTTTTGGTCTTTGTATACAGTCATACATCTTCCTACTGACTCCATTTTTATGATGTTTGTTTCCCACCACTTATTTGTACTCCAGAATGAAATCCATTTTGCAAATGATGCGGCCTTTGTTTTGTCCAGATTTGGGACAGAAAGCTCCAAAATAAGGTATTTTGAGGCAAAAAGCCCCCTTTTGAGTTAAAAGGGTTTCTTTTTAGCAACATTGTGTCTGATACAGTAGTTATTACAAATCTCTATACATGAGCATAAAATCCTAAGAAGGGTAATTGCTGAGGTAAATAATTTTCTGCCACGTCTCCTGGGAGAATGTTATACCGCTTTATTACATACCTTGCGTGGGTAATATGACCCACGTGTTCTTAGGTACTTATTCCTGTGTTCATTGCATTAGTGTTCCTATCACACTACACTGGTCTGATATGTACCTTGGAATTAGCTGTTTAGTGCTTAAAGTGTAACTCATCATAATGCAAGTTCCTTTTTAATTTCCTTGGTTTCTAAATGAGTTATTGGGCTCATAATACTGGTATTATTACTATTATAATATCTAACAGGCAACTATGCAAAAGCCAACAAAGAGCTCTATTTATTACAGCCATTACAAAGTATAGACTAACGCCACACTTCATCTTTATTTATGGTGCCGAAACTTTTTCTCCCACTCCTGAGTGGGTGGTCTGGTTACACTGATGGTAAATCATTTACATCACTTTCCCTAAAGTAACACAAAACCCACCCAAATGATGAAAAATGATTTTTTTTGTAGTAAGAAACGTTTTGAAAGAAAATCTATGGCTATGTGTAAGGTATCCCATTGGCACTTTCTTTTCCCTAAACTAATTTTCATGTTGTTCTCCCAGCAGTTCCCACTAGTGCCATGTTTTGAGGATCTCTTTGTACTTTATATTTATTTAATAATATGGTGCAAAAATAATCTGTGTTCACTTGGAACTCTGCAAAATGTTAATCCCTAAAAATGTTACTTTGTGGAGATTATCCTACACCAGTGGTTCCCAACCTGGGGCACTTGCTGCCCCAGTCACAGACAGCTGGCTGGTCACATGGTACTGGCTCCTCTGCCTTGTTGCTAGCTGCGAAACTGTATTAAAAGGAGCTCTAAATACATTAAATATGTTCCAAATGTTACTTTTCCATGTAAGCAGTTGCTGTAGTTGCTAAAAGGAAGTGATGTGATGGCAAAGTAATTTGTGTGACAATTTATCTATTAAAATGCAGCCCACATTATGAATGTCTTCATATTGGATGTGCAGCTTGCCAAGCTAATTTGTGGCAGCCTCATCAGCAAAGTGCAGAGCCCTAAAACCACCATCAAATCTGGTCAGAGGGCAGTCGTCAGTGATGTGAGACGTTGTCCATCTGTCTTTGGACACAGCTAATGTGGAATCTTCTCATTAGTCCCAGGTATGAAAACTGGCTGCACATTGACCCTGGCCCATTCAAAACTGATGGTGTGGTGAAGCCAAGGCAGGTCAGTTATAAGAGACTAGTTTCTGACATCAGATGCAGACCACTCTTCATGCCACATCAATGGCACAGAGAAATCTTGGCAGCACTAGTGGGCACACAACAGGTGCCTCAATGACAAGCGTGCTCCGGAATGGTTGCAGAAGCCTGTGTATTGTGGTAGACTTGAGTTTGCCCTGATCTTCTTAACCATTCTGACTGTAGCATCCTCACAATAGATGTGTGGAGGAGTGCTTAACACAGGAATGTTGCTTAATACATGGAAGTCATGGTACTGGCGTGCATCAAATTATCCCAGTTATGAGGAGCATGGTTAAATATAATGGTCAAGCCATCTGGCTAGCCCTCAGAATATCACAGCTCAGCATGGAGGACTGCTGGCAGCCAGACACATCATTATCGCCACTATGAATAGACTCATAGAATCTCAGGGTCGGAAGAAACCTCAGAAGATTATCTAGTCCAACCCTCTGCTCAAAGCAGGACCAACGCTAACTAAATCATCCCAGCCAGGGTTTTGTCAAGCCAGGCCTTAAAAGCCTCTAAGGATGGAGATTCCACCACCTCCCTAGGTAACCCATTCCAGTGCTTCACCACCCTCCTAGTGAAACAGTGTTTCCTAATATCCAACCTAGACCTCCCCGACTGCAACTTGAAACCATTGCTCCTTGTTCTGTCATCTGCCACCACTGGGAACAGCCGAGATCCATCTTCTTTGGAACCCCCTTCAGGTAGTTGAAGGCTGCTATCAAATCCACCCTCACTCTTCTCTTTTGCAGACTAAACAAGACAAGTTCCCTCATCCTCTCCTCGTAAATCATGCCCCTAATCATTTTTGTTGCCCTCCGCTGGACTCTCTCCAATTTCTTCACATCCTTTTTGTAGTGGGGGGCCTGTCATAAACAGATAGCTAAGGGTTAATGTCTCTTTCACCTGGAGCACCTGACCAGAGGACCAATCAGGAAACCGGATTTTTTCAACTTTGGGTGGGGGGAATTGAGTGTCTTTTGTCTTTGTTTTCTGGCTGCCTGCTTTCTCTGAGCTTTGGAGAAGTAGCTCTACTTTCTAGTCTTCTGTTTCTAAGTGTAAGGACAAAGAGATCAGATAGTAAGTTCTATGGTTTCTTTTCTTTGGTATTTGCATGAATATAAGTGCTGGAGTGCTTTGATTTGTATTCTTTTGGAATAAGGCTGTTTATTCAATATTCTTTTAAGCAATTGACCCTGTGTTGTATCATCTTAATACAGAGAGATTATTTGTACTTATTTTTCTTTCTTTTTATATAAAGCTTTCTTTTAAGACCTGTTGGAGTTTTTCTTTACTTCAGGGAAATTGAGTCTGTACTCACCAGGGAATTGGTGGGAGGAAGAAATCAAGGGGAGATTTGTGTGTTGGATTGCTAGCCTGACTTTGCCTTCCCTCTGGGGGAATAGGAAAGTACTTTTTGTTTCCAGGATTGGGAACAGAGAGGGAGATTCACTCTGTTTGGATTCACAGAACTTGTGTCTGTGTATCTCTCCAGGAGCACCTGGAGGGGGGAAGGGAAAAAGGATTATTTCCCTTTGTTGTGAGACTCAAGGGATTTGGGTCTTGGGGTCCCCAGGAAAGGTTTTTCAGGGGGACCAGAGTGCCCCAAAACACTCTAATTTTTTGGGTGGTGGCAGCAGGTACCAGGTCCAAGCTGGTAACTAAGCTTGGAGGTTTTCATGCTAACCCCCATATTTTGGACGCTAAGGTCCAAATCTGGGACTAAGGTTATGTCATGGTGTGCAGCTGGTGGGACTAGAATCCAGAAGCCAGTAGGAATATTATATTTTTCTTTTCTCTGCTAAGGGCTTTTTAGCAGAGAGAAACAGTTGGTTTTAAAAGGGAACCAGAGAGAATTTTTTTTCTGCTCTCTCTCGCAGTTTGTGGCTTGCATGTTAAGGGTCTTTTGTCATGCAATAGCCCTCCCATTAGGAGGCAAGTACCGGCACTTATATGCATGCAAATAAAGTGGTTTTTCTGGTTTCCCTTCATTGAACATTAGCTAGAGAGAGAAAAGGAAAATTAGCTAAAGGCACTGTTGCTAGGCAGACTTCAGGAGGCAACAGAGAACCTGCAGTTCAGAAGATAAACACCGGAGGGCACCCCAACACAAGAAAACAGGAACCATGACTTCTAAGGCAAAAATTGATGCCGAAGAACAAATCAAAGAAGCTGAACACAGGCGACAACTGGAAATAAAACAAAAAGAGATGGAGATGAAAGAAAGAGAAGAACAGATCAAAGAGGCAGCACACAAAAGAAAACTAGAAGAAGAAGAGATGGCCTACCGAAGGAAACAAGCAGAAGATGAGTTGGCCCACAGAAGGAAGCAAGAAGAAGAGGAGGCGGCCCACCGCCGAGACATGGAAAAACACCAAAAAGAAATGGAAAAACAACAAAAAGAAATGGAAAAACAACATGAAGAGAAGGAAAAACAGAGAAAACATGAACTGGAGATGGCAAAAGCTGGGCTGCCTGTGCCAGCCAACCCTAACAACCCGGCGCCAAATATTGCTCCACAGCACAGGAAATTTCCCACCTACAAGGCAGGTGATGACACCGAGGCCTTCTTGGAAAACTTTGAAAGAGCCTGTCTTGGGTACAGCATTCCCGAAGACCAGTACATGGTAGAATTGAGGTCACAGCTCAGTGGACCTTTAGCAGAGGTGGCAGCTGAAATGCCTAAGCACCAAATGAATGACTATAAACTTTTTCTAACCAAGGCCAGATACAGGATGGGGATAACCCCAGATCATGCCCGTCGGCGCTTCAGAACCCAAAAGTGGAAACCAGAGGTGTCATTTCCCAAACACGCCTACTACATTGCAAAAAACTATGAGGCCTGGCTAACAGGAAACAACATTCAAACCTTGGAAGAACTGAACCTCCTCATACAAATGGAGCAGTTCTTGGATGGTGTTCCTGAAGACATCACACGGTACATACAAGATGGAAACCCCAAGAATATCGCTGAGGCGGGGGAGATTGGAGCCAAATGGATGGAACTGGCAGAAAGCAAGAAAGCTACTGTCAAGGGAAACGATTACCCCAGGGGGCACACAGACCATAAACCCTACAACCGAGGACAGCCAAAGACCCCACATACCACCCAAGTAAAGCCACAGATACCCTACCCTTCAACCTCACCAGTCTCCAGTAACTCACCTCGGCCCAGTGATCCATCAGATGGAAGATGCTTTAAGTGTAATGAACTGGGACATATCAAGGCCAACTGTCCAAAGAACACCATGCGAGTGCAATTCATTACACCACCATCACACCAAAGATCCCCAGGCCCGGATGTCTCTCAAATACCCTTGGAGCGAAGGGAAAATTTGAGAGTGGGCGGAAAGAAGGTTACTGCGTGGAGAGACACGGGGGCACAAGTGTCAGCTATCCACCAATCCTTCGTTGACCCCAAATTCATCAACCCAAAGGCCAAAGTTACAATTTATCCCTTCATGTCACAAGCTGTAGACTTGCCTACAGCTCAACTGCCTGTCCAGTACAAAGGCTGGTCAGGAATTTGGACTTTTGCAGTCTATGACAATTATCCTATCCCCATGCTACTGGGGGAAGACTTGGCCAACCAGGTGAGGCGGGCCAAGAGAGTGGGAATGGTTACACGTAGCCAAACCAGGCAAGCTTCCAGACCCATTCCTGTTCCTGAGCCGTCCACAGAGGCCCCGTCTGTGTTACCAGAGACCCAGACAGAGGTAGTGGACCCAGATTCCATGCCTACCACTGAAACAGCCACAGCACCTCCAGTCCCAGGCCCGGAACTGGAACAGCAACCAGCACCAGCAAGTGCAACTACATCTTCAAACTCAACGCCAGAGGGCGCCAGCGAGCCAAAACTGGCAGAAGCAACAAACAGCCATACCCAAAAGGCTCAGCCAGAGCCTGAAATACCCTCAGGTGCACCAGCGGAGAGCGGTTCACCAGCAACGGAAACAACCCCATCACCTACATCGCTTCCAGAGGGACCAAGCCCAAGTCCACAGTCTGAGGAAGAACTGGTGACCCCAGCCTCAAGGGAACAGTTCCAGGCTGAGCAGGAAGCGGATGACAGCCTTCAGAAAGCGTGGGCGGCGGCACGGAGCACCCCACCGCCTCTCAGCTCTTCTAATCGATCCCGGTTTGTTATAGACCAAGGACTTTTATACAAGGAAATTCTTTCTGGTGGACACCGGGAAGAATGGCAGCCGCAAAAACAGTTGGTGGTTCCAACTAAGTACCGAGGGAAGCTCTTAAGCTTAGCCCATGATCATCCCAGTGGCCATGCTGGGGTGAACAGAACCAAAGACCGGTTGGGGAAGTCCTTCCACTGGGAGGGGATGGGCAAGGACGTTGCCAAGTATGTCCGGTCTTGTGAGGTATGCCAAAGAGTGGGTAAGCCTCAAGACCAGGTCAAGGCCCCTCTCCAGCCACTCCCCATAATTGAGGTCCCATTTCAGCGAGTAGCTGTGGATATTCTGGGTCCTTTCCCAAAAAAGACGCCCAGAGGAAAGCAGTACGTACTGACTTTAGTGGACTTTGCTACCCGATGGCCAGAAGCAGTCGCTCTAGGCAACACCAGGGCTAACACTGTGTGCCTGACCTTAACAGACATCTTTGCCAGGGTAGGTTGGCCCTCCGACATCCTTACAGATTCAGGGTCTAATTTCCTGGCAGGGACCATGGAAAAACTGTGGGAAACTCATGGGGTGAATCACTTGGTTGCCACCCCGTACCACCATCAAACCAATGGCCTGGTGGAAAGGTTCAATGGAACTTTGGGGGCCATGATACGAAAATTCATCAACGAATTCTCCAATAATTGGGACCTAGTGTTGCAGCAGTTGCTGTTTGCCTACAGGGCTGTACCACATCCCAGTTTAGGGTTTTCACCATTTGAACTTGTGTATGGTCATGAGGTTAAGGGGCCATTACAGTTGGTGAAGCAGCAATGGGAGGGGTTTACGCCTTCTCCAGGAACTAACATTCTGGACTTTGTAAGCAACCTACAAAGCACCCTCCGACACTCTTTAGCCCTTGCTAAAGAGAACCTAAAGGATGCTCAAGAAGAGCAAAAGGCCTGGTATGACAGACATGCCAGAGATCGGTCCTTCAAGGTAGGAGACCAGGTTATGGTCTTGAAGGCGCAACAGGCCCATAAGATGGAAGCATCATGGGAAGGGCCATTCACGGTCCAAGAGCGCCTGGGAGCTGTAAACTACCTCATAGCATTTCCCAATTCCTCACTAAAGCCTAAAGTGTACCATGTTAATTCTCTCAAGCCTTTCTATTCCAGAGACTTACAGGTTTGTCAGTTTACAGTCCAGGGAGAGGATGCTGAGTGGCCTGACGGTGTCTACTACGACGGGAAAAAAGACGGTGGCGTGGAAGAGGTGAACCTCTCAACCACTCTGGAACGTCTGCAGCGGCAGCAAATCAAGGAGCTGTGCACTAGCTTCGCCCCATTGTTCTCAGCCACCCCAGGACGGACTGAACGGGCATACCACTCCATTGATACAGGTAATGCTCACCCAATCAGAACCCCACCCTACCGAGTGTCTCCTCATGCCCAAGCTGCTATAGAACGGGAGATCCAGAACATGCTACAGATGGGTATAATCCGCTCATCTACCAGTGCATGGGCATCTCCAGTGGTTCTGGTACCCAAACCAGATGGGGAAATACGCTTTTGCGTGGACTACCGTAAGCTAAATGCTGTAACTCGTCCGGACAACTATCCAATGCCACGTACCGATGAGCTATTGGAAAAGTTGGGACGTGCCCAGTTCATCTCTACAATAGACTTAACCAAGGGGTACTGGCAAGTACCGCTAGATGAACCTGCCAAGGAGAGGTCAGCATTCGTCACCCATGCGGGGGTGTATGAATTCAATGTCCTTCCTTTCGGCCTTCGAAATGCACCCGCCACCTTCCAGAGGCTGGTAGATGGTCTACTAGCTGGACTGGGAGAATTTGCAGTTGCCTACCTCGATGATGTGGCCATTTTTTCAGACTCCTGGCCCGAACACCTACTACCCCTGGAAAAGGTCTTTGAGCGCATCAGGCAGGCAGGACTAACTGTTAAGGCCAAAAAGTGTCAAATAGGCCAAAACAGAGTGACTTACCTGGGGCACCAGGTGGGTCGAGGAACCATAAACCCCCTACAGGCCAAGGTGGATGCTATCCAAAAGTGGCCTGTCCCACGGTCCAAGAAGCAGGTCCAATCCTTCTTAGGCTTGGCCGGATACTACAGGCGATTTGTACCACACTACAGCCAAATCGCTGCCCCACTGACCGACCTGACCAAAAAGACCCAGCCAAATGCAGTTAAGTGGACTGATGAGTGTCAAAAGGCCTTTACCCAACTTAAGGCAACGCTCATGTCGGACCCTGTGCTCAGGGCCCCGGACTTTGACAAGCCATTCCTAGTAACCACAGATGCATCTGAGCGTGGTATAGGAGCAGTGCTCATGCAGGAAGCAACAGATCACAACTTCCATCCTGTCGTGTTTCTCAGCAAGAAACTGTCTGAGAGGGAAAGTCACTGGTCAGTCAGTGAAAAGGAATGCTATGCCATTGTGTACGCCCTGGAAAAGCTACGCCCATATGTTTGGGGACGGCGGTTCCAACTACAAACTGACCATGCTGCACTAAAGTGGCTTCATACTGCCAAGGGGAACAACAAGAAACTTCTTCGTTGGAGTTTAGCTCTCCAAGATTTTGATTTTGAAATTCAACACATCACAGGAGCTTCTAATAAAGTTGCTGATGTACTCTCCCGTGAGAGTTTCCCAGAATTCAGTAGTTAAAAAGTGTTCTTAAAATGTAGAAGTCTGTTAGTTATATACTTAGTAGTATATGTAAAGGTGCATGTGTTGTATTAATCTGTTTCTTTTCAAGTTCTAGAAGGAAATCGCCGCCAGTGAGCTTCCCCACTGTCTGCAATTTGGGGGGCGTGTCATAAACAGATAGCTAAGGGTTAATGTCTCTTTCACCTGGAGCACCTGACCAGAGGACCAATCAGGAAACCGGATTTTTTCAACTTTGGGTGGGGGGAATTGAGTGTCTTTTGTCTTTGTTTTCTGGCTGCCTGCTTTCTCTGAGCTTTGGAGAAGTAGCTCTACTTTCTAGTCTTCTGTTTCTAAGTGTAAGGACAAAGAGATCAGATAGTAAGTTCTATGGTTTCTTTTCTTTGGTATTTGCATGAATATAAGTGCTGGAGTGCTTTGATTTGTATTCTTTTGGAATAAGGCTGTTTATTCAATATTCTTTTAAGCAATTGACCCTGTGTTGTATCATCTTAATACAGAGAGATTATTTGTACTTATTTTTCTTTCTTTTTATATAAAGCTTTCTTTTAAGACCTGTTGGAGTTTTTCTTTACTTCAGGGAAATTGAGTCTGTACTCACCAGGGAATTGGTGGGAGGAAGAAATCAAGGGGAGATTTGTGTGTTGGATTGCTAGCCTGACTTTGCCTTCCCTCTGGGGGAATAGGAAAGTACTTTTTGTTTCCAGGATTGGGAACAGAGAGGGAGATTCACTCTGTTTGGATTCACAGAACTTGTGTCTGTGTATCTCTCCAGGAGCACCTGGAGGGGGGAAGGGAAAAAGGATTATTTCCCTTTGTTGTGAGACTCAAGGGATTTGGGTCTTGGGGTCCCCAGGAAAGGTTTTTCAGGGGGACCAGAGTGCCCCAAAACACTCTAATTTTTTGGGTGGTGGCAGCAGGTACCAGGTCCAAACTGGTAACTAAGCTTGGAGGTTTTCATGCTAACCCCCATATTTTGGACGCTAAGGTCCAAATCTGGGACTAAGGTTATTACAGGGCCCCAGACTGGACACAATACTCCAGATGTGGCCTCACCAGTGCTGAATAGAGAGAAATAATCACTTCCCTCGAGCTGCTGGCAATGCTCCCACTAATACAGCCCAATATGTCGTTAGCCTTCTTGGCAACAAGGGCACATTGCTGACTCATATTCAGCTTCTCATCCACTGTAATCCTCAGGTTCTTTTCTACAAAACTGCTGCTTAGCCAGTCAGTTCCCAGCCTGTAGTGGTGCATGAGATTCTTCTGTCCTAAGTGCAGGACTCTGCACTTGTCCTTGATGAACCTCATCGGATTTCTTTTGGTCCAATCCTCCAATTTGTCTAGGCTCTATAATATGATATAACTATGTTTAATGTCCTACTTGAAAGAGGGCAAAGGTAATTTAAACTCTCTCTTAACTTTGCAAAACTTTGCTTATTGTTTCATTTTAATGACTTATTTGGTTTTGGTCTCATACGGTTTTCAGACTCCTCCTAGCAACCAAAAGCTTCTGGTTTAGGACTGGAGAATGAGGAGGCAGTGGAGAAGTACTCACACTATCTGACTCTTCAAATGTATCTTGTTCCCAAAATATGTTGTTTTTTTTCTTTTTGTTCTGTTGATCTACGTGGTTTGATTCAGGTGCTAGCAAACTGGCAAGTGGGGAATTTATGATTGAACACTTCTGCTTTTAAATAGGCGTTATATATTCTTGGCTGCACCTGTCCAGTGGGTTACCACATTCTTTCCAGTGGAGAATAAGGAAAAGTTTCTCTCTCCAACTCACATTACTTACTTCTCCAATGGGAAATAATGATACATGTCCCTGTTTAAGTTACTGGCCAGTGAGAAAGGAGCTTGCAAGACTGGAAATAGCAAAAGGAACATTTATTTTTATGAAAAAAAAGGTGTGTTAGTGTCCTGTGGTCTGGGGGTACTGCATGGCACAAGGTAGTATTGGTAAACTGCTATGAACTTTCTTCCAGATCCTCTGTTTAAATCTAATTCAGATAGTTAAAGCATTGTCATCTAATGTGTATTTTGACATAAGTGAAAAGCGTAGATTCTTAGTGAACAGGTGTTCACACCACAGAAAGACATCTTTCCAACTGGCATCCTTTATGCCAACCTCTTCACTGAGAAGCCAAAAACTGAATGGGAATGGAAAAATAACTACCCATTGCTGCAAGAGGTGGTCCCCCTCAGTTCTGGAGAATAACTGGTGAGGCAGTGCAGTAAAATCTGTGTTAATGTTGCATGTGCTATACCTGCGTTTTATAAAAAGAGGATTTCAGTCAACAGAGCTGTCAGTGCACCTTGGGTGATCAATAAATTGATTAACTGCTAATTTTAGGGTAGGGGTTTGCTCTCAGCACAAGTGCTTGGGTCTTGAACATTCTAAAGCTGGTCTGAACTTTTTCAGCAAAACATTTTCTCATCGGAAAGTGCTGATTCATTGAACGGAACTATTTTGTGGGAACATGCTAGGGTCAGCAAAATCAGGAAGGATTTCTCAGCTCCACATAGGGCAGAAGAATGCCCAAAATAGCCACTAGCTCAGTGGTTAGGGCATACGCCTGGGATATGGAAGACCTAGATACAAATCCCTGCTGTGCCTGCTCTGGAGCAGGGACTTGAACCCAACTTGTTTGCACCCTAGGTGAATGCCCTAATCACCAGGCTATAGAGTCTCTTTCTCAAGTTCACCTGTTGGAGCTATTCCACTTTGTATAAACAAACATTCCTCAGGCCAGGGAGAGACTGAGCGCAGAGTCCAGTGGTCAGGGCGTTCACTGCTGATGTGGGAAGACAGGTTCAAGTCCCTGCCCCGAATCTAACATTTTGTTTGTTGATTGCAGGTCTTCCCTCTGGGCAGCAGAGGCTGCTCCTTTGAGAGATGCTGTCTAGCCATAGAACCCCATTCTGCAGCTGCTGTTGATTCCTCTCCTCTGTTGCCTTCCTGGGACAAAAGGCAGAGGAAAGGGGCTGCTCCAGCTCAGACCCCCTAGAGGGGGAAAGGCCTGCAGTGTGTGTAGTGGTGGTGCTGGTAGAGAGGAGAGGAGAAGTACCAGGTCACTCGGTGGTGGTGATGGTGCTGGGAGGCCAGAGATAGTAAGAGGAGTGAATGGGGAGAAGAGACAGCACAGGGAACCTCCCAGGAGTTGGGAAAGAGCAGCAACCTTACAGGGGATTGAGGGAAAGAAAAGGGGAACATAAAAATGGGTGGAAGAGAGGGGATGGGAAAGAAGACAAGAAGGAAGAGCCTCCAGAATTGGGAACTGGGAGAAGGAAGGATGGATTGGAAGAGGAAAGCTTGAGAGGAGGAATGCTACAGAAGGGAGCAGGCCCATTGACTGCCTCTGATCGTATCTTCTTTTAGTTACCTCTGAACTGAGCTAGAGACATTTAGCTCTTACGTTCTTTCTTCATAGAGGACTCCAGCCAATTCCATAGTCTGTTTTGGTAGATTGCCCTGACCTATCTTCCCTTTTTCTACTCCTTTCAGATGACTTGAACTAAACGTATTTTTCCAAGTGAGATCTTTCCCAAATCCCATCCGGAGGGACTGCCGCTTCTCCCCTACACGACTTGCTGCTTGAGAGTATGGACTTGAAATGGTGTTGGCCTTTTTGGTTGATATATTGCCCTGTAAGATCAAATTGGATTTGCTGTCCACTATCACACCTAAGTCTCTCTGAGCATTTCAGGTTTCTCTCTCCCATTGGATATCTGGGTTTCACAGTATTTCTCTTTAGCTGAATTAGCTGCATTTTCCCAAGCTGAATTTCATTGTGTCATTTCCTGCCCATATTTCTGTCTTTTTTATGTTCTTTTGCATTTATTTCTCTATCTTTGGTGGAGTTTGCATCTTCCTCATCACTTTTTAATGGAAATTATTTTATTGTTTGGGCTAGGGCTGTCAAATGATTAAAAAAATTATTTGCAATTAATTGCACAATTAAACAAATTCATTGCATGATTAATTGCATTGCTAAACAATAATAGAATATCATTTATTTAAATATTTTTGGATGTTTTCTACATTTTCAAATATATTGATTTCAGTTACAACACAGAATACAAAGTGTACGGTGCTCACTTTATATTTATTTTTGATTACTAATATTTGCACTGTAAAAAAACAAAAGAAATAGTATTTTTCAATTTACCTAATTACAAGTACTGTAGTGCAATCTTGTTATCATGAAAGTTGAACTTACAAACGTAGAATTATGTAAAAAAAAACAAAACTGCATTCAAAACCAGAACAATGTAACACTTTAGAGCCTACAAGTCCACTCAATCCTACTTCTTGTTCAGCCAATCACTTAGACAAACAAGTTTGTTTACATTTTGAAGAGATAATAGTGCCCTCTTCTTGTTTACAATGTCACCTGAAATTGAGAACAGGTGTTCACATGGCACTGTTGTAAACGACATCACAAGATTCATATGTCCCTTCATGCTTCAACCACCATTCCTGGGAACATGCACCCATGCTGATGATAGTTTCTGCTAGATAACAATTCAAAGTAGTGCAGATCGAGGCATGTTCATTTTCATCATCTGAGTCAGATGCTACTTGCAGAAGGTTGATTTTCTTTTTTGGTGGTTTGGGTTTTGTACTTTCTGCATCAGAGTGTTGCTCTTTTCAGACTTCTGAAAGCTTGCTCCACACCTCGTCCCTCTTAAATTTTGGAGGGCACTTCAGATTCTTAAAGCTTGGGTTGAGTGCTGTAGCTATCTTTAGAAATCTCACATTGGTACCTTCTTTGCGTTTTGTCAAATCTGCAGTGAAAGTGTTCTTAAAATGAACAACATGTGTTGGGTCATCATTTGAGACTGCTATAACATGAAATCTATGGCAGAATGCGGATGAAATAGAGCAGGGGACGTACAATTCTCCCCCTAGGAGTTCAGTCACAATTTTAATTAATACTTTATTTTTTTAATGAGTGTCATCAGCATGAAGCATGTCTTCTGGAATTGTGGTTGAAGCATGAAGTGGTATATGAAAGTTTAGCATATCTAGCATGCAAATATCTTGTAGTGCTGGCTATAAAAGTGCCATGCAAATGCCTGTTCTCACTTTCAGGTGATATTGTAAATAAGAAACGGGCAGCTTTATCTCCCGTAAATGTAAACACACTTTTTTCTCTAAGCATGGCTGAACAAGAAGTAGGACTAAGCGGACTTGTGGGCTCTAAAGTTTTACATTGTTTTGTTTTTGAGTTTAGTTATGTAACAAAAAACCTCTATTTAATTGCACTTTCATGATAAAGAGATTGCACTACAGTACATGTATGAGGTGAATTGAAAAATACTATTTCTTTTGTTTATCATTTCTACAGTGCAAATATTTGTAATCAAAATAATAATATAAAGTGAGCACTGTACACTTTGTATTCTGTGCTGTAATTTAAATCATTATATTTAAAAATGTAGAAAAACATCCAAAAATATTTAATACATTTCAGGTGGTATTCTACTATTTAACTGTGTGATTAAAACTGTAATTAATAGTGATTTAATTTTTTAAATCATGATTAATTTTAATGGTGAGTTAACTGTGATTAATCAACAGCCCTAGTTTGGGCTAATTTCAGGAAATATTTTTCTTATGCTTCCACATGGTCTGGGCATTGGCAGAAAAAATGACACACTCTTTCAATCTATCTACCTATGGTGCTTATATGGCCCCATCGTTGTAGTATCTTTCCCCTCTGAGGTAGGGAAGTGCTATTATATGTATTTTAAGATGGGCAAATGAGGCACAGAGAGACTTAATGACTTGCCGAGGGTCACATAGGATGTTTGTGGCAGAGCTGGAATTGAACCCTTGGAATCCCTAGCCTAGGCTAGTCCTCTAACCATCCTTCCTCTAAATCTCTTTTCTCTGACACTAGCGACGCAGCGATTGTTCTCCAGATTTGTGCTATGCTTCATGTACCCCCATTTCTATTTCTAATTTCCCATGGCCCCCTACCCATTGTGTGTAATCATTTACATTTTTTCAAAGTGGATATAAAACGCTACCAAATCAGAACGGCAGTTTTTATGCCCACTCGCTCACTCTGTTCTGGTGCACATTATTCAACATGGTAAATGGGAGTAGAGTCATGACACGTGATCCTGAATGTGGTGATAGTTTTCATTTTGCACAGTTTAGTAACTGCAGTAGTTTGTCAGCATGAAAGTTCTCTGCAGGGAATTGTAGTATGTTCCCCCTCCATGATTTGTATATTAATTTAGGTTTCGATTCTGTGTTCTGAGTGTTGGAGTTTGGAGTTGTTTCATTAGTATGTTGAGGCAGGCTTCAACAACAGTATGCAAAACTAAGAATCTTACTGAATACAGGAACCTGATCCTCCTGTCCTGTGTCCTATGTGGGAGTGAATTATGTTTCTACTTGGATTTGTTCCTCAAGTGCTCTGCAGCAGATAGAGTATAGACTGTTTGGCTGAGATGTCACAAGATATTGAATCTTCTTTTGGTCTACCGCTAGGAGTAGGAACCCTTTCTCAGTTCCATTGATTTTAATGTGCATTCTTTCTGAATTAAGTATTTCAGGGTTGGGTTCACCCTGCTTGAATTTTTGATGGGGTACGGGAGCATTAGTTGATGGGTTTTCATTGATAAAAAAAATGCTTGTTGTACATACAATTACTAGCGCACCTGATTCATTTTATGAATGATTTCATCAGATTTTTTGGTGAGAAAAATCTCTTCATGAAAAATATGAGCAATGGATTTCCAGACAAAAGACTGGAGGAGGGAGAATGAGCACAGATGTAGTCGGAGGAGGGCTGTGTTATACAGCTTCACACACTAAGCAGTATAATTCCAGGAGCTAGTATACTGGATGGGAGGCTTGCATGGAAAAACCCAGGCTACAGGAAGTGGTGTTGGTGATTCAGTGATAGCAGTCTTCCTTCAGAATCATCATTGAACAAATGCCCCAGTGAGATGTAGGGGGACTGTGTTACTGTCTTTCAGACAAGATTGGACACAGGGCATAACCGCTTGAGGTCACTGAGCATCAGTTTTTTGTGTAAGTAGGGACTTTGATGCCTGCATCCTGGCTAACTTCCAGTTGTATTAGTTACATTGTGCAACCTAATTTTCCTTGCAGTTTCAATTGGACACAGAATTCTTCACATCTTGTTCTAAATTTTTGTTATATTGCTGTGTCCTGTTAAACTATTTTCATGTTCCCACCTGGAGGTGGCTGCATTTCAGTGGTAGGTGAAATGATTCTTCTTTCTGCATATAGTTCAATCAAAAAACGCTCTGCAAAGTTTCTAAATAAATGTAAGCTATTACTCTAGATAGCATACCTTCACTTTTTTTCTCTAATTATATCTGTAATATAAGCATCAATATACTGTAAAGGGTCTATTTATAGTTCTTATTTTTTAGTAATTCTATGGGGCTTTACATATTTAAAGCACTGTACACACTTAACTAAATAACTAGATTTTGGCGAACGTGATACATGGATTTTTATGCACCACTTAAGATTCCAATTTAGAAAAGGCATTGTATTCAATGTTGCATTTGTATCTGTTTGTTTGCCTTCGAGAGACAAAGTGGGTGAGGTAATATCTTTTATTGGACCAACCTCTGCTGATGAGCGAAACAAGCTTTTGAGCTACACAGAGCTTTTTCCAGTCTGGCAAAGGTAGTCCCTGCATCACAGCTAAATATAAGGTAAAACAGGTTATTTTACGTAGGTAGTTAGTACTTATTCTAAGGGACCATACAAGGTGGAGTGCCTGTTAACACTTTTGCAGTCATAGGACATGCACACACACACAAAAAGGGGGGGGGGTTAGTGGATTACAGATTGTTGTAATAAACCATAAATCCAGCATCTGTATTCAGACCATGATTTTTACTGTCTAGAGAGTAGTATATTTAAGCTCCTAGAATCATCTTTTGAAAGTGTCATGCAGGTTTACTTTGATGATGAGAACTGATAGGTCAGACACAGAGTGATCACTTCGTGAAAAGTGTTCACTGACAGATGAGAAGGTGCTTTGGTCTTTCCTCATTTTCCTGTGTGAGTTCATTAGAGAGAGTAATGATTGTCTGGTTTCACCCACATAGTTGTTGGGGCATTTAGTGCATTGGATGAGGTATACCACAGGTTGTGACAGGCAAGCGTAGGATTCATGGCTTTTGAAAAGTGTGTTGTGGGGGGTGCAGATTATTGTAGTGATAGGGATATGTCTGCAGGTTTTGCATCTGTTTTCCTTTGACACAGCAATCTCCTTATCAGTGCTGGAATTATGCCCCATTATTATCTATGCCCCCATTTTTGATCATATAGCTTCAAGGGTGAAAATGCCAATCAACCCAGGGAGGAGAACAGTTAGAAACATAGTAAACACTTTGTAAGCTGACACAGAACTTGATGATCATTCTCCAGTCATATTCATGCTTTATCAATGGCAAATTCCTTCCTGTCTGATTGTTTCTGACATGCCAGGTCTCATTCCAGTACAGTGAGTCTCACCCTGAAGAGCAGCTCATGAGGATACACCCACCTGCTTCAGCGTAAGGTTTGCTGCCTCCGGCAAAGCAATTCTGGCTTCTGGTTTAGCCAGATGAAAAAACCTAACAAAAGCAATTTCACACACAAATAAGGGACATTTTCCAGCTAAGCTTTCTCTTCAGCATTATTGTTCTTAATGTATAGTTTGTTTTTTTAAAGAGCCACGTTATAATTGTCCATTTATCTTCTGTTTCATTTTACCTCTATAACCTTCTCATTAGTAAAGGTTTTGGTTTGACTTGTGCAAATCAGCTGCTAGTAGGAACCACTAGATGCCGCTCTTTTCAATATGTTCACAAGATAGACTGGTCTTACTAATGAGCTGAGTGAGTCACACACAGCCTGCCGTGTTTGAACAGAATTGTAGCACCACAGTATTGAAAAAATGACCTCAGTAGAAGTTTATAGTTTTTGGACCATTTTCAGTGGTTTTGTGCCAAGCTAAAAATGAAGGCTAAAAGATGAATAAAAAAGAGCTAAACATCCCGGGGTATGGTTCTCAAAGTCTCTCATTGCTTAACTCTTGAAACACTTTTTTTGTTTTTAATCACTGTTGAAAGAGCTTGTTTACTTTTATGCTATTTTCCTGAAGCAGCAAGTTGTTGTTTCATTTCTATGAAGAATGTTCTAAACACATCTAGGCACTAAGCAGCAACGCTAAACCGAAGAGACATTTCCAGTGGCCATTAGTGTTATATTAGCACATAGCTAGTTCAATGGTGGTTGCATTATAAATATCAAAGGAAAATTAATAGATTAGATATTGCAAAGATGTCGGTGATGGAGACTTCATGTTTATTTCCTTTCTGCTGTCCTAGTGAAAGGCACCTCAGATGACACTTTATGAGAGAGAACCCACAGACTCATTGAAGTAAATCACTTTAATATTAAATTGCAATAGCAAAGCTCTGTGCTGCACTTCTGGAGGAAGTGCTTTTTCTTTTCCTCCTTGCAGTCTTCTCTTCAGAACAACAGATGCATTGACTGCATAGTATTCACCAACAAAATCCTCCAAAGCACATGACTGTGCACCGGCATCTGGACGGCTGTTTAGATTACACTTGAGAAAATATTCAAGAGCAGTTAATCCACATGTGAAGATTGCCTCTCATAGGTCCCAGGAACACAGAGACTTTGGGTTATCCATGCTTCTAGCCTGGTCATGCAAAATCAAATTATCCATTCAACAGAAAGAAACAAAGAAAACGTCATTAAAAAAAAAAGGTTTTATATAGCTTAAAATAAAAGAATGCAAGCACACACCTAATTAAGTAATTTAGCATTTGTGTGAGATGCTGTATTGGCTGGACTCCTTTATTTGTACACAGAATGGGTAGCAGCAATGCAAGAAATAATATGCCTTAGCTATGACCTGGAATGACCCCCATAAATGAAGAGTAGGGGTTAGTAATGCACAAGTTGGAAACTTTCTCCTCTTAACTCTGGAGTATTAACATGTGGAAGTTGCTTGGCTCCTCTGATGAGATGCCATGGAGTTCCAGCCATCATGTAAACATCTGTCCACTGAGCAACGGCACAGAAACTACCATTTCATTTTGTACAGGCCACTGAGCATCTGTCAGATGGGAATATCTTGGTTATTACAGGTCTGACTCAGTGTCCTAGACATGAAAGTTTATTTAAGTCTTTATCAAGTCCTTGAATTATCCAACGTCCTTTGTGTAACTTTCTTGTTTTGGACTGGATCCTTTTCTGCTCTGTGTTTTCAGTCTCTAAGTAGGCTTCTAAACAACTGCCTACAGTGAACTAGCCACACAGTTCAAGCCGTTGCACTGGAGCACTGAGTTCATTATGCTTTTCTGATGCAAGTTATTGTCTATGGTAAGATCACTAAGGAACGACTCAAAATTCTTTTGTGTATCTCCTATCAGCATCTCATCGCCAAGAGGTTTTGTTATTAGCCTTGACAGGACACATGCTGTATCAGGTTGTGTCCTAAAACCATCAGACTATGAAAAGAGAATTCAGCAGATAACATTGTGAGTGACTGTAGTATCAGCAGCACTGAGATCCACAAACTGATTTTTCTTGCAGGGCATGGGTGCATACACTGCTTTGCAATTGCAGTGTCATTCAAGAGTGCTGGGCTGTTGATGTTGCCTCTCTTTAACTACAGAAAAATATGCTGAGGATTTGAAGCATTTTGTTTGAAAAAAATACTCTTCATGTTTAAATATGGACTTAGCAAACAAGAACTATACTGAGCAATTGCCAGGCCAATTGAAGTCAATGGGAGTTTGAATGTGCGTGGCTCCTCCCAAGATCAGGCCTATGCAGTATATAAGAGAAAACATTGTTTAAAGTTAATGAACCAACCTTGTAAAAATGATGCTGTTGTGGCTGGGCAGATCTTACAAAGTTTGGAATTTGGGTCCTGTTAGGCGTTGGGATGCTCATCAGAAGATTGTTCTGAAAGAATCATGAGAACAAGCTTGATTTCAAGATTGCCAGTACTTCCCACTTCTGGTAGGATTGGAAATATCAGAAGCGTAGCCTTTTTTGTGGCATTGTGTTAATTCTGCATCTGGTATTAGGAAGTGCAGGGGCAAAATGGTGAGGATGAATTTACCAAACTTTTTAAACTTTGAAAAAAGTTTGGTTCAATTTGGGGAAAAGATTGAGTGGTTCTTGTTTTTCATTTGTAGGGAGAGGAGGAGGATTTCCTTCCTAGGAAGCTACATTGTAAAGCCTTTTTATTATACGTGCAAAATTCCTCTGAGCAGACATTGAATAAGTGAAGAAGAATGAGATTTTACCAAAGCCACAGAATTCATTTGAACTCTGCCAGGTGTTTGGCTGTAAGATTGTGAGGTCCCCTTTTTAACAGCTCATATACTTTATCAATAATACATGAAGTGTTTCATTATCTTACACACCGTAGTTGACACACATCTGTTTGCAGAGAGTCATGGCTTACAGTATTTGCTGATTCCATATTTTGTTGTTGCCATGAAACGATGCGTGGCATATGATAAGACAAGTATTCTAGGATGAAAGTCACTAGAGAAGGGCAAAATATAATAAATACTTTCAGGTCACTGGTAAGTAAAACCATAAATTATTAAAGTAACAACAGTGTTTTGCCTTTGCCCTTGCTCCCATAAATGTAGGAGTGCTTGAGTTAAAGAAGAAACTCCATTTATTCTTAGTCCACCCATTGTGCACAAGTAGTACACACCACAGATGATCATGAAATAACATTTTTGACACCTAAATTACCGAGCCTCTGAGTGATTCAAGGTCCACATTTCAGACCCATAAGGTTACATTTTCAAAAACTGGAGGCCAAGTTGCACAACCTCCCTCCCCCAAAACAACTCACCACCAATATGTGTAGCCACATTTGTGCTCAAAAATCAGGTAACTGAACATGCAATTTAGTATTTGCATGCACAAATAGGTATTTAAATGCATAATGCAAGATTTTGTGGATGAAAAGGCACGTGCAAGCATTTCTAGAAGTGATTTTAGCAATGTAACTCTCAATAATACTTTTCTGTATTTTATTAATTTTAAGCTTTTTGAATTTAAAAACTCTAAGAACTGGGTTCCACTGTTTCTCATTAAGGCATGTGCTTAACTGCTTTGCTAAATAGGCATGGATTTAGGCACGTACTTAAGGATTTTGCTGGATCAGAGCCTAAATTAGTGAGGAAAAATGACTCACTAGGGGATAGAGGATGGGAACTGGAGCCATTGATTGAACACACAACACAAAGGCAGTCCATGCCCCAGAGAGCTTCTGATCTAGTATCTAGATCAATGGTGGGCAACCTGTGGCCTGTCAGGGTAATATACTGGTGGGCTGCGAGACAGTTTGTTTACATTGACCATCTGCAGGCATGGCCTCCCGCAGCTCCCAGCCAATAGGAACTGCTGGCTGGGAACGGGGAACCAGGGCTACCGGGAGTGGTGGGTGGCTGTGCCAATGTAAACAAACTGTCTCGTGGCCCGCAAGCGGATTACTCTGATGGGCCACATGTGGCCTGTGGGCCGCAGGTTGCCCACCACTGATCTAGATAGTATGCAAAAGGTGACTAAAGACACAAATGGGGGCAATGAAGGAAATGGGAGATCAAGGTAATTGTAGAGATTGGTGGATTTGTATAAATTAGCCAAAGTGGCTACCGTAATCATAGATGGTCACTTCACCAAATAAATGATTCCTTTTTAATACCCATTCTCTCCTCTGGTGAAACAGAACATTTTATACATTCTATTCTCAATATTTTCAGCTGTCAGAGAAACAACAGGCAGGGCACAGGTGAAAAAGTGCTAATTCTCTGGCATATAGTAGTTTATATGAGGAACATGGTGAAATTTCACCTTGCAACAAATGTAAGGCTTCTTGTGGTGACGCTTTCATGATGACATTTACTCTCTAAGAACTGGGAGGAGGGTCATCAACTAATTTGTGAGGCCTCTCGATGGTAATGATGCTAACTCCATAGCAGCAGGACTGGAAGAGCCCTATGGAGCCCAGTTTGTGCTTCTGCACTGTCACTTTACTGACACTGGAGGCTGAAAGAAGCATCTTTGCTGTGTCAGTTTCACTGGGAGTAGATATCTCTCCATCCACACAAAGGCTTGTAGGCATTTAGAGCCAGTGACTCCATTGGGACAACTCACATGAGTAAGGGGACTACTTCTGAGAGTCAGCTTTGGTCTCACTGGGTCATCATCGAGGACTTTGCTGCATGGACATTGATTACATGAAGTGGTTGGTTGCCCTGTTTGATCTTGCAGCAGTTTAGTATAGCATAGCAACACTTTTTGTGAAAACCGATGCATCCATGCAGAACACATCTTACATCCATTTACTTCAACCAGTCACTTTTGGATTTCTGAAGCACCTATCCAGTAGTACCTAGCTAATTGCTTTTGAACACACGATAATGAATGCATTACATGTTTGAACAACTAATACTGACTTTTGAACAGACATTGAAAGACATGAACATGATGACTTACGTCATTCAGTACTGTGCTTAATTTGAACTATTGACCAAAAGGGGAGAGAGACTGCCAGTTCTTTGAGCCATTTCTCCCCAACCCAAATTTAATTTAAAAAAATGCCTGTAAGAAAACACTGAGCAATTATATAATCTAAAAGGTTGGGGATTTAATCAAATACTCTATTTGTTTTGGCTCTGCTCTGTCTTAAAAGTGAATCTAATAAAACCCTAAAGGTACATTTTCTAATAATGTTCAAGTGCACCTTGCATTGATGCTAATGGAAATCCCTGAATCCTAACTGCATAAAAAAATCTGTACTAATTTAGAGCAAGCAGTTCTGATTTTAGGTGAAGGTAACAAGATCTGAGGCATAATTTCAAGGGTCTTTGTCCTAAAAAGTCAGACTTAGCAATGAAGTAACTGAAAATAAATTCCTCTTATTTTGAATTTTAACCTGGAGAAAATTATTGATTGAGTCACATACTGCCCATAACAATGCACCCATTGCTGTCTCAGTAGAATTTGCATGTTTCGTTAGAAAAAGACATATACCTAGAAAGAAAATGGGAACAGACTCTTAGTTATGGCAATACTAAAAGGCATTGCTACAAAACCATTATCTTTTATATCACTATTACTAACTTGGCATGCATTGTTTGTGCTCAAAATTTAATTTCCTTGGTTTTGTATTTTTACAGTCCTAAAAATCTGCCATATATCCAAGAATGAATCCAGGCAATTCAAGATAATCTCATAAACTTTAAAATTTAATATCTTGAGTGAAAAATAGCTAGAAAACAGAACATTTGTATCAGCATCTTATTTATTATAGTGACTATTCTCTCAATATATTCATTTGGCTCCCCATTGTCATTCATGGGAATGACGTATGCTGAAATACAGCAGAATTCAACTCTTATTAGCAGAGCGAGCGGTACTATCATTGAGCTCTGCAGATAAGATATTTCTTTTAAAATACGTGTTCAGAAGCTCCATTTATAAATTTTATTACCTAGATTTCATGTCCATTACCTTATATTAATATATTATCCAATATAGAGGTTTTGAAGACTGCAATATGCTGTATAACGTCCTCTGTGTTCTCAATAAACCTAAAATTTCTCATAGCAACTTTTTTTACTGAAATGCAATGGGAAATATGTCTGACCTTTACTATTTCTTTAATTAAATGGTCTGGATCACTATTAGCATTGCAGTGTTATTAATTCTTCATGGCCTCTGATGCTAACGCTAACACTCTGAAGCAGGCCAGGACCCCAGGATCCTGGGTTGCAAGGTCTAATACATGATGACCTTCCAATCCTTCATCTATAATGATCTTGGGGTTCATTAAATAACAAACCAGTTAATGAGAAAGGAATAAAACTCTAATAAAACAAACTGGAGAGCTTCTGTAGTGAACTGCTGCACACAGCCATGCGGGGTTCCCAACCCCCGCCTCTAAAGCACATCTCCAAATTCCTATGTTCATAATAATGTCCTTATGAGGGAGTGTCTCTAATTTATAAACTCCTACAAACATATCTCTTCATCTTCCTTCTTAGATAAAAATAGTTAATTTTTTTCTTCATGTATATAAGAGTTAACAACTATCTAATAACACATGCATCAAATTCTCAACCAATATAGTAGATTTTCATAAACCCCAAATGTCAACTATCTAGAGAGGAGAAAGTATCAGAACATCGCTCCTGAGTGAGTCTTTGCCACTCATTTTCCTCAAATACCACTTCTCCAGGCAGGTTAGCAAGTCTCTGAGTCTTTCAGGACGTTTAATTCCCTGCTCTGATCATCTTAGTATCAGTCTTTCATTAGAGTCTGGATTGTTCTCTTGTTCTGTGACAGTTTATCCTTTGTGTGTTGATAAAGGATCAGTCAGGTAGGAAATGCCAGAATCCACATCTACTGTCAAAGTGTTGAAACTTTCTGGGATTACTTGTAAATCCCTTCGATTATGTCAAAATGTGTCCCCTTGGTCTGTCTGGACTGGGCAGCATAAGACCTTGGATGCAGCTGTTCTTTAATGGCTCCTCTTTGGCCCCAAGTATTAGAGGCGTGATTCCTCAGGCACGCTCTATCACCTGGGTTAAGAGATGGGAGATCCAGGCCTTTTTGTCAAAATAATAGTTCTGCTTCCACCTCTGATTTTCTTTCATCTTCCATATGCTTACATTGTTATGAAATTTCAGCAAATTGTCAGTAATTGGTAAAATAGATCTGATCCTTCTTCCCATTAACAGCAGAGCTGGAGAAGAGCCATTCTTCAGGGGTGTACTTTGGTATACCAGTAACGCTTTATACAAATCACCCCCACTGTCAAAATTCTTTTTCACATGGGTCTTTACTCTCCGTATAGATCTTTCCACAAGTCCATTTGATTGTGGGTAATTTGGACTTGATATTCTGTGATGAAAATCCAATCTATGTCAAAGTGTCTAAAATCTGCACTGAAAAATTGTGGCCCATTACTGCTAAAAGACTTCATCTGGAATTCTATGTCTGGAGAAGCAGCAAAGAATCCTGTGGCACCTTATAGACTAACAGACGTTTTGGAGCATGAGCTTTTGTAGGTGAATACCCACTTCGTCAGATGCATGTAGTGGAAATTTCCAGGAGCAGGTATATATATGCAGGCAAGCTAGAGATAATGAGGTAGGTTCTATCAGGGAGGATGAGGCCCTGTTCTAGCAGTTGAGGTGTGAAAACCAAGGGAGGAGAAACTGGTTTTGTAATTGGCAAGCCATTCACAGTCTTTGTTTAATCCTGAGCTGATGGTGTCAAATTTGCAGATGAACTGAAGCTCAGCAGTTTCTCTTTGAAGTCTGGTCCTGAAGTTTTTTTTGCTGCAGGATGGCCACCTTAAGGTCTGCTATAGTGTGGCTAGGGAGCTTGAAGTGTTCTCCTATGGGTTTTTGTATATTGCCATTCCTAATATCTGATTTGTGTCCGTTTATCCTTTTCCTTAGCGACTGTCCAGTTTGGCCGATGTACATAGCAGAGGGGCATTGCTGGCATATGATGGCATATATTACATTGGTGGACGTGCAGGTGAATGAACCAGTGATGGTGTGGCTGATCTGGTTAGGTCCTGTGATGGTGTCGCTGGTGTAGATATGTGGGCAGAGTTGGCATCGAGGTTTGTTGCATGAATTGGTTCCTGAGCTAGAGTTACTATGGTGCGGTGTGCAGTTACTGGTGAGAATATGTTTCAGGTTGGCAGGTTGCCTGTGGGCGAGGACTGGCCTGCCACCCAAGGCCTGTGAAAGTGTGGGTGTCTGGAGAAGATTCCCTTTGTACCGGCTATCATTGACTTACCATTAGTACTATGCAGAGTGCAAATTTCTGGATACAGAGAGTAATAATCTGTGACTAATAAATAATCTTTTGATCACCAGATAAATAAGTCTGTGCCGACCTTCTCATAATGCCTTTGTGGAACTGGATGAGGTCTCAGTGGCTCTGTCTGTTGCTGTGGCTTGTATTTAAGCAGGAAAAACAGTTTCCTACCACATTTGTGATGTTGTGATTGATCCGCAGCCAATGCCGCATCTCTTGTGCTCATTTGCCATTCTCAATTCCTAAGTGACCTTGTGGATCTTCTGTAGCATTTCTTTTCAAGGGCTCATTGGAATTACAACCTTACTGCCCTTGAAAATCACCCCATCTGTCACATTAAATTCATGTCTGCAGTTTCAATAGTCTCTTATACATGGACAGCAACTGCTTATTTCTTCAGGCCACCTTTTAATGATTACTTCTTTAAGGATTCCCAGTGATTCATCTTTCTCCATTTCCTCTCTTCTTTGTTGCAGTTTCCAGTTAGCTATGGGAATTGACTTTACAATCAATTCTACATAGACTTGCATCTCTGTCTCTAAAGTCTTTTCTGTTTTTTTGGGAACCACTGCTCTGGAAAATGCATCTGCACTGAACATGAATTTACCAGGTATTTAGGTCACAACCAAGTCATACTTTTGCAGCTTTATCATCGTTCTTTGAATCATTAAGGTACAGCCATTTAGTGGTTTGCTAAATAACGCTATCAGGGGCTTGTGGTCTGTTTCCACTTCCGTTTTCGGTCCATAAATACACGGACTGAATTTCTCACAGGCAAACAATATTCCTACAAGCTCCCTTTCGATCTCTGCATATATAGTTTCTTCCTTAGTCAGTGATTTGGGTACATAAACCACTAGTTGCCAACACTCCTCATGCTTCTGTAAAATCACTGCATTTAACCCAGACTGTGAAGTATCTGCTGAGATTTTAATAGGCCTTCCAGGTGCATAAAACTTCAACACTGGTTCTTGTATAAGTTGTTGTTTTAAATGGTCCCATGATTCCTCCTGTTCTGTATCCCAATATCATTCATTTTTTATTCTCTAGGAGTTTTCTCATAGCTGCTGCTTTGGTTGGTAGATTAGGTATGAATTTTCCAAGATAATTACCCATTCCAAGTAACCGCTTGACATCTTTCTTTGACTGGGGATGTGGCATCATTTCAATTGCTGAAATTTTCATCTTATCAGATTTTACATCTTTGTGGGAAATAATGTCCCCAACAAAAGCCAGTTCCGTAACTCCTAAAACACATTTCTACCGATTTTAGTTTGAGGTTTGCCACACTAGTTGCATCCAGGGCTTCCCAAAGTCTATGATTATGTTCCTCTTTCACTGAGTCCCATATGATGATGTCATCTATTGAAGTGTGAACTCCATTAATATGTTCACAGATCATATGTGTGTTTTTGTGGTACACTTCAGGTGTTGAAGCTATGCCGAAAGGTAAGCGTAAGAATCTGTATCTTCCAAATGGAGCATTAAATGTGTATTGTTTTGAGCTTTCTTCCATTAATTTTAGCTGCCAGAAACCTAAGGAGGCACCCAATTTACTGAAACATTGAGCATTTGCAAATTGAGCCATAATCTCTTCTCTAGTTGGTAGTTTGAAATGTTCCTTTTATAGCCTTATTAAGGTCTCTGGGATCTATGTATATGCATAATTGACCATTACTTTTCTCTGTGATGACTAGGGAGCTCACCCATTCTGTTGGCTCCTCAGTTTTTTTCATTGCTTCCATTCTTGCAGACTCAGCCTTGATTTTATCAGAGTGCAAATGGTACCTTTCTACATGGATGGATAACTGCAGGGACCTGCTTGTTTATCCAGATTGTATGTTGACCCTGCAAGCAATCCAACTCTTGAAACAGGTCATGTTATTCCTGAAAGTGTGTCTCATAGCCAGGTTCACTATGATTTTGTAGTGAAAGCACCCATTTTACCAGACTGAATTTCTCACATGCATCCAGGCCTAAAATTGGTGTCACCTCCTTTGATACTATAATGAATGGGAGCCTGTACATGATGTTTTTATGGTTGATGCTAGCAATGCACCTCTCCTTCAGAATAACCAGTTACTTTTATTTTGTTGGTTCCAGTTTTGGTCTTATTTTCAGTCTCTCATAATCTTCTTAAGACAGAACCTGAGCTTCTGTGTCCAGTTTCAGGGGAATAACTGTTCCATTCACTGTCATAGGCAGTATCCAGTCCCTCCCATCAGGCTTGCTAGATCCCAGTACGTCTATGAAAAACTTCCCAACCAGGTTGTCTTTAACTGAATACACTTGACTTTTCTGCATTTGGGATCTGCAGCATTTTGAAAAATTTTCCCCATATTTATGAAAGTTTCCCAAAGGCAACACACTATTACGGGCTATGCTGTGATCCACACCTTCCATATGACCATCTGTACCCAGTCTTATCCTTAGCAGTGGTCTTCATAGCGAGTGGTTCCACTATTTGATGTGACCTATTCAGGCTATATTCTTTTGTAGTTATTACATGGATAACTTTTTCTGGTGAATTCTTTGGCTTGTGCTTCCACAGTTTCTCCTGCCCTGCATATTTGGAGAGGTTTTTTTAAAGTTAAGTCTCCTTCGTGGAGCAGTTTCTCTCTCTTAACACATTGTCTTTAATGCCACAAATGATTCTATCTCTGGCCAGAAACCCTGTCAGCTCAGCAAAGTCACAGGTTTTACTGAGTTTCCTTAATTCTGTGACATATTACCATATGTATCATCAGTTTTTTGCATGCATGTAAAAATATGTCTCTCTCAAAGGTTTCATTCCTTTTTGGCATGCAATGTTCCTCAAATTTAGTCAATATTTTACTTAACTTCATGCTTTCACCTTCTTCAAACTTAAAGTTTTATAAATATCCAACGCTTCCTCCAACAACATGCAAAAAGATTGATGATCTCACTTTATCATTTTTCTCCTGTGCCCCTATGGCTGCTAATATAATTCAAATCTCTGATTTTTGTCCAGTTGTCTGCAACATTGCCTGACAATTGCAGACTGAAAGGAGGTTGCAGCATGTCCATTTCTGGCTTTTATTTCCCTTTCTAGTCAAGCTACTATTGTGCTCACCATATACAGGCAAAAGCCTCTGTGCCTGGTGCTCCATATGTTTCTCTGGTGCCTCCCTTTCTCTGCTTTCAGTTGCAAACACAGGAGTTAACTTCAAAATCACTGAAGTTTCCTTCTCATTCAGCAATTCTGACACCATATAACAATCTTGAGGTTTATTAAATAACAAACCAGTGAATGAGAGAGGAATAAAACTTTAATAAAACAAACTGGAGAGCTTCTGTAACGAGCTGCTGCACACAGCCATTCCCAACACTCACCTCCAGGGCACATCTCCAAATGTCTATGTTCATAATACTGTCCCTTATGAGGGAGCATCTTTAAATTATCATCTTCTACAAATATATCTTTACAATATCCTGCCCTCCTGCTGATGAACTGAGTTTGTGGACTTGGTTTGGGTTTATTTATGAATGAGCCTTTTTTAATAAATAAAAAGTCAAAGAAATAAATCAGCATAAATCTCGCTGAATTTTCCCAACTCTAGTTTTAAATTAAGTATTGGGGCATGGCTCTTTTGGGAAAGGTGTTTTGTATTTGCTATTAAGAATAGGTGTGAGTATTCCATTTAGAATGGAAAATGTTTTTTTTTTCTTTTCTTTTCCTTTGCCTTGCAGTTCCTGATATCCTTCACAACTCAGGAATTTTGCGATTCCCAATTCTTATAAATGTAAGTGCATCTTCCTTCTGTCACATAGTTACAACCCTACAGCTTTACTCAGCCCTTCCTCTGGCAAAAGAACTACTAACTTAATAGGGGGTTTAAGCAAGACCTCTGGGATTTGGCCCATGCTCTCTTCGTATGAGAAGTTCAGCTGAAAGCACAGAGTTTTTTCTCCAGGTCTTGATCCAAAATTTTAACCAGGATCACCCTTTACACTGGCCCCTTTCCCATCAACAGGTCCAGGTGGTCCCCTTGCATTTTGCTTTATTCTAGGGGCCTCCTCTCCCAATAACTTTGAGTCCAGATCAGGCCGGTTCCACCCTCCATTATTCAGGGGACTCACAAGGAAAGTCTCACTTCTCTTCAAATCTGCAGGAAGAATCTTCTGAGGTACATGCAGCCTCTCTGTCTCAGAATTGAGGTGCGGGACCAGAAGATCACATCTAGTCAGGCTTGAGCTGTTGCACTGCCACCTAAGAGATGCTCTCCTTATCCTGACAGAATCAACTGGGAGAGGTCTTCTCCATACATACATGAGTGTGTTTGTGTATATATACAAATATGAAAATGAGACCCCAGGCTGGGTTCTAGCAAGCTTCTCCTTAAAACTCTGACTTCCATGCTGTTGTTCCTTGAATGCAGCAGTATGTCTGTTCTGCAGGTGTTTGGCTAAAACAGCTCTGCAGTGCAAGGAATGTGCCTAACTCTGTCATGAAAAAGTGCTGTATGCATTTACAGTACCCTATAAATGATTAATAATAACAATAGTTAATAATAAAATGGAGGTAGCCTTATGGCTTTGATTTAGACTCAAGTTTTTGGCTAATCTTCTGCCAACACAAGCAACAAACTTCTTTTGTGATCAGCTGAATCATTGTTAATAAAACAGCCACACCCATTATGTCATTTTTGGTTTTGATACCTGGAGGACTCCCTAATGCTGCTGCAAGATTTGGGCGTGCACCACATCTTATGGCAGAATGGGACACTGAGATGGGAGTTGCCTCGGGGAATTGAGGGAAATCTGTACTAGCATCACCACTGCTCTCTTCACTTGTCCTGTTTCTTCTGCCCCAGTTTTCACCATCTGCGTACCTTTTTTCTCTAGCATGACCACAGTGAGAGACTTGAGAAACTCAGTTTATTTCAGCTGACCAAGAGAAGGTTAAGAGGTGATTTGATCACCCAGCATAAATACCTACATGAGGAGGAGATATCTGATACTAGAAGGTTCTTTAATCTTGCAGATGAAGGTACTACAAGATGTAATGGCTGGAAGTTGAAGTTAGGCAAATTCAAACAAAAAATAAGGTGCATATTTTTAACTGACAGTAATTAGCAATTGGAAAAATATAACTAAGGACTATGGAAGATTTTTCAGCATTTGAAGTCTTTAAATTAAGACTGGATGCCTTTCTAAAAATTCAGCCATGAGTTATGACCTGAGCTGCAAGAGGTCAGATTAGATTATCATAATGGTCTCTCTTGGGTTTTAAAATATATACATCTATAGACAGATTGTTTGTATTACAAAAGAGAATTTTAAGAAAGAAGGCACTTATCACTCTTTCTCTGGGCCACTAATGTTTTGTAGCTTTTCCTCTCTCTCAAATATTTTCTCATCATGAGGGGTGGGTTAAATATTGGCTAAAATGTAAAATGTTTAAAGTTTCAGTAATTTTTTATTTTTGTTGTTGTGATAATTCCATGCTTAAATTAAAATGTGTACTATTTTCAGTGAAAACAAGCCCAGTTTTATGTGAAATTGTTTTAATTGTTAAAACATTTGCTTTGTGCAGAGACCTTTAATGTTTATGTAGTGGTGCCTGCTCCCGGCCCCTCCACAAATGCAGTCAGAGACCAACTGAAGTGCAGCATCCATGTCCTTTTATTGTTTGTATCTGTTCCCACCACCTATTATTTACAGGTATTTACAGAGACAAACACTCTGGGAGACTACTAGATTCCCAGCCAGCAGGGATCTAGAGCCCACACTCCTCCCTTTCCTGTCTCTCCTGCTTCCTGTCTCTTAGCCAGCTTTATAGGGCAGGCTGGCTACCCAGGCCTGCAGGTTGGAAAGGACAACCTGGGCCCTCCGGCTTGCGCCGTACCTGCTGGGAGAGGCTCAAGCTGCCTATTGGGCGCTGAGTGAAGAAAACGTCCAAGATTATGGGACAGTATGGGCCACTATACTAGACTGCGTGGGCCTATCAGCCAAATGCTACAGGCAGAAGCTGTGGGCTGCTCGCTGGACAGCGACTGTTCGGCCCCACGCCTTTACCCAGAGGTAAACAGACTGGGCAACCTGGTGGTTACAGCCTGAGACATGGACCATGGCAGAGATTATGGACAGTGTGGTCATGGAACAGTTGTTACAAAGCCTCCCTGAGACAATACGAGTCTGGGTGAGGCAGCACCAGCCGGAGACTGTAGAGGCCGTGGTCAGGTTAACCTGAAGAGTATATAGAGGCTACCTGCTCAAGTGTCCCCAAGAATGCAGCCGGGTCATCTGCCGGGCTCATCTTGCATAGTCTCCAGCCCAGAGCCCAGGTGCCCTCACTTGCCACAGGACTTATCACCCGCTGTAGGAACTGTGCTTGGGTGTTGGTCTGCTCCCTGATAAAATCCTGCAGTCTTCATTGTTGTTCCGCCTGCCAGGTCAGGAAGGCCTGCTTCTTGGTCTGCTGGAACAACTGGACATTGACCAGGGCCTGCTGCTTCACCAGCCATTTTAAGGTCTCTTCCATCTCCAGGGCTGCGAACCACAGTCGCTGGTGTCAGGATCCTGGACGAGCCCCCACGTGTAGCGGTGCCTGCTCCCAGCCTCTCCACAAACACAGCCAGAAACCAAATGAAGAGCAGCACCCGTGTCCTTTTATTGTTTGTGTCTGTTCCCACCACCTATCATTTACAGGTATTTACAGAGACCAGCACTCTGGGAGACTTCTAGCTTCCCAGCCAGCAGGGATCTAGAGCCCACGCTCCTCCCTTTCCTGTACCCCCCACCCCCGCTTCCTGTCTCTTAGCCAGCTTTATAGGGCAGGCTGGCTACCCAGGCCTGCAGGTGGATCCATTCTGGTAATTAGGGTGTGGCCCCTCAGCCAGCCCAACTAATACCTTTCTTCCTCTGGAACAGGGCTAACAGGGTCCTGGCTTGTTTCTCCTAGCCAGCACCCTGTAACGGTTTACAAAACACTCAGCAGCCAGGCTAGTTGGAAAAAAGTCACAGCATTTGTTTTAACTGCAGAAGTACCCACCTCTGTCTAAACTTGCTCAGGCTTCTGGAAACATCTAGTTCATGCTACACATATTCGGAGGCTTAGCACTGATATTAATGTAGATATTTTCATACTAGCATTAGATTAATATTTAGCAGTTGTCCCCATACGAGTTGTCAGTCTTTCTTAAAAAGGAAGTGATAACAAAAACAACTAGAGACATAAATAAATAAGCTTCCACACAGCTTGATTTCTAGCTTTGTCTGCCTTGTTTGCCATACCCTGTCTGGAACACTGTATAGCAACAGAGACAACTCGTGGCTGAGTAATACACTACAAGTAAACATATTAGATCAGGGCACCTGTTTTTAAAGGCAGTGCTTGGGTTTTTAAAAATTTGGTTGGTCAAAAAATGTCCCTGGAAGACTTAAAAGATCTCTGGACTAGATCACAGATTATAGTAACCTGCACTGCATGAAGATTTGTTGGATGTTTCACAATTGTAACAGACCAGCTTGATAACCACTCATCTATTCCATTGTTCCCTCTTTCCATGAAACCAGTTAATTAAAAAGCAGACTCAGACATCAATAATAGCATCAAAACATTTAAATGAAACTTTTTCCAGGAAAAATCAATCTTGTAATTTTAAAGCCCTGTATACAAATCCGCTCTCCAGTCCTCTGCTGCTATAGGATTCATGGGTACATAAGGCTAGCTGTACTTGAAAATTTTCATGATTGATTTATCATACCATAACTATCAAGAAAACATATAGAATTCTTAGGAAAAAAATCTAGTGGGCAACCTGCAATATTTATGCTTGTGTCAATATCTCTCAGTATATGTTTCAAAGATCACTGGTTGGAGACGACAAGCTTAGATTTTTCTCATGTATCAGTGTTTGTGAGGAAACGTTTTTTAATAACCACTTATTTTCTGGGGCTACAAACTAGCTGTAATTGTTCATTCTTCACTGAAAATTGATGTACTAAAATGTCAGTTTAAAGACCGGATATTTGTATGCTATGTACTAGAGAACAAGTGGTACAGAAGAAGAGCGAAAGCCAAAAAAAATTTCACTCACTAGTGATATACAGTTTTTGCAGGGGATGGATAAGGAAGAGAGTTGTATATCACCATGCAAATGAGTATGCAAATAAGCTATTTATTAATTGGTGGTATTAATATTTACATTAGCTTTTCACTTTCTAGGAGTTGAAGACAGAAGCACATGTCTCTCCGTTCCTCCCTGTGAAATAAATAGTTAATAGTGTGTGCATTTAAAATGTCTGAGACAGCCTTTTCAATTAACACTTCACTTTGATAAACAGGAGGGATTTCACTAGCCATTGTTCTGGGTTTTCTGCCCGCAGATTCAGACATCACACTGGTTTACATTTGGATGGTTTGGTACTTGTTTCACAGTCAGAAATGTTCTTTTCAACCACAGGGACTACATTTTTTTAAATGTAATCATAGGGCTGGTCTACACTACGGGGGGAATCGATCTAAGACACGCAACTTCAGCTACGTGAAAAATGTAGCTGAAGTCGAAGTATCTTAGATCGAAATACCTACCATCCTCATGGCGCGGGATTGATGTCCGTGGCTTCCCATGTTGACTCCGCTACCGCCGTTCGGGTTGGTGGAGTTCTGGGATCGATAGGAGCTCGTTCGGGGATCGATATATCGCGTCTAGATGAGACGCGATATATCGATCCCTGAGAAATCGATTGCTACCCACTGATACGGCGGGTAGTGAAGACGTAGCCATAGATTCTTTAGGTTCTGATGGAAATGAATAGGTTAGGGACAATAATCCTTCCCTTTGCTGCAGATCTGCCCACTGTTCTGTCAAGTTGAAATATAAAATCTAGGTTTAATCAATGTTCCTTAAAGGTAAAAGTGCTTATTCTGTCAGTTAAAGAATCACCTCTGCATCACCTCCTCATCCCTCAATTTCCACTGGCCAGTATTTCTAAAGCCACCTAAGTGCTGAGGCTGGCCCACAGCTAACAAGCTGCTTGGAGCCCTAGTTCAAGCCACAGCTCTGAAGGCCCTGAAGCAGGATTCTCAAACTAGGCAGGGAACACCAACCAGGCCCAATCCCATAGGCATGCTCTGAGCACGCTTAAGACCTGATGTACCTGTCAGATGCTGCAGCAGGAGGGCTCGATGCATGCCACAGACAGGTAGAGGAGGCAGCACAGCAGCTGTACAAAAGACAGCTGGCTGCAGAGAGAAATGAGTGAGAGAGGTATTGAGTGTGAGCAGGAAACAAAGAGAGAGTTTCAGCTGCTAGGGCATGGGCTACCTAATTGTCTGACATTTCTTCGGTGCCTGACTCCAGGAGGGTATTCATGTCTGAACAGGGGCATGCGCCGGAATTTAAATCTGACTGCTTTTGGAGAGGCACATTAAACACACACAACTGACCCCCTCCCCTGATTTCTCAGGATGTCTCTGGTGGGGATGCCCAGCAGTGAGGAGGCAATGGCTCCCCCTGGCAGCGGCACTCTCCATGTTTCTGCAGTCCAGGGAGGGAGGAAGCAGCAGCACGGCTGGCTGCTTGTTGTGCTCCTTCTCCCCCGACTCCTACTGCTGCTTCTCCTTCCCTGCTGCTGGAGTCCCTCTCTTGCCTCTGCCTCTACCCCCTGACTCACCTCAGTAGACAGTCTGCAAAGCAGGGGTTGCAGGGAGACACAGAGATTGGGGGGTGAGGGGGAGAGGATATGGCCCTTCTTCCCACCCCCCCACCTTGTGCATGCCCTTGCATCTGAAGATCCCACATGGAGGCAGAGTCCTATCTCTGACCAGTCAGTCAGCTGCACTAGATCACCTGCTTATCACCTAAGGCCCTCTCTTCTCTTCACCTCTCTCCTTAAGTTGCTCCCTGCTGAGCACGCTGGCTTCTGAAGACACTTCCTTAGATACCTGAGACTCCCCATGCGTTGTAAGGCATGAACTAGGGCTGAGGGCTGAAAAATCCACTGGGTGGCAGGCTGCCTATGGGTTAGGTCTTGCAAATGCGGAGCAGAGCAATACCTAAGTACCTTTAAGGAGCTGGGCCACTGTTTGCTCAGTGTACTTTGTTTATACGCATGTACTCTGAGGAAAATGACATCAGACTCTGGCTGAAAACTTTCAAACTGAAACATGCTCTATGATGCCAAAATGAGAAAATTCTGTTATTTTCAACTCCCAGTCCCTAAAGTGCAACTTCTAAACAGCAGCTCTGCATTTTGGGGACTGCTGATCAAAGAGGAAGTAGAACTGGGCAATGAAAAGGCATTGCTGGCTCCAAAAAGCAAGTTCCTCCCTTCCCACTCCTCCCACCCGCCACTCAGAAAGGGAAAATGAAAAGAAAGCAAGTCCCTCAAATGAAGGAATGTGTTTGTGCTAACAACGAGTGCTTATAGTATCTTCTTAATAAATACTTAATGTTTTCAATGTATAACTCCTATTTTAAAGGAATTCCTTGTCTTGCAACTGAGCAGCATGAAATAAAGTAAAATGGAAGGAGAAAAATCCGACCAGAATCACTGATAAGAACAGGGTAATTCCAGAGAATAGTCATTCCATCTTTGGCTATGTTTTATAACTTACCATAACTATTACAATTCTGTCAGATATTTGGGGAAAATCTTCTGGCCTTCACTCAACTACATTCCATGGGAATTTGTGTGAGTAATTATCTCAGGATTCAGTCCATATTGTAGTTATGGAAGTAATTATCCTTACAAACAATCCAAGCTTGCAGCCCTCTCTTCCTGTAGATCTCTATGCATGCTCAGTAAGGCCCAGTTTTGAGAGCATCACTGCAGCTGTTTTACTACTAGCATCCAAACAACACTGTGTTATGGAGTCAAATTTGAACTTTCCCAGACTTATTTGGATCAATTTCTAGTAACTACTCTAAGCAGATCTCATAGCTATATTTTTTTAACTTTTAACATCTTAAGGACCTTTGTTGTGCCTACTCTTCATCCCCTCAGGGTCCATTAATGTTACTTCTTGCAATATTAAAAAACTTCTGAGAAAAATGAAGAAGACCAACATGACATGATGAATGTCCCATAGAAATGCTGCAATAAGCAAACTACTGTATTGACCTCTCGTATTTGTTCTTATTAATTAAAGGAAATGCACAAAAGCTGTAAAGAAAATGTGATGATTTGCAATCCAAGAGGGCATGATGAAACAAGATGAGCTCATCCCTTTTGAGATACTAAACATTCATGCTTTGGTGCCAGCATCCAAAAAAGCAACACATCACATTTCCATTCAGTGGCATGAGCAAGGGAAGCATTAGTACAATAAATACAGTATCTGGGCGGCAGACCCATGACAAAGGTTGCTGAAACATGCATGCTCACACAGTTGCTAGCGGAGGCACAAAGAAAACGTGCGTAGCCAACTCAAGAAACATATGGATCAGTAACAGCAAGTTAGATTGTATTTAACAATACAACGAGGGGTGCATTGCTGCTCAATTACAGCATGGTTTGGGTGGAGTTATAAGGCCCAATGCCAAAATTGGAATGACTTTAACCACTGGAGAAGCACAATAAGCTTCTATAAATGCACTGCCTGGAGTGCTGGAGAAAGTGTGAGTAACAGGCTACCTGGGATGGAGGGCTGGTGAGGAGGAAGTGGTTGTATCACCCTTACAGTGTGAATCAAGAACCCCAACACAGTCAGGCCTAGGGTTGCCAACTTTCTATTTGCAGAAAACTGAACACCCTTGCCCTGCCCCTGCCCTGCCACTTTCCTGAGTCCCGCCCCTGCCCCACCCCTTCTCTGTGGCTCCACGCCTGCTTACTCCAGCCGCCCTCCGTCCCTCATGCATTTTCACTGGAATGGAGCAGAGGCTTGGGGTACAGAAGGGGAGAGTACTCCAACTGGGGGTGTGGGCTCCAGGGTGGGGCGAGGGATGAAGGGTTTGGAGTGTAGGAGGAGGCTCTGGGCTGGGGAGTGGGGCCGAGGTGTTCAGACTGAGGGAGGGGGCTCCAGGCTGGGTAGGGGGTTGGGGTGTGGGGGGGTATGGGCTCCAGAGTGGGACCAGAAATAAGGGGTTCAGGGTGTGGGAAGGGGCTCTGTCTGGGGTTGCCGGCTCTGGGGTGGGACTGGGGCTGAAGGGTTTGGACTGCAGGGAAGGCTCTGGGCTGGGACCAAGGGGTTCAGAGTGCGGGTGGGGGCTCAGGGCTGCGGCACGGGATTAGGGTGTGGGAAGGGGTTCAGTGGCGGGCTCTGGGAGGGAGTTTGGGTGTGGGAGGGGGCTCAGGGATGGGGCAGGGAGTTGGGGTGCAGGAGGGAGTTCAGAGTGCGGGCTCTGGGCAGTGCTTACCTCAGGTGGCTCCTGGAAGCAGTGACATGTCCCTGCAGCTCCTAGGTGCAAGGGCAACCAAGGGGATCCGTGTGCTGCCCCTGCCTGCAGGCGCCACTCCCACAGCTCCCATCGGCTGTGTTCCTGGCCAATGGGAGCTGTGGAGCCAGCACTTGGGGGCAGCGCACAGAGACTCCTTTGTGGAGTGTGACAGCAGGACGTGATCCCTTGTGAATGCAAATCAAAAGTGAAATGAAAGGTTTCAATTGACCTGAACCAAAATTTTTGGGGGAATTTTGGTTTATAAAAGTTTTCAGGATGTAGACTTTTTGTCCTGATTCAGGCTGGGAAAATATTTCAATATCTTAAAAATATTCATGAGAGGGGATAAAAGTTTTCTGTACAGCTCTTGCCGATAGCACTGTACCACTTCATGGAAGAGCCCAGTGTAATAACAAGAAAATGCTAATAAATGCAGTAAAACAAAATCTAAGCCACTTTTTACTACAGCAATTAGTGCTCCACAAGTACAACCAAGTTTACTGATTTTAGGCTTAAGCTGATTGTAGTGTGCTCAAAGATAAACCAAACACAGATGGTTCACTTTAAGCAACATTTTTCTTACTCAATATGTAACATTCAAGAAAGTCATAAAAATAAGTCCCAAATCACTATTGTGCAGCGTATCCTGCTGATGTGTTTATTTCTGTTGCCTGGCTTTTAATCACTGGGATGTGCTAATTTCAGCAGTAATGCTAAACATTACTCGTTTGTTGGGATTCGGTTCACAACAAAGTGCATTCTGACTAGTAGGCAAAACACATGTTAAATTGTAAGGGAATCTTAAAAACCAAGGGCTCAATCCTATAAACACTTAGGCCTTGATTTTCCTTTACACTGAGGCCCCTTTACTCCAGAATGGCAATGTAAAGGGGCCTCAAAGTGGGTGAAAATTGTAGTTCTGCCCACTGATTCTCATTTACATTAAGACCACTTCAAACTCCCAGTGGGGGGATAAAAAGCATCTTTAGTATAAATGAGAATCAGGTTCCTAACGGCCAAGTGGAACACTTACTACCATGAGTTTGCCAGTGGACTTTAATGGTACGTCTCACATGTTCAGGAGTGTGCTCACTCATGTTTGCAGGGCTGGACTCCCAGTTCCTGTCTACTTTCCGTGGACATTAAAACTCCCATGTTGGTATTTATAAAAGTAGTGGTTTGTTTCAGTGTTCTTTGACCATAACTGAGTCCCCCTGCAACTGTTGTGCAATGAGATGTGAGCCACCTGACTGCTACTCTCCAGTCCAGAAGTGGCTGCATTTCAGTAGTGGTGTGTTTTATGGAGCTCTTTGGGATCCTTCAGAATGACAGGTGGTATATAATAAAGTGTTGTTATTGGTACTGTTTGGATAAGTTTAGTGCCCTGACATTTCTCACATGTTAACTGGTTCCTGTTTTTACATCGTAAGCATGTGATATGGTTATAGAACATGTACAGCGAGGACATAATTGTTTGTATTTTTTAACAATAATAATAGTTGACATTTTTATAGCACTTGATATGGTCAGTGCACTGAACAGACATTAACTAATGGATCCTCACATCTCTACATAGCGAGTGCGTAAATATTTATATCCAAAACACACCTTTCAAAATCCCTGGGTCCTACACATGCCTATCACAACACATCATGTGTGTCCCAGTGCACTAGATGTCCCAGTAACAACTATGTGGGTGAAACCAGACAATCACTATGCTCCTGAATGAACTCACACAGAAAAATGATAAAAGACAAAAATACCCTATTACCAATGGAAAAACACTTTTCACAACACGATGACTCCATTTCTGACTTCTCACGCCTCCTCCTCCTTCTCAAAGGAAACCTGCACAACACTTTCAAAAGAAGAGCCTGGGAGCTTAAATTGATAACGTTGTTAGACACTAAGGCCTGGTCTACACTGGGGTGTGGCAGGGGGACTCGATCTAAGTTTTTCAACTTTAGCTATGTGAATAATGTAGCTGAAGTCGATGTACTTAGATCGACTTATTGTGGTGTCTTCACTGCAGCGAGTCGACTGCTGCTGCTCTCCTGTCGACTCTGCCTGAAGGTCTCAAGGTGGTGGAGTACAGGAGTCAATGGGAGAGCGCTTGGGGATCAATTTATCATGTCTAGACTAGACACGATAAATCGACATCCGCTGGATTGATTTGCTGCCCACCAATCTAGCGGGTAATGTAGACGTATCCTAAGGCTTTGTCTACCCTAGCATTTTGTCAGCATAAATTTTGTCGATCAGGGGTGTAAACCCCCCAACGCCTCAACTGACATAAGTTTAACTGACAAAGGTGCTGGTGTGGACAGAGGTATGTCCATGGGAGAGCATCTCCTCCGACATAGCTCCTGCCGCTCACTGTGGGGTGGTCTCCTACTGGCAAAAAATGGCTACACAGGAGACCTTACAGTGGTGCAGTTGCAGTTGTACAGCTGTACCGCTGTAAGCTCTTTAGTGCAGACATGACCTAAAAACCATGGACTCAGTAAAGAGACTGGATTTATGACTCATTACAATGGTCTGTGACCCACTAATCCTCCTTTGTTGGCTGACTGTAGAGGTCTTAACTATCCACTTCACCTTGAATGGTCTCCTGCAACATGTATTAATTCTTTACACTTAACAATTGTTCCATCTTGTATTTAGCTGTGATGCTCTGAGTATCTTTCCCAGACCTGAAGAAGAGCTCTGTGTAAGCTCAAAAGTGTCTCTTTCACCCAAGCAAGGTGGCCCGATAGTGATATTACTTTCCTTGTCTTCTTCTTTGTATTCATTCCTCTAGACCCTGCAGGATTACTAAACATAATGGGTCACATGACATTCCTAGTGTTTCCTGCTTAGAATGGCTTCGGCCTCTCCTGTGTAGAGTAACCAGAGTTTTAAAGCCAAACACCCGAGTTCCTTTGTCACAGAAGAGAAAATGCAGGGATTTGGCAACTTGGCTGATTGTCATAAAATAATTCACTACTCAGGAAAGTTTTTGCAGACTGGAGTCAGATTTGTTTGGGACACATTGGGATGGGGAGGAAAATAGGATGTGGAGTAAATGCTACTGAGATTTGCAAGATAGACTGCTTGGGGTGGAGGAGCATCACTAGGGATATATGATGGAGAAGTACACATTACCACTTCTGGCTTGCCAGTCCCACCCTGCAACTCCTCTTGCAGCTCAAGTCCCATCCTTTGCTGCTATAACACAGCACAGTACAGTGGAGAGGTGGCACATCAGATCCAGTTCAGCAGTATGTAGGAAGGAATGGGTGGTATGTGGGGCAGAGCAGAGGTGGGAAAAAGATGCCAGATTTCCATCTTATCCATGCTATTGAATCATATAATCATAGGAGTGTAGGACCAGAAAGGACTTTGAAAGGTCTTCTAGTCCTGTCCCCTGCACTCAAAGCAGCACTAAGTATTATCTAGACCATCCCTGATAGGTGTCTGTCTAACCGGCTATTAAAAACCTCCAATGATGGAGATAGGCAATTTGTTCTAAGGCAAAACCCTGATTTAATTGAATTGGCTAGAATACCAAGCTTGAACCACCCAAGCAAGATATCTGTTCACTCTACAGCTGTTACAGATTTTTCTACCTTTTTTTCCTATGATTTTTTTATGATGCAAACACGTTCTGATATGTAGCTGTTGTCCTCTGTCATCATCATATCACCAAGAGTGGCAGATTGGAACCTTTATTAACCATTCAAGTTGTTCCTTTTCATCAGTCTGCATTCTGAAGTAAAACACGAAGCCCAACACCACCATTTAAAACAGTAATAATAATAATTAATAAAAATACTTTTGGTAGACACTGCTAGCTGATCCTCAACTCTGATTTCACAACATTTAGGACACAATGAAGTTCCTTATTCACACTGATGTGTTGTTACATAGATAACAGATCTCATGAAATGCTGGTGCACCATATCACCCTGCTCCATCTTCATTTCATTAACATCCACTACGGCTTCTCTGGATTCCATGGGCAAATGGATTGTTTTCATTTGCATGGAGGCTTGTGGCACATTGCTTGTTTACAATGACATTGTGAGAAATTGTTACTGTACAAGACATACTCTGATTTTTAATTTACATAAAAGAAGTCAGTGTTAGGGTTGCTAGGTGGAACAAAACCACAATTTCACTAGAAGAGGGGACCTCATCCTCCTATCTTAGGATGTCATGCTCTCTACAATCCGTTCAAGAGGCTCTAAAATGAAGTAATAAAATGACAATCAAAAGCAACACATATGTAGTCCTAAGCTTCAGCTAGTGGGTTTTTGTTTGGAACTTATTTATCTATCCCTCCACTACAAAGCTCCCACCACACCACCCTTAGGGTAATTTGAATACACTGAATATATTGTACCATGCTGCTACAGAGGACAACAGAAACACTGACAGCACTGCCCTTTAGCATCCGTCTGCACCAGAGCTGGAGAATGTAATTTCTAGCTCAAGAGGACATATCCATAGTCACCTACATGTAGAGCTGAGAAATTAATTCATAATAAAGTTGACAAATTTAGCCTCTTTTTCTCTTTGTGGAGATCTAAGAGCAGATCACAATCTCCTCTAATTTATTCTTTATTCATAATATTTTGACAAATGTATTTTGCAATTTTTTAACTGGATTGAGCACATGGAACTCTCTGTGGGTATTGATTACATAGCTGAGCTATGGTGGTTAATTGTGATTGTTCAGATAAGTTACGTGGTATTATTTAGCTTCCCTGATTGGATAAACACACAGAACTTCTGGCTCAAATAATTGTATGTGTGAAATTCAGTTTCTGTGACTACTTCAAGCACTTTCTGCAAACATTCACTCCAGTGAAACTTGACTGCTCAAATACTGGGAAGCAAACACAAAAGTAGGGGAATGGCCTTGGCAGAATGAATATTTGCAGAAAATTTTTTTTCCACTACTTGCTCAGCTCCAACTCTCTGCATGTTGCTGCCCGATGGTGGCCCTCTCCTTTTATTTTTGCACATTTCCATCATAAGGCACTAATTAATGCACAACAGGTAGAGCCAAGAAAATAGTGAAAAAAAGTATTTTCTGCAGTTTCCTAAAGCTGATAGGTAATCCTGCTTGTGGAGGAGTAACACATACCACTATGGGATGATGAGGCCCTAACTCACCATGACTGTAAGTTACTTTATTTTACTCTTTAAATATATATAAAATGTTTCTTTAGTCTTCCATGCTTCACAACACAGAGCCTGATTCTGCATTCCTCACTCGGGCAAAACTTCTATTGATGTCAATCCTTTATACCAGTAGTGGGCAAGCTGTGGCCTGTGGGCCACATGTGTCCTGTCAGGGTAATCCACTGGTGGGCTGTGAGACAGTTTGTTTACCTTGACTATCCAAAGGTATGGCCACCTGCAGCTCCCAGTGGCTGCGGTTTACCGTTCCCAGCGAATGGGAGCTGCAGGAAGTGGTGGCCAGCACATCCCGCGGCCTGTGCAGCTTCCTGCAGCTCCCATTGGCCAGCAAAGGTGAACCGTAGCCACCGGGAGCTGCAGGTGGCTCTGCCTGCAGATGGTCAGTGTAAACAAACTCTCTTGCAGCCTGCCAGCGGATTACACTGATGGGCCGCGTGCAGTCCAGGGGCTGCAGGTTGCCCACCACTGCTCTATACAGTCTAGTCAAAGTCAGTGGCTTGAGTGAAGAATATAGGATCCAGGCCCTAACTTTGCTTTAAAATGGAAATATAGGGCCAGATTCTGATACTCTTACTTATCTGGCTCCTATTACTGCAGTATCTGAGCTCCTCACAATCTTCAATGAGTTAATCCTCACAACACCCCTATGAGGTAGGGGGAACTGAGGGACAGAGAATATGGCTACACGGAAGCTCAAATAGCAGTGTGGACATGATAGCACTAGCAGTGGTTTGGGCTAGCCACCAAGCTCAGATGTAGGGAGCTGGGTCAGCTTAGACTGCAACATCCACACTGCTATTTTTAGTGTGCTATTTTAGTGTGCTAGCTCAAGCTGATTGAGAGTGAGTCTGTCTACCTGTGCTAGGAATCACACCTGGCAGCTCCAGTGTAGACATATCCAGAGAGGCTCATGGACAGATTTTAAAATGTATTTAGGCATCTAAAGCTGCAGATGCACCTAATGGGCGCCTACGTGCCTAACTCCCATGGTGATGCTTTTGAAAATCCCACTAGGCTCCTAAATACCTTCAAAAATCTGGCCCTCAGTGATTTGCTCAAGGTCACATAGGAAGTCTGTCACTTGAACCCAAGATAGTGTTCTAGTACTCAGCTAGTGTCCTAAGCACTGGGCCATCCTTCTCCTACTCACCCTAAGAAGTATCTTACTCTGTGAGTAGAACCGTTGATTTGACAGGGACTTTCTGAGGCACTACTCTGTGTGAGTAACAGTGGCAAAATCTAGCCCATATATAGTAAATCCTTTTTAGCAGTTAATTTTTAATGCTGAAAAATCTGGCAGCTTCACAGTACTGTTCATGAATCTATTTAGCCGCAGATGTTGGACTGTGCAAACTGAAGATTCCTTACCCAGCCGCGCTGCTGTTGGGCTAAAGAAATGCCATTTAAATGTAATTCCTACTTATATCAGCCCCCAAAAGGTATTTGCTTTCTCTTTGTAGAAGCCAAAAGACCAGGGAAGCTGAAAAAACAAAACAAAAAAGGGTAGCAAAAAGGAAGAAAAAAATCTCTCTCTTCAACTTCCTACCCCCAGCCTCCTCTTCCCTCTCTCTCTTTCTAAGGGTTAAATATGCGGAGGGAAAAATTGCTAGACTTTATGTCTGTGCTTGGTGGGAACTATTAAATTACAGCTGGATGTTTTTAATTATGCCACACATAAATGACTGAACACAACAGCATTTTAATCCAAATGTGAGCCTCATTTATGTGTGCTCTGCTTTCGCTCTGAAATGCACTGCCTGGCACTTGTTTGTGGTGGCCCCTTTGTGGCACTGTAACAGCATGGGTTCCCCTCTGCCCCCCCAAGTGCGAGGATGGGAGCTAGTGCTGGCAAGAAGGAAAGGAAATGGGTAATAAAACAGAGAGCTAAGCGGCTCACTGGAGCCAGTGATGCTGGGATCTAGTTAATTGCTCCAAAATGAAAAAGATTCGGGGGTTTTCATGAAATCCCATAGGTGCACTTGCCAAGCCTCAAATATTAGATTGAATTACAGCTTCTAATTCCTCCCCCCCTTTACCCACAGCCATGTGTCTTATTTCTTCCTAAGGTTCTTCCACATTTCAGAGCAGTAAATAGAAGGGGAAAGCTGAGTAAGGGCTGCCTGCCTATTACTTGTTTTATACCTTGCCCCTCCATCCATCTTCTTTTCATCCTGCCTCACATAAAATCTGTCTGCCTGGCTTTCCTGGTCTGTTAGATCAGCCCTGTCTTTGGAGTGGTGCGTGGCATACAGAGGAAGGCTCCTCATGCCCCCTCACCTTACACACTCGTGTAGCAACTAAGTAGAGTTTAACCCTATAGGACTTGATTTTTAAAGGGCCTTTGACCTGGCCTCTTCTTTTGAGGCATAATTTTGCACAGGCAATTAGTTGCACCAGCATTTTTTACAACTAACTGAGGTCAAAAAATTGTGCCATTACAGTATTTAAGTACTTGATTTGTGGGTGCAAAAGGGACTTCAGTGGGAAATTACTGCTCAAATGAGTCACTGCCTCCAGGATTGAATCCTTAAATGGTAGGAGTTGTGCCCACAAAAAATGAAGCTGGTGCCTAAAATCTGTGTATTATGCATATATTGAGATCCACATCAATGTCTGGTACATTGTTCAGTTTTGTTTAATAAGCTGATTGCACATTCTCTCTCTGTTCATCACATTTAATGGACATCTTCGAGACTGCCAAAAAGTGCACCTTAGTTAGTAGACTTGTAACTAAATCCTAGTGTTTTTCTCTTCCTGAGAGGAACAGGAAATATCTCTCCTTTCTCTCAGCCATCACAGAGTTGAAAAGATCCTCTGGATCATCTAGATCAGTCTCATGCATGGAACAGAAACTTTTTCTAGAGATGTACTTTACTTTTTTAGCTATCTTGCTCATGAACACTTCTAGTGTACCCCAGGATAGATCCTTCCAATGCCTCGTTGCATAAAGATTTTTTTCATATCTAATTCAATTTTTGTTTTTGTTTTAGATAAGGCTGCTGTTCCATGTCATCCTCAGCCTTTTCTGTTTAATCCTTCTCCCTCTTTTTAATGATTATTTCTATCTTACCTTATTATCTTATTCATAACTATCAGTGCAAGAGCCCATAGCAATCTATGTGTGAAGTATTTGTGCAAGATTTGGTTGTGCATTAAGAATAAAGTCCAAGTTCCTACTTTCAACCTAAAACATTTTTTGACACTCAAGTTTTAAGAGAGCCTTTTGTGAAGTTCAGATAGGCCTAAGGGATTCATACGCAGGCAGTCCAGAAAAGGCACTCCTAAAACTTGAGTATCAAAAAATGTGGGATGCATAGTTTTAGACAATAGGGCAACTAAACGTACACACTAGCAAAGCACTCTGCTAAGTCTATGGCTTCATTTTCTGTGATTTCATGATATATTGCTATGGAAATACCCAGCAATGTTTTGCCAACTCATTTTTTAGAATTGTTTTCACAAAGGCAGGTTTTTAATTGTTTAGTTGAGTGCTGATTTGTTATTGTTTGTTTTTCGGTGAGGGGTCCATTTTTAACCCTCTTCCCCCAAAATGATCAGAAATCCTGGATTTTTATTTAAGCACCTCCTGCTGTTTTTGGCCTGCACATTTTAATTCTTGTTTCCCACCAAATTCCTTTCCCATCCAGTCCTCACCCTGCAGGAGAAGGATATGTGGTTTCATCCATGAATGACATTAATGCCACTGTGTGAATCATTAGTCGATCCAGCATTACAAATCCCCAGGGGATCAAGTATTTTACAAACCACTAGAGAGAAATTCCAATATCAAATATGTGGCATGACTAATCCCAAATCTACCAAAATAACCCCAGGTAATAGCCAGGGAAGGTTACAGTGCTTAGATAGAGCAGAAGTGTGTGTACAATGGCCTGGAAGGGCAGAGTTAACAGAAGTCTCTGGTGATGCTACGGCAACCAGCCTCAAATGGTTCTCCCTCCCATCCCCCTATGGATCTTATGGGTATTTTCTCTCCAAACCTGCTAAGCAGCTCTCTTCCACTCCATCCTTTCCTCACAAAAATCTTACAGCTGTACAATGGGAGCACTCCCAACCCTGTATGTAGTGCTTGCACTCCCCCACCTAATAATCCAAGAGGGAGGGAGAGTGATTTAAAAAAGAGAGAACTGCAGTTTTGTTTCAAGGGGAAGGAGAGAGGGAACTCCAACAACTGCTACTTTATCATTATACACACTAATCCTCACAGCTACTGGAGGCTGTTGTTAAGTCTGCCTCTGCAAGCAATTATACAGTGCATCTGCTTTGCCTAACACTGTGAAAGGAGCACATCCAGGGTGGTGTTTCAGCATAACTGGGGATCTTGAGTTGTACCATTGTGATACTAGCACCTCTGATAATCAGAGCACTTACTCATGTGATTAAATATGGATTTATTTAGGAGTCAAACAGACACTCAAGTTTGAAAATTCTGGCCAAAAGTTTTGAAGGTTATAAGTGTACTTAGAGTCTTGTGCATTTGGCTCCTGTTGTATAAATACAGACATGTTAAAAACCATTTACACTGTGCTTCTGTGAGAGTTAACATATGCAAAGAAAAACAGAGATGAGGATCAGAGTATCGCTCTGCATAATGGGCCATATTCTTCTCTTCCTTACATCAGTGTAAATCCTGATGAGCTCCATTAGAATCTGGCCCATATCACTGAAAGGTATAAAAACAGACTTCTAAATGTTTTTCTAGTGGAAACAATTATTTCTAAATATCAGACTTCAAAGAAAGAACACTGATTTAAAACTGAAAAGGTAATTAACAAGAGGGACTGCAGTCTTTTTAGCAGCCTTATTGGCACAGCCAGATCTGTTGCTGTTCTGTTCTTTCTGGCAATGCTATAATGTGCAAAGCTCCTTAAAATACTTGCTGGAATCTCCCTTGAGTTTCCCTTCAATACAAGCAACAAATTGAAAGATGTAAACTTCCAATCCAAGAAGATGAGGGTGGCAGAGGTGGGGGAACATCTAACGCTTTAATTTAATCAATTAGGTATCTCAAGGTTGAAAGAATTTGAAATCAATTATTTTGGTTTGAACTAAATTTGTGTTCCAAACTCTTTGCAAAGTATGTCTGGCTGTTTTGGTGTGGAATACTCATATTCTGTCTCCAGAGCTAACAAACACAATAAAGCAACAGGAACTGGATAAGCTAGAAGCTACTATTCTGGATAATATCAGGTAAAACTTAGAATTTTCAGACTTTCTTATGCTGACATCTGGAAACAGAGAGAATCTGTAAAGTTGCTTTTTTAAACTCATTACTGCACTCAAGTTGTTAGCTTTCTGGTAACTGTAAAGATTTTGCCAGTGATGATGTCAGAGTCAGAATAAAAAATATGTGTAGAACAGATAAGATAAAAGGTGCCTTTTCCACTTTAGAACTCAGAGATTTTTGGTTGTAGTTTCTTGGACTTGTTGAAGTTTACTCATGATAACCCAAGCTATTTTTGGAGGGGAAAAAAATAATCCTTGATGCAAAACAAACAAAAAAACAAATTGAAGAAGATGCCTCCCACCCCCAAACAAACAAAAAGTACAAGACTCATTTTCTTTCTTTCTAATTAAATGTTGATGATTGATTTTAAAGCATAGAGTTACATGAAGAATTAAAAAGAGATACAAGATTGAAATGTTATGTAATCAGTATAAATGACAAAAAGGCTATTTGAATGACAGCTTTCTCTTGGTGTCGGTGTTATTTCAAAACTAGACAGGCATCAAAGGAATCCTTTGCTTGCTACATGAGCTCTGGAAGTTAGGCAGTGATGATGAGGCTGGACTTACGTTTTTTGGAATTATGAAGCTTAGATAAAAATGAAGCCCAAACCAGCTGTATATGGAAATAGCCCCATGGGACTCAGGACCTCACTGATGAGATTCCTAATGAGAATGATCCATGTATATTCAAGAAATGGGATGTATTATGGCCTTAAAAAAAAAAAGATACTATCCCTACCAGGATGTGGTTTTTAAAAGTTGTATTTTTTTTTGCAATTCGTATAGCAAATTGTCTGAACTGTAGTGAAACTGATAGAAATATAAACAGTAAGTGAGACATTTTAAAGAGAGAACTTTTACTAATAAGGTACAAGATAAACAGGCTTCAAGGTCTCTGAGGCTTTCTTATCAGGCAGAAGTTAGAAACTAGCCAAATCCAGACTAGAAATAAAGTGCAAATTTTGAACAATGTTAACAGTTATCCAAAGGTAACAGTAGATTCTCCATCACTGGGAATTTCAAAATGAAGATGATATTTTTCTAAATGGTATGCTTTTGTTCAAACAGGGAAGTCCTATGGCCTGTGTTACACAGAAGGTCAGTCTAGTTGACCACAATGGTCCCTTCTGGCCTTATAATCAATGAATGGCAATTTAATTTAATGTTACTAAAGCCTGTTTGAATTAAAGGTCCCAGAGCTGCTCCTCTTAAGACAGTGGGAGGGTTGCTATTGATTTCAGTGGCACAAGGACTAAGCTACCTCAGGACATTATTTTCAGAGCCTTTAGAACTTTGGGTCACATCCAGCTCTCACTGAAGTCCATGAAAAGATTCCCATTGCCTTTGATACATAAAGGGATGCCTACTGCATCTGACCCAAAACATTTCACATGTAGCAATAATTAATATTTATTAAAATTTCCCTTCATAAAACAAGAATCCATCATAAATGTTCTAAAAAGTTAGCTGAAATGTGTTGATCCCTCTGCTCATTTGTTCCCTGCTGTGAGCGGAAGAGGGGGGCAAAACCATGGGAAAAGCTGTGAAGTTGGAGGATGATACCTTTCAGTGGTGGAAGTTGGCTTTACAGGATCCTTCTTCCTTCCACACAATCTCCTAGCTGGGAATGGCTACTTCAAGCAGCATGTTCCTTTTCTTTTTTGGATTAATGGGTGCTGAAAAAGGAAGGATTAGTTAATGCTTCTAGAAGCCGCATTAACTTTCTGTCCAGTCTGTAACCACCACTGGAGAGGGTCACCAAGCTCATGTGCTCTTCAGAAGCCAGCGATAGCAAGGCTAACAAACCATGCTACATCTGTGGACTGGTGCCTGAAATAATTCACAGGAAGATCTCATTGTGGCTTGTCAGGAATCCAGTGGGGTTCTGCCTTTTTTGAGTGCTTAAATGAGATCTAAGTAGTGCTCTGAGGAGACCTGCCTTGTCTGAGTTCTTACAGGAATAGTCATGTTAACAGGGGTCCTATTTGCAGAGTAACTGAATAGCCAAATGATCATCTTTGTCTTCTTGTAGTTTTGTTGAAGAAAGAAAAATCCAAAATAAAATAAGTCTGATTTATGCATGTAAACTTCATGCATGTAAATCTTGGGATGAAACTGGAAACACATTGATTGAAATGTCTAGATCTTCTGTGTAAACGTTATTAGTTCATTTCATGTTTCTCCTGTGTTAGCCTTCCGATACACAGATAAATTCATTCAGATTCCCATGCATGTTAACTGAATGCTATGGTACAAATGCACCATGAAAAGAAACAGAAGAAAAGTGAAAAGGTGCTTGAAGTGTGGCATTTTCCCCTCAAAAAGGAGTGGCTTTTGGATATGCAGAGGTGATGGGAGAATGTCCTTTAAAGTCAAGATCTGTGGAAGAAATCAGATTCCAGCTAGGGTGACCAGAGTCCCAATTTTATAGGGACAGTCCTGATTTTGGGGTCTTTTCCTTATATAGGCTCCTATTACCTCCCACCCCCTGTCTCAATTTTTCACATTTGCTGTCTGGTCACCCTAATTCCAGCGGAGTGCATCCTGAGGTAACTGGACAATGTGCCCTACCTCCTTTGTGAGTTGCCCACTATCCATCCTCCTAGGAACACAGCTGTCTCAGGAGCATGCGTCTGACTTTGGCATTTATACCACACCCATTCATGGGCCTTACACATTTGACTTCTGGTCTACACTACAGATCCATATCGGTATAACTACCGGTCGCTCTCGGGTGTGAAAAATCCACACCCGTGAGCAACGTAGTTATACCAACCTAACCCCCCGTGTAGACGGTGCTATGTCAGAGGAAGAGCTTCTCCTGCCAACATAGCTACTGCCCCTTGGGGAGGTCGATTAATTACACTGATGGGAGAGCTTTCTCCCATTGATTTAGAGTGCAACAGCAGCGCAGCTGCATCTGTGCAGACTTGTCCCTAGAAGTGACGCTAATAAAAAAACCTGTTTCTCTCCCTCCTTCTCCCTGTTGGTAGTGGGGTTTTGTTTCCTCTCTTCTGTGGGATTTGAGTGGAAGAAGTGCGTTTTACATTTTGCTCTTAAGGTAATGAGGTTCATGGTCATGTGTGTTATGTCAGAGAATGTATTCAGTGGTGTTTGTAGCTGTGTTGGTCCCAGGATATTAGAGACATATGGTGGGTGAGATAGTATCATTTTTTTGGCTCAACTTCTGTTAGTGAGAGAGACAAGCTTTCGAGCTTATACAGAGCTCTTCTTCTGGTCTGGGGAAGATACTCAGGGCTTGGCTACACTGGAGAGTTGCAGCGCTGGTGGTGGCTTTTCAGCACTGCAACTCACTCACCGTCCACGCTTGCAAGACACATACAGCGCTGTATCTCCCTGGCTACAGCGCTGGCTGTACTCCACCTCAGCCTGGGGAATAATGACTGCAGCGCTGGTGATGCAGCGCTGCTCCACCAGCGTGGCCACCAAAAGCACTATTATTGGCCTCCAGAGGTATTCAGAGGTATCCCAGAATGCCTGTTCAGCCACTCTGCTCATCAGTTCGAACTCTACTGCCCTGGCCTCAGGTGACCTGCCCTTTAAATGCCCGGGGAATTTTAAAAATCCCCTTCCTGTTTGCTCAGCCAGGTGTGGAGTGCAATCAGTGAATCTTTCCAGGTGACCATGCCTCCACGCACCAAATGAGCCCCAGCATGGAGCAATGGCGAGTTGCTGGACCTCAGCAGTGTTTGGGGGGAGAAGCTGTGCAGTCCCAGCTGCCCTCCAGCCGTAGGAATTACAATACCTATGGGCAGATCTCAAGGCCCATGCTGGAAAGGGGCCATGACCAGGACACGTTGCAGTGCAGGGTTAAAGTGAAGGAGCTGCAAAGTGCCTATTGCAAAGCCCACGAGGGAAACTGCTGTTCCGGCACTGCCCCCATGGCCTGCCGTTTTTACAAAGAGCTGGACGCGATACTTGGGGGTGACCCCACCGCCAATCCGAGGACCACGATGGACACTTCAGAGCGGTGGAGGGGAGGAGGAAGAGGAGGAGGAGGGAGGGAAGAGAAACCAAGAGTGAGGGTACTGGGGTGGGGGAAGACACCTCGGAGTCCCTGGAGGCATGCAGCCAGGACCTCTTTTCAAGCCAAGAGGAAGGTAGCCAGTCGCAGCAGCCAGTACTTGCTGGAGGACAAACAGAGGAGCGGGTTCCCGGTAAGCAGCTTTTATTTTCAGGATGGAAATTTTTCGGGAGAGGAGGGAGGGTTCTGCAGGCATGCATGCCTACATGTGGAATAGCGCATTGATGTGGTCTATCATGTCGCAGTAATCGGCCTCAGTAATCTCTTCAAAAGTTTCAGCCACAGCGTGGGCAATGCGTTTGCACAAGTTTATTGGGAGATCCACTGTGGTCCTTGTCCCAGTCAGGCTAACGCGTCCGCGCCACTGTGCCACAAGGGGTGGGGGGACCATTGCTGCACACAGGCAAGTTGCATAGGGGACAGGGCAGAATCCGCATTGCTGTAGAAGACCCTCCCGCTCTTCCTAGGTGACCCGCAGCAGCGAGATATCTTCCAGGATCAACTCCTGTGGAAAATGTTGGGAGAGTGTTCAGTGTAGGTGCCCCCTGCAGCTGTTTGCTTTCCCCAACGCACACAAACCCCTAGGACAGTACAGCCCTGAAACAGTCAGTCCCCCTTACTCACCATTTTGGGGCTCCTGTGGTATGGGAAAATTATGCTATTGTGAAGACTGTAAACTCCTTCACTGTGTGGGAATAACTGTCTGATATAAACAATGCAGCCTCTGTTAAGTGTTGCCTTTTTTGCCTTTCCACAAGCAACCTTGAGATCTCGGCTGCCCGTGTTATCGACAGCTCAAAGATTCCAAAACCTCCGGAAGAAGCTGCGAAAAAGCAAAGAAGACATGCTGCGAGCAGTTATGGATCACTCTGCCAGAGAGAATAAAAAACTGCAGGACTGGAGGGAAAGGGAAAGCAGGATCCACCAGAAAAACTCAGCAGCCAGGAAGAAAAGCACAAAGCAGTTGATAAGCATCCTGGCGTGTCAAGTGGACTCTATCCAGATGCTCGTAGCCATGCAGGCAGAGAACTACCGCACCGGCCTCCCCCTGTCCCAAAGCTCTTTCTCTTCTGCCCCAATGTCAGCTCAAAACCCCCTTCCCCAGCATCCAGGTTCTTACCACCACCAACTGCCTCCAACACCTGTACATTCACCAACCAGCCCTGAGAACTATGACCCTTACTCTCTGCACTCAACCCCCATCACCATGCAGTATAGGCATCCTGAAGTGCAGCAGTCATTGCATAGCACTCCAGGCAGGACATATTCAAACCTGTGACTGTATAGTTCCCCACCCCACCCCACTGCCCTTTTAGGTTCCCAAAATGTTGTGTGTCAGCCAATAAAGTTATTTTCTTTTCAACAAATGAATTTTTGGCTTTGGAGAAAGTCAAAGATAACTTAGCCCAGGAAAGAAACAGGCACTGCAAATCAGCTTAGGGAGCACAGATTCCTACTAACATTGTAACCACTGCACTTCACTCCCGTGCAAGGCACCAAACATTACTGTTGGTTTTCAGCCTCAAATTCCTCCCTCAAGGCATCCCTAATCCAGTAGCCCTGTTCTTTGGCTGTGCAAATTCAGCCTCCTGGCGTTGAACTTCAGAGATCCATGCCTGACTGAATCTTTCACCCTTCCCTTCACTAATATTATGGAGGGTACAGCACGTGGCTATAACCGCGGTGATGCTGCTTTCCCCCAAGTCTAGCTTCCCATACAGAGATCGCCAGCGCCCCTTTAAATGGCCAAAAGCACACTCCACAGTCATTCGGCACCAGCTCAGCCTGTAGTTGAACCAGTCCTTGCTCCTGTCAAGCTTCCCTGTATATGGTTTCATGAGCCAAGGCATTAACGGGTAAGCGGGGTCTCTAAGGATCACAATAGGCATTTCGATGTCCCCTACTGTGATCTTCTGGTCTGGAAAAAAAGTCCCTGCCTGCAGCTTCCTGAACAGGCCAGTGTTCCGAAAGATGCGTGCATCATGCACCTTTCCAGGCCAGCCTGTGTTAATGTCAATGAAACGCCCACGGTGATCCACACGCTCCTGGAGAACCATAGAGAAATACCCCTTCCAATTAATGTACTCGGATGCTAGGTGGGGTGGTGCCAGAATAGGAATATGTGTCCCATCTAGTGCCCCTCCACAGTTAGGGAAATCCATTTGCGCAAAGCCATCCACAATGTCCTGCATGTTCCCCAGAGTCACGGTTCTTCTTAGCAGGATGCGATGAATGGCCCTACAAACTTGCATCAACACGATTTCAACAGTCGACTTTCCCACTCCAAACTGGTTCCCGACCGATTGGTAGCTGTCTGGAGTTGCCAGCTTCCAGATTGCAATAGTGACCTGCTTCTCCACTGGCACAGCAGCTCTCAATCTCGTATCCTTGCGCCGCAGGGTGGGAGCGAGCTCCTCACACAGTCCCATGAAAGTGGCTTTTCTTATCCGAAAGTTCTGCAGCCACTGCTCATCATCCCAGACTTCCATGATGATGTGATCCCACCATTCAGTGCTTGTTTCCCGAGCCCAAAAGTGGCATTCCACGGTGCTGAGCATTTCCGTGAATGCCAGAAGCAATTTAGCGTCATACGCATTAGGCGACTCGCTGTCATTGTCGGACTCCTCATCACTTTGGAGCTTAAGGAATAGCTCAACTGCCAAACGTGATGTGCTGGTGAGTCTCGTCAGCATACTCCTCAGCAGTTCGGGCTCCATTTCCCACAGAAATCGCGCTGCACAGAAACTATTGAGAGAGTCAAGATGGCGCCAAACGTGGACAGAAAAACAGGGACTGCTGGGATGTAAAGAGATGCATCACGGGGCCTTGGGACAGGAAGCAGAATGACCCGCACCCTCTGCACCCTTCGCACAACCCACGGCGCCAAAATGGGACGAGGTGCCCTGTAGGATAGCTGCCCATAATGCACCACTCCCAACTGCGCTGCAAATGCTGCAAATGTGGCCACACTGCAGTGCTGGTTGCTGTACAAAGACAGCTGTAACTCCCAGTGCTGCACACCTGCAAGTGTAGCCAAACCCTCAGAGTGTCACAGTTATGTACAAGGTGGAGCAGATTGTTTAGTATAAGTAGTTAGCATATATTTCAAGGGATCATTCAAAGTGAAGTGGCTCATTAACACCCCTCCAGTCATAGGGGGAAAAGGAAGTGGGGGTGGGGGCAGCAACTGGGGGTGCGGTGGTTTGTTAGTGGGTTATAGATTGCTGTAATAAGCCATAAATCCAGTGTCAACTGATCATAATTCTCTGCATCCTTTCCCGTAGCCCATTTTCTTATCAAATCACAATTTGTACATATTCTCTACAGTGCTTAATTTGTAATGAAAGAGGTGCTGAGACTCAAGCAATTTTTTAACTTTCATAACTGATGTGGCAAGCCCAGAAGTGCTGGGGCTATGAACTGCCAAGTCTAGAGGTGCCAGGGGTCAGCTCTGGCACAAATTAGGCACTGATTCTCTATGAGTCATCTTGTCATTCATTCTGAGACCTCTACATTTTACTCTGTACACTTCAGGAGTAATTTGAAACCTTTGCAATACAATCTTTTTAAACTTGTCATATTTCAAAGCCTGGTCAACTGACATTTTATTAAATACATTCAATGCTTTACCAGACAGCTTTGCAATCACCATGGAGACTTTCTTGTCCTCTGGAAATTTATGTACTTCACGTAGCCTTTCGAAAGTGATAAGGTTTTCTTCAATATAGGCAGCTTCTTTGTATGCAAGGCACAACTTATCCCAGCTGTATGTTCCTTGGATAGGATTGACTATTGCTTGAGGATTTTCTACCCTTAGTCTCCACATCTTGATTTTATGTTGACGTAGCTTTTCATTCTCTTCCTGTTCATGTTGGATTCAAAGAGTTTCCTGCCACAGTCTCTGTCTTTCCAGCTGCATCCATTCTGTTCTCAATTGTAAGCTGGAGAGTCTGTCTCCTCCCTTTGCTGTGGACTTTGGGACTTCAGATGTATCCTGGGAAGCCATCTGCCCTCTGTGTGTCTTGTCATATTCCATGAGAAGGTTAACTCATCTGGCCTTTTTCCAGTATAGAATATACAGTGATCTGAGCACAATTCTTGTAACTGCTTTCTGGTGCATTTGGCATATGTTTCTTTGCTCATCTTACCCTTGCTGTTGTTCTATTTATTGAATGCTTTCCTTTGTTCTATTTCTTGTACCTGAAATAAACAAACTGAAAATAATAAAACTGTAACACTTCTTTGGCTGTTCCCAGCCTTTTCATTTGATAATCACATATAACTATTTTACCATTGCTTAAAGTGTAAACATCAGCTAAAATGGCAAGTAAATCCTACTGACTATGCCAATGTGATGCTTTGGAGCTCAATTCTTAGGGCCACACATGCATCTCTCTCCCTCCTGACTGGGATATTTTCAGGCTGCATAATTCCCTGATTACACTGTGAATTCTCCAGCAAGGCAGACTGGCACAGGAGGTGTGCTTCACATTCCTTCCTCAGAGACTATAAACAATGTAATTGCCCACAGCTATAAGTTACCACACAGCTCTTTCTAAGCAAGCACATTTATTCTTAAGGTGAAAGCATATTAAAAACAGAGAAAACATATTAAAAACAATAAAAGAACCTATGCGCATGGTAATACACTTACCAGAGATCACCCCCAACTGCAACAAGAGCTTTGGTAGGAGTCAGTCCTTCAAACCCCACACTGAGGTTTTTCTGTGGTTACAAGTTCACAATGGCCTTGACTCTGAACCAACATAGCCATGAATATGTGAGTCACTCCTTTATACAGTATGGGCCTCTGATCTTGTCCTCATGTGTCAGGTGATCAGCAGATAAAGGTCCCTTCCTCAAGGAGAAGCTTCAAAAGGCTGAGTTCTTGCATAACCAGAGGGGGGTATATTTACATACACATCCCCCATAGAGATTTTCTGGGAAACACACTTAACTTTAAAAGTTCACATTGTTTCAGATAGTCTGTTGGAGCTCATAACATTTCCCAGGGTGCATGTTGGTCATATATCTAGTGGGGAGACATTACACACAGTCTCACAATAACACATATACATTTGCATTTTAAATACAAGGAATGCCTAAAATACTTAAACTTAATTCAATGAGATTTAAATTAATTCAGTAAGAGGCATCTGGGATACAGCAGGAAATCAGCATATCTTAATGCTGTTATTATAGACAGTCTGGTTCTCACTAGAGATGAGCAAACAGACTGATATCAGGATTTGTGTGATATTTGTATATTGAAAAGTGGGGGTTTCTAATAATGGGATTATATTTGATTACCACCAATATCTAAATGAAGGTCTCTTGGCCCTCATCACCTAATTGTCTGTAACCTCTTCTCCAACAGGCCCAGTTCCATTCTCCTTTTACCTGGCACTGTATTCTTGCACTTTAGGAAGCAGTCCCATGGTCTTTTTCTCTCCTCCTGTATCTTCAGGGGGTGACTAAGGGGCAACCTGCTGTCTTATTTTACCCAAGCCCCTTAGTAAGGAGGAGTGGGAGTCATCCCTACCCCATTTTCTCCTGCAGGTGTGAAGGTGTTGCTCCTGCTACTGGCACCGTTGGATATGCTGTCCTTTAACTCAAGAAAGAAGCAGCTGAGAGAAATAACTGTTCAGCCATATAAATATAGGGGTCCTGATTCTGATCTCATATGGGTATGTATCAGGAGCAACTCCATGAAAGTCAATGGAGCAACATGAGTAACACCAGAGTCAGATCTATGGTATCTAGAATAGTAGATATACTGGAAAAGGGTTAGCCATTTAACTGGCCATGTTAAATATGACACAGCTAAAGCTCACTCAGATCCTCCTCCCCAGTTACTTGAGTGTATTGATGAACTGTAGGAATGGGGCCAAGTTAGTTCTAACTCAGTCTTGAACTGCTTTGTAGCGGTATCCTCTTCATGTGTCTGGAACTATACTTTTTCTAATTTGGCTTTTTTGAATCTTCCGTATATTTCATCAGAGAGTAACAATGATGTACTTTTTCTAACTTGGCTCCAAGTCAGAGCAGTGACTTTCAATTATACATATATAGGCTTACGGAATTTTCTTTTAGTTTTCTTATTCAATTAGCCAGGACCTTCTTATGTAAATAATTTCAATATTCTTTTATTGCCTACTCAGGAAGTCCCTAGCTTTCAGTTTTAAGAACAATTATGCCTTCTCCTTTAATCCTGCAGCTGGACATACCCCCACATGCACTTCAGTTGTACTGTAGTCAATGGGGCTGGGCAAACATAAGTGAGGCCTGAGTTTGGCCCAGGGTCTTTGTCTTTGTATTTTAATTTGTGCATGCATTTGTGTATAATAAATATAGGTGGGGCTGGTAGCAGGGCTGCCTAACCCCCCCTCCCACATTTTCTCTTGTCAATAACTTTGCCAAACTTTAACTGTTCAGGCAGAAAATGTTTACACTTGCTCTCTACTTCAGGCTGAATTTGCCTGGAAAGTTGCTGTGAAATTGGTTCAGTCATTCCCAAGAATGAGACTAGTGGTAGTATAGGTGGTTTTGGCAAATGTTAATCCGCCCCGCCCCAAATGTTTCTTTGAAGATCTCTGGCACCTTCCTGGTTTAAGCAGGAGCTTTACATTTGGTAGGGTGAAAGGTGCCTTGCCAATCCTTATGAAAATCCATTCAGATTTGGCTGAGTTCTGAGCGTCTGAAAATCACCATTTACACATTTACACATTTACTACAGAGCTTGGTAGAGGGTTATTAATGAAATCTCTGACCATGCTCTGCACTGAGCATGCTTTGTCCCATCACAGCTGCCTATATGCCAACTATACTGAACGTGCTGCAGCGTCACAGAACTCTTTCAAAGTCAACTCAGCCCCCCACTGACACTCTACATGCTAGGCATAAAACTAGGGCTCCAGACAAGGGGTCAGAGATGCAGCAGCTACTTCCCACCCCTTTCATTTAGGAAAATGTGAATCTGATTGGGAGCCATGAGGAGACCATGAGTTTTAATCCCAGTTCTTTCACTGATAAGTATTTATTCTGTGACCTCACAATCTTGTTTGAGAAAGGCCTCATATCTTTACATTAACAGGCAGTGAAATATCATTCGTCCATTTGACAAATAACCTACACGAGAAGTTTCATACGATCACCTCTGTAAGATCTGGAAATATTACCCAGGCCTCTAATATAGCAAGTTGCATCCACTTAGTCATAGTGCCTTTCAGAATGAATGTGCCAATCTATGTGCTTGGGTGTGCTGTGTGTAACTGCTGTATCTCCCTCCCCACAGATACAGATTCCTGATTTCCAACATTCTTCTGCTGTCTAGCAAATAGTTGTGTAGCAGCAGTAGGCATCCTTGAATCTAGGGAGACCGTGGGTATCTGCCTCTGAGAGGAAAGAACTGGAGTACCTCTCCAGGTCACAAGCCTGGGCAGATGATATGGAGGCCCTGAGTTGCCAATGTATCAGGACTCCCCCTCTTGTCATCACTGTAAAATCCAGAGGAGAGGAAGAACCAATATATCTGGTACCCGATCTGCTGCAGGAATTGCCAGAAGATACTAAGATGTTAGTACCTGACTGCCTTTGGGGATGCACTCCAGATTTTCTGTCTAGTTTACTCTCATACCATTATATTTTCTTGAATTCACCCATAAGGCAGTGGGACAAGCCAGTAAGCTTAAATAGTTGTGTAAGTCACTGTCATGGACCCCTTTAGTGGTTTATCCACATAAAGGATAACATCATACTTCCCTAACAGTTACTCTTTTAGCTTATCTGGTAGAGGTCTGTGCTGTGGATCTATTGGATAGGGATTATGATATAGTCTTTAAGTTCATGATCACATTCTATTTGTCTGATAGGACCCCTACCTCATTCAGTGTACAGGATGGATAGTGAATGAGGCAGAGGATTACAAGACTGAGACAGGATGTTTTCTTATGTTTAAGGCATTGGACTGGGACCTGGTGGAGTGATGGTCTAGCTTTAGCTCTGCCACAAACTTGCTATGTGCAATCGGGCCAAATATATTTAACACCTTGTCTCCCTATAAAATATCAGTAAATTAGAGTATAGTCATTATAGGGGATTGTAATTATTGCAAAACAAGATATTATAAATCCAAGAAATACACAGTTACAATTAAATGTAAAAGAAATCCAAAGAGGCTCAGGTATAGAAATGTACACTTACGACACTCAGATAAACTCTGCTTGTCACAGACTCTTCAAACTTTCCATATATAAAACTCACTGAAATCTTGTGTATATAACACATTTTAATATTAATTTTTACAATTAATGGTAATTTCCATGATTATTCTTCTTAACTGATAGTTTGTCCTTGAGCAGAAACTTTAACTCTGTCCTGTGATGACATCATACCAAAACCAGACAATTTATAAGACATTCTACTGTTTGACAGCACAGATTAGATGAAATAGATTTGTAAAGACACATTAGATTTTTTTTTCACTTTTTCCCCTCCTAGGGTTACCACAGGGCAGAGTTAAGGATTTTTGGGTTCCCTAACTGTGCATTTCCACACTTAAATATGTCTGGATATAAAGTTTAATTTTAACTGTGAATTTCTTGGGTTTATAATGCTTACTTTTGGGATGCATTTTATGTGCTCTACCTTAAATTACTGAGATGTGCTTTAAAACTTAACTCCATTTTAGCATTTTTGTCTGGGAATATATATTTATAATTATGAGTGTACAGTATTCTAGTTGCCTGGTCAAGGGAAAGATGGGTCTTCATAATTTAGGGGCCAGATTCACCAGTGCTTTCTGGTTGATTTGCTTTGGTACAATGACACAAAGTAACTCTAAACCTGGGTTAACTGGCCAGTTAAACTGGGTTTATAACTACTTTGTGTCCCGGAATGGAGCAAGTAGCCAGAGTGTACCAGTAAATCTGGCACAAGATTGTTAATTTTTCAAGGCAGCGGGGCTGTCTTTCCACAGAACAACTTCAATACCAGTGGAGAATGGCTATAACTGGAATAACAGCTGTTTTTTTTACCACAGTGCAATGAGATGATTTGAGACTTTCATTGAACTGCACTGTATCCAAATTCCCTGTAGCACCGGCCCTTCTTTACTTACTCACATGAGTAATCTCACTCACTGGGGCTACGTAGGTGAGTATGAGCTTCACAGTGAACATGAGCTTCCATTCAACAATATGTTGCACAGTATCTATGTCTGCTCTGCATGCATTAGGTTTTTCTTGGCAAACAGATACTGTGGTTACTCCTTTTCCAAGACACACAACAATACGTCTACTGCATATCCAGCTCAGGATGGAGCCTTTATTCTTTCCAGAAAGGCATTGAAATGAACAGGTAGACGGGCCCTTGAGTCCCAGCGTGTATTGTTTTACAGAGCCTATTTCTGCAAAGCAGTTGTTCTTCCGAAGGGCAGTAGTGGGATTGACTGGATCTTTCACAACCTTTTGATAACGTTCTTCCCTTGTTTTGCTCAGCTGTTCTGCCATCGCCACTGCCAAATAAGGGCTTACCCGTACTATAACTTATCCTGTAGTGTTCAAGCTCTTGACTCAAATGACTTACTGAAAAAAAAAATACACACCAAACGCTCTGTGCACACAATAGCTGGAAAGCGGGAGTGCTGTGGTGTTTTCCTCTGTCAGTGGGTCAATGTGTTCTGTAAGCACTTCCATCCTGTCAAGTCCCTGGTTGGTCTCCACCTGCTAGCTGGCTGGCTCTTGAAGCAGGGCTGACCTGGCCGCTCCCTCATTTTGCTGGCGCCAGCGGCTTGATGGGCCTTGCACTTTGATTATTTGTGTTAACAGTTAATTTAGCACCATGGACACGTGTGCCAAAGCTGCCTCCACTTCCTCCAGCCTTCCAACAAATGGGACTCTTATGAGATGCCTTTCACAGCTCCCCCGCCTCCTCCAGCTCAACTTCTTTTCCTCCCCCTCCCCGCTGCCTCAATTTCAGCTGTAATCTTTTCTACATCTTGCAGGAAAAGAGCTATTTCTGGCAGCTCTGTCTCTAACACTCACCCCACTCAAACTGATTTAATGGAGATTTATAGAGGCAGGGCCATGCTGCTCCAAGGCGCTTTCCTGAAAAGTTTTGCTGTGTCGTGTTACGTATGGAATTTATTTATTTAATGTTTGCTGTTGTAGTTACACTGTCAACTGCTAGCGTGACAGTGAAATCTTGTTACACAGCAGATTTCTGATCAACTCATCCCATCTGTTAATTCACCATGCTAAACTCTAACACCAGGTCCAGTATTATTATACCCTAGTCTCTGTGTTTCTCTGGGTTAATACTGCTTCTCACCTAAGGCAATATATATTTTGACTCTCAGCTAGAAATAAATCCTATTGTAAGTACCTTCTTCCTAATATGCAGCACGCTGCAACGGTTCCCTTCCTCCCCATCCCCCCCTCAAAAAAGTAGTAGTTATGGAGAGGAGAGACTATTATAATTGATCATGATTTTCCACTTCACTATCCTAAGAAACTATGTTCTCCAAAAACAAATAAGAAACTGTATTTGCATATTACACTAAAACTGGTGATATTGCTGTTATTCCAGCTTAGACTGATGCAGAGAAACCAAGCCAGTATGTATGTGTGTGACTAGGTATTTATGTATTTATAACCCCAACACATGCTTATCTTCCTAGTAAATAAGCAAAGGCATTAAGGAAACATATTATTAAAACTCTGATTCCATATCCAGTCTTATTTCACAGTGTCTGGCTTATGTGTTGAAGGGTCTTAAAACATATGTACATAGCTGAAATTCAACCCTGGGCAGAGTCCCCATGAGGCCAATGGACTGTTTAAGTCACACTTCATCCCTAAGTGATGCATAGACCTTGTGTGGGCTCTCAGCATACAGGTGAATTTCACCCTGTCTGGTTTTGTATGTCTGTTCAGGTGGTGGAATTAGGGAATAGTGGCATAATCCTCATGCCTAGTTGTGACAGAGTGCTGAGAGCCAAGAGTGGAGCAGCTTGCAGGACTGGGGCCATAAAGCTACTGCTGGGCAGCTCAGCTCCCCAAAATGAAAACTAGCCTCCTTCCAGTCCCCAAACCACAACAGACTGAGTTAAACATAGTAGGTGAACTCCAGCCTCATGAAGAGAGCAAGCACAAATCTTATACCCTATGTAAATCCCACATAAGCCCTATATTCTCTGTTGCTGATTATAATAATCAAATAATGCTATGAGGTATTTTTTTGAATCAATGCTGTTATGTTTTGGAGCTGGGTTGAGTAATGCTTTGTCTTTGGAGCATCCTTGGCATAGGATATAAAAGGCACTTGCCTGTGGCATTGCCATGAATGTCTCTCAGTTATAGCAATTGTGTGATGTATGTGACACCCACGAAAGGACTAATTTATAAAATAAAGGGACATAGGAATTGCCATATCTGATCAGACCAGTGGTCCATCTAATCCAGTATCTTGTCTGCGTCAGTGGCCAGTCCCAGATACTTGAGAGGAAGATGCAAGAAACTCGTACGTTTATTTTATAGAACAAAAGGCACCAATGCAAAATAAGAAACCAGTGACTGCAAAAGGTAATTTGTGAGGGCCAGAATATCAAAAAAGAATGTAATGGGTGCTCTGTTCCAACAACAATGCACACACACACACCTATTGTATCTCTAAAGATGGGTGTGCGCAGACAGAAATGTATGTGTACAGAAATGTGTGTGACCTGAAAAAGAGCTCTGTGTAAGCTCCAAAGCTTCTCTCTCTCACCAACATAAGTTAGTCCATAAAAGATATGACCTTACCCACCTTGTCTCTCTAATATCCTGAGACCAAGACAACTACAACAACACTGTGCACAACTGAGGCACACAGTCATGCAGGTATATGCACAATTGCTCCTTTTGAGGGTGCAAAGCCAGTTTACACAGACCACTTCTGTTCTGCTTTTCTGCATTGTTAAGGGGATGGACTAGATGACTTGGCAAATCTTTTCCATCTCTTGTTTCTCTGATTTGATGAACATTTGATCCTATTCTTATTAGAATGTTATTATTAAAAAATATGAGATCAAAAATTACCATTCCTCCTCCACCTTTATTGTACCAGCCATTTCTGATGAATCATATCAGTTTGAACAAAAGTCTGTACAACATAACACTTGCTTTAAGAATGACAACCTTACTTGTGGGTAACGGAGTAAAGTGGGACCATGACTGGGTCCATGTCCTGTATTGTTCCAAACACTGGGAAATAAATGCGGTCTCCATTCTGCAATGTAGTCTTGGACATTTTTATAGAACATTAGGGTAGTTACATTCATTCTGGTCAAGTTTGGTATTTACGAAAGATCTAGAAAGTGTTGAAATTACAAGTTCATATTGTATCAAGTATTGCAGTAACATGCTATTTCAACATTGTATGTCATAAACCTGTAATTTCAACACTTTTGAAGAGTCACCACAGTGTCTCAGGCTGAACCATAATATAACTTCCTGTTCCCCTCTGAAGTGCCACTGTCTGCTTTTTCCTTGGAAAATAATAATTTAAAATAGCCATTGGCCAACATCAAATAGTTTAAGATTATTTATAATAAAGGAAGACAAAATAAGGGCCTAGGTAAATAGAAAAACTTGCTGACTACAATGGGAGCAGAATTGAGTCTGAATGCTGGGTAAAGACATTGTTCTAGAGAGATTAATCTGATTTTACAAGCCGCTCGTGGCTGGGCTCTGCCTCATGTCATTACACATTGGTTGTGATACCAAGTTTTTAATTCCTGCAAATGAATTTATTGTCACTCCTGCCTCTGGGTTGGCTCTTGCACAAGCAGAGTGGATAAGAGAGATACAGCATCCTTTTGAACATAACTTCAAGAAAATTGGCTGTGCTGTAGAATGCAAGATTGCCACCTCAAGCTTTCATAATTATTAAGTGTGTACTTTGTTTCTACTTGGAAAAGATTTTCCATACTAATATTGATTGAATAAGTTAAGGCTTCCATGCTTGGGTAAAACAGCCAAAAAATTGCAGCTGGAAAAATAGGAAGACTCTGTATTCTTTTTGGAAATTATAACTTTAGTTCCTTTACTGGCAAGCAGAGTACCTGCTGAGTGACTCATTCAGGGGATAACAATGCCAGGTTCTTACACAGCATACATGGATCTCAAAGCACCCTACAAAGGATGGTAAGCATTATTAGCCTCATTTTACTGATTGAGAAACAAGCAGAGAGAGGTAAAATAGCTTAGCCAAAACATGGCCTACGAAAAGGATCTTGGTCTCTTGAGGTCTAATGCAGTGGTCAATCCACCTGGACATGCTGCTTCCATCAGATTTTTCATCCACATCAATCTGAGATGCAAGAGAATGGGACATAACTGGGTAGTGTGAGTTGTTGAGGCATAATTTGACATTAACGGTTCCACTTTTCATTATGGTTTTGGCAAATATTTCCTCATGTCATTTTAGTAAACTTTAAAAGCATCATTTCCCCCTAGTGAGATATTTTTATCATGGTATGAATGACAAGCAGCTTTTACTCTTACTTGAAATAGATTTTCACCTTTTCACCTCCAAAAGAAATAATTAGGAAGAACTATGGGAAAGGCTCTATCCCATCACTGGGAATTTGGGCAGCAAGCTGGTATCATAATAAGGCTTGTGTTAGATGGGCAATGATGAGATAGGATATGAGAGGAAGAACCACTGGAATGGCCAGGATTGCTCTTTGTTGCAGGCAATGCTGCTGAGAAAGCACAACCCAGCCGCAGAGGTGAAGTCATGCTAATGCAATGCTCCCAAAGGCCACAGGAATTGTGGAAAGATTTGTGTAAATATCTCATGCATTCTTGTGCTCTAAGGTTTATGGAAATAAAAAACCACAGTCACAAAGCCAATGCCACATTCACTCCCCCACTCCTTCCTTTTCTTCTCTAGAATAAATGTGTAGAAAATTTTATGAGCATCCAAGAAAATGAATTGTTTCTGTTTTACTACCAGGAAGGTATAAAATGGACTACACCACAAGCATAAATGAGATTAAACAGGATACAAGGGACTGAGGAAGCAGATTTGTGTGTGCCATGAGAATCTTTTTGCTGTAGGCATGGCTGGAAACATACATGCCATACGCACTCGCCCTAAGTCATTCACTGTACCTATTTTGTATCAGAACTGAATAAAAGTATCCACTTCTTTCCTGCGTTCTGACTGAGATGCAGATTGTAGAGGTGACCAGCCCATGTTTTGGGGGAGTGGATCATAAGTTTTCCATTTCTAATATTTTATCTTTCTCTGTCCTGTGTCCTACAGTACCTGATGCTAGATTAAATGAATTCCATTTATTCCCTTACCAATGTCATTCTTCTGTATTTTTGAGCTGCTTCAGGGACATGTCTCTCAACTTTGAATGCACTGTATCATTCCAGAGAGGGATAGCATAACCAGAGAGGGACAATCCACATGGAGGCAACCCTACTCTATGTTGGAAATAATTCAGGAGACCACAGCACCTGCCATCAGTGAATACTAGGGTTTCCCTTCTTTCATTGCCTGACTGTAGAAATTGGGTTTTTAGTCATTCCTGATGACTGACTGTACAGTACTGTAGAGAGTAGGGGGAACAGTATGACAAGCTCTCCTTCCTTCAGATTATATTCAAGCTGTATCAGACAGGAGAAAAAGGGAATGCCCCAGTCCAAGATGCAGGAGCTGGTAAAAGGCGAGTGAAGGTCTATGCAGCTTTAGCCTGCTAAAACCTCTGCTTTAAGGATAAGGGACTCTTTTGTCAGTGGGTCCAAAAGGTGGAGAAGAATAGCGGAGGAGGAGGAGAAGAAAACATCATGCCTGTAAAATTTAAAAAAGAAATCTGCAGGTTATGCTATCTGCACAAAGAATAATGCAGTCCAAGTTGCTGACAAAATATTTAAATGTGCAGATCCTTCTACTGAAACATGAGTGGCTTGTGTCACAAAAGCACCTGACTTCTTGGCCCTGCCTCCTCTATTAATAATGGAGTCAGTGATTTAGTTTTGTGACCTCAAAAACTGTAAGCAAATGAAAAAACTTCACTTTTCAAAGGGATTATCTCTGTCACTTATGGAATAGAATAGTATAAACAAGTACTACTAGTCTGTAGTAATAGCCCTCGGCCAATGATTTTGTTAGATACTGTCAGCAGAATCAGGCCTTTGATGGGAAGTCTCCAAGAAAAGCTCAGATGTGACATTAGAGATTCAGCAGATGGCACCCTCCAGTTCTCCACTGTCTTGGTGTACCTTTCAATTAGATAAACTTGTGGTTCTGGCCACCTGTGGTCATCAAACATTCCAAAGAACTTTTCAAAATAGTAAGGGGTGCTAATCCTCAAGTTAAAGCCACATTTCATTTTGGATAATATTCTGTCAACCCAAAATTCCACTTGTAGTTTCACTTGGATATGAAATACTACTTCACTTCCAGTCCTAAAGGAACACCCAGAAGGTGGTTAAAGAGATTCCGACTGCATATAGTTAAGAAAGCACTTTGAGATGCTTTGGAACAAAAGATACTATATAACAGAGCTATTAATTATTATTATTACAATCAGAACCTGCAGTCAAAAAATGAACTGTACTGCAGTACAGAGAAAGAAATAGCCAGTCAACTTCTAGTCTAGACCACTTTCTTAAACTTCATTGTTACAAGCAAAGGTAAAGAAGACAGAAAATACTCTACAATGTAGGCAATCCATTAAATTGGCAAGTCCACATCAGTAAATACAGGCAAATGACAATACATTTATGGCGTATTGCTGCAGTCCCAAACTGTAGCATACCTTGTTCTCCCTGTCTGTATGAGTAAAGACTACACTCTCATGAATAAATTAATTTGCTGGGTCAGGCCTAAATACATATTAGTTCCTGGTATGAGTGAAGCTCGGACTTAATTTCATTTAAAATATGGGCCAAATTCATCCCTTTCTAGGTCTGTTGAATTCAAAAGAGTTATAATAAAGATGAAGTTGATCTCTGGGGCATGATCCCACACTGCTGAAGTCAATGGAAAATATGTCTGCATTGCATTTTCTCTTTAAAATTTCCTACTTCTTGTTGCTCAGACGGGTCTAGGAGATGTAATGGTAAAACTCCTACTTTAGCACTTGTGTTTCTGCCAGTATGGGTGCTATAGGAACAGTGGGAGATTTTAAGAAAAAGCTCCATGTACACAAGGTCCAAGTAATGATTGATTGCTGATTTTTATTTCAGCCTGGACTGTGGTAGCCATCCACTTGGCAAAGCTAAGTAGTATTGATTCATTTGCTTCTCTCTGGTTCCTCAGCTATAGGTTCAAAAGAGGTTGCTTTATCATGTTACATCATTAGAATTTTATTTAGATAAAGGTTATTGTAGTAAGATGAGGCCCTGAAACATAAACTCTTGTGTCAGAGGCCCAGTCTGAGGCCTGAAGCCTAAACCAAAGTACTTCCAGGCATTGCTAAGCAAAAGCTGGGCTGTGAGCCAGAGGCAGGCCCCACTCACAGAAGTTGGCGAGAAGAAGGTTGCTAGAAGCAGGTGCATCCACACGTTAGTGCTAATAAGAGGAACTTGTGCCAAGATGGCATCAGAACACTCCACAGAGATAACGAGGAATAGGCAGGTGCATCTTAAAGACAGGGTCAAAAGGATAACATGATGGATAGATTTCAGTGTTGTCAGTAGCTACCAGTGTGGTGCTCTGCTTCTTGTTTCATGATGATAACAGCCGGCTGCGTGCGTATTCCCTCTGTATGCTGCCCCAGCTCTGTGCAGATAGCTGACACTGCAGACCCCGAGAGAACTCCCAAAGACCACAGACTCTAGTAAGGTACAAAGGCACCCGGCCAGGTTTATTGTCAAACGAAGCACAGTAATAGTTCCCTGTAGACTCTACAGGACATACTACGAATATGTGCCCCCTGGCAATGGACACAGCTCAGTCAGTGGCAGGACACTCCACTGCCCCATAGGCTGGATGATGATGTGCACTTCCAGACCTATTCTCATACAGGTGCGGAACAGATTACTCATTCCTCCTGACGTATTGAGGTGCAGCCCCTTTACTCATTAGGGTGCTGCTTCTCCTGTTACATGTTGGTTCAAACAAATCTATCCATCATGTTGTCCTTTTGATCCTGTCTTTAAGATGCACCTGCCTGTTTCTCGTTATCTCTGTGGAGTGTTCTGATGCCATCTTGGCACAAGTTCCTCTTATTTGCACTTATGTGTGGATGCACCTGCTTCTAGCAACCCTCTTCTCACCAACTTCTGTGAGTGGGGCCTGCCTGTGGCTCACAGCCCAGCTTTTGCTTAGCAATGCCTGGAAGTACTTTGGTTCAGGCTTCAGGCCTCAGACTGGGCCCCTGACACAAGAGTTTATGTTTCAGGGCCTCATCTTACTACAGTTATTTGTTTAAATTCTGATAAGGGACTCAATTGTTCTTTTTTTGTATGGAAATTCTTCCCCAGAAGCTTCAATTTGAGGTTTAAAAAGCCATTTCTTTGTGGAACAATTTGCTACCTGCAATCAAATCCATGCCTGCTTTTCCCCACCCCCTTCTCTGCTGTCAGTTCAATATGAAGGATACAGAGTGCTCCTGACCCTAGTGGAAGGCTCTCTGCTTGTTTTATCTCTGAAAATAAAACAATTTGCTCGGCATTTTGTTCTATTTCCTATTTGATAGAATCCTTTGTTTTCACTTGCAACCTTTGCAGCTTCCAAGAATTTTTACTCCTTGTGGTTTGTCGAGACACGCAGGGTTCAATAGTCTGCCACCAGGACCTGGCCCAAGGTCGAGGATTCCCTCCTTTTCCTTCCCAGTATTGTCCTGCATCCTGCAAGGCCCTTCTCCTTACACTGCTGCAGCTGTCGTGACAACGAGGACTGGCACCAGGCACACTCCTGCTGCCACGGTGACAGATGCTGAGCACTCGCCAAGCTCTAATGACAATAGTATGACCTCAGATACTTTATTAAGAAAGAAAAGACTTAAAAGGGAGGGTGCACTTAAAGGCAAAAAATAACACCTTGTCTCAGCACAGTGCATTGTTTTTGCCAGCCCAGGATGGAAACCTCTGAAAATAATTCTGGCCTTTTCTTTTCTAGCCTCCACCCCATTTCACACACACCCATACTAGATGGAAGTTCCTGATAGTTAGACGTTCAAAGCAAATCTAACCATGTAGATCAGGGATTCTCAAACCGGGGGCTGGGACCCCTCAGAGGGTCGCGAGGTTACTACATGGGGGGTCACGAGATGTCACCCTCCACCCCAAACCCTGGTTTGCCTCCAGCATTTTTAATGGTGTTAAATATATAAAAAAGTGTTTTTAATGCATAAGGGGGTTGCAATCAGATGCTTGCTGTGTGAAAGAGGTCACCAGCACAAAAGTCTGAGAACCCCTGATGTAGATATACATTACAGCAGCTAAGGTCTGGTGTATTGAGCAGGGGGCTAGGAGTCAGGGGACATAGGAACTATTTTCAGTACTGCTATTGCTTCACTGTTTGACCATAGTCAAGCCACATCTCTGGGTTTCAGTTTTCCAAAATTGGGATAGTGGTACTTTACTGATCTTAATATAGCACTTTGGGGCATGGAGAAAGTGTGCTGCATCATTATATGTGGCAGGAAGTAGAGCTAGACAGAAAAATTCTGACAGAATAGGTTTTCACTGGAATTTTCTGATTTGTGGAAATTGAAATGCTCTGCAAAGATGGTTCCATTTTTACAATGTTCCTCTGAAAATCAGGCACAGTTTGAAAACTGTCTGTCAGGCAGGTTTCTGATATAAACTGTCACTGTGTCCTGCCACCTTGCCTGCCTGGCTCCTCAGCCACTCACCTGGCATTCTGCTGAGGAGCCTGGGCTTCTAGGTCCTGCAGTGCCAGAACAGCCGATCATACAGAATAGGACAGTCCATTATTGGCTTGCCCGGAGGCTGGGGACCTGTTGTAATTTAGATGGACTATGTGGGCCTAAAGGTGTTAACATCACTCAGTCACTTTCCAGCATTAAACAGTTTTAAACAAGGCTTTGTTATATAGAGACCTCAGCCTGCTTACACACCCTGAAAAATCCTTTTGAATTTTTATTAAAGGTACAGAAGAGGAGGAAAAACAGTTAAAACATGTGAAATGTAAAGTATTAAATAAAGAGGCAAGGTGGGTGAGGTGAAATCTTTTATTGGACAAACCAGCTCCTGTTGGTGAGAGAGACAAGCTTTCATGCCACACGGAGCTCTACTTCCAGGCTGGGAAAGGTACTCCCTGACCTAAAGCAGAGCGCTGTGTGGCTTGAAAGCTTGTCTCTCTCACCAACAGAAGTTGGTCCAATGAAAGATATTGCCTCACCCACCTGGTCTCTCAAATATTCTGGGACTGACACAGCTACAACTACACTGCATACAAGTATTAATTAAGGCTTTTATTTTAACAATTTCCCTTTCCTTTTAGCTGGAGACAATATTTAGAAGGAAGTAGGGTGACCAAATAGCAAGTGTGAAAAATCGGGACCCTTTTTTGTGGGGGGATTAGGTGGGTATAATTGTTTATACAAGACAAAGCCCTCAATATCGGGACATCTGGTCAGCATAGAAGGAAGAAACCCCTTGTTTGATAATTTCTTAGATAGTATTGCAAATTTGTAGATTCATAGATTAGATTTCAAGGCCAGAAGGGACCACTGTGATCATCTAGGCTGACCTTCTGTACAGCACAAGCCATAGAACGTCCTCAAACTACTTCCTAGAGCATATCTGTTAAAAAAACATCCAATCTTGATTTAAAAATGGCCAGTGATGGAAAATCTAGGATGACCTTTCATAGATTGTTCCAATGGTTAAGTAGTCACACTGTTAAAGCTTATGCCTTGTTTCCAGTCTGAATTTGTCTAGCTTCAACTTCCAGCCATTGGATCGTATTATACCTATCTTTGCTAGATTGAAGAACCTATTATTAAATATTTGTTTTCCATGTAGGTATCTATAGACTGCAATCAAGTCACCCCGTAACCTTCTCTTTGTTAAGATAAATGGATTGATATATTTGAGTCTATCGCCATAAGGCATGTTTTCTAATCTTTCAGTCATTGTTGCAGCTCTTCTCTGAATCCTCTACAGTTTATCAACAGCTTTCTTGAACTGCAGACACATAAATGGACACAGTATTCCAGCAGCAATCACAGAGTGCCAAATACTGAAGTAAAATAATCTCTCTACTCCTACTCATGATTCCCCTGGTTATACATCTGTCACAGGGAGTGGCTTCTCTCCCATCTTCTTCTTTGCAGAAACTGCACAGACTTTAGTGGTTGTGCCTTCACCATATCCTTTTATTTTACGTTCCCGCTACCATTTCTACAACAATTTCCATACAACAGTCTATTTACAGCACCAACAGCACTTTTTGGCCCTCTCTCTAGGACGTTAGGGGAGCAGAGGTGTTCCTCCCTTGAGGCCTCTATATAACTCGGCTCACCTAGCTCTAGTCCCCCACTCTCTTGCTATCCCCCATGGGACTTCCATTCTGCCTCTCATTGACCTTGGCCTGATGGGCTAATTGGTGCCTTATCCAATCCAGCCAACCAGCCTGATTACTAATTCCCTTATCAGCTTTCTCAAGGAGAACTAATTGACATCTGAGTGATCAGAGTGCAGGCTAACCTGTTCGCTTCCAGCACTCCATCACAGAATTCAAGCATTGCATTTGTCCTTTTGGCACTGGGAGCTCATGTTCAGCTGATTATCTATCACGACATCCCAGATCTTTTTCAGGGACACTGCTTCCCAGGATAGAGTCCCCCATTTCTTTAAGTATGGTCTGCATTCTTTGTTCTTAGATGTGTACATTTACATTTAGCCTTATTAAAGCACATTGTTTGCTTGTGCTCAGCTTCCCAAAGGGTCCAGATTGCTCGGTGTCAGTGACGAGTCCTCTTCATTATTTTCCAGTCCCTCAATTTGTGTGTCATCTGCAAACTTTATCAGTGATGATTCTTCTTCCAGATCATTAATAAAAATGTTAAATAGCGTAGGGCCAAGAACTCATCTCTGCAAGTCCTCACTAGAAACACACCTATTCAAAGATGATTCCCCATTTATAGTTATGTTTTAAGACCTATCAGTTAGCCAGTTTTTAATCCATTTATCATATGCCATGTTAATTTTATATCTTTCTATCTTTTTAATTAAAATGTTTTCTAAATATATTACATCAGCACTATTATCTTTATCAACCAAACTTGTAATCTCCTCAAAAAAAGATCCCAAATGAATTTGATAGGATCTATTTTCTATAAACCTGTGTTGATTGGCATTATTTATATTATCCTCCTTTATTTCTTTATTAAGTCCCATATTAGCTGCTCCATTATCCTTCCTGGGATCGACATCAGATTTACAGGCCAATAATTACCTGAGTCATCCTGTTAATCCTTTTAAAATATTGGTCAGTTTTCTGGAACTTCTCTGGTGTTCCCTGGATGCAAATTAGCTGGACCTGATGATTTGAAAATGTTTAACTTTAGTAGCTGCTGATTAACATACTCCTGAGATACTAGTGGAATGGAAAGAGTGTTATCATATGATATGACTACATCGTTGTTTTTTTCCAAATATAGAACAGATATTTTTATTGAACACTTCTGCTTTTTCTGAATTATGAATAATTCTACCATTTCAATCTAGTAATGGACTAATATCATTGTAAGGATTCTTTTAGTTCCTAATATACATAAAAAAACCTCCTCTTTATTGTCTCTAACACTGCTGGCCATGGATTTCTCCTTGTGTCACTTTCCTTCCCTTATCAATTTTCTGTAATTCCTAGCTTCTAATTTACATTCATTCTCTCTCTCTCTCCCCTCCCCCCACTCCTATTTGGGCACCTAGTAAAGTGTTCTTAAACAATTCCCAATTATCATTCACAATTTTTCTGGTTAAATTCTCCCCTCCTGCTGATTGGTTCATAATTGTTTTCAGCTTTGAGAAACTGGCCCTTTCAAAGCACCAAGTGTATATATCACTGGTCTGGACTTTATAAATGTGATCAAATCATCATCATTTTCACCCAAGTTACCATTAATTTTTAATTATGTGATCAGCTCCTCTTTATCTGTCAAGAAAAAGTCAAATATCAAATTTCCCCATGATGGACACAGCATTTTTTAAGTTAGGAAATTGTCATCTATGATATTTAGAAATTCCAGGGATGTTTTAGTACTTACAATATGAGAGTCAAATTGAAGTCCTTTATGATCACACAGCTTTTTTTCCCTATGCAATCTGGGTAGGTAGTAACTGTCCCTGTTGGGAAAAAGAGATGAAGTTATCTGAGATGTGCTGGAGTTGTTGTTATTACTGCTGTTGTTGTTAAAGTCCAATCTCATTTCCTACACGACAAAACAAGACAAATATACACAAGAGAGGAGAGAAAAGGACAGCGAAGATACAAAATGCAGCTTCTGTCTTTGGCATTGATTGTCACTTGCAGCCTCAATGCCGGAAAAACACAGGAACAGGCATAGTCTTATCAGCCACACTGAGGCCTGGTCTACACTACGACTTTAGATCGAATTTAGCAGCGTTACCTCGATTTAACCCTGGACCCATCCACACGACAAAGTCCTTTTTTTCGACTTAAAGGGCTCTTTAAATCGATTTTATTTATTCCAACTCCGACGAGGGGATTAGCGCTGAAATCAGCCTTGCCAGGTCGAATTTGGGGTAGTGTGGACGCAATTCGATGGTATTGGCCTCCGGGAGCCCTCCCAGAGTGCTCCATTGTGACCACTCTGGACAGCACTCTAAACTCAGCTGCACTGGCCAGGTAGACAGGAAAAGGCCGGTGAACTTTTGAATTTCATTTCCTGTTTGGCCAGCATGGCGAGCTGATCAGCACAGGTGACCATGCAGAGCTCATCAGCATGATGTGCACATTGCCGGGGCACATTGCTCAGCCCATACTTTGTGAGACGTCTATGACCATGTCTATGTCCTCAGCACTCTCGTCACTGTGCTGCCATCGCCTCGTCGCCTGGTTTTGCCAAAACAATTGTCTGCCATTGTTCTGACGGAGGGAGGGGCAACTGACGATGTGGCTTACAGGGAATTAAAATCAACAAAAGGGGTGGCTTTGCATCAAGGAGAAACACAAACAACGGTCACACAGGATGGCCCCCTCAAGGATTGAACTCAAAACCCTGGGTTTAGCAGGCCGTTGACTGCACAAAACAAATTGGGGCTATTTCTTGTTTTGATCCACTCCATCTATCTTTTACATCTTAGGCTGGCAGCAGATGGGGCAGTACAACTGCTAGCCATTGTCATCTCCTGGGTGCTTGGCAGAAGATGCTGCATTACGATTGCTAGCCATCATCATCTCCTGGCTGCTCGCCAGAAGACGATGCAGTACGAGTGCTAGCCATTGTCATCTCCTAGGTGTTCGGCAGAAGATGGGAATGAGTCACTCCTATGTCTGCCTAGGTGCCTCTGACCAACCTCACTGAGGTTGGCTAAAAGAGCACCCAGGAATATGATGACGATGGCTACCACCCATAATGCACCATCTGCTGCCAAAAGGCAATGAGATGCTGCTGTGTAGCAATGTAGTCTCATGTCTGCCAGCACCCAGGAGACGTATGGTGACGGTGAACTGAGCGGGCTCCATGCTTGCTGTGGTATGGCATCTGCTCAGGTAACCCAGGAAACAAGACGTGAAATTATTGTCTGCCGTTGCTTTCATGGAGGGAGGGAGGGAGAGGGGGCCTGATGACATGTACCCAGAACCACCCGCGACACTGTTTTTGCCTCATCAGGCACTGGGATCTCAACCCAGAATTCCAATCGGCAGTGGAGACTGCGGGAATTGTGGGATAGCTACGCACAGCTACCCATAGCGTAATGCTCCGGAAGTCGTTGCTAGCCTCGGTACTGTGACTGCAGTCTGCTGACTTAATGCACTTAAAGCATTTTGTGTGGGGACAAGCACAATCAATTGTATAAAAACGATTTAGTTGACTCTCTGATCACAGACTCACAGCAGTGTTGCAAAATATGCAGTCCTGGCCAGCTAAGCCAGTTTCTGATTAGACAAAAGGAAAAAAAGAAGGGGGATAGGAAAGAAAAGAACTAAGGTAGGAAAGAAAAAAAATATGTGGGGAGGGGGTGGAAGAAAAATTCTCATATCCTGAGTGGTACCTGAGATTTAGCCAGCACCAACAGAGGTGGTGGTGGTGTCTTGCTGGTCCCTCTCTCTGGTCTGGTCTGGTCAGGATATCATTCAGAATCAGGATGATTAAGGCCTGAGCTTCCAGGAGATGGTGGGGGTGGCAGCCATGAGGATGAAGCTTGTTCCAGTTGCCAATTTTTCTCCCAAAGTCTCTTTCTTTAAGGATCCCCAAAGGGGCTGATGGGCGGAATAGCCCACACCATACTATTTTGTCCAGTAATTAGGCCTAATTTATGACGTACCAATTTTGATTCATTGATTTCTGGTACTCTGCTTCTCTTACTTACCAGTAATAATTTTAACACAGTCCTTGAATTATAATAACAGGTCTTTTTGTTTGTACTAATTCAATCTGTCTTCCTTGCTTCTACACCTTTTCCCATTAACATTAGTTACTGGTTATTGTGGTATTCCATGAACTTTCATTTATTTCTTACACCTGAGCTCACAATTAAGGCAAATTTATAGGCCCAATTATTACAACAGACCCAGGGCTTTCAGGGTCAGTGACTCCAGGATAGCTCATCATAGGGACTGCCCCAGAACTATGTCTCCATCCCCTCTCAAGGTGAATTTCAAAATGTTGGGTTATGTTTTGAATTGGCATGACATCAATTTTTGAAATAATGACATTCTCTATGAAATGGAATTACCAAGGATAGATTGTCTAGTGCAGTGTTTTTCAAAGTATGGGTCGCGAGCCAGTACTGGGTTGTGGAATGTCAGGCACTGGGTCACCTTGCTGATTCAGATTATAACGATCGTTGTCATGCAGCAGTTCTAAAGGGACTTGCAGCAGGGACCTGGAGAGGAGAGAGGTAGGGGAATGGGCAGGAACCGGGGAGAGGAGCAAGTTGGGGCTTGCAGGGCTGCTGTGGGCCTCTCCTCCACCCCTGGAGCTTGCTGCTGCTGGTGAGGAGAGAGGGACCCTTCCCCCAGGCCTCCCACCAGCAGGAAGAGAAAGAGACCCCTCCCCTGGAGCTAGCTGCTATTGGCAGGGAGAGGGCTGGAGGGAGTCCTCTGCCTGGGGCAGCCTGCCTGCACCCCAAACTCCTCATCCCTGGCCCCACTAGCCAGAGCCCGCACCCCTAGCTAGAACCCTCACCCCACCACATCCCAACCCTCTGCCCCATCCCTGAGCCCCCCCTGCATCCTGAACCCCTCATCCCTGGCCCCATCCTAGAGCCTTCACCCTGAGACAGAGCCCTCACCTGCACATCCCACCCTCAGCCCTACCCTGGGCCACCTCCCATGCTCCTTACCATAGGCTTTCTAAGGCTAGTGTCTAGTGTTAGTTGTGTAAAGTGGGTTAAGCTGGAATGTATTGCACTATTATGATTTTAATATCTAGTCAAAAGATAAAATTATGCTGGGTCAGGGGAACAACCATTTTCTTCAACTGAGTCACGGGGGAAAAAGTTTGAAAACCAACTGGTCTAGTGGATAGGGCCCTGGACTGTGACACAGGAGACCTGCAATCAGTTCCTAGTTTAGCTACAGATTTCCTGTATAACCTTGGTCAAGTCACTTAAATGGAGGAAAAAGGGGAACTGGGTTGACTGCTATGGTGGTAGTTTTAATAATTCTGTGACACTTAATTGTGGATTTAGAGGCAAAAAGTCTCATTTTTCTCTTGCGCAGTTTAATGTCAAGGTGATTCCATTGATTTGAGTGGAATTACTACTAATTTGCACTAATGTAAGTCACAGAAGAATCAGGCCCAGGCTCCAATGTATGGGTATGTGGCATGGAGTGTCTTTGAAACATAATAGAACCCATAAAAACAAGTAGCTACACCCATTTCTCCTGAACCGATCTTCTCCACTTTAAGACAGCTGCAGTAGGCATTTTCCTGTAGCTACTATGGATGATGCAGCTGATGAATCCTAAAAGGAAAAAAAAAAGTACTCTGGACCTGTTTCTTCTCAATTTGTTATCCCTCTTGTTTTATCCCCTGCAGCTGGGTTTGTGTTTGCATGTATGTTAGAAAGCGCTAGTTCACATTTCCCATGATATGTTTTGTTTACAGTTGTGACGGCTTGATTCATAGTGCATGATCCGCAGGCCTCTACAGGGCTTTTCCTGAGCTTTTCTACATTGGGGATGGTGGTGGAGAATTCACTGTTTTTTTAGAGGACTTTTCCAGTGTTGAGTGTAAACATAGAGAAGTACATACCGTATGCCATTCCCAGCAGACCTGCCCATGTCCAGATGTCCATCCTGGGGATCGTCAAACTTTTGGGAACATAAAGCAAACTGAAAGAAAAAGGATGTTATAAAAAGAAACAAGCCAATAAACTCAGCATAGCACCGTTGCTTTCATACAATCTATTCATATATTATCTGCCAAGGCACTTCAGTTCTTGGAGCATCTTTTGGAAAATCAGCTTGTCCCCCTTTTCAATATATGGTAGTAGTTTTTTTCATTGGAGATAAGATAATCTTTTAAGCAATGTTTTTGTGTTAGCTGTAGCCCTCTCCACTCTCTCTGAGGTTAGCTTGGACTTTTCTCTGTTATCTTTTTTTATTTGCCCATGGCATTAGTTATAGAGTTCTGATTTTGACCTCATAATGGGACACAATGATGTTGTAAGGACTTGACAGGAGATCACAAGTAATGTGGCACTGACGTTAACAAAGTGAGGTCTGTAGTGCTGAAAGCTGTGAACTTCCCATCCAGCAGCCATCTGTGAAGCACTTGCGGACAGTGCCTAGTGCCTGACTCATCATGTTTGGCAGTCGCTTACCCTGTGCTCCGTTTCCCTTGGGGAATTATTTGTTGAGGGAGAAAAGAAAAAGAAGAAAGAAGGAAGATAAACTGCCCTTTAGCCTTCTGATTTATATTTGGTCAGAGTACCCCTGTTCTATTTTCTTTCAGCTGGAATTATCTTGGACATGTTGTTTCGATATGAGACAATCAGCTGGGCTCTCTAAGGAATGTCCCTGGAGACTAAGAGCAGCCTCTCAGTAGGGTAATATGTTCATTAGAATTCTAAGATGCATTCTCCAACATCTGCATTCTATTTATGCCTTCAGAATATTTCCCATGAGCATTTGAGGATTCAAAAGATGCTTTGAGAGATGGCCACCAATTCTCCACACTGCATTAGAACTTGTTGAAAGTTTGTTTCTTTAAACTACTATTATACTTGTGGTATTTTTCTCTTTTGAAAAGAGAACAACATCAGAAGGGCATGGTAATGCACACTGAATAATTGCTTTAAATGACTCTTTCATGTGAATGGGTTCTGAATTAGCAGTACCTCTGAGGAAAAAAGATTCAGGGATTCTTAGAGTAAAAGGCCAGAAGAGAGCACTGTGATCATCTGGTCTGATCTCCTGTATAACACACACCATGAATTAATTCCTGTTTGAACTAAGAAATAGATCTTTTAGAAAAACATCCAAATTTGATTTTAAAATTGCCAGTGATGAAGAATCCACCACAGCCCTTGGTAAATTGTTTTAGGGGGTAGTTACCATCAATGATAAAAATATGTGCCTTATTTCCAGTCTGAATTTGTTGAACATCAACTTCCAGACTTTGGATCTTGTTATATCCCTTTCTGCTAAATTGAAGAGCCCATTATCTAATTATTGTTCCCCATGTAGATACTTTTAAATTGTGAACAAGTCGCCCTCCCCTCCCTTTGTTAAGCTAAATAAACTGAGCTCCTTGAGTCTATCACCACAAGGCATATTTTCCAATCCTTAATCATTTCTGTGGCCCTTCTCTGAACCTTCTCTAGGATCTAGGAGTTACCATGGACAGCTGAATGCATGTCTGCTCTCAGTATTCCATGCAGTTAATAATACATTAGGTACATTTAAAAGGGGATTAAGAATTACAAGGAAAATATTATATAGGTGTATTACAGTTATGATATTGCCTCATTTTGACTACAAGAGATGATATAACAGAGGTGCTATAAGAGATAGTAGAGAGAAGCCCAACTGAGAATCCCTGTCTACCCTTTCCCATCATACTGGAATGAGGCACACTCAAAAATTTATATTGGGTAAATTATTATTTCCTTATAATTAACCTATCGGACCTATTTCCATAGGATATGAGTTCAAAAATAGCTAGCTTGCGAATAGACTCAAAAAACAATCAGACACTTAAAATAATTTAAACCAGTCTGCAGTTATATTAAGTAAGATAAAAATGATACTGTTAATAATACTTAGCTTTTAGCACTTTTGATCAGCAGATCTCAAAGCACTTCACAATATTTTTAATGTATTGGTCCTCACAGCACTCCTGTGAGACAGAGAACTGCTATTACCATCCCCATTTTACAGATAGGGAACTGAGGCACACAGAGAGAGGCTAAATGACTTGTTAAAAGAGGGAATTGAATCAGGATCTCCTAAGGACCATCAAGCCTCATACTTCACGGTATATAATTGAGGTACAGAATAAACTTCTTCCAATGCATAATAGTACAAAACTAGGTGCATTGAGGGGGTTTATGCCTTTCTTCAGAGCAGAGGAGCTCCTGAGCACTTGCTGGCATTCTGTGAAGAGTGGGTGGAGAGTGGGCAGTTTCACAATATTGGTTCCTTCTACTTACTTCCAGCACCTAATTCATTTTAAAGATCACTAAAATATATGAAATTGTTTCCCAGTATTACTTTTCCACGTAAGCAATTTCTGTAGTTCAGTGATCCCCCAAACTTTTGAGGGTCGTGTCTGCCTTACTCTGTTTACCTCCCCCACCCCTGAGCCAGGGCTGGGAGTGGGGCTGTGGCTTGAGGTGTGTGGGGGGAAGTGTATGGGTAAGGGGGGACCCAGGCTGGGACTGCAGCTGGGAGTGGGTCTGGGGCTGGGAATGGGGCCCAGGATGGAGCTGCATCCAGGGGCCGAGGCTGGGGGCAGGGACAGAGCCACATCTGGGCTGCAGTGGGGGCCGGTAGCTGGGCTTGGGACCAGGTGTGGTTCTGCTCCTGGTTCTGCTCCCAGTCTTGGCTCTGGGCCAGGATTAGGGCCATGGCCAGCAGTGGAGGCTGGAGGGGAGCTGCCCCAAGGCTGGGGACAGGACCAGAAGCAGGGTCGGGACCCGAGGATGCGGCTGCTGGGTGTGGGGGGACTGGAGCAGAACTGGAGGAAGGGAGGGCCCTGCCATGCCCCCACCGAAGATTCCTCTGAACCCTTATAGGTGGTGTGCCCCACAGTTTGGGGACCTCTGCTGTAGTTGCTACCAGGATAATTGTGTGGTTGCCTACTGGGTGGCAGAGGGGGGAAGGTGTGGGAGAGTGGTGACCTTGAGACACTCTCTCTATTAAGGTGTGTTCCACACTATGAAAAAAAGGCAGGTACCTCTGCTGTAATACTACCCAAACTGGTCTTTCTTGGAAATAGGATATTAGAATAGATGGGCCAATGTCTGTGCCCTGTGGCAATTCCTCTATCCTGAAGTGTGAAAAAAGAAAGGTATGGCATTATGTGCAGTCAGCTGAACTGACAGCGAAGAGAAGAATAAAGAAATGCTTTATGGTTTTGATTGCATTCATCTTTTACTGAGATACATTTATAGAAACTGAGTGAAAGCCAAATAAAAGCAACAAATAACAAAAATCCCTAAACAAACAGTTGGGACTTGAACTTGTGAAACTATATTTGCATGCTTGTTCTGAAGAGGTTCCCATAGCCCTGCTCTGACTTTTTATCTGTCCCCACAGGATGTACTCCCACACTTTCTTCCAGGGTCCAATGCTTCCAGTGGGTGTTCCCACAGCTGGCAGTTTAGACAAATAGAGTCTGGAATGTGAGACTGAAGATGCTATATTCTCCCACTAAGTTGGGTGATTCCACACAAAAATGTGGCAGATGTGCAGCATCAAGGATCAAAATAGAGTTTTCGCACCGCACTGCACATTCTTTTCTCCCTGATACCTTTCATTTCCTCTCTACAGGATGTGGAACAATTTTCCTCTTCTGCTGCTGTTTCTGTGAACTTAGGAGTCTGTGAATTTTGCAAGGACATTTAAATTCCCATATAATCTGCTCTAAGAGGCAATGGGTCTTGATGCATTGATGTTATTTTTCCCCCCACTGATAAAGGATGATTGTGATGTTTGAAAAGAGATAATGACAGTAGATTATTCAAGGACTTCATGTTTCTGGAAAGCCTGCTGAATGATCCAGTGACTTCCAGCAACTTAAAAATATAACCCCTGGGAACATGAAAGTGATCGATATAAAACAAAAGTCAGTTTTCATTGAGAATAAATGCACCTATGTATAGGACTGAATTGTCAGAAGGGGTATTATTAAATTTTGTTCTGATGACCGAATACAGCCAGATTCACTGAAACAACAGATCAATATCTCTTAATGGCACTACTGGTTTGATACAAACCAAGATTCCAACCATCTGCGGCCATGAGAGATCTCAATTAGCTTCTCATAAGAGAGTATTGATCATCTCTCTATCTAATCTGCCTTGTTACCTCAAGGGGAGTAAGGCAACGCTTCAGAAGGAAATACTCAAGAAATGGGAGCGGGAAGATAGAAAAGGAAAGCCCCTTTTCTCAGAAGCACAGACTCGTCTCCCTTCCGTGTCTGTCACCAGTGGATTTAGCTCCCCAGATAAAATATCTCTCCCTCCCTGTATAATATAATAAAAAATAAAGACAAGACAATGTAATATGGTGCAAACAAAGATGAGTGTATTAAGAGTAATGGTACAGAAGCTGGGATAAAGTGCGGGGGGGGGAGAAAAGTGCAAACATTGATACAAATTATGACACAGTGACTGGCTTTAGGAGCTTGAAGCTCAGGCCCACAAAACCTCCCTTGGTATTCAGAAAACAATAAAGGAAACCCCAACACAGAAACCTTTCCTACTGTTAAGTGCAATGGACACAACATACAGGTGCGAAGCCCAGGACCTTCCACTCTCTGTCTAATTGGAAGCCTTTGAGGAGGAACACTGGGGAGTCTAGACAGCTGGATTTTGTTGCTGGCGGGGAGACCCTCTGGGACGATGGCCACCACAGGATAGATGTTACTCTTCTCCTTGGCTCTGGAGCGCAAGATTGAGGAAGGAGAGGCCTGTCATTGCCATCCCCACTACAACAAATCAAATCCATCTTGTCTGTGGAGAAGAGAATCCTGGTGGCCATCATCCCAGAGTGTCTCTCTGCCAGCAACAGAGTGGGAAAAACTGGTTCCGACCAGTCTGAGCCAGGGATTCTTAGTGTCTTAGTGGTAAACAAGTCCACTCTTAAAGATGGAGTCCCAGGGTCAATAGTTCATATACTCCATCTTGGATTTTATTTCAAGCCAGTACTTTACTTAACATTACCTTATAAACGTATTATTAAACAACCAATTAAACACACCAAACAGTTTTATTTATACCTAACAGCCTAATGTATTTATGTGGCTCTGACAACTGTACTCTGAGTAGTTAGAGAAGGGGTGTCAGTGTCCTGGCCCGTTCCAACTCAGGTAACTTACATTCTGCCTACTTAGATCCCCGTGCAATGTCAATGACTACATGTTATTTGACATTTCTTTTCCAGTGCTTTGATGATGTATTTCACATCATAGATGGCTTATGTGATCCGTATATGGTAGGGTAGTCAGGCAGAACTGTGGGAAAGCTGTGCCCAGCAGCACCCATTCCAAACAGGAAGGGAACAAATCCTTCATTTCTGTTAGGATCCTCTGTCATGGGGTTATACAGTCTGCATTCAGGTGTTGCTTTTAGCAATGCAAATCACTGCATTAAATCACCGCATTAATCCACTACACATAGTAAAACTTAACATACCGCTGAACTGAACTTAAATGAGTGGCAATTCTGACATTAATTATTCTCAAAATGAAATGATATTGTAAGGCAGTGTAATGGGGTCGCACTCATCTCTCACGACTACCCCCTGGCCAAGTGTGTGTGCCTGCACTCTCTTTCTACCTGTTTGTGATGGGTCTTCGGTGACTCAGCCCTCTGGTTGAGTCACACACAGTCTGTGTGCATGAGAAAAGCAAAGCAAACCCCTTCTGGGGTATAAGTCCAACAAGGGGCCTATTTCAGCACCCTCTGTAAGGTCCTTTGATCTACAGTCCAATCCTGGGGATCACTTTTCAATCAGTCCAGCAGGGCTACAGTAACCTGGTCCAAACTGTCTCTCAGCCTCTGCTGGGCTCCCTTGAATTATCCCTGCTCTTTAAACAGTTCAGGCCCTGGTGTGGGCCACATCCCCCAGGGCTCCTTCTGCCCTCAGCTCTTCCGGTGAGCCACTAAGAGAGTTCAGTTCCCCTTCTGGGCTGCATCAAAGTCCAGGCCACTTCCCCAGTGGCTGGTGGGACCAAGGACCATCCTCTACTCCAGGTCCCAGCCCAAGGACCCTATAGATAGAAGCCATCCACCATGTCCCTTTAAATAAATGGCATTGGTGCTACAATTCCTTGGGCCACTTCCCCGTGCCTCCAGCACATTCTTCACCCTTGTCTCAGGACCTTGTTATGATGGAGTCCTAGCAGCCAGCCCAAAGCACCATCCACTCTCTTCCAGCTCTAGCAAGGAACAGAACTTGCTATGGTTCTGCACCTCTTCTTATACTAGTCTGCTGGGTTCTGATTGGCTGCTTCCCACACAGAGGCAGCTTGGAGGACCTCTCCACTGCCCTTTTCTGGAGTGGGGTGTGGCAGGGCCACAGTGCCTCCAATAGGGGGCCTCAAGGCCTAGTCCACCCCATCAGGCAGAAACAGCATTACCATTTGTCTTCTCTTGATAGACTGGAAACTTAGAGGAACATTTCAGACTTGTTTCATGAGTATGTATGCCACTGTTAATGACCACACAGAAAATAAATAAATAAATGAATAAAATAATTTTTGCAGAAAGTATTTGCTTTTCTTGAAAATTTTCAGTTAGTTAATCTTTTGTCAGAAAGCCAAACCCCCAACATTTTCAGTTAAAAACTGAAAACATTTTGGTATCCAACTGACCTGGAAATTTCCCCCGTTTTGGGGTTTTTCAGTTTTTTGATGAAAAATCAAACTTGAAAAATTTGAAAACTTTTGAAAAGCCTAAAAGCCCTATTTTCAAAGATCTAGAATAGAGAGTTTAAACAGCCAAAAATTGGGATGTATCTGAAAGAGTTGAAACCCTGAGCTCAAATCCCAACAGAAGTGAGAGAGAAGTAGGAGTAAAAATTACATTTTAACACACTGAGTTGCCATACAGACAGGGAAATATGAGCGTTTAAAGCCTATGTAATCTGTCTGTAATCTCTCCGACATCTGGTAATTATTTCTATTTCTTAGTAGAATTTATACATGCACACAGTCACCTACACAAATAACATTTACTGTTCTCTGATGGGATAGCTTGCATTTGTCTGACTGACCTAAAAATGATCCTTGGAGGATTGGTTTCACAATCACTACATTATTGGTAACTATCCAATAGAACACTTTGTCATTATAGGATTGATCTTTGATGGTCAGAAAATAAGAGATAAAGGCTTTTTGAATATTGGAATTTCTCATTGTCAAAATAAAGTCAGGAGAGAGCTCAGGAGTTCAGAGTAGTCAGTAACATTTAGAAACGTAATCGTCTCTTTGAATCTTCCTGAATTGTATTTGTTGCTCTATTTATTCCATCCAACTACCAAAGGCAAAGACTGTTTCAGAGGTCATCATTACTCTATCTTTTCTTAATTATCTTCCATTAATGGAAAGCTAATGGAAAGTTTCCATGTTCTTTTCAGATTCTGATACATTCAAAGATGGCAGGAATTTTCCGTTTTCAGGAGGTTTTACTCTCTGTCTCAATATTTTCTTAGACTATATTTCTGCATTCTAATTCTATTTCCAAGGCAGAGATTGTAGGTGACCCCAGAATAGGGGAACAGATTGCCAAGCACAGAACCTGTAATGCACATAATAACCATTAACACCAAATTTTCTTCTTACAATTCAAAAAGTGACACATGCAGCTTTGGCAGTTTTATGACACCTCTGTTCTGACACACAATATGTTCCTGGAGTTTTCTTGCAAAATGGAAACATTACACTAGATATACTGTTATATGTATCAGGGCTGGATTCAGGATAATGAGGTGCATATATCTCAGAGCATACTCTACCATACCACTCATTTGTCAAGGTCTGAAGAATACAAACTGTATCCTTAGATTTCTAGCAATAATTACATGACATGAATTTCACTTGGTGAAAACAGAGCCACCAAAGTTGATGAGTTTATCCAGCTCTTCTGGGCACCCACCCATTCTGACAATATAGTGAAAATAAACTAACAAATAGAAGCCCTCCATTCAGCTCTTGGAAGCAAGGTCAATATACTTCTGGCTTTTACTTGTTATGGTATCTATTTCTGAGTCTTGGTTTTGGTGAAAATAGTCTACTTGAAGCTTTCTTCTCTTCCCTAGAGACTAAAGTTTTTCACCCCATGACACATACTGGAAACTCATATTAACATTCACAGTTGTGAGAAGGCATAAGGAGGAGAATATACCTCAATATAGTCAGGAGCACATGCATGTTATACTTACAATGATGTCTACCTTTGGTATTTAGTAATACTGTGAAAATGTCAGCAGCAATTAACTCAGCCAGTTACCTAGTTAACAGTAAGTGCCAAATGGGCAGCTAATCATTGCCTTGTGTTGGAAGTTGTGCAACATAGCACTTAGTAGGAGCACAGAATGCATTGCTCTTCAAGTAGCCACCAGACTTTAAGCTCCCTCCTGCACAGTAGGAGGATGCAGTGTATGCTCCCTTCTTTGGTTAGCCACCCCTCCTGGGTAGTACAATGTGGGGGAAGCCATCACCCTTCCTCCTTTCTGAACCTTCCTATCTTCTTTGGGTTGCCTTTCTTCGCATGGAGCACTAGTAGGGAGCAGTGCACATGCACTGAAAAGTGTAGGCAGTGCATTTGAGAAGTGGGTACTCCTTGAACCTTCCCCAGAGCACCCATGCAAGGAACCAGCCATGAACTAATCCTAAATCAGTAAGGTTTGGGTAATACTTTTTATAAGATGGGGAAAAGTAAATATTACTATATAGCAAACTCTTCATGATGTCATGGAAACTGCAGACAGTTAAGCAAGACGATCAGCTGGAGGAAAGGGTGACATATATTGTGGTATGGAAAAGCTTGCGTAATGGATACGTGGCATTCCACTAGTATGATATCAGAATTTACAAGCGCAGCAGGCTTCCCTTTCCAGAACACTTGAACATTATAAGTTTATTCAGTGTGATTTCATAATTTCCCATTTTAAAAAAGAAAAAGGTAATCTCATCCAGGCAGTGGCCTGTAGAATGGCTAAGGAGTTCTTGTCCTGGTGATCCACTATTGGTGCTTGATAACACGGATTATGTGATATAATCACCTTAGCGAGGTTATTATTTAAGGGACTCAAATTTGGCCCTCATGTTAAAATGTAGGAATCAAATGGGAGTTGAAGGAAGCTACCCTTTGTGTGTTTGGATATGTTTTTCTCAATCCATGTTGCTGCATCATATATGAAGCCCAATTTTGATTTCAAATGGAAGAGAACAACTCCCATTTCTATCTTGTTTTTGCCAGCTCCAAGTTGTGTCCTAAAACATTGAGATTCTTAATACACTCTCTATCAAGGTAATGACTTAGTCTCTTTATTCATCATGTCCATTCTGACTAGATGTTTATACTTAGATTAGCTGAGTGTCATGTTTCAGCATGCAGTATAAAATGGGGGACAGATTCCTTAGTTGCTTTACTGTTTGGCTTGTTCCAAAATCTTGGTCTAGAACCCTAAATGAAATCTTCCTTGGACATTAATTGGTGTTTGATCTGGTATCAATCCCTTTGGATTTTCTCACCTCTTTTAGTAGCTTGCCACTTCTCTAAGGAGATGTGCCCTGTTGTTAGACCCAAGCAAAAAGTTTTGCAAAATGTCCTTTTGGTGTGTCTGTGACCGTGTGAATAAATTAACTTTGGACAGAATTTACTGCCTTGGAAATGGCCTGCACAAGGCTCTCTGGGTTGCGGAAGTCCTGCATGCACTTTGCATCTCCTAAGTGCCATGGAGGTGGATTCCATCTTACTGGTTGTATTTCAGTTGGTTTGGAGAGGAGCATTTGCAAATGTAAATGATTCTGAAGTCAAGGGGTTTAGGCAGATCTTGTGGTTGGGAAGCATCACTTGGGGAGCATAGGCTGAGGAGAGAGAGCTTTTCAGTCTGTTCATACTTCTCACTTAATTTTCTGCCCAAAGCTCATTCATTCATTCATTCATTCATTCATTCATTGTGAATGTCATGACTGTTGCTAATAAGTTTTGATAAATCCTGCAATTTTACAGAATGTTACATTTTCAAACTATGTATTCAGTCATCTCTGTTACCCGCTGCCTGGCTTGGTGTTTAGAGCAGAACACCCAACCCCCTTTTCCCCCCTTCGCTCCTCCCAGCTCTTCAGGATTGTTGATTCAGACAGCTGCAGTGAGAATTTAACTTTAGTCTCTCCTGTGAAGCAGGTTGCCAAGGCAAATCTCTTGTGTACTAACCCAACGTGCCTCTGAGTGTGAGAAACATGGAAGTGCAAGCATCTTCCAGCAAATGATCTAAGGAAAAGGTTAGAAAATATAGTAAAGGCCATTTCCAAACAACTGTAGTATTTAGATTCTCCGGCGGTTTGGTCAGCTGGGATCACACAAACATGCAGTTAGTAGGATCTGTAAATATAAAGTCACAGGTTCTGAAACAGGAATGATATAGAAAATAAAAAGAATAATTAAACATCTAGCTAATTCTGAGCAGTTTCTAGAAATTCAAAGGCAAGTCTGCAGTGTTGTTAACTGTAATGAGCCAGTGCTATGACATGGAAACTCCACCCTTTAAACGATGTCCAGCATGGCCTGAGGGGGAAAAAACCCCTGTCCGGCTGCCTTCTGAGAAAGAGCAGCCACTCTGGGCTTCTGAAGGAGGCAGGCAGAGCTCTTCCTCCTTCTGTCAGGAGCCCAGAGGAGTTTTTGGGTAGGGAGCGGGAGCAGCTGACATTGTTCTCACGGGAGGGGAGGAGGGAGCAGAAAAAGCATAGAAGGTCAGGTCACCTCTTGTCCCTCCTTCTCCTCCCCTTGTATGAACATTGGATCAGTTTGCTCTCTGCTCCTCCCCATAGCTTTGCTGCACCACTTGGACTGGGAAAAGGGAGAAGGGGACCCATTCTACCTGTGCCTCACAGGCCTGGCGAATGGGTGTGGGAAGAGCCTGGAGCTGCAGGTGGAGAGGAGTGCACTGAGGGGCAAGGGACAGATGTGAGGCTGAGGAGGGGAACTTGATATGGGGTTTGGAGGATGACAATTTAATTGCTGGGCTGCGAGACAGATCCAGAACTGATAGGGCAGAACTGATGTGGAAGTTGGGGAGTACACAATTAATTGAAGGACCAAGAGGTAGGCAGATGTGGCCTGTGAAAGATCCCGTTGCAGGGACCAAAATCACCTTACTCTCTAGAATTGGAAGAGCTGGCAACACTGTAATTACCTCAAACACACTGGGGTGGGCAAGGGGAGTTGAAAATCAGACCTAACACAGACCAAAACCACAATATAATCTCCCACTCTGGCCCAAATATTGGATTTTATTTGGTGGGGATCTCATTATTTTGGGGCGGGGGCTGTCCCATGATTTTTGAACTTTAAGAGGTTGGCCATGCCGAGTCTGTATGAGATCTCTCACTTGCACTGCCTTGAGCTGTGCATCCCCTAATGGAGCTGGTGTCTGGCATATAGAGGGTGCTGTTCTGTGGGTAGGGAGTGCAAGAGAGGCTTATTTGGTTTAAATGAGAAAACTTCCTTAGAAACAGATTTTATACTTAAAAAACATTATAATTTGACACTTAGAGAGCAATGCACAACAAAATACAAATGGTTTTGTTATCTATTATGCAGTTTGATGTTTTGTGTCACATGCTAACAAGTTTGACGGTTCAGGGACGTGGTCTGGACTGTAAAGAAGCATTCAAGAGTGCATCAGGTATAGGTTTAGAGCGATGGTGGCCAGCCTTTCCAGCCTAAGGGCTCAACATAGTACTTCAGGCAGTGCCCAGAGAGCAGAAACCACCCCAGAAGTCCCTGCTTGGAATTTCTGTAGTGTGGGAGAGTCCCAAGTATGTGTAATGTCATCATATCCCACCCCTATGCCTACATCCTTGCAGCCCCTGCCATAGGAAGCATGTTGCAGGTGGGGAGCCAGTTTATGGGTCCTTGGGGACTATAGCAGGCTGGCTGAAGTTAAGAGCAGCTCCTTCAATCAGGCTGCCTTAAACAGCATTGGGACCGGGGCAGAGAATCAGGGAGCCATAATTGGTTATTGGTTGTCAGCTTTTCCTTTTGTTTCCCCATCTCCTGTACATTGATATCCTGGACTTGTGGGTGGCTGTGTGGGGGATGGGAGCTAGCTTTTGCTTGTGCACCCGCAGGTTCAGGCAGAGTTAATCATACTCCTACCCAGTTCCCTTGGGGCTCCTATAACTCAGCAGGGAAGCAGGCAATAGAGCAACCAGGATTGCTCTCTTCTCTGTTCCCTGTGATGCAGCAGGCAGCTGGCAGGAAAGCGGCTCAGCAGCTGAAACAAGGAAGGGACAGCAGCTTCGTAGAGCTCCCTCAGCTCACACCAGAGCTACTCCTGGGGCTGCAGGAGGAGAGATGGTAGGCAGCTGGGGAATATGATACCCCCTACATCCTCCGTGTACTGATGGGCCTTATTCAAACATTTCAGTTTAAAAATCATAGACTGCAGGTTAGGGGCATATTTTCAATTTATAATCAAACACAGGACAAGAACAGGTGGATAAAACAAACGTGGAGGGATAACAAGATAAACAATTATCAGAGGGGTAGCCGTGTTAGTTTGGATCTGTAAAAGCAGCAAAGAATCCTGTGGCACCTTATAGACTAACAGACGTTTTGGAGCATGAGCTTTCGTGGGTGAATACCCACTTCTTCA